>NC_081405.1:86672960-87955460 GCF_030272615.1 Cryptomeria japonica | reverse complement strand
ATATTTGGTTTTGGTTTTGGTCCGGATTATATTCTATGTGTTTCATATTTTGGTCCAATTGTACAAATGATATGATTGGTTTTGTGCTTTTGCATTTGTGAAATAATATGATTGGTTCATGTGTTTGTGGTATGCTATCAAAGTTAGATGTGACATATATTTCTGGACCGGTGATGGCATGTGAAGTATCCTTTTGATCTGGTGTTGCATATCTAGTTTTGGTTTTGGTCCGTATTATGTTCTATGTGTTTCATATTTTGGTGCAATTGTATAATTTGAATAAGATATGTGCATGCATGTTACAATATTTCTTTTGGTCAACTTGGTGAAAGTGTTTTTGTTCTAGATTGGTATATATGTACATATATAGGATAGACAAAAGATATAGAGACATAGATTAAGTGTGGAATGCAAAGATGATATGCATGTGAGACTTGATGTAAAGATGATGATGCAAATGAAGTTGCTACAGTAGAAGGTATTGCAGTACAGAGGTGATAGTTGATATTAAAGCAATGATCTGAAGTCTTGGAGGTCTGGATATTGTTAGAAATATATGTTTGGTTATCATTGATGTCAAACCTAGTGATCCATATTCATCTGGATATAGTGTACAGAGTGAAGATGTTGCAGATCAGTGATATGTATGCATGAAGGTGTTGCAAAACAATGGAAGATAGGTATGTATGTACGAAGATGAAGAACCCATTTGTTATGTCAAGAAGCTTATATTGCAATTGTTACAGATGTGTTTTTCAAAAGGATGTTGCTCCGGAAATGTATGTTGATAATATGTGGATATGTTTACCTATTGACAAAGTTTTGGATTCGATAGTGACAACTGTTTTTGGTGCTCCGAAAGTTGTGCTCCAAAAGTGTATTCAATGATGATGGTGTTTGATAATGATGGTGTTTGACAGTGTTTGGAGTGCTCCTCATTCCTCCACATTTTGGTTTCTAAGGATGATCTTCTAGCAATACTTTGTTCATGGTCTTAATTTCTTTACGTCAAGTTGGATCATGATTTTGTGCTTCAAAAACATGCTTGTAAAAGTTTGAAGATATGATCATTCTGGGTCTAGCCGACCTTGAATGTTTTTTGTTCTTGTTTTGCTCTATTACTTGTAGTGTGTGATTTGACTATTCGAATATTCTTGAAAGAAATCATGTAGAAGACCAATGTAGAAGTATTCTTGGGGGAAGTGTTCTTAAGGCTGACTTGGTGCATATATTGGTAGTATATATATGTGTGTGTGTTATGGTTTGCTAGGTATATGATGTGTGTGCAAGAGTGTGTGAGAGTGTTTGTGTGTTGTGTTGTTGAGTGTGTTTGTATGTTGAAGGAGAAAGGAATTAGTGTGACAGTGGATTGGACCGGGTGGATTGTGTTAGAGTTTCAAAGATTCTTGACTGGATCTGCTAAAAACAGTTGATTAGATATTTGAGCTTATCAAGAATTGAATCTATGCATATATAGATACAATTTTCTCAGTTCATTTTTGTCTCTATTTCTTAGCAATGAGCCTTCCAACAATAAGCCTTTGTATTCTGGGCAATGATCCCTCTGGGTAGTGAGCCCTCCAACAGTGAGCCCTGTAATCTCATATTACTAGTTATATAATCTTGAGAGTTAACCCTCTTCATGGTTTTTCCCATTTGGGTTTTCCATGTATAAAAATTGAGTGTCTCTCTTATGGTTATGTATCTCTTGCATTTCAATGATGTTGCATGCATTTATTTTGAGCTAAGGTTAATTGATAATAAGCTAAGTTTTAGATTTTTCAATTTTAATTTCAAAAGGGAATACTAATTCACTCCCCCTCTCTGTATTTTGGTATGTTCAACAATCGGTATCGGAGCCTGGTTCCTTGTTGCTAGCTTAAGCGCTTGAGGAATATCTTAGTTATTTGAACATATGGCTCCTATGGATATGGTAGGAGAATACTATTTGGATGAAGATTTGAAGACAACCCTTGAAGATCTAGAGAGTGTGGAATCTGAGAATGAATAATTGAAAGAAAATATCAAGGAAGCGAATGAATGTGTCAAGAAATGAGAGATTAGATCCAACGTTCAAAGCAAGGCATCAAAAAGTTAACAAAGAGTTGAAATAAGCAAATGAGACTGTTTTGAGTCTAAAGATGCAAAATTGAAGGGAGCGAGAAATTGGAAGAAAGTCTAAAGGATACAATCAATCAAAAGATTGAAAAATATGGAAAGTTGGAAAAAGAAATTATAAAGATGAAATCAGAGGCAAAAGTCATTGAAAGAAGTACATTATTGGATAAATTGTTGGCCATGCAAAAATCTCATAAAGACAAAGAAGGATTAGGTTTTCAATATGGTGAATTTTTAAATTAGAATGACAAAGGCAAAGGCAAAGAAGACAAGGTGGAATCTGAAAAATAAACCTGAAGATGCGAACAAGGTCTGGAATCAAGAACCTGTTGTAAGTAGACCTCTGGTCCATCAACCAAATGCTCAAAGGTGCCCATATTTCAATAGTTATTTTTTTTATTGTGAAATTTTTGTACATAAGGCTATAGAATGCAAGCGCAAAATAAATCAAAATACTAAAGCTTTAATTGTAAGAGTTTTGGACACAAAGCTAATAACTACAACAATCAAGGTATGAATAGAAGCTATAGACTGTTTGTGAATGGAATGAATGGATCACTTATGAACATGGTGAATAATCCCTTTCATGGTTATTTTCACATATGTTATGGTTTTAATCATAAAGCTAATCAATGCAAATCTAGAACAACTTCAATGTATTCAAGACAAAGGAATATCAAATGTTACAATTGCAACAAGTTTGGACATTTTACTAATAGATGTAGGAATGTGATTACTCCAGAAAAATCAAATGAATCTAAGAAGAATAATGTTATGGTATGGAGAAAGAAAGAAGAGATTGTGTATGTTGTACCTAAATCTAGTATAGATGCTTCATCCTCGAGAAATCGATCCGGTAGCTTTGACTTAGGAAGAGACTAAAAGGAAAACTATTTGTCTCCCCTCGCGAAGGAGTTACATGTTGTGTCTTTGGCATGTTGGTGTTGATATTGTGTTTAGTGTGCTCTAGTAGATTGCATACGCAAAGTATAGGTTATGGTGTCATTGTGATAAGACAATTTTTAGCAGGAGAACCCTAGGCATATCAAACAAGTTAAATATTGAAATTTGTGAACATTTTGACATTGTGCATTAAAGATACTAAAGAGAAAGAGTAGTTGAAGTGCGAAAGAAGAATCAAGCAGGGTTAGCACAAAAAAGGTATTTTTTTATCCTTTCCTATGGAATCCAAGATGATAACGATGGGAGAATCTAGCTATAGAGATATTCAGGGGTTGGGAAAGGTACAATTAGATGAATTCGATCATAAGAAAATCAAGAATCTTGAAAGTTCTTTCACAGATGAAGAGTCTCAAAGAATTAGGGAATTAGGGCATAAAGGTTTGAACATTTGGAGTGATTTTTCGTGGTTCACTGATGAGGATTCAATCAAGTTCATTTCAAGTTGTATTCAGGATGGTTGCATGATATTGGACAAACCCTATCAAAATACAAAGGGAGCTATATCAGCAATTTCTGGTCTTTGTGGTGTTGGAATTGTTTTGGTAAAGAAATCAGTCAAAAACACAGAATTTGAAATTCTAACTGGTATTACAGGAGATCAAAGGGCATTGCTAATTGATACAATCATTGACTTGTTGGTGAGGTATGTTGCTTATGGAATTTCTTACAAGATTTATTTCCAAAACAAAGAAAGATCTACTTCTACTATAATTGTGTATGTTGCACATTAGATGGTAAAAGAAGGCAAGGATTTCAATTTGTGTGAATTATTATTTATGCAATTAACAAAGAATATCACTATGACAAAATATGATGGATATCCTTTTCATTTTGGTTCCTTAATCATGTGTTTGATGCTTTATTTCTTGAGATATTTACCTTTGAAGGAGAATGTTGTTTAGAAGTCAAATGCTCTTGTTGGAAAGCATATTTTTGAGGTATCTGAGTTGTTTAGTAGACAAATATAAGGCATGTAAAGATCATTTCATAAATCTTCAAAAGAGGTGGTATTTTGGTTTGGTTCCTAGTGTTCAACACTCCTAAGGAGAGTCCCTCCTCTAGTAGAATAAGGTTGAAGAGATTAGTTGCAGTTTCCTCTCTGGAACCAAAGAAGATGAAGACAAGTGAAGAGAAGAAAGAAATTATTAACCTTGATGATCTAAAACCTCCTATAGTAGCTAAAAAGAAGATGGATAAAATTGAAAAACAAGAAGATAGTATGGATGAATATGACCCTTGCAAGACAACGAATATTTAAGTGTGCTTGAAGAAGAAGATGGTATGAAGAAAATTGGAGATATGTGGCTTTCACATCCATCCTATGATCAGAATAAAATTAAAGAATTCTCACTTGATTATTTGCTTCAAAAGAACATGCTTTGAATAATCTAGTACACATTTTACCAAATGTCTTGTTTAAGCAACTTGAAGATTGTTTGAAGCAGTCACCTGAAGAAATTATTGAAAAATATGAAGTACAAGAAGCTATGGAGAAAAGGTGTATTTGTGCTCAGAAAATATTATTAGAAAGAATAAAGGAAATGAGAGAATGTGTTGAAGATGTGGCTACAGTGTATAAGTATTGTTTCTAGTGGCCTATTGCTATTGAAAAAATTTAAAGCTAAAAATGACTCCATTGAGTTTGAGCTGAACTCTCTTTGTAAAACATTTGACATTTTCAGTGATAATGATGATGCACAGAGAAAAAGGATAAATCCTTTGCAATCTGAACTTATTATTATTCAAAGGTAGAGAGAATATGTAACAAATACTTTTTGGAAAGTAAAGGAGGTAGTTGAAGCTAAATTAGAACATTTCTTCTATCTCCTTGTTGAAGCAGAAAAGTGTGTGCAGAATCCTTTAGTACCTAATTCCTTATCTAATGCTATTGACTTGTTGGTGGAGAACAACAATTTGTGTGTAAATCTTGGAATGGTTGTGAATTCTTGGAAGACATTTCTTCTAAAACTTAAAGAGAGGTATAAGATAATTTTTCATGTGAAGCGTAATTGAAACATTTTCTTTTTGGGGAAATATAGTTTTGTGATAACTTTTTGTTGTTACCCTTAGTCCTTGATGTCAAAGAGGGAGAAATATAGACATCCTCTAAAGGGGAGAGATATGAAGAGATATGAAACAAATGTATAGATAAAGTAGAGAATAGAGAATATGTTTCTAAGGGGGAGAAAAGTGGTTTTATGTGTTTTTCCATCAACTACAAAGGGGGAGATTGTTAGAAATATATGTTTGGTTGCCATTGATGTTGAACCCAGTAATCTGGATTGGTACAGATATAGTGTACAGAGTGAAGATGTTGCAAAGTAGTGATATCTATGCATGAAGCTATTGTTGAATAGTGGAAGATAGGTATGTATGTGTGAAGATGAAGAAGTTTTTTGTTATGTTAGGAAGCTTATGTTATAATTGTTGCAAATGTGTTTTCTGGAAGGATGTTGCTCTGGAAATTTCTGTTGGCAGTATCTATGTTTTCATGTTGACCAAGTTTTGGATTCGGTTGTGGCAATTTATTTTGGTGCTCTAAAAGTGTATTCAGTGATGATGGTGTTTGCAATGTTTGTAGTGCTCCGCATTCCTCCACATTTTTGGTTTCTGATGATGATCTTCTACCAATGTGTTATTCATGATCTTAATCTCTTTATGTCAATTAGGATCGTGTTTTTTTGCTTCAAAAACCCACTTGCAGAAGTTCAAGGATATGATCATTCTGGGTCTAGTCGACCTTGAATTTTTTGTGTTCTTGTTTTGCTCCAATGCTTGTAGCGTGTGATCTGATTGTTGCAATATTCTTGAAAGAAATCATGTTGAAGACCGATGAAGAACTATTCTTGGGGAAAATTTTCTTAAGGCTAACTTGGTGCATATATCGGTAGTATATATATGTGGTATGGTTTGCTTGTTATATGATGTGTGTGCAAGTGTGTGTGAGAATGTTCATGTGTTGTGGTTGTTGAGTGTGTTTGTGTGTTGAAGGAGAAAGGAAAAATTAGTGTGATAGTGGATTGGTGTAGGCAGATTGTGTTAGAGTTGCACAAATTCTTGATCGGATATGTTGCAAGCAATTGATTAGGTATGTGAGCTTATTGGGAACTAAACCTATGCATATGTAGATGCAATTTTCTTAGTTCATTATTTTCTCTATCTCTTGGAAGTGAGCCTTCCAACAGTAAGCCTTTGTATTCCAGGAAATGAGCCATCTGATAGTGAGCCTTGTAATCTCATATAAGTAATTATATTATCTTGAGAGTTAACCCTCTCTGTGGTTTTTCCCATTTGGGTTTTCCACTTATAAAAATCTGGTTTCTCTCTTATGGTTATGTATCTCTCACATTTCAATTATGTTGCATGCATTTCTTTTGAGTTGAGGTTAATTGATAATAAGATAAGTTTTAGAAGTTTAGTTTCAATTTAAAAAGGAAATATTGATTCACCCCCCTCTCAGTATTTTGTTATGTTCAACAAATATTTCAATAAGGTCAGAGGTTGTGTTATAATAGAAACTATAATCAACATATTGAGATGACTTTATTCATACAGTTCTTTTTCTATAAGCTGTAATTTTGTATCTTGCCCTATTGTAGTTAGCATCAAGTTTGCAAGTCATTTTTTTGTATCTTGCTCCAAGAGCAATTAGCCTTGGTCTGGAAGTCCGAAGTAGACAACTCTCTTTTTGTAAAATATTTTTATATAGTGTATCATTTTTGTGAGTTGGTGCTCATCGTAGTTTTTCCTAGTTTGGGTTTTCCAAATATAAAATATTGATGTCCATGAGTGATTGATGTGAATGAATCTATGATGTCTTCATTTAATTGTCTTTGAAGTAAAATTTGTTAGATGCAAGATTGAAGTTTGAGATTTTAGTTAATGTTGATTCACTCCCCCTCTTAGCATTTGTTGTGTATTCAATTGACAGATCAAGACAAAAGAAAGGGAAGCTATGATCTATGATTTCAGAATAGAAGGATGTGTTGGAATCATCAACATAAAGTGCATGTAAAAGCTAAAGCCTCACCATTTCAAAACGCCCAAGCAGCTCATCAGCAGGGACTTCAACAAACAATATGGTGATCTTGTGCTGATGTTGAGTCAGATTATGGGATGCCCATAGGCATTCATCTTCGAGCCATGGATATTTTACTTCATTAAGGAAGTGATGGGTTCGATAAAGATGGTGGATTGGGTGAGGATGATCAATAACAACCAAGATGAACAACTAAAGAAATTGAAGTAGTCTTGATCCTTCTACATGAGCTCATGCATTGTCTATATGTTCGTAAGAATGGGCAAGTTCAATGGATTATCAAGCAAAGGACCCATGGGATGTGGTCCAGGATAGTTAAAAGTTCACGAACGCTATCCACAGTTGCACCTATATAGAACTACTCATTTCAAGAAACAAAATGACACCTTCATTATGCACATCATCCAATCCTTATAGGGAGGTGTTTACACAAGGCTATCACATGAAGCAAGGAAGTTGGTAAAGAAGTACAGGGCTTGATTCATCCAATTTTCACAGTTCACTTACATCTAGGTCCATGGATTCTCTTCCGAACCCTATAGGCTCCCAAGATACCCAACTGATAAAACAGTGTTTCTGGAAGTAACAAGACAGCTAGCTTTGACAAGAATCAGAAAAAGAAGGGTGGGCTCAAATTTTTCATTGTCATGGGAGATTATGATGAATTGTTCCCATCATTGGTAGCAATGGATAATTCAGTGGAGAAACTGCTATTCTGACACCTCGCACCCCACGCTGCAAGATCAATTTTTTATCCATATGATAAGGTAAGAATGGTGGCTCATACAAGACACAAGCATGAGATACATCTAGAATATTATTTGGCCAACATCAAGGATGATTACGAGATTAAGAAAATAATGTTTTACAGGTTATCTCTAAGGATGATAAGGATATGCAAAATCATCCAAGTGCCAGATCAGGTAAAAGAAGGTGTGAACACTGCTCACCCTGACTATAAAAAAGAAAAAGATAAGCCAATTCAAGCTCCTAATTGATCAAAACCAAAAATTGTTGATCTGGATTTCCTAAGCTGGCTAGTTACAAAATTCATGAGGCATTGGATTGAACGTCACATCAATAAGTTGAAGGAAAAGAATGCCCATCTAACTTATAATTTGATGGGAGACTTGGAATCCCAAGATGAGGCCACTAAGGGGTCATCAAGAGCTCACACTAGAGAAGAAGTGATTCCACAGGAAAGGATAGACCATGGAAAGGAGAAAGGTGTTCCTAAGGATTCACAGACAAGGAAAAGGCAAGAGGTTCAAAGAAAGAAGTCGTAGCAGAAGAGATGAAGATTAGAATAAGAAAAGTTACATAATAGCTCCTCAAGTGTACATGAAATTGATATCTTCACAAAACAAGTAGCAAGAAATCAGCTACAAGAAGAAGGCCAAGATATTTCATAGGCACAAGATATACTCAGTATGAATGCTTTCTTAAGGCATGTCTAGCTGTGTGGGGGAAAAAGCGAGACTAGGTCAACATACCCTAATCCTACCTTTTGACACACATTACGGAATACGAAAGAGCCTAGAGATATCGCACAATTGGCTACTTCTTTTGGTGAAAGAGAGAGCCACGGGATATCTATTAGGATTCCTATTCCCTTGTTGAAATTGTAAGATTAAGTAATGCAAGTTCAAACCCTAATCAAAAAATGCAAGTATGAACCAATAACAAGATTGCAGAATTGAGATTAAACAATGAACAGTTGTAAATGTAAGGATAAAATAAGAATGCAGATATGTACCCGGAGTCAAAATCGGACTGAAAATGTTCAGGACGGGGGCGCGGGTGCCACTGTCCTGAAAACTGCACCGGAAACCACCGTTCTGCACTCTGAAACACTATCTGGAAACTGTCTGCAAACTATCTGTCCGGAGGACCAGGGCGCCCAGCGCCTCTGTCCCAGGGACTAGGGCGCCCAGCGCCCCTGTCCCGGTCTCCTGCTCTGCAATTTCACACAGAGTGCTGTCCCAACTTTCTCTCTCCGGATCTGTATCCTGCAGCGTCGTCCGAATCCCGAAACCTGCAATAATATCTGAAAAGGGGGAAGGGCGGCTATATAGGGTTTTGCCTTAGTCAAACCCCCGCTTCGATGATTTCCACCTCCACGAATAGCCAAGTTGTTTTGTAAAATGTATTGTGTGTGCAGACCTAGTGTGTGTGCAAGGTCCAAAATGCAAGAAAGCAAACTAGAGCAACCTAGAAAGTAAACCCTAATTGCTTGTAAATGATAATGTAAATGCTCTAAATCAAGATGCAATGTGATCTAAAGCATGAATAAATGATGTATCAAAGCTTATGCAAAGACATGAAAACAATACGAAATCATACCCAACCCTCAAGGGAGGAGTACAAGCCAATCTTCAGTCGGTAATCTCCTATTGTTCTTCAATGTCCTCCAAGCCCTAAGTGGATGAATGAATTTGATAGATGCTTGATAGAAAGATGTTATAAGATGTTGAAGTCCTCAAAGATCTGCTCTTTCGCTGCATATGAAGTTCCTGGAAACAAAAATCCGATCCCTTCAAAATGAGGAAAGAGAGCTTTTATGTATGAAACCCTAGGTCGTAAATTCATATTTTGGCCGACCTAGAGATTGAATATCCCGCCAATTTCTTGGGGTTAAGCTTTATTTTATGATTGGATCGCGCTCCTAAAATTTTGGGAAAAATGTCCAGGACCATGTGCACCGGGCGCCACGGTCCCGACAACTTTTCACCAAATTTTCAGGGCCGTCGGATATGATGATTTTAGAGAGAATCCCGAAGTTACAGGTGATTTCGAGATGTTTTGACCCCGAAACCAAGCCCCCAAGTTCGGAATAGGACTTAATTAGGGTTTTTGATTAAGTGATGTATTGAAGGAATAAAATGCGAAGGGCGCGCTTTAGTGAAAGGGCCCAACTTTGTGATGTAGAGAATGATGAAATGGAACCTTAGACCTAATTAATTTGATTAATTAAGTGCTTAAGGAGAAATGCAATGCAGAATGCCAAATGCACTAAGGCGGGTGCTAAACTAGGTGTGAAATTGTACCACCCTAGCGAGTGCGTACAATTTACAACGCTACATTTAGCCCCCACTTTAGTGGTCATATGAGTACTACATGCATATGCAAGCTAAAGTACAGAAAAGTAAACATCATTTGAAAAAAAGGATATATCCATAAGTTGTCGGACGAAGCCCCCAGCGGTATCTGCAGTACACAGTTAGGAACCGCACCCTACAAAACAAACGTTAGATCACAAAATCACCTAATGCTTACTAGGGAAAGTGATGAAATCTGTGAGTAGCTATATGCCCCCCCCTGTTTCGACTTGCTTATTAGGGAGGTGAAACAGGGTAGCATGTTTACTTGCAACAAATTGTGTAAGAGAGTGTTGATGAGGGGTGTTCGCGAAATAGGCTTCATCAGAGCACTTTTTTGGAACATCCCGAGAGTAGGAGAAGGAAAATACGATTCCAATGCAATGAACGGCTCAAAAATCGCATCTCCCAAACTCAAGTTATGATAAAATGAATGACAGAGGAAAAATTAGGGTTTCAAAAAGTAAGAACAAGCAAACGAGAGTATATACCTCGAAAGTGACACTTGTATTCGTCACTTTGTCAATTTCAGGATACTATTCAGTGTAGCGGAGCCCACCTAGCCATCATCATGCCTTCACGACGACCGGAGCATCCCACGAGGATCGAGATCCTGCGCCAGGCCGTGATCGACAACGAGCCACTGGACGAGGTGAGTTGACTGAACGTTTGACTTTTGATTTTTCGCATGTTTGACTTTTTCGTGATCGTATGCGGGCCTCGAAGGCTGACCAGGGCCCACCCAGGGCGCCATGGTCCCTGAGGGGCGCCCTGGTCCCCCCAGGGTGCCATGGTCCCTGACAGGGGCGCCATGGTCCCTGCAGGGCGCCATGGTCCCTGACAGGGCACCATGGTCCCCAATCAGGGCCTGGTGAGAGGTTCCGGGGCTAGCATACGATGTGCGATGGTTTGCATTTGCGATTTCGATGATCGAGTACTGATTATCGTCATGTTTTCGTGTTGCAGGGTCTCCCGTACATGAGAGAGCACACAGCGGGACATATTCTTCGCACTTTGCGAGATCAGATTCCATGGCTGACTCAGTCAGAGAGAGACACACTATCGATTATAGGATTGTGGTACGTGATTTTGATGTCGGCCATTCGATTTCATCCTGCGATGCTGATGGCCTTGATGGAGCGATGGGATCCTGACACATGCACCTTTCACCTTCCAGTAGGAGAGCTGACGGTCACACTTGAGGATGTGTACCGTATACTTCGTCTTCCTATCAGAGGAGCGATAGTTACATACGCGACCGATTGGTCAGCGGAGGATCATCAGAGAGAGCAGGTGTATTGCATAGGGAGAGTCATGCCGAGCGAGATGAGAGGTCGCATCATGGTCAGCTGGCTCTTACATCCTACAGGGGAGGTACCACTTCTGAGACGCCTTATGATAGCCATCATAGCACTAGCCGTCTGCCCTAATAGGCGAGGGACACACATGCATGGGGGCCTCACATGGTGTATCAGAGCGATGGAGAGACACAGGAGAGTGTATGCTTGGGGTCGGAGTATGCTTGCGCATCTCTATCACGACCTTGAGGAGTATGTATTTGGACAGGGTTGTAGTTTGATGACATGCACACTTCTATAGGTGTGGATTTTAGAGCACTTCACATGCACCAGGCCCATCGGCTTTCCACTGAGTACAGCGAGTGAGCGACCTAGGGTGTTTGCTTATCCACTTACCAGAGAGTGGAGATTTGGCGATTTGTTGTATTGGAGAGTGATTGTTGACAGACTGACATCCGAGGTGATAGTGTGGAGACCTTACCTACTGATGCACAGATGGGATGGTATGGAGAGACAGTTAGCATGTCTACAGAGGAACCGCCTACTGCGAGGACGATATGCACACATCATAGTCCCCTTCTACTTTGACCGAGTACGGAGGCAGTTCGGACTAGAGCAGTGTGTTCCAGCCGATGTACCCATCTATACTCGACACTCATGGGTCCTTCCCAGACCTGGAGTAGTAGCGAGACCGATGGTAGATGATATTGAGACGACAGACTTAAAGGGATCTGATCAGGATGTAGTCACCGACTATTCTGCAGAGCCTGGAGCACAGCGTAGATATGTTTCATGGTTCATGAGATCATATCCAGGTCCTATCTTTCCACCAGATCATCCGACAAGCTATCCAGGCCCATGCCGACATGGAGACCGAGACGAGGACGAGGGATCCAGGTCAGAGGAGGGAGAGGGTCATGAGGAGGCGGGAGATCCTGATCCACCTACAGGCGATCAGCCCAGTGACGAGGAGGAGGAGGATGAGGATGCAGATAGAGAGGAGGACGAGGAGGATGCAGGTGATGATGCAGATGAGGACGAGGATGACGAGGAGGAGGATAGAGATGATGAGGAGGAGCCGGATGCAGCTCCCCACCATTCAGGAGACGATACCATAGCTCTGGATCCACCTCTTATTCCCCAACAGGGGGAACAGGAGGCGATACGGAGACCTGTCACCAGTACCGTCTAGCCTACACCCATCGTGGATAGAGTATACGAGCGAGGGGAGCCTAGCGGTTCTCAGTCACAGATACTACCATATCATGATCCCTACTGGCGCGAGGGAGATCCAGGTATAGTAGGTTTATATTGATTGATTAATGTTTTGATGATAAAGAATGGTACTAACAAAAATCTGTTCTACTGCCATAGCTAATGTGCAGGAATGGCGTTCCTTGATTCAGCAGGCAATGACAGACATTTCCATGATAGCACAGATCCCCAGTTCCTCACAGATTGCCTATAGGCCTCAGGGGAACGCGGGTCGGCATGAGGATTTGTTTTTCCCATTCTGAGTACAGGTAGATATATGGAGGGAGAGAGAGAGAGTCCTATCAGAGAACCTCCAGCAGGCGCGGCAGAGAGAGAGAGTCCTATCAGAGGACCTCCAGCAGGCGCGGCGAGATCTAGCAGCGGCTCAGACCGAGGCTACCACCTATCGCGCGATCCTTATGGATAGGGATCGTAGGAGTTCCTCTCGGAGTCACTCACGATCTGTATCGCGCTACACACCCATGGGTCCACCTTCACGGCCAGATCAGGAGGGAGCGTCCAGTCGACACTCTCCAGCCACTAGCCCTAGGGATAGGAGATGATTTTATGATGTAAAAGAGAGGTCACATTTTGGATGTACAGTGACCTAGATTTGTATACGATCCACACATATATATGTATATATACATGCTTCTCTTTTGTCTCAAATGTGTTATCTTTAATGCTTAAAACAATGTATATTTTGTTTTGATTAAATCTAATACATTTGGTAAATGTACATGTATGTTCAGAATTTAATTTCCATGTGATTGACTTCTCAATGCTCCATGATTAAATTGATACATGTGTGACTTAATTAAAATGTTTAATCAAGTACTACATTGATGATAAGGAAGAAATATGCATTAAGCCTAAGAATCATATAACTAATGTGATTTAATTCTGAATTTAAACACAACATGATACGATCCTACTTAATACATAAAGACACTGTATAATATGCTAGCATAATAGGAATGTAAATCTTTTACAATTTACATAAATGAATTCAAGACAAACTATAAAGTAAGAAGATATGCTTGTCAGGAACGAAGCAATATAGATTAAACAACATAACATTTAATTCTATTTTGCTTTAATTAAGAAATACTAACATATTATCCAATGTTGAAGAATTGAAAAAGAAGATAGATGAAAAATGAAGAATTAAACATAATATCTACGCAAGTGCATAGCATTAATAGGTTCTTTAAGAGGCGTACCGTCTACATCCGCTATTTTGTAAGCACCTGATCCATAATCCTCAATAACGATATATGGTCCAAGCCAATTAGGACTGAATTTTCCCTTTTCTGCAGGCAAGGCATTCACATTGCGCTGATTCTCATAAAGGACTAAGTCACCTACTGAGAAGGAACGTTGAATAACCTTGTCATTATAGCTTCGTTGTAGATTTTTGTGATACGCTTGAATATGCTCAAGAGCGTTTATGCGCTGTTCATCAAGCATCTCAAGCTGTTGAAGTCGTTGTTCCCTATAAGAGTCATCATCTACTATACCTTTGAGAGAAACCCTAAGTGATGGAATCTCTAATTCTAAGGGCATAATAGCATCAGCACCATAAACAAGATTATAAGGAGTAGTTCCCGTAGCAATTCGTACACTCGTTCGGTAGGCCCAAAGAGCATAGATCAGCTGGTTACTCCAATCCTTACCATGCTTATTCACGGTTTTACGAAGAATTTGTTCAATTATCTTATTGGATGATTCGGCTTGGCCATTTGATTGAGGATAATATGGTGTAGAAAATCGATGTTTGATATGATACTTCTCGAGGAATTTCTTCACATCCTTGTTTTTAAACGATGTCCCATTATCTGAGATAATAGTGGAAGGTATCCCAAATCGAGAAATGATGTTTTCCAGAAGAAATTGACAAATCACTTCAGCAGTGGTAGAGCGAAGAGGAATAGCTTCTACCCACTTCGTAAAGTAATCTGTTGCAGTTATAATGAAGGTGTGTCCTTGAGATGAAGGAGGAGAAATTTTTCCAATAAGATCCAAACCCCATGCGGAGAAAGGCCAAGAAGCTACTTGAGAACGAAGTTCTTGGGCAGGAGCATGAATCAGATTATTGTGTTGTTGACATTGATGACATTTTTTAACAAATGAAAAGGAATCCTTCTGCATAGTTTTCCAATAGTATCCCATACGAAGCAACCTATGAACCAGGGATTTGCCCCCAAAATGCCCCCCACAGGCACCTGAATGTGCCTCTTCAAGAGCAACGGGGATTTCTGACTTGTTAAGACAACGAAGGAGAAGACCATCATAACCCCTTCGATAAAGGACATTAGAAAGGATGATATATCTAGCAGACAGCTTGCGGATTCTAGCCCTAGTGTTCCTATTAGCAGAATCAGGAAAAGTACCATCGGTCAAATATCTTACGATATGCGAGAACCATTCATCTGAGTCTACAAAGTCACAACATGTTATCAAGCTAGAATCATCTTCAATAGCCGGAGAAATAAGATTGTGAATAACAAAATTAAGATCGACCATAGGGTCCTCTAAAGATACTAGAGAAGCCACACATGCCATTGCATCCGCATGTCGATTATCTTTTCGAGGAATGGGTTCCATGGTATAAGAATCAAAATTTTGTAATAAAGAGATAGCAAGATCTTTATATTGTGATAATTTGTCTTGTTTGGCTTGATATATTCCTGTTACTTGTCTTATAATTAATTGTGAATCTCCATAGATATGTATGTGTTTTATATTCAGAGCTAAGGCTGCTTTTATTCCCGCTATAAGAGCCTCATACTCAGCAATGTTATTGGTACACAGGAAATTTAGACGATATGATAAAGGAATAGGTTTCTTTGTAGGAGAAACTAGAATGACACCTGCCCCCGATCCCGTACGACACTTAGAGCCATCAAAGTATAACTCCCAAGTTTCATCTTTCTCTATAGAAAGAATGAAGTCGTCAGGAAAGGACTCAGGGTTAGGGAAGGAGAAAGGTGAAGGAGCCTCAACTAAGTGATCGGTCAACGCTTGTCCTTTAATTGCTCTTTGTGAAACAAATTTAAGGTCAAATTCAGTTAACATCATAACCCACTTAGCTAGACGTCCTGATAAATCAGTTTTAGAGAAAAGATGCTTCAAAGGATCAAACTTTACCATGACATGGAATTCTGAATTTAAAAGATAATGTCTCAATTTCTGAGTCGCAAACACCACGGCCAAGCATTGTCTTTCTATCGCAGAATATCGGGTCTCATAATCGAGTAAGGTACGACTTATGTAATAAACTAGACATTCCTTACCATCTTTATCATGTTGTGCCAACAATGCTGCGAGAGCATGAGAGGAAGCAGTTGTATACAGAATGAAGGGTTTAGAAGGTTCGGCAGGTTGAAGAATAGGAGGACTAGCCAAATACACTTTTAAATCTTCAAATGCTTGCTGACAATCCTCATTCCATTGAAAAGTGATATCCTTTTTAAGAAGTTGAGTAAAAGGAAAGGTACGATCCGTAAGTTGAGACACAAACCTACGAATAGCTTGAATCTTTCCTTGTAAGCTTTTAAGTTGAGACACATTTCTAGGAGGTGGCATGTTAACAATAGCATCTATTTTCTTAGTATCCACCTCAATCCCACGATGTGAAACTATGAACCCTAATAGTTTTCCACTATCCACACCAAAAACACATTTTCAGGGATTCAAGCGCATGTGATATTTACGAATTCTTTCAAAGATTTGACGAAGGACTTTAACATGATCCATGCGAAGAAAGGATTTGGCCAAAATATCATCAACATAATCCTCTAAAATCTTATGCATATAATCATGAAAGATAAGGGTCATTGCTCGTTGATAAGTTGCACCGGCGTTTTTAAGTCCAAAAGGCATCATTATCCAACAAAACATACCCCAAGGAGTGGTGAAAGCGGTTTTGAATTGATCTTGAGGGTTTATGAAAATTTGATTGTAGCCTGAAAAACCATCCATGAAGGATAGCAAGGCATGTCCTGCCGTAGAGTCAACTATCATGTCAATGTTTGGAAGAGGGAAATCATCTTTTAAAGAAGCCTTATTTAGATCCCGAAAGTTGGTACACATTCTTATTTTGTTATCTGGTTTAGCCACAGCGACAATATTTGAAATCCATGGGGAATAGTCAATAGGGCAGATAAATCCAGCCTCCAATAATTTTTCAATCTCAGCTTTAACAAGCAGAGCCACCTTAGGATTCATTTTTCGAATCTTTTGTTTCACAGGCTTAGCGTCAGGAACTAAGACAATATTATGAGTAACGATCTTAGGATCTATACCAGGCATGTCAGAATATGCCCAAGCAAAGATCTCAGGGAATTCATGCAATAGTTCTTCATATTGTTTATGTTCCTCTTCATCCAAACATTTCCCGATTTTAATAACTTTCTCTTTGTTGCAAGGATCCATCTTAACATCAAGGGTATCACTTATGAGAAGATTACTTTGTTGAAGAGTATCCTTTAACTGAGGGAATTCTTTCACAATCTCATCATTATCAATCTCTTTTCCAAAATAAGCTTCGGTGTTCAAACAATAAGGGAGTCCCCTATTGTGATGATAACGAGGAAGAGTGTCATAAGCTCCCAAGAACTCAGCTAAAGCATCGTCGGTAGGGAAGATATCCAAAGCACAATCACCCAAAGAATCCTCATCAATACACTCAGGGTGTTGTATTGATAAAGATGTAGAGATAGCATTAACACTAATGCATGGTCTTTTAGAAGCTTTAGTATGTCTGCAGGGATTAAAGCCAAGTCCAAAGGCATAATTGTGAAAATTAGTCTCTATAGGAACTCTTATCCCTTGTTCATGAGCACCACAACCTTTTCCATGATACCCATGCTTAGCAAAAATGTGAAAACCACGACCATAACGATCAGCCATTTCAGGAAGAGAAGGTGGTTTTTCATAAGACAAAGAATCAAACTCTTCATAATTATAGATGTGAGGAGAAGAAGTTTGAGAAGCAGCGACAAAATTATTACTCATAGATTCAGGTAAGGTTGATTGATTTTTAGTTTCTTCTTTCTTTTCAACTTTATGATTTTCAGCTTCTTCCTTCTTTTCAATTTTAATTTCTCTAGAAGGAACCTTATATTCACCCACAAAGGTAGGGTTAAAATCAAGAGATCCCCAATCATCTTCTGCGAGGACCTTCTCAGGATCAAAATCCTTTTTATGTGTATTTTCAAGTCGAGAAGGATCTTCTTCAGGAGTTCCAAACTCATCCAAAGGATTTTGATCATCAGAGAGCGAAGACTCAGCGATAGGTTTCTTGTTTAAAGAGTCATTACTAGACGAGGATGGCTTAGAAGATTCTCCTTTGGAATTAGATGTTTGTAGACAAGCTTGAAAATTAGTATCACCCATCAAAGTGTATGTCTTATTGTTATAAATGAATTTAACTTGTCTATGCAACGTAGAGGGGACAGCTTGCATGCTATGAATCCAAGGCCTCCCTAATAACAAGTTATATGTTAAATTTCCTGGCATAACATGGATAGGAGTAGGCAAAGTAACAGTCCCACTGTGAGAGGTAAGGTGATGATACCTAATGAAGTCTTAGCCATATTGTCAAAGCCACGAATGGGACGAGAGTCAGGCTCCATAAGAGACGTATCCACATTCATCTTATGCAATAGATTAATGCTACACACATTAAGGCCAGAGCCATTATCTACTAGTGTTCATCTTATAGCAGTGTCTTTCATGACAACCACAATCATCAAGGGATCATATTGTTGTTGAATTTCACTAGTAGGCAACTCATCTTGAGAAAACACAATTTGAGCTTTAGGATTCATCATAGAGTTAACAAAAGATGCTATATTACTAGACGTATTTGGTGGAGGAACATTCAAATCTTTCAAGGCATCTTGTAACATTCCATGATGGGCGGAAGAAGTTTGAATCAAATCCCAAAGGGATATCTTAGCAGGGGTAGCTTTAAGTTGTTCTATGAGATCATATTCCTTACCCATAACTTGTGAAATACGGGGAGCTTGAGGAAGAATTGGTTGAGGATTAGGAAGGGAAACTGGAATAACAAGAGGAGGATTAGGTTGCCTATTATTTCTAGTATGATAAGTATGAGCAACCGCATGATAACTCTCTCTAGTTATTTGTTTAGCATAATTGTAAGGACTTATAGGTTGTCTTCCTTGTACAGTGATAATTGGTTTATTCGGGGTACGAAAGGAATCATGATCATACCACCCTTGGACAGTAAGGAGGGGTGATTTAGGAATTTGAAAGGTAGGAGAAGGATAAGCACCTTGGACTTCAAAGAGAGGCTTATTATGTTCATTCAAGTTTATCATGTTAACCAATTTAGAGGTCTTGTTTTTGTTTATAGGTTTCGACAAAGCCACAAAGTCATCAAGAGCATCATCCAACAAAGCATGATCATATCGGTTAAAAGGTTTGTCTTTTGATTCAAAAGGAGACATCTCCTCATAGAGGGGATTATTGAAAACAACCATGTTACTAGATTCAAGGGAAGAGTTGATAGGAATGTATCCTTGAGAGGAATCATTCGACTTATCTTTCTCATCACACCTAAATGGCATAGTAACAAGGTTTATGAGTTTTTGGTAAAATGAAGGTTTGGCATCCTTAGGGTTTAAAAAATCATCTAAAGCTTCAACTAATTTATCATGGCTATACTCATAATAATCATCAAAAGCATGAACATTTTGTAAATAAAAATCTGACATTTTGAAAAGATTGCATAAAATTTAAACACACAATGCAAAGAAACACACTCTTTTTTTTTTTCTTTTTCTCTTTTAATGAAAATGAAATGAAAACACAATAAATCTAGATCTAGATCTAACAAATGTAATGTAAGAGGAAGCAATGATAGATTCACGTCGGGTTCACCAAAATGTGTGGGGGAAAAAGCGAGACTAGGTCAACATACCCTAATCCTACCTTTTGACACACATTACGGAATACGAAAGAGCCTAGAGATATCGCACAATTGGCTACTTCTTTTGGTGAAAGAGAGAGCCACGGGATATCTATTAGGATTCCTATTCCCTTGTTGAAATTGTAAGATTAAGTAATGCAAGTTCAAACCCTAATCCCAAAATGCAAGTATGAACCAATAACAAGATTGCAGAATTGAGATTAAACAATGAACAGCTGTAAATGTAAGGATAAAATAAGAATGCAGATATGTACCCGGAGTCAAAATCGGACTGAAAATGTTCGGGATGGGGGCGCGGGCGCCACTGTCCTGAAAACTGCACCGGAAACCACTGTTCTGCACTCTGAAACACTGTCTGCAAACTGTCTGTCCGGAGGACCAGGGCGCCCAGCGCCTCTGTCCCAGGGACCAGGGCGCCCAGCGCCCCTGTCCCAGTCTCCTGCTCTGCAATTTCACATAGAGTGCTGTCCCAACTTTCTCTCTCCGGATCTGTATCCTGCGGCGTCGTCCGAATCCTGAAACCTGCAATAATATCTAAAAAGGGGGAAGGGCGGCTATATAGGGTTTTGCCTTAGTCAAACCCCCACTTCGGTGATTTCCACCTCCACGAATAGCCAAGTTGTTTTGTAAAATGTATTGTGTGTGCAGACCTAGTGTGTGTGCAAGGTCCAAAATGCAAGAAAGCAAACTAGAGCAACCTAGAAAGTAAACCCTAATTGCTTGTAAATGATAATGTAAATGCTCTAAATCAAGATGCAATGTGATCTAAAGCATGAATAAATGATGTATCAAAGCTTATGCAAAGACATGAAAACAATACGAAATCATACCCAACCCTCAAGGGAGGAGTACAAGCCAATCTTCAGTCGGTAATCTCCTATTGTTCTTCAATGTCCTCCAAGCCCTAAGTGGATGAATGAATTTGATAGATGCTTGATAGAAAGATGTTATAAGATGTTGAAGTCCTCAAAGATCTGCTCTTTCGCTGCATATGAAGTTCCTGGAAACAAAAATCCGATCCCTTCAAAATGAGGAAAGAGAGCTTTTATGTATGAAACCCTAGGTCGTAAATTCGTATTTTGGCCGACCTAGAGATTGAATATCCCGCCAATTTCTTGGGGTTAAGCTTTATTTTATGATTGGATCGCGCTCCTAAAATTTCGGGAAAAATGTCCAGGACCATGTGCACCGGGCGCCACGGTCCCGACAACTTTTCACCAAATTTTCAGGGCCGTCGGATATGATGATTTTAGAGAGAATCCCGAAGTTACAGGTGATTTCGAGATGTTTTGACCCCGAAACCAAGCCCCCAAGTTCGGAATAGGACTTAATTAGGGTTTTTGATTAAGTGATGTATTGAAGGAATAAAATGCGAAGGGCGCGCTTTAGTGAAAGGGCCCAACTTTGTGATGTAGAGAATGATGAAATGGAACCTTAGACCTAATTAATTTGATTAATTAAGTGCTTAAGGAGAAATGCAATGCAGAATGCCAAATGCACTAAGGCGGGTGCTAAACTAGGTGTGAAATTGTACCACCCTAGCGAGTGCGTGCAATTTACGACGCTACACTAGCAAACGAATGAGGAACAAGAACTTCCTCCAAAAACAGAACAACACATCCAATATTATTTCAGAGAAACAAAAATAGGAGACTTAGGGCTCCTTGAGGAAGTAACGCAAGAATAGGATCAAGTAGAAACATATGATCAGTAGGCAATTGCTCCAAATTGACTGAAAGAAAGAATGAGGAAAGAGCCAAAGGAAGGAATGGATCCTACACTTGAAATTTAAGAGTTTCTAAGCTAGATAAACAAACTAGTGCAAAAGAAGGTGGCAAATAAATTCTCTAAAGTTACCATAAATGAGTTGAGATTCATGACGTTGCATGTGACAGTGTACAAGGTTGACAAGGAAAAAAATGAGATCACTCCAAATTAGTATGATGTTACAATAATTCATATGATACTTGCTACTAGGGCACAAGTGATAGAGGATTTTGATGATTTCTCTCAAGCACTGAAGGAGAAGATGAAGAAAATGGAAGAGAAAAATAAGAATTTGAAAAATGAGAACAAAGCTTTATGTGAATATGTGTGATGGTTAATGTGTCCGTTCAGACAAGAAGATCAAACTTTTGTTACTCCCTCTTCTCTTCCAAAGGAATCAATGGATGGACTCAAAGAGATAAGGAAAATTTCCCAATGTTCAAAAGAATGTGTAGAGAACATCTTCACTACAGCATGTAAATTCATTGATAACTTGGCTCAGTTTTAATAGAAAATCTAGGCTATCCTTGGCAGATTGGAAAGTGTGGACCAATAATGGGAGGATGCACACATCTATCAATAATTTATTATTCCACATCTTGAGGCATTGATGGAAATACCTAGGCAAGCATTAATTGATGGAGAAGGCATCATAGAAAATGAAGCATATGACTTCCCTCAGTGGTATTGTGCGGTAAATACTAGGAAGGAATTCTTCAAAAGATCAAATATGGAGTTAGCTCTATAAAGGACAACAATCAAGAGAATTCAAGAAGAAATCCTCAATACTATTGAGGCATTTTTTGCAAAAAGACTATCTGACGAGGAGCTGATAATGGATAATCTGAAAGACAGGTTGCATGAATTCTTCTTCATGGATTCCTTCTCAGAGGGTCATTTGGAGAATGCTTCCTTATTCTCAAGCATCATGCGCAAGACCTAGGAGACAATGTCAAGATGGGAGAAGCTTTTCTCCAAGTGTGAAAAGGATATTGCTATTTTGGAGTATAAAGTGGAGACTGAACCAAGTGTCTCCATAGAGGATCTTGAGGTTGTCATGACCAAGTTCATCGCATTCATTGTCAAAGAGAGAGAGATAGTGGTCACCCTATTTTGGGTGGGAATATATTAAATGCATGATGGGCGCCTTATTTAAAGTGGTGGGGTACTTAATGCATGATCGACACCTTATTTAGAAGTGATGAGTTATTTAGTGCATAGTGGTCATGATTCCTCATTTATGGCCAAGCCTACTACTACGAACCACATAGGGTTATTTTGGTCAAACCCTAATTAGGGTTTTGCATGGGGAATCTTAGCCATTAATTTTAATGTAATCTTGGCCATGCATTTTCATTCGCAGGGCTTATAAAAGGGGTTCACCCCTTCATTTGTAAAGGAGGGAGAATTTGTATGAGATTGTTTCTATAAGATATCAAGATAATAAGAGTAATACATTGGATTTTGGTGTTTACTTGTGTTATTTTGAATTTTACATGGTTTCTCTTACTCAAGTAATTAGATTAGTTTTCAAGCAATTAGATGAATGAGATAGATAACTTTGTTTCATGGTGAGATCATTTGCTCATACCTTTTACAAATAGATGATTTATATTTGCAATATAAGATTGGACTAAGCCTCTTAAATACATATGTTTAAATTCTTCTATCGAATGAGTATTATTCTCTGATGTGTTATTTGATGATATGAAAATTCTTTGCACAGCCCTTGAAGATTGCACCTCCCTTTTTGTAGTTGTTTGAAGTTGGCGAAACAAAGCATGGTCGATTTCACATGAGCCTTTGTTGTCCTTTGAGTTCTTTAGATTTAGATTAGAACTTCTCATAACCCTTTCCTTTTTACTTTCCACAATTTCATTGAGAAAATATTCCAAAAACACTTATCATTGCTAAACCATTCTCTATACTTCCTTGGAATCTAAATTTGTTCAAATCTTCTTAAAGCATTATTCCACTTTACATCAAGACACCCTTGGATTACTAGCAATCGTCTAGCCAAATGAGCTCATATCCATCACAAAGTCACAACTTCACAGTAGGAACCTTGGAATTGCTTGTATGATCTTCTGCAATCATAGCATACATGGGATTTTTCTCAAGAGACAATAGAGTGACCATTGGAAACTTTATTCCGTGTTGGTTTGGTCATAAAAATCTCGTCAACACACTCCTCCAATGGCTACAAACCAAGATTGTTATGTAGTTGGTGTTGTTTATGTAGATTTTGTGTGTGTGTCGACTATTGCATCCACTACATCTACTTCAATTGATGTTGTTGTTACATGTCTATTGTTCATCGAGGGTTGCTAGGGTCTAGGTATGTGCCTCCCCCACCCTGTCCTCCACATGCCCCCCTGGTTGTAAATAGGTTAGGTGTTTACCTTTGATGATGGTGGTCATGTGAGAGCTCATACGGGTGATGGAGTCCCTTCTAGGCCTTTTTATAATTTGGATAGGCAGAGCTTTGCTTGAATGGTTGAATCTATTGCCGCTCATCCTCCCAAAGGAAAATCTCACCCTCTTCATTGTGCCAAGACCTCTTTTGTTGTAGTTTGTGGTCAAGATGTGGTTGAAAATGTTGTCTTCTACCAACACTATGGATTGGTGTGCAGATTTAATAGGTTATGGCCTTCCCTCCCAAATCTACATTGTTGGGTGACTGATTCTTGGAAGCCTTTGGTTGCTAGTAACATTGAGTTTTTCCCCTATGCTAGGGGGTTTTGTCACTTCCTTTGCTTCTTTCGATGTTCGTGACTTGGTGTTGAGTAAGATATGGGTTTGGGGAGTTCACTCTCTCTCAATCAAACCATGGATGGCTTCTTTCAACCCTCTTACTGAACCACTCAATGTGTGTTTGGTATAAGTTCATTTTCACGATCTTCCTCTTCATTTTTTGGAGCATTCTTATTATGAGTCCTTTAGAAACTCTATCGGTCACTTCTTGAAGTTTGATGATACCACTTCCTTCATGGTTCATTCTAATTTTGCTCACATTCTAGTCAGCATTGACATCTACATGCCTCTCTTAGGGGATGTGGTTCGTATGGTTGGGGATAGGTTGTGGACCCAATCTTTGCATTATGAGGGCCTCCCATTTTGTTGTTGTAGATGCTTCTTAACTAGTCATTTAGCTACAATTGTTCTCTCCCACGTCGTAAAAGCACTACTACTTGGTAGAAGAAGGATGTTATTGTTGATCATTTGACTATTGAAGACTCTTCACATGCTAATGATGACTCCTTGGGCGATGAGGTTGTACCTCTTACTATTGTTGTGGCACCCCCTGTAAATCCTACACCCCCTTTCACTACAGATATAGCCCCCTCATGTCGTGTGGTTCTTACTCTTATTTCTCTTGTTATGCAACAACCTTTTGTTCCATGTGTTGACAACTTTGATTAGATGCCACCTTGATTTTGGCCTATCAAGGCCCTCTAAAAAAACCATTTAACTTACGTTTTTTTTTTTTTTAAAATGTAAAATACACTGAGAGATAACAAATTTGAAAGTATATTATTGATAAATAATAATAAAGACTTTTATTGTAATGAATTTGAAGAAAAAAATTTAACAATCAAAATAAGATAATATCTTAATCTAAGAATATAGACATTTCATTTGTGAAACAATATACACATAATAATCAAATTTGAAAACCATTCTTCTTGTTTCTTGCAGGCGTAGTGCAACATTAAAAGCGTCATTTTATAACTATGCAATTTGAATTTTCTGCAGCTCCAAAATTTGATGAAGAATTTCGTCATTAGATTTTTATTTTGGGGAAAGCAAAGCTAGTAATGAGCTTTTGAATTGTTCACAAAACAAAATCCTACAAGGCTCAAGTGCCTTCGCCTGAGTGTTACTATTGATATTTTTAACCACCCTCATTAATTTATTAATGTGGTCTTACAACATTTACTAAACTTTAATTCAAGAATAAGCAGACATAAACATAAGGAAATTGTGCCTTGAAAAAAATTAAAATCACTCCGAGAATTAAAGATCAAATAAAATGTTTCATCAAGCTCGTCTACCAATTCACAATCACCCAAATGAACATCACAATAATAGAACTTTCTTAAACCACCTAAATTACATGTTGAACCCATATCAAACTTAGATTAGAAATTGATTGCAACTGCATTATCATTGAGGAAATAAAACTATAATGTAAGGGAAAAAACACAACTTTCCAACCACCATGAGTGCACAAATGACAACCCATTGTGGATAAAAGAAGAAGATGCATAACAAAAAAAATTATAGTATTCAATTTTCTAATATTCTATTCAGAACACGTCTAATGAATTTCTTCAAATTGCTATCGTCTCCTTCAATTGGTCAAACTCTTCTAAATCAAGAATAGATGATATTGTCATGATTTCTTTCCCTACTCACTTTAAATAAGATTTTACATGTTGCATCTTTGATAGCATTTCTATTTTATTTTATTTTAAACATAGTGTTTGTACAAATATTTTCTTTTAAAACAAAAAAACAACATTAGGTTTAAGTTTTTGCTACACAATTGATAGATTTTCTATTTTTATTTTTAAAACAAAAAATATTTTCTTCATAAAAATGTAGTAGAATTGGTATTATCCTGTTTTTTAAATAAAAAATATTGGTTTTATCAAATTAATAGCAAAAAGAACATTTATTTTGTTTTAGTTTTTTTTTTTGTTATTTAAAGACATTGTCTCGATAAAATGTAATAGAAATTCTATTTTCGTGACTTGGTGTTGAGCAACAATCTTTTATTCCTAACAATAGCATTGCTTGGGATTTTATTTTTTGTAGGCATAAAGGTAATTCTTCTCCCAATAATCTGTTAGCATATGCACACTCCAATGAGACATTGTATGTGCTTGAAGGTTTTGTCATTGATGGCAACCTTACAATCCTATGGCACCGGCAAGGCATTACACCGGCAAGGCATTACACCAGCAAGATATTTCACTGGCATCAACAAATCACACTCTACACCGACACTTAGACCACCGGCATCGGCACAGAGAAAGGAAGCATACCGACACAAAGGCCGATAGGATTTTTGATATATTATATTTTGTTTATTATTGTAAAAACTTTGTGAGCCGACTTGGCAAATTGTAAAATGACTCTTATATATAAGAGAGATCATTGTAGACATTTGGTAAGTTATAAGGGATAAGAAAAAAAACATTAGGCAGACCTATTATGTGAAATATAGGTTAAAGGTTTTATGTAAAGAATAGAGCAGAAACCGGTACTGGATCTGGCATTATAGATGCTATTGTAAAGCAGTACAAGATATTGGGTTTGTATAATCCACATTGTAAGTCAGTGAGACTTCCCATTGAGCAATGAGCTCTAGGCAACTGGCCTTCCTGCATGTGTAGGCCCCTCTTGTAAGTAATATTCTCTTATTGGCCAGTAATTGAATATTGTGGGTAACAAATCCCACTGAGGTTTTTCCCACACTAGGTTTCCTCGTTAAATCCTTGTGTCATGGTGTGCTTTTCATGTGGATGTTTTTAATTCTATTTATTGCATTATTTCTTGCATATCAGTACACTATTATAATATGTTCTACATGTTCTAAGTTAAGAAATTCACTTCACCGGTTAGATACTGATTCACCCCCCCCCCCCTCTCAGTATCTGTGGGAATCCTAACAATTGGTATTAGAGCCTGGTCCTCTATTTTCAGAAGCCTAACAGCTTGAGGAAGATCTTGACACTGGTAGAGATGGAAAATCTGATGAAGCAACTTGAAGCAGCTCTTTCATACTATGATACAAAGAAATTGAAAAATATCAAACTAGAAGATGATCTAAAAGCAGCTCAGGATATCATTCAATCACTTCAAGAGAATCTTACTATTGTAAGAAATAAGAGAAGAGAACTTTGTGAAAAGATGCAAAATGAGAATGATGAAAAGGAATCACTTAATGATATGATAAGCAAGCTGAAACTAGAGAACATGACAACAAAGAATGAGATGCAAGATATGACTATGAGATTTTGTAAAGAAATTGAAGATAGGAAGAAGAATGAAGAAGAATTGACCAGAAGACTAAGTGATGCAGCAAATGAGAACACAAGACTTAGCTATGAAAATGATTTATTGAAGACAGATCTGATGCACACTCAGAATGACTCCAATGAACTGATGAGGCAGAAAGAAGTCTTAGAAAGAGAACTAGAAACTGCAAATCAACATAAAGAAAAATTCAAGAAAAGCTCAGAGGAACTTGGTAACTTGCTGAAGAATCAAAAACTTAAAGGTGACACTTCTGGAATTGGCTTTGAAGTTGGTGAAAGCTCTTGTACTGCAAACACACAAGATCACAACAAACCAGTAAGGCAACCTAATGCTTATAAATTCAACGGAAAATGCTTTAACTGTAATAAGTATGGTCATAGAGCAAATGAATGTAGATCTAGAAATTATCAGAATATCAACACACCCACCGATCAATGTTCAAAATGCAACAAAATTGGTCACAACTCTGAAAATTGCAGAATGAATGTGAGATGCTATGTTTGTGGAAGATTTGGACATTTATCTAATCAATGCAGAACACAAACCGGCATAGAGTATGGCAAAGCTATTCAGAAGAATAATGTGACCTGTTATGCATGTAACAAGATTGGGCATATTGCAAAATTCTATAGAAGTAAAGGATCACCGGCAGACAACAAAAGTTCTAGCTTGAAAGGTAAAGAAAAAGTTGAAGAGGTTAAGCCAAAATTCTCAAAACAATGGATTAGAAAAGCTGATCTAAATGTTGGGAATAATCCTCCACCGATAGAACCAATCAATACTTCATCGGTAGGACAGAGTGATGCTTCACCAGCAGGCAGAGTAGTGCTCCACCAGCAAGAAGTTCTTCATCAAACTGAAGAAAGTTTCCTTGAGGGTTTGGCAATCTAATGACACGTGTGCTATTATTCCCTCGGTTAGAGATGAGAAGTTGGAAATTACTTCATTACCGGCAGACAATGTTAAGTGAATACTTAACCGGCATACATTAAATGTGGTAGATGGCAAATAAACATTAGAAATTTGTGGTTTTGGCTCCATTTTATTTCACCATGATTTCAAACATTCGTAGAGTGCGAAATTTGCAAAGCTAAGGGATTTCAAGCAAAGAGGCGAAGCACTTCAAGCAATCAATCCATCCAAGACAGAAAAAGGTATTTATCATCATGGCATCCACCTCTGCACTTGAATACATAGCAAACCCTACTGTAGTCGAGGTTATAAAACGCCCTAGGCCCGTATTTCAACTAGTTCCTAAAGTAGCAAAGAAAGATGACAATATAGGTGCTTTCTCTCAAATACCAAAAGGAGTTGTTATGCTTAAGACCCCTGAATTTACATTCACTGTAACATAGAGGAATTGGGAGATGAAGAGATCAAAACAATGTATAAATCTGTCATATGTGATAATTCTGGAAATGTGAAATCGGAACATAAAATCATTGAAACCCTAGGATTTATTGAAATCCTCTGCATTCCTGAATTTCCCAAGGATGTGATTAGGATAGTCTTAAGCAGGGTACATGGTGAATTTTTCTGGTTAGATGCAATTCACAAAATCACCAAGGAAGCTGTGAAAGTTGTCACAGGGTTACCATCCACTGATAAAAGACCAGACAAGACTAAAAAGGTCTCCAATGACCTAGTAACTAAACTAACTGGTGCAACATCCGACAGAAGGTCCTTGAGGGTAAATGATGTAACATATACAAATGTGAGATTTGTTAGCATGATTTTAGGGTATAAAGCTACTCATGCAAATAGACTCAATTTAGTTTCAAGTTTATGCATTAAGAGTGCTTATGACATGATTACAGATAATGTGAAAATTGACATATGTGAATGGTTAAAAGATGAGTTAATTGACAACTTAGGCAAGATAAAGAAAGATAAGAAAGGAACTTTTAGGTTTGAAAATCTGCTAGTATGTTTGATGCTACATATAACCAAACAGGTTCCCGGTATAGGCTACAAAGAACTTGGATTTGATATATCGGTAGGTAAACAACTAACAGAACTATTCAACAATATGGGAGAAGATAAGGAAAACAATATCCATTATTACTTTCAAGCACTTAAGGCCAAAATGAACAAGAGAATCAGATTATCATAGAAGATTGTTGATAAGTACAAGGATGATATATGTTTTGTAATAAAAAAGGATGAGATCTGGATGGAAGCAGTCATCCCAAGAACAATCTGGGTAACAGAGATGGGCTATGAGATAGATGATCATATAATTGAGACTTATGCTAAAGCACTTCTGGAAGCTCCAAACGAACCAAAGGAAGAAGTATTTGGTAGTGCTGAGACCATAGAAAAACAAATACAATCTAAGAAGAGAGTGAAAAAGGTTGAGGCAGTTGTGAGAAAAGGTTCTAGACAGGCAAAGGCTATTAAAGAAGATGTATTAAATCAAACTAGTATCACTGAGGATGAGCTAGGAACTCTATAGCCTGAGACTCACCTATCACCGGTAAGCACTTCTTCAAAGAGTGAAATGCCTGCAGCTTTCAAAAGAGTTGTAAGAAAAAGAGATCCTTCGCCTACAACCACACCCTCGCCTAGGAGGACTAGACAGAAACAACAAGCAGTAAGATCTTCGGTTAAAAAGACTACACCCAAGAAGAAACTGACACCCAAGAAGAAGAAGAGAACAAAACAAAATTTGGCCCCTCTTGATATATTGCTAAATGAAATTACAAAGGAAGGGAAACTGAAGAATATAGAGAAATTGTATGACACTCTGACTGCAGATGAAAAAGAACAAGTAGAAAATGGTGTTATATTGCATATGGACATGTATAAGAAATTTTTTATGGAAGTTGTAGATGAAGTACCAGATGAATTGTTCAAAAGACTAGAAGCAAGAAGATAAGTTGTTATAGAGTTTGATAAGAAAATCAAAATTGAAAAGTGACTAGCTGTTTATCTAGTAAACTCACCTAAGGAGATAGATGACTTAATTGTTGAAGCCAACCGATCAGTATTCTCTATTGCACACCAGCATATTGCTTTAATGGTTGGAATAGTTAATGAAATAACTGAAGAAACAGAAAATGCATGGGACATATTTCTTGTTGAAAAAGAAAAACGGGAAGAATACAGGAACCCCAAACCAATAAAGGTATATCAGAAGAAGAGAGAAAAAGGAAAAGGAAAGGTTGGTGGACCTCCGAGTATCAAAGTAAAAGACAGCTTACCCCCACCTCCTTTAATTACATCACCGGTAAAAACTACTGAAGATCAACCGACAGATGAGAGTATGAACATAAAAGATACTAATCCTGAAGTCTTATACACAGTAGATTTTGATACACAAAAGATCAACATTGTGGTAGATAAAGATACAATTGGTAAGACAAACATGGCTAGTGAGCCACCAGTAACTAAGCAAACTGATCAAAAACAAGAGAAACCGGCAAATGATAACACAGGAGAACAGACAGAGAAAAAGGCTCTGGAATAGGAACAGGTATAGGAACAGAGTCATGAGGAAACAGTACAACCGGCAACAGGAGAAGTACACAAACCATTGCTTAAGGAAATGCAAACACAAACAAACCTACCAGAGGTCACAACAAGCTTGGTTACTTCCTCCACCGGAGGAATTCAGAATGTTGGTTCCTCCTCAGCAGGCCCCAAATCAACAAATGTAACTGAAGTACTCTTAGATTCAATCAAAAAGATAACAGGTTATAGTTCACAGGCTTATAAAGCCATAGATGACACAATTCCAATTTTGAAGGTAATTGCTCCTAACTGTAACATAGAAAATAAAGATTCTTTAGGACAACTTGATACTTTGTGTAAATATATCACTGAGAACACAGTGACTATTGAGAAAATAATGGAAGAGACATTGAAGGACAAGGTAGAAATTGAAAAGCAAAAATTCTTTGAAGATCAGATAAAGAAGTGTACTAGGGAATTTGACACACTTCTACTGAAATTGTGTAACTTATTGAAAGAATACAAAACTTTGTACAAAGACACCTACAAGACAAACTTTTTGACAGTAGACATAGATAAGAAAATGAGCAAGGTATAGGATGAAATCAATAAACTTGCTGATAATTTTGTTAACTCACCTGATACATTATCAGTTTTTGAGCAAAGGATAACAAATTTTAAGGAAGAGTTACTTAAATTAGAAAGAGAAAAGGAGAGAATAGTAAATAAGGCAAAGCATTTGAGATTAAAACTAAGTCCAAGATTGGACTATCTAGCATCATTACAAAAGGAAATATCTGAGGCATTGATACAGGGACAGAAAACACAGGCAGAGCATATGAAGCACCTCACCGATATAGTTAAAAGAACAGAGACAGCAATAAGAGACAATAAGAAGTTTGTGGAGAGTATAAACTTGATTTTGGCGGATCTATTTCAAATTGTAACTACCCAGTTACAAGGTTGAGGCTACAACTCTATTGACGCCTTGACAACCTTTGTCATTGATGCCAAAGGGGGAGTAGTAGTATGAGAAAATAACCGGCAAAAGACTTATTTACTCAGGGGGAGTTCTTATATTTTTGGTAACATATTTTTGGAAACATTTTTGGATTAAAGTTTTGGATACACTTTTGAATTTTCTCATGAGTGTTGCCATCAATGCCAAAGGGGGAGATTGTTGACATATGCACACTCCAATGAGACATTGTATGTGATTGAAGGTTTTGTCATTGATGGCAACCTTACAATCCTATGGCACCGGCAAGGCATTACACCAACAAGATAGTTCACCGGCATCAACAGATCACACTCTACACCGACACTCAGACCACTGTCATCGGCACAGAGAAAGGAAGCATACCAGCACAAAGGTCGATAGGATTTTTGATATATTATATTTTGTTTATTATTGTAAAAACTTTGTGAGCTGACTTGGCAAATTGTAAAATGACTCTTATATATAAGAGATATCATTGTAGACATTTGGTAAGTGATAAGGGATAAGAAAAAAAATATTAGGCAGACCTATTCTGCGAAATATAGGTCAAAGGTTTTATGTAAAGAATAGAGCAGAAACCGGTACTGGATCTGGCATTATAGATGCTATTGTAAAGCAGTACAAGATATTGGATTTGTATAATCCATATTGTAAGTTAGTGAGACTTCCCATTGAGCAGTGAGCTCTAGGCAATTGGCCTTCCTGCATGTGCAGGCCCCTCTTGTAAGTAATATTCTCTTATTGGCTAGTAAGTGAATATTGTGGGTCACAACTCCCACCGAGGTTTTTCCCACGTTGGGTTTCCTCATTAAATCCTTGTGTCATGGTGTGCTTTTCATGTGGATGTTTTTAATTCTGTTTATTGCATTATTTCTTGCATACCGGTACACTGTTATAATATGTTCTACATATTTTAAGTTAAGAAATTCACTTCACCAGTTAGATACTGATTCATTCCCCCTCTCAGTATCTGTGGGAATCCTAACATACTCTTCCTCAATTTTTTGGTCTTTCTTCTCACTCTTGAGAAGGGTTCCTAGTTGTTTTGCTAGTGTGTTGTTGAAGGTTGGTTTGGCCTTTATTTTATGCAATAGTCTTGTGACCTATTGTTAATGGTCTGGTCAACCTAGTTTTGTATAAGGTCAGCACCCTTGTTTTGCTGATTATTTTTAAGCTACCTATGGGTTGTTTGTATTCAGGATAGTACCCTTGTTTTGATACTTTTAATATAAAAAATAATGACTCCTTTTGTTATAATCATTTTTGTATAAAATGGCTACAACCTAAAAATAACTCTGTATAAATAAATAGAGCAGCAAAAGGAGGGTAGCATGGGCATTAAAAAATAATGTAGAAGTAGAAGAGTAGAGAATAACATAGGAGAGAACACAATGGAGAAAAGAATGTAATATTGTTTTAGAATACATAATATATACAATGACTTCTATTTGAGATCATTCCTGCACAAATGGAGGAAGGCCCACTCTAGGAAGCTTTGAAAATGATGTAGTATTTTATTTATTTTATAAGTTGTGAATTATTTCCATCTGTTTTAATCTGTGAAGAAATGTAGATAGTTTTAGTTATCTATTTTAAAATATAAATTTGTGATTATTATTTTTGTTTCGATAATCTATTTGTCTTGCAATGTGAATGTTAAGATTCTTATCCTCTATGTTGTACACTTGTAACAACTTGCATAGTTCTTGTTGCATATTTTAACATAGTTCTTATAACAATTTTAAATGATTGTTTTTATTTTCTAGTTGAATTTCATCAACACTCATCTCACTGCCTATAGCCCTTTCATAGATAGTCATTACATTTTTCACAAATTTACATCCTTAGATTGATATGCAGACCAAACTAAAATTTAATTGTTAAACATTAAATCTATTTGATTAGATGTCACCTTGATTTTGGACTATCAAGGCCCTCTAAAAAAACCATTTAACTTATGTATATTTAAAAAAAATTTATGTAAAATATACCAAGAGATATCGAATTTGAAAGTATATTATTGATAAATAATAGTAAAGATTTTTATTGTAATGAATTTGAAGCAAAAATTTTAACAATCAAAATAAGATAATATCTTAATCTAAGAATATAGACATTTCATTTGTGAAACAATATATACATAATAATCAAATTTGAAAACCATTCTTCTTGTCTCTTGCAAGCATAGCGCAACATTAAAAGTGTCATCTTATAACTATGCAATTTGAATTTTCTACAACACCAAAATTTGATGAAGAATTTCGCCATTAGATTTTTATTTTGGGGAAAGCAAAGCTGGTAATGAGCTTTTGAATTGTTCACAAAACAAAATCCTACAAGGCTCAAGTGCCTTCGCCTGAGTGTTACTATTGATATTTTTAACCATCATTAATTTATTAATGTGATCTTACAACATTTACTAAACTTCAATTCAAGGATAAGCAGGCATAAACATAAAGAAATTGTGCCTTGAAAAAAAATTAAAATCACTTCGAGAATTAAAGATCAAATAAAATGTTTCATCAAGCTCGTCTACCAATTCACATCACTCAAATGAACATCACAATAATAGAACTTTCTTAAACCACCTAAATTACATGCTGAACCCATATCAAACTTAGATTAGACACTGATTGCAATTGCATTATCATTGAGGAAATAAAACTATAATGTAAGGGAAAAAACACAACTTTCCAACCACCATGAGTGCACAAATGACAACCCATTGTGGCTAGAAGAAGATGCATAACAAAAAAAAATTAAAGTATTCAATTTTCTAATATTCTATTCAGAACACATCTGATGAATTTATTCAAGTTGCTATCATCTCCTTCAACTAGTCAAACTCTTCTAAATCAAGAATAGATGATATTGTGATGGTTTATTTCCCTACTCACTTTAAATAAGATTTTACATGTTGCATCTTTGATAGTATTTCTATTTTATTTTTTTAAAACATAGTGTTTGTACAAATATTTGCTTTTAAAACAAAAAAACAACATCAGGTTTACAATGGGTTTTTGCTACACAATTGATAGATTTTCTATTTTTTTTTTTTAAACAAAAAATATTGTCTTCATAAACATGTAATAGAATTGCTATTTTCCTGTTTTTTAAATAAAAAATATTGGTTTTATCAAATTAATGGCAAAAAGAACATTAATTTTGTTTTAGTTTTGCTTTTTGTTATTTAAAAACATTGTCTCGATAAAATGTAATAGAAATTCTATTTTCCTATTTTTAAAATAAAAAACATTGCTTTTATAAAATTAATAAAAAAAATTAAAAATTGTTTTGTTTTAGTTTTAGTTTTGCTTTTTGTTTTTATTGACAGATGTCTTTTCATCTATTGGTGACTATAATACACCTCTCAGTGTAATAAATCAAGCATCATGTTATCAAAAATGTCAAAAGAGGCAAAATTGATTATTTATGTCTTGTTTTAGAAGCAAGCTCCAACACAATGGTCAAAGAATTAGTGGGCCTATTAACCACACAAGAAAAATCTAATTTTACACAAATGTGAATCAAATGTGAAACAAATGGACACATTATTGAGAAATGTGAAACAAGTTTGGACCATAATTTCTCAATGAGAAGAGGATGGTTGACATTTGAAAGCGAAATCATCTACTAAAAGCAACAAAGAAGGGGGATGCAACAAAAAAGATTTTGTCTATAGACCTATGACATTAGAGCTTACATTGTAAGATTCAATATATCCAACTTTGAAAAAATAGTGATAATCTTTGTAGTTCCCTTCAATAGAAAAAACTTGTGATTTGAGGCATACATATCCAATGAAAGGTAATTAAAAGAAAGCAAACTTCATTGTGTTCACTACATTGTTCTCTTTATCTCAAATGCAAGATTGCCTATGTAGTATTTTGTACAAAATGAAAAGACCAACTGAAATCCACTGCAAAACCATGTTATTACTTCTTGAAAATAGATAACTCAAAATTTCTGTCCCAAACACCTCTATGATATTTGACTTAAATATCAAAATAATTCTCAATAAGCACCTAAGCATCCTCCCACAATCTTCTACAAGTGCATAGTGGAAATTTCAAAAGATAAAAAACAAATAACTTGAATGAGATCAATTTAGTTAATAAGGAAATTTAGGAGGGTTAAACTTGCCCTATAAATAAGTTTAGTTAATAAGGAAATTTAGAAGGGTTAAACTTGTCCTATAAAATATGTGGACATTTCTTACAATTCAAAGGGAAGATTAATGATAACACACAAACGAAACACGCCATATTTCAAAGAACTCTAAATCAACAATCTACTTGATATTTTTAAAGAAGCCAATCAAACCACACTTACATGGTCTATATTAGTTAAATACAAATAAAGCTTATGGATAAAAGTTAACTATTTCCTTAAATTTGTTTTTGAGTCACTTTGTGCTTATTATCAAAGCAATAAATTGATAGGCTTGTCAATTTATTTCCTCATTTAGCTTTCTATAAGAAAAAATTAATTACTACATCATTTCACATGATGTTTCAAGGAGTGCAATCATTGCTAGGTATCTACCGTACTTTTTTCCCCAAAGTTTCTTCCTCTTGAAATATAAATATGGGTTGCACTCGTTTTGATTAGATAAGCATTGAAAGGGCTTAGAATCGTTACATGTCAACCATCAAAGAAAAGAGAGCAAATCTCACAAGATGTAAGATTGGGAAAACAACGAACTAGCAACTAGAAAGCTTTTGACCAAAGTAAGGAACTAGCAAGAAACAAGTGTCTCAACCCTATACTAAAGACTTCTCTTTTGCAACACACGTAAGAGAGAGGAGAAGAAGAACCTTTCCTCCTACAAACCACAGTCCAAGCAATACTATCATTCGGAAACCCATTACAATGGGAAACAAGAGGTGACTTCCTCACTAGGGAATCAACAACATCCAAAGGAGGGACAACATGATGACCAAGAAGAAGACAAGTATTAACCACAAAAGATTGAATCTAAGAGGAAGCAGTCGAAACAACGTTAGTCGAACATGTAGCAAGAGGATTCGTAGTAAGGGCATGAGGACATGACAAAGCCACGCCCGAAGCAATACTCTCATCAAAATTATGGGAAGAGCTATCCTCAGAAGGGGTAGGAACCTCGACTGTCAAGTGATATTCTTTGGAATTCTTCCACCAAGTAGTACTCCTTTCTAATGTATAAGTGACCAATAGCAAAATAGCAACAACATCTAAAATGGAGGCCCTCGTAATCAAGGAGTCGTGTCCAAGGCCTATCTCCAACCATCAAAACCACATCTCCATGGAGGGATTTGGAGATGTTAATATCAACCAAGATGTGATCAAAGGTGGAATGCCCCATGTAAGAGGTGGAAGTATCAACTTTCAAGAAGTGGCCAATAGAGTTGTCGATGGCTTCATAATAAGAATCCTCCCAAAATTGGCGGGGAGGATTCAAAAGTCTAACCCAAATTGGATTCACATGAAGTGGTTTAGTGAGGGGAGTTAAAGGAAGGGAACCAGGGTTTAATCAAGAGGGAGTGCTCTCGATAGTCCCAAAGTTGACTCAACACCAAATTTCTATCCTCCAAAAAGGAAAATGAAGCAATGAAAAAACCTTAAGTGTAAGGGAAGAGCCCAATCTTACCAACCATAATGGGCTTCCAACAAGTTGAGACCCAACTATGCAAGTTGGGAAGAGAAGGCCAAAGGTAGGGGAAATGATACACCAAGCCTTTGCACTAGAAGTTATCATTGTCAACAACATCCACAACACAAACAATCACAAGAAATGGTTTGGCATAGATGAGGCCTTTTCACACATTGAGGAACATGACCAAATCTAGTAGCTTGGGTAAAAAAATGAGTCCCTGTCCAAGGACCAACAGGAGCAACAACTTCAACACTAGAACTAGGGCCAACAATAGAAAAAACCCCTTGCACAGGGCCAGAAAGAACAAGAATGGGAATGGCGCCAGAGGGGAGAAAAGGAGGCACAAAAGTATCAATAGCTAAGGAGACCATTATCGAAGGCAAAGAAAGCCCATTAGAACCTGTGATAGGTCCTTCCCCCAACAAGGGCATAGAGAGAAGGGATGCCCCTAAATCTACTAGAATGCAATACCCCTGCATAGGAACTAGCACCACACCAGGTGCAACCAAAGACAAAGCAACCAAGGTAGGCACAGGCGAGAGTATGAGAGTTGCACTGGCTAGAGTAGCATCACTAGCAACCAAATCAGGCCCAGGCATAAGCATAGGGGCCATGGAAGTGGACATCAGGGCCGCATAAGAAGATTCAAGGGCTAGAAGAGCAAGCATTGAGGCTACCAGGAGATGGCCAGAGGCTGCATGAGCAAACAGAGGGCTCGCCTGAACAAACAATAATCAATTTTCCTTTTGTAGAAAACAACTTGGCGAGGTAGTTCCAACCACTTTGACATAACTTTTTTATCATTTGTTTGTAGATTAATTATGTAATGACAATGTAGATGAAGAAAAGGATGGAAGGGAAAACCCTTGCGGCAACAAACAATTCTTCACCCTCCAATGTGAGCAAGGGGGATGAGGAGGATGTTAAAGACGATGGCGGGGATATTGAAAATGATGGTTTTGTAAAAGATAATATCTTGCATGAGGCAGCAAGGGATCCTTCATTAAAATCAACAAAGGTGAGCTCTCATGTGGGCTCTTAAACCTTAGGGGTGGCGACGTCTAGTTTAGTCGTTACTAATGGAGCTTAAGATGAAGATGAAGAGGTCAACGAGTGGGCTACTAAATGGGTGTAGGAAGATTAATATTCTTTTTCTCTGCTTGGCTATGGTTTCTTACCATTTGATGGGTATGGCATTTATGGTTTTTGTTCAATGAAGGAATCAGTTGAAGAGGAGGATGAACTTGTCCTAAATATCCTCATTGAGGCCTATCTAAAGGCAAAAAGGCTTGTCGAGGAGCCTATGGTGGATGTCATTAATGATGAATCATGGATGTCGTTAATGATGAATCATTATCAGGTCTACATAAAAGGCTTCTCCACCCTTCTACAAGTGCTTCACCCTCCACGTCAGTCCACAATAATGTGGATGTGTTGTTGCCCAAGTATTCTACTCATGAAGAGATGGGGTTTAACAAATCAACACGTGTTGATTTTGTTCAATCTGATTTTGTTGAGGATAGTGTTGTTTTTTTACCTCCTATTGTTGTTCTTATTGTGTATCCTAGGGTTTCGAAGTAACTCTAAGAATTAAAGCCCAAGGCCACTATTTTTTCATGAGATTGTCTTGGGATGGTTGAGAGTTTTGATATTCCTATGGTTGTTGTTTCTTCACCTCATTATCTTGTCTTTGCTCCACCTCCTTTGGTTTCTATGGATCTCTTACATGTTGGGAATTTTACTAACAATGATTCTACCGTGGTTTTGGAGGATAGGCAAGTCAAATTGATATTCCTTATTTTCTTCTTGTTGAGTCATTGGCTTGGCTTACGAGCTCGCTTGTTTGATACTATTAGAAGATGGATCCTTCTGGTATGAAAACTTGGTGATTATGTAGAGCTTTTTGTGATGTTAAGTAGTTTTTCCTTTCTTTTTTTCTTTGTCCTATTTGGAGGATTGCTCTAGGATCCTTTTAGATGGCCTGTGTTCTCTAGGCATGAATGGTCTTTGTCTTCAAAGTTGATCTCCTAGTTTTAACCCAATGACTAATATATTCAAGTTTCTTATTTGGGTTCATCTGCCAAGGCTTGTATCCGAATTTCCCATTTGGGTTTGTGTGCCAAGGTTGCCCTTCAAGTATTGGAATGAAAAGATTTTTATGATTATTGTCAATTCTTTTGGGCAATATTGTGCTACTAATAAAATAAAAAAATTCATGAAACTTTTGTTATTCACTATATTGTGTTTGTGGGAAAAAAAACCAAGTGCTCCCCACTTGAATTTCCTTCTCTTCAAAATTTGGAGTTCAGGTGCAATAAATTGAAAATGAAGACTTTGGTTAATTTCCATTCTTGTGGTACAATAGAGCATGCCTCTAGGACTTGCTTGAGAAATAAGAAACACCACTTTATTTGAAAGTGAATGGAGCAAATGTCGACTTCTATGGAGAAGTGTATTACTTCCTATGAGGAAGTTTGAAATGAAAATTATAAAGAGAATACAATTTGTTCGATGATGGACACCTATTATAAAGCTTCGAGATTGGAAAAAGGCTCTGTCGATGATCTTATGATTATCGGTGTCTCAAGAAAAATAGATTCCGAGAGAAAGATCATGCAACTGGAATAAATCAAAAACCCTTGGAACAATTTTTTAAACCACCATTGGATTTGCAAGGTTTTTTAAGGCTTTGTCTTTTGTAGCCTCTTAGTTGTTCCTATTGGTTGTTCTTTGGTGTCTAGTTGTGTTTCATGCTATTTTTTTCTCTTTGTACAAAATTCTAGGCCCTTTCAAAATCATACTTACCTACTCAAAAACACATAAAACTATTATAATTCAAACAAGGGTCTCAAATATATTCCCTCAATGTACAAAAAAAAAAAAGGTTCTTTTATAGAAATTATCTATACAACATGGTATCCATTGTACAATAAATGGAATGATCAAATCTACCAAATGGATACAAATGCTACAATAGATGGAATTATCAAACTAAGATCGTGTAAGCTAATGTGCATGTTCGTAATAGTTAAAAATCCATCTTTGTAATGGTTCTTTAAGTGCATTCTTGACTACTAGTCCTTGAAAACATTTATTTTCTATGATGTACTATTATAAACATTATTGAAACTACTCTTCTATAAAGAGTAAAGAAGTGAAGGCATGTGAAAACATAGACTAAATAATCCAGAAGAATGTCTCGTGTAATTATTTCTAATGGTGTTCAAATTGGTGAGTGTTTCTTTCTTGTTCATAATGAAAGAGCAGACATGAATTTCAACTTTACAAATCTTTCTAAAAGTGTTGCGGCCATGAAATCATGGTTTTCTTTATACATGTTTGATGTTTATCTCTTCCGCTCATCATAGAGATCCAACTTATAGATATCTTGCAAATGCATGTTTACTAAAAATGTTCATATTTCATTTCAAATGAAACTAAAATTTCATAAAAGCCTTTCATTCTTCAAATAAACTTTCAATATGAATGAATACCTCTAAGATGCTTCATTGTTGTTTTAAAACAATTTCTCATGATTTGAAGCAATACGTGCTGCAGTACTCATTTCAGTCATTTGAATTGAAACCTATCTTTATGTAAAGAGAGGACAATCAAAATTCTGCAATATAAGACGATTTAAAGGTTTCAGTTTTGTCTATATATACCCCACTAATTATTGATATTTGAAGCCACGAGAAACAAAAAGGTAAGCACCAACAGGCATTTATGAAAACATTTCCAAATTTCCAATGGTAATACACAAATCATTTTTTATCTGCAATGTTATATCCCTGTAACCTCACAAGCTGAAAGAATGAATTTTCAAGGCACTCAGATTGCTGAAGGATGGTAATTTTTGGTTGCTATTTGTAAGCTCCTGGAGTGTTGACCGAGTTTTCCGTTTCCTCTTCTTTGTACTCGAAAGATTTGCTGAAGTTGGTGTAATGGGAGTGCTCCCAGGGGAAGGGCTAGATATCGACATAGAACTCATGACATTTCTCCTGTCTGCCTTCTTAAAAAAATTCTTCTCTATGGGAGCTGATTGGATTGCATTAAGAGCTTTTTGAGCTTTTCCTTTTTTGAGGTAACCTTCAGGGGTGCCAGGTTTTATATTTTTGTGTGAACAAAAATTGCAGGTATACACAACAGCATTAGCTAATTTGGAAAAAGAGCGTGGTTTATGTCTTGCTTTGCGAGGATGCTTCCAAACACGAACAAAACAGTTAAGCCCAGGCTGAAGAATCATCTCACACCTGTGAAAGAACAAAGTTGAATTAGCAAATTTTAATTATAGTCTAAAAGGCTTGTACCCAAATAGTTCGAAAAGCTGCAGACAGTTGCCAGCTTTAGTAAACTTCTGCTTCATTTAAAGAAAACAGGCATAGAGAATGAAACAAAGCAATTTATTTTATAGTAAAATTGTAGATAGGCCATGATATATTATAACCCTGACTAATGAGCTCTCTTGTCAATAACCCAAACATGATTTGAGAGATTTTGATCCCAACAAGCGGAAGATTTCTACCCCCTACTCCCCTGATTCTCAAATTATCCTATTGTTGAATCATGTCGCTATTGCTGACTAAATTTTAGTGCCTTCATTCAGCAAACTATCCTTCCAGGTGTTCATTACATTTTAAAAATCATAGATCCAATTTAGGTACAATGTTGTTAATGTTTGTGTACGCTTCAAGAGATTTTATTTATTTCTCCAATGGTTGTCATCCGTTTTGCTGTTCCTTATTTCTTGTTCGGCAATTAGCTGGAAGTATTCCGTCTCCGTATTGTGTATGTGCTGGCAGTGTTTATTCCAACATGAATTTCATCCTTTGAAGTTCTTTGGCTCTTTGTGTATGTCGGTTATGTAACTGACATCTTCTTTTGGTGTTTGGCTTTCCGTCTTTCTTCTTCGTGAGCTATATCAGGTCGTGTTATGTGTTATATATATGCCGAGAGATGTGAAGTTTAATGTGATCGATATTCTGATGTATTCGATGATTACCGATAAAAAGCTCAGGACTTTGCTTGCTGCTGTGTCCTTGCATCATCTTTAGTCTTCTGATATAATTATTATGTTCAGCTAAGATCATCAAAGTGTGAGGATTTGATCTCTTAAGTTCTATGAACAATTTGTGCATTCAATAAAATATTTTTTGTGTGGCTGGGTTTTTCACCCTTGGGTGGAGGGTTTTCCCAGGATAAATTTTGTGTATCTTGTTCTTGTGAGATTTTCAAAGTTTCAGATTTTTGTGTCTTATGTTTTTGGTTCTATCATTAACATGGTATCAGAGCGAGTCTGAGGCCGTCTCCGTCACAGGAGGCCTCTGGATTCTGGGAGGGTTGCTTGTTTATTTTTTGGTGTTATTCAATCTATGTTTTCTGAAGACAACGCCATTCTCTAAGCTGCGACATCAATTCTGCCTATTTCGGATTTCTTGAGCAGCCCTGCAAAACACGATGGGATCTCTGTAATGCGACTGATCTGAGGGTATCGCGTCGTGTGAGGTCCACTTTATTGTTTTGGAAGGACAAGATCACGACTTCTCTGTATCGTTGCTCTTATCTAGCATCTGCATCCTATCAGCTTGTATTTGTTGTGATCACTTATCACATTGTTCTCATTGCCATTGTCTGCAATCTCTATCTTGTTCAAAGTAGAGAAAACTCATTATGTGGTGTATTTGAGCAGACCTTAATGCATACCAAAAGATTCCTGATATAAAGAACAGTGTTGGAGGAGTCTTATGAGAAGATAAGACTCAGCTATAGGACTAACTCAATGGGAACCGGCAATAAAGAGGTGAAGGCTTCACATGTTCTAGGTGTAATTTTATACTCTAGGATTGTTAATCAGATTTATATCCTTTAATTATGCCCTAGATTGTAATCAGATTTGTAGTATTTTAGTAAGGCATAATTCAGTAAAATCAGAAATGAAGGAAGTAAACAAGAGACAAACACAAATACCCTGGGAAAATCTCCAAGGAGGAAAAACCTAGCATTAAAGACCCTCGGGTCAGATTATATATTCTCTTGATAGCACAAGTACAATACTTAGCTTCCTTGACAAATCTGAATCCTTCTTGAATGACAGATCTGCACTTCTAATCTCTGCACCAAAATTGTCTCTGTCCTCTAGAACTAGTTCGCATAAGTCTGGTCAACTTCGCACCCTCCAAGAGTAAGTTCGCACTTTTCAGGCAAAGCTAATTCACTGAATGAAGATGAGTGAAATTGATTTGCAAAGTGTCTTTTATTTATATGCATCTTTAACTTTTATTTTGCAAGTCGGCCTCTTTCATTTTGGCCCCAATGTTTGTTATTGTGGCGTGGGGTTTCAGGATAGGGCTAGGCTTAACCTTGGGGCATGTTACCCTTTAGGATAGGGCCCAGTCCTAAGTGGGTTTGGATGTTGTCTTAAGGCAATCCGAACCCATACATTATCCTAGTTACAAACAACACTAGGTCCCAGGATCGTGGTCTTTTCAGCTTCAGAGGGAGCCTGACATCCAACTTCAAAAGGAGCCTCTCATTTCATTAGAGGCAACCTTGGACGAGCAGGTCAGAAGGTTGATATCAGGGAGCCACATCATCATGAAGATTTTGTAATGCATTTTTCTCTGTGATGGAGAAATTTGAGATGAAAGCCCTTCTAATGCATTTTTCTCTGTGATGGAGAAATTTGAGGTGCAAACCCTTGTTAATGCATTCTTCTCTGCTAGAGAAGTTTGAGGTGAAAGTCCTTGTTCCACCCTCTAAGAGTAGCCATGGTGGATGTCATGTTGAGAGACTCCATGACAACATCTCGTTGAGTGACTCCGTGATGAGAGCTTGTGTTTATTTCAATCATGGGAGTAGCCATGGTGAACATCATGTTGAGTGAATCCATGATGCTATCATGTTGAAAGAATCCGTGATAAAATGTTGCTTTTTACACATATGGGTGTAGCCATTGTGTTTGTCATGTTGAGAGACTCCATGACTTGAAAATCAGAAAATAATATCTCCTTTGCTAAGACGGAGTGTTAATGTTTGCGTACGCTTCAGGAGATTTTATTTATTTCTCCGATGGTTGTCTTTCCTTTTTGTTGTTCCTTATTTCTTGTTCGGCGATTGGCTGGAAGTATTTCGTCTCCGTATTGTGTATGTGCTGGCAGCATTTATTCCATCATGGATTTCATCCATTGAAGTTCTTTGGCTCTTTGTGTATGCTGGTTGTGTAACTGCCATCTTCTTTTGGTGTTTGGCCTTCCGTCTTTCTTCTTCATGAGCTATATTAAGTCGTGTTAGGTGTTATATTTATTGCCGAGGGATGTGAAGTTTAATGTGATCGATATTCTGATGTCTTTGATTATTATCGATGAAAAGCTCAGGACTTTGCTTGCAGCTGTGACCTTGCATCATCTTTAGTCTTTTGATATAATTATTATGTTCAGCTAAGCTCATCTGTGTGAGGATTTGATCTCTTAAGTTATGTACACAATTTGTGCATTCAATAAAATATTTTTTTGTGTGGCTTGGTTTTTCACCCTCAGGTGAGGATTTTCCCAGGATAAATTATGTGTATCTTGTTCTTGTGAGATTTTCTAAGTTTCAGATTTATGTGTCTTATGTTTCTGGTTCTATCATTAACAAATGTAAATAATAATATGTCATTGTTTCCAAAGGTTCAAGGGTATTATCACATGGCAAGACTCTAGGATCTACTACTATCACTATATCAATAATATAACTAAACATAATCTAACAGAACTGAATGTGTGTTGCTATTGCTGAATAAATTTCAGTGCCTCCATGTAGCCAACTCTTCGTCCAGGTGTTACTGTTCATTGCAATTTAGAAATCCTTGATCCAATTTAAGTACAATGTAATAAACTGTGTTACCTAGAGATGCATCTCCGACCCCCTGGGACCCAAGACGTGTTTCCAGTACTGGATACCTTGCCTGAGACATCTCTGGTTGCAGGAGACTTCAGCCGCAGTCTCCCAAAGACTCCCACCGTCTCCCACCCAAAAGGTGTTATTTATCGCACAAATAAAACTAAAACTTAAAACTTAAAATGCATTGAGAAGCTGGAAAATAAACATGTCACAGAGGGGAAAAAAGGAGCTGATGTAGGGCACGAGACAATGCAAGCCGACAAGACCACAAGTATTTGGTATTTGGCTATTTGCAGTTCGATGCAAAACTCAAGAGATATTCATATTTTCTCTATTCTTGCTGCTGTTCTTTTAATTCCTTTATGCAGACTTTGCAGTATACACATTGGGAGTGAATTCTACTAGATCCTTCAGAGTCAAGAATTTGGTTGTGATAATACATTTTCTTTCTTCATTCTTGTGAATATGTCTATATTCATATTCTCATATATATAATCACACAGAATAGGAAAAGGATTTGCAGTGTTGAAAGATTCAACTTGTTGGTTTGGGCCCTTGCCTTCAGTTTTCTTATACACCTTGTCAAATTTGATTGATTCCTAATGAAGTTTGCTTTGCTTTTGATGGATGTTTTGGTTCTAGATGAGCTCTTTGCTCCTTTTCTGTTGGGTGTTTGATACTTCCTTTTTCTCCTGAATGTTTTTCATTGCCTATTTAGTATTTGGGCAACCCTTGCAAAAAGATTTGTAGTGTTGAAAGTTCAATGTCATGATATTTTCTATGAATTATTAAATTATATGAAAAAAATGGCATCTCCAAGTACCCATCTCCTATTAACAAAAAAAGGCGTACCGGTACCGGTACCGGTACCAACTCTTGTACCAATACCGGTCTCCTGTACTAATACCAATACCGGTCTCCTGGCAACCTAGGCAATAAATAATATGTGTCATTGTTTCCAAAGGTTTGAATGTAGTGTCACATGGCAAGACTCTAGGATCTATTACTATCAATATACCAATGATATAACTAAAAATACCTCTTAACATAATTGAAGACATATGATTGCTTCATCATACTTAGACCTTAACAACTAGAAGCAGCGAAGACAATTTAGGTATTATGGAGAATAAAGAAGAGCTTCATGCATTGCATGTTCATGTTAAGATTGCCTCCAATGCCTTGAACATTAAAAATCGTAATAATAGTCAAAACAAAAAATTAAGGGAAGCAGCAGGAGGGGCCATTTGGTAGGCAATAGCCTAAAAAATCGTAATAATAGTCAAAACAAAAAATAAAGGGAAGCAGCAGGAGGGGCCATTTGGTAGGCAATAGCCTATCAAATGTGTTCATATTGAGGTTATTTAGATAGAGAAAAATTAACTCAATATATTGCTTACTTTTATGGTCCAGTGATTATTTTTATTATGTTTATACATATTAGTATAAACTTATAGTTTCTTCCTGGTCCAAAGGGCAATATTGTGAGGGATTTGCATCGGATCAAAAGATTAATCAAAATATGTTAGTGCTAGGAATATAAGAGAATCTCTGCAATTCAATTAGCATTATTTTCAACTGATTTATTCAGGATTGTGGTCTCTCGAAGTTGAGGTACATCCTCCCAAGTACCAGAGCACATCCCAAAGGTAAGCATGTCAATAACCCAGTCTGCCAAACAACTCTCAGTTTTCCATCTAAATTTTCCCATACAGATTAGTGTTGATGCAGCCATTAAAACAAGAAGTATCTCTTGTATAAATGTTTGATGATTTCTGCTTTATAAAGACCGAATTTGTAATGAAGTTTTTTTTTGGAGAAAGGTCAAAAGTATTAAAGTGTTTAAAAAAATATCAAAATCCAAATCTGAATATTGATGGCAATGATGTCTGTGTATTATTTTAAGGAATAATAGAAAATAGATTTTAACATCCAAGTCCAGAAAATTGACAGAAAAACTATCACATTTAAAATAACTATAAGCATCTAAATCTGCCAGAATTCAATCTGGCACTGGCCTGTATAGGGTATTGATCCTCATTCAAACATTGGTACCGACCATTACAATGCTATCAGCAGAGGACTCCTCAACTATCTATGCAAGTGTATCTTCTGAATCCATGCTCAACCATATGTGGTCTGTAGTTTTGAGTTTCCTTGCGTTTCCCTCTGAAATTTTGTTTTGGCGACTTTTAGTATTGGGTTTTGTTTTCTTAACGCATTTCATGTGTAGGAGAATTGAGACTTCAAAATTTTACCAAGCCTTCTGCTTTCTTTTGGAAATTTCTGGCTATCGTTTTTGAAGTATCAATTGTTGATGTGAAAAGCATGTAATTGGAATTTAGTGCAAGGGGATCACCTGATTTAGTTTGAGCATTTGTTTCATTGGTGTCAAGCTGGTTCAAAATGGATCTTGATGACTCCTTTGACTGTTTAGTTTCCAATCTCTATGTTCCCCCATGTTTCCAAGATAGGGACAGCAAGGAGGGGGGGATGTGTTTCAGGATAGATTTTTCAGGAGGCCATTTTTCACGGGGCAGTTTTAAAGAATTGGGAAAATTTTAATAATACAGATAATTTTAAACATTTCTTCAAGGCATTCATCATATACATTATAGAACCTTATTACATAACATTAGAGCTGAATTGAGATTTCACAAATCGATTTTATATAAATGTTTGTAAGGTACATAAGTAGCTTCTAGATTTATTCATCCGTCTTGCAATCCTTGGGTAAGAATTTTTCTTACAAGTTTTATCTTTCTCTTCTTTTAGAGAGGATCTTATCATACATGGGCACCCAAGATGGCCTCATTGCAAGAACCCATTTCTCTTTTTTCATTTCTCCCAAGTTGCACTTATGGGGAGGTCTTGGTGTAATATTTACTTCAACGTGGATGTTTCTATCCTAAGTGTGATATTGCACCTATTAAATAAGTTTGCTTAGGATATTTAGAAATTTTATTTTTCCTCATCTAAGTAAGCTTATAAAGACGTGTACAGCTTGACTTGAAATATATGCATGCCACCACTACCTCATCTATCCTTAATTGATGGTAGTTAGGTCCCACCTTTGTCTTGTTCAAATTAAGTGAGTTGATCCACTGATTGGTGGTTCAACCCCTGATCTTATAGTTAGACTAAATTAACTGATCCACTGATTTGATATTAAACTCATGACAATTGGACATGTCATCTCCGTGAATCATGCATCTAGGTGGCCTATTTATTTGTACTCAATCCTTCATTTGATGGTTGATTTAATTTGTTATTGGTTTCCTCTGTTCTGGAATAGCTTGTGTTCTTGCATGTTGCATCATTTATTTCGTCCTCGTAGCCATTGTAACTTTCTTCATGCAGCTAGATTCAAGCTTGTGTGGTTAGACTCCCACTGAAACTTACACATGCTCTATGTTGGGTGAAACCAGGAGTACAAATAGAGATAACCAGACAATGAATGTAAAGTTCAATATGAATGAAACTTCAAGTTGAAGTAGATGGTCTTTCACTTCATTTTCCCTTCTCTAACCTCAATCAAGATGAGTGCCCTTGTGTCTATAATTGATTGGTGGTCCAAGTAGTTGTGTTTCCTCAACCAATCCTTGTGTGTGTCTTTGCCTAAAGTAATAATCGAGTTTATCCCTCACCCCAGTTTGAGGGGTGTGCCTACACCATAAAAAGGTTTTGGAATTTGGATCAAGGAAGTAAAAAAATCTGGAAAGCTCTATTCATTCTCTTGCATAATTGATAATCAGATACAGTATACACAATACTAACAGATGTTGTTTCCATCATGTTACAAACAATGTTTCTTCATAATGGAAGTGCATACAGGATGGATCTCCAGCTCTGCTCCTTCAAACTAACCCCTATCCTAGACTTGGAATATGCGCAAAACCCCATCCCAAAATATGCCTACTAAACCTGACCCCTCCAATATATTAATATTCTCTCAATAGCACATCAACCAAGGATCGATATATATTCACTCCAATTACTGTACAGTATGTTTGGCCAACCAGAATTTCCTGTCCACCTTTGTAGCTATACAGAGAAAACAACCTTCTCAAAGAAAAGGTAGGACACTAATGCCAAATCGTGTGTGACTATCTAATCCATAGGATTTTCCACAGACATGATGTGCGCATGGAAAGGGGCGAGTCCAGCCTTCTTCATTGCCCTCACACCACTACCTAAGTAATAACAAGAGAAAACTTTTCTACATGGGGCTTCAACCATACACGTGTCCCTATAAAGTGCAATGAGTCTACTCAAAGCAACTAACCATGATAGGTGCAACCAATAACCATGATTCCCTTTCCATCTGTCAACTAAGTGTTCAATGATTCCAAGATTTACCAAGCAATTTCATAACTTGTTTCAGATCCCTCAGAGCCGTACATGAAAAGTGGTTGAAGCCACCTCTTTCCATATCCTCCAATGATAGCTATCGTAGATACAGCTACTTTTTCAATTTGTTCGATCAGCCCCCAATTTTTTATTAGATTGCCTCAACTCAAAAAGCAATGTCATTGTCTCAACACAAGGAAAAAGTACAGCCAAGATTATTATGTAATACACCTTTGAAACTCATGAAATAGAAGAGGAGAGGGCCTCTCCCCTTTCTTAGGTTGCTCTGAGAGAGAAGGACAAGTAAGACCATCTTAGGTTGCTTCCTCCCTCCTTTACCTCTAGGGCCTGATGCTTGCAATTAGTGTTGTTAGCCCTTACATGTATAAAAGAGATGCTATCATTCATGAAAAGAGCCAATAAATATCACTAAGTCAAAAATAAAGAAAAGTCCAAGCTCTCCTGGGTAAGTGCTAGCCAAGCCAAAAGGTTGATTGATAGAAGCGGGGAGTTCAATATATTTCTTTTTTCAAAGATAAGCAAGATAATGATATAGTTGAATGCAAGGCTTCTCTTAGAATGTGCATTAACAAAACGCAGAAGCAAGTGAATTAGTTATTGCAAACCTTCAAGGAGGTATTGAAAGAATTCAAAGATTTGCCACCTAAAAAGAGATCTATATTGGAAATTGCTTTTGGGGGTAAATGAAAGCAAAAAACAACTCCATGATTTGTTGGATCAAGAGTTATCAGACCAAGTAAATATCCACTCGATATTTCAATTGTAATTGTACCACAAAAAGATTGAGGAAGGAGGACGTGTACTGATTATGGAGCCTTGAACAAAATCACAATCAAGTACATATATCATCTTCCAATGGTTGATGACTTGTTGGAGGCTTCAAAACCCCAACTATTTCAAAATAAAATACTTGATAGATAAGTATCTGTATCACTAAGTGCTAATAAAGAATAATGTAGTTAAAGGAGAAGAGTTGAAAATTTGATCCAACGAAGACTGAAGCCACTCTCCATGCACCCAAGTTTACAATGTGAGTGACACCAATGCACCTATTTCAGCCTTACATGACTTATAACTTACAATTGTGGTGGAAACAAATGCACACAGTTATGTGATGTGAGTTCCATCGCAAGGAGGTAAGTCCATTTGTCACAACAACAAAAAATCACTAAGACACCTATTTCAGCTTTACATAATTTGTAGCATCCATTTGAGGTGGAAATAGATGCACACAATTATGTTGTGCAGGCAAATCATTTGCAAGATGGTAAAGTTTGTATGTCGCAATTCTGAAATCTTTCTTAGGGTATTTGTATTATCCTGCATACAACAAAGAATTGTATGAACTTTTAAAAGTGATTTTTAAATAAAAGTAATATTTGTTGGGAAATGAATAGATTATTCAAACAGCTGACCAACCTTTTCAATACCCACATGAACAAATAAAACCGCAGGTATAAAGACACTATAAGTGGGATGATTTTATTGCAACAATTCAATTTGGTTATCTATTATCATGTATAAAATGGGTGTGGCAAAAATCAAGTGATTCTAGTATCAAGCAACTTGGCATTCAGTGATTAGTGCCATTGTAATAAATTCGACTCATATATAGAAGGATTTACAGCCACAAGGAATAAACAGCATGATAATACCAGGAGCTTGTTTTGGCCACTGAAAACTTCTATAATGCAGCTTGGTCCTATTTTGTAAGCCTCAAATAGACTATGATTCACTACCCTCATGGGTTGAGCAGAACAACTGTAATTAGAAATTTAGATGGCCTCCTTGAATGGCACCTACACAGACCTTCCATAGCTAAGGACCTATCTTTCAGAAGCATTCTTTCAAGACTAAGCTTTCCCATCATGAAAGCTACAAATGATTTCAGACCCTTGAAGATATAAGAGATTTTGTTGACTATGAAAGGAAAAACAAGATCTCAATGAACTCTGATTGTCTTAAGGCAGTGGATGAGAGATCGGTTGTTGACTACGACATGGAAAAGGTTGCACAAAAATTAAAAAGCCTATTGAAAATGGGATGGATCTGCAATTTTTTGGGGAGATGGGACATAGGGCTTAGAGCAAAGGATGCTGAAACATGGAAACTAGAGGACAAGTTTGCACTGGGTGCTTTATTGTAACAGTTTTTTCAATTGAGGAAGTCAAAGGTTATGCATTTGAAGGCCCTTGGTTCTATAGAAGCTCCGGTAAGTTCATGACAAAATCAAAATGGATTCCATTGTGAGATTTCTCAAAGAAGGATCACAATGAAGCTCCATCCTAAGCCAAATCATTCAAAATCCCAGTGCTTTTATGGTTGGAATCCTTTCTTGCATGCACTAATACTTCATTGTAGTTTGTATCTCTTCAACGACCTAGTAAATCACATCTTGTTTATGCTAAATCATGAACCTAGATACATGTTAGTAAACTAATCCCTCAAAGGTTGTGGTTGAAAGCCTCAAATGAAGGTAAATTTCATAACTAGTTGATCATAAAAACTGCCCCTTAGATATTGATTATGCCACAATCATGGCCTTTGGCAAGAGATTTCCCTTAGGTATTAGGTCCTTTCTCAAATATCAATTGGTCCTACACTTTGGTCTTCAAACCCCAAGAGTTCACTAGGTTTCCTTCCACACAAAGTTCCTTCAAAGCACCAAAACTTGATCCCAACTTCCACAAATTGAAACACCACTTCCTAGGGTCTTCTCACACTCTAAACAATCTGACTCATCAGGTTATACACACCCAATCAATTGGTTCACTTACTAACCCTTACCCAGGTAACTAGGTAGGCCAATTCCTAGTAGCCACGTTCAATGGGTAATCTGCCCTTTACTAAAACTTCTTCCAAAACACTTGACAAACAATTTACATTTCTTGATACCCTTTTGAAAGTTATTTAACATATGTAAAAAACAAATATTGTTCTTTTGGACCAATTGCACGGACCAATACCCTGCTACTGCACATTTAGGCATAATTAGACCACTTTTACAAAGCAAGTACAAACATATCAACTCCCCTCTATTCCAAACCTTAAAACAATCTTAGGTTAGGTCTCAAATCAAAGGATTTTCATGTTTGTTTGGGCAGCCACTCTCATTTGATACGTCAAACCCCAAACCCTCCTATTTAGGCTTCAAAACTAGGGCCTCCTCAAATCCACTCTTCCAATCACTTCCAGAACTTCTCCTTCATGATTCACCATTTATTTGGCATTTACTAACATATTCCATACTAATATAGTGCACTCATTAAGGCCAAACTCCTGCTGCTACACCTATGTCACCATTCCCATGCACCTTTCTCACACAAACTTGCACTCAAAAGGTGATCACCCTTCATGCCAAATCCATCCCTGCACTTTTACCTGCATGTTAGTCTATAATACACCATTAGGGACTCATTCCTCAAGAAACAGCAAATACATAAAGAGGAATGAGCCCTAAAACTTCATTTTGTCTCCCAAATCAACACAAACAAGCACCTACAGCACTAGTTTTGGGACAGTCAACTATATATGCACCAAATGAAATGATTAAACCTTCCAAATGACTTCAAATCATTCTTAGAACATATACCAAACACCTTTCAAAGAATGCAGATCAAAATGAAGAGATAAAACAATAATATGTTTCAGATTTCACTCATGAATGCAAGGAAAAATGTTGAGTTTTATTGCAGCAGTTTGGTATTACAAAGATCAATCTTCAAAATAAACCCCAGCAACCTCTCCTCATGTGGGAAGGAGATTTTTAAATGTATTTTGACCCCCCAAACCGAAAATAACTCCCACAACTACCCAAGAACCAACTAGCCTTCGGAAATCCACCATTTTGAAATTGCAAAAAAAATTTGACATAACTAGAAAAACTTTCTCAACTTGACTTTATGACATCAAAAAATTAACATAATAACTTAAAAATATTTAAAATACTTGATGTACCCCAAATTGACACCTAATATGCCGCCTTAACATTTATTACATAAATTTGCTCATTTGACAACATTGACACAATTTTGACAATTTTGACACAACTAGACAATTTGACTCGACTCAACCATGACAAATATTGGCTTGACATGCCTTATTACATTGTTTTAGGTCTCAAATGACCCTCATTACATCCATCCATGCCTTATAGACATGTTAGACCTTATAGGTCCCTTAGGTGCTCCTGCACCACACGACTATGACCAGAAAGAAATACAATGAGAAAAAGATAGATGCCGAGAGATTTGTGGTAGTCTGAGGAAAAGGGAATGATAACCAAAAGAAATGTACTAAGCATCAGCAAATGGGTAGGTCAAGTAAGATTTTTAATATCCCCATGCTGTAAGGTTGAGTTAGACCAAAGCAGGATTCAGAGTTTAAAGATGTCAAGGAAGGGGATTATGAGGCTACAGAGATCCCTTAGCTGATCCGTAAGTGGATCAATTCAGAAGAACAAACTAAAATGAAACATGTAGCAATGCTGCAAATCACCTACAACAATTTGCAAAGGCTTAGTGGTGCTGCGAGTTTACTTGCAAGCTATTGCAAAGACCACAAGTGTTTTAAGTCTGTGCAAGTTACCTGCAGCAAGATTAACCGTGATAAGTTTCACTCCAAAGCCATTGTTGCTTGTGGTTACCAACAAGAACAGGTGTAGCAGCTTGAATCATTCCGTTGGGGGTGATAGTATTGTTGCAGGTGTGGCCTAAGGCTTTATTGAAGCTTGCAACAATGCTGCAAATTTGGGTGAATAGACAATGGCATGTTGGTCAGGTAGTGTGGCACTGTCCAGCAATTGCATATGGGACAAAATGCCATGTAGGAGTATGTTACCCTAGCTTGGAGCAGCGACCATTGGTGGCATGTTTCCCATTTGGGCACAACTGTTAATGACCTCTGGCAATTTTTTGCATCCCTCTTTGATGGTGGCAGTTCCTTGGACAGTAATGGATTATCCTCAATGCAGTTGTCCATTCCGATGCATGATCGTTTGCTGCTTGCTAATCAGTGGCAATTGAGGAAGAAATTATTATATGGATGCCGATGGTTGTTACTTGTTAGGTATTTCATTAGATATTTCATTAGTAGTTGTTTCATTAGATATTTGATCTTCCATAGGCATCCATTTCGATTCTCAAGCGAACTCCACACCTCCACAACAACAACTAGTATTGCCACTAGCTATCAAACTCCAACACCTAGTTGCAACCTTTTGGCACCACCCTTCACTTCGGCCAACACTCAGCTTCCAACAGTCTGCTGCCCACTACAGCCCCACCAGTGTATGCCACCCCAATGGCCCAAAACACTACCTCTGTCAAAACTCCACCAATCAACCACCCACATTGGCAATTCAACCACCGAATTCCATTGCTTGCCAATCTGTCAACAGCACTATGCATCCATCCCACGGATCAACATGGCAGTTTCTCATCAATTTGAGGATCTGAGATTATTGTTGAGGAATGCGTACACACCAACTGAAAAGATTGAAAAGCCTGATGGGATTCAATTTCTGAGTTTAGAAGAGGGAACCAACAAGATCGTAATATACTAATGGCCCTCCAATGCCTATGTCTCGAAATGGCTACAACTATTTCAGAGTTTTTTTAACTAATACTCTGTAAGACAAATAACTAATGAAGGATATATTTAATTTTAACTAATACTCTTTAAGACAAATAACAAATGAAGGATATATTTAAACACTAATGGCCAGAAAAGATTTAATGGACTCCTCCTGGACAATGGCTAGCTAAATAACTATCTAGGTATAGAAGATAATTATTTAAAATGGGAAATAGAACCCCTATCCTATCTTACTGAAGGTGGAAACAGAAAACAATACCCTTTAAAAATTAAATATATGTGGACCGTTCACCCTAGACTTGTGAAATAATGTAGCAATGGTCAAATCTTCTTCTCAAGAATGGGAGGTCCAAGATGTAAACTCTAGTCAAAAAATTAAGAGTAAACTAGTACAAACTCCAAAAATGGAATAAGAATGTGTTAGAAAATGTTTTCTAATATAACAATTTAGGAACAAGGGATGATTACCATTCAAATGGGATTAACAGAAAAACTGAAACAAGAGAATTAAATAACTGGGTCTCTCCTGGAACAAACCCTTACTGGAAATCAAAATACAGATTTCAATGGATTGTGGAAGAGGATCAAAACTGGTTCTTTTTTTTGAAAAATGCCCTTCTTCACAGAAATGTATATAGAACTCTGAGCACCTCCTTAAAAATCAGAAAGATTGCTATCAAGTATTATGAGCACCTTCTATCATACAGCTGATAAATGGGCATAGTGCACAAAATATTTTTGCTAGCCAAAATTCCAAATTTAATTGCAAATGAGTATAAACTAAGATAGAAGCCTTGCGCCACATATCTTCAGAACAAAAAGGAATAAAGAACAAGGATTCTAAAGTTTCCCTGAATGCTTCTTTTGGTCCCCAAAGGTAGCTAAGGAAGAAACATTGGGGGTGGTTGAGTTATCAGAAAGTATGTAAAATCCTCAAGGAACTGAATACAACATTCCTTGCTATCATCCAAGATCTGAAGAGACCATTTATTTTGATACTTCCTCTCCATTATATTTATGCCATATAATTTGTACAACCCTGTATAAAGTTGTTCCAAATAGTAAAATAACTACTATTGGTGAAGCTCACATCAGATGGACAAACAGGACCTGTAGAGAGGAGACACATCATAGATGGAATATTGTGAAATGCAAGAGAACTAGACTGATAATTAAATTTGATATGGCTAAGCTCTATAACGAGTTGAATTGGGACTTATTAGAGGAAGTTCTACAAAAATTCAGCTTCACATCAAATTGGATTCAATGGATTATGAATTATATTAGAACCCCAAAGTGCCATGTTTTAGGGAACAGCATCCCTGTTGCATTCTTTGTTAAGAGAACTCTGACGAGGAAACCCAGTATCCCCATTGCCCTTGATTTAATGCAGCCAAAGCCCTTCGCAAAAAGGTGAAATGGATATCTGAAAGAAGATTAGTGGCTATTGACCTAACACATATACAGTTTACAGATGATATAGCTCTTGCACGAAACCCACTATTAGAGAAGCTAGAGGTTTCAAGGAGATCCCAAGGTCTTATTAAATAGCTACAGTTTGCTAGTGAACAACAATCAATCTCAGGTTTTTCCTTTAACTAAGACCAGAAACAACAAGTTCTATTCAGCAACTTTGGTGGTTTTGTTAAGGCCTACTTTAAAGAAAGAATCTTGAGATCTCTTTGTTTCAAGGCAGGATTAGCTCTGATCCTTTGGGATTGCTCTTAAACTGATTTTGTAAGATGGGTGGGTTGGAAAATCTCTTACCACAGTAGGGAAGCTACAACTCTTGAAAAAACACCTCCAGGTTCTGCCAACATATATTATGTCAATTTGAAAAATATCTACTAATATTGCTCAAGTCCTCAATAGGCTTCAATGCATTGTTCACCAGGGATACATCCCCAGGTTGTTTTACCTGAACTAGGAACCAGGAGAACCCAGGCTGGCAAGATAGGGATGATATGTCCCCCCCACCAACCCCATAGGCACCACCTATAGAGGTGGTCATCCCTGGGAACAGCCCCCTCTGCAGGGGGCATCTAGGGAGCCCCTGCCATCACTGAGATGGCCAAAGGACCCCTATCTCAAAAAGAATTCATTTTTATAAATCAAAGCCATGTAAACTTTCTTTTAAAAAATGTTTGTGAGTTCTGAATCCTCGTTACTATTTCCTAGGAAACAGGCAAAGCAAAAACAGAGAAGAAAATAAATGAGAAAGAATGATTAGATTCCACTTCTTCAACTACATAGTCCTCACCTTTGTCGCATATCGTGTATCACACAGCCACTCCTCTACCTTTACACTATCCTCTTCATTCGGTCTTAATTTCTTTTAAAAATCAAAAAACTTTTAACAAATGGATCTTCATTTATTTTTATATATTTAATTATTTATTTATAATAAAAAATTGCAATTTCTTTTAATTAATTTTTATAATTAATTTTCAAACATCATCTATTATATAATAATTTGTGACGCCATCCTTAATTTGTGGGGCAAAATTTATCTTACAAAACCTATCCCTGCATCCTCCCATTCCAAAACTAGTGGAAAACTGCTTCAAAAGAAATTTATGTGGCAAGGCACCAAAGAAAGATAGAGAATCCCTTGGGTAGCTTGGGAAAAATGGCTTGTCTTCCTAAGCTAATTCGAGGAGCTAGAATACACAATCTGAAACTATAGAAAAAGGAAAGCCCTTGGAAGATAAAGATCGTTAATAGAGCCAACTATTAAGGTATAATTTGCTGGACAGCATGGAAGCTCCAAGAATCTTCACAATTGTAGAACGAAATGAAGGATCTGCAGTTTTGAAATTTATTGTTATTATTTCCTGAAGTTTGAATTCGAATGAAGGACAAAGTGATAATATAAATGATTGGGAGGACCCAGGACTCCTCCTTATCCCCTCTCTGAATTGCAATCCTTAAAAGCTCTTGAAGTTGAAACCTGCCTACTTTAAGAATGGGGCATGAAAAATGAAAACGATTTGAGGGTAACTTAGGAAAGACAAGGAGAAAATGAAACTCTCCTCCTCCTGAGAAAACTAGCACAAAAAAATATATACTTTTTTCAAGGAGGAACATATATTTCTTGTCTATGACACTTGACAAAACGTTGTGTCAAACAAGTCTCTAACATTGAAATGCAACTTACACGATCGATTACTTTAGATATTATATACCGCGAATATCTTAATTTCATTTCAGATGATGCCAATGTTTATCAAGTTAATGAATTGGAAAAGGAAAAGGAAAATAAATATATAAAAAAATCATGGAACAAACCTTTCACAAGTAAAAAATGGAGAATCAGGTAGAGGGATTCTCGAAATTTCTCCAGCATCTGCTAAATGAGTGCCCAGAAGAGCTCCAATTGATGGAATGGAGCCTTCTCCAGAAGCCCAAACTGCCAATTTTTGTAGATGTTGCATCTTCTTGATTGTACTTGTATAGGCTAATTCACTTAGATTTGCAATGGCTTTTCCACCTTCGCGTAAAGGCCTCGAAGGGCTTATGTCTAGGGCATCTTCCTTCTTTTGCTCACCCTTACCCATTGTGATCCTCCAATAAGCCTTACCCAAAATTTGAAAGTGGAAACCGAAAAAATCAATGACAATATAAGAGAGATAACATAGAACAGGAAACAATCTAATTAAAAAGCTCAGGTTTTTTTCCATTTTTAGAGCAGATATTTCCACGGAACATAAGTGCAATCAATATACTTGAGACTCTGTTCCACTCCAATGAACAATAATCATGGAGCACAATTTGCATCAAGCGAAGTCCCTCTTTCAAATTATACATAAAACTTATATCGTGTTCTAACCTTTGTTTAAATCTGCAGTGGATGTGAATACAGTAAGCTAAATTAAATTTTGGTCAGACTCTAAATTGTTCGCGGATTGGGCACTGCCACGACCTAGGGGTTTTCCTTTTTTTTTCTTTGGGTATTGATGAAGCCAAAAGAAATCTAATGTTGGGTGGAGCCTTCATTTTCTGTTCCTGCCAAGATACCATTGGATTCATCTAAATTTTTTTAAAATTAGTTCAATCAATCGTTACAGTGAATTAAAAAATTTAGTCAAAAATTTTTAGTTTTTTTTTTAATGGATTTTATTTCTATTTTGAATAATTTAAAAATATCATTTTTCTGCTTCTAAAAAAAATCACAGGAAATTTATGCACAATGTACCTTATCGTAACCCTTTCCCTTCAACTGTGGACGGCATGAATTTATTAGCCCGATGAATTCCGCTGCCATTTATTACAGCCATCGAAAACCATGTTCGAAGCAGGTTTGTTATTTTTAGTTTTTGTGGTCTCCCCGGTTTGCACGCTCAGCATTAAACTTCTTTTTTAAGTTTAATTATTTTAGTGTTATTTTCTTTAGTTTGTATGCTGTGAGTGTCCCACAAACAATAATAATAGTGAAGGTAATATTTTTATTATTATTTTATTTTTGTTGGGATTATTCATTTATTTTTCCAGTCCGGTAAATATGTGTACATTTAATATTAATAATTAAATTATATTTTAGAAAATCAAAAATATTAATTTTAAGTTTAATTATATAATATTTTTTTATATTGATAATTAAATTGTATATTTTAATTATCATTAAAATAAAAAAATAAAAATAAAAATTAATAAATATAATTATTTAATTTTTTAATTATTAAAAATAAAAAATAAACTAATTCAAAAATACACATCCATCAAACTATATTTTAGAAATTCAAAAATATTACTTTTAAGTTTAATTATATAAAAAAAAAAAATTGTAAATATCATTAAAATAAAAAATAACAATTTAACAAATATAAATATTTAATTTTTCAATCATAAATTTAAAAGAAATATTAATAAGCTTTTTATTTTTCAATATATAACTTCTTTTTTTCAATATATAGCATTTTTTTTTCACTTTCTATAATTTAGTTTTACTTGTAATTTTTAATATAAAATTTTTTTACATATAATTTATTTTTATTTTTAATATTTTAGTTGAAGTAGAGTACCATTTTTTATAATTATTTATTTATTTATTTATGCATTATAAAAATATTTTAACAATTATTTATGTTGCAATCACAATTAAAAGAATGCCTATTATTTCAGTTAAAGTCAAAATTTATAAATTGACAATGCAACATCAAACTATTAATCTCATCTAATGCTAACTTTAAATACATATCCTACCAATAGCCGCTATTGGTAGGAGCATGACCCATTGAGTCCCTTGTTTATTATTGGACAATACTAGGACATGAGTATAGTAGAGAAATAATCCAAAAAGATAGAAATATACCAAAAAAAATTACTTCAAAGTAGCTATAAGGAGGGAAGAACAATGCCAAACAACAATTAAGAGGTTATTATAATATTATTGTTGAATTTCTTGTCTCCATTAATATATGGGAAGATTGAAAAAACATATTAGTCTTGGAATGGTAAACATTATTTGATGAAGATGACAAGATTCTAAGCCTATTGTATGTCCCATAACATATCATTTTGTGTTTGCATTTGAATTTGAATAGTTTGGTGATGGATAACTAAGTATGCAAAGTTGATAATAATATATCGATGCATTTGAATGCATAAATCAATTATTGTATATTATTTTCTCATAATGTCTCTCTCTCGATCATGACTATGTTGCCCTTTAATTGGCATCAGTCTCACATGTACTTGCTCCAATCACACAAATCGAAACAAATCAACAAATACCTTTTCTTTAGTTTAGTTTTGACCTGTGAACTTCACTTACAAGGAATAGTGCCTATCAATTTCTATGAATCATGCAACTCGGCCCCACCTTGCACTCATTGCTAAGGTGCTAGATTAATTATATAAAGGTAGCTAAGTAGTTAGTTGCTTTCAATCTAGTGACAACTGTAGAGTTAAATCAACAATTTGGGCTTAACTACCATTTTATTTATTTATTTTATACTCCAACCTCTGGGAATAGCTCATAAGACTAAGTTGAACTCAAATCGTATGAGAGAAAAACCACTCTCATGGTGTTGACCTTAAACTCTCCATTATTATGTTGATGAACTAATCTCACCCACTTGATGAGAACGTCGGCCTTGTGAGTGAGATCATGTTCTAAGGAGTGGAGCAGTGGTTTTGAGGCCTACTAGGCACCATTGTTAGGGAATGGCGACTAAACATATGAAGATCATTATCAAATTATTAGGACTATGTATGTTTGCAATTTTTTTTGGTTTGCAACAGTAATTTCATAAAGAAAAAAATTATCTTCCATTTTGAGAGTGGCAACTCTATTCTAAGAACCTAACTTATTTTTTTTATTACCATGGATAGAGCAAGACAACATGCAAACCAACCTACATAAGGGGGTAACTCATGTGATATAAGAAATTACCATGGCAAGTGGAAAACAAAGGATGGAGATGATCCTTTTGGAAAAAATAACTAAGAGCGAGTACCTCACTTGTAGAGGCAATGCCTTTATTGACCTAAGAGATCAATACTAGTACACTTTTGATGTTTTAACATATAAGCTACTCAATGAAGAAGGATCAATGTTGACAAGTATGATATAAGAAGAAATAGTGTTGTGACGGGTGGAACAAGTGTGGGTCAATTTGAAGATACAAATCATAAAAGATATGGCATGTTTGACCAAGACATAGGTTCTCACCAAGTTGACCAACATCAACCTTCACCTACTGGATCCCAAAGATCCCATTTTAATCAAAAAAATTATGATGTTGATTAGTAGAGACAAAGTGAGGCCAATGAATGAGAAATAATTCTGGATGAAGAGATGGAATTGGTTGACCAAGTCAAGAGGTGAAGACAAGAACTTCAAGCTAAAATTGATCAATTTGTTGGTTGAAAATTTTGCAAACTGGTGAGGTTTACAAAATTGTGGTTTTAGTCACAATATGTGAGATTAAATCTCTCCTAATTTATAAGGGAAGGCTCCCCCTTTTGTTTACTACTGTCTAAATTTGCAAAGGTTTTAACTGAATTCCTTGTTGAGTTAACCAAACATTAGTATTTGCAAGGATGCTTTGGAACCTGGCCCTCATTGAAGTGTTTTCCTTCTGATACCATTGGATAAGAGCCAAAGGTGATCCGACAACTTTTTTCTTTCCATACATAGGATCTAGGATGTCCCCATCATCCTTGAGATCCTCAGGAATATCAACAAGATCCAAATTTTCAATTTTCTCTACTATCAAACGACAATAGTCAAGCCTCCTAATGTCTTATTCAGTTTTGCAATCAATCCACACATCTTCAATCTGATGGACGTGAGTGTAACTCTTTTTTATCTTATTCTTCATGCCCCTATAGTCAAAATGTTTTTTGGCCTTGAAGAATTTCATTGATTCTCTTCTCATTTCCTCTTCCATGGCTCGAGCCTTGTAGATGGAATTGATAGAATATCTCCCAATGGTAAAGGAGAACTTAAGACCAGTCTTATGAGCCCCAAATTGATGCTCATGTATTGGTACCATCTGACAAGCCATCTTCAAGAGATTGATTTTTTCTTATGGATACCTTGGAAGCATGAAAGGTTCTCCATCAAAGCATCCAATCCTGAGCTATGTGGATGTAGGGAACTGTACAAAGATACAAACATATTGATTTACCACATTCTAGGGCTCATCCGATACTCTCTTCTTCTGAAGATCCTTATCAAACATACACATGTACTTGGTGGAGAAAGTGTCATTGACTCTCCTAAAATGATGCAAACTCTCCTTGAGAGTCAACTATGTGAAGTACTAATAAACATGAATCTGACTCTTGTCTCCTGTGATGGATAAACTTGGAAAATGCCTCATTGAGGTGACTGGATAGACAAGATATGAAGTCATGTAGAACTTCAAGGTGGTAGGCACTTTGGTCAACTCCTCACACAATGCATCAGCAATTTGCTTGTCCCAGTAGATTTCCTTCTTATTTTTCCTAATGATGTGAATGTATTGATACATCCATGTGTGATATGTGTGAGAAACTGGGAGTCCTTTTACTCTATTGATAAGAGTAATTAGATCATTGACCTCCTCGATGAAATCACTTCAAGGAAGAGTCTCCAGCCATCTTGCAATTGTAGGCCAAGGAGTCTTCAACCAATTCTCATTGATGTTTCTCCTGCACTTGTTTGAATTATTATCATAATAGGTCACCGCTAATTGCTAATTGCATGTCAATGTTGGCATATTGATCTATATGTGGACACTTGAAAATGGTATCAAAGAAATCATCATCAAGCCTAATGAGAATCTTTTTCCCCTCTTCATCCTTCCCTGATCTGGTCATAGGATCATATCTATTAGCTAGGGCTAACACAAATTCAAGGTTTTGTGTGGACGTAGGAAAGGCTGCAACCAAATGAATTCCACTATTAATGGTGGGCTCCATCTCGTAGGACACTGACGGATCTCTGACTCTTTTCATGAATTCATCAAGATCTATGTGCCCAAAATTTTGTCTCTGATATTGTAAATTTTGGATGATATAAAGGAAGGAGGAAAAACTAAATGAAGCTCTTGCTTTTTGAACTTCATGTTTCTTTTGCTTGGTGATGGCTCCATCATTTGAAAATAATTGCACTACAACATTGAAAAGATCATCACCATATTTGAGCCAATTAGCCTCCTTACATGGATCTAAGAATTCTATTTGGTAGAACAAAAGCCTCTGATTGATCACAAATTGGCTTAGAATTTCCAATTTGTAAGTGTGTGAAATCAAGTGCAAATCGAACTTATAAATCTGATTAGCACTTAGAAAAAAGTGAGAAAAACCAAGAAATGCATATTAGACTTATAAGTCTAATTTGCATTGATTTGCAAAAGCAAGCATCAAAATGAGGTGCATATCGGGTTTATAACCCCGATATGCACTTGGGAAGATCAAAACATGAAGGTGCATATCGGGGTTATAACCCTGATATACACTTCATATTGAATATTGTAAATTAACAAGCTTATGGTGATAGTCAGGTTTATATCCCCGACTCGCACCTAAGCAAAAGACTATGTTGGGAATCAGGGATACAAACCTGACTAACACCACAGTAGGCACAACGAAAGAAGATGGTGGGTGGTGGGACCATGGAAAGGCATAGTCAAAAGAAAAAAGGATGTGAGTTGGGTTTGAACTTGACACACATCAGAGCTTAGGGCTTCAGTGTGTGTCGGGTTCTTAAACCCGACTCACACCACAGGCTTCGACATGAAAGGAAAAGAAAAGGACGGTGGGCTAGGAATCACGATATATACCTCAAAGTATGCTTTGGGTGTATGTCAGGACTATCACCCCAACCTCTTATTGAAACAAAAAGAAACTAAACCATAGTTACTAAAGAAAAACTGTGAAAAATAAAAGGAAAGAAGCAAAGAAAAACATACCCGAAAAATGAGATGATGGCTTCAGCCTTGCTCAGATGGGGATCCATGTGCTTCAAACTAACAAACCTCAAACAAAATGAGCAAAAAGAATGCTCAAATAAAAAATAAAAGAGGTGGAATCTGAAAACAAAACAAACTCTAACAAGCAATAAATGAAAATGTGTGCCTCATTATGGTGTATTTCAAACTTGTAAGTTTGACTTACACCATAAGACCCCCAAAGCAGTGTAAGTTGGACTTACAAGTCCAAAATACACCTAAAAATACTACCAAGGTGTAGTGTCGTGTTTTAAGTCTGACTTTGCACCTTGGAACCAAAAATGGTGTAAAGTCGGACTTAGAACCTAATTTTACACCAAAATAGGAAAAACATCACTTTGAATTAAAATTTGAATTTTAACTAATAAGGTGAGATTTTCAAGATTGAATAATAAGTATTCAAAGACAAATGATGCAACAAAAATGCCTCAAAACACTAACCTTAGAGAAATGAGGACGAATTTAACATAAATTCGGAGGAGGTTACCTTGTTTTCTTTTGAAACAAAAACAAGGATAACACGTGTAACTAAAGCTCATGCCTAAGCCACTTAACAAGCAAGTAATCAACACAACGCACAAAATGTTCATAACTAGCAAGTGCAAAACAAACAACAAAATCAATATAATCTAGAGTAGCAAAATAGAAAGGTACCTCCATCTTTCACTTATCCATTTCCATACCACCAAATCATTCATCCATTCCTAATGTTCCACGTCTTGCTCTTGTTTGGGAATTAATCCTAACATTTCTTATACCTCAATTAGTGATCTAGACATCTTTCATGAAATTCAAATTTTCAAAACTCAAAAAAAAATTCAAAATAAAAAAAAAATCTAAAAACTCCAAAAAATATTCATAAATACAAAAAAAAATCTAAAAATTCAAAAATCTATAAAAAAAAATCAAAAAATTCAAAAAAAAATTCAAACTCCAAAAATATTTTTTTTGTAAAAATAAAAAAGGTTTTAGAAAATCCCAAAAAATTAAAAAAAAATTTAAAAACCAAAAAAATAAAAGAATCTCAAAAATCCAAAAATCTAAATAATCTAAAAAATCCAAAAACATCAAATATCTTGAAAGTCCAAATAAAACCCAATCCATGTCATATCAACATCCAATCAAAAGCCATCATAATCCACCATCCATAATAAATTGTCTCTTGGTAAGGCACTGACACTCTGAACTAACATAGACAAAGCACCCTGCAAACACATTGAACTTCACAAATCATGCATCAATAGACAAACTATCAAGCTAGCCTACAACCTAAATGATCAATTGCCTCTTTGTAATCCTAATGAACTATCATTTTTCTTATACGGTTTGTTACACACTTGAAACCAAACATGTCATCTTATATAAGATGTTACATTCTTGAAACCAAACATGTCATCTTATATAAGATGTTACATTCTTGAAACCAAACATGTCATCTTATATAAGATGTTACATTCTTGAACCAAACATTATCATTATGATCTATCATATGTCTTATACAAGTTGTTACAAACATTCATCTTATATGGGATGCTTCATTCCTAAAACTAAACACCATCATTAAAGCAAGAACACTTAACTTTGGCAAGAAGATCTAAATGGTTGTTGACTCATTTGTTATAGTGAGTCTTATCTTTTATTTGATTTATCTTATATCATGTTCCTTTACTACTCAAGAATATCCACATGTGATTAGAGGAGTGGGGATGGATCATGTTTTTTATCATTTGATTGTTGTTTGTGGTTTGTCTTGATAATATTGCTAGGGTAACAAAGTTTCATGTGGGATTGGGGTTCCATTTTGCATAATCAAAACATCCTAGTTGTGACATTTTCACACATTGTCCCATTGCAAATGGGGACCCCCTTTTTTCCACTTTCTAGGTTAGTTGTTGCGTCTTTAGCTATTAACCTTTTACTTGAGGTGGTGTAGCTCTCAGGTTGTCAAAAGTTGATCAAGTCATGTCTCTCTCATTATGTTCAAGTGAGGTCAGTTAGCTCTTAAGGCTTAGGAGATGAGTGATTTGGGATGATCATTTCATTTGATCATCAATGTCATATGCCTCCAAAATCAAAGATAAAATTGAGTCTAAGAATGGAGGATTGTCAAAGAAAGTTCAGGGATTCTTGAGATGAGGATAGTTACAGCATCAACAATCAGGATGAGGGTGTGTTGATGACAAAGGGCCCTAAGATTGATGAAGTAAGTACCTCTATCAGTGAAATTGCATAAGTGAGTCCATAGTTAGTGACCCCCTAAAAGTATGACCTACTTCATCCCACAGTCAATGACCCCTCAAAAGTTCAACCTCTCTCAGTCAATGGGGTAGGAAAAGTCCAATCTCTTTCTTGCTTGGTCAGTGACCCCCTAGAAATTCGATTTATGATGAGAAGCCCTTTTGCTAAGCAAGATAAACATTTTAAGGGTAGATGCTTGATGTTAGATGATAATGAGGTAATTAAGCAAGTGAAGCTAACATCTTTTAGTCACTGTCAATGAGGGGGTAAAAGCTTGACCTCTCTCAGTCAGTGCTCTATCAAAATCCCGAGCTCTTAGAATGATTATCAATGCTTGGTGAAATATTTGCCCAAGGATAGAGGAAGTTATTTAAGTCAATGATCAAGCTAGTGGTGGAGGAAAGATCAATTCAATGATTCAAGAAAGATAAGGAGAGATCAAATGAATCATCATTGAAGTGAAAAAATGATTTGATAGAGATTGGAAGTATTTTCTTCCACTTGAATGCCCAAAGTGTGACTAAGTAACTGTCAATGACCCCTTGGAAGTCTAAACCAATCAAGTCAATGCCCCGTTGAAAGTTCGACCTGCCACTGTCTATGCTACCTCCAAATCCCACTCAACTTGCACTTATTGTCGATGACCCCTTGGATCCCTAATATTTCATAGTCAATGCCCCCTTGAAACCCGAACCTTTCTCAGTCAATGCTCATTGAAAATTTTGAACTTCCCATGGGGTGTCAAAAGTCTAATCATTCTGAGTGAAGTCTTAGTTTGCCTTGAAAATCTAGTCAAATAGGTAACAAGGGAGCAATTTTCAAAGTTAATCAAGTGAAAGATCAAAGGGCGACAATTAAAGCATGTAGAGGGCAAGAGTTGGGAAGTTTTTTGCTTCCACCTAAAGGCTATAACCAAGACCAAGGAATTGTCAATGCCTCCTTGAAACCATGATCATCTTGCAAGCATTGTCAATGCTCACCAAGAAGTCTGATCACTTCCAACAAGTGGAACCTCAAAAGTCTGACTTACTTGTGTTGACTACCAATGACCTTCAAAAAGCCTAAACTCCTTGAGGATCTCTTCTAATCCACAACTTGGAAAGTTAATGAGGAAGGACAAGTCTCAAACCTAAAATCTAGTAAAATCAGACAAACCAGACATGAAAGCAAGTTCAAATCATAAACTAAAAACAAAATGAGGAACAAAATAAGATATTAAAACACTTAGAATGCATTTCAAATAAATATTTGAGAAACATGTCTATATCAGGCATATTTGATGTTCCTTTGTTGGTTTTGCAACCAAGTCTAACTAGAAGGAGATCAGAGCATCATATTTAAGCTGGCATAGCATATAAAAAGAAAGGTGAAGGCTCATCAAATCACCTACAACATCAAGATCACACCATTTGAGACATTGCAATTCTCCAAGACTCAAGCATTATAACAAGGAGATCAAATCATGCAAGAAGTAGAAATGTTAAGGACAAGATATATACATTCAAGGTTATGTAAGAAAGAAAGGAGGAACTACATCACTTGAATGAGATAAGATATGTAGGAGATCAACTCCAAGGTGAAGGTGTTCACAATGACAAGTGCATATCAAGAAGACAAGACATGAAGAACAAAGTGATATCTAGTCACACAAAGAGGTGAAGGATTCCCCAAGAACATTAGCATTCACCAGCATTACAAAGGAGAGATAAAGACTCACCATCACAAAGGAAAAGAGATCAACATATTTGAGGCAAGATCAAAATCAACATCATGAAAGAGAAAATACTTATGATGAGGTGCAAGAGTAAGCATGAGAATGCACCTGCTAAGGATGAAAATTTTCACAATCTTGAATTTCCTCCAAAAACTCAAGAATCATTGCTAGTATAGAAAGAGTAATTAGAGATGGAAGCTCCAAGGTGAATGCGATCAAGTCATGAAGATGATGCAATTTGGGAATATCTCCCACCTTCATCTCATTTCATCCATCATCACTGCAGGAGCTTGATAATGTTGAGTATCAAGAGATATGCCTCAATTACCTACCTTTGTGATGAGTTACAAAGAACAAGCTAAGGTGGTCCAATTACATCATTCTAGATAATATGTCCAAGTTCAATGCACCTAACTCATTCATCAAGGAGGATAACTACCACATGTGGGCACAAACTTCGATGTACCTACCATCATCATCTATTGGTGAATAATTGATGAAGGACATGTGTCCCACTCAATGCAATTTTGTCATTGGTCAATAATTAAATTCTTTGTAATGGGTATAACAAATCCTAATTAGAGTTTTCATCTTTCAATCTCGGCCATTAATGTAGATTCGATCTTTGGCCTTTCATTGTAATGAGAGCATTGTATAAGGCTCTATTTCTTCATTTGTAAAGTTTAACAGTTCAGCAATCGTGAATAGTTGATATTTAGTAGAAAGTAGCAAATAGTAAGCCGATACTTAGAGTAGAGTAGGAGGAAAGGAGATTGTTGTCAAGACATTGTTGTAAGAAGCATGCTAATTTCATTGAAGATATGGCGAACTTCATATGTTGATTCAACAATTTGTATGATCTCTACTTCTCATTTATTTTCATGTTGTTTAGATGAATTGAAAACTTTGTGCATGATCAATGGTAAAATTCATACATCCATACTACTAACACTTTGTTGATTGTAAAGTGTCTTGCGTAGTCAATTGGATCCATCTTAACCAAGCTTAACTTCAATTGCTACTTCTTCATTGATATGCATCGTCTTGATGGTGTCTATGCTACTGGTAGTAATTTAAACATCATACACTTACCTTAGGAGATTCAACTAAACTTTGTGGAGTTGTTGCTTTGCATGGCAAAGCAACGTCTAGATGAGTTTCACCAAAGATTGTCCATCACTCTTACATTCTGGGATTAGATTAGCTTTCTCAACCCTCACCCTTTTTATCTTTTTTAAGTTATGCAAATTTCACGTTCGAACTCAACATTCATGCATTCAAGATTCAATGTAAGTCCCCCTTTTGATTCTAGAAAAATCACATCAAACACTAAGTCTATCCAAGAGCACGTCAAGACCTAACATTCAGAACCTTGGAGTCATCCCATTTGATTGCACAATTTAGCACTTGGGAGGATTTTGTTCAAGGGAGGATAGAATACTTAGTATTTTATTTTGCGTTGCATAGTGCATAAAAACCCATCAACATCCTCGAAACATCCTATGCAAGTCAAAGGTCATCTAACTCTTTCTTGCATCGGGAGTAACATGCTTTGTGGTTACTTCCTCACATATTTTGTTAGGGTTATAAATTCACCAATATGAGTCTAGGAACTCCTTGTTTGCAATGTTTCTATATATGCAAAGGGGTAGCATCATCACCTTGGTTTCTCCATATCTTGGTACAAAGTTATCAATTTTCTAAAATATAAATGCTCTATGATGATAAATGTGCACTAATGAAAGCTCAAAATCTCATATCAATCAACTAACATTCTTCACTTCTTACTAACCATTCTTCTCTTTCATCTAACATTCTTCTTCTTTCAAGAAATAATTAATGCCTTTTAATGTATAAATAATCTCTCGAAGGGGCATCCTACCTCCATCCCTTGATCCACTAGGGAATGTTGGAGCAAGACATGAACCAATTTTTTCTAGGGAATGTTGGAGCAAGACATGAACCATTTTTTTCATTTTTTCTTTGAAACTATACTCAAATTACATTTTTTCAAAGAGGAGAAAAATGTAGACACTAAAAATTGTCCAACGCTAGCAGCAACACTTTTACTAATCTTCTTTTAAACTAATTTTTATTATTTAATTAGCTGACGTCTTTCTTTTAATTCAAAAATCATTTTTCCTCTTCCTCTCATAATTAAATAATTTTATATTATTTAATTAATCCTCTTCTTTCTCATTTCTCATTAATTAAATAATTTTAATTGTTCAATTAATTTGCCCCATTTTCTTCTATTTTTCTCACAATTAAATAATCTCTTTAAATTACTTAATTCCTAATTCGTCTTTGATTAAATAAATGTGTTCATTTATTTAATTGTTTTCACTTATCAATTTCCTTTCTCCACTTTCCATATTTGCTTTTGTTTAAAATAAATATTTTTCGTTGTTTTTTTTTTCATTTTACTCATTTTTCTCTCCACCTAACATGCCTCCTCTCCTCTTCCTCCACTTCTGAAATGACAACTTTGAGTGACCATTCTATCATCAAATATCATATGTTGATCTCCTAACAAATCTCATCTGTTGATTGAAATTTAATCCTCTATAAATTCAATCTCCCTTTTGATTCAAATTCAATGACACTCTTTGAAACTTCAATCAATCATCATCATTTGTCAAGCTTTGATGCAACCTTGTGCACATAAAAAAATTGAGAGCAACAACAATACAATTTCACAAAGTAGAGAAGATCAATGGAAGTGATTCAAAAGTATACAATTCTAATATAATTTTATTTTTTTCATGATATTTTGCATCAATTTCATTCTTCATTACATAGGAATGGATCTTTAACTTAAATCGAAGATTAAATGGTGGCCTTATGAAGGTTTATGTGTGTTTTTTTATTTCTAGTCATACACCAAATAAATTATGGAAGGCATCGATGTAATCTTAGACTAAATAGTCATTTCCTTCCTCCACTTGTAACCAATGTATATGGTTATCATCATAGACATATTTAGAATAGTATTCATTCTTGAATTCCTTTCAGACTTCATCCTAGTTTATGTAAGATTTGTCTCTTTTTTTTGTGTCATTCTCCCATAAATAATGTGTTTTCCATCACTTCTTGATTTGGGTTAAAAACTTTGAATTGAAAAGTGCAATCATGATCTTCTCTTAATAAAAAAATTATTAATTAATAAATAAGATTATCTACTTCATCTATATTAGTATTACCCATAAAAATAAGAATTTTCAAGTGTAGTCAAAATCTAGGAAGACTCAATTACCAAAAGATTTAATTGATGATAAATTCAATGAAATTAATCATTTAAAGGTTTATACAAAATAAATAAATATAAATTTCTACTTAGGTTGATCGCTTCTATGATTTTTTCCTTAATCATTGAATGTATCTCCTCTTTTGTTGCTTTCAACATTTTGTTGAAATAATTTCATAGGTAGCTTGATGGATCACGAGGATTGCTTTTGAAGCTTAGATACTATAATAAGAATTGATAGGTCATGCAAGTGTTAGAAGTATGGTTATTGTTGCACTAAAATATCGACTTGTTAATGCCCGATACAACTACTAAACTTATAGAATCCACATGAGGTGGTTAAGCCATGTCACAAACTTGAGCGTTGTGCTACACAACACAAGGAGACCAAGGACACACACCTTGCAATAATCCCCCCCCTAGTGCGAGTGAGGAGGTTTCAACCTATGACCCAGACTCTGATACCACTTGTTACAAGTATGGTTGTCATAGCACCAAAAGATCGACCAGTTAATGCCCGATACAACCACTAGACTTATAGAATCCACGGGAGGTGGTGAAGCCATGTCACAAACCTGAGTGTTGCACTGGACAACACAAGGAGACCAAGGGCGCACACCTTGCAACAACAAGAACATGACGAACTACTATGAGACCACTAACCAATTTTCTCTTCTTACATATCATCCATTTTTGTGTTATTTACATATTTTTAATGTCAATCTCAAATGGAAAGAAGGGTCCACTCTAATCTTAACTCTAGAGTTAATTTCAACACAAAAAGATAAAAAATGATCGAAGGACTATGACACAAAAAATGATAAAAATAAAATAAAATAATGACTCAAAAATCCAAAAGAGAGAAAATCATATTACCAAAAAGTGACATCTCATCCCAAACAATAAAAAAAGTTTAAAATGTAATAAATTCAGAATTTATTACTTTTAGAAATTCAAAATCATGTAGAAATCTCAAAACCATTGTTGAATGCATAAATTTATTCAAATTTTAAAATCCAAAAAATAGAGTTTTGAGAATATAAAGAGGGGATCATACTTTTCAAATCACATAATTAAAAAAAAAACTATGATTGTTTTTTTTATTATTTTATCTTTTTTTTTTAAAAATAAAAACATATAATATAGAGCTTACATAACAAGTTATTCTATAAATTATTTTTTAGATTAGAACCTATAAAATGAAAGCCATATTAAATAGTTACACATATTCATCTTGCAAGCTAAATTGAGTGAGTTGGGGAGTTCAAATATAATATATTACCCAAATATTCCATCTCCAATTAACAATCATTGGGGAAACTCATGTCTACACACTCAATAAAAGCATCAAGCATGTATACGCAATACAAGGATATTTGTAACATAACATAAAACATCCAACATGATATAATTCTATTAAACAACATCAATTGACTACATCAAACTAAAAATTGCCAAAAGCTATCATGATCCAAAAATGTAGAAATCAATAACCATAATAACTATAATTGTTGATGTGAATGAGGTATTTTACCTAACTAGTTCACTAGTAGGTCCCTTTCACATGTTATTTTTTATTAGGTGCTAGGAAATCTATCTAGAGCTCTTAGTTTTTATGTGATATTATCTTGCCATTTAGTTCTTGTCCTGGGTCACTAATAACTGTTAAGTTAGTTGTCACATTGTATAGTATTAAGACACATGTCATAATCTTGTCTAATCCTATCTCTCAACCTTGTATTTACAAGAAAGGCATCCTATGCATATTTTATATTCAAATAATTTAATATTCCATCCATAATCAAGCAAACTATTCTTGTCATTCTCTCCATGGAAGGATATTTTTGTTTTCCAGGTAATCCTGGGGTGTGGGGAGTTCACAATCAACTCCTGCTTGGTATAAGAGCCCTCGTTATGCAAACTCCTTGAATCTAAGGGAAGACATTTGGATTCAGTTTCTTGTTGGGTGCATTTTGGGGCTATAAGGAACTCACACTTGAATCCAAGACATCATAAAAAGTTAGTTTTATTTTATGTTTCATCAAAATCTTACATACAAGGCTAGATCTAAAAGATTTTCAAATCCAGGAGGTAGCTAAAGTTTTAGGGCACTTTGGGCCAAAAATGACCCTACCATCATGTCTAAAAGGATCAAAAACCTTAAGATCAACTATCAAATTATCAAAATCTAAGACTTTTTACCTAGGCCTTTAAAGGAATATTTATGCCCTTGCTACCCTTATTACTTTTGTACAAAATATATACAATATGGATCCATATTGTAACCATTAATTCATCAATAGTTGATATTGGTAGGCCTAGAAATATTCTATAGCATTGTTTTGGCATATTTGGTAGATATTCAAGTCTCTACACAAGCCTATATCACCTTTGCATCACTTGTATTTTTTTACATCATGTTGTGGCTGTCAGTACAAAATCAATTTTTTTTATTATGTTTGAATTTCTTTTTGGATCACAGTCACATTGGTTGGTCCATGCCAACCCCACAGGGCTTAACCCCTACGAGTGGCATGTGGAGTCGTTGCCATGTCCAATGCCACAATGCTTGGCGACCCCCTTTTTAAAACTAAAATTTGTGCTCTAGATCACATTAAGAACTAAGGGCTAATTGACCAAAGGCCAATTTTGGCCCCCCATATGCCCTATTTGGGTCGTTATTTTTTTTTTCCCATAACTTTCCATTAGGGTGTCAAAATATTGCAAATGAGATATTGATGAAAAGAAGGTTCTAAGCACTTCATAGTGGTGTAGGATATATTTCTATTTTTGTTAGAAGTGTAGTTAATAATTGATTAAAGCCATATTTTTATTTTTGGCCTCTAACCTATAACTTTTTACACGATCTTTGATCTTCACAATTTTTATGATTTTGCAAAGGTATTAAGGTCCTCTATCAAGAATTGATGCAATTTTTGAAATTCAATCTCAAGTACACTTAATTTAGATTTTGTCATGTTTATATTTTGGAGGATTACGTCGACGTGATGACACTTGGAAAGGCATTTTTTATCAAATTTTATTTCAACAATAATTCATGTATTGATCTCATGTTTAATCATTTGAGGAATGTATAATTGTTGTAATCATAGGTTATGCAACTCATCCTTCTATAATCATTATGACTAAGGATAATTATGAATATTAGAAAAAAAGACATCCTAACACATTGCAAGTGGCTGAATTGTTTGCCTCATCTTTACAAAATCATCCTTGAGCCTAAGACATGATTAAAGTAATTAGTTTGCGGTAATAAAAATGATCATATCATAGGATTGATTGGTACAACAATCAACTTACGCATCTTCAAGGAGACCTATAATAATATCTTAGGAATTAAGTACCCTCACATAGTTTGGACTAATATTTGTAAGATCTATGGAGATCCACATAATCCTCCATTCCCATATGTTCATGTATTAGGTGTCTCATTCTACTTGATGATGTTGATAGTATACCCTTTTATGATGATACATTAGAGGAGCTTGACTATGATGCAACACTTGAGCATCTTGATGATTAAGAGACCTCTCCTATAATTCCCACTTCTATAATTGAGATCACATAGCCATATTTTATTTTTGATTCATTGAGAGCTTCCAGTGATTCTTTGTAGAAGGTACATCATTTTCTTTTAGATGCAATCTTGTGGGATGATTATTTGATAGGCATTCAAAACTTGTTTGTAGAGTCTCGCATTTCAAATTTGGAGGACCGATTTGAGGGGTTATCTCTCCTCTTTGATGACAATCATGACACAATTTTTATCTCATCATATTTGTCTTTAGATCTATTTCAACATCAATTAGCACTTGATCCTCATTTTCTACCTTATGTTTTGATTAGGCGTGTACTTGATTTGATTGTGGCATCATTATCTACCAAGGACTTGGTGACATGTGAGAAAATTTTAGAGACGTGATCTTCATACATTTGGATCATTCTTCATATCAATTTATATCCAAAATGGGAAGCATTGCTACATTTATACTTGGTCAATCTTCTTACTAAAGGGAGAAATATTGTTTGTAGGCATTGGATTATGTTTTTCCTTCAAGCATTTACAACTTTTGCAAGACATTACACATTGTGGGGCACTGCATAATCTCTATCTTTCCTTCCTATGGAGGTGTAATTGGTTTTATATTTGTTGGATGTAATCCTTAGGGGTTATGATTGAGTCCTCTATCTTTCATCATTTTTTATCTTTTATGTTTTTTGGAGGTAAGTTTATTCCAGTTGGGTTTTCTCCCTTTCTTTGTTTGTGACAAATCACATTTTAAATTGGTTCCTAACATGGTCTATTTTTTAGTACCCATAATCATATTCATTGCACCAATTCATAATAATCTACTAGTGCCTAGGTTGCACTTTAGGGGGGTGTTGGTGTGAATAAGGTATTTTACCTGACTAGTTCACTAGTAGGCCCTATTCACATGTTAAGCTTACTTAGGTCCTAGGGAATCTATCTAGAAGTCTTAGTTGTCATGAGATCTTATCTTGGTATTTACTTTTTGTCCTAGGTCATTTAATAATTGTTAAGTTAGTTATCTCACTGTATAGGATTAAAACAAATTTCATAATATTGTCTAATCCTAACTATCAACATTTCCTTCACGAGAAAGACATCCTGTGTACATTTTATATTCAATCAATTTAACATTGCATCCATAGTCAAGCAAGCTATTCTTTCAATTCTCCCTTATGGAAGGATATTTTTGTTTTGTAGGTAATTTTTGGGGTGTGGAAAGTTCATAATCAACTCCTACAATAATCCCAAACTAGATAATATATGCATGCATGCATTTGTTATGTATGTATGTATGTATATAGATGTATATATGTATATGTGTGTGTATTTGTATACACACATATATACATATATTTAATGAAGCTAAAACACAATATAGATTAAAACATGAAATTATAACAAATGTATCCAAAATACATCATCAAATGTCTCGATGCCAATTCAAAATATCATAATTAAAGCACACCACAAATATCAAAATTTGAATCAAACAACAAGGAACATGTTCCTATAGGCCTTACACATTGCAAGACTGGAATTTATTATTTATTTAGTTTACCTCATTTTGACCTTTCACTCTGAGGCTCTGCAAAAAAGGATTTAGAAAATCTGTAGTATGGCAACACACACAAGAACACAAGAAACAAACGTTAGTGTTAACAACCAAATATTATTCTAAACAGGCATATCAAGAGAGACACTATAAGCAAAATAGAGCATTCGACAAAGAAAACAAATGCAACAAGCCATCTCCAAATGCCTTCCACCATGCTCGTAGCTCCTCCTCCCTTCTTCCTCTCCTCTCCAAGTTTCCAAATGAGTGTAGCTCTCAACAACTTTTTGCACTATGGATGTCTTATGGAGATTTAAGATTGAAATGCTTTAAACTATGCTACGCAAATGTAAAACAAACTAGCTATGAGATATTATGAAATGAACTAAGATTAGTTTTAGTCCAAAATGACAATATGAGTAATTATGCTAAAATGCTCTCTAAAATTCACTATAAGTTAAATGCATACAAGTTTTCAGGATCTGGATTATGAATAAATAAGCTCTATTTATAGGTAAAATGGAGCAATGGATGGTTGAGATTGAGTAATCTCAACAAGGGTCAGGATAGAAGGGCTTATGATCCATGTGAGGACTTTCAACCCAATCCCAAGATGACAAATGTCAACATGAGATGGGTTGAGGGGAGAGGGAAGAAAGAATTAAATGCTTGACATGACCTGAGGGTTAACTTGGGAAGTAAGGTTAATGTTGAGTTGAGTGAATAAATTCATTATTCAAAGAATAATGCCTTTATCCAATGGATAAACTCTTGTGCAAGAGTTAGTGAGGATAACCATGATCAAAGCAATAAATTCTTGAAGAGACCCATGGGTTGAATGAGGGTTGAGTTTAGAGATAAAGTCTCTAACCATGGAAGCAAGTGGATTTAACCATAAATGGTTATGTAAGAGCCATTAATGGTCATGTAAGAGCCATTAGTGGTTTGGAAGACTTTAGAGGTTAGCTTGTTGAATACATAAAGCATTCAAAGACTTTGGAGTCTTTGAGAAGTGACTTCAAGTTGCTTAGGAATGTGACAATATTTAGGAGATGGATTAGGCTAATTAGGAATGGTTAGAAAGTGGTTAGAAGAGTCTAGAAGGGGATTTAAGATTGTAAGTGGGTTTGGTGGGTGAGGGAAAATAGGATTTAATTTAAAATAAAATTAATTTATTTCAATTGTGGTTGCAACTTGCATTTGTAGGAGAATGCAAGTGGGAGGGTTTTAATGATTTAAATAAATGTTTTATTTATTTATTTAAAAGAGGAAAGAGGATTTAATTAAATAAATAGGGTTTATTCATTTAATTGATTGTGAATTTGGTTTAATGAATGAATTAAAATAAATTAAATAATTTATTTAATTAATAGGAGAATGTTTGAAGATGAATTAATTAAATGTTAATTTAATTAACTGTTGGCTAGTGATTTTATTAATCAAATAAATAGTAAATATTCATTTAATAAAAATGGACAGATTTATGTGACTACACACTCTATAGAGAGTTTTGGGGGTGGATTGTCATCAATAATTTTTATTCATAGCTCATGACTATTAAGGAATTATTTATAATTCATTTTTATGGTTGTCAATGCAAATTTAATTAAAAAAAAAACTCATACTAAAGTGAACATCTAAAAAAAATGTGTATACTTAATAAAACACTTTAAAAATGCTTCCATATGTTGAACTTATGACTTCTAAAGGTTTGTTCCTATTTAAATATCTATAATAGTTGATAATATAGAAACACGTGCAAAAAATATAAAATATGAAACTATAATACAAATTATTATAAAATTAAAATAACATAACATATTTTTATAAGATAGAAATAAAAATGCTCATAAAGTAAAATAGCATTAAGAAAGCTCACATTAGCGTATCGAATATAAACTTGTATTCCCCATCAAGTAAATATCAATACCCATTATATAGTGAATCCCAAAATTCTAAATACCCTAAATGTAATAAATAGTGGGCATGTAGTTACCTTCTAGTGCAGCTCATGGGACTCCTACATAAATCAAGAGACCATGACCATAATATATGAAATATTATGCCTCATGTGAGTCAAATAAATTAAACTCTCAATATTTTTTCAAAACAAAGTACCATCAAATAAAGATGAAGAGAATTGAACTTCAAGTTTGACTTCAAAAATAAAGGGACTTGAAGCAATATTGCAATCAACCATGTGAAACAACTAGAGAAAATTAAAAGCATATTTGGAATGTGTAATGGGATCTTATAAGCACACTATGATATCTCATTCCCAAGAAAGTAATGCAACAAACTCAAGTCATTTATAAAAAACCTATCATGAAGGGAAGTCTTTACTATCATAATATGCATGAAGAAGAACTCCCTCCAATCAATTGGTCATCAAAATAATGGATTAGAAACAAAGGAAAAATTATCTTATGATAGAATGTAGAAATTTAGAGAGAAATGTAGACATCTAGTTGCAAATGGTAATGAGAAAACCCAAGTGGCAAGGAATCCATCTTGACATACCAAACCTATAGGAAATTTTTAAGCCATATAGAGAGTTCCAAAGTCTAGAAACCAAGGAAGAATCTCAAAGAAAACTTTGTAGATGTTCCATGTATATTTCCTCCTCAAGGTTTATGTGAAGAAGGGAACTCTCCACATCCATTTAATGAGTCTCACACTGACGTAGCCATAGAAATTATGAGTAAAATAGATTCATCTTTGCAATAGGTGTAAAGTCTAATAGTAATGAATATTAGGAAATGAGAAGACCCCTTTGCAACTAGTTTTTCCTTACACTTTCTACCAATTTATTTATTTCCAATTTTTTTCTGATAGATCCACTAACATAAAACATGTTTCCTTTCCTTAGAAAGGGGAACAAGATCCCAAGTATGGTCCATAATTAAGTAAATATACATCTCTGGATAGCAACAATCCACTCATGAATGTCATTTACCTCCTAAAAGAACTATGGACTAGAGGTAGTAGCAATGAAGACATGTAGAGGTCCCTAAAATTGTGATCATATTTGCTAGATGTGTTCAGGATCCCCAAGTTCATTTTTTATATCATACAATATTTCCCAAGCCTAAAGTGGACTTGAATTTGGATAATTTGAAGGAGAATACTCAACCTCTAAGTGATTCCTAAGAGAGGGAGGAGGCACAAATCCTCATTGTCACTCTTAGCATCTAAAGTGACGGAAGAAGAGTCATGGTCATTAGAAATCTATCCAATTATAATTGAATCCTCAAAAAATCATTATCTAGTTCAATTGACTCCAATATGAATGTAGAAGTGTGAGGAGTGGAACTTGAAGAGCCCTCCTCAAAGAAAACACTCTTCTCAATGAGTAGCTTATATATAGTAGGGTGGAGTAATTGATAACCCTTAACACTATTTGGATTTAACCTAAAAATATTAAAATTCTACTTAGCAAATCCATGTATGATTGTGTGGATCCATGCTACCCTATTGTTGGCATATGTCAACATATTCAGTTGAAGAAGACATGAGTTGTAGAAGAGAATAAATGAGTTGCAGATGAGTCGGTCCAGATTTGGCACTTCATGTCAACTCGTGGTCTGCTTTTCATGTCGACTACATAGTTCATGTTGTTGGGAGTTCTTTCATGTCAATTTTACAGTGTGTCTGCTGCCACTCCTCGTGCACCTAAGTTTATCATTGAGAGATGTTTTGTCGGAACGATGTTTTTGACTGTCATGGAGATCATTAGTGTCTTGTCGATCTAGCTCAAAATTGTGTTCTGCATCTTAGTATTTAAACATTTCGGTGTGAGAGTACCCTTTGGAAAAACCTTTTTTAGTCTTGTTCAACCCACAGTGTCTCTCCAACATTTCAGTTCTATTGAAGCTTTTCGGTGAGAGAGCCCACAAGTCTCTTTGAAATCCCTGTAGTTCGTGGTGACTTCCTCTTTCGGTAAGACTCCTTCAAGCTGAGCAGATCCTCAAGGTTATATTGATATCCCCAATTCAGTATAACATTCAACTATCTTGTCGATACGATGTCTTTTAGTATGACTTTGCCTATCCATGTGACTTCTTTCGTGCTTCTCAGGTCTTTTGTGTCATACCGATATCCCCAAGTTTTGATGTGATATTTGTTCGGTCTTGTCGATATAGTTTCTTGTTCGGTATGACTGCATTTTGGTAAGAATATTTTTACTTCTTGCTGACCCTTGGGAGATATAGCTATATGATCTGTTGATTGTGACTTTGAGATGTCTTGCCAACATAGTTTCTTTTTTGACATGACTTGGTATTTCAGAAAAATGACTTATGCTTCATTTCGACCCTTGTTTGACATTGACCCGTTCAGCAACAAGTTCCTTTTCGAGGTGACTTAGCTTTTCAATATGACCCTTTATGTTTCTTGTTGACTCTTTGTGGCTATAGCGACATGGGTCTTGTTCGCTATGATGCATGTAGAGTCTTGGTGAAATATTGCCAACAACAAGGGTTGATCAAACGACGCCTTGCCATCCCGCGGTCAGGATGAATGGAGAAGGAAGATTTTGCAGGGGTCATAACAAAAAGTGAAGAACTGGTATCCCACCATCTCGCAACATGAAGGTTGGAAGAAAGATGATCTTGCGGGGAAACAAAAGACAAAGGAGAGCAAAGCATCTCGCCATCTCGCAGGTATATGTCGTGATGCAGAAAACATGATGAGAAGTTCATCCAATGCTGACTCAAAAGTTGTCCATGTGGACAGTTGACCGAGGTTGACTCAATGACACAGAGGGAGATGGTGAGGATCTGGAATACATTGGATGAATCAATTTCCATTTCGATGAAAGGAGAGATATTTCTTGCAGAGATGGGTTTCATGTATATGTTAGGATTAATGATAGTCCCAAAGATACTGAGAGGGGGGGGGGGGGGTGGTGAATCAGTATCTAACTAGTTTATAGAATATTTAACCTTATTAAGTATTTTGTATTCCAAAATAGTGTACCAATAAATAAGAATTAATGCAGTAAACAGGAACAATAAAGACAACATAGAAAATAAACCATAACACAAGATGTTTAATGAGGAAACCCGGTGTGAGAAAAACCTCGGTGGGATTTGTGACCCACAATATTCACTCACTAACCAATGAATAACTATTACTTACAATGAGGGGCCTGCACATGCAGGAAGGCCAACTGCCTAGAGCTCACTGATCAATCTACAAAATAGAAGTCTCACTAACTTACAAAATGGATTATGAGAATCCAATATAATGTACTACTTTAAATCAGCATCAGCTATGCGAGGTTCAGTACTGGTTTAAGCTCATACTATAACCATAAACCTTATACAAAATCTGCCCTTATTATTCACTCATTCCTATCTCATCTCCTATTCCATCTCATATCACTTCTATCAAAATGATTTACAAGATCTCATACATATATGAGTCTATTACAATATGCCATGTCGTCTTTACAAAAGATAATTACAATTAAACAAAAGTTTATTCCTATTGGCTAGGGTGCCAGTATGCATTGTTGCCGCTGTCGGTGAAGTGTCTGTCGGTGTCGGTACCTATCGATGGTTTACCAGATGAATGCCACAAGGTTGCCTAAAGGTTGCTAGTAGGTTGCCAGTAGGTTGCCAGTAGGTTGCCATCAATGACAACACCATCATTTCTCACTAGAATGTAGAATGCCAACAATCTCCCCCTTTGGCATTGATGGCAACACTCATGAGAAAAATCCAAAAACTGTTTCCAAAAATGAAGTCCAAAAATTTACCAAAAAGATGTGCTCCCCCTGAGCAGATAATCTCCTTTGAATAGCCATTTTTCTCTGTCCACTACTCCCCCTTTGACATCAACGACAAAAGTTGTCAAAAATTATCAAATGAGTGCAAAATTTCACCTTAAGTTTTGTAATCGGTTGGTTACGATCTGAAATATATCAGCCAAAACCAAATTTAAACTCTACATGAATCTGTTGCTATCATTCATGGTTGCCTCAGTTCGTTGGATCGTGTTGATGAGATGATGCATATGTTCCTCCAGTGATCTTTCTCCTTGAATTAATGCCTTAGATATCTCATTTCTAGAGAGATAAGGTTATCCAATTTAGGACTAAGTTTATACTTCAGCTCTCTGGCATCTACCTTGATCCTTGCTTTTTCCTTCTCAAATTTCTCCAACTTTTCTTAAAATTCTGCTATTTCTTGCTCAATAACTGATATAGGTTCGGATGAACCAATGATGTTATCAGCTATATCATCAATTTCCTTTTGTACTCTGCTTATCTCTTTTTCAATGTCCTGGGTCAGCAGATGTGGCTTGCATGTTTCTCTGTATAGTTCCTTATACTCCAAAATTGTTGTATTTAGTGCCGATAAAAGTGTGTTAATATGTTCGGTGCACTTCTTTATTGTCTCCTCAAAGAATTTTTCCTTTTCTTTTTCCATTTTCTCTTTGAATGTATCCTCATTTACTTTATCAATTGTTATTACATTTTCAACAATAAATTTAGACAATGTGTCTAATTGACCTAAAGAATCCTTTACATTATCTACATTACATTTTGGTGCAATCATCTTAAGAATAGGGATTGTATCATCAATTGACTTGTAGGCCAATGCATTACAATCAATTATCTTCTTAATTGAGTCCAGAAGTATCTTTGTCACATTAGTGGGTCTGAATTCAAATGCCTAACGAGCTGCCTTTATTATTTCAGTTCTTCCAGTATTTGTAACCAATTTGCTTGTATCAACCTCCAGTGGATCGGTCTAAGTTTGTGTTTCAACCTGTAGTGGTTTGGGTTTCTCAGTGATTACCGGTTTTACTATCTCAATGTGTACCCGTGCCTCTATCAGTTTCTCAGTTGGTTTCTCTGTGTTATCAGCTGTCGGTATCTCTATCTCTGTCGGTTTCTTAGTGCCAGCATCTATACTACCAGTATTTATTCCACTATCCAAAGGTTTCTTAGTATGCATTTCAACCTCAACTTTTTTTGCTGGTTGCTCAACAATGTTTCCACTGCTAGCAATATCATCCTATACCTCTGTGTTGTCCTTGTCCATAATAATGTTCACTTCCTGAGTATCAACATTCATGGTAAATATAATTTCTGATTCAGGGTTAGTGTCATCATGTGTTATGTCCACATTTTCAGTAGTCGATGTATCATCAATGTGTACCAGTGTAGTATCCAAGGGTGGTGGTAAGTTGTCAGTTATTTTGATGTTTGGTATTCCACTAATTTTACCTTTCCCTTTGTCCTTGTCCTTTTGATAGACTTTGAATGTTTTCTTGGGTCGGTTTAATTCTTCCTGTTTTTCTTTTTCTACAAAAAAGATATCCCATTTGTCAGTTGTTTCCTCTGCAATTTCATTAACTCTGCTAGCCATTAAGCTCACTTGCCGGTGACCACTAGCAAAAACTGATCTATTAGCTTCACAAATTAATTCATCAATCTCCTCTTTTGAGTTAACTGGATGCACAGCTAGAACTTTTTCAACCTTAAGTTTCTTGTCCAACTCCATTACTGCAATCCTCTTTGCATCTAACCTTCTATACAGATCATTTGGTAAGTCATCTACTACTTCAATTAGCACTTTCTTGTAAATGTCTAGATGTAGAATAATGCTGTTTTCAACACTTTCCTTTTCAGAATCAACGAATGTGTTATACAACTTGCTCACATTAGCCAAGTTACCGTCATCGATGATTTCATTCAGTAAATTATCCAAAGGTGGTATAACTTGTTTTTGTTTCTTCTTGGGTGTTAACTTCTTTTCCGGTTGTCTTACCACTTGTTGCTTCTTTCTCAAAGTTCTTGTTTTCTTGGGTGGAGGAGAGGGTACCGGTGAAGGTTTTCTCTTCCTATCAACTCTCTTAAATTTAGTAGGTATCTCACTGTCAGATGATGTGCCAACTGGTGAGATATGTGCCTCCAGTTGTAATCCTTCCAGTTCACTTTCCTTTATTCCAATTAGGTTCATAACATTTTCTTTTATTTCCTTTACTTGTTTTGATGCACTTCTTATGTACTTTTCTCTTTTCTTTCTTTGTTTCATTGTTTGTACATCACTCTCAATTCTTTCAACACTACCAAACACTTTTTCTGTTGGTTCTCTAGGTGCTTCTAACAGGGCTTTAGCATAAGTCTCAATAATATTCACATCAGCCTCATACCCCATTCCAGTTACCCATACAGTTCTCGAAAGAACTGCTTCCATCCATATTTCATCTTTCTTAATCACAAAACATATTTCCTTATGATATTTATCTACTATACTTTGTGATAGTCTCTCTCTTGTTTTCATTTTGGCTTGGAAAGCTTTGAAATATTCAGGTATATTGTTTTCCCTAGCAGTACCCATGCCGGTGAAGACTTCTTACAATTGTTTGCCTACCGGTATGTCATATCGAAAATCTTTCTATCCAATACCGGGAATTTGTTTTGAAAAATACATCATAAGGCATACCAAAATATTACCAAAACGAAATGTCCCTTTCTTGTCACCTTTTATCTTTTTCAAATTATCAACTAGTTCATCCTTTAGCCATTCACACACATCTATTTTTGCATTGTTATTTACCATATCAATAGCACTTTTAATGCAAAGACTAGAAACTAAGTTAAGTCGGTTTGCATGTGTGGTCTTATAGCTTAAAATCATACTTATGAATCTTACATTGATATCTTTGATGTCATTTACTCTCAGAGATCTACTATCAGATGTTGCTTCGGTTAAGGTCATGATTGTGTTGTTAGGTACCTTCTTTGTCTTGTCTGGTCTACTGCCAGTAGAGGGTAATCCTATCACTGCCCTAATTGCTTGCCGGGTGAATTTGCAGACTGAATCTAACCAAAGAAATTCTCCATGTGCCCTACTTAAGACAATTCTCACTACCTCCTCTGGAAATTCAGGGATGTTCAAGATTTCTACAAAACTTAAAGTCTCAATAATCTTGTGCTCAGGTTTGACATTTCCATTTTCATCACAAATTACGGTTTTAAACATCTTTAACACTTCCACAAAACCTAATTCTTCAATATTACAGTGAATATAAATTCTAGGGTCTTTAGCATAAGCTACACCTTTAGGAATTTTGGAGAATGCACCTATGGAATCACCTTGCTTAGCTATCTTGGAATAATTTTGAAAACGGGCCTAGGGCATTTTACAATTTCCACAACGGTAGGGTTTGTAATAAATTCGAGAGCAGAAGAGGAAGCCATTTGAAAAATACCTTAAGCTGCCTAATAATGTTTGAGTGCTTGAAATAAATCACTTCACTTCTTCGCCTTGAATTTCTTCATTTGATTTTCATGCTCTCTACTAGTTTGAATGCTTGGTGATTCAAAAATGAAGGAAAACCGATGATTTATAATGAAATTCCTTTCAACAACCATAGAAAAATGCTCGCCGGTTAAGTGAAAACTTAACACATCTGCCGGTAAAGAAGAAATCTATCCTCTCACCATCTACCAAGGGTAATCTGCATGATATTCAACTTGCTACAATACCCCCAAAGGGTTACTTCTCAGTTGGATGAATAATTTCCTATCGGTGGAGTAATACTATGTTCTACCGGTAAAGAAATAGTCTCATCAATATTCCGATCTATCTTTCTAATCCATTGCGTTGAAAATTCTTGCATTACCTTATCAACATTTTCTTTGCCTTTCAAACCGGGTCCTTTATTGTTTGCCGGTGAAGTCTCGCTTCTACCAAATTTTGCAATATGTCCAATTTTGTTACAAGCATAACAAGTCACATTATTCTTCTGAATAGTCTTTCCACATCCTCTGTCGGTTTTTGTTCTGCATTGATTAGATAAGTGCCCAAATCTTCCACAAACATAACATCTTACATTCATTCTGCAGTTTTCTTAATTATGACCAACTTTGTTGCATTTGGAACATTGACCAGTGGGTGCATTAATGTTCTGATTGTTTCTAGATCTACAATGATTTGCTCTATGACCTTTCTTGTTACAGTTAAAGCATTTCTCATTAAATTTGTAAGCATTAGGTTGTCTTATCGGTTTATTGTGATCATGATTGTTTGCAGTACCAGAACTTTCACCAACTTCAAATCCAAGTCCATTAGTATCTCCATTAGGTTTTTGACTTTTCAACATATCATCAAGTTCTTCTGAACTTTTCTTGAATTTCTCTTTGTGTTGATTTGCAATAGTGTTAGTGAACATATTTGTCCTTCAAAAATGAATATGCAAATTAATTCCCAATGCCCAGAATGAAAAACAAAAAGCACTAACAACTGGATCGATTATCATGAGATTGATAATCTTCCTCTGAATTTTACAGGGTACAGCTCCCTGATCAGATATTCAATAAATTAATTGGTTTTAAACCACACATTTTCTTTTAACCGGAAAGAAACTAAAGGCACTAACACCTACTCATAACCATGAAGTAAATGTGAAGATGACTGAATACTAAATAAAGTGAATGTAGGAAAAAGAAAACATAGTTCATATTCCCAACACCCATAGAAAATAACTAAAGAGGTAGGAGCACATATCCTTCCCAAGAGGTAACTTAATCCGAAAACAAAATTCCAAAATTAATCACATCTACAGCTTGTCATGACAAGAATGGTACTGAAAAATAATATTAATGAGACAGAGCTCAATAAAATCTGAAGACAACAATAAAGAATTAAAAGATTCTTGAATGCCTTCTTCATTCCTTCAATATCAAAAATGAGTTCCAAGACTCAAGTTTTGTACATTACAATTGTAGGAAAAGAAAACATGCCCCTTGCTATAATTAAAAACTTAGAAATTATTGCCCTTTCTTGTAGCACACAGATTGCTGGAAAAAGAACCCTCTTTTCCCCTTTCTTTTGCATATTTATCCTTCTTTTCCTCTCAGTGAGACACTTTCAGTTCCAAAAACTGAATCCTGACATATCATATGTTGACAGCTGGATATAAATAACTGTCTTCATTCCTTCAACACTTTCTTGGCTTCAATGTAATATTTAATCATAATGTTTTAATCTGAAAACATTATAACTTAAAATACATAATATTTATGAATTAACTATGGGATCCATCGTTACAAATATAAGTCATGCCTAGTTAATATTTGAAAATAGGAAACTTGGTTGCTGTTGGGAAAAATCCAACGGTGGAATAAAAAGATATGCCCCCCGCAACATGACAGTTTTTCTGTCACAAAAATCAGAACTTGATATTGTTTGCAGTGCAAGAGCTATGTGTGTCTTGGCAACTCCATGATTTCATTGATCTGTACAAGAAAACTGGAAAAAGAAAACTATTGGTATGATCAACAACATAACAATACAGGCCTAATCTAAATTCATTATAATATCACCACATACCATAATTGAAAAATATGACAGCTATGAAGAAGAAGGCATGATAAAATGTTAAACATCTGTGCGAGCCATAGTTGTTCTCTTTCTTGATATTAAGTGGGGTGGCTTTATTTGCAACTGAGTGTCTTGCTATTCATCCAAATGAAAGTCTCTTTCCTATTAAAACTCAAGTTCCTTGATAATATTTACAACTAATGGGGATGGTAGTATATGGTAAACCTTGTGTTGCGAACTCTTACACTTTGGAAACTGCTCAAGAACTGCTTGAACTTTTGGAACCTATTGAGCTATTGTGAACCATTTTGAACCTTCTTGAATTGAATGAACTCGACTGAACTGAATGAACTTGCTTGAGCTGAATGAACCCGACTAAACTGAATGAACCTGCTTGAACTGAATGAACCCAATTGAACTGGATGAACCTGCTTGAACTGAATGAACCCAATTGAACTGGATGAACCTAATTGAACTGGTTCAAGGGGGTTCAAGGGTTCAGAAAGTTTTAAAGACATTCTTTTTCACTTAACTAGAACTTAACATAGAACTTTAAAGGGAAAAAGTCTATGGAGACATGATACACAACTAGAGGGGCCCGACTTAAAAATTTTCAATTGGGTGGACCACAAGTGGGCCAACAAATAGCCAACTCATTTTCTAGAATTCCCATTTGCCTCATAAGTTTAGTTTTATCATGTTGCATGTGAATCAGATCTGTCTTTAACATATCAGTTTCATGATTGAATCTTAGATTTTTATTTCCAGCATCATTGAGTCTCCTAGTCAAGTCATCTTCATTCTTCTTCATGTCTTCAATGTCTTTACAAAATCTCATAGTCATATCTTGCATTTCATTCCTTATAGTCATGTTTTCTTTCCTCAACTTGTTCACAAGCTCATTAAGAGTTTCTTTTTCATCATTATCATTTTGTATCTTCTCATGAAGTTCTTTTCTTTTATTTCTAGCAATAGTAAGATTCTCCTGAAGTCCTTGAATGAATTACTATGTAGTCCTAAGATCATCTTCAAGTTTGATATTCTTCAACTTCTCTGAATCATAGTCTACAAGAGCTCCTTCCAATTGCTTTCTTAAGTTCTCCATCTGTACCGGTGTCAGAATCTTCCTCAAGCTGTTAGGCTTTTGAAAATAGAGGACCAGGCTCTAATATCAATTGTTAGGATTAATGATATTCCCAAAGATACTGAGAGGGTGGGTGGGGGGGGTGAATCAGTATCTAACCGGTTTACAGAATATTTAACCTTATTAAGTATTTTGCATTCCAAAACAATGTACCGGTAAATAAGAATTAATGCAGTAAACATGAACAATAAAGACAACATAGAAAACACACCTTAACACAAGATGTTTAACGAGGAAACCTGGTGTGGGAAAAACCTCGGTGGGATTTGTGACCAACAATATTCACTCACTGGCCAATGAATAAATATTACTTACAATGAGGGGCCTGCACATGCAGGAAGGCCAACTGCCTAGAGCTCACTGCTCAATCTACAAAATAGAAGTCTCACTGACTTACAAAATGGATTATGAGAATCCAATACAATGTACTGCTTTAAATCAACATCAACTATGCTAGGTTCAGTATCGGTTTAAGCTCATACTATAACCATAAACCTTATACAAAATCTGCCCTTATTATTCGCTCATTCCTATCTCATCTCCTATTCCATCTCATCTCACTTCTATCAAAATGATTTACAAGATCTCATACATATATGAGTCTATTACAATATGCCATGTCGGATTTACAAAAGATAATTACAATTAAAAAAAAGTTTATTCCTGTCGGCTGGGGTGTTGGTATGCATTGTTGTCGTTGCCAATGTCTGCCGGTGGTTTACCAGATGAATGCCACAAGGTTGCCTGAAGGTTGCCAGTAGGTTTCCTGAAGGTTGCCAATAGGTTGCCAGTAGGTTGCCATCAAGACAACACCATCATTTCACACTAGAGTATAGAATGCCAACAGTATACTCCGAATGTGGTAGTTTGTAGTCTTTCAGAACTAATCATAGGTAGAAATGAGAGATAGCTGCATTTAATGCAGATTAAGTTGCAATTGTTAAGTGGCACTAAAAATATTTGAAAATATTTAGTAGAAAAGACATAAAGACACATGACAGATGGAGATTACTAAATGTAGTAATACAATCTCAGCGATTGAACCGAGACTGGAAGGAGATGCAATTAATGATGGGGGTTAGTCTGCCTATAGGGTACATTTCTTAGAGGCTCAAGAAGAGTTTTTTCTGAAGTCTTTTTGAGGGAAAATTCTGAGTGTATAGAGATGACCACAAAAAAAGGGATAGTTTAATGTGATGTAAGGTTGGTGGAATGAAAGTGTAGTAGAAGAAGAGAAAATAGGAGAAGTTGAAGAGTGAATGCCGAAATCATATTATAGGAAGGAAGAAGTGCAGAGGATAGAATAGAAAGGTGTGGAAAATATAGTGGCATTTCAAATTGAGTGTAAAGTGGAAAATTAGAGGGCTTGGCCAACTCTCCACTTGGAAGGGTGGGAATTTGCTAAGTTGAATTTTCACTTGAGGAAACTTTACATTGAAAAGAGGGGGATGAATCTACTAGATCCAATCCCAAAGGATGCAAGGATTGAATACGAAGTAGATTGGTTGTGATTGGAATGAAATTGACCCTCTTTTGTAAGTTGATTGATTGAATTAATACAAAGTGTTGAAAATAAAGACAAAGTATACGAAAACAGTGAGCTACAGGTTCAGGATTTAGTCATGCACCTGGATCTAAGAAGTTTGAGATGCTTTGGAGTTGCCCTATGGAATTGAGAAAACGTTGCAGGGAATGTGTGTCTGGAGAAGGGTGCCCTCCACTTAGTCCTCTGAACTTTTCGCACGTCGAAAAGGGTTTTTCCATCTTTAGGAATAAAGTTTAATTCAAAAAGTACATTGAAACACTTGTTTCCTGCACACAAAAAGAAAGGAAAATGTGTTGGGAATAGGGGTTTTCCTTCAGGTCAAACCCCAATTTTGGAATTAACCAAGTGGTTGAAATAATGTAAATGAAATGACTCAAATTAGAAATCCTCCTCTTTGAGGGGATGTTGAATTGCTTGAAAATGAAATTCTTATACCTCCTTGTGAATTTTTTCTTGCCTCCACGTGGAATTCTGATTTCATGAAGTATACTGATGATCTCCTCTTCAATGCTTCAAATCTTGACTCTATTGTTACTCCAAAGCTTGAAGGAAAGGTTGAAAATGCTCAATTGCTCTTGAATGCTTGTTGACCTCTTCTGTGTTATGGATTCATGGATGTTAAATGAGGTGGGAAATCCATCTTATATACTTGCTAGTGGAATTAATTGACTGATTTTCTAACTTGAGTTGACATAGGGGGGATTTTCCAGCCTTTATTTATAGATAGGCCAAAGGGAGGGACCCCAAGATAGGTCCCCTTTAGGATATCTCAGGGTGCCATGCCCTGGTCCTAGTGGATCCTACACGCCCTGGTCCTGCCCTATTTTGGGGTAAGATCAAGGTGGCTTTTGAGTGCACAACTGAGAAAAATGCAGATTTTTACTTGTATGAGCCTATTCACGTCTCTGATTAGGTTGAGGGGCACAACACTAAGGTGAAGACCCAAATGTAGTAAAAAATTGCAAGGGGTGCAATTTTAGGACATTACACTGAGTAAAATCAAGAGAGTGGATAGAGGACAAGGAATGTGAATAGAGTGCGAAGATAATAGAGGACTAAGTGTCATGTGAAAAGAGAAGAAGAGGAGAAAAAGAAAAAGGCAAAAATTGATAGAAGAGATAAAAGAACATAAGAGTAAGCTTATGAATAGAGAAGAGTTGAGTCTTCCATAGAAGGAGAAAACACACTGAGTTACAAAAATCATTTGTAACAAGGTGCTCAACTTGTTGATGTAATTTTCTATTATATATCATATGAGTGGGTGCTTAGATCAGGGTTATGCGATTCTTTGAGTTGGTGCCCATAAACATTGTAATCAAATATTCTCATTATGAGGTTGGATTAGAGAATTAGACTCTAGCAACATTTCTCACCGAGGTTTTTCCCCACTATGGGTTTTCCTTGTACATTTGGTGTTATGTGGTTGACCTGTGTTTGAATGTGCCTTTGATATTCTTGCATTTCTATTATCAATGTTTTGATTGATTAGAAAGTTAAAATTTTGTTACTGTTGATTCACTCGCCCCCCCTCCCCCCTCTCAGTGGTCATTTGTGTTCCTTCACCTACATTTCATTACAAGAATGTGGTCCAATGCGGGAAAACCAAGAAATCTAAATTAATTAACTATTGGTTTCAATTGCTCCAAGATTCAAAAGTAGTGACTTGCTTCAAGGTTGATTGAGGAGCATGATATTGGATAAAATAATAATTGTTAATGGCCTCTAACCAATACTAGGTGCTAGAGATCTAGAGTATCATGTAGTTCACCATTTATTTCAAAGACATAGTTTTTGTTATGCTAAATCATTTTGTTTATTATATGGAACTATGTGTTATCAATCAATCCCTTCTATGATGCAAAACTACTTAAATTAATGCTTGGCATGCACTACCATTGTTAGTGCACAATGTTGGCCATTTGGATGAATTGATTATGTGTTGCAATGATGTTTTTTCATTCATGTCAACACTAGCTGGTTTGGATTCTTTACTAGCACCCTTCTAGTCCCAATAGGTTGAGTGGTTTCTGGTTGGATTGGATATGAAATGATCTGGTATGATTTGGTTATGGAATTGGCTTACTCATGTTCATATTCAGTCAGTTGGTTTTGGTTTGGTTATCGGATGCTATCCTGATTGCTTGTAACCTTGGTTTGTGGTTTCGGCGAGGGTTTCACTAGTAGAGCTTTGATGAAGATCTTTGATGATATGCATAAGTGTTGTTGGTACGGCTTCTGGTGGAGTTTTATGATGCTAATGGTGATCATTGCTTTAGCATGTAGACCTATATTGGGTCCCGATTGATCTAGGTTATGAACCAACTTAATGTAACATGTGGATTGGACCTCTTGATGTGTTTCCAAGATGTCTTAGGAGTTGGATATTATTTGTTCGGTCTTAGGGTGACATGTTTTGCAATTATGTAATTGGTTTATTATCTGTTGGCTAACCTTATTGTTTATGGTCGATGGTTTGTATATATATGATGTAAGATCTCATTGTAGATCATCATGGGATGTGTATGTGCGAATAATGTAATATCATTGAGGCAGAGGATTTGGTCGATCATTGGAGATCGAGTTAGGTTTATGTAAGAGGATTTAGTCCTTTGGTATTGAGCTTAATCAGAACTGTACTTAGGCATAGGAGAAGCTATCTTTACAATTCACTCATTCTTCCAAATTGTAGTCTAGATTTTAATGTTGTCAATGAGACTCCTTTTGTGATGAGCAGTGCGCTCTAGGTTGTTGGCCTTCCTACAAGTGCAGGCCCCTCAATTGTAATTCACATACTTATTGCAGAAGTATTATCTGACTGTGGGTAGGTTTCCCATCGTGGTTTTTCCCTTTACTGGGTTTTCCACGTATAAATCTTGGTGTCATGTGGATGGTATTTACTCTCTTATTATTGTTTATGCTTAATTGGTTTAACTTCTATTCTGGTATTTGGTTTAAGCATTCCAATATTAATGTTTTGGGTTCCACTATTAAAGTTTTAATTGCTAAATGTTCTGGTAATTTGTGACAACTGATTCACCCCCCCTCTCAGTTGTCTTCTGGTTATTTGAATTGTCTAACAATTGGTATCAGAGCTCCGGTCCTCTCTACAGAAAGCTTAACCACTTGAGGAAGATCCTATGGCGACTAATAGTTCAAGTTCATCCAGTTCATTTGGAGCTATCTTTCAGAGAGATATTCCTAGGCTTGATGGAACAAATTACACAGTATGGAAGATTTAGATGGAGAATCATCTGAGATGTCTTGGTAAGGAGATTTGGGAGATCACACAGAATGGTGTTACACCTTATAATCTGGCATCTAGAAATCCTCCTTTGGAAAACTTTGATAAGGAACTTGAAAATGATTGTAGAGCAAAAAAAGCCCTCTTGTTTGCACTTTCTGATCAACAAATAATGGGATTAACCGACAAATCATCTGGAAAGGCTATATGGGATAAGTTGGAGACTTTTAATGAAGGTGACCCTACTATGAAGATTGCTAAACTTTATGGTTACCAGGTGAGATATGAAAACCTGAAGATGGATGAAGATGAAAGTATTACTGCATTCATGGAAAGGGTAAATGAGATTGTTATGGGAATTCAATGTTGTGGTGGAACTCTAAGTGAAGATGAAATAGTTTCCGAAGTTTTGAGAGCCCTACCAGTGGCTTACAAGATAAAGGCTACTACAATTAATGAATTGAGAATAATGGATAATACTTCTATCAACATAGATACCTTGGTTGGGAAATTATCTGCTTTTGAGCTTGAAGAATTTGGACCTTCTGGAGCTGTGAAGTCTGAACCGACTTTTCATACATTTGCATCATCAACCGGCAAGAAAGATTGGAAAGCTTTATATGCAAATGAATTGGATGATATGAAGAGAGAAGACGAAGAATTTGAGCAACTTGAAGGCCTATTTGCTAGAAGAGTACTGAAAGGACCGGTAGGAAGTAAGTATGAAGGAAAAGCACCTTTTAAATGTTTTGCATGTAATAAGATTGGTCATTTTGTATCTATATGTCTTGAAAGGAATTCAAGATTTTAAGAAAGAGTTAGAAGATCTTTTAAGCCTAACCCTGGATATTAGAACAAGTATAAGTATAGAAAAATAGAGACAAATCGTGCTACATACTGGATGAGGAAGGTGTTACTGATTCTAATGAGGAACCGACAGAAGACTCTACTAGTGGTCTTGGCAATGGGAAGGAATGGGTGTTCCTGGCTATCAAGGAAGATGTTTCGGCACTGGAAGAGAATGTACCTAAAGATAAGGCACTTGCTGCTAAAATTGAAGACAAGGATGAATGGGTAATTGACAGTGGTTGTTCACATCATATGACTGGAGATAAAAGGAAGTTTCTATCTTTGCAAGAATTTGATGGCGGTCTGGTTAGATTTGGAGATGTCAAAGCATATATGATCAAAGGAAAAGGAACTATATCATTGGATGGTAAGAACAATATTGATAATGTTTATTTTGTTTAAGGTTTAAGGCATAATCTTTTCAGTGTACGACAATTGGTGGATAAGGGATTTCAATTACAGTTCAAGGATGGAAAATGTAAAATCATTAACATATCTCATTTGGAGATTGCAACCGGTACACAGACAAAAGGTAATATATTTTATTTGAACTCTGGTGAGAAGACATGTTTGATTGCACAAATCGATGAGAGTTGACTATGGATTAAGAGGCTATGTCATGTGAATTTTTATACATTGTGAATATCAGTTCAATTAAGGCAGTTAGAGATATACCTAAGATTGCGAAGCCCTATAATATGGTATGTAAAGAATGTCAAATGGGTAAATAGGTCAAAACCTCTTTTAGGAGTGTACAAGATAAATCAAATAATGTTCTTGATCTTATTCATACTGATTTGTGTGGCCCTGCTAGAGTTAAAAGTTTTCAAGGTGATACAAATTTTATGCTAATCATTGATGATTATTCTAGAATGGTGTGGGTTACTTTTCTAAGGGAGAAATTTGAGGCTTTTGAAAAGTTTAAAATATTTAAAGCTAAAGTGGAAACTGAGACAAGATTGAAGATTAAATGTTTAAGATTAGATCATGGTGGTGAATTCACATCCGGTGAGTTTAATAACTTTTGTGAGAAGCATGGTATAAGGAGACAATTTTCTGCTCCCTTGACACCTCAACATAATGGAGTTGTGGAAAGGAAGAACAAAACTATATTGGATGCTGGTAGAACAATGATGATGGAGGCTACTCTACCTCATAGCTACTAGAGAGAAGGAGTGAGCACAATGGTTTATACATTCAACGAAGTACATATCAAAGGAGAAACCGGTAAAACACCTTATGAACTATGGTTTGGCAATACACCTACAATTAAGTATTTGAGAATATAATTTGATCCTAGATGTGATGAAGGAATTTATCTTGGTTATTATAATGAAAGAAAGGCGTATAGATGTTATAACAAGAGATTGTAGAGAATTCAGGAGAGTGCTAATGTCAAGGTGGATGAGTTGAATAGAAGTCAAATCAAAATTCATGAGCAAGAATCGATGGTGGAAACGATTATATTTGAACCAGTAGCATCTTTACCGAAACAGAGTGTTGAACCAACTACTCTGGCAGTATCAAAAAATTTAGTAGTAGCTGAAGAACCGAGAAGAGGAACAGAGAGTCAGAAGACTCCTAGGTATGTGAGACTAAATCATTCAAAAGATCAGATTATTGGGGATAAAAACAATGGAGAGATGACAAGAAGAAGACTAGAAACTAATGAGGTATGTTTAATTTCTCAAGTTGAACCAGTATCAGTAATTGAAGCATGTAAAGATGAATGTTGGTTGAAAGCTATGGAAGAAGAATTAGATCATATTGAGAAAAATAATACATGGACTTTAGTTCCCCAACCTAAAAATAAGAATGTTATTGGAACTAAATGGGTTTTTAAGAATAATTTGAATGGAGATGGTCAAGTTGTAAGGAATAAGGATAGATTGGTTTGTAAAGGATATTCTCAGAAGGAAGGAATTGATTATGGTGATACTTTTGCACCTGTAGCTAGGATTGAAGCTGTAAGATTATTTCTTGCCTATGCTGCCCATAAAAACTACAAGGTTTATCAGATGGATGTTAAGTGTGCATTTTTGAATGGGGATCTTGATGAGGAAGTTTATATTGAGAAACCTAATGGTTTTTTACTTTCAGATGATAAAAAAATGGTTTGCAGGTTAAGAAAAGCTTTATATGGATTAAAACAGGCACATAGAACTTGGTATGCAAGGTTGGATAAATATATTTTGAAGCTTGGTTTTACTAAGGGTAATGCTGACAATAATTTATAATATAAGATCACTGATGATGATAGACTGATTATTGAAGTTTTTGTTGATGATATTATTTTTGGAGGTGAAGATAAGTTATGCATGGAATTTTCTAATAATATGGAGAAAGAATTTGAAATGTCTATGATTGGGGAAATGAAATTTTTCTTAGGTTTGTAGACTACTTAGACTGACAAAGGTATTTTCATCTGTCAAACTAAGTATACTAGGGAATTGTTGAAGAAATTTGGTATCGGAGATTCTAAACCAGTAAGTACTCCTATGGTTACAAGTGATAAATTGAAAAGGAAAGATGTTTCTGCACTGGTAAATCCTACAAGTACAAATCTATGATTGGAGGTCTGCTTTATTTGATCGAGACTAGGCCAAACATAATGAATGTTGTTTGTATTGCATCTAGATTTCAGAGTGATCCTAGAGAAAATCATGAGAGTGCGGTGAAAAAGATTTTAAGATACTTGCAAGGCACACGTGAATATGGTTTATGGTACCCTAAGGATGATGACTTTACTTTATGTGCATATACAGATGCTAATTGGGCTAGAGATTTTGATGACCGGAAAAGTACTTCTGGTGGAGCTTTATTTCTTGGAAAGAAGTTGGTTTCATGGATCAACAAGAAGCAATAATGTACTTCTTTATCTACTGCTGAAGCTCACTATGTTGCCACTGCTACTAATTATACACAGGTTTTATGGATGAAGCAAATGTTGAAGGATATAAAAGTGCATTGCACTGGACTGGTAGTTATTCACTGTGATAACTCTGCTGCTATTGACATATCAAAGAATCTGGTATTTCAGTCTAAGACAAAGCACATATCTATCAAGTATAACTTTTTGAAGGATAAGGTGGAAGAAAATGAAATTAGACTAGTTTAAGTGAACACTAAAGAGAAGATTGTAGATATTTTCACTAAACCTTTTCCTAAAGAACCATTTGAGTACCCGAGAGACAAGTTAAGGGTTTTTACCCCTCCAATAGAGAACTGATTGATGCTTTTTGGCATCAGTCCAATATGCATTATCAGAGATATTATTTATTCTGGCACTGATGTGGGGATGCTACTGCTCAAGGGGAGTAGTTAAACTTTTTCCTTTAGTGGTTTATGTTTTTGCTTTAATATTTATGTTAGATTTATGGGATTGATCTCAAAGGGGGAAAGACATTGATATGAAAAAAAAAAAAACTTAAGGAGTTGTAAATATTAGGGTGAGAGATATATGTGTAATTCAGAGCTTCACAGAGATATTATTCACAGGGGGAGTTTGGTCTTTGTTTCAGAACTTCATTGCTATATCTTTGAGTGGGAGATTTTTTGATGTCTTCCATTGGGGGAGACTTGTTTCACATTTATTTGTACTTAGATGTTTTTCACATCTAGTGTTGCCATCAATGCCAAAGGGGGAGATTGTTGGCCTTTTGGATGAATTGATTATGTGTTGCATTGATATTTTGGCATTGATGTCAACACTAGCTATTTCGGATGCTTCACCGACACCCTTTCGGTCTTGGTAGTTTGAGTGGTTTCTGGTTGGATTGGATCGGCATGATCCGGTATGCTCTGGTATGATTTGGTTATGGAATTGGCTTACTCATGTTCATATTTAGTTAGTTGGTTTTGGTCTCATGATCAGATGCTATCCTGATTGCTTAGAAGCTTGGTTTGTGGTTCTGGCAAGGGTTTCACTGACAAAGTTTTGATGAAGATCTTTGATGATATGCATAAGTGGTGTTGGTGCAACTCTTGGTGGAGTTTCAAAATGCTAAGGGTGATCATGTTCGAGACTTGGCAGATTGGGATCATTGCTTTAGCGTGTGGACTTATATTGGGTACCGGTTGATCTAGGTTATGGACCGACTTAATGTAACGTGTGGATTGGACCTCTCAATGTGTTTTTGGGATGTCTTAGGAGTTGGATATTATTTTTTTGGTCTTAGGCTGACATTTTTTGTAATTATGTAATTGGTTTATTGTCTGGTGTCCAATCTTATTGTTTATGGTCGAGGGTTTGTATATATATGATATAAGATCTCATTATAGATCATTGGAGATCGAGTTAGGTTTATGTAAGAGGATTTAGTCCTCCGGTATTGAGCTTAACTAAAACTGTACTCAAGTATTGGAGATGCTATCTTTATAGTTCACTCATTCTTCCGGATTGTAGTTTGGATTTCTATGTAGTTAGTGAGACTCCTTTTGTGATGAGCAGTGCGATCTAGGCTATTACCCTTCTTGCAAGCGCAAGCCCCTCAATTGTAATTCACATACTTACTACAGAAGTATTATCTAATTGTGGGTAGGCTTCCCACCGTGGTTTTTCCCTTTACCGAGTTTTCCATGTATAAATCTTGGTGTCATGCGGATGGTATTTATTCTTTGATTATTATTTATGTTTAATTGGTTTAACTGCTATTCCGGTATTTGGTTTAAGCATTCTGGTATTAATGTTTTGGGTTCTGATATTAAATTTTTAATTGCTAAATGTTCTGGTAATCTATGACAACTGATTGACCCCCCCGCTCTCAGTTGTCTTCCGGTTATTTGAACTGTCTAACACACAAAACCCTAATGGTTTTCCTTAACTATTTGTTTTAAAAAAAAATTCCTAAAAAATAATTAAAAACCTCAATCTTCTAGCATAGAAAGCACACCTAAGTAAAATTCAAAATTTAAATGATGGATGTACAAATATATGTGGTCCAATTGAAAGAAGGATGTGGAAATCGCCCCATGAAATAATTGTAAACAAACTCTAGTATCTATTGAACTCTCCATGTCTTACATTTACCAATTTTTTATTTGATATGCTCACTAAGGATACAACCCTAACAAACACCATTAGAATAGTGAATAAAATATAGCCTTGTAACCATGCTCTATTAGTTGAGCTATTGTAAGTAGTGTTAGTCAAAATATCAAGTTGGTCAATTCATTTCCTACATAACATCGTGAGAGAAAAGCATGCATAAAATCTTATAAAATAACCATAATGCAAAGACAAAAAAACATACCAAAATATTACACAAGATATACCTTGGAATAACTTTCAAGAAGAAAAAATGTAGCCTCCAAAAGCTTACACACTAATATATTATTTAGCAAGGGAACATTACAATACACTTATAAAGTCTCCATAAGGACTTTTGAAACATCAAGCTCCTCCTATGCATCCTCCATGTGTCCAATCATGTAACCGTGCATCCCATGTCATTCTTTATATATAAACTCGATAAGAGAGTTTATTACAAATGATAGCCAAGTTAAATAGCCAACTACCCAACCAACCATTTAACATGTGCTTGATTTTATTGATTCAAGCTCACATAAACCAATCAAATGATAAAGTAAAACTATGTGTCTCAAAATCAATATTTTCCTTAAGCACTTATGCTCATCTTCACTAGGCCTTTTCTAATAGGTATAGTTGAACTTTTCTTTAGACTTTTATTTTGAAGAAGAGATCTCTCAGACTTCTTTAGAAAAAACAAAATTTTGATTTGTTTACTCCATATTATGGTTGTTTTTCTACTTCCTATCTTTATTGCTAGATCCTTTATGTGCTTTTGTGTCTTTTTTACAACCAAGGCATTCAACATGAAGAGCTTTAGAGTGCCTCTCTATATGATATTATCTTGTTCCTTGGTGAAAGAGACAAAATTCATTTAGAGATCTAGCATATTGAATTGATTTCCCGGGGCAATCTTTGTGGCACACAAGGTAGAAATAAAGGTTGAATAATTTGAACTAAGTTTAGAGAGAATACTAAGGAGTAATTTCTCACCTTTTCTCTAAATTCATTATTGTTTTAACTACAATATTAGTGATTTTGAGTTAGTGAAGAATTCCTTAATAACTTTGTCAAAATTTCTTGGACTAAAAAAAAAGGTCCATTCATCAATTGATGACCTTTCATGGAATCTGTAATGCCCACAAAAATACTGTAGAGAAAATAAACCAAAATTACTAACAAAAAGAGATAATTTTCCTTTTCTTTTAAGATAACCTATACAACTACGCTATTACTAGTATTTATTAATGCAACGTTACTATCATTATTCATCAATGCATCATTAACTATATACATGAATACATAAATTAGCAAGAATATAACCATAGAATCATATTACGCAAGTGGAATAACCATTTAACCATTAGCATAACTCTATATAAACTCATACAATGCAAATCCATTCCCTAGGGTATCTCAACATCACTACTTGACAAAATCTTAACACATCACATATTCATCTTAGAACATCATATTCTATTATCCATCTATTCATTTACTTTCCATATAACTATGATAAATCCTTAACACATATGCATAACTTAGTCACATAACATACTCTTTAGATTATTTTAGAAACTACCAAACCAAATACTCCTAATATCCATTCTTTCATTCATCATAAAAGCAACATAGATAATATAACCATTCTCTTTAAAAAGACTAGAATATCCTTTAAGTTTTACTACAAATATCTAAGACAAGAAGCTCAATCTCCTAAGCAACATAATCCATCACACCTAAATGATTTCCATTACTTAAACAAAGTCTATAACAACAACTACTAATCTGTCATCTTAAATTTTCCTTAAGGTCATACATACAATTCCATCTTACAATTTCGCACAATACAAACTTACAAATACTATCTCTTTCTTTCCATCAAACTATACTCTAACATTTCATAAATGAGTATTCAATACATCAATGAATATATAATGAGAACTCCTCTTAAACTACTACATCATATTCCCTTTCAATTACATCAACAAATACATGAGGATACATATCTTAGGGGCACATAATCTCATCTACAAATACAAATCATCATGATAAAATGTTTTCTATTCCAAGTACATAGAAATCAGCACCAAGAATATCCACATAATGAAGAATCCAAGAATCCAATCCACACACGCTAACATCCAAGAAGAAGAATATCTCAATGGAAGAAGGCATCAAACCACCAGACCATGTGGAACCAAAGAGGAACCACCCCCTATGCTAAGAGATGACATGGGGTTCCAACACTCACTTGAGACCTAGGTTGACACCTCACAACCATGAGACTCAACATAGTGCATTATGAACTCTGTTGGCATTGTGTTGTCATTGATGTCAACCGGTATAGCATGACCGGTATGGGAGATTGAAGTGTATTGGTGACAATGATGTGAGCCAAGTATTGCAGGTCATTAGTACACAAGTAAGTGTTGGCATGTTTTGTAGACATGCATTGAAGACTGATATGGTATAATGATCGATATGTAATGTGTTGGCTTTGAGTGGTTGGCAACTAGAATGTTACAAGAATCACACCAACACTAGAGGTGAAGCATGTGCAATCCATTGGTAAGAGTTGGATGTTATACAACAAGATTCCCACCAGATGAAGAAAAGAGTAATAGGTTATGTGTTGCTTCAGTAAGTAGAGGCAGGTGATTGGATGCATAGACCAGTTGTCTAATATAGAAGATGAGGAAGCCTCCATAGGATATGTTCAAAGATGTGCACCATTTCAGCATGAGAAGATATGTTGTGCTACCAAGGCAGAAAAGGAAGAGTTAAGATGGTGAGTTTGCCTCCTTGGCAAACTGGTTGAGAAGAGAATCAGTCAAATGAAAATGAGGCTCTGCACTTGCACACATGGAGTTATCGGTATGCAGATGGAAAGTGGTGCTCCCACAGATGCATAATGGATGGTGATAGTTGGCATGAAGATATCATGCACACTACTAGTATGAAGGCAAAGACATGCAAATTGGTAAACAAGGAGAATACCGACATACAACCAAGTAGAGAGAGAGACAAAGGTGATGTGTTCTCAGTCTGGTGAAGATGCACATGATGTGTCCTTCGAGTGTGTTGCTGATGATCGGGCTGACAAGATCCACCGACACAAGGAAGGAGAAGGTCGATGACATGGTGTCATTAGGATGGCTACCAGTGAGCATGAGTACCGGTAAGACAACAAAAAGGCTAATTGATGTGCTCCTACCTGATGAGAATGTGCATGCTATGGACAAGCATGTTTGATGATCAGTTAAGGTGTTCCACCGACAGAGTAGTAAAGTGCAGACGCAATGAGTAACCGAAATGGAGTTTTGTCGGTTGTTCATAGATTGAATTGACCCTAAGTCGATAAGCTGGTTGTGTGATGGTGAATGTTGCCAAACTGACATGATAGTTTGAGCTAAGGTGGATGGCAACAAATGTGCTACATGGAATCAAGGTGGCAAACATGCATGTAGCAGTAGATGGAGTGTGCACCGATGAGGTTGTTGTAGAGTTGGTTGATATTAATGGTAGACCCTATAAATCATGGAAGGTGTGTGGATTGAGGAAGGTCAAACATAGGTGATCGATGTAGTGTGTCTAGATGCAAAATGAAGTTGGTGATGAAATCTATAGAACCATTTATGGTGATTGATCTTGTGTCTCCCCGACTGAGTGTCCGTGTTTGCTAAGTTTAGCAAACATGTATTGGAAGGCACATTAATGGCGGTGATGTGCAGACAACTATCTTGGTGATCATATCAGATGAGATCTGATTGTATTTAGTTTTCCTTGAGGTTGATTAGAAAACCCTAACCACCTGAAGTTTGAATTAGTTCTTGGTGGGAAAACCTGACTATATGTATGAGAACCAAAGATATTGTTTGATGTTATTGAATGGGAGAGTGTTGCTGCTAAATGAGGGAGTGTTGCTGCATGTAAGGAGAAATCAGTCAAGTGCTCATCAAGAAGAAGAAGAAGAAGAGGCTAGGTGTGAGGAAGAACAGGGTTGAAGTGTTTAATATGCAATAGAAGAGAGAACTGACAGTAGCCATACCGACACAGAAGAAGTGAAGGAAACTGCAGAGAAGGAAGGCATAAAACCGATATAGTGTAGGACTAGTGGAGAGCATCAGAGCAGTAGAGAGAAGAGGAAACCATAAGAGATAACTGGTAGAGAGAGAACCGAAAGAGAATAGGACAAAAGATCCAGTAGAGAGATTTGAAGAAGTGTTACAAAATCCATTTGTAACAAGGCTATTAACTTGAACATGATTATGTTTTGTATTCGTTGAGTTGGAGCTCGGTGCAGGGGTTGTAGCTCCTTGGGTTTCTATCCTAAAATCAGGGGTTGGTGCTCCTTTTTGTTGGTGCCCATAAACTGCAGGAGTGGTACTCCTTGGGTTGGTGCCCTAAATATTGTAACCGAAGTGTTTCATTGTGAGGCTGGATTGGAGCAGTAGTCTCCAACAACATTTCTCATCGAGGTTTTTCCCATCTTGGGTTTTCCTCGTATATGTTGGTGTTATGAGATGTCCTTTTATACATGTGAGTGCATTTGTGTTTAGTCTCCTTACTAACTGGTAAGTCTGCATTGTGTTAGATACCATAACTATTATACACACATAAGTTTGCTAAAAGGAAAATTTTGAGAGCCACTGATTCACCCCCCTCTCAGTGGTACATTGTGTCTAACAATTGGTATCAGAGCTTAGGTTCCCAGTCAGAAGAGCTTTCTCCAGCTTGGGTATATTCTGGCTTAAGCACACAATGGTCTGTTTAGTGTCAATCCCTGCTCTAGTTTTTTATGGTTCAGACTATTTCATTTGGAGTTGTAGAATGGAAGTCTAGCTATCCTCCTTAGGGTTTGATGTGTGGATGTCAGTTGTAAATGGCTACCCTAGTAAAGTGACTCCTCCCACCGATCTTGAAGCAGAAAGAAGATCTAAGTGCAATGAAGCAGCAATGAAAGTTATACTATGTAGGTTATCATATGATGTCTCCTCACAAGTGGACATATGCAGATCGACAAAAAGTCTATGGGATAGACTGAAGAAGCTTTCTGGAGATGAGCCATGCACTGCTATGTCAAATTGTGGAAGTATGAAGAACAACAAAGTAGACATATGTGGAGGTGTTTGATAGCATATCAGTCAGTTGTTGTAGTTTTGATGAAGAGGAAACACATCTCTTCGTGGCACAAGAGATAGAAAGTGATGTGCACACATCAGAGTGTGACAAGGTAGACAGATTCCATTGGCAAGATGTGTTTGGGAGTGATGATGAAGATGAAGCTGAAGTAGATCTTGAATGTGAACTGGTAAGTGCTCCAGAAGAGTTGCAAAATGTTAGAAAGGAATTTAAAAGGTACAAAGATTCAGTTCATGAAGAATGCATCTAGTTGAGAATATGCCTTGAAGAATCAAATAATAATATCTGCAAATTCACATCTCAACTAGAAGAGGCAAAAGGATTGACTGGTGAGTTGAAATCAGTCTTTGATGCTAAGGAGAGAAGATGTGAGGATCTCCAGCTAGAAGTGGAGACAAAGGACAAAGAATGTCAGGACCTAAAAGGAGAAGTGGAGAGCATTAGGAAATACCTTGAGAAAAGTCAAAATGAGCTCAAGGTAAGGATCCGGTGTGATGGCGACACTGAGGCCTTGGACAAAATGTTAAATAAACTAAAAAACACCAAGGATACCAGAGGATTAGGATATACTATCGGTGAATGCTCCACAAGTTTGGATGTCTCTCACAAGGACATTCAGTTTGTCTCCTCCAATGGAGATAACAAGGGTAAGACCTTCATAGTATGAAGTGCACCAAGAAAGAAGGTTGAGCTAGCTACAACCAGCGAGGACGTGAGGCTAAAAATGAAGATCAATGCAGCAAGAAGGAACAATGCAGATCCCAAAGGAAAGGGAAAGCTGAGAGAAGATAGGCTCACTAGAAACAAGAATGCAAGAAAGTAGCCTAAGAGATTCCCCACCAGTGGAAGACAAAGAGATGCAACACCCTGGAGAAGTAGAAGTGGAGAAGCCAAACCAGTTAGATCACCTCATTTTTTTTTTTTTGAATGGGTAAATGCTTTTAACCCAGGGCTATCAATCGGTCAGATCACCTCATGTTTGGAAAAATGAATTTGTAAGTAATATGTCTCCTTTCTTTGGTTATCATTTTGCTTGTAAAGGATATGGCCATAGGGCAGAGGAATGCAAAAAGATGTCTAGGAATAGAAAAGGTGTTCTTCCTAAGAATAACAATTCAGTTTATAGAATATGTAATGCATTTGGGCATAGAACATCAGAATGTAGAAACTTGCATAAGCCCACTCCCGGTTATGCTAACTAGAGTCCATTTGTTGCCTCAAGAAATATAAATTATATATGTTATAACTGCAATGGATCTGGCCATATAAGTAATATGTGTAGGAAGAAGATGTTTCATGCACATGGCAGTTGGCATAACAGTTATGCCCAAAGAAGAGATACTCCTGCTAGATTAAGAAGTCAGTTGAAAATGGTAGCAGGTTACAATGGCATGACCCTGAGAAGAAGATCAAACTGGTATGATAGAAGGTCTTCCAATCATCCAATTGGGATGAGTGCAATATGTTTCTATGGCAATATAACTTGTCACACTGTAGAATCTGGAAATGCAAAGACCTATCGGCAGAAGAAGATGAGACCTACTCCAAACACTACAAATGAGAAGAGGAGAGAGTCCAAGTAGGTATGGAGGAAGAAGGAAGAGAACATGACCATGGACCAACACTGTGCACTCAATGCACAGGTGTTATCTCCTAAAGTTTAAAGGAGAGGAATATCCTTAGTGGGAGCTATATGTTGAATTAGATAATTCACCCCCATATGTTGAGAAGGACAAAGGAAAGGATGGGCAGTCACCGACATGATGAAAAAGCTGAGATAAAAGAATGTGTGCAATTGATACTTTGGCTACACATTCATATGGGCAAGATGGATCACTGCTACAAGTGTCAAAGTGGGATGTGACGCCAGAAGGAGAGCCAATGGACAAAGTATACTGGCAGAGATACTAAATTGGTGCAGTAAACTGACAGGTGGAGTATGTTGTCGGTAGGGATAGTTACCGATATTGAAGAATATGTGGGTAAATATGTCTCAGTTGTGTTGTAGTGGCTCTGGTGGCCTAGTCAAATGAGTTTATGTATCTGATGATATCAGAAGTTGTCCTAAATGATAATGTGTTGGGCTAGTAGCCAATCCCATGCGTATGAATACATCATGATGTCAACTGGTATGACTGTTGACATGTGTAAATATGACCTAGCATTGTGGTCAAGTATGTCTATGTCAGAAAGATGGATGGATGTCATGGAAGTGAAAGACCATTAGCATATATAGATGCTCACTTCCACTAGTACAATGTACAGTTTGGGGTACCGGTTTAGGACTTGACAAAAAATGAAGACCAGAGGGTTGTGATTCAGGGGGAGTTCACAGTCATGTCTTGTGATTGGTGCCTGATACACATGACACAAGAGGAAATCAAGTGCCATTTCTACTACACCGTGGACCGGTATATAGGGAGATGTAAGTTACCTGCACAAGAAAAATTGCCTTTGGTATTAGAGGAGATATAATTGGTATCTGTTAGGGGTCCCACAGATACTGAGAGGGGGGGGCTGAATCAGTATCTAATCGGTAATAAGAATTTCTTAAGTTAAAACATGTAGAACATAATATAACAGTGTACCAGTATGCAAGAAGTAATGCAATAAACAGAATCAAGAATATCCACATGAAAAGTACACCATAACACAAGATGTTAATGAGGAAACCTGGTGTGGGAAAAACCTCGGTGGGATTTGTGACCCACAATATTCACTCACTAGCCAATAAGAGAATATTACTTACAATAGGGGCCTGCACATGCACGAAGGCCAATTGCCTAGAGCTCACTACTCAATGGGAAGTCACACTGACTTACAATAAGGATTATACTAATCCAATAACTTGTACTACTTTACAATAGCATCTTCAATGCCAGATTCAGTATCGGTTCCTGCTCTGTTCTTTACATATACCTCTTGACCTATATTTCGCACATTAGGTCTGCCTAATATTTTCTTTTATGCTCCTCAATCATTTTTACAAATGTCTACAATGATCTCCTTTATATATAAGAGTCATTTTACAATTTGCCAAGTTGGCTTACAATAATAAACAAAATATTGTATAACAAAAATCTTGTCGGCCTCAGTGCCGGTATACTTTCTTTCTTCTGTGCCGGTGTCGATGTAGAGTGTGATCTGTTGATGTCGGTGCACTATCTTGTCGGTGTAATGCTTTACCGGTATAATATCTTGCTGGTGCCATAGGATTGCAAGGTTTCCATCAATGACAAAACCTTCAATCACATACAATGTCTCGTTGGAGTGTGCATATGCCAACAATCTCCCCCTTTGGCATTGATGGCAACACTCATGAGAAATTTCAAAAAGTATCCAAAAATGTGAGAGCTCCCCCTGAGCATATGATTCCTGTGTTTTGAATTTTCTCATCCCACTACTCCCCCTTTGGCATCAATGACAAAGGTTATCAAGATGTTAGTAGAGTTTGTAGGTTTAGCTATCCATAAACTTAACCTTGTAGCTGGGTGGTTATAATCTGAAAAAGATCTCCCAAAATCAAGTTTATACTATCCATAAACTTCTTACTATCCTTTATTATTGTCTCAGTTCTCTTTACTGTACTAGTGAGATGTTGCAAATGCGCTACCGGTGTTTTGCTTCCCTATGTTAATGCCTCAGAAATTTCCTTCCGCAAAGATGCTAAATAGTCCAATCTTGGACTTAGTTTAGATATCAAATGTTTTGCCTTATTTATTATCCTTTCTTTGTCCCTTTCCAATTTGAGTAGTTCTTCCTCAAAATTTGATATCTTCTCTTCAAAAACTGATAGTGTATCAGGTGAGTTGACAAAGCTGTATGCAAGTCTATTCTATTTGTCTCATCCTGTACCTTGCTTATTTTCTTGTCAATATCTACAGTCAAAAAGTTTGTTTTACATGTATCTTTATACAGATTTTTGTATTCTTTCAACAAATTACATAGTTCCGGTAGAAGTGTGTCAAAATTTCTATTACACTTCTTTATTTCCTCATCAAAGAATTTCTGCTTTTTAATCTCTACCTTATCCTTCACTGAATCTTCCTTTATTTTCTCAATATTTTCTGAGATATATTTACACAATGTATCCAATTGTCCTAAAGAATCTTTGTTATCTATATTACAGTTGGGAGCTACTACCTTCAAAATTGGTATAGAATCATCAATTGCTTTGTAAGCCTATGAGCTGCAGTCAGTTATTTTCTTGATAGAATCAAGTAATACTTCAGTCACATTTGTTGATTTGTACGCTGATGATGATCCAACAATCTAAGTACCAGTGGAAGTTACCATGCTTGTATTGACCTCTGGTAGGTCAGTTTGTGTCTGCATTTCTTTAAGCACTGGTTTTCCTACTTCACTAGTTACCGGTGGCACTATTTCATTATGTACCTGTTTCGTTATGTACCTGTTCCAGAGCCTTTAGCTCTATTGGTTTCTCTATATGTTGTGTTGTCTCTATCTATGACTCAGTTTCTACCTTTTTCTCTGTAATTTCTATCGGTTTCTCTGTTTCCCCTGCTACTGGAGGCTTATTAGCCATATCTGACTTTTCAGTTGTATCTTTATCTACTGTTATGTTGATCTTCTGAGTATGAACATTCACAGTATATAGGACTTCAGAATTAGGATTGTTATCCTCTACATCCATACTTTCTGCTACCGGTTGTTCTTCAGTAGTTGTTATTTTCATCGATGGGGTAAGGTTGTCTTTAACTTTGATGCTTGGTGGTCCACCAACTTTACCTTTCCCCTTGTCTCTATCTTTCTGATATACCTTTATAGGTTTAGGGTTCTTGTACTCTTCTTGTTTTTCTTTGTCAACCAGGAATATATCCCATCCATCTTTTGTTTCCTCTGTTACTTCATTAACTTATCCTTCCATTAGTGAAATATGTTGGTGTACAGTAGAGAATACTGACCGGTTTGCTTGAGCAATCAAATCATCAATTTCTTTAGGAGAGTTTACCAGATATACAACAAGTAGCTTCTCAATTTTTATTTTCTTATCTAATTCTATCACTGCTTGCCTTCTGGCCTCAAGTCTTTTAAATAATTCATTAGGAATTTCATTTACTACTTCCATCAAGAATTTCTTGTATATGTCCATATGCAATATAACACTATTCTCAACTTGCTCTTTCTCATCAGCTGTTAGAGTGTCATAAATTTTCTCTATGTTCTTCAGTTTTCCTTCCTCTGTGATTTCATTTAGTAGTACATCAAGAGGGGCCAAGTCTCTGTTTGTCCTTTTCTTCTTCTTAGGTGTCAGTTTCTTCTTTGGTGTGGCCTTTCTAACCGGAGATCTCACTGCTTGTTGCTTTTGCCTTGTTCTTCTAGGTGAAGGAGTGGTTGCCAGTGAGGGATCTCTTTTTCTTACAACTCTCTTAAAAGTTGTTGGCATGTCACCTTTTGAAGAGGTACCTACCAGTGATAGATGAGTTTTAGGTTGTGGAGTTGCCAACTCATCCTCTGTTATGTCAGTTTTCTTTAATACATCTTCCTTAATGGTTTTTTCTTGTCTGGACCCTTTCCTTACAAATGCCTCAACCTTCTTTACTCTTTTCTTTGATTGTATTTGGCTTTCTATAGTCTCAGCACTACCAAATACTTCTTCCTTAGGTTCATTGGGGGCTTCCAGAAGTGCTTTAACATATGTTTCAACTATGTGATCATCTGTTTCATAGCCCATCTTGGTTACCCAAATCATCCTTGGGATGACCGCTTCCATCTAGATTTCATCTTTCTTAATAATAAAGCATATATCATCTTTGTGTTTGTCTACTATTTTCTGAGATAACCTTACTCTTTTCTTCATTTTGGTCTTTAATGCTTGAAAGAAGTCATTAATATTGCTTTCCTTGTTCTCACCAATGTTATTGAACAGTTCAGTCAATTGTTTTCCTACCGGTATGTCATATCCAAGTTCTTTATAACCTATACCGGGACCCTGTTTTGTTATGTGTAGCATTAGGCATACTAATAGATTTCCAAATTTGAAAGTTCCTTTCTTGTCCTTCTTGATTTTTCCAAGGTTGTCAATTAGTTCATCCTTTAACCATTCACATATGTCAATTTTTGCATTGTCTATTACCATATCATAAGCACTCTTAATGCATAAACTTGAAACTGAATTAAGTCTATTAGCATGAGAGGCTTTATAACCTAATATCATACTGATGAATCTCACATTGATATCTTTTACATCATTAACCCTTAGAGACCTCTTGTCAAATGTTGCACCAGTCAGTTTTGTAACTAGGTCATTGGGAACCTTCTTGGTTTTATCTGGTCTCTTACCGATGGTCGGTAACCCTATGACAGCTTTCACAGCTTCCTTGGTGATCTTATGGATTGCATCTAACCAGAAAAATTCTCCATGTACTCTGCTTAAGACTATCTTAATCACATCCTTTGGAAATTCAGGAATGCTAAGGATCTCTATAAATCCTAGGGTTTCAATAATCTTGTGTTCATCCTTTACATTGTCGGTATTATCACATATCACGGTTTTATACATGGTTTTGATTTCCTCATCTCCTAACTCTTCAATGTTGCAGTGGATGTACATTCTGGGGTCTTCAGCATAAACAACTCCCTTAGGGATTTGAGAAAAAGCACCTAAGGTATCATCCTTCTTTGCTATCTCAGGAACTAACTGAAATACGGGCCTAGGTCTTTTTATTACCTCAACAATAGTAGGGTTTGCTATGTATTCAATTGCAGAGGTGGATGCCATGATTAAATACCTTTTACTGCCTTGGATGGATGATTGCTTGGAGTGTGCTTGCTTCTTGCTCAAAATTCCTTAGCTTGGAGTCTTCGCGCTCTCTGAAAATTTGAAATCACGGTGAAATGAAATGGAGCCAAATCCTTACTTTTATAATGTCTTTTCACCATCTACCACATTAATTTCATGCCGGTTAAGTATTTACTTAACAATGTTTGCCAGTAATAAGTAATTTTCAACTTCTTATCTCTAACTGAGGGAATAATTAGCGCATGTGTCATTAGATTGCCAAACCCTCAAGGAAATTTTCTTCAATTAGATGAAGAACTTCCTGCCGATGGAGCACTACTCTGTCCTTTCAGTGAAGTATCACTTTGTCCTGCCGGTGAAGCATTGGTTTGTTCTACCAGTGGAGAAGTATTCCCAATATTTAGATCAACTTTTCTAATCCATTGTTTTGAGAATTCTTGCTTAACCTCTTCAACTTTTTCTTTACCTTTCAAGCTAGCACTTTTGTTGTCTACTAGTGTTCCTTTACCTCTACAAAATTTAGCAATATGCCCAATCTCGTTACATGCATAACAAGTTACATTATTCTTCTGAATAGCTTTCCCATAACCTATGCTGGTTTGTGTTCTGCATTGATTTGATAAATGTCCAAATCTTCCACAAACATAACATCTCACATTCATTCTGCAGTTTTCAGAGTTATGACCAACTTTGTTGCTTTTTGAACACTGACCAGTGGGTGTGTTGATATTCTGATAATTCCTAGATCTACATTCATTTGCTCTATGACCATATTTATTACAGTTAAAGCATTTACCATTGAATTTATAAGCATTAGGTTGTCTTATCGGTTTGCTGTGATCCTAAGTATTTGTAGTACCAGAGCTTTCACCAACTTCAAAGCCAATTCCAGAAGTGTCACCTTTAGGTTTTTGATTTTTCAGCAAGGTGCCAAGTTCCTCTAAGCTTTTCTTGAATTTTTCTTTGTGTTGATTTGCAATTTCTAGTTCTCTTTCCAAGATTTCTTTTTGTCTCATCAGTTCATTTGAGTCATTCTGAGTATGCATCAGATCTGTCTTCAACATGTCATTTTCATAGCTAAGTCTTGTGTTCTCATTTGCTGCATCACTTAGCCTTCTGGTCAATTCTTCTTCATTTTTCTTCCTATCCTCAATCTCTTTGCAAAATCTCATAGTCATATCCTGCATTTCATTTTTTGTTGTCATGATCTCTTATTTCAACTTGCTTATCATATCATTAAGTGATTCCTTTTCATCATTCTCATTTTGTAGTTTTTCACAAAGTACTCATCTCTTATTTCTTGCAATAGTAAAATTTTCTTGAAGTGCCTGAATGATATCCTGAGCTGCCCTTAAATCATCTTCTAGTTTGATATTTTTTAATTTCTCTGCATCATAGTCTGTAAGAGCTCCTTCAAGTTGCTTCATCAGATTTTCCATCTTTACCGGTGTCAAGATCTTCCTCAAGCTGTTAGGCTTCTGAAAATAGAGGACCAAGCTCTGATACCAATTGTTAGGGGTCCCACAGATACTAAGAGGGGGGGGGTGGATCAATATCTAACCGGTAATAAAAATTTCTTAAGTTAAAACATGCAGAACATAATATAACAGTGTACTGATATGCAAGAAGTAATGCAATAAACTGAATCAAGAATATCCACATGAAAAGTACACCATAACACAAGATGTTAACAAGGAAACCCGGTGTGGGAAAAACCTCGGTGGGATTTGTGACCCACAATATTCACTCACTGGCCAATAAGAGAATATTACTTACAATAGGGGCCTACACATGCAGGAAGGCCAAGTGCCTAGAGGTCACTGCTCAATGGGAAGTCACACTAACTTACAATAAGGATTATACTAATCCAATAACTTGTACTACTTTACAATAGCATCTTCAATGCCAGATTCAGTATCGGTTCCTGCTCTGTTCTTTACATATACCTCTTGACCTATATTTCACACATTAGGTCTGCCTAACATTTTCTTTTATGCTCCTCAATCATTTTTACAAATGTCTACAATGATCTCCTTTATATATAAGAGTCATTTTACAATTTGCCAAGTTGGCTTACAATAATAAACAAAATATTGTATAACAAAAATCCTGTCGGCCTCAGTGCCAGTATACTTTCTTTCTTCTGTGCCGGTGTCGGTGTAGAGTGTGATTTGCTGATGCCAGTGCACTATCTTGTCAGTGTAATGCTTTGTCGGTATAATGTCTTGCCGGTGCCATAGGATTGCAAGGTTGCCATCAATGACAAAACCTTCAATCACATACAATGTCTCATTGGAGTGTGCATATGCCAACAGTATCAGTGTTCGCTTTAACACTTGGTATCAACATCTTGACGTCAGAATAACTTCTGCATATAAAAGGGGAAACGACGTAGTTTGACTGACAGGTAAGTTTTTGTTCACTAACACATGGGTCTTCAATTGATTTCAGTATTGTATATGCATATATCTACGGTCTGCATATACACTTGCTTGTCAGGCATTTGGTATTAGTTGGTGGTTGTGCCCTCCATCTCAAGTGTTGTAACTTGAGAAAATGTAACAAATGATGGTTGAAGGAGGAGGAGCATCTCGTAGAGAAAAAGGGGCTAGACCAATCTGTCAGTACCTGGTAGTCACAAGGAGGAGTGAAGTCTTGGCAGTGCCCTTTGCCATTATTGTCAAAGGGGGAAAGATACTATGTAGTATGTGAGTTACTACATGTGTTGACATCAATGTCAAAGGGGGAGATTGTTGGCATTATGTTGTCATTGATGTCAGCTAGTATAGCATGACCGGTGTGGGAGATTGAAGTGTATTGGTGATAATGATGTCAACCAAGTATTGCAGATCACCGGTACACAAGTAAGTGTTGGAATCTATTGTAGACATGCATTGGAGACCAGTATGGTATGATGACCGATATGTAATGTGTTGACTTTGAGTGGCTGCCAACCAGAATGTTACAAGAATCACACCAACACTAGAGGTGAAGCATGTCCAGTCCATCAGTAAGAGTTGGATGTTATACAACAAGACTCCCACTGGATGAAGAAAAGAGTAATAGAGTATGTGTTGCTTCAGTATGTAGAGGCAGGTGATTGGATGCATAGACTGATTGTCTAATATAGAAGATGAGGAAGTCTCCATAGGATATGTTCAGATTTGTGCACCATTTCAGTATGAGAAGATATGTTGTGCTACCAAGGCAGAAAAGGAAGAGTTAAGATGGCGAGCTTGCCTCCTTGGTAAACTGGTTGAGAAGAGAATTAGTCAAATGAAAATGAGGCCTTGTAGTTGCACACATGGAGTTATTGGTATGTAGATGGAAAGTGGTGCTCCCACAGATGCATAACAGATGGTGATAGTTGGCATGAAGATATTATGCACACTATCGGTATGAAGGAAGATATATGCAAATTAGTAAACAAGGAGAACATCAGCATACAACCAAGTGGAAAGAGAGACAAAGGTGATGTGTTCTCAGTCTAATGAAGATGCACATGATGTGTCCTTCAAGTGTGTTGTTGATGACCAGGCTGACAAGATCTAGTGACACAAGGAAGGAGAAGGTCGATGACATGGTGTCATCATGATGGCTACCAGTGAGCATGAGTAGTGGTAAGAGAGTAAAAAGGCTAAGTGATGTGCTCCTACCTGATGAGAATGTGCATGCTATGGAAAGGCACATCTGATGATCAGTTAAGGTGTTCCACCAATAGAGTAGCAAAGTGCAGACATGATGAGTAACCGGTATGGAGTTTTGTCGGTTTGGTGCAGGAGAACCTCATCAAACCCTTCAAGATGACAAGTCAGACTTTGATAAGGGAGGATAAGGCATTAACAATGTCTTTAGGATGTTTTATATAGGTTTTCAATCATACATTATATGTTTGTAATAATGAACCCCATCTTAGGAGCCAAACTCCTATTTTGGCATTTCTATGAGCCAATTAGGAATTTTGGACAAAGGGGATCAAATGTGTTGGTTTTAAGTGTTTTAAGATGTTTTAGGAGGGGTTTAACTTGACCCAAGGCATTAGGAGGTGAAAGATAACATTTTGACAACTTTTGCAATTGTTGTCAAAAGTTGTCATGAGCAACTTTTATGCACTTTTTGCATTTTGTAATTTGAAACTTCTCCAATGGCTCTAACCTCTTCATTTTCAATTGAGAGAAGTTGAGGAATGGTTTATACACCTCGTGGATCCAATTTCCAAGGTGTGATTGTACGGAGAAGAGTTTTGATGCAAATAAACTAATAGAATTCTGAGTTTTCCTGCAATTCTAGAGTTTTTGGTCTTTGGTACGGTTTTGTACAGATTGTAAGGAAGTTAAGTAGCGGAAACAACTTCCTACACTAACCTTGAGAGGAGGGTAATGCAAAACTTTTTCAGATCATTACAACAGTTATAGAAAATAGAAATAGATATAATAGCATTCATACCACAACACAATGATTTACGTGGGGAAAACCCTTTCGGGAGAAAAACCCCACCCTCCAAAAGCAGCTCAATATTTTATTCAGCAATCAAAAAAAGATTACAAAATACTTGCAGAGCAAGCTCTTCGCAGGAGTATCACTAATCAGAGATTCAGAGGCAACTCAATATCCATGAGACTCTTACACACAACCTCTATCTCACACACCTCATAAATAGGAGATACAATACAAGAAACCGTCAAACGGTATTACAAAACCATGGGCTAAAACCACCCAATAAGGTGTAGCCGACCTTATCTCCCTTCTAGATGCCCTATGACATGTTAAAGCACACATCAACATGTGTCGCTCCCTTTTTACAACTCATTTATGTATTCGATACAAATTATTTTTCCTATTTCAGGAGTACAAACTTCCGGAGGCCATAACTTGAGAACCGGGTGTCCGATTGACGAACCGTTTGAAGCGTCGGAAAGCTCGCGAAGTGCTCTATCACCTCGTAACCCGCTTCACTGGTTACGGCCACTTTTCAGGGCATTTTTGAGCCTCTAAAGTCCCCAAATTTAAGTTTAAACATTTTATTGCACCCCTCCAAGACGAAAACTTTAATATCTTCAAAACTAGCTGTGACCTTGCGACGCAACTTTACCAGAATGCTTATCTAGCCAACCAGAAGCTTCAAGGAGATTTTCGCACCATTTCGTGCTCAAATGAAAACTTACTATAAATAGTAACCTCACATAAATGCAAGGTTGAGACACCATTTTTCCCAACAAATCTCCCACTTGTCGAACACCTTGCATGAGCGGAAGGGAATGTCAACACAATGAATCAATTGCTAGGGGCCATAAGGCCCATAGACTCTGAACACCATCTGAACTTCTCTGTGCTCACAGCCTTAGTTAAAGCATCTGCAACATTCATCAAAGTTTCCACCTTAACCAGCTTCACCCTACCATCTTCGACCATATCTCTAACAAAATGATACTGAACATCAATATGTTTGGTCCGGGCATGAAATGTCGGGTTCTTAGCTAGGCTAATTGCACTCTGACTGTCACAGTAAATTGTCACTGTACCTTGTTTTATTCCAATATCTGAACACAGTCTCTTAAGCCAAATGGCCTCTTTACAAGCATGAGTAGCTGCCATATACTCTGCTTCAGTAGTGGATAAAGCAACCACAGCCTATCGCTTACTCATCCAACTAATTGCACCACCAAACAAAGTAAACACATAAGCACTAGTGGATCTTCTGCTATCAATATCACCTGCCCAATCTGAATCCACATAACCATGGATATCAAGGGAAGTCATGTCTCCGACTGAATTACCATGATAACACAAAGAATACTCTGAAGTACCCTTCAAATATCTGAAGACTCTTTTGACTGCATCCCAATGAACTCTACCAGGATTAGACATATATCTAGAAAGTACTCCCACTGCTTGGGCAATATCTGGTCTAGTACAGACCATAGCATACATCAAGCTTCCAACCGCACTCTGGTAAGGCACTCTGCTCATGTCTTCCATCTCCAATGGGGATGTAGGACAATCTGAAATAGATAGTTTCATTACAACTGTAAAAGGAACACTCAATGGTCTACAATTCTGCATGTTGAACCTCTGTAACACTGAATTCACATACTTACTCTGGCCTAGCCATAGCTTTCTGTTCACCCTATCTCTTCTAATTTCCATCCCAAGAATGTGCTTTGCTGCACCAAGATCTTTCATTTCAAATTTTGCAGCAAGCTGAGACTTCAGTTCTGAAATCATACCTTTCCCTTTGCCAATGAATAACATATCATCAACATACAATGCAATGAATAAGAAATGATCACCATAAGATTTATAATAAACACAGTGATCTGATTTAGAACGTTCAAATCCCAAACTCAACACATATGTATCAAATTTCTGGTACCACATCCTAGGACTTTGTTTGAGGCCATACAAAGATTTCTTCAATTTACAGACCAAATTACTTTTGCCTTTCACCACATAGTGCTCTGGCTGTGTCATATAAATATCTTCCTCCAAATCACCATGAAGGAAAGCAGTTTTCACATCCATTTGCTCAACCTCTAAATCATAAGCAGTAGCAATAGAAAGCAAAAATCTAATGGACGTCATTTTTGCAACAGGAGAAAATATCTCACCGTAATCAACACCCTCAATCTGAGAGTAGCCTTTTGCAACCAACCTTGCTTTATACTTCTCAATGCTTCCATCTGAACCAATCTTTTTCTTGAACACCCATTTACAACCAACAGGTTTTCGTCCTTCAGGCAATGGTACAAGATCCCATGTATCATTCTTTTTCAAAGCTGCCATTTCTTCCTCCATAGCAATCTTCCAGGATTCTGCATCATTCATACCTAATGCCTCTTCTACAGATTTAGGTTCATCCACACTAGTATTCAGAGCAAAAATACATCTCCAATCATCAGGTGAATACCTTTCAGGTGGTTGTCTATGTCTTGTAGACCTTCGAACAAGCTGAGTTGGAGGTTCTTCCTCCTCTTCTGAAGATTCAGAGCTAGACGAGCTCTCCTCAAATTCTTGCCTATCTAGGGGTCTCGATTCAACTCTTTCAGGTGTAGAAGGAAGTTGAATCACATCTTCTTTTTTAGTCTGTTCTGGCTGCAATGTAACAGAAGGAGACTTAATTTCTCTAAAAATAACACTTCTACTGTGAATTACCTTTTGTGCAACAGGGTCCCAAAGCTTGTATCCTTTCACGCCATAACTATACCCAATGAAGATACATTTCACAGCCTTGTTCTCCAACTTTGTTCGCTTCTCTTTTGGCACATGTGCATATGCCTCGCAACCAAAAACTCTAAGATGTCTCAATGAAGGCTTGTGACCTGACCATGCTTCCATAGGTGTTTTATCAACAAGAGCTGATGTAGGAGACCTGTTAATCAGGTAGCAAGCAGTGGCAATAGCTTCAGCCCAAAACTTTTGTTCGAGACCAGCACCACTCAACATACTCCTAGCCTTCTCCATCAGTGTCCTGTTCATTCTTTCTGCAACTCCATTCTGCTGTGGAGAATACGGAGTTGTCTTCTGCCTATTAATTCCACAGTCTTTGCAGAATCTATCAAAATCATTAGAGCAAAACTCACCGCCATTATCAGTTCTCAAACATTTTATTTTCTTTCCAGTCTGCAACTCAACCATTGCTTTAAATTCTTTAAAACGACTAAAAACTTCAGATTTACTCTTTAGAAAATAAACCCATGTCCTTCTACTAAAATCATCAATAAATGAAACATAATATGTGGATTTTCCAATCGAAGAGACATCTACTGGACCAAACACATCAGAATGGATAAGATCCAAAACACCACAAGTTTTATGAGAACTCGAGTAAAACTGAACGCGGTTTTGTTTTCCATAAATGCAATGCTCACAGAAATCAAAGTCAAGGTTACAGTCATTCAAACCTTCAACAAGGTTTTTATTTTTCAAGGTCCTTAGACCCTTTTCTCCAATGTGGCCAAGTCTCTGGTGCCATAACATAGTCTTCTCTGCAGGTAACTTTGCTTCAGAAGAAAGAGCACCCTTAGGTACCCAAAAACCATTTCCATCTGCTGAAGGTGAAACCTTCAAATCTTCCAATGAAGTATCCGCAGATTTACTTTTTACAGAAGTGCTATTACACTCAACAGTGTATGCTTCAAGCTTATACAAAGTGCCAAACCTGACACCTCTAGCAACTACCATACCACCCTTAATCATCTTACATCTTGTTTCAGAAAAGACTACCTGCACACCTGCATCTATTAGTTTGCTCACAGATAACAGGTTTCGTTTTAATCCAGGGATATGCAGCACACCCTTAATCCCTTTTATTCTACCATCAGAAAACCGGATTCTAACTTTACCTCGACCAACAATGTCTAGAGGTGAATCATCACCCAAGTACACCTTACCTCCATTAAATCCTTCATATTCAGAAAACCAATTTCTATTGGAAGTCATATGAAAAGATGCACCTGAGTCAATTAGCCAGGCATCATTACCTGCATGAGTCGCCAAAGCCGCAATAAATGCATCGCCATCTTCCTTGTCGGACTCAGAATCAGAATCGAACCTTTTCTTTTTCTTCTTCTTTTCTTCTTTGCAGTCCTTACGGATGTGACCCGATTTACCACAATTCCAGCAAATGACTTTGGACTTTCCAGGAGATTTCGATCTCCCTTTGGATTTGGACTTGCCACGCTTCTCATTCTTCTTGCCTTTCTCCTTAGGTCTTCCACGAACAGTTAGGGCTTCCTTTGAACTGATGGATACCTTCCTTCGCATCTCTTCACCGAGTAGGGCACCCACCACATCTTCAGATTTCAAAACAACAGAAGTACTACCGATAGCCATAACAAGAGAATCCCACGAATCAGGCAAAGAGCAAAGCAAGATCTGACATTTCTCCTCCTCGTCCATCTTAACACCGACGGATACTAATTGAGCCACCAACATATTGAATGCTTCCAGGTGGTCTGCAATTCGTCCACCCTCTTCCATCTTCAAGGAATACAATTTCTTTCTTAAGAAAATTTCATTTAATAAAGATTTCACTTGATACATCTCACCAAGCTTAGTCCATAGCTTCTTTGCAGAGTTCTCTTCATGGACATTGATTAGAACAGAGTCTGCCAGGCACAGTCTGATTAGACCCTTGGCTTTTCGGTCCATAACATCATACTGAGCTGCTGCAGTAGGATCTGAGGGCCTTTGGACATTCGCATCAATAGCATCCCAAAGATCTCGATCTATTAGCAGATCTTCCATCTTCAGCTTCCACATCTCAAAATTACTTCCGTTAAATTTCTCCACCTCTATTCTCCCTGACGAACTCGCCATCTGAATATTCCTGCAACAAGATCAAAAAGTGTCTTCTGCAGAAACTCCCACTCAAATTTGGATTAGTTCAAAAAACCCAACTGCCCACAATTGAAACCAAAGGTGATCAGGCTCTGATACCACTTGTAAGGAAGTTAAGTAGCGGAAACAACTTCCTACACTAACCTTGAGAGGAGGGTAATGCAAAACTTTTTCAGCTCATTACAACAGTTATAGAAAATAGAAATAGATATAATAGCATTCATACCACAACACAATGATTTACGTGGGGAAAACCCTTTCGGGAGAAAAACCCCACCCTCCAAAAGCAGCTCAATATTTTATTCAGCAATCAAAAACAGATTACAAAATACTTGCAGAGCAAGCTCTTCGCAGGAGTATCACTAATCAGAGATTCAGAGGCAACTCAATAGCCATGAGACTCTTACACACAACCTCTATCTCACACACCTCATAAATAGGAGATACAATACAAGAAACCGTCAAATGTTATTACAAAACCATGGGCTAAAACCACCCAATAAGGTGTAGCCGACCTTATCTCCCTTCTAGATGCCCTATGACATGTTAAAGCACACATCAACATGTGTCGCTCCCTTTTTACAGCTCATTTATGTATTCGATACAAATTATTTTTCCTATTTCAGGAGTACAAACTTCCGGAGGCCATAACTTGAGAACCGGGTGTCCGATTGACGAACCGTTTGAAGCGTCGGAAAGCTCGCGAAGTGCTCTATCACCTCGTAACCAACTTCACTGGTTACGGCCACTTTTTAGGGCATTTCTGAGCCTCTAAAGTCCCCAAATTTAAGTTTAAACATTTTATTGCACCCCTCCAAGACGAAAACTTTAATATCTTCAAAACTAGCTGTGACCTTGCGACGCAACTTTACCGGAATGCTTATCTAGCCAACCAGAAGCTTCAGGGAGATTTTCGCACCATTTCGTGCTCAAATCAAAACTTACTATAAATAGTAACCTCACATAAATGCAAGGTTGAGACACCATTTTTCCCAACACAGATCAGGATCCATTCCCAATTATGTGAATTGATTTGAGAGGAGAGTTGACTCTATTTTGGTTTTGATTTGGATTCTTGATTGTGTGTGTTTCTCTTGATATTCAAGTTTTGTTGTAGGTACTCGGAAAACTAGGGTTTACCTTGGGTTTTTCCTCCTTCATGGCCATATCTTGCACTTTACTAATATGAGGCTCATGGGATTTGGTGAAAGGAAATTATGGTCAATGTATTTTATATTTCCAAGAGTATTTTGTAGGAGGAGCAAGGGAGAGAAGTGTTTGGAGCGACCCTAGGTAGACATCTCTATGTGGCTACCTAGAGCATCTTGTGTGTAAATGGTGATGCTTCCAGGCATGTAACCCTAGAATCCCTATTGATTTATGTTTCCCAACATTCCCATGGGATTTTAATCCACCGGTTCATTCATCTAAGCATAGTTTCTTCACAAAAGAGACCTAATTAGCCCTCTTAGGACAGTCAACATCCTACCGGCAAGGACCTTTATTTTCCAGACCTTGACCCTTCCTTTTGGGGACTTGTATAACTTCCAAAAGGGTGTTTGAATCCATATATTTTTTGCCAAGGTGTTTGGGAAAACCTGAACTTAAGGTCCCTTTACCTGCTAAATAGGGCTACAAGAAACTAGGCCTAATTGTGTGAGTTTCTTAAGGAATGAGCATGTATTCTTGCCACTGGTGCATTGTTTGAACTTAGGGAGTTTTGTATGACCCAAAACCGGTGTGCAAATTATCTGTAACCCTTAGAAGTATCATGGAGTGTGTTGTAACAAGATACCCCTAATTGAGTAAACAAGAGTCTTGGAGATGGTGAGAAGATTGTACTAAAGTTGTAGAGCCTTGCCTTGATAGGATCCCATTCATGTGCTAGGGGGTCAGTGTCATACATTTGGAGGTGTTTGGCAGGGAACAAGGAGGGCTCTACATGAAGTGGTATCAGAGCTAGTAGTGGCTTTGGTAAGGAGAAAGAAAATTGAGAGATGTTAGAGGGACAAGAAGAAGAGGTCCCTAGAGGACCAATCACCAACATGGAATTGGCAAAGATTGTAAGAGAGTAGGCCACTGCTTGCAAGGCAATGCTGAGGGAGCTAGAGAGGTTGAGAGGTAGAGTAGATGGGAAGGAAGATGGAGGTACTGGTAGTTGTGATGAAGGGGATGAGGATGAGATCCCTATGCCAGAGGAAGAGGCAATTCCTTCTGACTAGAGGCACTTCCTTAATACCCTCAAATCCATGGAGAGGAGAACCATGGAACAGAAGATTGATTTGCCAACTTTCACTGGGATGATGGAACCAAATGTTGTGATGGATTGGATAGACTCCCTGTCTAGTTTCTTTGAGTGTGAAGACATTCCAGGACACTAGAAGGTGAATATTTCCACGTCCAAGTTGAAGGGAGCAGCCCTAACTTGGTGGAAGTTTGTCCAAGAGGAAAGAGAGAAGGACAATAAGCCCAATATTGTTTCTTGGAAGAGGATGGTTGCCTTAATTAAAGAGGACTATGTACACAAATACTATGAAATACAACTCGATAAGAGGAGACAAAATATCAAGCATAAAGAGATGGATGTGAACTCATATACAAAGGAGTTCCAAAGGCTATGCATGAAGTCTAAAACAAAAGAGGAAGAAATTGAGAAAGTTGTCTGGTACTTGAATGGATTAAGGTACAAAATTCAAGAATAATTGAACCTTCTTAGCCCGGATACCATTGGTAGATGCCATCAACTTGCTATCAAGGTGGAAGAGAAGATCAAAAGGAGATAAGAGAAGAATAATAAAGGAAGAGGAAGACAATAGAGGGGTGGAAGAAATTTTTTCAGAAGCAAAGGAAATGGATTTGGAAATCAAAGTGAAACCAGTCAAGAAGGCACTAAAGGAGAGAGCAATTCCAATAACAATGGAGGATACAATCAGAGAGGTAACTTCAGAGGAAGAAGACCACCATTTAGAGGGAGATCTCAAGGTAGAGGTCCAATTAGATGTTATAACTACAATCAAGAAGGACACATCACTAATAGATACCTGGAGAAACCTACTAGTTCCATAGGAGAAAGAAGAAGTAACTTGATTTTAGAGGTTGACTGCCAAAGTGTGGCAAGTGCAAACACATACGAAAGTGTCAATACCCCTGACAGTTATGGATACCCTGAAAGAGGTGAATCCTTGATGATCAAAAGAGCAGTAACCACTATGAAGATGTCTGATAAAGAACCCCCACAAAGGAAGTCTCTATTCAAGACCACTTGCAAAGCAGGTGGAAAGGTTTGCAAGTTCCTAATAGATTCCGGTTCAACTGAGAACTTTGTGTTTCTAGAGATGGTGGAGAAACTAAAGTTGAGAAGACTACCTCACCCTTTCCCCTACAAGGTCTCATGGCTCACACAAGGACAACAAGCTATTGTGGAAGAGCAAGCTTGGGTGGAATTTCATATTGGAACCTATAGAGATAGGTTGATGTTTGACATTGCAAAGATGGATTCTTGCCATCTCCTATTTGGGAGACCATGGTAGTTTGATTTGAAGGCACAACATGATGGTGCTAGGAATACATATTCCATTACCAAGGATGGTAAGGTGATGGAGTTGCTACCTTTAATGGAGGGTGAGGAGGAGACCAAACAAAAGGAAGCCAAGGTGTTGATATTAGGAGGGAAGCAGTTCATGAAGAACATGGAAAATGAAGGCATGGTCTGTTATGCCCTTATACCTATTCCAACAGTAACAAAGGTGGAGAGGTCTGAGGATAAGAAAGAGGACAGATTGAGGTTGATTGACCCTGCAGTGCGACAGCTACTAGACAAATACAAGGGTGTCATCTTAGATGGCATGCCAAGGTCACTACCTCCCATGAGGGACATAATCCATTGTATAGACCTTATACCCAGATCCACATTTCCTAATAAAGCAACATACAAGCTCACACCAGATCAGAATGTTGAGATGGCAAAACAAGTTGAAGAATTGTTGGAATCCGGATTGGTTGGAAAAAGTTTGAGCCCATGTGTAGTCCCTACAGTCTTGGCACCTAAAAAGGAAGGCACTTGGAGGCTTTGCACCAATTCAAGAGCTATCAACAAGATTACTATCGGGTATAGGTTTCCCATGCATAGGATTGAGGATTTGTTAGATTGTTTCAGGGGTGCTAGATATTTTTAAAAAATTGATTTAAAAAGTGGCTATCATCAGATTAGGATTAGGCTGGGAGATGAATGGAAGACTGCCTTTAAAACAAATGAGGGGTTGTATGAGTGGAAAGTCATGCCCTTTGGCTTATCCAATGCACCTAGTACCTTTATGAGGTTAATGAATGAAGTCTTGAGGGATTTCATAGGGAAATTTGTTATAGTCTACCTAGATGACATTCTAGTTTTTAGTCAAACCAAAAGAGAACATCTAAAGCATGTAGACCTGGTCCTAAGGAGATTGTATGAAGAACAATTAATGATCAACTTGGAAAAGTGTTTCTTTATGCAAGAAGAGATCATTTACTTGGGATTTGTGATCTCATATGGTGAATTAAAAATGGATCAAGAAAAGGTGAGTGCCATATTATATTGGCCTACACCTAGGACAATGAATGATGTTAGGAGTTTCCATGGCTTAGCTACCTTCTATAGGAATTTTATAAGAGGCTTTAGTCATATTTGTGCCCCTATGATTGATACAATAAAGGGAGGACAAAAGTGCAGGTTTAGTTGGACAGAAGAAGTAGATAACTCTTTTGAAACACTGAAAAGGAAAGTTGTAGAATAGTTGGTCCTTGCCCTACCTGACTTCAACAAGATCTTTCAAGTAGAATGTGATGCTAGTTATATGGCCATTGGAGTAGTGCTCAGTCAAGAAGGAAGACCTATTTCTTTCTTCAGTGAGAAGTTGAATGAGGAAAAGAGGAGATATTCATCTTATAACCTAGAGATGTATGCTCTAGTTCAATCCTTGAAAAAATGGAGACACTACTTGCTACCAAAAGAATTCATAGTTTTCATAGACAATCAAGCCCTTAGCTTCATAAACAGTCAAGAAAAGTTGAATCATCGACACATGAAATGGGTAGAGACCCTACAAGCTTTCATTCTTAAGCACAAGAAAGGAGTCAAGAATAAGGTGGCAGATGCTTTGAGCAAGAGAGCCCTAACTGCAAATCACATTTAGTTGGAGAGTGTTGGAATAAACTCTTTGAAAACCATGTATAAGGATGATGAATATTTTGGAGAGGCCTACAAGGTATGTACTTCATTTGATGAACGGTTTCATGTTGAGTATTTTGAATTTTTGATACAAAATGGATTGTTGTTTAAGGGTGCACAACTATGCATACCCAAATGCTCTATGAGACTGAATATCATTAAGAAAAAAAACATTATGGAGCAATGGAAGGACATTTTGGTCTTGACAAGACATTAGATTTGGTGAAAAGACACTATTTTTGGCCCAAACTATGGGAAGATGTCAAGAGATTTGTGGAGACATGTGTGATCTGCCAAAAGGAAAAAGTAAAGTCCACCAATGCAAGCTTATACCAGCCTTTACCCATACCTTCAAGACCATGGGAAAGCATAAGTATGGATTTTGTTTTAGGATTGCCGAGGACAAAGAAAGGATATGATAGTGTTTTTGTAGTGGTGGATAGGTTTAGTAAGATGGCACATTTATTGCCATGCAAAACTACTTGTGATGCTTCTTATGTACCAAATTTGTTCTTTGATGAGATTGTTCGGATACATGGCTTGCCTTTGACCATAGTCTTTGACAGGGATGTAAAATTTATTGGTCACTTTTGGAGGACCCTTTGGAAGAATCTTGGTACAAATTTATCCTTCTCCTTAGCCTACCATCTCCAAACAGATGGTCAAACTAAAGTTGTAAACGGATCACTAGGGAATCTCTTAAGGTGTTTGAATAGACAACATGGAGAAAGGTGGTATAGTATATTATCTCAGGCAGAATTATCCTATAATGATACAGTGAATAAGAGTACTAGTAAGTCACCTTTCCAGATTGTATATGGCATCCACCCAAGGGGTGTGCCGGAGTTGAGAGAGATACCTAAGGGAGAATCCATTAGTGCAGATGGAGAAACCATTGCTACTGCCATACAAGAGATATATGACCAAGTGAAGACTCGTCTTCAACAATCTGCAGAGAGATATAAAGCTCATGCTGACAAAAAGAAGAGAGATGTTCAGTTTGATGTGGGAGACTTGGTGTGGGTTCACGTGAAAAAGGAAAGACTTCCAAAAGGAAGATACACAAAGCTGATGCAAAGAAAGATTGGACCCTGCCAAATCTTGAAGAAATGTGGTTCAAATGCCTATGAACTTCAACTACCATCTGATCTTGGTTTGTCACCTATTTTTAATGTTTGTGACTTAAGTCTTTATAAGTGTAGTGTTGATGCAGGCGAAGACACAATTCAGGACATTGCTGATGATGATATTCCCAAACATGAACCACCAAAGTTGCATAAGGTTCTAGATACTAAGGTTGCCAAGAGAACCAAGAGTAAAGTTTACATGGAGTATTTTGTGGCTTGGAAAGGATAACCTGATACTGAAGTAGTCTAGATGATTAAGCAACAGATCAAAGATCATGGTGCAAACCTGCAGACTCTCATCTCAAGTGGACTTGAGATTTCTTCTTCCGGGGAGTATGGTGTAGGAGCACCTCATCAAACCCTTCAACATGACAAGTCAAACTCTGATAAGGGAGCATAAGGCATTAACAATGTCTTTAGGATGTTTTATACAGGTTTTCAATCATGCATTATATGTTTGTAATAATGAACCCCATCTTGGGAGCCAAACTCCTATTTTGGAATTTCTACGAGCCAATTAGGACTTTTGGACAATAGGGGATCAAATGTGTTGGTTTTAAGTATTTTAAGATTTTTTAGGAGGGGTTAAACTTGACCCAACGCATTAAGAGGTGAAATATGACATTTTGACAACTTTTGCAAAAGTTGTCAAAACTTGTCATGAGCAACTTTTATGCACTTTTTGCATTTTGTAATTTGAAACTTCTCCAATGGCTCTAACCTCTTCATTTTCAGTTGAGAGCAGTTGAGGAATGGTTTATACACCTCATGGATCCAATTTACAAGGTGTGATTGTATGGAGAAGAGTTTTGAAGCAAACAAACTAATAGAATTCTGAGTTTTTTCTGCAATTCTGGAGTTTTTGGTCCATGGTACGGTTTTGTATGGATCGGGATTCATTCCCAATGATGTGAATTGATTTGAGAGGATATTTTACTCTATTTTGGTTTTTATTTGGAGTCGTTATTATGTGTGTTGTTCCTGACATTCAAGTTTTGTTGTAGGTACCCAGAAAACCAGGGTTTACCTTGGGTTTTTCCTCCTTCATGGCCATATCTTGCACTTTACCAATCTGAGGCTCATGGGATTTGGTGAAAGGAAATTATGGTCAATTTATTTTATATTTCAAAGAGTGTTTTGTAGGAGGAGCAAGGGAGAGAAGTGTTTGGAGCGACCCTAGGTAGACATCTCTATGTGGCTACCTAGACCTTGAACAAACAAAAGCATCTTGTGTGTAAATGGTGATGCTTCCAGATGTGTAACCCTAGAATCCCTATTGATTTATGTTTCCCAACATTCCCATTGGATTGTAATCCACCGGTTCATTCATCTAAGAATAGTTTCTTCACAAAAGAGACCTAATTAGCCCTCTTAGGACAGCCAACTTCCTATCGGCAAAGACCTTTATTTTCTAGACCTTGACCCTTCCTTTTGGGGACTTGTATAACTTCCAAAAGGGTGTTTGAATCCATAATTTTTTTGCCAAAGTGTTTGGGAAAATATGAACTTAAGGTCCCTTTACCCCGCTAAATAGGGCTACAAGCAACTAGACCTAATTGAGTGAGTTTCTTAAGGAATGAGCATGTATTCTTGCCACCAGTGCTTTGTTTGAACTTAGGGAGTTTTGTATGACCCAAAACTAGTGTGAAAATTATTTTTAACCCTTGGAGGTATCATGGAGTATGTCATAACAAGATACCCCTAATTGAGTAAGCAAGAGTCTTGGAGATGGTGAGAAGATTGTACGAAAGTTGTAGAGTCTTGCCTTGATAGGATCCCATTAATGTGCTAGTGGGTCAGTGTCACACATTTGGAGATGTTTTGCAAGTAACAAGGAGGGCTCTTCATCACGGTTGTTCATAGATTGAACTGACCCTAAGTCGGTGAGCTGGTTGTGTGATAGTGAATGTTGCCAAACCGACATGGCAGTCTGAGCTAAGGTGGATGCCAACAAAGGTGCTACATGGAGTCAAGGTGTTGGACATGCATGTAGTGGTAGATGGGGTGTGCACCGACGAGGTTGTTGCAGAGTTGATCGATATTAATGGTAGACCCCGTAAATCATGAGAGGTGTTGTAGAGGTGTGCGGCTTGAGGAAGGTAGAACATAGGTGATCGATGGGATGCATCGATCAATGTAGAGTGTCCAAATGGAGAATGTAGTTTGTGATGAAATCTACAGAACCATTTATGGTGATTGATCTTGTGTCTCATCGACTAACTGTTCGTGTTTACTAAGTTTAGCAAATGTGCATTGGACGACACGCTAATGGCGGTAATGTGCAGACAACTATCTTGGTGATCATATTGGATGAGATCTGATTAGATTTGGTTTGCCTCGAGGTTGATGAGAAAACCCTAATTGCCTAAAGTTTGAATTTGTTCTTGGCGAGAAAACCTCGCTATATGTATGCGAGCCAAAGATATTGTTTGATGTTGCTGAAGGGGAGAGTGTTTCCGTTGGATGAGGGAGTGTTGTTGCATGTAAGGAGAAATTAGTCAAGTGCTCATCAAGAAGAAGAAGAAGAAGAAGAAAAAGAGACTAGGTGTGAGGAAGAACAGGGTTGAAGTGTTTAATCGGCAACATAAGAGAGAACCGACAGTAGCCATACTAACAGAGAAGAAGCGAAGGAAATTGTAGAGAAGGCAGGCATAGAACCGACAAAGTGTAGGACCAGTGGATAGTAGTAGAGCGAAGAGGCAACCAAAAGAGATAACTGACAGAGAGAGAATCGACAGAGAACGAGACAAAAGATCCAATAGAGAGATTTGAAGAAGTGTTACAAAATCCATTTGTAACAAGGCTATTAACTTGGAAATGATTATGTTTTGTATTCATTGAGTTGGAGCTCGGTGCAGGGGTTGTAGCTCCTTGGGTTGGTGCTCCTTTGGGTTGGTGCCCATAAACTGCAGGAGTGGTACTCCTTGGGTTGGTGCCCTAAATATTATAACTAAAGTATTTCATTGAGTGGTACAACATTTCTCACCGAGGGCTTTCCCATCTTGGGTTTTCCTCGTATATGTTGGTGTTATGAGATGTCCTTTTATGTGTGAGTGCATTTGTGTTTAGTCTCCTCACTAACCGGTAAGTCTGCATTGTGTTAGATCCCATAACTGGTATACACACATAAGTTTGTTAAAAGGAAAATTTTGAGAACCATTGATCCACCCCCTCTCAGTGGTACACTGTGTCTAACAGAACTCAACACAACAATAATCACATGACAACACAAGGTTGAAACTAATAATAAACTCTTCCAAAGGTGTACACTAAATCATGGCATATGGACATGGTCACATGTAGGAAAGGAATGTCATCACATGTTGTACTCATATAGATGGGAATATGGCTATCCTTACTAGTCATACTCCTGTGTGCTAGCCTCACAAAGAAGGTAGATATACACCCATAGTAGACATGTATTCTATCCTCACAAAAAAGAGCAATCCATACTCCTAATAGACATACAAGCTACCCTCACAAAAGAAGGGTGAAAATAATCCCTTAACAAACATGTGGAGCCATCTCAACCTATGTGAGTACAAGGGAGATCAGCTTGCCATCTCATATGGCCCAAACCAATAGAATTATCTTATTAGGTGAAACTCAAATCCAATCAATTATTAAATGTTATCATTGAATTACAAAAAGGAAAACTCCCAATGTGCCCTGGCGGTCTAGGTGCCAAGCAACCCAGCTCATGTGACCTCGGTCATCACAAGGAAGACCACTCCCCCTAATCATATGCCAACCCATAGGGTAAGAAATAACAAAATACAATACAATAATAACATTGATCTCAACATGCAAAGCATCCAAAAGTCATTACAAAATTGATACAACCGAATCACAAAGATAGTCATCAACATACACTTAGCAAGGATCAAGCCATAAGCTCATAATGCCAAAATAAAACAATAAAGAGAGCCTCAAGAATGTCAAATACACATAAATAAGGGAAATACATGAATCCAATAATGTAGAATGATCCTCTACAATGAGGCACAACATAACCTCTTGCTGGAGCTACAATTAACCATCCTCAACAACAAGGAATCACTCAACTTGCTGGAGCAACATATCAAAACCTCAACGGATAAGCACAAAACCACTTGCTGGAGCCCAAATGGATTCACACACATCACAAATGAATGACATAGTGCCCCAAAACCATAAAACATAATAAAACAAGCCTCTAGAATGAAGACCAAGTAGAGAAATCAACTCAGGGACTCAAAAACCAACCCAGAAATCTTCTGACACTACTTTAGGGCTATTTTAGCACAAAATAGTGCTATTGTTATTTGTTTTAGCAATATTGTAGTAGGGGACCAACTTACAAAAAATGATTTGCAAAGATACTCAAATTTGCCCAGATTCGGGCACGCGCCTTACAATGGCATAAATATGATCCAAAAGTCACTAAAAGCCAATAAGAAACTAGAAGAAATCCTTGTTTAGGCCAACAATACAACACATCCAAGAATTCCAACTTATACTGACAATAACTTGCACAAAAAATATTACAGACATAGCCACTCCAGATCTAATCAAACCAAATGGACACAAGATATGGTATGCAACAACAAATAAACCTCACAAAACCAATCGTTACCACAATACATTCACAACCAACTTATAATCAACATATACAAATGCCCTTTTGCGACAATACAACACATAGATTCATAAAATCATATATAAATCTTTTTCCCAAAATATTACTCCCAATTAGTGATAATAGAATAATCATTCATTCCCAAATCTCCCTAAACAATCTTTTACCAGTCATGGAGAAAACATCTCTTTTCAAAAATCAAAATGCAAGAATGGAAAAAGATCTCCAACCTGGAAGTAGAGTGATGGTATTGTAATCGTAGAAGAGCAAAAATCCAAACCAACAAGCTTTCCAAAATTCAACCCAACCAAGCAATTTTCACTCCAAGCAATTCTAAATCCAAAAGTTGCAGAAAGATATCCAGAAGCACACCCACAAAAAAGCTCACAAAGACAATAAATAGAATCTCATTCAAAACTATAGAAGAATATCCACCAATCAAAATATTCCAATAAAATATATTATATACCAACCCCCTTCCAAAAATCGAGGTAAATAAAATAATATTATTTACTTACCCTCAAATCTCAACCAATAAAATAATAGGGTAGGTATAAACATAATATTTAATTACTCAATTAGTAACGAGAATGTAATAATAATATAATAAACAATAATAATAAATTAAATCCCAATAAAATAAATCAAAGGCAATATAAATAAATGTTCCAATTAAATATAAAACCATAAATAATATAAATAAATAAACAAACAATTAAATAATAAATGAATAAATAAATAATAATCCAATAAATCAAAAGCTCAAATAATAAATCAAAACCAATATAAATAAATAATAAATAACCAATAAATAGATGAGCCAAAAATAAATAAATAGATAAACAATAAACAAATAATTAAATGTACATATACATATAAATGTTGTAGCCAATATAATTTAAACTCAATACTATAAATATCTCGCATATACATATAAAATAGTCAAATAAATGATAAATAAATAAATGGATGTACTAATAAGCATAAATACTCAATTAATATAATTCCACCAATTTAATTATTAATTAATTATAAACTCCCAGTAAATAAATATTTATAAATATATTGTATTTTTACTAACCATTATTTAATAATTTATGCCAATGGCTATAAGCAGTTATTTGATTAATTAACTTCTATAATTCCAAATAACCAATAAAATATAAATCTATAAAATAAACATTAATGAATAAGAATTCTTTAATAATAATAATAATCGCACATTAATATTAAATATTAATGTAATCCATTGATTTAATTTAATATTGATAAACTATATAAACCGATTAATTATTAGTTAATAAATAATCACAAACTCGTAAGGCAACCTGACATAAGGTTGAAAAACATACCACATGATGCAAACCAACGACTCAAGCCAAGACACTAATTGACAAGGGTATCAACTTAAGCCTAGAGTAAACACATGCCATCTCCAATAAATTGCCATTGGGATAAAGACATGCTCCGACCTATGAGACCAGGTGGAGTCGATGTTTGGTACCTGCAATCCCGCATCCACCACTAAATGCAATACAATATATATATATACAACACATATACATCATAAATTATCAGGCAAGTGATAGAGAATCGCAATGCCATATTGTGATCACAACGAGTGGTATGACATCATCTCTAATCACAAAGACAGTAGAAGATAATCACAAACATCATAGCATCAACTCAATTATCATAATCATAGATTAGGGTTAGCGTAATCATAATGTCATCAAAATCCCATAAGCAATATGAGCCATCATGAATAATGATCAAATATAGATCCATCATCATATCCAATATAATCATGAAATAGGGTTAGTACATAACATGATACCATCAAATCATCATAAAGTAGACTAAGCTAGATTGATATATTCCTTTGATGTACAAAAGACAAGATGAATCGGGGAGGGGCACTACAGAATCCCAAAACCCAAATAAACTAGCTAACTTGGTCCATGTAGTGGAGGAAATGTTACTATGCAAAAGGGAAACTATGTTCCTTTGAAGTTCAATTTCACTGCATTCAATCATATATCTTCAACTAGTAAAAATGCTTGAATGAAAAAAAAACTATTGAAAATACTTAATTGCATATAAACAAAATCAAGTTTCCAATTGCAAAAAAAGAAGGATGACAGAGAGTCTTCGAGCAAAATCTAAGTGTCTCGGCCAAGGATGCCATCACAATGCACAGACATTCACATGTAGCATTTTCATCTCATATGGACCGCGAACATAAAGATGCATAGGGAGCACGAAGACCCAACTCAATGTTCTAGCTAACCTATGAAACCCAAAAACAATACATACCCATGAATACTAAATAATAAATTAAATGAACACAATCAAATCTTCATGCATTTGAATGTCTCCAATAAACCTACACACACGTAGAAGAGTAAAACCTTTGGGATTGTTTATGGACTTGCCTCAATCAAGTCCCCATTTTGGTGTTTTCACCTTCATAATAGCCAGATAGACAATTAGATCAAAGATAAATAAACATAAATGGTAAAATGATTTTATAGATAAAGAATGTGATGAAATTCAAAGATGCTCAAAGATACAAGACAACTATATATTACTAGTGTAATGGTGGGAAAATGATGAGTGATAGATCAAGAGGAAAACTAACCCTTTCCCTCAAAGAGAGATGAGAGTTTCACTATTGATCATCTTTCAAGCACTTTTCACCATTACATTAGGAAGATAAAGGATAATTCACTAGATCCAATCTCCACACAAAGATGATAGATTGAATTATGAATGAATCAAGAATGTTAGGATGAGCCCCTCTTCCTTTGTTTGATTTGGAAAGGAAATTGATTGAATTATGTAGTGCAAAAGTAACAAAGAATTGATTATAACTTGAGATCAGAATATGGGATGAAGTTGTGCACCTGGATCTGGTAGTAAAATGTCGAGATGAAGTCGCCTTGCAAATTTGACAAAAAGTTGTTTGGACCACGGCGGGAATGTACACGGTCCTCCGAAAAATCCACAAAATGAAAAGGGTTTTTCCACCTCTACAAATGAAGCTTGAATCTGAAAGTACAGTTGCGCACTTGCAACCTACAAACAAAAAAGAGAGGAAATGTGTTGGGATTGGGGGTTTGCCTTTAGGTCAAATCCCAGTTTTGGAATTAACCAAGTAATGAAAGAAAGTACTTGCAAGTAGATGTAAATGAAAGACTGAATTGTAAATCACCTCAAGGGAGGTTGGAGTAGCAATGTTGACATAAATGCTTGTGTGGAATTGAATGTTAAAATCAATCTTCTCTTCAATGGTTGAATCCTTGACTTAAATGCAACACCTAGCCTTGAAGGGAGACTTGAGAATGCTCAATGCTGGAAAATAATGCTTGAATGCTTGGTCACTTGTGCAAGTTGAATCTTTCCAATTTCGACCTATCCCACTTATGCAAATGAGAGAGTGAATGCCCCCTTAAATACATATTTCAAGGATTTAAATTTCATCACAGGCTGACATCGGGGAGGTTTCCCGCTTGAGGCACAACCCACAAGACATGCTCTAGGAAAGGTCATGCCCTAAAATAGGGTAGGGACAGGGGTGTGGCACCCCTGTCCTACCCCTTTCTCCTTGGCAGAATGCAGTTGGAGAGATGCAGAGGCCAAGGAAGAAGTTGTTTCGACAAGCCAAGAAGTCTCTGATCTTCAATCATGCTAGAGGATTTGAGTTTGCATGCATGAGGACCCTAATGCATTCGAAAATTGTTAGGGTCGCAATTTTACGATACTACAACTCGAAAGGCTTGAGAAAGCCAAGAGATTTACAAATACTATTATGAGAGACTGTTGTGAGAGTGTTATGCAGTCTTTAGAAACAACAAGAGAACCACAATAATTTTTTTAGAGAACCAACAAGAGAGGAGAAGAGGGTTAGAAAGGGTTGTTGAGCCATTACAAATCATACTAAGCCATTACAAATTGTACTAAGCCATTAAAAATTGTACTAAGCCATTTCCATTGACCTAGGTAGGTTACAAGTGGTGAAATGATTAAAAATTCCTTTTGAATGACAAAATACCATGAGATGCTAGTTATATGTGTGGACATCCACGCTAGGCACTAATGTCTAGACAAATCACACTTAAAAATAACAAGAGACTAGAAAATCACATGGTTAATGCAAAATTGATGCAAAAAGGTAGCTATTGAAAAGGGACTCTGACCATCCCCGTTGAACACTTCTAGATGTTGAGAGGGGGGTGAATTGAAGTATATATAAAAACTTAACCAATTTAACCAATCAATTATCTTTCATTTTATTTACCACATGTGTAGAAATAAAGAAATTGAAAAACAAAATCATTCACACATGAACACCAAGATTTTACGAGGAAAACCCAATGAGGGAAAAACCATGGCGAGAACCATCCCACTATATGAAAAACATGTTACAATATTTAGACTTGAGGCCAAGGAGCTCACTGCCCCTGATGAGGTCTTGCAACATTGAGGTGCACAACCTCAAGGCAAGATACCAAGGACTTGTAAACACTTAAGACCATTGCTTCATGATAAGATACATTACATATGAAAGAGAAACATCAATATGATTGAACTGCATGCAAGCACATCCATTGATATGTTGATTAAGGTCCATTGTTAAAACACATCTCAATCTACCTTCATTATTGTTCTACTATATTTGCAAACCTTTGCACAACTTCACTTATACTCCACACAACTCATGCATACATCTACAAAATGATTTCATTCCTTTTATACCATTTGTAACCAAAGCAACATCAATTAGGTCATCCTAATTAGATCTAATGTGTAGGATCAAAATAGTCTACCCAAAAATAATCTTTAATGCAATATGAAAGGCAAAAAGAAACATGTGAAGCATCACACCATGTCGACATACCTTCCCAGATCAATGCTTATGGATCTGCACACATCACACGGACCAAAACATTATAGGTAGGCTCCAAATGATAAAATGATTAAGGCATACCAACACAACTTACTCAAGTTATAATGTGGACCATCAAAAACACTTGTAGATGCTCAACATAGCATCATCTAATATTAACAAACGCAAATCACCAAACCGCATCACCAAATACTTAAAGGTAGAGGAATGCAATGCATTCTTGTACATTATTGCTCCATCATTGTACAAACCTGAACGCAAATCGACATATCTCAAATTACGGACCACTAAGATTATCTCCAAAGCTTTGGAAAAGATATATTACAACTTGATATGTCATATGCAGTGAATGCAATCAGTCACCAACTATATACAATACCACTGAACTATGCCACTATTACTACACTACTCCAGATCACATCTTGACCAAAGATATCACCAAGTTACATATCTGAATCAACAAGGTTGATATCAATGACAACAAGAACTCATGTTTGCAATAATCTCCACCTTTATCATTGATGGCAATACTTGTGCCAACTACAAACTCACTCCCCCTTTGGCATCAAAGACAAATGGCATACCATCAACACAACAAAACTCAATCTACAATAGCTCATCATTGCTCCCCCTATCTACAACAACTCTTCAAAATTCAAAGTCAAAACTATACTCGAAAACACAATCTACATAACCATATATATATAAAATCAAAATTGTCTTACCGGTAGGAACTCAAGCACCTTGTAGAGAAGGAGACATAATGTCTTTATAAATGACCTTAAGCTACAACCAAGTAGTTTCCCATTCATCTCCTGCAGGGGCCAATAATACACATTGAGATTCCATCTTCAACAAAAGATCCTTCACCACTTTGTAGTTAACCAAACACATTATTGATCTATCTAAATTCTAAGAGTCTTCATGGAAGTTCCCCATACTAGTTATCTTCAAGTCAACAACATCTCTCAGAAAACAATTTTTTTTCTTTATATCCTCCCTTTGATTATTAAGTACATTCAGCTTTAAGTATGAATTTTCCAATTGAGATTTTCCATTACTATGAACATCTTTCTTCAAATCTACTACATTAGAAAGTTGTATAATCTATGCCTCTACAATATCCATTTGATCTTTGATCTCCTTAGTGGATATTGGCCACTAATGAAAAAACTAGTACATGGCCACTACATCATCCACAATCTTCTCAAACACACTTATAATATCTTTTGTCTAGGTGTTTGCATCCACACACCTATCTACTAACTCCTTGTCCTATTCTCCTCTATTATTTTCTCTACATCCATCAAAATGGTTTCTTCTAGGTTAGAAGAGCGATCTTTTAAACCCTTAAGTAACACCTACAGCTGCTTCACATCACTCAATGATTCATCTAGCATAACCTTTGGAAGTTTCTCATGAAGAAACTTCAATGTATCATTGATCAATTTTGTACACTCCACCTGAGATACAATAAACTTCTTTAATGTTGTATGGTGGAGAATGTCACCCAGATGTAGCATGTGAAGGGGTGACAACCGAATAAGGTCAATTTGACCTTGGGACATAGGTACCTAAAGTACCTCAACAATAACCACTAGTGCAAAATTCATCTACAATTCTAACAGTTATGATATAGAAACTCTCGAAGGTCCAAAAGATTCTCCACTAGACATACTCCTCTCTTCTTTTGTTCACTTCTCCTTCTCCTTCTCTTTCTCTGAACTCTCCTTTTCATTTGTATTATCCCTCTCCTCTATCTATTACTTTTCCTGGAACACTTCTGCCACATTTTCATCTATATTCATCTAGTCATTTGGACCAGTTCCCAAACCGACATCTTCATCTTTCTTCTCTAGATCAACATCTTCATTAGCCCACTCTATTTTCTTTTCCGAATCATCACCACTATTGCTTGTACCATAAGAACACCCTTCCAGACTAGTACCAGTGTTTTTCTTCTTTAGAGGAGAAGACAAAGTCCTCTTCAAATCTTTTGCAACCTCAATTACAACATCTTCATTTTGTCTAACCATCCCTTGAATGACATTTGAATCAACTCCCATTATAAATTTTAGTCTTTCCTTAGTTCTTAATCTTGTATTGAGTGCCTGCACAATCTTAGCTCCTAAGAGGACTCGACATATAACCCTATAGTCTCATGCAATGAATCTTGTACACAAATAACATTTATCAAACTATCCAAGTCAAGTGGTTGACAATTAGCATCAACCAAACATGTACTTGTCTTTTTCTTCTTCTTCATAGGTTCTTTCTTCTTCACTTACTTCCTCTTATTGGTTAGGGTCTCTATCAGAGAGACCAAATTTCTCTTCCTTTCACTAAGAGGCACCTTTTCTTCTTCACTCTCATCATCTTCATTTTTTATATTTATCCTTTTTGGCCTCTTTCTAATTACAAACTTTCCCTTTTCAGCTTCTTTATCAATTTTGCCCTCAACTTCCTCAACCACACACTCTAGACCTTTATTTCCTCTTATAGCCTTATGTTTAAGTCTTGATCCTATCTTTTCACTTGTCATGAATCTAGCTAGGGTTCCAAAGGAACCCATCTTTACCAGAGGAGAGGTAGAGACTAACCTAGTCCTCTTCAATGTCTACTTCTCAAATACCTCTTCAATTGTAGGTGGATATAATTTTTGATAGAGCTTCTTTATTCTAATTGGATGTCCTTTATCAACTTTCTCCTTGATCATTTTGTTCAAGATCTCTACAACAGTTCCAAACCTCTCTTCATTTGAATCAACTTGCAACTTCAATAGAGTGTCAATATTCTTTTCAACCACTTTCGGAGGTACCTCATAAGGTAACTCAAGCAACCATGCAGTCCTCAGTTGAACATCCTCTATATAATAGTTGTCCCTACTCACTAGAAAAGTAATCTCACTCTTGTATTTCATAACCAATTCAATATTAATCCTCCATCTAGCTTGCAATTGTTTTGAAAAATTCAACCATATTGAATATTGCTTGGTATACTCATCTACATCATTGTTAAAATTCCTAATATGTTGTTTGATTTGTACTCCAATATGATGAAACTTGTCCCACACCTTATTCCCTATGCCTAGAAGCTCATTCATAAACATGAAAGCAAAACACATGATTAGAGACCCATACCTAAACCACCATCTGAAATGCAACATAGATTGCGGTGGTGGTAGTAAAACCCTCATGATTCTAGAAGTAAACCTTATACACCACTCCCTTTATAACATACCTGACACTCGGATCAACTATATCTTCCACTATTATTGATCTCTTATTACACATTGAACCATTTATTTATGCAAACGTCTCGTTCTTCACCCTCTTCATCAATAGGATAATGTCAATGCAGCACAACCTAGTTAAGGCCCTAATGGCATCCTTCATTATTTTGTGTAGACGATCAACATACATCATATCACCATGAATCTGACTCGGAATAATTTGAATCCATGCATGTTCATAGTTGAAGTTGGTGAAATCCTTCCAAATGTTCAAACCTAGCTCCAAAATGTGCTTGCATAGGGGTTTGAATGTCATCAAATCATCTTCTACCAATTGCTTACATAAATCATTGAACTTTACTTAAACTACCTTTGTCAAGGGTGCATAAATATAAGCCCTAACATTTTCAATGTAATCATTTTCTATTAAAACCCTCGAAAATACTTATTCCTTGTCACTCACCATTGCCACAAAAGGATAAGGCTTGAATACCAGTTATGTCTTCAAAGATGGATCAACAATAATCGAAGTATCCATTGGGCACCACACAATTTTAATAGATAACCTCAAGTTTGCAAAAAAGCCTTGAATTGCATGTCACACTAGAAAACTCTTTCAAATTGAATAGCTCTCAAATTTACAAGGTCACAAGTGATCAAAATGAATTCAAAAAGCCAATTTATCCATTGCATCCACCGATTTAGGGTTTTTCATCATAAATGCATTTACCGCACACTTCAAAAAGTTGTTACTTTGTTCTTCCTAATAACTCAAACATCTCTACAGACTGCCTCAAACATTTGGAATGAAACGTCTTCACAATACCTGCCATGCTGAAAACAACTCAACATCCAAACCATAGGGGGGTTTACAAGATCATCAATTAGTTCTCCCCCTCAGACAATGCATATTGTCTAGTTTCTATAGGAAGTATCTACACCATCAGTAGGCACAGATCCATCCACTACCTTTCCTTCCACATTATCATTAGGTTTCTTCACCCATGCCATCTTCATCTTCTCATTTTCTTCATTGACATCAATCTTCTTTATTTAGACCAAAATTCTTCTCACTCTTTCCTCTATACTGGCAATTTATCTTGATTTATTGCAGTTATAACAAGTCGGACCTTGTTGTGGACCGTTTCCATTCCTTATAACATTAGACCTACACTCAATAACCTTGTGCCCATATTTTTTGCATGCATCACAATATCCATTGCAATATTGAACATTTCTACCATAGTTTGTATATCTATTCCACACCATTCTACTTATGCACTCATTTGCCTTATGTCAATACCTATTGCAAGAGTATCATTGACCACTAAATGATTGAGATCTAATCTGACTTCTACATTCACTAGCTCTATGTCCAAACTTATTGCATGAAAAACATTACCATGAAAGGATGATGAATGCCTAATTTGAGCAGGAGGAGGCTTCTTGAAGTTCTTCTTGTTTCAAACCGAATGAAACCTTTTGATCTTCATTGGTCTTCTTTAATTCATCCTTGACCTTTTCCTTTCCTTTATCCTCTTTATTGGGAGTCTAAGAGCTTTCACCCTTTCCAAAACCAAATCCATGTTTATCTTTAGTTTGCTTATGAGCACTTAGCATCATATCAAGTATTTCACTGCCACCTTTAAGCTTCAAGCCTTGTCAAATTTTCCTTTTGCTTCTTTCAACTCTTTCCTCAACATGTTTACTTCTTCTTCAAGATTGATACTTTCTCTGGATTTGATATGGAACTTTGTTTCAATATTATCAATGATCTTCTTTCCATCTTCAACTTGCTTTCTCAAATAACCAATGTGTTCTTCTACTTTCTTGTTCTTTCCTTCACTTCCATCTAGATAAACATGAGAAACTCTTAGTTCTCCTTTAAGATCTACAACTACATCAATATCCTATTCATGTTGTTCCATAGCATGTGAATCTTTAGTTTCAATCATTGTATTCGAATCCTGGGTCTACCTCAATTGTTAGACTATTTCTTTAAGAACCTTGCTTTGATACTAATTGTTTAAAACTTCCAGAAATTGAGAGGGGGGTGAGTGAATTAGCATATATTAAAACTTAGCCAGTTTAACCACTCAATTATCATTCATTCCATTTACCATGTGTGAAGAAATAAAGAACTTGAAAAACAAAAGAATTCACACATGGAAACCAATATTTTACGTAGAAAACCCAATGAGGGAAAAACTATGGTGAGAAATATCACACTATATGAAAAATAGGCTACAATGTTAGGCTCAAGGCCATGGAGCTCACTGCTCCTAATGAGTACTTTCAAGACTAAGGTGCAAAACGTTGGGGCAAGATACAAAATTTGCAGACACTGAAGATCACCTCTCCAAGGTAAGATACATTACATATGAAAGAGATATCAATATGATTGAACTCTAGGCAATCACATCCACTAATATGTTGATTATAGTCCACTATAAAAAAAATCTAAAAATTCCTTCATTATTACTCTGCTATATTTGTGAACCTTTGCACAACACACACAACTCATGCATACATCTACAAAATGATTTCATTCCTAAATATACTGTTTGCAACTAAAGCAACATCAATTAGGTCAACCTAATTAGATGTAACTTGTAGGATCAAAATAGTAGGCCCAAAAACAATCTTTAATGCAATACGAAAGACAAAAAGAAATGTGTGAAGCATAACTCCATAAAAACATGTTGGCACACCTTCCTATCTATCCCAGATCAACACTTATGGATCCGCACGCTAATACATGGACCAAAACATTATAGATCAACTCCAAATGATAAAACAGTTAAGGGATACCTACACAACTTACTCAAGTTACAATATGGACAACCAAAAACACTTGTGGATGCTCAACATAGCATCACCTCATATCAAAAAATACAAATCACCCAACCACAACACCAAATACCTGAAGGCAAAGGGATGCAACACATTTTTATACACTCACTCTGTCACTATACAAACCTCGATGCAGATCAACATAATTCCAACTGCGGACCACTAAGAGAATCTCCAAAGCTCTAGAAAAGATATATTACAATTGATATACCATATGAAGTGATTGAAATTAGTTACCAACTATCCAGAAAACCACTAAACTATTCCACTGCTACTACACTACTCCAGATCACATCTGGACCAAACATATCATCAAGTTACATATCTGATCAACAAGTTTGACATCAATGACAACAAGAACTCATATTTGTAACAAACTCAAGATGGAAAAGGATAATGCAAGGGTTGAAAGGAGCCTACACAAATACTAGGGGAACAAACACTAAAATAGATACAAAAGTACATATGGCATTGCAAGGATATACAATTTTTGACACTATAGTCCACATCCTGTTAGAAGTATTCAAGGCTTAAATGTGAAAGACAAGATATAAAGACATAGAAATACACAATTCATTAGTTTGATCACATTCAGTAAGCCATTTTATTTTTATTTTTCATACATTGACATTAGGCCCAAGCTTTGTATCTATTGTTATTCTAAAAAAATTATGTTGCCTTAAAAATCAAACATTTTAGATTTATTCTCAAAATAATTATATAGAGTTCGCACATATACTAATACTTTTCACATTGTCTAGAAGAAAATATAATAAACAAAAAAGAAAGAGAACACAAGACAACCCCCTTGTAACTCAATCAATGAACCTCCCCTACAACTTTATAATTAGTGCAAGTACAATTTCCACGAGCAAGAATGCAAAGTGGATTTGATTTCAAAGCTTTATAAATGCTCATAATGTTGAAAGTGTGAATTTAGAATAAATTTAAGGAAAGTTAATAGTACCACTATGAAGTAAACAAAAAATGATACACTTTCAAAAATATTGCACCGAAATGGATGTTTGTATGTGCTTGAATAAAGCCTTAGAAGGTCACAAAAGCATAACTAAGTAGTATCACTTTTTAGAATATATAATGTATGGCCAAACCATACATCAAAATAAAAAAAAATACTTTCACTAACATGGAGACCATGGGAAAATATCCCAAATGAAAAACATTTAAAAAATAGAGCTCAAATGGCAAATGAAGCCTTTAAAGATAAATTTCCAAAACCAAAATTAAAAGTATGAAGGGGGTGGATTTGGGTGAAGATTGATGATGCCATGCTAATGCCAAAAAATAATATTCAAATATTTTACCAAAATATTCTACAATGTTGAAATTGCTAACCATACCACACAAGGTTATTTTGGGGGGCGAAAGTTGTTTTGAGTGAAATATCCAATGAATGTTATGGTGTGGGTCATGAGGCCAAGTGGGGATAATGGATGTTGGTGGAATCACCTTCTAGAGGGAGATATACCTCTAGTTATCACCCTATGGTTGGGTTAAATGGTCACCACTAGTATGGGTGATGGTGGTAGTAGCACAAAAGGTTGCCAACACTATAATGTTGTGGGTGACATAGATAAACTTTTTAAAATGAATTGCATATTCCTACATAAGGGTCACATAGCTTCTCCAATAAATTTTATTTCCTAAATGCTCCTAACACCAAATATAATAATTTTTATATAACAATGGAGATTTTAGGCCTTCCAAATGCAATGGTAAGATCTATTTAGCATCAAAATGCTACCAAAATGAGTATTTCACTTGATGCTATGAACAAAACCTCACTTGCAAACTAAATGTTTGGAGTCTAATTCAGTTCAAATGAAATTCAATCTCAATTTTTTCATGCCCCTTGAATACTATGGAATAGTTGAAAATATTGTCAAGATTACCAAAAAGCTATAAACATGCAAAATCTTAAAAATAGAATTACAAACCTTAGAGTTTTTTTTGGTCAAATCATCCTAATTTTAAAATAATAATACAAAGTAATTATCCCCCTTAATATTTCAAAAAATAGAAATTAAAAGTTTTAACTTAGCATTAAAGCTCTAATATCGTGTTAGAATTGGCAAAAACAAATGATAATCCAAAAGTTAGTGCAAATAAAATGTTATAAAACTATAAAAAATAATGATTATGAAATCAAAATAGCATAACATTGTTAGTTTCCTAAAAGAGAAATACAAATGTTCACAAAGTAAAATCACATTAAAAAAGCTCACAATAGGATAAATGAATTATAAGCTTGAAAAGGATACACATACACACACATCTAGGACTCTTGCATGCATGAATCAAGAAGATGATAATCCCAAAAGGCATGGGTTAACTCAACTTGACTAAGAGAAGTGGCCTTGACTAAATAGAGGCAACACTTAATTATTGTCAATCAAGGGTTCATGAGGGATTGGTTGCACTTGTGTACGTCAAGTCAAGGTGTACACATGCCATTTTTAGTTACTTGGAAGAGAATAATAAATATTCATATTATCATAAGTAAACTTACTAAATAGGTACAATATCACACTTCTGATAAAATATATTGAAGTATTGATTAAAACATTACACTAACACGGCCTATAATAGCAAAAATACTCCACAATACCCTATGTTGATCAAATAGATGTCAAATTTAAGATTAATATAAGATCCTGTACATGGCACTTTTTTTAGTGAAGAAAATATAAATGCCTACTAATTCTTTCTAAAATTTTGACACCTATAGGTATATTTGTGCAATTTGATCTATGTTAACATAAAAGAGGGGTTAAATTTTATTCAAACAAAAAGAAATATAGAGAACGAGCATCAAACAACCCTATCAAAATCCACTAAATGATCTAACTATTGAGACAAACCCAGAGGTAATTGTTCGTTATCCATAATATTCCAATTATGCATGTTCTCAGAAGCCCATTTGGCCAGACAATCTACTACACCATTCCACTCCCCGGGGATATGAGTGAAAGTAACTGAATCCAAAAAAATGCACAAATTAAGAATCTGATTAACAACCAAAGCTAACTTCCAACTAACATCCTCATAATGTTGTCGAGTAAATAGATGGACCACCAGCTATGAGTCAGATTCACAAATAATAATGCTCCACCCAAGAACACAAGCACGCTCTGCAACAAACAAAATAGTAGTAGCCTCCACCAAATTGTTAGTATGATGACTTTTACAAAAAGAAAACATAAATTGAACAATCCCCAAGCTATCTCTACCAACTCCACCAATACCCGTAGGGCTTGGGTTGCCCCACGAAGACCCATCCGTGTTGATTTTTTAGAATGCCTTGTGGAGGAGTACTCCACCTCCCCACCCTGTTTATTTTCCAAAGAGGGTGTCTGCATCTATTTCTCATGATTTGGCCTGGTGGAAGACGAAAATGGAGACGATTATAGCAAATAAGATCACTAGGATCCACAATCTCCAACAAGTCACACTTAGTTGAAACAATTTCTCCCAAAGAATGGAGAATTTTCCAGCACAAGCGGTGAGCCCCCAACAATACATCTTGAAAGTTATGATGATTCCTCTCCAATAAAATATGCCAAATAATAAAAGAATGGCCAAGAGTCCAAGAAACCCAAAGAAAAGAAGTCTTGACAAGAGCCTTGCCCCATTGAACAAAGATCTCAGCCAAATAAGAGACATGCCAACAAGCTTGATTCCACACATCCCACCAAAAGTGCCAAATATGTCTAGTGAAGGAGCACTGGAAAAAGAGATGAGATACAGTTTCTTCATTGTTACGACATAACACACACATCGAGGGGTTCTAAAAAACATGCTTACATAAATTATCCTAAGTAAGACACCGATTGTGGACTACCAACCACAAGAAAAATTTACACTTGGGCCATGAAAACTTGCACAAAACTTGTTTCCACCAAGGAACTTGAGTGTCCCCAAAAGTCTACCACACCAACTTAGCATAACTTGCAGAAACAGAAAACTTCCTAGACAAGTCATTGCTTGCCCACGCTAGAGCATCATTCCCAACTAAGGAAGAGCACTCGGGCCAAGACTTAAGAAACTGAGCCAGCTCCCGCCTATCTCCCTTAGATCCTCCCGGAGGCCAATCAGAAGGATGTTTCTAGAGAAAAAAAACTGCCAACCCACAATTATGGGCAACCTTATAATGATCAATAGTATCCTAGCCTGCAGCAACAAAGGTATCACAAAGGGCCTGAAGGTGGGGATGAGTAGAAAGGATAGAAGGATGACCATCCTAAGAATCCAACCAAAAAAGAGCTTGAGATCCAGAATGACAAATCCAAAAGAGACCATTCTTTACCAGTTGATCCCCAACCTTCAAAGTGTTCCAAATCATAGAACCTCTTCCCACCAAAGGAAAGCAGGGAACATCAAACACATTAACCCCTAGAAGATACTTAAGGGTAAGTATTCGGGCCCAAAGTTGATTCTGGCTAGTACATCACCGCCAATATAACTTAGCAGCAAGAGCTTGCCCTTTTTAGATAGGAGAACGAAAGCCAAGGCCACCCTGATTCTTAGGTGTGCACACAAGTTTCCCACTTAACAAGGCTCCATTTAGCAGTTGATAAATTCCCACTCAAAATAAATTGACGAGAGAGGGTACCAAATTTTTGAAGAAAATACATGGGAGTAGCTTGAACAAAACACCTGTATATAGGAAGAGCTCGAATAAATGACTTTAAAAGTCAAACGAGCAGTAGTGGATAACTAATGATGAGTCCAATGATTAACCTTCTGACATAGCTTGTCAAGCGAAATCTACCAAGAGGAACTGGGATGTCTACCAATAGTAAGAGGAATGCCCAAATAAAGAAAGGGAAGAGACCTAATCTGAAACCATTAAATGTCAGCAATATGCCTTTGAATGGCCTAAGGGGTATTGAAGAAGAAAATGGAGGATTTATGCTCATTAACTTTCTGACCTAAAGCTATAAGGTAAACATCCAAGGCTTTCCTATAAGAATTAGCTTCTTGAAGACAAGCCAATCCCATAAGAGATGTGTCATCCACAAACTAGAGATGTGAAAGAAGAGGCAAGCAATTACCCCATTGCCACCCATGAATCAAGCCTTGAGTAGCGCAAAATTTTAGAAAACGGCCCAGACCCTCAGCTAAGATTAAAAACAGGTAAGGGGAAAGTGGATCCCCTTGGCAAAGGCCTCTGGAAGAACCAAAAGTCTCTAAAGGAGCTCCATTCACAACAACCAAAAAAGAAGCAAAAGTAACACAACTCGTAGTCCAACTCACCCACTCTGCACCGAAACCAAAGGCTAAGAGAATATTTTGAAGAAAAATTCATTTAATTGTCATAAGCCTTGGCCATGTCCAATTTAATGAACATAGATCTCTCCTTTGAAGTTTCCATAGAGTGAATAACCTCATAAGCCACCACCACCCCATCTAGAATCCATTTACCAGCCACAAAACCCCCTTGTTCCTCAGAGATCACCTTAGGAAGATAAGATTTGAGCCTCTCTGCAATCAATTTAGTGATAATCTTATACACCACATTACAAAGAGAAATAGGCCTAAAAAATTCAAGTTTTTCTACACCTTCCTTTTTGGGAATGAGAATAAAAAATGTAAAATTCAAGGCTTGAAGCATCTGCTTATTACAAAGAGATTCCCTAACAACCTCCAAAAGATCCAAATTAATAATATCCCAAAACTCCTAAAAAAATTCTACAGCGAAGCCATCTGAGCCCGGAGCTTTACCTTTGTTCATCCCAAAAACAACCTCTTCTAACTCATGCAACAAAATCGCATGACTGAGAGAATCATTCATCGCATTGGAGATGAGAGGGAATGCAAGAAAGGATCAAATTCTCCTCAACAATAGCAGGAGGGGAATCTTCAGCAAAAAGATCAAAATAAAATTGACAAGCCTCATGAATCATTACTGATAAAGAATAGATCTAAAGCCTTTCAGAGGTAACAAGAGAGGGAATATACCCCTTATTACAACAAGCACGAACATAATGATGAAAGAAAGAAGTATTCCTATCTCCTTCTTGAAACCAATCAATCCGAGCCTTAAATTTCCAATAAATCTCCTCCCGAAGTTCACATTCCTCAACATCACACAAGGCCTGGGATTCATCTTTTCTAAAAGAACCAAAGAATCGAGAACCCCTAATTTGGAAAGTAATTGCCACAAGACGGTCAAGAGAAATCCTCTTCCTAGAATGAAGGTTACTGAAATAGGACGCATTCCATCTCTTAAGGTGATATTTGACATATTGAAGTTTCTTCACAAAGACAAACATAGCTATGCCATAAGCAGGACCACCCTCTCTCCACCACTTAGCCACTAAATCATGCAGCGAAGAGTCTCGAAGCCACATAAGCTGAAATTTAAAAGGAGGATTCTTTGGACTAACAAAATAAGAAGCAGAGAACCTAATAGGCCAATGATCAGAGCCTCTCCAGTCAAGAATTTCAAAACTAGTAACCAAGCCATCGCCAACCCAAAAATAGGAGACAAGAAACCTATCCAACCATTCAGAGATTGCCTCCTGCCTACTTCATCTATTGTTCCATGTGAAAGTCCCATTAGAAGGCTTGAAATCCACTAAAGCAAGAGAATCCACCAGAGCTTGAAAAAGATCAGAGGCTGGACCTAATCTAGGCAGCCCTCCTCTTTTCTCATCCAAACTCAACACAACATTAAAATCACCACCTAATACCCAAGGAAGATATGGAGCACATGACCTGATATACCTTATGTGATCCCAAAGTTGGATTTTTCCATAGATGTCAATTGGAGCATAAACATTAGAAATAAGAATAGTCTCACCAGAATCCAGAGAAGTAGCAACCATAGAAATAGAAGAATGACTATAAATCCACCAAAGGGGAGAAATCTTATGTGGATCCCAAAAAAGCACCAAACCTCCAGATTAACAGTGAGAGCCGATGCACTGACATTGAACAAAATGCCAAATACGAGAAGCATAGTGAAGCATGTCATCAATAGAAACCTTAGTCTCCTGAACACAGAAGATATCCGTAGAATGAGCTACAACCAAATCATGAATAGCCTTTTGTTGAGGGATTATATTCAACCCCCTAACATTCCAAGAAAGAACAATCATTGAGAAGATAGGGAGAAGTGAACATCAATGAGCATGACAGCCCCAAATTCCACTAACAAATCCCCAACAAATTTAATCTTCTCTTGATCCTTCTTACGACCACCTTTAGAGGAATTAACATAAAATACTTTCTTAAGAGGGCATTGTTCCAAACCCAAACCCAGAGATGAGCCTTTCCCCTTGCCACCCAACAACACCTCCTTAGCTAAATCCGCCATAATAATGTCATCCTTTAAGTCACTGGGAGCACAGGGAACCCCCAATGCAGGGATAACAAAAGAACCATCTTGCTGTGGACCAGCATGCTGACTCAGAATAGGGAGCTTCTGTTCTAGCACAATGTTCATATCAACAGTAGCTACCTCGAAAGAAAAAACAATTGGAATCCCTTTCTCCAAGGCCATAGTGTCTAAGACCTCAAAATGATTAAAGTTGTCATCAATATTCCTATCCTTAAAGGATCTCTTTTGGCCTCTCCCCTTAGCATGAGATTTAACAGATAATAAACCATCCTTATCTGGGACATTTACCTACTAGGAGCCTCAACTTTATCCATATCTGGGCCATTTGTTTGCATAGGGGCCTTTGGGACTGAAGGAAGAGGAGAGCCCCCAAAAGAAATACTAGCATTCTTGCTAACTCAAGGACTTTGACGTTGAATATGATCATACTCATGACATACCCGATAATGAAAAGGGAGAGACTCGTAATCAAGTTGTTGGATCCATGAACCAGATCCCAAACAAATTTCTAAAGAATCCAACAATGGATTATTTAAGTCAATCTCAACACAGATGCGGGCAAAATAAATTACCTTTTTACCTTGGGTTTGTTGGGCAATCATAGCAGGCTTACCAAGAAAAGCAGTGATCTGTTTCAAAATATACTCACGCCAAAACTCAAGAGGGAGCCTTGGCAGACATACCCACACATGCACCTTTGAAGGCAACTGTATCATTGAATTAAACCCCGCATGTTATGGTTTGACAAACAATCCCACGTGGTTATAAAAATATGGGCCTCTCTCAAAAACCCAATTCATGTCTGCCATGTTTGTAAAGACAACTAGGAAATAGTTATTTGTGGCTAGCATGATCTCCAAATCACCTTCAACCTGCCATTTGCAACGAATCCATGCCCCAAGCACCTATAAAGAAATGTGGATACCGATGAATTGTTGTTATATGGATCCTAATCAGACTCATAGGTTAAATTTTCCCTATTTAGACTATCGGCACGGTTTACCCCCATATTTTTCAACGGGGGTTTGGGGGCAGCGCCCCTTGTGCGCTCCCTATCGCGATACAAGGTGGTGTCAAGGGTTAGTGCCTCACGAGGCCAAAAAGACTTATTATTTTATAAAGGTGTCAGATGTTATTTTCTATTGGTTGACATGTTGTAACCCTAATTTTGTAACCGACATAAGTCTTGATAAAAAGGCTAAGGGTTAGGGTTTTCTGCAAACAATTTTATAGCATTTTGCAGTGGTATTGAGTTGCAAGGGATTGTTGGTTGTAATCGGTTTTTTGATTTATTGGATAATAATATTGGACTCACTATTTGGTGGATGTATCCCGAGATTGGGTGAACCACATTAAATATTGTCTCTTTGTTGTTATTATTTCTGTGTTTGATATTTTCTGCATGCAACTCCTAACATGAATTTACAGATCAATGCATGTCGGCTCCAATAATCAACATCCTCCGTAATTGATTCAGAAGGAATTATCAAAACCGGATGATCATGGTTGCATGGATGACAACCATTCACTTTTTTTTAATTTAGAGCTCTCCCCTATATAAAATGACTCTGACTGTTGTGTATGCATTCCAGAAGAAGACTCAAGATGCGGCTTTGAGCCAGCAACCACCAAGCAATTGGAAACATGAGGCTCCTCCATGAAGAGTGAAAACCGCTACAAAAACCCAACACCAAACTCCCCCGACACCAAGCAACAAAAACTCCAGTGCAAAAAACAAAGAAAAAGGGGAAAAAGAGAGGGGGAAGGGTATCCCCTCACTACCCCCAAACCGCCTCGCACCCACAACGTAAGTAGCATCCCCTCATGCAGCCCCAAACCAGAATGAACCACCATTGCTTGCAAGTGCACATTGGAGAACAAAGCGAAGCATGACTAGGGTTTCCCCAAGCTCGCACTCACAAAACGAACACCCATCGCCCCTTAACCATTCACCCTAGCAAAAAATAATGTTTGTAGTTCACAATTTGATCTATGTAACCAATACAATGACTATAGGATAAAAGTGTCTTAAGAACTTCCAATTGAAACATTTTATTTTCATGGAAAACTCAGTTGTTTATGCTATAATGACATGTGAAAGTGAGGAAGATTACAAAGAATGAATGGATGTGGGATGTAATGCCCCGCCAAGAACCTCGAAGGAAAACCCACAACAAGGGTGAAACAATTTTTGTTTTAAAGTATAAACATAATAAGTGCATAACACACAACATGCACGATAACACAAGCAGAAGACTTACACCAAAATTCCTTAAGGGTTTCCAACGAAGAATTAAACCAAAAGATAAATTCCACAATTAAGGTTAATCCAATAATCCATCATTAACTCAATGATCACAAGAATCCATATGCAATAATAGATTACACCATTGAAAGAATGAAAGGATACAATATAATTTCTCTTCAATAAGCATGTACACATGACATAAAGGAAACTGATAAATAACATCCCAATATTAGAATTACATTGTTCTTCCAATACATGGCTTCTCAATATGCATATAAAGATACAACTTAACCAATTACAAGGTTATAAAAGATCAAGATACAATGACCACATAGGTCTCCAAATAACAATAATCTCCAAACATGAGATTAGCATAAGCCACGAACCACAAGAAACACCTGCGAAGCCAATCCTTGCATGAGAGTATGAACAAGAACGTCCGATGGGAAGTGGCACTACCACCCGACCATGTAATTCCTAAAATGGAATCACCCCACCGTGCTAGGAGATAGTTGAGGACCCTCAAGAAAGAAATAGCATGACATGGTCAACAAAATGATATGACTCCATGACAGCACAAAGAGACTCCACGATAATCCAAGCGACTCAACATCATAAATACACAAATGACTCGATATCACAAAACACAAGTGAACCGACATCAAACACACAAGTGAACCTAAATAGAGAGTGTCATCACATAGCTTAAGATGGATATCATGGTATAGCCTCCATAGGTCCTGGCTCACTGTCCTAGTAATCTCTCCCGAACCTCCAGTTCCAACTAAGTCTCATGCGGACCCTACCAGCCTTCCGCGAAGACAAGGTGGTCGGTTTTCCATTCGAGGCCTTCTCACTACATTATGAGCCTCAATACAAGCACTCACCTATGCATGAGGTACAATATCTTTATTAATGTTTGAGAACTACCCACCTAATCAATTAATTAGATTATCACTTATTATCTGACTTTCATTGGGTCGTAATGCCTACCACTTTGGGCGCAACCCCCAAGCGAAAGCCACTCACTCAAATGTCACTAAACAAACATGGTCACTCCCTGAGGACCCTATGGTGAAGCAGACAGCCATAACACCACTTTCAGAAATAAGTGGTCAAACAAGGACATACTGACTCTTGGCTAACCATAAGGCAAGGACACTACATGGTTAAGACAACGAAGCCATCATATATCACTTGGTCAAAGGTACCAAATACGCCACCACAAGATGACTGAACCACAGACCAAAAATAACACAATATAACTCTTGCAAGGAAAACTAATTTCACTAAGTCCATACTCAGACAATCTTTAAGAAAATCAGCATCATAAGCACTTGCAACATCATTGATTGAAAATTAAATAAAACACTCTTTTACCATTCACATCTATTCAATTTCCAAATCAATATTCCATCAAGGATAAAATTCACGTCAAATACTCATCCGAATAAAAAAATTCCAACAGACATTTAATTCATTTCCATAATATATCCAAATTAACCAATTTGAATTCCTAATTCATGCCTTGATTTCCATCGATAAATTTATTAAACCACATAATAAAAATCACATGAAAAATCACCATTTTCATTTAACACTAAAACCACTTTAAAATATATTTCATTTTATAAAATTTAAGTTCATAGCATAAACCGGTTTGTACCGGTAAAGGTACAAGGTTACGCGGGGGTCGAGACTGACCAACAGCAGTGTCGCTGGCGAGGCCACAGGCACTACCTTCGGGTAGTACTGCTGTTGACCAGTAGCAGACACTATTGTCTGGTAGTACTGCTACCAACTGGTAGCAGTCCTACCGACCGATAGTGTTGCTATCGGCGATAGAAGCTACTACTGACCGGTAGCACCGGTAGCAGTCCTACCGACCGGTAATACTACTACCGAATGGTAATAGTCCTACCAACCGGTGGTACTGCTACCATGTAGCAGTACTGCCAACTGGCAGTACTGCTACCTGCGGGCAGCAAACACTACCGACCTGCGTGGTGGGACTAGCTCGCCACGGGGTAAGGTAAAGTCCAAAAAAAGATAAAAATTCAAAAATACATGCTTCCAAAGCATTCTAAAACCAATAAAGAACAAAATTGTTTAACCCAAGAAATGATTCATTTTCAGGTTATTTCACGGGCACACTCACACAGTGCCAAATCCAAAATTCAAAGGGATATTTACCAGCAAGGTAAATGATGAAATAAACACACTGGAAGCAATAGTTAACCAATTCCTGGCAAGTTAGATACTAGGATGCACCCAAAAAACCCAATCTAATTCATTCTTTTCCAAAAAGAAGAGGTAAAACAAGAAATTGATTTTCAAGAACACAACATACAGAAAATAGAGAAGTGAACCATTTCTTTCCTAAATGCAAACATATTATATAAATTTCACAAAACCAACAATAATAGACACCCTTTCTTCCATTCCAATCATTCCACAAGAATCTATAGGAAGATTTGCATAATTTCAACACACAAGAAGCAAACTGAAAAATTCAAATTAAATTTAAACCAAGAAGAGATTATCTAACCTTGAAGCAAACTAGCAAGCAAAACGATGGAAGAATCCCAATCCTTGCAACCCAAATCAAATTCCAACTCCTCCTTCTAGAATGATTTACCAAATTTCTCTCCAGAAATTCTTGCCTTCTATTCCCGTGAATTTCCAGGCATATATGGGAATTAATTTTTAACCTAAACTTTCTAAGTTGAAAGTTATTCCATCCAATCAGATTTAAATATTTTAAAAAGTAAAAAGCAATCAGATTTTCTCTTTTTCCAAAAACAATTATTTTCCAACAATTAAAATGAAAAAGTTAAAATGGAAAGGTAAAAAGAAAAGCTTTTTATTTTATTTTCTATTTTCCAAAATACTTTCTTTCAACATAAGCATATATCACTTAAATGGCTAGGCAATTATTTATTTCCTTCCACAAAATATATTAATGCAACTTTACACAATGAAATAAGTCGTTTAACCATTTAATCTAGCAAATCATTAATTCAATTAAATAAATAATCTCAGAGCATAATAATTAACTAATTACGGCAACATAAGATAGCATCTTCCATTCAATTAAATAACCATATAGATGAACGAAAACACGCAAAAAGAAGAATGATCAAATGACAATCACAAATGACCAAACCAAAGTACTATGACTCGCATACTAGCCAGACGGGAAAGACAACCGATTGACAACACTCACACAAGTGTAACTACGGGTCAAGTTAGGGTCCAACAACTATCTCCTCCACTCCCATCAGACATATAAGGCACGCTCAGACCCGTGAAACCAAATGGAGTCAATACCCCATACCTACCTGGTACTTGTACCTGCAATGTTCTGCACCAAAGAACCACACGTGCATATAGACAAACATATATATATACAGACACGACACACACACCAACGAAGGAGAGTCGTGACGTTCCCTATCTCAATGGAGTGAGTGAAAGAAAATCATCCCCTCGCATCCCATACACATACAAACATGCAACATATAAATAATGCATCGCACATATACGGTAAAAGCGTCAATCCATGATAGTGATCCATAAAATAACATTAACCATAAGCACCGAGATACTGCATAAAATCATACACCACAAATCCAGATGAAGCATGAAATGACATCGCATAATATCTGAATCAATATACAATAATGTTCCACTAAAGTCAATCAAAACATACAAAAGGTGTTTGATCAAGGAGGGGTACTACATGGGATAACGGCTTAAAACCAAAAGAGACAAGTCCAAACAAATAGGACATTGAAGAATAAAAGATGTAGAGCATATTGGTACTTTTAGGTTAAAAGATCCACTTAAAATATAACGGACTGAAATGAGATACAAACAATGATCTTAATATGTAAATATCTACACATCTAATTTATTGGAATATGAAAGGATTTAACAGAACCTAATTTCATGGAGATAGTCTCTCTTATGAGAGACCAAAGCCAACGTTACACATACCACCATGTGGTTAAAAACATAAAACTATGGTTAATGACACCTAAGACCAATTAGTAAGGATAGGTACAATAATTTTATCTACTAGTTATGCATTCAAGGCACCTTTAAATAAATTAAATCAAACCTAAAGTTTATTTAAGGGAAACTAAAAATCTTTGATTTTTCATATCCAAGAATAGTGAATAAAAACAAAAGACAAAAGGGGTATCTTCACACATAGAATAACTTTTCAACTTCTATCTTATGTAGAACATGCTATTGATAGAATGAAAGAACTTAATTTGCCTCAATAATATTACATAACATCACAAAATAGACCATATATCTATCATGTTTTTTCCAAACCCTAGATAATTGTGTATTTCATTACGAATCTTTTTTTGCAAGTTTACTATCATATTAACAAAGTAAAGATATATTTAGGATTTATATCTTTGCAATGCTCTAATCTGCTCTGTCATACGCAGCAATTGTGCTTCCCGACAATGGTGGCACCTAAGAATCTATTGTAATTTGTGTGAGCAATGAAGATTTACATTTCCCCTATTCGTGTGGACTCTGAGACAAAAGTTGGAGACAAAAAATAAAAGATAGGTGTAATGGCGAAAAAGGTGAATGATGGAGAGATCTATTGGGAACCAAGAACACTAAGAGGGGGGGGGGGGGGTGTGAGTCAATGTTCTACCGAAATGAATAGTTTTTAATCTTCTAGACCATGCATATATAAACCGGTAAACAAATAAACATATAACAAGAAGCAAATAAACCATCCACATAAATGAACACCATAACACACATAGTTTATATGTGGAAAACCTTAATGAGAAAAAACCATGGTGGGATTTGTGACCCAAAATATCAGTTCACTAGCCATATGAAAAGATATTACATATAATAGGGGCTTGCACTTGCGAGAAGGCACACTGCCTAGAGCATACTACTCATCACTAAAGAGCCTCACTGACTACAAGCTTTCTGCCAAAGTAAATTACTGAAAATGAACTCAAGAATGCATCTGCTATGCCAAATAGAGTTCTAGTTTTGTCTATGCTTTGTACTGATTCATAAACCCTGAACTGCTACCAATATCTCTTCTCCTCCAAGAATGCTTTCCAAGCTATCTATAGATCATTGCATGATATAATATTTGCATACAAAATGATCTTCATACATATATTTTGCATCATATAGTTTTTCTATATTCTCCTATATTCACACATATCATATATCACCTCACTTGCAAAAATAGCCTAGCAAACTAGCCTATATACCTATTACAAATGATGTGCCTTATGTCGGCTTACAATACATTTACAAAGATATTCAATGTCAGCCTTGACAATAATAATTACAAAATGATTTAAGTAAATCCTCCTTGATGTCGTCTTCCAAAGAAGTTTTGATGTCGATGTTGGTGTCGGTGTCGGTGTCAGTGTAGCCCTGAATGCTCCAAAGCCAGTATATGTCGGTATATGCCTCCTAGTGTCAGTTTATGACTTCCATCATATCTTGTTGCCATCAATGACAACAAAATGAATCCAATGAGTGTCAATTGCCAACAAGATCAAGAGAAAAGTTTTTCTTCCCTCCGAGGAGAGATGAAAGTTTCACTGCGGATTTCTGTTCAAACACTTTAGCCACATTACATTTAAAAGAGGGGGAAATTCACTAGATCCAATCTCTTAGGGAAGAGATTGAATACTAAATGAATTGATAATGGGATAGAAATGACAAGATAACCCCTCTTTTAGAATGAAAAATGATTGAATTATGTGTTGTAGAACTAAGTGTAAAAGTAACAAAGAATTGATTATAACTCGAGATAGAAGTGTGAGATGAAGTCGTGCACCTGTATTTGGCTATAATATGTCAAGACGAAGCTGCCCTATGAATTTGAGGAAAATTTGTCGGGATTGTGCTGAAAGTGTCCACGGTCCTCCGCGAAACAAAAAAGGTTTTTTCGCCTCTGCAAATGTAGTCTGAATCTGCAAACACAACTGCGCACCTGCAACCTACACACAGAAAAGAGAGGAAAAGGGGTTGGGATTGGGGGTTTGCTTTCAGGTCAAACCCCAGTTTTGGAATTAACCAAATGATGAAAGAAAGTACTTGCAAGTTAATGTAAATGAAAGATTGAAATGTAAGTCACCTCAAGGGAGGTTCTAGATGGAATGTATGTAGATTTTCTTGTATTGAATTGAATGTTGAAAGGGATCTCCTCTTCAATGGTTGAGTCCTTGACTTGAATGCAACACCTAGCCTTGAAGGGAGATTTGAGAATGCTCAATGCTGGAAAGGAATGCTTGAATGGTTGAATGTGTGATCTCATGTATTCCCACTTATGCAAATGGGAAGAACAAATGCGACATATATACTTATCAATTAGGGTCAATTGACTGATTTTTTGTCACAGCCCGACACAAGGAAAGTTTTTCCCACTTTATGAAAAGTCCAATGCAAAGATAGGATAGAGGGGGCCTAAAATAGGGCAAGGACAAGGGCACCACACCCCTTTCCTTCCTAGGATAGGGGTTCCACGCCCCTTTCCTCCCCTTGTCTCGGGACAGGAAGCAAGTTCAGACAGTGCAGAGGGAAGAACAAGTGCGATTTTCGGGGGTTGAGCAAGTATCAGGTCTCCGATCAACCTTGGGGATTCAAATTGCCAACATGAAGATCGTAATGTGGTCGCAAATTTCAAGGATCACAATTTTATGACACTACATTTAGCCCCCACTTTAGCAAGAGTATAAGCATACGCCAATACTATCGGTAAAGTACAAGGAAACAAGATTGAAAGACTTCTACCATGTCAAGGAGGCAAGATGCACCAAGCCCCCAGTGGACTAGGGATCTTATGACATTGATTGAAAAAGTAAAAGGGAAGATCAAGAAGGGAAAACCATGACTGCAAGTAGCAAGGTTCCCCTCACTATGAGTCACGAAAAAGATACCAAAATTATAAAGCAAAGCTGAGTTCACTAAATAATTCTAAGTATTGAAAAGGAAAATATGAGCGGAGTGTATGCCCCCACGTTAAAGCGATCGTGCATGCCTTATCGGGAGTGATTACTTTAAGGTAGGATACACCCAAGAGAGAGAGAGAAGAGAGGGAGCACGTTATCACAAGGATTTAGCCCCCAATCAAGGAATAAACCCAAGGATAAGGAACACAAAACATGAGGTAGTTTCTCTTTCCTTAGTGTCAATATGTTGTACGATAACTCATGTATATCATACATGTATATGTGCATATAATAATCGTCATTCCCCAAAGAAAGGACACTGCCTTGGAAGAAAGGGAATAGAGGATGTCTTTTGAGTCAACATGAAAGGGACCAAAAGAGATCTCAATGCTTTGCATTGTCCTCAAGTAGACATTGTGGGAAAAATAGAAAAACAAGGATACACATAGAAGAATAGTCACAAAAGAGAAAGAAAGGAGAGAGAGAGAGAGAGAAGATCTATAGTGCTAATATTGCTAATCCAGCACGACATCCGCCTCCCGATCTTGTTGATCACTACTTCAGAAAGGCAAACAACATGCCAGAGGAGCGACATCAAGTACAGTAGATCGAGCTATCACAAGGTCCAAACAAGGACTATTCTCATGTGGTAAGTCACTTTGTTCGATTCTAGGAGCTAGGATTAGGGTTTGTGAAAATTCAGTTGATAATTGCTTGTCCACATCAACATATTCATAATCACTATAAGAAGCATTGGGAGTTGTGTTGCCATCATGAATAACATTTTCACTCATTTCTTCATCAATATTTATAGAAAAAGGAGCACGAACACGAATAGGAGTAAAACCATCACATGTTTTGTGCAACTTGTGATTTGGAGATGTAGGTTCAACATCTTTCTTAGAAGAAAGGGAAATCATATAAACTATTGGAGTCTTGAGAGATTGAATGGTTTGAGGAAAAAATTCATGAGCTCGAGCATGATGCCTTTGTCGGCGGTCTTCCGCACAATGATTTCGTCGAGTCTGAGTGGAAGACTGACAAGGAGGAAGAATATTTATGATAGGAGGAACAATCTCCTCTTTGATTGTTGAAGGCTTCAGTTGAGGTCTTTTAGGTTGGACAAGAGGAGAGGTGGGCCTCTTATCTCTATAAGAGAAAGGAGGTGGAACTTGCACCATATAAAGGAGGAATATTAGGTGTAGGAAGGAGACCGGGTCCATCATGGGGAGGTGGTACAGGTCTAACCTTAGGAGGAATATTGTTGTTCTTCTTAGGAGAAGGCATAGTCACATCCATAGGAATAGGTTGAGTATTTTCCTTAGGAGGAAGATTATTCCTATCCATTAGGGGAAGGATTTCATCTTCAAGAAGGATGGGAATGTCAAGTGTTGGGGATCTAGGTTGACTCAAGGATCAGATCATATCTTTCTTCCATTTTTTATAAGATTGAAAAATAGGATTGCTCCATTGTGGAAGAGATTGAAATTGCTTAGGCCAAAAGAGATCAATAGGAACAATAGGGCTTCTTTCAGATGGGCGAAATAAGCTTATGGTTCATGGTTATGGTTTCTCCATTGTGAGGAAATTTTAAACACTTATAAAAAGGAGAAGCAATAGACTTCATGGAAGATAGCCAAGGGTAGCCCAAATTCACTTGGAATTGTTCAGAAGAGGGAATGATAACAAAGTTGACATCCATATATTTAGTGTGAACTTCAACAGGAAGGGTGATAGAACCAATGGTAGGACAAGAGAATACATGAAATAACTTCACAACCACATTAGAGTCATCATAGATTGGATTATGCAAGCATAAAGTGAAGAGATACTCCTCAGTGATGACATTAACCATGCAAGAGGGATCAACAAGAGCACCACGGCAAGGTATGTCCTTAACCTTCGCAATTGTGTATAAAGTCCCATTGGGTGCCCTAATGGTCTCACTAGGGTCGAATGTAATACAAGGATCCTTAGGTGTCTCTTGTTTCTCTACCATGCTCACTAAATTCGGAGTTGTGGTAGTAAGATCGTAAGGAGAGAAAGAAGTATGTTCACTCTCAATCACGCTAGAGGTATGAGAAGGCAAAGGATCAGTAAAAATCTTAAGATTTTGATTAGGTGGAGATACTGATTTATTTCCCTTATCATTCACACCTGCCACAGATATAGTATTATTATCAATCAAATCTTGAATCTTACTTTTCAATGCAAAACATTTCTCGGTATCATGACCAGGATGACAATGAAATTGACAAAAAGAATTGCTATCAAAATAAGGGGATGCAAACTTAGATGGATCAACTAGTTTAATAGGAGGAAGTTTGATCACATTTCTTTGTAATAACTAAGACATAGTACTATGTAAAGATTCATTCAAAGGAATAAATTGTCTTTCTCTTTTAAAGAATTTAGAAATAGGAAGCACACCTGTTGTAGAATTCACATTGTTGTTGTTGATTGTATCATTGAACTTGATGAATCTTTTTGTTGGTTTGAACTTTGTAAATGGTTGTTGAACACTTTCCCCCTTATCACTCAAAGCCATAGGAGTATATTGCTCCATTTGACTCACAGCCAGTTGATAATTATGGAGTGTTGCGCACAACTATGGAAAGGAAGTAAACTCAAACAAAAGAAGTTTTTCCTTGATATCTTTTTACAAATTAGAAATTAAAATTCTTTGAATATCATTATCAAGTACAGGAAAAGAAATTTGAGCACACAAATGCTTATATCTACCAATGAAATCAGTCACTTTTTCTTTAACACCTTGTTTACAATGCATTAAATCAATCAAAGTGATTGTAGGAACAATGTTGTTTTGAAATTGTTGAATGAAAGCATTTGCTAATTGTTGAAAAGAAGTGATAGAATAAGAAGGCAAAGAGCAATACCATTGTAAATCCTTATCTCTTAGTGTTCTTGTAAACAATTTTGCAAACAATCTTTGATCATAAGAAAAATCAGTACACAAGGTTTGAAATGTTTTAACATGTGTGAGAGGATCACCTTTTCCATTATAGAGTTCCAATTGAGGGACCTCAATGTGCTTAGGTTGGACAACTTTAACAATATCAAGAGAAAGTGGGCTTGCAACATCAAATGTAGGCACACTAAACTTGGATTGACTCATCGAAACAATTTGTTGTTGCAAGGAAGACATAGTTTGAGCAAGATTGTTAATGGTCACTTTGGTAGAAGAATTGATGCTAGACATGGTTGATTGAGAAGGTGGTGTGATGTTATTGAAGGAAGGCATGGATTGAGAATAAGGTGGTGGGACATTGTGATAAGTAGGCATAGGTGATGATTGAGTAGGAAATCAGACACTCAAAGGAGGAATAAAATTGTTGAATGAATTACCCCCTTGTGTCACATTGATTGGTTGAGGGATAATAGGAATACTTATGGAAGACATAGGTAAAGATGGAGGATTAAATGAAGAAGATGGATTGCCCCAATGACCAATGGTTGTAGGAATGATATTTCGAGTTGATGTAGCCATGATGTTTGAAGTGAAAGTAGGAATACTAGCCATAGGAGTGGTCAAAGGAATAGAAGAATTGATTTGATTCGAAGGTTGTGAATAACCTAAATTCTCAGCACAACTCTTGATAGGCATGACATTAGAATCAACAATATGAGCAATGCCACACAATATATAAATTCCATTCTTATCACTTTGAATCATGTGTTTAAGGCCTTCATTTAATGTAAGAGCTTCACTATAAGGGTATTCTTGGGACATCCATTGTTGAAAGTTATTAAATAGATTGTCCAATTTTGAAAGTTGATCTATGGAAACTCTAGTTAAAGCTTCTTCTTGTTCATCATGAGATTCATCAATTGGATAGATAGGGACATGATTAGGATGGGAAGAATTACCATTATCCTCATTAAAGAAGTCACCCAATTTATGCTCCATCTCCTCGGTAATTAAACCTTGGGAAGTCTTAATTCTAATACTTTGTCTAACGAGGATAGTCTAGGTAGGACTAATAGTGGTAAAACTCATGCACTAGAGGGAAAATTTTGAATTTTGAATAAGAAGAACAAAGTGTACAAAAATTGAATAATGCAAAATTTGGGAAAACAATGATTAAACAATTTGAACTTCGTTGAAAGAAGAAAATGACACAATTTTCAAAAATAATTTTTATGATAAATGAAAGAAAATTGGAATTTAAAATTAGGGCCAATGGAATACCACTTAATTTTAAAATTGATAAAATCAGGGCATATTATAATTAACCACTTAAGTTTTAAAAAAATCTTGAAATCTGAAATGTTGAATTTTTAAGGTATTTCTGATTTTAGAGGGATCAAAAATCAACAAAATCAACCAATTTTCTGGATTTAAGCTATTAACTACAATCATAACAGTCTCCCAAAATTTCGAGAAAAAAGCCACGGACTGTGTTGAAAGTGCACACGGTCCAACCAACTTTTTTCAAAATTTTTAGGGATTAAAGTTACGACGATTTTAAAGCTAACCTCAAAAAATTGGCTGCTTTTACGATCTCTAGATAGACGAAATGAAGGGTTTGAATGTGAAAATAGGACCCTATTAAGGTTTTAAGAAAAAAGAGGAATTGAACTGAAAATTTGAAAAGGGTAAAACCTAATGGATAGGGACAAAAAATGTTTATAAAACTGAAGCTGACTGAAATTGATTGAAATTTGCACAAAATCCAATTAAATTTGAAAATTAGGGTTTTAGGACTTACCACTTAATTTTTAAAATTTTGAATATTGAAAAAGGAGGGAAATTGAAATTTTGAATTGTAGGACAAAAGATAAGTCTGAAAACAGTCACAAATCTGAAAATTAAATGGAAATTCAATTTTTGCACAATTTCAAGATGATTTTTGAAAATTAGGGTTTTGACAATTAACCTTTTAATTTTGTGGATTTGATTTTCAAATTGATTTGGACAATGAAGAAATTGAATTTGACAAACAAAGCAATTTTCAAGTCTAAGACAATAACAAGCAATTTTTACAACACTCAAGTTCAATTTCAATTTTAAAAACTAGGGTTTTGAATTAATTAACCACGAAGTTTGCAGAAAAATTAAACTTGTAAATGAAAAATATGCAATGATTTTCAGAATAAAGCATGTAAGACGTCGGGTTCACCTAAAATATAATGGTGAAAATGGTGAATGATGGAGAGATCAAAAGGAAAGCTTTTCTTCCCTTTGAGGAGAGATGAAAGTTTCACTACGGATTTCTCTTCAAACACTTTATCCACATTACATTTAAAAGAGGGAAAAATTCACTAGATCTGATCTCTTAGGGAAGATATTGAATACTAAATGAATTGATAATGGGATATAAATGACAAGCTAACCCCTCTTTTAGAATGGAAAATGATTGAATTATGTGTTGTAGAACTAAGTATAAAAGTAACAAAGAACTGATTATAACTCAAGATAGAAGCGTGAGATGAAGTTGTGCACCTAGATCTGGCTATAATATGTCAAGACGAAGTTGCCCTGCGAATTTGAGGAAAAGTTGTCGGGACCATGCTGAAAGTGTCCACGGTCCTCCAAAAAATCCGTGAAATGAAAAGGGTTTTTCCGCCTCTGCAAATGAAGTTTGAATCTACAAACACAGCTACACACCTGCAACATACACACATAAAAGAGAGGAAAAGGGGTTGGGATTGAGAGTTTGCCTTCAGGTCAAACCCCAGTTTTGGAATTAACCAAATGATGAAAGAAAGTACTTGCAAGTAAATGTAAATGAAAGATTGATATGTAAGTCACCTCAAGGGAGGTTGTAGATAGAATGTATGTAGATTTTCTTGTATTGAATTGAATGTTGAAAGGGATCTCCTCTTCAATGGTTGAATTCTTGACTTGAATGCAACACCTAGCCTTGAAGGGAGACGTGAGAAAGCTCAATGCCAGAAAGGAATGCTTGAAAGTTTGAATGTTGTTGAATGCTTGAATGCGTGATCTAATGTATTCCCACTTATCCAACTTCTCACTTTTGTATTCCCACTTATTCAATCAGAGTTAATTGAATGATTTTTTGTCACAACCCGACACAAGGAAAGTTTTTCCCACTTTATGCAAAGTCCAATGCAAAGATAAGACAGAGGGGGCCCCAAAATAGGGCAAGGACAAGGGCGCCACACCCCTGTCCTAGGCTCCACGCCCCTATCCTTCCCTTGTCTCAAGACAGGAAGCAAGTTCAGGCAGTGCGGAGGGCAGAACAAGTACGGTTTCTAGGGGTTGAGCAAGTCTCGGGTCTCCAATCAGGCTTGGGGATTCAAATCGCCAACGTGAAGACCCTAATGTGGTCGCAAATTGCAAGGGTCACAATTTTATGGCACTACAATAGGATTTTGTAGTCTGGTGTTAGGGCTTGTAGAGCCCCCCAATGAAATTCAGTTTTGTCGTTGCCCCATCTCTCCCTCCCTCGGAGCTCCAACCAAGGTGTCTAGGATTGTGGACGGGGTGCGATGGAATCATCACCATCCTTTAAGAATGTTTCTTCGCCAAACAAAGGGCATAAATTTGTACTTGTGGTGAATCGTGAGCCTAGGGTTTGTGATGATCCACCTCCTTCGAACCGACACCATCTCCCCTTCTCACAGTTATCCAATCAGACCTAGATGGGGGTTGTAAAATTGTGTTGTCAATCTCCACATGTGGGATTACCAATTCTATGCATTCAAACCTGAGTAATGTTGCAATGACTACCGAGAACTACAAGGCTTCACCATATTGGGGTAGTGGTGCTCACTGCTCCAATAATGGGCTGGATTCGTCAAGCTTCGGGTATGCTTCCCAATTGTGCCCTATTCGTCCTTTGTCTTCAATTCTTGAGGTATGTTTGGAGGATTTGGTCATGGATCGAGCGGAATTCTTGTAGGACTATGCCCTAATGGCCTAAACTTTGTGATCTGCATTCTTGGATTACGAAGAAGTGAAAACCATTTATAGAGGGCAAAATTTGGATTTTTATTTTGGAATTTGACTCAAGAGGATAAAAATTTTACTAGAGAATGGTCAATGGATGTACGAGGGCAATTTTTTCTGTATGAAACCATGGTTCTCTACCTTTGATCCGCACATAGAAATCTTTACCACAACTTATCTTTGGGTGCAGCTACCGTATCTACCTCTACAATTTGGTGTTGTCTATGGAGGCGAAAATAATTTGCACCCCCCATAGTGTATTTACAAGGTGGGGCCCTTGTAAATATATTGTGGGAGTGCAAATTTTCGCCCCCATAGCCATTTCACTACAATTGGAGACTTGATTGTTTTCGAGCCATCGGAAATAGCTTAGGGAAATATCAATACACCTTCAAGGAAACTGTTGACTTCCAAAACACAACCTATGCTTGAATTTGTGTTGAAAGGGAGTTGTCCAAAGGTCTCCCTGTTGAAGTACTGTTGAAGATGGGTAGTAGGGGATGGAAGCAACTAGTGGACTATGAGAAATTTGCATTTAGATTTAGAAGTTGCTTCTCTACGGATCACCTCACATCCCAACGTAAAAAGTAACACGATGTGGGGAATTTAACGGGCTTCCAACAAACCCTCTTGGTGGGTTGGGGCTGAGCCACAACATTATGTCATTCCTCCTACCTCTCAAGCTTCGAATCCATCTCATGGTCCTCATGAAAATACAAAGGCTTGTTCTTCCCCATCGGGAGATCGTCCTCCTTCGGTTATTCACCATGATAATGTGTTTACTGTAAAATCCCATATTTCACAAAGGACTCCCACACTGATCGATGGCACCTCAGCTCCACTGGGAAATCATTCGATGACAAAGACTATGTTGGTTTAGATATGGAGAGCTCCCAGCAAAATGATTCTAGATAGAAAAAAGTAAAGAGGAGGAAGCAACATCATCAGCATCTAATGATCTCGAGGTTTACCAAGAAACGGGGAAAGGGCAGATATGTAATTATTTTTGTGCAACCATCTAGGTGGGTGTTTTGCAAGCCTTGTACATACAAATTTGTGTATGCTTTTTTGCTTACCTTTACATTAGCATTGGTTCTGTTACTTGTAGCTATAGTAACCATTTTGACTTGGGCGAATGCCCAATGTAATCATTTTTTAATTCAATTTAATTTTTACGGTAGCTTCGCTACGCATTATCAAGAAAAAAATAAAAAAGTAAAGATCTATTTCATTATGAATCTTTCGTTGCAAATTTGTTATCATACTAATAAAGTAATTTTTTATATTTCTATCAAGTACATTAAAAATATAGTTACACACTATGTAATCATTTTTTATTTCAATTTAATTTTTACTGTAGCTTCGCTACGCATTATTCCTAAAGTATCAATGAGAAATCTTGTGGTTAAAGGATGACATATAGTGAAATGAACTAAATTATTACATTATCTTTATATTTTGACTATTTGATCCATAGACAAATCCTAGTCTAGATGCATATTCCTAAAGTATCAATAAGAAAATTTGCGGTGAGAGGATGACATACAGTGAAATGAACTAAATATTACATTAGACATGTCATTGCTGGTATCAAATGGGTTATGGTAAGAATTGATAATAGATCATGTCTTTGTTTTATAATGATGGAAGATATATTTCTATATTTGTAGATTTTGAAAGACTTTCAAAAGAAACATGATTTGATCCTTAGCTAAAGATGATGATGTTGTTAATATACAAGGTTGGCCCAAAAAAGAAACATCTACCTCAAATAGATTTGTTTTTCCTGAAGGTAATAAAATTACAAGATTTCCCCAACAAACATAACCTCCATGCTAGATATTATATTTATTAGTCATTGTTTGAGGTTGGATAAAGATGAGTAGAAAGTTGTAGTAAAGATAAATAGCATCCTTCAATAAAAAGATATATGGTAGATAAAAGCTTCAAATTGTTTTCTTACATTATAGTGTGAGCAAATTAGGATATTGGATTACAATTTTGGCACAAAAAAGTAATCATTGTATAATGATGTTGAAATGTGTCAATGGGGAAGATACTATTTTGGATTTCATATAGAGAGACCAAAGAGAATTATTGATTACCTAAGTCTAAGTAAGATAGGCGAAGGAACATAAACTAAAAACATTTGTATAGACATGAAGTGCATAAGTCACTTATGATGTATGTATGAAATAGTAGTTAAAAGAACAAGATGGAGATAGATGAAATTAGAAGAACAAAGTTATTTGAAACTAGAGATTCAATGAATGTACATTTGAGAAAATATAGTTTCCACTTCGCAGAGAACTAGTTTAAGTACATGAAAATTTACCCTTGAAAAATATTGAGAAAATTTTCAAATAATTCTTATGAAGTATAGTTGTTAAACTCTTAAGGTATTTCACTTATCTTCAATATGATTGATTTTATATGCATGTCATGTAAGTGATGAAATTAAAATCGATGAGGAGGCTCCTAACATATTACAAAGGGCAAATTCCAAAAATGAACAAAAGGAGGTTGAAATTCTAGACGAGTGAATATGTAGAAAAACTTGAACACATGGTTGTCAACAATAGTTGGTTTGGTGGAAAGGGAAAGATGCAAGATAACATGCAAGGATCCTACAATTTAAACTTGATCATACTATTTTTTTATTTACTACCTTATCGAACTATCCAAGAATGCAAAGGCATCCTTAGCTTTTCCCTACATATTTTGAATCAAGCCATGTTTTTCTTATTATGCATAATTATTCTAGAGGTATTGTGACACACAATTCACAAGGTTTGTGGTATCTTTGTGGCAAAACCGTGTTGGATCAATCTTGTGGTCTAGCAAAGGCAATTCAATGTAATAAACGTAACTTTTTTATACAAATGGATTCAATTATTGATTTTTTTCGCATAATTTCCCGTGAGGATGCATTGGTGCCATTGATCAAAAGGGTTGTGGTTTCACATTTGTTACATCATATTGTAGCCAATTTTGTGGCCTTATAACAGTTATAGCAATTTTTGTTTATAAATAAACATTAAAAGCATGTTTGGGATTTGCCCAAATCTTTGTGTTTCTTTGACCTTTCGGGATAAGGGGATGTGGGGACAACCTTTCAGTGGTGGTAAAAAAAATTCAAATTTTGCAGATAACTAAATGACAAATAATAAAATGATTTAAGAAAATTAAACAACTGAAATTTTAAAAAATAAATACGAAGTGTTGTGTTTGAAATGGCAATCCAACCACTTCTAGGATTTAGGGGATTTTAGTATCTTTGTCCATAAAAAGTTGACATTTATCCAGTCCTATAAAAGGGGACATCCCCTCCTAAGTCCTTAACTCCCAGGGGCATCTTGGATGCCACTTAGACCCCTGGAACATCAAGAAATCTCCAATGTTTGAAGAATAAATTACTACCGAAGATATGGAATGACAAGAACTAGCAATATCAATTATACCAATCGACTACCATGGGTTTGCAAAAATTAGTGTTTGAAGAATAAACTAGCCCTAAATATATGAAATGGTGAGAACTAGCAATATCAATGATATCATTGCCCCAATTATTCATTGCTAGTTTAGACATTCATTCTGCTTCATTTTTTACCCCGAACCCAAGGTGAAAAATGTTCATTTTCTCAACTACAATAATCTTAACAGAACACAAAAGAGCAACAGAGATTCATATCCTCATTGTCATAATTAGGATTAATCAAACCAACAAGATGAATGGGAGAATGAGCTGGACCCAAAGGGTACATAAAAGATGCATGGGTCCTTTTTAGAACTTTGTTGGCAAGGTCTCTGACTTGCCACTAGACTCACTTTCTTAGAGGCATTATCTTCTTCCTCTTCCCCTTCCAACTGTCACACATCAAGATATTGAACATCAACACAAGAAACTTGGAACCATATTAATCAGAATGTTCACAAAACAACCAGTTCTGAAGGCATCGCAGAAATGGGACTTTTAGATTGAATAGTCTATAATGAAGGGTTGTGATTTTTGAAGAGTAAAACAATTTATAACCTTAGTTCATGTGTATGTAAATTAAAAAATAGATAAATTTGTACCTTTTAATTTCAAGATTTGAAAATATAGCTCTCTGGTAATAATAAAACTAGCACTTGCACAAGAAGGAGGTGCAAGGGTTACGCCAATAGAAAATTATATGATAGCTAACATATTAAAGAGTATAATTTAACATGTGTATAGAAGATATATTAGTTACATTTACAATTTTGAAATACAACATTGAAATACATATAATATTATCAATTACATTTTAAATATGCTAACATTACACTTTTTCATAATCAAGTCAAGAAATTATTTATACCAACTTCAATTTTATTTGGAATGCAAACAACAATTTCCTTTACATTGGAAAAAAAATGTTATTGGACATATTGAAAAGGTGTGCTTAGTCTTATGTTAAAGGTATATATTGTAGACAATACAAAATTAATTTATGTTAAGCAAAGGAAATAAAGAGTACAATATAATATAGGTAACATGGAAGAATTGTTGATTTGTCGATATATGGTGTTAATTATAGATCAGATTAATAGCAATAATCAGAAATAACACAATAAACACTCGGAACACAAGAGTACCCTGGGAAAACCTACCTTTTGGAAGTTAAAAACCCAGCAACTAAATCTTTGCTTATATTTACACAATACCAATATGTGTCTTTACAACTTTGCTTCAACACTTGAAGCAATGTGAACAACATAATATAACTTCAACCAAGGGCATAAACAGTAGTATGAACAATAGCATGAAAATCTGAACTATGACAAACTTATCTGCAAATATCCTTGACTGAGAATAATGCGCTAATCAGAGAAGACAATTCGCTAGTCAAGGAGCCAAGTTGCAGACCATGAAGACGATTCACTACTCCTAGAATAAGTTCGATGTCTCTGGAACAAAACTTGTTGCCTTAGGAAATGTATTCGCTAATCAAACAGTAGGTTTGTTGGCCTTAGAGATGGACTTGTTGATCAGAAGAAGTCATTCGTAGACCCAGTAAGTGATTCGCTGATGAGATGATACAATTCACTATTCCATTGAAGGTAGATGATCGCAGAACTAACTGAAAATATGTGAATGAATATATCCTTGAAGCATGAATGAACTTTGCTTATATATGTGACTTTATCCACCTAATTCATCCTAGGTCAGCTCACAAGGATAACAATTAATAATAATATAATGCTCTAAACTTGGTGCCCAATATAGGGTCAGCCCCATTACATTTACAAGTTGCAATGTTCAATATAGGGTTATCCCTATTCACAAGTTACATCGCTCATTATAGGGCCAAACCAAGTTACATTGACTACTATAGGGTCAGCTCTATAGTAATTACAAGTTACATTATGCGTTTGGGTCTAGCCCAAAACAAGTAATACTTATATTTGATCTGAACTAGCTATTATTCAACACTCCCTCTTAGCTAGGGAGGATTCTAGCCAAATAACAAATCATCAAGGACCTTTCCATGATATCCATCTTGCATTGCCCACAAAGGATGGATCCAAAAACTTTATCATGCACACCTGCAAGAAATGAATACACACAAATATATAAATACACATCATGAACATCTTTCATGATATCCATCTTGCATTGCCCGCAAAGGATGGATCCACCTTGCATTGCCCACAGAGGGTGAGAAGAGGTCTTACACCTCAAAACTTCTCTACTGAGAAGGATAACTTGCCACCTTGCTTTCCAGAGGGTGGTTCCACCTTGCATTGCTCGTAGAGGGTGGAGGAGGTCTTTCACCTCAACCTTCTCCCAGAGAAGGATCTAATGCCACCTTGCATTGCCCGCAGAGGGTGACTCCACCTTGCATTGCCTGCAGAGGGTGGAGGAGGTATTTCACCTCAACCTTCTCCCAGAGAAGGATTTGATGTCACCTTGCACTGCCCACAAAGGGTGGAAGATGCAACTTAATGCATCACTAGGACTGAGACTCCCTCTCAGCCAAGGTTATGTCCTCCACAATTTCCAAATCTCTTTCTGAAGCACACAAACTTCACTGGAATACAAGGATTGGCAAGAACAACTGCAATCTTCTCATCGGTGATGACATATTCAGCTGAATGGCACCTTTCTGTACCATATCATGAATATAGTGATGTAGCATCATAAAATTGCGACACTTGCAATTTCGACTGCATTTGGGTCTTCACGATGGCGACGCAACGTTGAACCTGAATGGAGACCTCAAAACCTGTTTACGACATCAAAAAATGGATCTTTCTGCACCTTGGCTTGATCCTCCTTGCACCCTGCTGTCTCGGGAGGTAGGACCATGGCGCCCAGCACCCTGGTCCTTCAGGACCATGGCGCCCAGCGCCCTGGTCCCTGGCCCTATTTTGGGCCCAGTCTCTTGTTGGGCATCGGGTCTTCAAGTTTGCAATTTGGAAAATAATGCTCCTAGGTCGGCCTAAGGTCAGAAAAATCAGTCTCCTAACCCTAATTGACAAGAATATAAACTACATTTCCCCTCCCAGAAAAGGAGGAGGAAAAACATATATGTGCAAGAGGCGGAAGCAATAGGCAAACATTCAAACATTCAAGCATTCCTTCAAGCAATTGAGCATTCTAGGTCTCCATTCAAGGCTAGGTGTTGCATTCAAGACAAGGATTCAACCATTTAAGAGGAGATCACCTACAACATACAACATCATTACACCTTAGCATGTAAGAATACAAACATTCTTACAACAAGGTATCAGTACTTGATTACATTACAAACATTTACATTTACAACATTCTCATTTCTTGGTTAATTCCAAAATCGGGGTTTGACTTGAAGGCAAACCCCTAATCCCTAACCCCCAATCGTCCTCTCTTTTCTGTGTGTAGGTTGCAGGTATGCGGCTGTAATTGAAGATCTGGAATCCTTGTGCAAAGACGAACAGATCCCCCTTCGTTTCGCAGATTTTTCGGAGGACCGTGTGCACTCCGGGCGCCATCGTCCCGTCAACTTTCGCTCAAACTTGCAGGATAGCATCGTCTCGACATTTTATTGCTAATTTCAGGTCCGCAGCTTCATCTCGTGTCTCTATCTCCGTCTACAAGCGAATCTTTCCTACTTTTACATATACTCCTAGTTCAATCCTTCTATCTACATTCTTTACAAAAGAGGGTATCCTTGCTGTCTCAACCCTTGAAACTCATTTAGAATTCAATCTTGCATTGTGTGGGATTGGATCTTGTGAGTTTCAACCCCTCTTTTGAATGTAAAGTCTCTCCTAAGTGAAAACCGTCAATCCTAGTGACCTCCTTTCTCTCTCCTTGGAGTGGGGGAACACCTAGGGTTCGATTTTGCACTTTACATTTTGGTGAACCCGACGTGAACATCCTAATTCTGATTATTCATGGTTAGATCTGAAAAAAAAAATTGCTTCCTTAATTACATTTCCATGTTTGATCTTTTGCAAATTTTAGAGGTTAATTGCATAAAAACCCTAAATTTTCTTTTTAGTAATTGAGCTTGTGAAATGTTTAATTGTTAATGCTTGTTTCAGATCTACCCTTCTATTGCAAATTGTCAATTCATAGTTGTGCTTTAATTCTGAAAATTAGGTGGTTAAGTGTCAAAACCCTAATTTTTAAAACCCTCTTGATTCAACCTTTGACCGATGATTTCACTGATCAGAACACCTCCAAATCGACTGTAACTTTGGATTCTGTAACAAAATCATAATATCTCTCATCCCTGAAAATTTTGAAAAAAGTTGCGAGGACCATGTGCACCCCAAGCGCCATTGTCCCCGACATTTTTTCCAAAATTTCGGGAGCTAGATCTTACTGTATTTTTCTGCTAGAATCCAGAACCTTGGCTGATTTCATCAATTCTAACACTTTCAAAATTAAAGTCAAAGTTGGTCTAGTGATTGCTTGGATTAAGGCTTATAATCATTCAAAAAATTGTTGAAATTGAAATTTCGTGTCAAAATTGTGTTTCTTACTGTCCTAAATCTGAAAAGTGTGTTGGCATTCATTCAAAGTTTCAGTGCTTTATTCAAATTTTTGTAGTTTGTGACTTTTGAAATTAAATGTTTAATTGCAACAACTTTGATTTCCGCTTTCAAAATTGAATTTTGCATGAAATTGAGTCAACTTTTAAATTTCAAAGCTTGCATTGCTTTTAGTATTCCCTCTAAAATCATAAAATTCAAAATTTCAGTTTCCCTCTCTTTTTCAAAATTCAAATTTTGCATTTTTCAACAATCTTGGTAGGGTTCAATTTTGAGATTGCAACTTTAATTTGGCCTATCTACAGATTGTAAAATCACTCAATTTTTTCATATTAGCTTTAAAATCATCATAACTTTCATCCCTGAAAATTTCAAAAAAAGTTGCGAGGACCATGTGCACTCCGTTCGCCACGGTCCCCGACATTTTTTTTGAAATTTCGGGAGATTGTCATGATTGCATTTAACAGCCTAAATTTAGGAGATTGGCTGATTTTATTGAAATTTTCTACCTCTAAATTCAAAATTCAAGATTTCAATTTTCAAGATAACAATTAAAATTAAGAGATACCCCCCCTTGGCCCTAATTTTTCAACTGTGCCTACCTTTCTTGGAAGTTGTGTTTCCCTCTTCTTTCACCAAGTTCAAATTGGATAATCATTATCTCATTGTTCAATTTTGCCAACTTTATTTTCAAAATTCTAAATCTTCTCTCTCTCTCTAGTGCATGAGTTTTACAACAATAAGCCCTACTTACACTATTCTTGTTAGACGAAGCCTTAGAATTAAGTCTTTCCAAGGTTTAATTACCGAGGAGATGGAACCTAATTTGAATGGCCTTTTTAACGAGGACATGGGTAATTCCTCTAATCCTCTTAATGATGAAGAAGCTCTCCATGAGGTTTCTGTAGAACAACTTTCAAAATTGGATAACCAATTTGATGATTTTCAGCAATGGATGTCTCAAGAATACCCCGATAGTCAAGCTCTTTCATTAATTGAGGGTCTAAAACGTATGGTTCAAAGTGATAAGAATGGAATTGATATTTTGCGTAGTATTGCACACATCGTGGATTCGAATGTGATGCCTATGAAGAGTTGTGCCGAAACTTTAGGTTATACACAACCTCCTACTCAAGTCAATCATTCTATTCCTTTGACAACTTCTATTGCTAGTATACCTACTTTTACATCAAACATAATGACTACTTCAATACAAAACATTCCACCTATGATCACCAGTCATGGGGGCAATCCTTCCTCTTCAATCAACCCTCTTCCTTCATTCAATCTGACTTCTTCATTCATTCCTTCAATGAGTGTCCCTATTACATCTCCACAAATGAACATGACGCAAGGGGGAAATTCATTCAACCATTCCATTCCTCCTTGTAGTGCTCCTTTTTTCCAATCATCTCCTATGACTAACTATCATAGTGTCCCGCCACCTTACTCTCAATCAATATCTTCTTTCAATAACATAATACCTCCATCACAATCTAACATGACCATTAACAATCTTGTGCAAACTGTCTCTTCGTTACAACAACAAATTGCCTTTATGAATCAGTCTAAGTTTAGTGTGCCCGCATTTGATGTTGCGAGCCCCCTTTCTCTTGACATTGTTCGAGCTATCCCCCCTAAGCATGTTGAAATCCCACAGCTGGAGCTTTATAATGGTAAAGGTGATCCTCTAACACATGTTAAGACCTTTCAAACAATATGTACCGATTTTGCTCATGACCAAAGGTTGCTTGCAAAACTGTTTACTAGAACATTAAGAGATAAGGCTCTACAATGGTATTGCTCGTTGCCTTCCTATTCTATTACTTCTTTCCAACAACTTGCAAATGTTTTTATTCAACAATTTCAAAACAATATAAGTCCTAAAGTTACTTTGATTGATTTAATGCATTGTAAACAAGGTGTTAAAGAAAAAGTGACTGATTTCATTAGTAGATATAAGCATTTGTGTGCTCAAATTTCTTTTCTAGTACCTGACAATGATATTCAAAGAATCTTTATTTCTAATTTACAAAAAGATATTAGAGAAAAACTTCTGTTTTATGAGTTTACTTCTTTCCAACAGTTGTTTGCAATTCTTCACAATTATCAACTGACTGTGAGTCAAATGGAACAAGCAAATCCTATGGCTCCAAGTGATAAGGGTGATAGTAGTCAACAACCATTTGGGAAGTTTAAACCGAACAGAGGGTTCATTAAGTTCAATGAAAACATCACCAACAACAATGTGAATGCAGCATCAGGTGTGCCTCCTATTTCTAAGTTTTTCAAGAAAGAAAGAGAGTTTACTCCTTTGAATGAATCATTGCATAGTATTATGAATAAGTTATTGGAACAAAACGTGCTTACTCTCCCTCCTATAAAGCAAATAGATCTTGCAAAGATTAATTCACCCTATTTTGATAACAAATATTTTTGTCAATTTCATCGTCAACCTGGGCATGATACTGAAAAATGTTTTGCTTTAAAGGGTAAAATTCAAGATTTGATTGATAATAATACTATCATTACACCTTCGCATGTAAGAATACAAACATTCTTACAACAAGGTATCAGTACTTGATTACATTACAAACATTTACATTTACAGCATTCTCATTTCTTGGTTAATTCCAAAACCGGGGTTTGACTTGAAGGCAAACCCCTAATCCCTAACGCCCCAATCGTCCTCTCTTTTCTGTGTGTAGGTTGCAGGTACGCAGCTATAATTGAAGATCTGGAATCCTTGTGCAGAGACGAACAGATCCCCCTTCATTTCGCAGATTTTTCGGAGGACCGTGTGCACTCTGGGTGCCATCGTCCCCTCAAATTTCGCTCAAACTTGCAGGACAACATCGTCTCAACATTTTACTGCTAATTTCAAGTCCGTAGCTTCATCTCGTGTCTCTATCTCTGTCTACAAGCGAATCTTTCTTACTTTCACATACACTCCTAGTTCAATCCTTCTATCTACATTCTTTACAAAAGAGGGTATCCTTGTTGTCTCAACCCTTGAAACTCATTTAGAATTCAATCTTGCATTGTGTGGGATTGGATCTTGTGAGTTTAACCCCTCTTTTGAATGTAAAGTCTCTCCTAAGTGAAAACCATCAATCCTAGTGACCTCCTTTCTCTCTCCTTGGAGTGGGGGAATACCTAGGGTTCAATTTTTCGCTTTACAAGTGATAATGAGTTTTCACATGTTTTGGCCTGTCATGAAATACGGGATTAACAAACATCTCAATACAATTCTGATTGTTATAATTAATGATTGAGGGTTCCCAAGGTTGCCCAAACAACCTAGCAAGAAGCTTTGTGAACCCACACTGATTCACAATGTACTCAACTTTAGTAGTGCTCAATGCAACTCAGGACTGATTCCTGTTGACCCAAGAGATTAGAGTAGAACTCAAGTTGAAGCAAATTCCTAAAGTGTTCTAACACATCCTGTCCAATCAGAATCTAAGTAGCCTTCTAAGGTGATGACAATGTTGATTGGATACTTCAGCCCCTAGCCAACTATTTCTCACAAATATCTCAAGATATCCTTGGTTGCAACAAGATGAACATGCTTAGGTTTGTTCATGAACTGCTTGAAGGGCACTCACTGCATAACAAATATTATGTCTAGTGTTAACTAGATGCATTGAGGATCCAATCAACTACCTGTACTCCGATGGATCTGTAAACTCAGAGTTTGTTGCAGATAAACTCAATTTCTATAGAAGTAGACATAGGTTTACAATCCATCATATCAATGGCATATTTTTCTTGACTAAGGATAAGATCTTTGCCATATTTCTAGTCCTAGACAATAATGCATTAGGCCTAGATCATCCACATATATATAAGAAACAGAATTAGTAGTTCACTATTGAATACTTTTAAAGTAAAGGTTAGAATCAACATCATTCTTGCAAGATCCTAAACTAATCAAATACTTGTCAATCTTCCCATACCAAGCTCAAGAAGCTTGCTTGAGGCCGTAAAGAGCTTTTCTTTAATCTGCACACATGAGATTCTCTATTTTGATTCTCATAACCTTCTAGTTATTCAATATAGACAAAATTTAGAAAACAGTTTTTATATCCAACTTCCAACCTGCAGCATTAGCTATAATGGTTCTAATATTAGTATATCTAGCAACAAGAGCAAATGTTTCCTTCTAACTATGAGCTACACATCTAGCTTCATATTTTCTCAAAAACTTCCATATGGAACGCCCTCTTGATTGTTAATGTAAAATTGTGATAACCAAGTCTCATGAAGATTGCATAATATAAGAAACAATCAAGGGAGGCAACCAACATAAGTTACCATAAATCAAAGATGAGAAATGTCAATCTTTTCCTTCACTTTTACGAAATGGACCCATAGCACAATCATTATGATCATGGCATGCCTTCAAGTGAAGAAACCAAGCTCCCTCTTAAGCTTGAAGGCATGGTAATTCAAGAATATCTTGAAGAGAAGCATCAACATGATTAAGTATCTCTTTATTGACTAGACTTCCACCATTGACAACATATGCCAAGATTGCTCAAAAGGATATTGTCAGTCTATGATCAACTTCAATCATAGTGTAAAGCTACACAACATTCTTTAAATGAAATTGTTTTCCATAGTTGAATAACAAAGAGTTAGTTGTGCCTAATCACATTAGAAAATTAAGGCAAGTGTATGACTTCAGAAAACTTTGACAATCTAACATTTTACAAAATCCATAGGCAAGGTATATAAGCCAAATTTTCTTTCCAGCCAATGCATAAAATCATATATGAGTATCAACCACTCAAAAGGATACACATTGTAGTTGAGCACAAGTGTATGATCAAAAGACAACTTCAATAAGTTAGATACCACATTCATCTTAGGTTTCATCATCAAGAGAATACTTACTTAAAAAAATGAAATAGGTGGTGTGCTCAAATTGAAGATATAATATCACAATGAATATTATGTGAGGATAGTGAAAGTCATGACAAAAAATGCATTAGAGCTAAAGGCAAACCTCTACACAAGAAGAGCAGAGCAAGGTTATAATAAATGTATAAGAAAGAACATGAGAGCCTTTTACGAAGAGCTGAAAAGAACCAAGTGTTACACAGTCCTAGTCCTACATGCCAACCTTATTATAAAACAAAGATTACAGTCCGTATGATGTTAGGAGACACACCAGCAAGACTATTAAGCATCTCAAGATTTAGATAGAATATGATGCATCTGAACTATGCAGCAAGTATCATCAGAAGGAGATAGAAAGGTCATCATTGGGCATAGATACTAAATAGGATGACTAGGATATTTTACCTTTACATACCTACCACACCAATGATTAGAGGACACTATATGTTTTCAACCATGTTTCTGAATCTCCTATTATTTTATTCAGCTTTCAATCTTCCTATTTGTGCTTGCTATTATATCCATCATAATACTCCTGGTTTTATATCTAAATACACATGCTGAAATCATAAGTGCCAAGGATGTATTTAGATCAATGCATCAATTCAGATCATTACATATTCATAGCAAACCACATCAAATAGGTTGAGAGATAAACATACTCAAAATAGAGAGAGGGGCATAACCAAATACTAACTTCAATAATTCAAACTGGATTAAAACAAATTCTTAACACAAGAACAAAGCTTGAACTAGGGTGATTGTTACAAACCCTAGGAAGATAGTTATGCAACCCTTAAAGGAATAAAAGGAATATTAAGATCTGAAAAACAAGTGCACAAACCAACATATGAAAGCACCCTCAGATGAAGTAGTTAACAAGCAAGAGAACCTTGTGCACTAGATAAGACACCAATAACAATAAGGCAATCAGATGCAAATCTCCATACCAAGTGGACCCTACAATTGGGAATAGAGGAATGAGAACACCTGAAATCTTATTCTTGCTATCGTCCCATCAATGCCTTCAATTTGTCAAGTAGGCATTTCTATTGAACTTTCTGATTCACTGTAGACTTCTTCAACCCTAATCTGCAAAAGAAGTACAGGTTCTTCCTTCAAACTGTTAGGTCTTATAGAAGGAACTTGGCTCTGATACCATGTTAATTTTAGATCAGATTAATAGCAATAATAAAAAATAACACAATAAACACTCAGAACACAAGAGTACCCTAGGAAAACCTCCCTCTTGGAGGTGAAAAACCCAACAACTAAATCTCTATTTATATTTAGACAATATCAGTATGTGTCTTTACAACTTTGCTTCAACACTTGAAGCAATGTGAACAACATAATATAACTTCAACCAAGGGCACAAATAGTAGTATGAACAGCAACATGAAAATCTGAACTATGACAAACTTATCTGCAAATATCCTTGACTGAGAATGTTGCGCTAATCAGAGAAGACAATTCGCTGGTCAAGGAGCCAAGTTGCAGACCATGAAGATGATTCACTGCTCCCAGAATAAGTTCGTTGTCCCTAGAACAGAACTTGTTGCCTTAGGAAATGTATTCGTTGATCACACAGTAGGTTTGTTGGCCTTAGAGATGGACTCGTTGATCAAAAGAAGTCATTCGCAGACCCAGTAAGTGATTCGTTGATGAGATGATACAATTCACTATTCTGCTGAAGGTAGATGATCGCAAAACTAACTGAAAATGAGTGAATGAATATATCCTTGAAGCATGAATGAACTTTGCTTATATATGTGACTTTATCCACCTAATTCATCCTAGGTTGGCTCACAAGGATAACAATTAATAATAATATAATGCTCTAAACTTGGCGCCCAATATAGGGTCAGCCCCATTACATTTACAAGTTACAATGTTCAATATAGGGTTAGCCATATTCACAAGTTACATCGCCCATTATAGGGCTAGACCAAGTTACATTGACTATTATAGGGTCGGCTCTATAGTAATTACAAGTTACATTATGTGTTTGGGTCCAGCCCAATACAAGTAATACTTATATTTGATCCGAACTAGCTATTATTTCAACATATGTTTGTTAGCATGCATCTATACATCATGAAGGTGTGAATGTATCAAATTAGAAATTATTTTTGTAAAGAATATAAAATGAAGTTGGTAATGAAAACAACAATTGAAATGTTATCTACAAAAGATTGCACTAAAATTTGCATCTCTGAACTCAATATAATGAGAGCATATGTAGGAGAGACTTTTTTTTCCTTAATAATTGTGTGTAATATTTTTCACTCTGGAATATCAATATACGAAGAATGGTAGTCCTATTCAAAGTCCCTTTATTGGTTAACTTTGCATATATGATTTTGGTGGTCCACATATCTAGAATATTTAGATAGTTGTAAAGTGCAAGTTACATGTAATGCTATTTGAAATTGACCATTGAAGTACCTTAATATATAATAGTTAGATATTACAAACAATTTATTGTTGTTTAGTATAAGTTTCTAGATTTTTTAAATTATTAATTAAGACATCTTTATTAATCAACTGTGAAGATGAATAAACCAAAATATTAGTTGAATACATTCCACAACTCTACAATTAAAATAGTTAGACCCAATAATAGCACAAATCACAATGAACTTTTTAGAAGTAAACATGTAGCTCAACCCGTCTACTCCCATGGAAACTTTGACTAATATTGAATGTTAACAAATCAAAATTTCTCATTGTAATAACCCTTAAGGGGCAAATTTAGGCAAAGCACAAAAGAGAGAAATTTGAGGCAATGTTATATTTACACACATTTCTCACAGAGGATCCATGTTGGATTAAACCATCAAAAGTTTGTTGTAGTTGCTAGTTTGTTAGACAACCAAATGAAAATGCTTCTAGAATCATTCAATTTAAGGACATGAATTGATTTAGAATATTCCCTATGTTTATTTAAATATCAAACAATCATGTGAAACTCTAGTGCCAATCTTGCTCGATAAGAAAAGCTACACTTGTTAAAATTGAATATGTTTTAGATAAAAAATGGTTTTAATATATCATTTAACCTTGAATTCAATAAACAAAGAAAGAAGTTCTCAATTTACTTCATAATAGAATTAGATGATTGAAAAAAAGTTCAAAGTTGGTTCCAATGGTTCATGTTGAATTACTTTGTAAAATTATTGACTTGCTTGTTTACCATTTTTGCATTCTCGACAAAAGTGATTTATAATTTTTATGTAGAAACTTTATGGACAATTAAAGATGACAATCACAAAGGCTTTGTTTTTATAAGAAAATAAGTCTTATTAAGTTGCTTCATCCATGATGGTTTAAATTGAGCACGCTAAATATATCATTGATTCTAAACTTGGTTCTAATAATCTTTAGCATGAGGTAAATGGCAAAGTGAAACATCATAATGGAAAAATGTCAATCAGTAACTCCCTATTTGTGTTTAGATGGTATTGAATACAATTGCTAATCCCACAATCTTCTTTTGCAATACCAATTGCCAAATTGACCATCTAATTGCACTTCTCAAATGTTCCCTAATACAACTGAAGCTCGCAAATTGTTCTTTGAACTATAAATTATGTCCCAAACACACAACTATAATACAAGGCATCAAGTAAATTGTATAGCAACAGTTTCCAGGGGAGATGATCTACAATATTGAAAGGCTTTAAGCTATAAGCTATCAATTTTGGACATAGGTTATCAACTAAGTGAACTCTATCTAAAACCAAGTTCCTCATAAAACCTTGAAAAGGAAAGTAAAGGGGCTTTTATAGTCCACGATGCCAGCCATTTGTGTATGGGTCTACAGATGGGTTAGAGCGGTATGGGACTAACTCATACTCCTTGCAAGAGGTACCTAATTGCACTACAAACAAGGCATACATATCTTACCCCCTTGTAGGATTTGAACTTGTGACCTCTTTTTCAAGACCACAAGTTCTCCACCACTAGGCCAACTCAGGAGTTACTCCTTTTGAAGCTTAGAGGGGTGAGAAATCCACAATGAAACATTGGTGAATTAAACTAGCCTCAATGATGCACCTGCAACAAATGAGACAAAAAGTGCACCAGCCATGGAAGAACTTGTGACCAATTACACACCAACAGTAAACATAGGGGAACCAAGGGCTCCTACAATAGACAACACATAGATAGGGGGAGCAGGAGAGCCCATTTCAAGAAAAAAGCATGTAATATTGTATTAATCTTATTGTTTTCATATGTTTATGTATTTAATTTAATTAGAAATATCAATTGATTATATTTTGTTTCACAATGTTAATATTTAATTTTCCAATTGTATATACATAGACTGAGAAGAATTGAAGTTTTAAAAATCAAAATAATGGTAAATATATTTATAGCCATATCGAACAGTTTGTACTGCCCAAGAAGAGTTGAATTGCATGAGAGAGAAGGTCAATCGCATTGCCCATGTAAGGGTCAATTTCATTAAAAAGGGTCAATGAGAGAGAAGGTTGTTTTTCTGCTTTGGCTTTTTTCCGCTAAACTAGGTGCTCTATTGAGATGGGTGTTTGTAAAGCGTAAAAACTTTTCTTATTTACAGTTATGGATTTTTTTGTTGAGTACATAAATTTTAACAAAGGTTTGAAATATTTATCATGAGACCATTGCTCAATACCATTTTGTGACAAGGTGTCTACAATAGGAGCAAAGGAACAAATGAGTGCAATAATGACTAATGGAAATACTCTTGTTAGTTATATTATTTTTGTACCTCAAAATTCACTTAAAGGCTAGATCCAGGATGGTTGGTTTGTTTGATTGAAATGATGGAATCAATATTTTTACTGCATATATTGTTTTATTATATTGATGTTGCATCTGAAGCTAAATATCTCTTAAGGAATGATATTATTTTTTGTACCTCAAAATCCATTTAAAGGCTAAATCTGTATGGTACTCTATTAATCATAGCATCTAATTTGTGTTAATGACAAGATGGAATCATTATTTTTACTGCACATTTTGTTTTGTTCTATTGATGATGCATATGAAGCTAAATCTCTCTAAAGATTGCATTATTTTCAGAGGAAGAAACTGCTCAGTTCATATTATAATCATTAGATAAATATTCTTTTTATTCGCTTCAATTTACACTAAGGGAGGAAACAACAAATTTAATGGAAACATCAAATTCAATTTCTTTTATTTGAGAAAATTCATGGTTGAACGCGGGGATTTACTTTTGGTAGATGCTTATAGTTTACTCATAGATGTTAAGTATAGAGTATTATCAAGCATACTCTCTTGGATATATCAATATCTTTGTCGTCTTCTTTGCCTCATGGTAGTCGCATAAGAGGAATTCCTCTATCAATTGATATGTTACACAACCAGTCTCTATAGAGGCATTTTGTAGATCTTTAACAACAAACTGAAGATAGTTTTCTAGCACAGAAGTATGATAGTCAAGATAAATGCTGCATAAATTAAAAATAGTTCATCTTATGAAGCAAAAGGGTGCAGATAAAGTGGTGAGAAAGTAGTGATTTTAAGTTTATATTCTTTTAAAAAATAAATAATACATCCTTATTCATCAAAATGGAACTTAACTGCTGATGGACAAGAGAAACTGTGATGGGCATCCAAACACAACCTGAAGGAATTACAAATAATTGTTTACCTTCGATAGCATCACGGCACCATGAACATGTTGCACCAACAAAAGTGTTTTTCAGGCAGGGGAACAAGTGAGTGGAAGAAGAAATTATTCATCTCAATGATTGTATTCATGATGTGCTGATAATAAGGTTTTGCATATTGGCATTCCTTGCTTAAGTTGTGAAAAAATGATGCAGACGAATCTCTGTTCCCATAGATTTAACACACATATCTGGATCTTCTGATCCTGCAATTCATACTTGAAATAGTAAGCTAAAACAAATAAAACAAAACAAGAGATCATACTCACAGCCTGATTGAGAATGATGCAACAACTATTATTGCAAGTGCCAAGTACACACTCAAAACCAGTTCATAATGAATAAGAAGTTAAAACAAAACAACAAAGAACACAACAAAATTAATCATACAAATAGTTCATCAATTCTCTACTCTATAATCTATTACATTAAATTTTTAAAATGGATACAAAATCTCATGCAGCAACAGGGCAGGCTGTAGAGTCCATTTCAATCCTTTATTTACTGAGCTTTAAAACACACAACAAGAGTACTCCTAGAAATATTACCCAAACTAGACAATCCTAAATAAAACTCCTCTCATAGAAACACTCTACCATAAAACCAAAAACGAGAAAACTAAATTTAGAAAGGCACTAAAAGGCCACGATGCAGCCACTAGTGACAATTACAGACAAATTTCTGAAATATCAAAGCACAAAGGAATAGATGACTGGTGGAGGTTACTATATTTAATAATAAAATCAGTTGTAGATGTTGTAGAGTTCACACCATAACATGCCTACCATTGATTGATTATGGAACAGGGGTTTGTACCTTACCTACCTGAATATAAAATGCTCTCCTATTTTCATAGGACAACTCAAATTAGTGGTATATATATAGGATATATTTTCTATGTAAGCTTTGAGTGCCTACTAAAGGAGTGTCCAAAACCGTGGAGTTATACAACTCAATATAGACCAACAATATGGATGATTCACATGGGTTACTGTTAAATTGTACTGCTTGCTGAAATGATTTACACTGACTGAGCCTTTGAGACTGCAACAATCCTTGTGAATATGTTGTAAGACCTGGGTGTCCATATGCACCTTAACTCAGAATTCTAGAAGGTTCTCTAAGGTTTAAATCTTCATATAATTCATTATTTCAGCTTGAAATCCCTCCTTGACTTAGAGACTTCTATTAGAAACAAAAAAAAAATTCACACTGAAAAGTCGTCCTTAAAATTTTAGAGGTCACTCCTTCCTTGTTTAAAGAGCCCATTGTCTTTAACTAATGGTAGAACTCAGTTTTCTTATCCAGACATACATGGACTTCAATATTTGTATATTCTAAGTGTTGGTGTTGAAAATAAGTCACACCCGGACCGACAATGGACTGGTCCAAGAGGGGCCAGAAGCTCAGTGGTAGAGCACTCCAGCAGCGTATGGAAGGTCCTAGGTTCGAGTCCTAGCTGGTCAATGTCTCAACATGGTATCAGAGCCAGGTCCAGGCTAGGAGCCCCAAGCACACGAGAGGTGTGGCTTAAGGGGGGGTGTTGGTGTTGAAAATAAGCCACACCCGGACCGACAATGGACTGGTCCAAGAGGGGCCAGTAGCTCAGTGGTAGAGCACTCCAGCAGCGTATGGAAGGTCCTAGGTTTGAGTCCTAGCTGGTCAATGTCTCAACACTAAGCATTATAAAATAAGTTGTTACCATATAATTATTACCTTTTGCTCATAGAAAAGTGTTTTTTATTGTTTTAGAGTTCTTTGTTTCAATTTATGTTAGATGGGAGCTTCAAAAATGTCTCAGAACTATCCCAGAGCCCCTATCCTGTAAAGGAAATGTTCTAGAAACGCAGGGTCGACGTCTCATGCCATCCCAGGTATGGACAGGCCCTCTGTGAACAAAATAAATGAAAAAAGAAAAGTAGAGTCTTCCTTTGAGATGATAGTCAATGAACATTTCTGGATTGTGGTGCTAAAAAAAGTTCAAAGCTGATATAAATTAATGAATAAGATATGTAATATTTTTAAACAAAGCAAAATAAATCTGAAATATTTTGAGACAATTGTTTTTTGGTTTGCCAAGTTGAGTCAAGTCTGAGAATGTGAACTTCAATTAAAATTAAGTAATTTTTTAGACATATACAGTCAAAATCACAACAAAACAGTCAAGATCAAACTCTGTACAAAACACATTTTGGGTAATACTTATAATAAAGCCTGCTTAAAAGTTAACTTGTCAAAATCAGAAAACATTTTTTTGCTTATTTTAGAATAGAATTTCTGAACATTTGATTCCACAATACAAAGTAATAATAATTTGTGCCGTTAACATGGTTATGAAAACAAATCATGAATCTAATTTTGGTTCTGATAAAAGAAATGTTGCATAGTCCAACTACTAATACAGAAAGTGAAGTAACTAAAAATAATCTGATTTTAATGCAGAATAATACAAAGTTAGCTTTGGAAAGAACTCAAGTGAACAATAAGGCAAGCGAACAGCCAACAATTGGTACAATGGAAAAAAGAGAATGTCAGAATGATACAAATATGCATTAGTCCCATAATTTCCAGGCAACTGGATGGAAGTAAATCTGTTATGAGACAGAGTAAGCTGCTTAGGGACGCCTGATTTAAAAACCCTGTTTGCAAATCCCTGGAAAGTTGGTTGCTGCTAAGGTCAACTACCTAAAGCATCTCAAGCCCATGCTGGAAAGCCAGTTTATTTTTCAGGCTTTTTTCAGGCTTAGCCTTACCAATGGCTGTGAAAGGGCATTCACCAGAAACTTACAAGAAAAATCGCCAAATGCAAAAACCAAAAAAAAGTAGATGGCCTGTTAAAATATATCATTGGCAAAGATCTTTGAAGTTGAAAAATGGGTTTTTGTTTATAGAATCTAGGGCCATCGTCTGATACATTGTGCAGAAAGACAAACCGTTGGGCAAGAGCTTAATAGAGAGGGCTCTGATAGAGTAGCGGATGGAACTCTAAAGAACTTCAGTCCTCCAGCTTTGCTTTGTTATTTCAGATGGCGGTGGCTCCCATGCTCCCATGATGGGTCTTTCCCAAAACAAGGAGGAGATTGACAAGAATGATAAGAATTTTTGGAAAGTTTTGGATGTGAATGCCCAGAGGTTTGTCACACTAAATATCTGGCCAGTGATCGATGGTGATGAATTCAGCATTGATTGATTTAGATTTCTGAGCCTGAAATAATAAATGACAGCTATCAATGAATCAAATCCAGCGATACTGCCTTTACTGCAAGCATAACAATCCGATCTATCACCACTGAAAATGTTTTTTACCGGAATTTCTAATTGTTTGGAGCTTGTTTTCTACGCAGTTTATCGGGCAAAAAGACAGGTTTGGAGGCGTGAGACAGGTTTCAGCTGAAACCTCACACTATATGCAGCCTATCGGCTAATCATGATCGTACCATTTTAAACAGTTCAAAGAAGAGCAACCAGTCATCTACGTAGTAGTCTACGCATGCCCGCTGACTAGGTGTCTCTACAGATATACTGTTTTTGAGAGATCTAAAAAAACTTGGCTACTTTCACTCATAACAGTTGAATTTTTTTGCTCAGTAAACTTTAACACTAACCTGTGTACCAAGAATGCACCACCGAGCTTTCTATCCCAGTTAGGCTTAGAAACCCCATCATCTGATGCAGACTCTCTTCCACCAACTTCGCCTGTGACTTACGCCCAGCCTCTTCCTGCTGCAGTCTGTATAAGTGTACCGGGTTGAAAAGCTACAGAATTTGATGTGTGAGCTCATCTTGAAGCAAGAAGGCTGTTTCTCTCACATTTCCTTTCTTCCAGAACGCTCGTACTATAGCAGCCCATGTAAAACTATTTGGAAGAAAGCCATTAGCCAAGATGTCACGAAGAATTCGATCAACCTTGTCCACATCACCCCTCTTACAAAATCTATCTACCATCAAATTCAAGGTCTCGAAACTAGGACAAATGCCACTATTTACCATATTCAAATAAACCTGGAAAGCCTTATTCTGTCTACCCCCTTCCTTACAAAGTCCCTGGACAACAACGTTATGCATATTCTCATGAATATGCTTGGTGGCCCTGTTTGGCACAACATCATTCAGAGCCATCTCATCCAAAAGACTGGCAGCATCTTCTGACCTACTCTCAGCACACAGACCAGCTATAAGCTTCCCATACAATGGTGCATCCGGCTTCCAGCCCCTAAGCTTCATCTGATCAAAAATATTTTGCGCGTCCTGAATTTTCCCTTCCATGCAAAATCCATGAATCAAAGTAGTAAAACTATGCATATTAGGCTTCTCCCCTTTACTCTTCATTTGCCTCAGAAACTCTAAGGCTTCCAAAGACCTCCCAGCGTTGCAGAGGGCGGTCATGACTGATGTATAAGTGACAACATTTGGACTGACATTGTTGGCGAGCATGTGTTGCAGCAGCTCTAGTGCACCATCCACATTACCCAAACTTGATACCCCATGTATTAGGGTGGAATAAGTGACCACATCTGGGGCACAGCTACGACCGTCCATCTCTTTAACAAGCTCCGCTGCCTCAGCTACTCTGTTATTCTTACAGAGACCATCAATTATGATATTGTAAGAAAATGCATCAGGCACGAAACCCTTCTCAGGCATTTCCCTAAATACCTTAATTGCCCTGTCTAGGGTGCTAGGTTTTTGGCAGAGTGCCTTCAGCAGAATATTGTAGGTGTAGATATTTAGTCCAATGCCCACTTTTTTCATGTGGTCGTAGAATTTAAAGGCCAGTTTAAGATGGTTTTCCCTAACCAAGATTGCAAATATGACCGCGTAGGATTTCACAGTAGGTTTACACTCGAAATCTTTCATTCTGTGAAAAGTTCTGAGGGCTTCGAAGGGTCGATGTGCTTTTCCATATGCCCTGCACATCGTAACGAATATGTCTTCTGGGCAGCGTACCTTTTCGATGGTCATTTTGATTAGGAGCGATTCTGCTTCTATAAACTGGCCTGCAGCGGCGAGCCTGCCAATCATGAGGCCGAAAGTGTCCTCGTTGTGCTTAAATCCATTTGGGTATTCGCCTATTGCAGAGTTGAAGATGCCCAGAGCTTTCCCCACGTTTTTTTCCGCCCTTATCATTTGAGCCACATAACCGGGGGTTATTTGCTTTGGCCATTTCATGGCTGTCGAGATACGCTAGCTGTGCCAGGATAAAATGATGTACCTCGGATGGAGAAAACAGATTGCCTGGACTTTGATCTTCTCGTCCTAGTTCGAGTTCTGTAGAAGATGAAGAACGAAGGGAACGCATGAGCTACAGGAAGGTTATTTTGTTGAGTTGATCGTTTGTCTCGATTTTTGTCACAAGACTGAACCAAATTGATGCACTTCTACCTAGAGAAGCCCCAAAATTAAAGTTGTCCCCAAAATCTTATAAGGCGTAATGGATGAACTAGCACTTGCATCAGAAAGGGATGCAAGGATTACTCAATAGAAAACTATATATTTAGGTACAAAAGAAACAATAATTTTAATTACAATATCTTATGTCTAAAATAGTATTTTTTTGTGTATACAAATTTGAATTACAATATATATTTTGTAAACATTTTTTTATGTATAAATAATACATACATATCTTATTTAATTACAATTTTAATTTTATCGTTTTACATGCAATCAAATTGTGAAAGGGTGAGAAATCATTCATATCTTATTTGATTGGGAGTGTCAATTTTGGACATGATTGTAAAATAAATGGCATTTGAATCCCAAAGCTTTTTAAGACTTTGGATGAATTGTCTTGCTAGATTCCATTCCATGGACTTTGAAAAAATTATACAAAATGGTTTTGTTACGACGACATTATGATCATTTAAGAAGTTGATAAAAAGTATTGTTGCTTGTTTAAGTCATATGATAGTTTATGATGAGAAGGAATGAAAGATAAGTTGTTTTCACTAGGTATGTTTTACCATTGCAACTGCACATCCATGTGACATTGGTATTTAACCTAAAAATATTAACTCTACCATTCCTTGAGAAAGATAACATTTTAACCACATGGTATTGGACTGGTATGGAAGGGCATGCCATGCCAATATCACTGATCAATTATGAAGTTTGTCCCCTGACAATTCAAAAAAGAAAAGAAAATAAGATAACATTAAAATAACTTTACTTGTATATATGTAGGAGTCATACTCACACAAATCATTGTTATAATCTTTATTTTATTTTGTCAAAGACTAAATTTTACTTATAGTAAAATATTTGTGCTTTTGGGAATGTAGATAACATGCAAAAAAATTTAGGTCTTAGAAGTCTTGTGTATCACATTAGAACATGGTCTGTTAATCCCTAACCTATTTTTATTTTTTTTATCTTATCAATCATCTTAAGATTATCCACATTCTCAACATCAGTTTTTTGTCATTTTCCTTATGTTATATTCTCTTGTCAAAAGTATGAGATTCTTTTCGAAGATAGATTACTCTTTCTTACATTCCAATTAATTTTGATTTTTTCATTCCTATTTATTTAATAATATATGAAGTTCAAGATACATAGAAAAAAAAAATATTACAGCGCAACTCATTATCTTATTAATACATGATTGAAAAACTCTACAAACGTGTGAATGAAGAATAAAAGAAAAGGAATGGGAGAGAATTAATGGGATTCTTCAAACTGTAAAGAGAATGAGATTTAGGATATAAATTTAATTCCTTAAATGGATGGGGACATATGGTTACATTTTGAAAAAAAAAATCTAATTTCATATGAGAGTGACACCTTATGTAGATTAGGTAGTCAGATCTTAATTCTTATAATTATAATTTCGCTACAAAAGAAATAGAGTTTGATTGATGACATAAAATAAATTTTATACAATTGAATAAAAAAGGTGAAGTGTTATGTATTAATGGATAAGAGAGCAGAAATTTAGGAATAAATCTTCCTTAGTTTTCACAAAAAATTATAGTTGTTGGTAACACCATTTTGAACATTACTTGTAAGCTTTACGATTTTTGAAATTTCATGCAAACAAGAAAGTTGACATTAGCTATGGTAATGGAAATTTGCTAGAACCTCTTCAAAAAGGAAGAACTCCTATTGAGACTATGTTATATTAACAAATTTTAAAAAGGCTAAATTGTTTTTCTTTGCAGCTAGAAATAATGATTTGTTTGGAAAAAAAAAGTAATATAGTGTAATTGAGCATAGTGAAATTTACTATCCTTGTAAGAAGGGCGAAAGAGGTTTTTTGTTTAGAAGTTTTCTTAGATGTAATAAATCTGTTGGCATATGGTAGAAGCAGGTAAACTATTGATTTAAACTTCTAGAAATTAATGACAACTATTTTGAAAATGAATCAAACATGAAAATAGTCTTGAGATTTAAACAAGCATATTACTCTCCCCTATTCCATGAAGCTAAATAAAACCTTAACAAATCAACAACATCAAATACTAGTACAAAGAGAAAAAACAAATATCAAGGTATTAAATCAAAAAATATTCACATAGTTGACCATCAATTCAAGTTTTTTTAATTTAGAAAAGAGATTCATGAGCAACCATCACTTCTCTATGTTTTAAACTTAATCCATATTTTCTTTTCCTTTTTCTTCATCTAAAGTATGGTTTTCTTTGACCCTTGCCTTCTTAATAATAGTCTCCTTCATTGAAACATGTTCATTGCTATTATTTTATTGTGCACCTATCAGAACATTGCCTAAACAAACCCTTTGAACTCTTTTGTAGAGAATACTAATAAATATACCAAGAATAATATTAAATCAGATATGTTCATTAGCATGAGTGACGGAGAATTTTAAATATGTCACCTGTACTTATTATTTCACTAATAAAATTAGTGATAAATTGTTACTACTTACTAAGTTGCCATTAGTTTTATGTCCAAAGTCATTCTATATACTCTAGTCGGTTACTACTATCGAAATATTCAGTCGGTAAGCACAGTGCAGTCGGTTATAGAAGAAAGTAGTCACAGAGCCTAGTATACACCGAGCTGTCTACCGAGTAACATTCTATGTCTATCAAGCAGCAAAACTGGTATACCGAGTTAACACACACCGAGTGAAACGTGTTACCAGATTCATTGAACCTAGACACACATGGGAAAACGTGTTACAAGATCAAGGAACAAAGAACCGTTATCACATTGGAAATTGCACTTAAAGATTTTGTATGATTTTGAGGTCATCTATCCAATGAAACATTTTGCATGGTTTTTCATTCAATAAATCATGTTTGTAAGATCGAAGCAATGAACCAGATCACCGACATAAGATATCTATTTATACAGCATGAATTGAGGATCAGAGTTTAAGTGTTGTAAAATCCTTTAGCAAGGTAGATCTAACGATCTCAATACTCCTAACAGGATAAGCTATCAGAAATAGTTGAACATATAGCTCTAACCGAGCAACCTTTATTATTGCAGTAGTGAAGTTGTGGGTGCCATCCCCACCGCAGTTTTTCTCTCTAACCAAGAGTTTCTACGTAACCAAAATATATGTGTTATGGAGTGAATCATGTATGATTGTTATTTATTTGTTTTAGCTTTATGTTATGTTACAACAGTTTTTGGTTTATGCATAACAGTAAAGATATTGAAAAAGAAAGGATTTGAAGTATGGATTCACCCCTCCCCTCTCAGTACATTAGCTTTCCATATTGGGCCTAACAATAAATATGTACATAAATAAATATGTACATTAGCTTTCCATATTGGGCCTAACAATAACAATCAAACATGGCACAAAAATAAACAAAATTATGTACATAAATAATTAAATAAATAAAATGTTATCGGTTTGTAGAGGGAGGTGGAGTTGTGAAGGGCATGTCCCTCCCCTTTGCCAACTCAACCTAAAATTTGAGCAGACACTATATAGCGTCAACAATATGCTTCGTGTTGGTCATGCCTTCTGCCTTTTTTTTCATTGTGTGGAGGGCTCTACAGTAGCCATGGAATATGCAAATGCAACTCTCATTCTCCTTGTTGAGTTGTTGAGTAAGGTGCATTCTTTTTGTTGAAGACAATGTGCCAACTCTCATATTTTATTTTTTTTGCAATGCAAGACAATTTTTCAATATCCATGCCTTCATTTAACAGATAATAATAGAATTATTTTAGAATGAAATAAGACAAAAAAAAATTAGTCACATATAGATTTCAAAAATTAAAACTACAGCAAGTGACTTACCTCAAGATTTGGCACAAATCAACAATAGGTAAGGTATGCAGGAAAAATTTAAGAACCCTTATAGTTGTAGACACCTAAAATTAATATTTAATTAATTTAAGCCTATCAACATAATTAATTAATTTAATTGTGTTATCCTTATTCCTCTCAAAATCAATTAAATCTAATTTAATTAATCTTGTCACTATTGTCCAATAATTAATTTATCAAATAAATTAATTATTCTTCTAGAGTCCCTCCAATAATTATTTCCTCTAACCCCTCTCAGTTAATTAATTCTAATTAATTAACCTAGTCATGTGATTCCTACAAATCATTTTTCTTAATCCCACTCAACCTAACCAATCCTTCTAGAATCTCTCATAATCATGATTATCATTATCCCTCAATTTTTAATTCCCATTCATGTCACATCAACATTGAGTCTCTCAAAGAAATTCAAATTTCTTTGAATCCCTCAACGCATCCTTATTTTGGAATTTTTAATTCCTCATATTTGAAATTCAAATTTCTCCCCCCTTTTTCCCAAGGAATTTTATATTCCTGTTTATTTTCCCAAGGCACCCTTGATCCATGTCTTCTATCTAAAATCAATCTCAACCCTTTATGATCAAATCAATCTTGGCCCTCCATTAGCCTTCTCCAATCTATAAATTGAAGCCTATTCTCCTCACAAATCATCCACTTCTCATGCATTGTCATGTTGTCTATTTCTTCTCTCATCCTCTTCTAATCCAAATCCTCATCAATCTATCATAATCCAATCCAAATGTCAATCCATTAATCTTGTTGAGCACAAGGAGAGCAAACCACAATCACTCCATTAGTCAAACTTTGGAGCTAGCAAAGTTCATGGAGGCGAGGAGGGCAAGGAAGAGATACTTGCAATGGGAGCTTCATGAGTATATTCCATTTATGTTGTCTTGTTTTCATGATGTTCTTGTTTAATCTTTCTTGACATCTCATTTAAATGGATTTTGGTTTTATTGAATATTAATCATGCCTTAACCATTTTATTGTGAAACATTCTAGCATGCCCGATGGGACCCACGTCCCGAATTTAACAAAAAATTGAGTTTTTTGTGAAGGTTTCTTGCAGGTTCATGCTTCAGTGCGAGCGCACGCGCATTAGCGTGACCATTTTCTAGATCAGCGACCGCCTCGGCTTTGATGCGACAACAGGAAATTTCAAAAAAAAAAGGTGCCTCATTGTGCTTCAGCGTAATCGCCGCTAAAATTCATCTATCTCCTCCTCATTCTTCTATCTTCTCCCTTCTATTTCTTTTCAATTGTCGCTTCAGCGTGACCGCTCTGCGAATAGCGTGAGTGTTTTTGTTAAAAATTTTAATTTTAATTTTTGGGTGCGAACTCTATTTGTTTTGACGCAAGTGCCCACGCATCAGCGCAAGCGCCTGCTAATCAACACGTCTGCATTTGTTCTTTACTATCTGTTTAAATATTAATATTTTGTCTGTTGGTGCGACCACTTGCGCATTAGCACGACTGTCTGCTAATCTTCTTTATCTTCACTCTGTTTTCCTCCAAACTTCACTAGATCCCCCGCAATTTCATTTTGTGCATTTCCTTCCTTGAGGGCCTTATCCCAAATTCCACTTTTTGAAGCCTGAAATCCCACATTTCTCTATTTCTAGGGTATGCCATAACTTCTTCCACTTTTATCCAATCACCTCCAAATTTTTCCATATTGTCTATCTCCAAATTTTTTTTTATTTGTTCCTCTTGGACAAATTTTTCCATTCCTTCACCTCTCCTCTAAAATCCCCATTTTATGCTTGCCTATCCCTTAGAAAGTGGCAAAAACCTAATCAAACCCCATTTACCCATCAAATTTTCCTCCAAATCCACATTTGTCATTAGTAGAAAAGTTTTTATTCTTGTTTTTCTACTCATTCCCCAAAAAAAATTAAAAAAATATTTTTGTCATTCTTTTGTCTTTTGCAGGATGCTTGTTGAAGACTTCATTTCCAAACTACTAATCAAGTTGTTTTGCAGGTTGCCTAAGGAGATACAAGAAAACATTGTGTCATTTTAATAATTTTCTTAGGCACATTGATCTAATTAGAGGGTAAATAAACCATTTCTTTTTGTGTTTGTGAAAAGCGTAAAGGTAGGAGAGTATGCTCTTGTCTATCTAGACAATCAGAAATCCAGACCCTCCAAGTTTTTCATGTTTGTTGCATGTTTACCCTTAGCGGGCCTTCCCTCCCAACTTGCTCTTTGAGCCGGTGAGAGGGGAACGACCCAAGTGAGTACACCCGGACCTGGAGTTCCCAACTCACTATAATAAATAAGTCATTGATGATGAAAGGTTCAATGGTTGGGGCTATATGAGAGTTCACTCTCACATTGAGTGCTTAGTAGGATCCTAGAGATCTCAATCATGCTTGCATGACTACTAAGTTCTTGGTGCTTCGTTGGGCTATAGGCCTCAATTGCGTTTGCGCAACTACAAAGGGTAGCTCCCAACAGGAAGCCATACTAAACACCTTGTGCATAGTGGCCAAAAAACTTTCTAGTCATTGGTGCAGGAGGTTGGACCTCTGAAGCCGCCCATATTTTTACGACCCTCAGTAGAGACACAAAGTTTTCCATGAGGATTTTTTCATGGGAATTGATGCTTGGATGTCCTAGAGAAGTGAGTGTCATGGACGGGAGCCAGTGGGGTCAAGCATCTAAGTGTCTGCTCTAGGTAAGCATAGCTGGGAAACCAATTGGGACCCACTGACTATTGTCTTTTCTCGCCATAGGATATGTTGTGAAGGAGCATGAGCGTCTTTTGATTCTAACTTCTTTTGACCATTGTGTTTTCTTTACTTGACATCTCTTGCCAATTCCATCCCCCACAACCAATCAATCACCCCTCTTTCCAAATTCCATCTTGTCATCATCAAATCTTTAATCCACTTCTATCTATCCAATAAATTCTCCAACCCCCAATCTACTTCCATCCATTCAAACAATCATCCTTCCTCAACCAATATTTTTGTCCAAATCATTCATCTGACTTTGGGTAGCCTCCCCCTTTATTCTTCCTTCTATCTATCCATTCTTCCATAATCATTCTCCCTCTAATCCAATCAAATGTCCAAAATTCCAATCAATCAAATCCAACCAATCTAATCTAATCCAAATCCAATCAAGTCCTAATCCAAGGACCATTCCAATCAAATCAAATCCAACCTAATCTAATCCAATCCAATTCAATCCAATTTAATCCAATTCAATCCAATCCAACCCAATACAATTCAATCCAATCTAATCCAATTCAATCCAATCAAATCAAATCAAATCCAATCCAATCCAATCCAATTCAATCCAATCTAATCCAATTCAATCCAATCCATTCAATAAATCAACCAATCTAATCAAATAAAGTCTTGATCCAAGAGCCAACCAAATCAAGTCCTAATCAAAGTACCAATCTACTCAAGTCCTAATCCAAGGACCAATCCAATCAAACCAATTCCTAATCCAAGGACCAATCCAATCGAACCAATCCCAATCCAAATCAAATCCAATCCAAACCTAATCAAATCTAATCCATCATCATTCCAAGCCAAGTCCTAATCCTCATCTTCATTTAACATCATCTTCATAATCTTTCCCCTCCAAAACATATTCATCCAATTCCAATCTAATCCTTCACTCTCAACATGACTACCCAAAATTTCAAAGCTTGGTATGAGAAGATGCTCATGGAAATTCACGAACCTACCTACCAAGTTAATCCCATAATCTCCCACTCACCTATCATACCTTCATCCATCCCATCTCAACACATTACACCCAATCCCATTCTATACCATATCTCTTATCCTTCCTCTACCTTTGACAAGGGAAATCCATCTTATTCCCCATCCATATCTCCATATTATCCGTCATCCACATATTCCTCTAATCCAATATGTATACCTCCATCTCCCCCCCATCTACATCCCAATCCCCATCCTTCTACAATGCATTCATTACCTCTACTCCCCATCCAAATCCTTTACTTCATAGTCCTCCAATCATTAATCCTAATTCCCCAATCCATTATCCTAATCCTCCATTCAATTCCAATCCCAATCCTAATTCTCCATCCAATCCCAATCCTCCATCTAATCCTAATTCTTCATCCAATCCTAATCCTCCATCTAATCCTAATCCTCCAAAATCCATATTGTCCACTTTCTCCAAATCCATCATCCATAATATTATCGAAGACATGCTAGCAAAGGAGACAAAACCCTCACCTCAAAGCAAAGTGGCCAAGTCTCCTCAAGTCCTCCATCCACCCAAGTTGAAGCTTCCATACCCTCCTCCATCACACAATCCCCACAACTCCAAACTCATGATCCATCTCCCTCCACTCCATCTAATGATCTCATCCCCTCCACTTCCTCTCGTGATCATATGATTCCTCTATCATTGCATGATCCTCTTCCATCTCATGATCCAATCACCCCTGCCACTCCATCTCATGATACCCTCCCTAGTCAAGATCAAAGTATCCCTTCATCTCCATGTCATGATCCCAATCCATCTAAAGGTCCTAATCTTCCTTCCACATCTCATCCCCCTCAAAATGGACTCGCATCTTGTTTCCAAAATAATAAGGGTCCTCAAGATAATGCTCAAGATGTTGGTACATCCTTTATTCCTCCTAAATCCAAATTTACCTCATACAAATCAAAATCCTATTATCCCTCATCTTCCGCATCCATTTTGGGACCCTATGTTCCAAATTTAAACCCTTCATTCCTTCCATCCATTTTGGGCCCCTATATTCAGATGCTCAATCCTCCATCTTCCATCTATATTAGGTCCTTACATCCCTCCATCCACCACTCCATCACCTCAAATAATCCCTAAGCAAGATCAACAAAGGCACACATCCTTGTATACCTCCCAACACTCTCTTTCCACCATCCCATCCATAAAATCCATCAATCCTTCATCCTCATGCACCCATCCCATTGCTATTGGAAGCAATTTGGATGCCCAATCTAAAAAGAATAAAGCTCAAAATCCACAAAAATCAAAGGATCAACATGTCCCCTCAAAATGACATTCTCGAAAGAAAAATGTGATCCGAAAGAAAGAAAAATAAAAATGGCCACAAAGGCCCCAAAAGAAAAAATCAAAAACTATGTGGATTCCCAAAGAAGCAATGCATCCCAAAGAAAAATCAAAATTGGCATCCAAACTTGCTAATCCAAAAGCTCCATCCATTCATCAGTCCTCCAATCCTTCATCTATCACTCCTCCATCTTCAAAATCCATTTTGGGTCCTTATGTCCCAAAATCCACCATCCCAACCCCATCATCCCCTTCTTCTATTTTGGGTCGTCATTTCCCAAAATCCACACTCTATCCCCCATCTAATTCAAAACACTCTCCCCCACTACTCCACCACCCTTCAAGGTGTGTGTCAATGTTTATCTTCTACAAATTCTTCAAAACCCCATCCATTATCCACCATCCATTTTTCACAATCCCATTCCATTAGTCCAATCCGTTCAAAATCTTTATCTTCCATTCCCTACCCATTTCATCTCCCCAATTATTGTTACCAACATCTATGAGCATACCTCTAGTTCAAAGAAATACTAAGGGATACCATCTATGTGTTGGCATTATGTGAACTGGTATGAGGACATAATGACATTGTGTGTTGTCATTGATGTCAATATGATGAAGAGAAGAGAACCGGTATAACACTGTGAACTGACATTTGTGCCAAAGTGAAGCGGTGTGTTTGTTCAAGGTGAACCAGCATATGGTTATGGGAACCGGCACATGGAAGTGTTGTATAACTACCAGTTAGTAGTCTCAACTTCAGGATTTTCAGTTGAAGTGCGTCAAGCCTATGTGGCTCAATCGGTGACTGTGTGTGATGAGTTAGCATGGTAATGAAGAACAAATTGTGTTGCCACGTAAGCCTTGTGTGCATGAAGGATCTTGCATGAAGGAGATTGTTCCTATCTACCTCGGGAATGTGCGAAGTCTGTAAACGGTGATAACGTGTGATGGGTTATCAGCCGCCATGAAATCGGTGGAAAACGAACAATGAAGAATGTCTTGAGATTGGATCAAGATTGTTGCATTTAATGCAGTGGACTCAACGATCAGGATTGAACCGTTTGAAGTCCTTAACCTAATAGGTTTAGGGTTTAGGGTTTATGCTACCGACCTATCTGTTTTCCTATAAGGTCGATGTTGTGTTTCTTTCTAAGGTTGTTGGCAAAAGTTGTGTGTGTGTATCCAAGAGAAGAGATATGTGATTCTTGCCAGACCAGAGGAGAGAAGTGATACTTGCAGAGTGTAAGTGCAGAAGGTGAAGAGGAGCTTAAGCAGATTTGCATTGGCATTGAGTGTTGTTACCAGATCATTGTAATACCTATTGATCTCTAACCACCTCAACAGTTGGAAAATCCCTTAACAGGGTAGCTTTAACTGGCTTGTTGTAAATCCTTTAACAGGGTGACTCAAAACCATTGAGTTCTTGAAATCCTCTAACAAAGTAACCTTTGATAGGGTTTAACCCTTAACCGGGTATTCTAGCCATCCCTTAACCGGGTGATCCCTAACAAGATCAATTCCTAACAGAACCTATTGTATCAGTCTTTAATCGGACAAGGCTCCTAACAGAGAAGACTTCTAAAGAGTTTAAAAACAAGCTTGTGGGTATTCATCCCCACCGTGGTTTTTCCCAGTTGGGTTTCCACGTGAAAAATATGTGTGTCATGTGTGATGTCTTCTTCATGTGATGCTATGTTGTTTTCTGTCAAGTGGTGAATCATGTTGATCTAGTTGCTTATATGTATATCTTTGATGGTAGATTACCTATTCATGCATTAGGGTGAGATGGAAATGAAGTGTTAGATTGTATGAGAATATAAGTGTCAACCGGTTTATGCTTATCTCAGTTATTCTGGGTTTTGCCGCTTGTAGTCTGTTTAAGGACCGGTGTTGCTATTTGCCTATCAATGCATAGTGTTTGCTGAAAAAATAGTTTAAGAGTGTGTTTTTGTCTGTACTGATTCACCCCCCCCCCCCCCTCTCAGTACTGATTTGGTACTATTCGGATAACTGGTATCAGAGCATCCTCCAGGTCCTCTGTGTTATAAGCTTAACTGCTTGAGGTAAAGATCCCAGTCTAATGATGAAGAGGGAAGGTCCAAAGTTTAACAGAGAAAATTTCAGCATATGGAAAGACAGAATGAAGATATACATTAGAAGCATGGGTGCTCAACACTGGAGCTATGTTGGGAATGCCTATGTTGCCCCTACTGGTACTCGCACCGATGACCAAAAGAGAGAGATGCTGGAGAATGGGCAAGTCATGGAAGCCCTAATTAGTAGTTTATCTGACATTGAGTTTATTGATGTCCAAGATAAGGTCAATCCCAAAGAGGTATGGGATACTCTTGAGAATATCTATGGCAGTGATGAGCATGTAAAACAAACTAAGGAAGAAAGCCTTAGAGGGAAGTTTGAAGACATGCAGATGGTTGAAGGTGAGACCATTCAACAATATGAAATAAGAATCAAAACCGTTGTTGGAAATATCAAGAGTACAGGTGGTAAAATGGAAGATTCCATTGTGGTAAGCAAAGTCCTTAGATCCTTATTACCGGTCTATGCAATAAGGGTTGCTACTATTCAGGAGCTGAGATCAATAGACAAGACTAAGGTATCCCTAGACTCCATTGTTGCAAAGTTGACAACCTATGAGCTAAATAGTATTGATGGTAGTTTTCAAAAGACTAAATCAGCTTTTAAAGCTTCTATTGTACCATCTAGAAAAGGAAAAGAAGCTAGCACCAGTGGTGAACCAAGACAGAGTAGAGAAATGGATGATGAGAAGATTCAGATGGCATTTGAAGCTCTACTTGCTAGGAAACTTCCTAAAGGAACCGGCAAATATAGAGGTAAGATTCCTTTGAAATGCTTTTCTTGTAACTGGATAGGACATATTGCTATAAACTATCCTAATGGTGACAACAAGGACAAACCAGAAAGGTTCAAGAAATTCAAAGGAGGAAACTGGAGAAACTGCTTTGTGGCAGTTGATGAAGGTGTCACAGATGAGGAATCAGAAGATGAAGAAAATGAAGATATTGTGTTTGTTGCTGTCAAGGAAGACGTGTCAGACAAGAAGGCTCTTGTCTCCCAGTTTGATAATTCCAATGAGTGGATTATTGAAAATGGTTGTTCTCACCATATAAATGGTGACCAGAGCAAGTTTCTATCCTTGGAAGAGTATGATGGTGGTGTGGTTCGCTTTGGTAATGATGCACCATGCATGGTCAAAGGCAGAGGGTCCATCTCTCTAAATAGAAAGAGTAGTGCTGACAATGTGTATTGGGTTGATGGTCTCAGACACAACCTTATGAGTGTTGCCCAGCTGAATGACAGTGGTCTCACTCTGGAATTCAAGAATGGAGTGTGCAGAGTCAAAGGAAAGAGTGGTGAATTGGTGGCCACCGGCATGCAGACCAAAGGTAACCTATTTCAGCTGAATGCAAATATAAGTACATGTCCTATGGCTAAATTTGATGATAGCTAGATATGGCATAGGAGACTCTACCATGTAAACTTTTATAACATTGTGAAGGTTAGTAAGATCAAGGCAGTTAGAGGGTTGTCGGTGCTAAGCAAACCGGATAATACCTTGTGCAGAGAGTGTCAATTGGGGAAAATGTCTTCCTGAACCTTTAAAGGTAAATCTTTCACTGCTGACAATTTGCTTGATCTTATGCATACTGATTTGTGTGGTCCTATGAAAACTAGGAGTGTGCAGGGTGATAGCTACTTCATGATTCTCATTGATGACTGCTCAAGAATGATGTGGGTCACATTCTTGAAAGATAAGTCTGAAGCTTTTGTAAAGTTCAAATCTTTCAGAGCATTAGTGGAGAAGGAAAGCGATAAAAGGATCAAGTGCCTGAGAACTGATCAATGAGGGCAATTCACTTCCAATGAATTCAACAAGTACTATGAAGAACATGGCATCAAGAGGCAATTGTCTACCCCCTAGAATCCATAGCAAAATGGCCTAGCAAAGAGGAATAACCGAACTGTGGTTGAAGCAGCCTAGAACTATGTTGATTTAAGGAAAGGTAGCCCACACCTTTTGGAGAGAAGTGGTGATTACTGCAGTCTACACAATGAACCGGTTGCTCATCAAGAAAGGTAAGGATAAAACTCCTTATGAGTATTGGACCGGTGAGACACCTATGGTTAGCTACTTTAGAGTGTTTGATAGCAAATGTTACATCAAAAGGAGTGAACACCAGAGCAAATTTGATGCAAAATGTGATGAGGGAATATTCCTAGGGTATTCCACCAAGAGAAAAGCTCTCAAGTATTTGAATAATAGGACTCAGAGAATCATGGAAAGCATCAATGTAAGAGTTCAAGAAACCTCTGAGAAAACTAAGGAAACCGGCAATAAGCAAGCAGTAAATGAACTGGTTGTAACCTTCTGGGAACCGGTTGTCAGTCAACCAAGTACCAGTAATAGTGTTCCTACATCAGTAGATGTAGATGCTGATACTGATGGAGATAAGGATGAAGAAGAAAAGCAAGAGGAAACTATCAAGACCATTCCTCGGTATGTTAAGCTGAATCATGATCCTAAGCAGATCATAGTTGATAAGGATGCAAGAATCCTTACAAGAAGAAAGGTTTGAGAAAACTCATGTATGATCTTTGAATTTGAGCCTAAATCATTCAAAGAGGCACATAAAGATGAAGACTAGATCAAGGCAATGGATGAGGAACCTGACCAGATAGAGAAAAATGGTACATGGTCTTTGGTACCCAGACTGGAGCATAAAAATGTCATTGGTACCAAATGGGTTTTCAGAAATAAGCTAAATAAGGATGGCACAGTGATTAGGAACAAAGCCAGACTAGTGTGCAAAGGATATGCCCAAGAAGAAGGAGAAGACTATGGAGAAACCTTTGCTCCTATAGCTAGATTGGAAGGAGTTCGTATGCTTCTTGCATATGCAGCTTTTAAAGGTTTAAAAGTATATCAAATGGATGTAAAATTTGCATTCCTAAATGGTGTACTTGAAGAGGAGGTGTATATAGATCAACCAGATGGGTTTGCCCTATCTGAAGACAATGACATGGTATGTAGGCTACATAAAGCCTTATATGGTCTAAAGCAGGCACCTAGAGCTTGGTATGAACATCTGCATTCCCATCTTGTGAAGATTGGATTTGAGAGAACAAGTGAAGATAGCAATATCTACTTGAAGTCTGAAGGAGATCAGATCCTGATCTGTGAGGTATTTGTTGATGACATTATCTTTGGTGGAGATGACAAGATGAGTCATGAGTTTGCAGATGAGATGAAGAAAGAGTTTGAGATGTCACTCATAGGGGAGATTAAGTTCTTCATTGGACTGCAGATCCAGCAGCTGAAAGATGGAATCTTTATCACTCATTCCAAGTATGTCAAAGAGGTGTTGAAGACCTTTGACATGGAAGATAGCAAACCAGTTGGTACACCAATGGTGACCGGTTGTAAACTATCCAAAGAGGATGACTCAACATTGGTTGATGAGAAGGAATATCGATCAATGATTGGTAAGTTGCATTATGTAGTGCATAGCAGACCAGATATTGCACATGCAGTTGACATTACTACAAGGTTCCAGAAAAGCCCAAGAGAATCCCACTTGGTTGCAGTCAAGCGGATTCTTAGGTTTTTGAAGGGAACTGTTGATTATGGATTGTGGTATCCATATAGCAAGTATTTCAACTTAAAAGTATACACAGATGCTGATTGGGCAGGTAATGTAGATGACCAGAAAAGCACAACTGGTGGTGCATTCTTTCTCGGTGGTAGATTGGTCTCATGGATGAGTAAGAAGCAGAGTTGTATCTCTCAGTCTATAGCGGAAGCAGAGTATGTTGCAACTTTCATGAATTGCACTCAGACAATTTGGATGAAGCATGTGTTAAATGGATTCAAAGTTCATGTATTTGAACCGATAAGTATATTTTGTGACAATACTAGTGCAATTAACATCTCCAAGAATCCGGTTTTACATTCTAGAACCAAGCACTTTGAGCTTAAGTATCATTTCTTGAGGGAAAAGGTTCAGAACAAAGAGATTGCACTGGAACATGTTTCGAGTAAGGAGCAGTTAGCAGACATATTCACCAAGCCTCTCCCAAAGGCTACATTTATGTACTTAAGAGGTGAATTAGGGGTGTTACCCCTTCAGGAGGTAAACTAAAAGCATATGCTCCACATCAGTCAGGTATTGCATAGTCAATTTTTTTTTTGGATTGATGTGTTGAAGGTTGCTACTCCTCAGGGGGAGCAGCATAATGGAACAGGGCAGCTTGTGCCTCCACTTTGGCATTGTTGTCAAAGGGGGAGAAGATGTGAAGTGGAGAAGATATCTGCAGAAATTGGGGGAGAAGATGTGAAATGGAGAGATATCTTTGTATATTCCCATCAATGCCAAAGGGGGAGATTGTTGGCATTATGTGAACCGGTATGAGGACATAATGACATTATGTGTTGTCATTGATGTCAATATGATGAAGAGAAGAGAACCAGTATAACACTGTGAACCGGCATGTGTGCCAAAGTGAAGCGGTGTGTTTGTTCAAGGTGAACTGGTATATGGTTATGGGAACCGGCACATGGAAGCATTGTATGACTACCAGTTGGTAGTCTCAACTTCAGGATTTCCGGTTGAAGTGCTTCAAGCCTGTGTGGCTCAACCAATGATTGTGTGTGATGAGTTAGCATGGTAACGAAGAACAAATCATGTTGCCACGTAAGCCTTGTGTGTGTGAAGGATCTTACATGAAGGAGATTGTTCCTATCTACCTTAGGAATGTGCGAAGTCTATAAACGGTGATAACGTGTGATGGGTTATCAGTCGCCATGAAATCGGTGGAAAATGAACAATGGAGAATGTCTTGAGATTGGATCAAGACTGTTGCATTTAATGCAGTGGGCTCAACTGTCGGGATTGAACCATTTGAATTCCTTAACCTAACAGGTTTAAGGTTTAGGGTTTATGCTACCGACCTATATGTTTTCCTATAAGGTCGATGTTGTGTTTCTTTCTAAGGTTGTTGGCAAAAGTTGTGTGTGTGCATCCAAGAGAAGAGATACATGATTCTTGCTAGACCAAAGGAGAGAAGTGATACCTGCAGAGTGTAAGTGTAGAAGGTGAAGAGGAGCTTAAGTGGATCTACATTGGCATTGAGTGTTGTTACTAGATCATTGTAATACCTGTTGATCTCTAACCACCTCAATAGTTGGAAAATTCCTTAACAGGGTAGCTTTAACTGGCTTGCTGTAAATCCTTTAACAGGGTGACTCAAAACCATTGAGTTCTTGAAATCCTCTAACAAAGTAACCTTTAACAGGGTTTAACCCTTAACTGGGTATTCTAGCCATCCCTTAACTGGGTGATCCCTAACAGGATCATTTCCTAACAGAACCTATTGTATCAGTCTTTAACCGGACAAGGCTCCTAACAGAGCAGACTTCTAAAGAGTTCAAAAACAAGCTTGTGGGTATTCATCCCCATCATGGTTTTTCCCAGTTGGGTTTCCACGTGAAAAATATGTGTGTCATGTGTGATGTCTTCTTCATGTGATGCTATGTTGTTTTCTGTCAAGCTGTGAATCATGTTGATCTAGTTGCTTATATGTATATCTTTGATGGTAGATTACTTGTTCATGCATTAGGGTGAGATGGAAATGAAGTGTTAGATTGTATGAGAAGATAAGTGTCAACCAGTTTATGCTTGTCTCAGTTATTCTGGGTTTTGCCGGTTGTACTCTGTTTAAGGACCGAAGTTGTTGTTTGTCTGTCAATGCACAATGTCTGCTGACAAACCGGTTTAAGAGTGTGTTTTTGTCTGTACTGATTCACCCCCCCCCCTCTCAGTACCGGTTTGGTACTATTCGTTCATCATTGAGTTATCACTATGGAACTATATGCTTGATTCCTCCCTTCCTCCTTCATGCATCCACTCATCCTTATCCTTCTCCATCCAAACTATTCCAAAAAAATTATTAAAAAATCAAAAAATCAAGAAAAAATTTATTAAAAAAAAAAAAAAAATCAATTCATCCAATGGTGAAAACCGCTTCTTGTGGCGCCTTAGGTAAGTACCATGATGAAAACTTGGTAAACAAGCATCATGTGTAATCCCCTCATCCCCTTGCACTCTACACTTGGGGGCAAGCTTTATTCACACAATCCTCCCATCCATCTGCATCATATCTAAGTCCATTCTCCTTTCCCGTCTTTGATCTTGACTATCCTATCCATATCATCCATCTCATATCCCTCATCCTATCAAAATGAACCCACCATTCCTATCTTTCATCTTGATCATATAGAAGAAAAATAATGTATATGCATACATGCTTTGGAACATTCAAGGCTTAATCCTCTACCATCCATTACATATTATCTTTCAAACGCATACATCTTTATCCACCATTCATTGTATCCTTAATTCCACTACCTCTAGTGTGGGGCATTGCACTCCTTTGCAGCATAGTCCTTGGGTCTCCATCACCCTACCCTCTAGTCTTCCATATCCTATACATATCCATCCACTCCATACATATGTCTCCTATCTAAACAATAACTCCCTTCTTCCATTCATCCATCCTCTTACCCACCCATTGGTTCTCCCTTGTCATTGGTTCCATTCAATCAAATCCTATCCACCAATCCACCCCATCCTATCCAATTTCTAATCCAATCCTATCTTATCCAATCACATTCTCCATCTCTTCCAATTCAAACAATAATCCCATCCGCAATCCAATCCTACTCAATCATCCATCCCCCTTTTTCATCATATCTAATCGATTTATCTTTCTTCCAATCCTATCCAATCCATCAAACTGAGCTTTCCCCATCTACTTGAGCTCGTAGTGACTTGTGCCTAATCCAAGCACCCATCCATACTACGCTAATCAAATTCAAGTGGCAATCCTCTCATCTGTAGACCTTGCGCATTCGGCTTGTCTTTTGTCCATCCACACCCTGCCCATCGGGATGAATCCTTCCCATGTCTGGCAGTTCATCCATCAATCCATCACCTGCCCATTGGGATGCATCCTTCCCTAGTCTAGCAGTTTATCCAAATCCATGTCCTACTCTTGGCAAGAGATGTAAGTTGGTCATGTGCATATTGTTTGCATTCTTGAGCTTTTCACTTTGTTTTCATCTTTTGTCCCAAGACTATACTTGTTCAGGACTATCTTGATCATCCTATATCTTAGTATGTCTTGGCTGGTGTATAATGGGCATAGTTTTCATGGCATGGTGTGTTTGAAGGTCTTCCTTGTATGAACTAACAAAACTGCATTAGTGTTTATCAACACTTGCATGATTGTGTGCAAGGCATTCCTGTTTGACTAAGCGTCAGTCCACACCTCGGATTTTTATATCATCCCGATTCTTATAATTAGTGGTGTAGACTATCCATGGCAATATCAAATCTAGGTTTTCTCTCTATACTTTCTCAACAAGAAATCCAATCCATTTATCATTTCTTTGTCTCATTTCACTCACAACACTCCAAATCATCCTACTTCCCTCTTTCATTATCTTCATCCTTTCATCACTTATTCTTCTAATTCCTTTTCGAGAGCATACCCGTGTTCTTCAAACCTGCATGTTCTCTCGAGGGGGCATACCACTGCTTCCTCATCATCCTTCCTCCTCATCATTCTTCCTCATCTCATGACTAGGGCATCATGCTACTAGTCCTTATCCTTTTCTTCATCTCATGACTGGGTCATCATGCTACTAGTCCTTATCCTTTTCTTCCACTATGTTTTATTCTTCTTCGATATAACATCATTTCACGACGCTATATCAAAGAGGGGCAAAATGTAGACACCTAGAATTAATCTTTAATTAATTTAAGTCTATCAACATAATTAATTAATTTAATTGTGTTATCCTTATTCCTCTCAAAATCAATTAAATCTAATTTAATTAATCATGTCACTATTGTCCAATAATTAATTTATCAAATATTTTAATTATTCCTATATTCTTCTAAAGTCCCTCCAATGATTATTTCCTCTAAACCCTCTCAGTTAATTAATTCTAATTAATTAACTTAGTCATGTGATTCCTACAAATCATTTTTCTTAATCCCACTCAACCTAATTAATCCTTCTAGAATCTCTCATAATCATGATTATCATTATCCCTCAATTTTTTAATTCCCACTCATGTCACATCAACATTGAGTCTCTCAAAGAAATTCAATTTTTTTTGAATCCCTCAATGCATCCTTATTTTGGAATTTTTAATTCCTCATATTTGAAATTCAAATTTCTCCCCCCTTTTTCCCAAGGAATTTTATATTCATGTTTATTTTCCCAAGGCACCCTTGATCCATGCCTTCTATCTAAAATCAATCTCAACCCTTCATGATCAAATCAATCTTGGCCCTCCATTGTCCTTCTCCAATCTATAAATTGAAGTCTATTCTCCTCACAAATCATCCACTTCTCATGCATTGCCATGCTGCCTATTTCTTCTCTCATCCTCTTCTAATCCAAATCCTCATTAATCTATCACAATCCAATCCAAATATCAATCCATTAATCTTGTTGAGCACAAGGAGAGCAATCCACATTCACTCCATCCCTCTCCAACTCTCCATTAGTCAAACTTTGGAGCTAGCAAAGTTCATGGAGGCAAGGAGGACAAGGAAGAGATACTTGCAATGGGAGCTTCATGAGTATATTCCATTTATGTTGTCTTGTTTTCATGATGTTCTTTTTTAAGCTTTCTTGATATCTCATTTAAATGGTTTTGGGTTTTATTGAATATTAATCATGCCTTAACCATTTTATTGTGAGACAATCACAACAAAAGATTTTTCAAATGAAATGAACCAAAACCAGTCTCTGTAATTTGTTCACTTTTAACTATTAATAATAAGGAAAAGTGGATACCCTTCCCCATGCTGACATAGGATCACTTGGGGAAAGCTTCTCCCATTTTTATTTTGATGAGAATGAAGCAGTGCATTTTATTTCTATATAGCTAAAAATAAAATCAGATTTAGCATTGATTGTGTTTTAGATACTCACCATAAGGATCTGACTAGGATGCCCCATCTAGTACAAGAATTGCAACATGATGTAATTGGTAGTTGCTTTGCTTATTTTTTCATTACTTTTTAGCCTTGATGTTTGACCTAGTAGCCTAATGTTCTATGAATTTTATGTTCCTAGGTGGTATCTAGTATGCAACGGATTTGAAAAGGATTTATGTCATGATTGTTTAATGTTGTTCAAGCTTGAGCAGCCTTGTGACAAATGAAGCATACCAACCACCCACATTCACATTACAACCTATAAATTTGTTGTTAATCTAATGAATTTATCAACCCTTGAAATTAGAATGTTTTTTCTTCTATTATTTCCATCCACCACCCTATAGTAACTGAACTTAATTTTAGAGGTAAAGATGTGATCCTTGAGTGATAGGAAAATGATTAAAGAACTGTGTAAATTGAAATTCTTATTTATAGGACTAATAATGTGAAGATGGTATTGGGGTACCTTGTGACATTTTGCGTGCAATTCAAGGATCTAATTCTTTTCTTTTTGGATATGGATGTTGTCAGACACCCTTTTAAGGGATTCGTGTAGTTTTTTAAGAATATGCAAGTGTATCCATCTGGAAATCAATCTACAATCCAAAATGATTATGAAAATGTTAGGTTGTGAGAACAATAAGTTTCTATTATCTAATGAATAGCAGGTTAGAGCATTTCATTGTGACGCAGTCAAGGCAAGGAGATCTAATGAAGGACAACCCAACCTTGTAGCTAAACCCATGAACCATGCAAAGCATACTAGTAACTGGTAACAAGGTGCCAAAAACAGCAGAAAGAACAACCAGTAACAACACAGAAGACATAACCGATAAACAATGTGAATGAATCTTATTACAATATGAAGAATTAAACATGTCACATGTTGTATCACAATCCAGGATACAAACAATGCTTCTCATGCAATTACAAGATCCATAGATCATCCTCCTATCAAATAAACTTCCAGTAATAATCTGTCGGTTCTACCCTAATTCGAACCTCAGCCTTCCAGCCTCAATCCAACCGGATCAAAATCTTGTTGGATCTTAATCTTCGCTCGATCTCTAAACTCTACCTTCTTTCTTCTAACTCCTTTCATGTGTCTTCCCTCCTCAAATGGTTCACAAGCTTCCATATATATACTGCGCACAAATAATTACAACTTAATCAAGTCGGCCCAAAGACCAACCAGTTCAGGAAATGTGCAATAGTAACATGTCGCCTCAAATCACAAAGAACAATCTCCAAAACATAAACAATGCACAGACTTCCAGGAATACCATCCAAGGCCCAAAGCAACACCTCAAATGATCTGCAAGTCATGGAGATCAACCGCAACCCGAAATCATCTTCGGTCAACATAACCAGGCTAACCAGTAAGAACACACCAACCAGGACAATACCGAATCCACATCTTACTGGAAACAAAGCCAAAAGCTACTAAACTCGAACACGACAAAGATCATGAATATAAGGGAATAAACCCAAAACCACAATGCTAAACACTCAAACATGAAGAAATGCCACGATCTCGAGCAACTCCACTGAAAACTGCCCAACCGGTTGTTAGGAACCAGGAAGGACAACTAAGAGGGGGGGTGAATCGGTTGTAAATAAATTACAACCCAAAACCAATTATTCCAACTTAAAACTCAGTGTCGGTAAAACAGATTAACAATTATAGTATTACCGGTACAACTTAATGCATGAAACAGAAAGCAAAACAACATCCACAACACATGACACAAATATTTTAATGTGGAAACCCTATAAGGGGAAAAACCACGGTGGGAAACCTTACCCACAATCAGATGATACTACTGCATAGAGTAAGTGAATACAATAAGGGGTGTGCACATGCAAAAAGGCCAACCGCCTAGAGCTCACTACTCAAACACAAAATAGGATTCACACTGACTACAATTGGAAGGTTAAATCCAATAACAATGTACTACTTTAGTATAACATCTTCAATGTTGGATTCAATACCAGTTTAAGCTTTGACCATGAGTTCCAAACACCTTCATAACCTTTCCTTCAACCTTCAGATAATATCTGCATGACTCGCACAAGGATCTGCTTATTTTTGCTCTTCACAACAATCTTCAATATTCACACACACTCATAATGATCTTCAATTAAGATCTTACAATTATTTATACAAAACCTAAGACCTAGTCATGATGTCAGCTCACTAAAGATATTACAATTACAAAATAAGTCTTGATGCAATACAATATGTTGGCTCAATATATTTACACATTATCTAATCAATAAACCATTTCCAAAATGTGTCATGTTGATCTGGAACCTGATATCTTGTACCGGTGCATAACCTAGACCTATCTGTCAGTAAAGGCAAATATGTGAACCCGATCAGACCAATAAGAAAAACACCAAATGTAAACATCCAATCCATGTCTTAGACATAACCAAATGATCTCCAGATGATAACGAGTAATCATCAACTTCCTGAGCTATCAGTGAAACATATACCAGTGACTGTGCATAAGCCAATATCTATGTCAGGACCATAATGTGTCGGTTCAACAACAAACCAATATAACCAGAATGCCAAATCAACAATGTAGACCTCCAGAAAGATAAGTGTTGACATCAATGACAAAACCAATGCAACACATGACAAAGTCATCCATAATACCAACAATCTCCCCCTTTGGCATTGATGGCAACACTAGATGGAAAAAACATCTAAGTGCCAAAAACAGAATGCCAAATACCAACAATCTCCCAAAGTAGATCAATACAAAGTTTTGTACCAAAAACAAAAACAATATAACCAAAACCAAACATACATCTCTCCCCAATCTTTAAAGTACAATGTTTTTCCATAGACATCTCTCCCCCTTTGACATCAAATGCCAAAGTAGTCAAGAATCAAAATCAGAATATAGCATACAACTAACTTCTCCCCTTGAGTAGTAGCTCTCCTTCATCAAAGCCAAAAAAAGATTTTTTTGTTAGTCCCTGTCGGTTTGATGCCAATCTTCATCATTCAAGTCTTTACCGGTAGGGAAATTACCCCAAGCTACTCTCTAAGAATATTCAAATGTTTCCTTAGGCAAAGGCTTTGTAAAGATATCTGCAATTTGCCCTTTAGTATTCACATAAGCCAATCTCACTTCACTTGCTTCAACATTCTCTTTCAGAAAATTTTACTTAATAGAAACATGCTTTGTTTTAAAGTGAAATACCAGATTCTTTGATATATCTATTGTTGTTGAGTTATCACAATGAATAATTACCAATTCTTAGAATTTTAACTTTATATCCTTCAACATTTGCTTGATCCATAATACCTGAGTGTAATTAGTTTCTAATGCAACATATTATGCTTCTGCTGTAGATAATGATGTACAAGTCTTCTTCTTGTTGATCCATGAAATTAACCTTCTGCCAAGAAAGAATGCACCACCAGTGGTTCTCTTTCTGTCATCCACATCTCCTGCCCAATTTGCATTTGTATATGTACATAACTCAAAATTGTCATCCTTAGGATACCATAAACCAAGATTTGATGTGCCTTGTAGGTACCAGAAAATCCTTTTTACTGAAATTTCATGATTTTCTTTAGGATTGCTTTGAAATTTTAAAACAATACACACTACATTCATTATATCAGGTTTGGTTTGTGTCAAATACAGTAATCCTCCAATCATACATTTATACCTTGTCGGATTAATAAGAGTTGAATCATCTTTTAATGTTAATTTATCTGTTGTAGTCATAGGCGTGCTTACCGGTTTGGAGTTTTCCATTCCAAATTTCTTCAAGAGTTCCTTCAAGTGAGCAATCAACATGTCTTCTCATTGGTATTCAAATGAAAGATATTACCTTTAGTATGATTATCGATTGCAATCTCCAATCCAGTTATGTTCATGATTTTGCATTTTCCATTCTTGAATTGTAATTAAAATCATTTTTCCACTAACTGGCCAACACTCAAAAGATTATGCTTTAAACCTTCAACATAATAAACATTGTCAGTATTGTGCTTACCATCCAAAGATATAGTGCCTCTTCCTTTGATTAAACAAGATTTGTCATCTCCAAATCTTACTAGACCTCCATGACATTCCCGAAATGATAAGAATTTGCTTTTATCACCAGTCATATGATGCGAGCACCCACTATCAATAATCCATTCACCCTTTTCTTCATTTTTTGCTGCCAATGCCTGCTCTACCAGTTTGACAATAGGTGTTGGTTGATCTTCTTTTATTGCAACAAATGCCCATCCACTATCTGTTGGATCTTCATTTGAATCATTTGTAACACCTTCATCTGCACAGTAACATGACTTATCTCTGTTTTTCTTAAATCTGTATCTCTGATATTAAGGGTTAGGTTTATATGTTCTCTTAGCTTCATCGCTTAGTCTTGCATGTCTATCAGGACACCTAGATGCCATATGACCAACTTTATTGCAATTAAAACATTTGAAAGGTGCTTTACCTTCATACTTACTTCTTGTTGGACCTTTAGGCATCTTCCTTGCAAACAGTGCTTCAAGTTCTTCATTTTCTCTCATGATATCTTCGAGTTCTTTTGCATAAAGTTCTTTCCAATCAGATTTGTTAGATGATGATGATGAGGATGCTTTGAAAGCTATATTAGTTTTGACTATAGCAACATGACCAAATTCTTCAAGCTCAAATGCTGAAAGTTTTCCAACCAAAGTATCTCTAGATACTGATGTATTAGGCATTGTTCTCAACTCATTAATAGGAGTCACTTTCATTTTGTAAGCCGGTGGCAAAGCTCTTAAAACTTTAGAAACAATTTCATCTTCACTTAAAGATCCTCCACAACATTGTATTCCTAAAACAATTTCATTAACTCTTTCCATAAATGCAGAAATTCTTTCATCTTCTTCCATTTTTAAATTTTCATACCTGACCCGGTAACATTCCAATTTTGTAATCCTGGCAATGGTATCTCCTTCATTCAATGTTTCCAATTTATCCCAAATAGCTTTTGCAGTAGATTTGTCTGATAATCCCATGATTTGTTGATCTGATAATGCACTTGGAAGTGCTTCTCTTGCTTTGCAATCATTCTCCAACTCTTTAGCCAATGTCGGTGGATGAGGGTTATTTGGAGTAGGACCAACATAGCCATTCTTTGTAACATCCCATATATCTCTTCCAATGCAGTTCAGACGTGTTTCCATTTTGATCTTCCATATACCATAGTTAGTTCCATCAAGTTTAGGACTGTCCTTCCTGAAAATATTTGCTACCATAGGATCTCCTCAAGCTATTAGGCTTCTGCAAAAATAGGACTAGGCTCTGATACCAATTGTTAGGAACTGGGAAGGACAACTGAGAGGGGGGGGTGAATAATTTGTCAATAAATTACAACCCAAAACTAATTATTCCAACTTAAAACTCAGTGTCAGTAAAATGGATTAACAGTTATAGTATTATCGGTACAACTTAATGCATGAAACAAAAACCAAAACAACATCCACAACACATGACACAAATATTTTGACGTGGAAACCCTGTAAGGGGAAAAACCATGGTGGGAAACCTTACCCACAATCAGATGATACTACTGCATAGAGTAAGTGAATACAATAAGGGCTCTGCACATGCAGAAAGGCCAACCGCCTAGAGCTCACTGCTCAAACATAAAATAGGAGTCACACTGACTACAATTGGATGGTTAAATCCAATAACAATGTACTGCTTTAGTATAGCATCTTCAATGTTGGATTCAGTACTGGTTTAAGCTCTGACCATGAGTGCCAAACACCTTCATAACCTTTCCTTCAACCTTCAGATAATATCTGCGTGATTCACACAAGGATTTGCTTATTTTTTTCTCTTCACAATGATCTTGAATATTCCCACACACTCATAATGATATTCAATTAAGATCTTATAATTATTTATACAAAACCTAAGACCTAGTCATGAGTTTGGCTCACTAAAGATATTACAATTACAAAATAAGTCTTGATGCGATACAATATGTCGGCTCAATACATTTACACATTATCCAATCAATAAACCATTTCCAAAATGTGTCATGCTGATCTGGAACATGATATCTTGTATCGGTGCATAACCTAGACCTATCTGCCGGTAAAGGCGAATATGTGAACCCGATTAGAACAATAAGCAAAACACCAAATGTAAACATCCAATCCATGTCTTCGACATAACCAAATGATCTCCAGATGATAACAAGTCATCATCAACTTCCTGAGTTGTCAGTGAAACATATACCGATGACTGTGCATAGCCAATATCCATGTTGGGACCACAATGTGTCGGTTCAACAACAAACCAATATAACCAGAGTGCCAAATCAACAATGTAGACCTCCAGAAAGATAAGGTTGACAACAATGACAAAACCAATGCAACACGTGACGAAGTCATCCATAATACCAACACCTGTAAGAACTGGACCGATGCTCCTGCATCACATTGGTATAAATACTCATGTACTATATCCATAACTATGTGGGTAAAAGGGTATTTTGACTTACAAGAGGAGTAGATATGTTATTAATTTTTTGAAAACCTACAATTGGAGGAGAGGATTGATTTGATTGATGTAGTGAAGATATTTCTAAAGATGTATAGGCCAAAAAAAAAGCTTTAATAATATTATTTATTTCTTTAAATTTTGTTTTATTCCAATTGAATAGTTGTTTTAGTGTCTATATATCTAATTTCTTTCAATGGAACTAATGTTTGATAGTAATTTAACATGTTAGTTTTAGATGCAATAAGAAAGCTCCCTAGGAAGTATTCAAAATTAAAGTTATAGATATAGGTGAGATAATTAATATTGCAAACCCTTTGTTGCCACTAGATGTATAAAGGATAAGAATTACCTGGTTAGGTATGGTTTTGTAGATGGGTGGCTGCAAGAAGTTGAGTCCAACTTTTGGGCAAAAAGTGGAAGTGTTTTCTTTGTTTTTCAAATTTTCTGTCGATTGATATCAAAATTTGAGGCACTTAGAAATTGAATCTCAAAAAACTTCAATAATAGAAAATGTAGTACTCGGAGTCTACTTTTCAAATATATAATTTATTTCAATACCCACATGGTAGAAATTGTTTTTTAGTAGGCATGTTTAAAAACAATTTTTTTTCAAAATGCATGTTTCAAGACCATACCACACGTGTATGGCCACCATTTTTTGACACAAATAAATGAATTTTTGAAAATCCTTCTGAGAAATGATGCCTAAGAAACCAAATATTGATGAGAATATATATATTTTTTTATTGAATATATTTTTTTATTAATTTTGTATTGATAATAAAGTACATTTTCAAAACATCGGGTGTACGACCACCATAATTTGATGAAAATATCATATTTTAAAAAATTTATTCTTTTTTTGTCTTCAAAATAATTGTATGTACATTCATGTCATATAATTTATTTTTCTAAAAACCTAAAAACAAAAAAGTTATTAAAGTTTTACTGAACCTCAGTAATTTAGGTTTAGGTACCACTTTTGATTAATAAATAATGCAAAATAGTAAAATTAATCTTATCACTATTAAATTTATATTTTTGAAATCAATACACTGATAACTCTAATGGGTTTTTGTTTCATCAAAAAATTCGATCAGGAAGGCCCTCAAAAAATTAGGCCAAGGCAGAAATCTGATATTCTTTTGCCTTGGCCATTTTTTTGGAGGTCCAAGCATAGACTTGGTCCCACCAAGCCTAACCCGAAGCCAAAACCAAGGCAGAGGGTTGTTTCCCGCTCCACCTTTTATGAAACAGACACCCGTTATTTAAAATTCAAAAATCAGGCGCTCGTTTTGCTTTGTACCATTGAAAGCGAAACAGGGGCCCATTTTTCATAAATGTGTACCCGATTTGAAAACGGGCACCCGTTTCATTCAAATAACGGGTGCTTGTTTCTGAAAAGATTCGTTGGGAAAAAAACTGGCCCACAAGGACAAATTTCAATGATTGAATGATTATTCAATCATTATCCAACAAGTTTTATCTGAAGAGAGAATATTTTGTTAAATAATTCTCTTTTCTTGTCTTGTTATCGATTTGACAAGGAGATCCATTTGAATTTGAATTTTGGTGCAGCCATGGGGTCAAATCAACGCAGAAAGAGGAAAAGGAAGGTTCTGACAGCTGAAGACATTGCGGCAAATAGAGAGAAGGGGGCAAAACATCAATGAGAAAGAAGAGCAAGAATTAAACAATTGAACAATGTTGGAGCTTCAAGTTCAACAATCGTTTCAAAAGAGGAGAACATTGAGGACACCATAAATGTTGAAGAAGGAAACACAATAGAACCAAATTTTGTTGCATCTTCTAATCCATTATTGGATACAGGTGTGTCTTCACAACCCCATGTTTATTCTCATGAACAAATTGGTGATTTAGTAGAAGCAGGTTACTCATTAAATCAAACCCCAAATTAAAGTAAAACTCAAATTGAAACCGAAATTGAAACCCCAATTGAAATTGAAAATCAACGAGTAATTGAAACCAATAATGTGGATGTAGACATGGAAACACCAATTGAAAAGGAAACATGTTTGAATGATAATGAAATGAATGATATTTTCAAATTAAAAGTGATGTGCTAGACAATCTTCCTGGCTTGGTTTCATGGAGACAGATTAGGACACATGCAAATAGATTGTTTAGACAATTTTTTTATAATAAGAAATTTGGTTTTCAATGTCAATTAATGTTACAATTAATTAAAATGACTAAAATGTGAAAAGTGATGAAGAAGTTAGGCTTTTATGTCAAACCCAAGAAGAAGGATGTTTTTAAAACAAGTTGTATCGACTGTTGCTAGTGCCTTTGATACAATCGGAAAGAAAAGTCTTTCTAAAGATAGGAATGTGGCACGACGAGCAATAACAACAACTTTAGTAAGAAAAATTGTTGGTCATTTGGTGGAATTGATTATGTGTTGTATTGATGTTTTGTCATTGATGTCAACACTAGTTGTTTGGATGCTTTACCGACACCCTTTTGGTCCCAGTAGGTTGAGTAGTTTCTAGTTGATTTGGATTCGACATGATCCGGTAGGCTCCAATATAGTTTGGTGATGGAATTGGCTTGTTCATTATACTCATGCTCATATTTGGTTAGTTGGTTTTGGTCTTGTGATCAGATACTATCTTTCTTTCTTAGAAGATTGGTTTCTAGTTCCGGTGAGGGTTTCACCGACAAAGCTTTCGATGAAGATCCTTGATGAATTGCATAAGTGGTGTTGGTGCAGTTTTATGATGTTGTTGGTGATCATGTTTGAGACTTGGCAGATGGAGATCATTGTTGTAGCATGTGGACCTATACTGGGTCCCGGTTGATCTAGGTTATAGACCGGCTTTAATGTAACGTGTGGATTGGACCTCTCGATGTATTTTCAGGATGTCTTATGTGTTGGATATTATTTTTTTGGTCTAAGGCCGATAAGGTTTGTAATTATGTAATTGGTTTATTATCTGGTGGCCGACCTAATTGTTTATGGTTGAGGGTTTGTATATATAGATGTAAGATTTCATTGTAGATCACCATGGTCAAGGAATGTAATGTGCGAATAATTTAATATCATTCAGGCAAAGGATTTGGTCGACCATTGGAGATCAAATTAGGTTTATGTAAGAGGATTTAGTCCTCAGGTATTGAGCTTAACCGGAAATGTACTCAGGCACATGAGATGTTATATTTTGCAATTCAACACTTCTCTGGATTGTAGTTTGGATCTCTATGTACTCAGTGAGGATCCTTTTGTGATGAGTAGTGTGCTCTAGGTTGTTGGCCTTCATGTAAGTGTACACCCCTCAATTGTAATTCACATACTTACTGCAGAAGTATTATCAAACTATGGGTAGGCTTCCCACCGTGGTTTTTCCCTTTACTGGGTTTTCCACGTATAAATCTTGGTGTCATGTGGATGGGTCTTATTCTGTTATTATTGTTTATATTTAATTGTTTTAACTACTATTCCAGTATTTGGTTTAAGCATTATGGTATTAAAGTTTAAATTTCTAATAGTTTTGATAATTTGTAACAATTGATTCACCCCCCCTCTCAGTTGTCTTCCAGTTATTTGAACTGTCTAACAAAACAACTTATGATAAAAGAATGATGACTGCATAAGTTAATATCTTAATATTCATCATAAAACTTTGTTAAGAGTTGTAAAAAGAAGAGTTAACTTTGAAAGTGATCCGACAAACAATTATGGACTTTTAGTGGTAGACTACCAAGGTCTAATATGAAACTTACTAGTGGATGGTCAAATACCATCCACCAACACTCCCAAAAGTGTGCAACTATCTGTGGGTGCCTACACCATCTAATAGATATACGTGGCTTCTTGGGATCTATCTCCTCACCCATTTCTGGGTTCACAAAATAACATTTCAAATCATTTTTTGTTATTTTCAACTCATTGACCTGTTTATAAGACAAGCCATCAGAATAATAAGGACGCATGGACTCCCCAGTGCGATAACTATCCATCTCATCATCTAATGTCTGTACAAAATGGACAATGCCTTGCATACTATTTGCAAGGCGTAGTAGCTGGGGAGGAGGATGAGGGTCATGTTTAATAGTGTGAATATCCCTCATGAAGGAAGCAATATTCCTCCTCATTCTCTCCCTCAACTACTCGAGAGTAGGTGGAGGTGGAGGTGGAGGTGGAGGTGGGGGTGGAGGTGGCATCTGACCTAACAGATCATCTATGTCAAACTCATCCATGATGTGAATATAATCTGCATATATACAAACATGAAAATTTACAATTACTATTTAATTTACATTTCACTTTCCAAAAAAAAACATAATTAAATACAACATTTAGAAATATAAATTTAAACATTCAAAGTTTTATGCATGATTAAAATAAAGAGAGAGGGAGAGGGAGAGTAAGTAATTTGAGAGACAATGAGTGAGAGAGTGAATGAGGGAGAGAGTGAAAAGAGGAGAGAGAGAGAGAGAGAGAGAGAGAGAGAGAGAGAGTAGCTAATGTGTGTGTGTGTGCGTGCGTGTGCGAGAGAGAGAGAGAGAGAGAGAGAGAGAGAGAGAGAAGGTAATGAGAGAGAGTGAGTGAGAGAGAGAGAGAGAGACATAAATTTAAACATTTAAACATCTAACTATACACATGTATAATATTTAAATATATGTAGCATTGGGGTGAAAATAGGTCTAAGGAATCTTATGTCATAAAAGGTACTACTAAGGGGTCCTAGGTATCTTAAGGGGTCCTAGGTATCTTAAAAGGTCCTAGGTTATACTAAGAGGTCCTAGTATATCATTTTAACTTCTAACTATACATGTTTAACATTTATACATAACATTGGAAACATATAGAAAGTAACATTTCAAGATATCAAAAAGAAATTTAAACATTTAAACATCTAACTATACACATGTATAACATTTAAATATATGTAGCATTGGGGTGAAAATGGGTCTAAGGATGTAGTAGGATGTATTAAAGGGCTATTGGTTTCTTACAGGGCCAAAAGATGTCCTAGGATGTATTAAGGCATCCTATAATGTCTTAAGAGGTCCTACGATGTACTAAGGGGTCCTAGAGAGAGAGAGAGAGAGAGAGGGGGGGGGGGGTGGGTAATGAGAGAGATTGAGAGAGAGAGAGTAGGTAATGAGAGAAAGAGTTATTATTCATTTTCTATCTATAGTTTATTTTTTGTTTTTTGTCTCTAAGGGTTTATTGTTCATTTTTTTGCAGGGTTTATTGTTCGTTTGTTTTTTGTCTAGGGTTTATTGTTTGTTTGTTTGTTTGTTTGTTTAGGGTTTATTGTTCTTTTACGTTTTTCTTTTTGTTTTCTACCTAGGGTTTTAAGTTTTAACTATTTTTTGTTTTTCATGTTTTCTACAATATTTGAAAACTAAAAGACAACTATTTTAAACATAAAATTAAATAATTTTTTTACACTATTAAACAAAAACGTTTTTCAAACTTTAAAATTTTAACCTACTCGCTACAATTAAAAAATAACAATTAATTAACATGTTTTTAGAAAAAAAAAAATATTAAAAAATAAAGGTAAGTACCTAGAATGAGGAAAAAAATGGTATGGGGATCAGGTGGAAAGCTAAAAACGGATACCTGTGCTTCCTAAAATCGCTTACCCATTTTTCTGAATAGTGAAAATGAGGAAAAAATGCCTAAAAAATAATTAAATACATTTACAAAACGGGCACGCGATTTCTAAAAATCATGTGCTCGTTTTGCTTTGGGGGCCTGAACCAAAAACGTGCGACCGTTTTATTCACGGCTCGGGCCCCCGAAGCAAAGCAGACGCCCGATTTATAAAAATCAGGCACCCGTTTCTAGTGGGTAATTTTCGCAACCCACGGACATTCGCGGGATTCGAACCCAACTTTCAACTCTTATCCAAACATTGAAAATTGTCCTAAGTCTTCGACAACACTTTTCACTAACCTTTTTCATCTAAACTAATTAAATAATTTTAATTATTTAATTAGTGCTAATATTCTTCTTCTAATTTCTAATAATTCTTAATTATTTAATTATTGTTCTTCTAAAACATTAATTAAATAATTTTTATTATTTAATTAATGTTCATCTTTGTTTCTTTCTAATCAATTAATCTTGATCTTAATCAATTAATCCTAACTATTCTTCTTTGATTAAATAATTTGCTTAATTATTTAATCCATTTATTCTAAGCTAATTTGGAATAAAGGGGTAAAAACTTTATTGAAAATCAGAATCAAGAATTACAAAAGAGAGTCGGAGCCTCAAAGCCCCAAAAAGGAACCACAAGCCCAACCAAAGATCAACCAGCTTCATAACTATCCATATCCTCAACAAAGATCTTATGCAAGTCCTGACAATAATCCGGGGAGAGATGCTGCCAACCTTCAACTTTCCAATCATCACCATGTTTTGAGGCCCACTTAGCCAAACAATTAGCTACTCTATTCCATTCATGAGGAATATGGATGAAAGAAACCTTCTCCATCATAGAACTAATTTGAAGAGTCTGGTGAACAATCCCTGTCAGCTGCCAATGAATCCCACTCACCTTCTGCTCAATCAACAGATTAACAATAATTTGTGAATCTGATTCACAGATAACCTTTTGCCACCCCAACTCCAAGGCACACTTCAGGACATAGAAAATTGTTAATCCCTCCATAAAGTTATTAGATTGCTGCCCTTTATGCACCGAGAAGAAGAAAACCACCTCCCCCATACTATCCCTACCAACACCACCAATCCCAGCAGGGCCCAAATTACCCTTAGAGGATCCATCGATGTTAATCTTGATGGACTCATCCTGAGGGGGCATCCACCTTCCCACCCTTTGAACCTTCTTCATAGCACGTCTACCTCTCTTAACACAAGCTGAGGCGGGAGACATCTCTTGCAAATCCAACCTACTCACAATATCAACCTCACCTCTATCCAGAGGAAACTTCACCTCACATTTAGCTTCCATAGTCTCCCATATCATACCAATGATTCTATTCCACACTTGTTGAACTAACAGTCTGACCTCCCTAAAGATCCTCTTATTCCTTTCTAGCTAGATCCGCCACAATATGAAAATGGGCCCAATATGCCAAATAGTCTAGAGAAAAGAGGACAAAATAGGAGGCCTGCCCAAACTGTTCCAAAACTCCACCAAAGAATATGCGTGAACACAAGGATGCTTCCACACCCCCCATCACTAATGCCAATAAGTAGCAAGAAATGGCATCTGAAGAACAAGTGTGAGGAATCCTCCTCCCCATTACCATACAAAACATAGATGGAAGGCCCAAGGAACCCCCGCTTGCGAATATTGTCCCAAGTTAAACATCTATCCAAAGCCAAAGTCCAAGCAAAATAGTTACACTTCGGTCAAGAAAAATTATTCCACACATGTTTCCACCAGTGTACCTCCCTCCCCTCCAATCTACGAGACAATAGCTCTTGGTATCCACTAGCCACAGAAAAGACACCCTTAGGATTCGGGGACCAAGAAGGTCTATCCTACCCTTAAGGGAACTACAATGTCTACTCGCCAAAATTCCATGTAGCTCAACACAATCTTCATCCATACCAGCAACTGACCATTCATTAGGAGCCTTCCACCGCTCTAACTCCAATCGCCCACACCTATAAATAGCTGTAAATTCGCTCACCCTAGACCACCCTACCTCTAGGAACCTCTGGCAAAGATTCCCAAGGTTAGGAAACTGGTCAAGGATTGGGGGGGGGGGGGTATCCATCCCAAGAGTCGAACTAGAAAAGAACCTCTTCCCCCCTCTTACATATCCAAACAAGTCCTACCTTTATAAGAGAAGCCCCTTTCTTGAGAGTACTCCAATTTGTTGAGCCTTTTCCCTCAAGTGGATATCTTGGGATTTCCTCCTTCAAGATCCGCTGCATATATTTGTAGGCCAAAATCCTAGCCTAGCCTCGATCTTGTTCAACACACCATCTCTAGTACAATTTAACTGCTAAAGTCTCCCCAAATAAAATGGACTTCCTTAAGCCAAGCCCATCTGACTGTTTTGGGCTACACACCAAGTCCCAATTGACAAGACATCATTTGTAGGAGGACAGGTTGCCTACCCATAAGAATTGCCTTGCTAGAGAATCCAATCCCTTCAAGAACCACTTAGGGGCCACTTGGAGCATACACTGGTGAATCGAAAGAGCCTGAACCACTAACTGGATCAATTGAACCTGCCCAACAAAGGATAACCATTTGTGTGTCCAATGTTCAACCTTCTTGCACAATTTGTCCAAGATACCTTGCCATGAATCCCTGGGAGGATTACTAGTAGAGATAGGAATACCCAGGTAATTCAAGGAAAGAGAACTGACTTGGAATCTCAAGATATGAGCAATCCTCCTCTGAATAGTTCCAGGTGTGTTGAAGAAGAGAATGGAAAATTTATCCTCATTGATCAATTGGCCTGAAGCAGCAAGATAAACATCCAAAACTTTACGCAGATATGTAGCTTCTCTGATCCGAGCTAATCCCATCAGGGTCGTGTCATCAACAAATTGCAAATGGGACTGAGGATGTAGGTCATTACCCCAACCCCAACCTTGAATAATACCCAGACCCACATTATGCTTAATCAACCTCCCCAGACCCTTAGCCAAAAGAATGAATAAGTACGAGGAGAGGGGGTCCCCCTGGCGAACAACCCTAGATGCACCAAACAACTCAGTATGATCTCCATTAATTATCATAGAGAAGAAAGTAGATGTAACACAACTCATTACCCATTGGGTCCATTCATCAGCAAAGCCAAAAGCCCTAAGGATCTTCTAGAGAAAGGACCAACAGACTCTATCATAAGCCTTAGCCATATCCAACTTAATAAACATAGCTTTGTCCTTGGAAGCTTCCATAGAATGAATGGTCTTAGTAGCAATGACCACACCATCCAAGATATGGCGACCTTCCATGAACCCACTCTTCTCCTCTGAAATGATATCCCCAACCTTTCCACTATAAACTTAGAAATGATCTTATAAATCACATTACAGAGAGAGATAGGGTGGAACTGGCCTAGCCGGTCAGCCCCATCACACTTGGGGATTAGTGCAATGAAATTCACATTCAAATCTTGAAGCATCTGCTTATTCCTCTGGGATTCTTGGACCACCTCTAGTAAGTCCAATTTGATAATATCCCAGAAATATTGAAAGAACTCAATCGGAAACCGATCCGGTCCAGGGGATTTTCCTTTCCTCATGTGAAAAATAATCCTCTCAAGTTCTTCCAGCAAAATAGGACCCATAAGCTACTCATTCATCTCCCTAGTAACTAGAGAAGGAATACAAGAAAGAACCTGATTCTCCTCTTCCGATTCCCCTTGAGTATCCTCACTAAAGAGGGACCAAAAATACTGTAAAGACTCCCTAGAAATCTCCTACAAGGATAAGCACTGTTCACCTCTATCATCGACTAGAACAGGAATGGAATTGCTACGTCTTCTTGCTTTCACTGAATTGAAGAAGAACACAGTATTCTTGTCCCCTGCTTGAAGCCAATCAATACGAGCTCTTTGTTTCCAGTAGATTTCCTCCCTAATCTCCCATTCCTCTAAAGCCTTGACTGCCTTGTCTTCCTCCCTAAGCAAGGCTTCAGCCAAACCATGCTCTCTTATTTCATTGGTAATGCCATTCAACACTAGTTGAGTAGCTATCTTAGCATGAAAAATATTCCCGAAACACTAGCGGTTCCACCATTTAAGCTGAAACTTAACAAATTGCAGCTACTTGGCAAAAGTGTATATAGCAGTGCCAAAGGCTAGCCTCCCTTTCCTCCACCACTCCGCAACATGATCCTACAAAGAAGGATCACATAACCACATAAGCTATAATTTGAATGAAGGAGTGTGGGCGACCCGAGCAGAAGAAGACACCAACTTTATGGGCCAGTGGTTCAACCCTCTCTAGTCTAGAATCTCATAACATGTGGACCACCCCCCACCAACCCAAAAACTAGAAACCAAAAAGCAATCCAACCTCTTTGCAATCCAATACTCCCCTACCCTCCTGTTGTTCCAAGTGAACAAACCATTACCGGGCTTAATATCAAAAAGATGCAATGATGATATACTATCCAAAGAAGGAAAGAAGAAGGTTCCAATCGCATAACACCATCCTTCTTCTCACTCAACTCTAAGATGGCATTAAAATCTCCCACCATAATCCAAGGATGAAATGGGAACAACCCTCGCATAAAAGAAATATGAGACCATAAATTTTTCTTACCCTGAAGATCTGTGGGGGCATAAATGTTAGTAAACAAGATATATTCCCTAGTCTCAAGACTAGAGGCAACCCCAGATAAAGAAGATCTAGAAGCAACCCACCAAATAGGATGAATCCTCAAGGGGTTCCAAAGATAGGCTACCCCTCCAAAGGAGCCAACTGCCCCAATGCACTGACACTCATCTCTCTCCCATAGCTTTGACACCACACCCAACATACTTTCCATAGAAAGTTTAGTTTCTTGCAAGAAAAGGACATCAAGAGAATGACTCCTTATCAACTCTCGAACAACTTTTTGTCTAGGGCCACTGTTCAAGCCCCTCACATTCCATGATAGCACAATCATTTCAAGGGATTGGAAAAATGAGAATCTAGAGTCTTTACTGACACTGACTCAACAAAATTCTCCCCCATCAATTTGATCTTTTCCAAATCCTTCTTTCTGCCAACCTTCAAAATCTTCTTCGTTGCTCCTTTCTTAATCTCTTTTTGATGAAGACCCAAATGTAAGGAGATCTTGTTACTTTTGACCCCAGTAGGTTCTAATTTTTGAGCTGCAGGAGAACCATCCCCCCTCAACCAGCTTCACTTCAGCACTAGAAATGGGTCCCAATTGAGCCACTACTAGTTGATCCATCTCCATTTGCTGACTCCCAACCACTTGCAGAGCCTGGGTAGAGTCCCAATTCACACTATCAGGGATCAACCCTGATGCACCTTGTGTTGGCATTCTGGTGCATTTTTGTATGATCGGTGAATGATATAGTTGTCATTGTTGGCAACATCATCTCCCAAGTCTTCACAGGCTATCAACAGTAAGTAGATCGGTAGACTGAGGTCTTCCGGCTAAGCAATGAGTAAACAGGGTAAGCAGGGAGTAGACCAGCACACGGGAGATCAACCGTCAAGTGGTGAGTACACTGGTGCACAAAAGAGGTCAATCGACTAAGTAGAGAATAGAATGGTATACAGGAGGAAATTGACTAGGTATATTTTGATTGGTACACTGATAGAGTTTGTAACCGACAACCTGGTAACGTTCAATTAACATTCAGTTAAACCAACAGTCTTCTCTAGTCAACCGACAGACTTATCGACATGATCGACTGTCTTGATAGATATTCTTGCAATGATTTCAAGAGAGTGATTTAAGGCATGACAACAAAATTTTGAATAAGATGTTTTGGAGGGAAAATTGGTGACAAATTGATAGGATAATAAATTCACATAATTCACTCTCGAGAAGGTTGTTGTTCATGCAAAAATTGATGATGTGAAAATGAACATAGGGGGAGTATAATAGAGTGTAGAGCTGAGTGACAAAGGACTGGAAGAGTGTAAAGCCAAGGATCAGTAAATCGTCAGAGAAAAGAGCCGAAGGTATATTCAGGAAACTAGTGTCGTGCAAAGAAGACACAACCAATGCAGATATAGTATGATTTTCAGTGTGATCTGATCAAGCTATCAGTAGCCACTCCAAAAAATCATCTTTATATTGCTATCTAACCATTGCAACTAAAATCCCTTAATAGGGTGGACTTTAATAGGTCCCATTGTAAAAATTCCTTAACCGGGTGTCATCTTAATTGATGATCTTAAGACCTTTGACAAGGATACCTTTAACATGGTAAAGGCACTAACAGGCCTTAGACAAAATCCCTTAACCGGGTGGCACCTAGCAATGTCTTTGTAATCTCCTAACAGGGATGGCTCCTCACCGGGCGTACTCCAGAAGAGTTCAAATTTTGTGAGTTCCTACTCACACCGTGGTTTTTTTCCCATTTGGGTTTCCACGAGATAAATCTTGGTGTCACTGGTTATCTTTTCATGCATACTTATTCTTCTGCAATAGTTGTTTATATTGATGAATGTTAAGTTAGTGAAAACTTAAATTAAAAGATTTAATTAGCCAAAACCAGTAAAGTGTTGATTCACCCCTCCCCTCTTAGCACCGGTTGGGACTAACACCTTGATCCAAAGGAATTAACCCCGGGTTCACCTCCGTTGGCTAAGGTCATCCACGGCTTCAAATCTGTTAAAGGTATCCTCCTCCTGTCTCTTCTGCAAGGACCTCTTTTGTCCCTGATTCTTGTTCTTTGTCTTAACGAAGACAAAACCATCAGCACCCACTACCTCATCAGCCATGGCAGCTTTTCCTTTATCAGCCCCATCTAGGTTACGGTTCGGTTGTTGAGGTTGGCGCACCACCGATTTATACCTAGGACACTTGCACTGCAAATGACCATACTCATGACACAAACGACACCGAAATGGTAAAGTCTCATAATCCAACTGTTGAACCCAAGAATAAGAGCTCGCACACATATCTATAGCATCTGGCAAAGGCTTACTAAGATCAATTTCAACACAAATACGAGCGAAATTCATTACCTTTCTCCCCAAGGTTTGTGTTGAAGATCCAATTGGCTTCCCCAACAATGAAGCAAGCATTTGCAACACATCCTCCCAACATCATTCCACCAAAAAATGCGATAAACGAACCCACACTGGGACCCTATTCGGAGGCTCCTTCGAAGGGTTAAACCCTGCATGCCAAGGTTTGATGAACAACCCCACTTGGTTGTAAAAATATAGGCCTCCTTCAGAAACCCTATTGCGATCCTCCATTTAGTTGAATGTAACCATGAAGTAGTTGTTTGCCAGCAGCATAATCTCCATTTCCCCTTCTCGTGCCCAAGTCCTCTGAGCCCAGTTCTCCCAAAATGGCAGAGAAACCCTCATCCCCAAAAACTTGAAATATAGTGAGTGTTTTGAAAAGTATTCAACATCTTCAACTATCATCTTTGGAGGAATAACCAACCTCGTCCTCTCACTGCATCTCTCTAGACATCCATTAATATTTGTAATCCAAGAGCTTCCAGCACTACCAAATCTCGAATCTGAGACAAAAAGATTATTATCAAAAGTCTTGATACTTTGGGATGGGTATTTTGAACCCACCACAACACAGAAATCCATGTCGAGAGGTGCCTTTGAGGCCTCTTTGCCAATACTAGACATTACACCTCACAGTAAACCCACACCCCAAAGGGAGATAAGCAAGGGATCCACACACCCCTTCAAGGCACCAAACACACACCTCTCCCGAGAGCTACCAAAGGGTAGATTGGACCACAGCCCCCCTTCCCCATAGGCTATCTACGAATCCACAGAGAAACCTGAGCCCCTGCTGCGTGCAACATAGACCCACCTCCAGTAGGCCACCGCACCTCCACCAACACCCACCACGTTGTAGGCAGATCCTCCCCTCCCTGCAAGAACACCCACCACCCTCCCCCCAACGCACCAGCAAGCAACGACCGCCCACGAGCTAGGGCTTCCATCGAAACATTTTAGTAGTCGTCCAAGAAAATGTTTTTGAATTCATTGTCTTTGTCCCCATTTATTCTAGGATAATTATTCCTCCATGATTAAATAATTATTAATCCCCTTCTCCAAACTATTCTAGTTAAATAAATTTTTTAATTACCATGTGTGGATGAAATACATAAATTTTATTTTTATTTATGACCCCACTTTGCTCTTCCACTTTCTAATTTTTATTTTCAATTTTATATTCCACTTTCTAATTTTTATCTTCCTTATCTCTTCAGCCTTCCCCGAATGGCAGCTCTGTTGCGCACTCAATCTCATCCGTTGATTATTTTCAGTCTCAAATCAATCTTAGCCATCCAATTCAATCCCATTTTTTCTATAAATTGAGCTCTCAATGCTCATTTTCAAAAAACCACATTTCAAGTATCCTTATTATGTTGATTTCACTCTTTGCAATCTTATTTTTCTACTTATGTTTGCACTTGTAGGTGAGATCCACAAAGTCCCATTTGAAGGTGAAATAAGAACAATGGAGGTCAATGAAGGCAGCAGATTGGGATGGTTTGCGTATTTATTTAAAGTTTTTCTTTCATTCTTTCATTGAATGTGTAGACGTATAAATTTGACCACCTTCCTAAAATAAATATTTAATAATTATTTTCACCCCATTCCCCTTATTAATTAAATTCTTCGCATTCATCTATTTAATTAAATAAATTACTCAATTTATTTAATTAAATTCACATAAAACCTTTTCTAAGCCTTTAATTAAATAAATCACTTTATTTAATTAATTCCCCTTTCTCCCCTTTTAATTAAATTTGCATTTAATTAAATTGATCCTTGCAAATAAATAAATCTAATTTATTTATTAAATCCCCCCACTTGTATTTATGCAAGTTGCATCTATTTTTGGTTGAAATAAAGTAATTTTATTTTAATTAAAATCCATTTCCCTCATCCACTTGCATTTTCCTACATCATCCACTTGCATTTTCCTACATCTCCCACTTGCCTCCTAAACCCCTTCTAGATTCTTCTAATCACTTCCAATAGAGCCTAATTCATCTCCTAATTATTGTCACATTCCTAAGTAAAGGTAAGTCACTTCTCAAAGCCTCCAAAGTCTTCAATAACCATTAAAGGCTTTGTGTCTTCAAATGGTTAACCTTTAAAGTCTTCAATAACCATTAAAGGATCTTATGTAACCATTTATGGTTAACTCACCTTTGACCTTTGGTTAGAGACTTTCCTCTAACTTAACCATCCTTTTGACTCAAGGGTCTCATCAAACACTTATGGCTTTGACCATAGTTATCCATTTAACCCTTGCATAAGAGTTTACCCCTTGGATAAAAGCTTTATCCATTGGATAACCCTAACCTAACCTTAACCCTTACCTCCTAGGGTAACCTTCATGTCTTCTCAGGCATTTAATACTTCTTGCATCTCCTCTCAAACAACCTCTTGTTGACAATTGTCACCATTTCATTGGTGAGAATTGTAAACATTGATTGATTAACTTTTAATCCTAGCCCTTGTTAAGATTATTCAATCTTAACCATCAATTGCCCTTTTTTCCCTATAAATAGAGCTCTCGTTCTTCATTATCTATGTCTCCAAGTTTTATGCATCTACATTATAGCCTAATTTACTAAGCATTTAGTCTCTCTTTGTTAAAGCATCATCATAGTATTTAGAAGCATTTTTCATATCATAGAATATTCATGCTAAGCTAGTATATCATGTTAGGATAGTTTATTAATCTTTTATCATATCATTATCTTCTTTTTAACTTAAACATCATAGTTTTAACACATCATATAGATCTTAGAATGGATTCATGTATGTAGATCAAATATCACTCGTTCTCAGAGTTGTCATTCCTAAGTCACTTGCTCAATGATCTGAGAGCAAAACATTGGCTTTAGGGATCCTGTGAGATAGAGAACAATGGGACACCCCTTGGGAAGTTAAACTAGTTCAATTAGTTTATATATTTGCACCAAGAGTGTCATTGGTATGTGGGTATGTTGATCTTGATTTATTCATTTTGGTCAGCACATTTTCCTGAGTACATAATGTATGAGAATTCATTTTCATAACTTGTTAGTTTTTGTGGTTAGTTAACTCATATGTTATGAATTTTATGTCTGATTTCCTAAATTCTTAGTTACATTTTTGGTCAACTTGACGCAAACATGTTAAATTTGATAATTTTAGGAGTCTAATATTTGCAAGCAGGTTTTATGTGTGGATTTGTTTTTTTGCATGCAGGTTTTTTGAACTAATTTATCATTGCATGAAGATTTTATGAACTAATTTGTTGTTGTGCGCAGGTTTTACTTGAGGATATATTGTTGCATGTGGGCTTTATGGAGTCAAAACAATGATTTATGTAGGATTTTTTAACATGCAATTAACAAAAAATATTCACATAGCCTAATTAAGAGGTTTTAATGAACAAAAATTCCTCACATAGCCTAATTAGGAGGTTTGAATGAACAAAAATTCCTCACATAGCTTTTAGTAGGTCAATCAACAACAATCTCTCATTACAATCTACTAAGGGTTTCAAAATGAATTGCACATAGTCTAATTAGGTGATTAATTCATAACGCAACTTTTTGATTTGCATGTTGCTTTTTTTTATTTGCATATAGCTTTTTTCATTCCATGTCTCTTTTCTTCATTTGCATGTTGCTTTTTCTTATTTGCATGTAGCTTTTTTCATTGCATGTCACTTTTTTTCGCTTGCATGTTGCTTTTTTTATTTGCATGTAGATTTTTTTTTCATTGCATGTTGCTTTTCTTTGCTAGCATGTTGCTTTTTAGTTGCATGCTACTTTTTTGCCTATTGCTTTTTTTAGTTTGCATGTTTCTATTTTGCTTTTTCCTTGCATGTTGTTTTTTGCATATTGCTTTTTTCACTCAACTTAGAGGTTTTGTGTATTATTGATTATCTATGTAGCACCTTGGCATTCGTTGGGGGGAGACCTAAATAAACAAACTACTAACTCATTTGGTGGAGGACACGGTCAAAGAACATTATCCAAAAATAGAGTGTCTGTGTTTCGATTAGTGCACATTTTGATTTCTCAAGGTTAATGAATATAAGTGCTTGCCATGTTTTCATTTAGATTGTTTTGCATGTCTTAACCTTTAGAGGGTCTTCCTCTTGAGTAGCCTATAAGGTCGGGTGAGAGGGAACCAAGTGGTAACGAGCTAAGGCCAAACTCTTTCAAACCACTATAAATAAATGCGTTTGTGACGGAAGTTGCAAGCGACGAGTGGTGATGTGTCATACTGACATAAGTCTCCTTCAGTGTTTGTGTGGCATGTGAAAACATATAGAGCGTAACCTCTGTAGGTTGGGAGACCTCCTTAACGGAGCTGAACACCACATGTATGGCCACTCGAATGGATGCCTTGACTAAAAACTCTTTGCTTAGAAGCCAAAAACCTTCTAGTTGTTGGTACAAGAGGTCGGACCTTTGATGACATCTCACATTCTTATGACTCTTAGTAGAGATACAAAGTTCACCATGGGGATTTTTCATAGGAACTGATGCTTGGCTTCCCCAAAGAAGTGAGTGTCGTGGAGTGGAACCAGTGGGGTCAAGCATCTAAGTATCCACTTTGAGTAAGCGTAGTTGGGGAAACCCAAGTGATATCCAACATCTATTGTCCTTGCTAGCCATAGGATTCATTGTTGAAGGTGCATGATTGTCTTGTTGGCATTATGGATGAATTGATTATGTGTTGCATTGATGTTTTGTCATTGATGTCAACACTAGTTGTTATGGTTTTGGCTATCGGTAGACAAGTTTTGGTTACTGGTAGAAGATCTAGTGTTACTGACAGAAGACACTATTTGTTGGACACTTCCGACATGTTTGGAACAATGGAGTATATTTGATTTTATGTGTTACATTCTTCTGGAGCATGTTTTGGTTAGTTGGTATTGACTTGGTAATCAGATGATATCATACACTCTTGTAAACCATTGCCGGCATGGGCTTAAGGTTTAACCGGCAGAGCTTTCACTGAGAAATCTTGACAAGATGTATAAGTGGTATTGGTGCGGCTTCTAGATGGATTTCAAGATGCCGAAGATGTTCTTTGATCATGCATCAACTGATTGAAGACATTTCTTTAGCGTGGTGGACCCAGATTAGGTCTGGTGCCTATCTAGGTTATGGACCGGTATCATGTTAAAGTGTTCTCTACATGTTACCAGGATGATTTATAGATTCGTTATTGTTGCTTTGGTCTTAAGCAAGACATGGCATATCATTGTAATATGTATGTATGTAATGATCTTATTGTAATATCTTTTAGGTGGCCGACCTAATTGGTTTAGGCCTTAGGGTTGATATAAATTGATGAAAGATCTCATTGTAAAAATATTTGTGGTCATGGAATGTAATATCATATGTGAAGGAGATTTGGTCGATCATAGGTGATCAAATTGGGATTAAGGAAGAGGTCAAAGGCCTTTGGTATTGAGCTTAACCGAGACTGTAATCAGGCATGGTAGATGCTATCTCTGATGTTCATTATTCTAGATTATTGTGCATTCATCTTGAGGTGGTTATAACCTCTCTGTAGTCAGTGAGACTCTTTTGTAATGAGCAGTACGCTCTAGGTAGTGTGCCTTCCTGCATGTGTACGCCCCTCATTATATCACATACTTTCTGCAGAAGTATCATCTAACTATGGGTAGGCTTCCCACCGTGGTTTTTCCCCTTTTGGGTTTTCCACGTACAAATCATGGTGTTATGTGGTATGGTTGCATTGTGTTGATTATTCGTTTTATTGTTAAGTTGTATTGTTTACCAGTATCTGTTTCTGCTATTCCGATACTTAATGTTTATGTGATTCGGTTAAAGGTTATTAAGTGGATTAATTGATATAATCTGTTAACAATTCATTCACTCCCCCTCTCAGTTGTTCACTAATTATCCTAACATGTCTTGTGTCAAGGCCCAACAAACATTTGTCTTATCTGCTTGTTAGAAGTTGAATCAAAAATAATTCTCGCAAGTGGTCATAAACAACCTTGGTTTTCATAAAAAAAGAAAAACAAAGTTTCCAAAAAGTTCAAACAAGTTTCATATCAAACAAAATTCAAACAAGAGTTCATATTTTGTCCAAGTATTCATCCAACGATTGAACACGGCTTGACAAAACATTGTATATCTTTGTTTCAACATTTTTGTCACTTAGGGTTAGCCTTTGCATAGTCCAACCTTAGGTCTTAGGACCTAGAGACATTGCCCTTCATTTTAGCATCCTCATTTTGCATTGAGGTTTAAAATCATTTCCCCAAGTCTCCATTGCATTATCATTATCCTAAACTAGGTTTTGGCTTAGCTTATACCATAGGTTATATCATTGCATAGTTCAAACCTGAGGTCTTGTCTTAGGTTGACATCGACATACATTTGCATTTACATCCCTAATCTTACATCATTGGGTCATATCATATCATTGCTCCAAATCATATCATATCATAACATCAGGTCATATCATAACCCTAGGTCATATCTTTGCATCATAATCATAACTTTGGTCCATATCATAAAATAAGGTTGCATTTATAGCCTTAGGTCATGTCACATTTTTTAGTCATATCTTTGGTCCATTTTATATCTTTAGGTTATTTGATATCTCTAGGTCATAGCACATCTTGAGCTCATTTTCATATCATATCTTGGGTTAATACCCTAGGTCATTGTCATTATAATTGTACTCTTGCATTTAGTCTCAAAATTAGGTTTGCCAAACTTGCAAAATCAAAACTTTAGATTAAACCCTAAGTTGTTGTTAGGGAGTCTTGACCTTGTCCAACATTTGTCCTTTTGTCACTATCATTTTGTCAAACCTAGCTTAGTATCCAAGCGTATGGGTGAGAAATTGTCAATTTGTCCTATTGTCATTTTGTCCTTTGTCCTCTTAAGGTCTTAACTTCATTTCAATTTCCTAAGGGTCACATATTTAGGGTTACATTTTAAAGTTTGTCCAAATATTCAAAAACAACAAAAAACATAGGTTGCATTCCTACCCGAAGTTGCATGTTGATATCCCAAAGTCAGTTGCATATCATTGTCATTCCAAAAATTCAAAAGATCCAAAAATATTTAGTTGCATTGTCAATCACCTAGGTTGCACTATTTCCATACATCATTCCTAAATTCAAAAATCCCCAAAACATTGCATTGTGACATGTCTATTGAAACAAGATTCCAAGCTCCTATAATGTAACAAATTTTGACATATCTATCGATGATTGGTCCAATGAATAATACAATGCAATCAAGTCTTGATCCAAGGTAATTTAAATTCTATCCAACCCAAGAACAAGGCGATATCAATCAAACTATTTATGATTAAACAAGCATCCAAATACAAAAACTAGAGGAGAAATTAGCTCGAGAAAAAGAGATCTTGGAACAAAAGGTGAATTTTTTTTAGAAGAATAGATCACAAATGTCCAAAATGTTTCACAAATTTCTAGGTCCAAATGCAAATATTGATCCAATTGATGTAAGAGATTTTATAGAATGATCAGACATCCCAGCTCTCATCTCTCAAATAGAAATGATGAAACAATTTCAAGCAAAAACCACAAATTTCAATCAAATCCCAAATCAGACTTCCTTTGATCAAATTTTATTCAATCAAATCTTGAATCAACAATCAATGGTTCAATATATTCAACCAGCACAGCCAATGGTTTAACATATCCAACATTTTCAACCAACAGTCCAAAACATCCAACCAACACAATCAATGGTGTAATTTCAACAATACGCTCAACAAACACACAGTATCAACAATTTGGTCAACCAAATATGGATTATCGACAACAACAACATCATTCAAAAAACTCAGTATCAACAATCATAACCACAAATTCAAAAACAAAAGTTGCAATACACATTAGGCCAAATTTCAAACATGACAGACCAATTCAACCAAAACCCAATTCAAAATCAAAACATAACATCAAACCAAAACCAAATCCCTTTCAAATAAATCCAACATCAAAACCCAACCATGTCAAAATCTCGCAAGGATTCAATTGTGTCTCCAAAGAAAGGTAGCTCTTTTACAAAGCTCTTAAAGAGGGTCCTAAGTGATCTTTCTAAGATAGATCAAAATCATGCACCCATGTCTAGCAATGGCTCACCATTCCCTCATAAACAAATTAAATCTCTAGTGGCATCTATTACTACACCTTTTGAAGCTTTTCAAGCACCTCCCATATCATCCTCATCAAACAATACACCCAAGGATGAAATCCCCCAAGGGCTATCCACAATTAATTTCCAAGCTAATCCAATTCATGATACAAGTCCCTATCATTCTTTAAAAATGCTTGACCCAATGCCACCATGTGCTTCATTTCCCATCACACCTATTCCACAAGATCCCATTCGAAGTCCATCTCCTTCATGCCCCAGCATTTATTTCCTACCAGAATCCCCCACGCATATTCAAAGTCCAACCCCATGTTAAGAGGATAATCTAGAGCATGATGAAATGAGTCCTAAAATAAATCAAGATCAAGATCCTGAAAGCTTATCATTCCATCCAATTGTTGATGAGGATCCCATCTTCCCAGACACTCATGATGATCCTGTAAGGAAGTTAAGTAGCGGAAACAACTTCCTACACTAACCTTGAGAGGAGGGTAATGCAAAACTTTTTCAGATCATTACAACAGTTACAGAAAATAGAAATAGATATAATAGCAATCATACCACAACACAATGATTTACGTGGGGAAAACCCTTTCGGGAGAAAAACCCCACCCTCCAAAAGCAGCTCAATATTTTATTCAGCAATCAAAAACAGATTACAAAATACTTGCAGAGCAAGCTCTTCACAGGAGTACCGTTAATCAGAGATTCAGAGGCAACTCAATAGCCATAGGACTCTTACACACAACCTCTATCTCACACACCTCATAAATAGGAGATACAATACAAGAAACCGTCAAACGGTATTACAAAACCATGGGCTAAAACCACCCAATAAGGTGTAGCTGACCTTATCTCCCTTCTAGATTCCCTATGACATGTTAAAGCACACATCAACACGTGTCGCTCCCTTTTACCGCTCATTTATGTATCCGATACAAATTATTTTTCCTATTTCAGGAGTACAAACTTCTGGAGGCCATAACTTGAGAACCGGGTGTCCGATTGACGAACCGTTTGAAGCGCTGGAAAGCTCGTGAAGTGCTCTATCACCTCGTAACCCACTTCGCCGGTTACGGCCACTTTTCAAGGCGTTTCGGAGCCTCTAAAGTCCCCAAAATTAAGTTTAAACATTTTATTGCACCCCTCCAAGACGAAAACTTTAATATCTTCAAAACTAGCTGTGACCTTGCGACGAAACTTTACCGGAATGCTTATCTAGCCAACCAGAAGCTTCAGGGAGAGTTTCGCACTATTTCGTGCTCAAATGAAAACTTACTATAAATAGTAACCTCACATAAATGCAAGGTTGAGACACCATTTTTCCCAACAAATCTCCCACTTGTCGAACACCTTGCAGGAGCAGAAGGGAATGTCAACACAATGAATCAATTGCTAGGGGCCATAAGGCCCATAGACTCTGAACACCATCTGAACATCTCTGTGCTCACAGCCTTAGTTAAAGCATCTGCAACATTCATCAAAGTTTCCACCTTAACTAGCTTCACCCTACCATCTTCGACCATATCTCTAACAAAATGATACTGAACATCAATATGTTTGGTCCGGGCATGAAATGTCGGGTTCTTAGCTAGGCTAATTGCACTCTGACTGTCACAGTAAACTGTCACTGTACCTTGTTTTATTCCAATATCCGAACATAGTCTCTTAAGCCAAATGGCCTCTTTACAAGCATGAGTAGCTGCCATATACTCTGCTTCAGTAGTGGATAAAGCAACCATAGCTTGTCGCTTACTCATCCAACTAATTGCACCACCAAACAAAGTAAACACATAAGCACTGGTGGATCTTCTGCTATCAATATCACCTGCCCAATCTGAATCCACATAACCATGGATATCAAGGGAAGTCATGTCTCCAACTGAATTACCATGATAACACAAAGAATACTCTGAAGTACCCTTCAAATATCTGAAGACTCTTTTGACTGCATCCCAATGAACTCTACCAGGATTAGACATATATCTAGAAAGTACTCCCACTGCTTGGGCAATGTCTGGTCTAGTACAGACCATAGCATACATCAAGCTTCCAACCGCACTCTGGTAAGGCACTCTACTCATGTCTTCCATCTCCAATGGGGATGTAGGACAATCTGAAATAGATAGTTTCATTCCAACTGTAAAAGGAACACTCAATGGTCTACAAATTTGCATGTTGAACCTCTGTAACACTGAATTCACATACTTACTCTGGCCTAGCCATAGCTTTCTGTTCACCCTATCTCTTCTAATTTCCATCCCAAGAATGTGCTTTGCTGCACCAAGATCTTTCATTTCAAATTTAGCAGCGAGCTGAGACTTCAGTTCTGAAATCATACCTTTCCCTTTACCAATGAATAACATATCATCAACATACAATGCAATGAATAAGAAATGATCACCATAAGATTTAAAATAAACACAGTGATCTGATTTAGAACGTTCAAATCCCAAACTCAACACATATGTATCAAATTTCTGGTACCACATCCTAGGACTTTGTTTGAGGCCATACAAAGATTTCTTCAATTTACAGACCAAATTACTTTTGCCTTTCACCACATAGTGCTCCGGCTGTGTCATATAAATATCTTCCTCCAAATCACCATGAAGGAAAGCAGTTTTCACATCCATTTGCTCAACCTCTAAATCATAAGCAGTAGCAATAGAAAGCAAAAATCTAATGGACGTCATTTTTGCAACAGGAGAAAATATCTCACCGTAATCAACACCCTCAACCTGAGAGTAGCCTTTTGCAACCAACCTTGCTTTATACTTCTCAATGCTTCCATCTGAACCAATCTTTTTCTTGAACACCCATTTACAACCAACAGGTTTTCGTCCTTCAGGCAATGGTACAAGATCCCATGTATCATTCTTTTTCAAAGCTGCCATTTCTTCCTCCATAGCAATCTTCCAGGATTCTGCATCATTCATACCTAATGCCTCTTCTACAGATTTAGGTTCATCCACACTAGTATTCAGAGCAAAAATACATCTCCAATCATTAGGTGAATACCTTTCAGGTGGTTGTCTATGTCTTGTAGACCTTCGAACAAGCTGAGTTGGGGGTTCTTCCTCCTCTTCTGAAGATTCAGAGCTAGATGAGCTCTCCTCAAATTCTTGCCTATCTAGGGGTCTCGATTCAACTCTTTCAGGTGTAGAAGGAAGTTGAATCACATCTTCTTTTTTAGTCTGTTCTGGCTGCAATGTAACAGAAGGAGACTTAATTTCTCTAAAAATAACACTTCTACTGTGAATTACCTTTTGTGCAACAGGGTCCCAAAGCTTGTATCCTTTCACACCATAACTATACCCGATGAAGATACATTTCACAGCCTTGTTCTCCAACTTTGTTCGCTTCTCCTTTGGCACATGTGCATATGCCTCGCAACCAAAAACTCTAAGATGTCTCAATGAAGGCTTGTGACCTGACCATGCTTCCATAGGTGTTTTATCAACAAGAGCTGATGTAGGAGACCTGTTAATCAGGTAGCAAGCAGTGGCAACAGCTTCAGTCCAAAACTTTTGTTCGAGACCAGCACCACTCAACATACTCCTAGCCTTCTCCATCAGTGTCCTGTTCATTCTTTCTGCAACTCCATTCTGTTGTGGAGAATACGGAGTTGTCTTCTGCCTGTTAATTCCACAGTCTTTACAGAATCTATCAAAATCATTAGAGCAAAACTCACCGCCATTATCAGTTCTCAAACATTTTATTTTCTTTCCAGTCTGCAACTCAACCATTGCTTTAAATTCTTTAAAACGACTAAAAACTTCAGATTTACTCTTTAGAAAATATACCCATGTCCTTCTACTAAAATCATCAATAAATGAAACATAATATGTGGATTTTCCAATCGAAGAGACATCTACTGGACCAAACACATCAGAATGGATAAGATCCAAAACACCACAAGTTTTATGAGAACTTGAGTAAAACTGAACACGGTTTTGTTTTCCATAAATGCAATGCTCACAGAAATCAAAGCCAAGATTACAATCATTCAAACCTTCAACAAGATTTTTATTTTTCAAGGTCCTTAGACCCTTTTCTCCAATGTGGCCAAGTCTCTGGTGCCATGACATAGTCTTCTCTGCAGGTAACTTTGCTTCAGACGAAAGAGCACCCTTAGGTACCCAAAAACCATTTCCATCTGCTGAAGATGAAACCTTCAAATCTTCCAGTGAAGTATCCACAGATTTACTTTTTACAGAAGTGCTATTACATTCAACAGTGTATGCTTCAAGCTTATACAAAGTGCCAAACCTGACACCTCTAGCGACTACCATAGCACCCTTAATCATCTTACATCCTGTTTCAAAAAAGACTACCTGCACACCTGCATCTATCAGTTTGCTCACAGATAACAGGTTTCGTTTTAATGCAGGGATATGCAGCACACCATTAATCCTTTTTATTCTACCATCAGAAAACCTGATTCTAACTTTACCTCGACCAACAATGTCTAGAGGTGAATCATCACCCAAGTACACCTTACCTCCATTAAATCCTTCATATTCAGAAAACCAATTTCTATTGGAAGTCATATGAAAAGATGCACCTGAGTCAATTAGCTAGGCATCATTACCTGCATGAGTCGCCAAAGCCGTAATAAATGCATCGCCATCTTCCTTGTCGGACTCAAAATCAGAATCGAACTTTTTCTTTTTCTTCTTCTTTTCTTCTTTGCAGTCCTTACGGATGTGACCCGGTTTACCGCAATTCCAGCAAATGACTTTGGACTTTCCAGGAGATTTCGATCTCCCTTTGGATTTGGACTTGCCGCGCTTCTCATTCTTCTTGCCTTTCTCCTTAGGTCTTCCACGAATGGTTAGGGCTTCCTTTGAACTGATGGATACCTTCCTTCGCATCTCTTCACCGAGTAGGGCACCCACCACGTCTTCAGATTTCAAAACAATAGAAGTACTACCGATAGCCATAACAAGAGAATCCCACGAATCAGGTAAAGAACAAAGCAAGATCTGACATTTCTCCTCCTCATCCATCTTAACACCGACGGATACTAATTGAGCCATAATCATATTGAATGCTTCTAGGTGGTCTGCAATTCGTCCACCCTCTTCCATCTTCAAGGAATACAATTTCTTTCTTAAGAAAATTTGATTTAATAAAGATTTCACTTGATACATCTCACCAAGCTTAGTCCATAGCTTCTTTGCAGAGTTTTCTTCATGGACATTGATTAGAACAGAGTCTGCCAGGCACAGTCTGATTAGACCCTTGGCTTTTCGGTCCATAACATCATACGGAGCTGCCGCAGTAGGATCTGAGGGCCTTTGGACATTCGCATCAATAGCATCCCAAAGATCTCGATCTATTAGCAGATCTTCCATCTTCAGCTTCCACATCTCAAAATTACTTCCATTAAATTTCTCCACCTCTATTCTCCTTGACGAACTCGCCATCTGAATATTCCTGCAACAAGATCAAAAAGTGTCTTCTGCACAAGCTCCCACTCAAATCTGGATTAGTTCAAAAAACCCAACTGCCCACAATTGAAACCAAAGGTGATCAGGCTATGATACCACTTGTAAGGAAGTTAAGTAGCGGAAACAACTTCCTACACTAACCTTGAGAGGAGGGTAATGCAAAACTTTTTCAGATCATTACAACAGTTACAGAAAATAGAAATAGATATAATAGCAATCATACCACAACACAATGATTTACGTGGGGAAAACCCTTTCGGGAGAAAAACCCCACCCTCCAAAAGCAGCTCAATATTTTATTCAGCAATCAAAAACAGATTACAAAATACTTGCAGAGCAAGCTCTTCACAGGAGTACCGTTAATCAGAGATTCAGAGGCAACTCAATAGCCATAGGACTCTTACACACAACCTCTATCTCACACACCTCATAAATAGGAGATACAATACAAGAAACCGTCAAACGGTATTACAAAACCATGGGCTAAAACCACCCAATAAGGTGTAGCCGACCTTATCTCCCTTCTAGATGCCCTATGACATGTTAAAGCACACATCAACACATGTCGCTCCCTTTTACCGCTCATCTATGTATCCGATACAAATTATTTTTCCTATTTCAGGAGTACAAACTTCCGGAGGCCATAACTTGAGAACCGGGTGTCCGATTGACGAACCGTTTGAAGCGCTGGAAAGCTCGCGAAGTGCTCTATCACCTCGTAACCCACTTTGCCAGTTATGGCCACTTTTCAAGGCATTTCAGAGCCTCTAAAGTCCCCAAAATTAAGTTTAAACATTTTATTGCACCCCTCCAAGACGAAAACTTTAATATCTTCAAAACTAGCTGTGACCTTGCGACGAAACTTTACCGGAATGCTTATCTAGCCAACCAGAAGCTTCAGGGAGAGTTTCGCACTATTTCGTGCTCAAATGAAAACTTACTATAAATAGTAACCTCACATAAATGCAAGGTTGAGACACCATTTTTCCCAACAGATCCCACCATCCATGTCCATCCTATCCAAAGTCCCATTGACACTTCACTTCTTGAGAAAGATCAAGATATCCTAGTCCACTCTATCCTAAATAATCCCCTTCCATTTCATGAACAAAATGTCCTTTTAAGTCACATTGGCATTCCACTCCTTGAGAAAGATCAAGATATCCCTTTCGTCATTCCTAATGATCCCATTGAAAGTCAAGAGCAGAGAATCTTTAAAGAGGAATCCAATTATCTTCCTCCTTGTCAAGATCAAACTATCCTTTTAGCTTCATGTCCACCACAAGATGCTATCATCCCTCCATCTCCATGTCCTAATCCTTCATATACGCTCCAAGACCTCATTTATTTTCATGATCCCATTATTACTCCCACTCCATCTCATGAAGAGCATGTCATTGATCTTGATTCCCCACAAGATCCTCATTCCCCTATCATTGATCGTACTCCTCCTCATGATCCTAGTCCCCTTAATGATTCTAATATGTTGGTGCAAGATGTTCATGAACCCCCTACATGCACAATGGGTTCCTCCACTTTGGTTCAGTCTAATCTACTTCATGATCTTGTCATTCCTATCATTTCATATCCACCTCATAATGGACTCGCATCTTCTTCCCGAAGTAGAGAGTATACTACAGGTCAAAATATTTATAAACACAAAGGAGTAGACCTTCACAAGCAAGAACCCCTCCATGTTAAATAAAATATTAATGGTCATTGCCTCAATGCCATTACTTAAGATGTCGATACCCTTTCTAAATCCAACATCTCTCCAAAATCCAAACATGCACCTTCCCCTTCATCCCTTCCATCCATCTTAGGTCCTTATATCCCTTCGTTCCCTATTCAAGGTCATCAAAGGCACACATCCTTGAGCACCTTCCATCCATCCAAATAACCTCTATTTCATTCCTATCAATTCATAAATTCCTTTCCCCCTCCAAGCAATTTGGATGTCAAGCATAAAAGTCATAAGTCCAGCAATGGACACATGCATTCAAGGATCAACATGTCCAATCTAATCGACATGTCAAAATGAAGCAAAATATGATCCAAAAAGAAAAATAAATCCAAATGGCCACAAAGGCCCATTGCTCAAAAAGAAAAGTTAAAGGCTATATGGGTTCCTAAATCATTGTGCAAGCAATGCAAACCAAGGAACCACACAAAAATGAAAAATCAAAGACCACGTGGATCCCTAAGAAGCTCTTTGAAACACAACGATCTAAAGAAAAATCCAACTTGGCATCCAAAATTGTTGTTCCTCCATCCAATCTATTCCTCCATCACCTCCTTCATCCATTTTGGATCCTTATGTCCCAAAATCCCTAGCCTTTCCTCCATCAAAATCTCAAATTTCAAAACCCACTTTTCCTCCACCAGTCCATCACCTATCAAGGTGTGTGCCAATGTTGATCTTGCCAGCATGTCCATCCCTTCAAGCACAATTATTCCAATATCCTATCCATTATCCAATGCATATGTTTCATCCTTCCGTCCCTCTGATCCCATCTTTTCCATAAATCTTGTCCTTAGTGTTGATATGTGGCGACTGATCAACAAAGTACTGTACACTCAGCACGTATCCTTGTCGGGGTCTAGGGTCGGGCCGGGCCTCAGGAATGCGGGCGGTAGCCCGTTGTGGGGATTTGGGGGTGGCAGCCCTCGAGAAATTTTTTTTTGGACGTTTTTGTTAATGAAAACTGACATTGTAATAAAACCCTAAAAAGGCCAACTTTGTTTGTTGCCCTAAAAATGCATGTTATAAGTGGTTGGGATGCTTAAGGCATTGTGAGGCTGATGTACTGCTTTTTCTGGATAATAAGAAAGATTGGGCGGCTGTGTATGGTGGACATAACCCATTCTGGGTGAACCACGTTAAATATTTGTGTTATATGTGTCCTGTTTTATTCCTTTATCTTTTGTATTTAGATCTACATATAATTGTTAGTTCATATTTGCTTCAGATCTGCTTGAAACCCTAACACTTAGTCCCATCTCATTTCCATGTCGTGATCCTACCAACGTCTTTGAGCATACTTTTAATAGTCATGGTCAATTTTTCAAGCCTACTCTTCTCAAAATAAGATGCTTGAGTCCACCTTCCATCCCCTATCATGTGTCCATTTTTTGCTAAAATTCATCAGAAAATAATAATAATAATAATAAAATAAAAAATAAAAAAAATTGAAAAGAAGAAAGCAAAAAAAGAGAAAAAAAGAATTTAAAGAAAAAATAATTCGTCCATTGTGAAAACCTGGCGAATAGGCGCCTTGGGCAAGTACCTTGATGAAAACTTGTCAAACAGGTGTCATTCGTAATCTATGAACTTCTTGCATTCCATACTTAGGGGCAGGTTTCATTATCCTATCATCCCTCATGTCCATATCCCCTATTTCACCTTTGATCTTGACAAGGTTGGCGACCTTCATGAACATCATGCATCCTGTTCCCAACTTTCAGTCTATCATAGCTTTTGGTCTTTATCCATTTGCTTATTACCACCTTTCATCCATATTTCTTGGCTTATTGCAACCTTCGGTCACTATCCCTTAGCCTATCGCAACCTTCAATTCATATCCCTTACGTATTTTTTGATCGTGCTTGTTCTATACATATCCTATCACTGTCCATACACTCTTTTCCATCCCTTGATCTTGATTCAACATAAGGACGTAAAATGCAAAACATGGTTTCAAAACCCTCTTGACATGTCCCTCATGCCATACCATTGCTTTATATTTTCATATCCAGTCCCTTATCCATCACGTGATAGCCCTTGGGCATTGAATTTGTTATATCTCCATAATAAATGGCCTTCGTCTTCCATCTATCCACTAATATTTCAGCAATCTTATTTGTCCATCCTTGCTAGACACTGGAGGTAAAAATTTGCTACACTCATTTGACAGTTATCACAGTGAATAGCTTGAACGCTATGACATGTACATAGCTATAATGTCCTGAAAAAAAAAAAAAAAAAATCCTGAAAAAATCCTGAAAAATCAAATAATGTCTTGAAAAAATTCAAAAAAAAACATTCATAAAATGTCCTGAAAAAAAACACAAAAAAAATCAAAAAGTTCAAAAACCCTCAAGAAATCAGAACACATTAAAAATCCAAAAACAATCACTTTCATTTTGCTAATAAATTGTCCCTCTTGTACATAGGCATCTACGTAGACATCAAACAACTGACACATTAAAACATTGCACTTAGCAAATCACACATTAACAGATGAATTGTTCGACCAACCAAGCATTCAAACCGATCGAACTTGTCTTGTCAATCAATCAACATCAATATCATTGGTCCTAGTCAACATTATCATGGGTCTTATACAGGGTGTGGTATACTCGAAACCAAACTGTGTCTTGTCTTAAACAGGGTACTGCATTCCCTGAAACCAGACAACATGATCGTCCTTTTATCACATTGTGATGTCACAATGTTGGTTCCCACTTTTTCGTACATCCTGATTTTTACTAAAATCATACACTTTTTTAGAAAATATAACAATTTAAGCTTTAAAAGGTCCCATTTGAATTAATTAATTGAAGAGAGTTAGATCAAAGGCTCTTAGATCAAAATTACTTGGATCTAAATAATACTTGCAATGGAGTCTCCTTTGCATCTATCAAATGTTGATAAAAAAATAATTTTACATTAGCTTTTTGGGGGTCAAATTAATTCATTTAGAAGTTTTATTTTTTTAAGTATTTAGCCCTTATTATAAGCTTTCCAAATAGCATTATTTTTAATATATTTAATTTCATTAATATATTTTTATTTTATTTCTTATGAATGTACGGTTTTCACCGAACATGAACTTCTTTGTTCAATGCTTATGGAGAAATAGTAAATGTCACCCAAAAAAATATGAAAAATATTTACGCACTAGGTATTGAAGTCCTCTTTCCAACAAAAGAACAAAAAATGATTTTCGTTACATATAAAACAAGTTATGTAATATTAAATGGACATATGTCAAAATTACAGTTAACTCGACTTCAAATCTTAATAAAATATGAAATATTGAAGATAATGTTACAAAACCAATTGAAAACACTAGATATGGATGTTACAAAACCAAATTGGAAATAATCACATTCATATCTATTATAGAAAAAAAGTTATGATATACGGAGTGAGTATCACTCTTTAAAAATGTTATTTTTTGAAAAAAACTAGTTTTCGAGGGAAATAGAAAAATGGAAGCAAATTGAATCCAAAAATTATCAAAAAAATATTTTTAGAATCTGCATATAAAATGACACAAATCACTAGTTCACATCATCTACAAATTCCTTACGGTTTATAAGTAATAAGTGTCTGAATCTAAAGTTTTTTTTTTCTGAAAATGAATATTGCAGTGTCAAAGTTGGCAAAAAAGTGTAACCCACTATTGTGGGTTCACCCCACAACATTCAATGTTGACAATAAGATTAGAATGTTTGTTTGACTTGTTTGAATTTGGGAGTCTTATCTCGTCATTGATTTATTTTTGGCTTTGACCATGTTCCTATGTTACTTGATGATGTCACTGAGTGATTTAGAGTGGCTAGGATTACATAATGTCTTAGGATGCTTGAACCATTCTTTGTCTACAATGTGTCTGTCTTACGCAAAGGGATTGCATTAGTATCTTGGCCTTCATTGCAATGGTGCACTACATCTATTTTTCTATATCAAATAAAGGTTCTCACCTACTGTTTGCATTTGTGAAAGCAAGATTTCATCAAACTAATTGTGTGAGCTTGAATTTCATCCTTAGAATATTACCTGCAATAAATTAGTTTCACAAAATACAATGGAAATGCATACAGGAAATCCAAAATCCACCAATGAAACTACATGAAATACATACTAAAATAAAACATTATTTTACCTTCATGGCTTATGTCTCATTGTGTCCTAACTCCACTGTTCCTGGTTGCAGATGGTGTGCTCTCAGACAATGCACCGTTGGCCTCTAAGATGGCATATGAAGAATGGACTGATAACTTGTAGTTAACTGATAGTATGATATGCAAAGCTACATGATTATGCTAAAATGATTATGCTATATGATTATATTGTTAAAATGATATTTTCTAATTGCTTCAAAAACTCACAGATGCATATGATTGATTGAAAACTATTTTTGAATACTAACTCTCTCAACTAAAGCTCTTGATTTTATAGACTTTGAGAGGATTAGATGATGTGGCTCAGATCAACAATCATGATCAGATATGCAGATTTGGAAGGCTATGAGCAAAGGTGAAGGTTGCGAGAAAGGGGGAAGGAGAAGACAACTGTCACTCATCTCACCTTGACTGGGTTGCTGACTGAGAGAATCTAGGGATGGTTGGAGGAAATTTAGGCATGATAGGACAAGTGGACTCAAGTCCTTCCTAAGATGTAGGGGTGTTGGAGAGAATATAGGAAATGGTTATGAAATATGTGTAGTACACAATTTTTATTAACTTTGGAAGTTGGAGATAAATCATGAATTAATATTTAAGAAATATTAATTTCCTTAGCCACATGTTTGATGAGTTGGATAAAGGATTAAATAATTTAAGAATTATTTAATATTTGAGACTATAGGATAGGAGAATAATATTAAATATTGGATATTTAATTGATTGGAGAAGATAATTAAATATTAGATATTTAATTAACTTGAGGAATAAGATAATTAAATATTAGATATTTAATTAATTAGAAGAATAGGATAAATGAATTAATTAATAAAATATTAATTAATAGAAAGATATGAAAATGAATTAAATTAATTAATCTTTTCAAATTAACTATTTAATAGATGAATAATTATTAAATAAATATAAAATATTTATTTAATTGCTCATAGCCAATTTTTAGGTGTATACATTTTGCCCCTCTTTGAAGCGAGGTGTGACGACGCGTTGATTCAAAGAATAATTTCATTTGATGATGATATTGGTTTGATAGGATGCCCTAGACCTTGGTTGATAGATTGTGGTACGATGATGCCCCCTCAGGAGATCAATTGAGATAGTTGATTGGCGAAGCGATTGGATGATTACGAGATTGATGTCTTGATTAGAAAAGGTTTGATTCTGCAACTTTGATTGATGAAAGTGTGAGTTCTTTGATCACAATGGTTTAGTTTTCTATTGATAAGATGAGATCGATAAGATCTAGATATAGTCTGGTTTTAGGAATGACACCTCCTGTGTAAGACAAAGATGATCAAGAGCATCTGGTTTCAGGAAAGATATATCTTATATAAGACGCGATCAGAATGTCTGGTTTCAGGAAGGATACATCTTGTATAAGACATGATATGATAGATCAGATGCGACTGATTGATAGAATGGATTAAGATTGATTGGATAAAGAACTGACAGTTTGTTGATATCAGGTTGCAGGATCAGTCGATATGTTGATGGTGATTCGGTTGAGGGGGTGATATAAGATTGTCGCTGGGTTGACAATATCATGAGAGAGATGAGTCATCAGTTTGATTGTGTATACACTTATGATGATGCTTCGATGATTCTTGTGATGGATTTAGCCTTGGATAAGATGAGCTTGTAGGATCCCATTCAAGAATGAAATGCAAGCTAACTACAAATGCAAATGCAAATGAAATGCAATGATTTACTTTTGATTTATGATGATGTAAATGCAAATGATCTATATGAAATATTTTTGAGTTTTTATGTAATGTTTATGATGATTATGAGTCTAAGTGCAAAGATGTAACTAAATGATCGTTAATGGAATGATAATGCAAACTATAATGATGATACTCTACATAGTTAATGAAATTCACTTAATTGAATGCAAACTAATCCAATGATTTAAATGCCACTAGATGAAATGGATGATGATTAAAATGATTCTAAAAATGAATGCACCTATAATGATCAAATGCAAATTATTTTTGTTTGTCCAAGTATACTCAATCTTTATTTATGACCGTTGATCTGTTAATGAAATGATATTCTTATAATGCAGCTGACAAATGAATGCTTACAATGCAAACAAATAATGAGCTAATGAAATGATCTAACTAAAAATTGTACTGCCATTCTTCATATGCTATCGGGTAACAGTGCTTGATTTCATCATTGAGCTTAAAAATGTTGTAAGAAAATACAAGCAACTTGACATAATGATTCAAGATGACCTGAGTATTTCTTACATGGATTTTGATATAGCAAGTTAATACAAGCAACATGATATAATGGATCAAGTTGACCTGAGTATTGCTTGCAGAACAAACAAGGATTATCTCCTTTCATGCATGACTTGGACCGTCCTCCTTGATCTTTTGCCGATCATATCCTGAGACAAGTTCATACCGTAGTAAGAGATAAACCACAGATAGCAATCAAAGAAAATAATCATGCCCCATCATAGCTCCTCTAGTCATGGGCATCCTTGAGGTGCATAGAGTACATGATTAGCAATAAATTCAAGATACAAACACTGAATCTTGCATGTCATTCACATATTCTTATGGTCATTAACTGATATAATCATCTGGATGAACGATCTTGGATAATCCTTTATAGCTTGCTGATTGATTCTTCAGTTTCTGAGTTTCATGATTCAGTTGTTTGATGAAATGCCTTGATTTTCATCGCTTTTTCTTTGCTTGTTATCTGTTTCAAAACCCTAGGTGTTTTTGTTTTTTCTAAGTTTATCAAATGTTTTGGATTTTTTAAAGATTCAAAAGATCATCTTAGCAAAAGGAATTAGGATTTTGCCCCCAGTGGAAACAAAATTATTATGGATATGAAATGATCAAGATCCAAACCATGACAGAATAGAAATATAGATTGATAGATGCTGATAAAATCTAAGATAGTGACTATGACAAGTATGTTAAAGATTGATAACTATTGATAAGCTGCATATTTCTTGCTAAATGGTTCAGAGAAATGGATAAGCTAGGATATATGGAAGTGATAGATGTGATAGGATGGAGCGGATAGGTGCGTAAAGCGATCTCATAGATGGAGGAACTCACTTTTTAGATAATGCCTATTTACCAGGTTTTCACCAACTAAATTTATTGCATTTTTGTTGTTTATACTTTTTAGGGATTTTCTTGCTTTTCACTGTTTTATGCTTTTTTTGATTTTTTAGAGATGAAACATGTCCTACCATCAATTGATAAAGATAAGACTACCTAGAACAAAATCCAGCAGTCATACTGATCTATGTCATTGTTTTGATTTGTTCGATGATTGATAAGAATGACTGGTTTCAAAGAGTGAGTACCCCGTGTAAGACCGATCTGTCTGGTTTCGAGTGTACCTATCCTTGTATAAGACACGTTGATGTTGATAGATTTTGAGTGATGAATTTATTAACAAGACATGTGATCGGTTTGATTGCAGTATTTGATAAGTGCAAAAAGCTAAAAATAATGATTAGATTTAATGTGTTTGATGCACATGTATGATGAAATAGGGACTTGATTGGTTGATTTGATTGATCGATTGATCGCTTGATTGCGTGATTGGCTTGATTGCTTGATAGATTGCTTGATTAGCTTGATTGCTTGATATATTTCTTGATAGATTGCTTGATTAGCTTGATTGCTTGATAGATTGATTGATTAGCTTGATTGATTAGCTTGATTGATTGATAGATTGCTTGATAGATTAGCTTGATTGATTAGCTTGATTGATTGCTTGATTGATTGATTGCTTGATTAATTAGCTTGATTGATTGCTTGATTGATTGATTGATTGCTTGATTTGATTGATGTTGATTTGATAGATTTGATTGCTTGATTTGATTGATGTGGATTTGATAGATTTGATTGTTTTGATTAGCTTGAGTAGCTCTAAGAAACCGATTTAGTTTCTGATGTAAGAGCTGAGCAGAGTTTTGAGTAAACTCAGTGATTGATAAAAAACCATGATTGATAGTTTTAAAATGATTTGATATCTTAAGTTGCTTCAATTTGATTTGATAGATTTGATAATTGATGATTGATTTAGTTTGATTTGATAGATTTTATTGGCTCTAAGAAACCGATTTAGTTTCTAATGCAAGAGCTTAGTAGAGTTTGATTGAACTCAGTGATTGATAGAAAACCATGATTGATAGGTTTTAAAAAATGATTTGATAGTTTAAGTTGCTTCAATTTGATTTGATAGATTTGATAATCGATGATTGATTCAGTTTGATTGCAGACTTTGATAGTTTTCATATTATTGATTTGATGGATGGGCCATGCGCTCATGCTTTGATTTTCCATTTTGTTCTTTTTTTTTAGTTTTTGGACATTTTTATTTTTTTTGAGCTTTTTGGATTAGAAGAAAGATGTATTTGGTTTCCACAATATATAGAAAGACAAGGAATGGATGAATTGTTGAGTTGAAGATGAATGGGTGAAAGATCGAGGTAGCTTATGAGGAGACACGTCAAGAGATTTTTTTGAAATTATGTTTTTGTCCTTAGTTTTGATCAAGATCAAGGATGTAAAAGGGGATATGGCTGGAGATAGGATATGGATAGGATAAACAAGATCATAGATAGTGATAGATGATGGAAGAAATGAATAGTTAGGATAGATGGTATAGATTAGCATGAAGCAAGATTGTAGATAGCACTGGATGAATTTAGATAGGGTAATGGACACTGGAGGAAGGATAATGGGAGATGTGGTATGAAGAATAGAGTGGATGAAACTTTGACCCCAAGTATAAAGGTCTCCATTTGTAAAGAGGTGATATGTAAGATTGTCACAATATTTAGCACCACCTGAATAAGTGTTCTTGAACTTTTCAAAGATAGAGACCCAACCCACACTTAGAACCTCAGGAAAATTCAACCAAACATATCTAGAAACTAGGAAGTAGACTCAAAAGGGAAGAAGAATCCCAAATTGGATCAAGGTACTTAGTCTTTGATTACCAATGGTGTGCAATTAGGTTCATTCTAGCTCATATGATCATTATAATCTTTAGAATCCAACGTGTCTAGCTACATGAGTTCTCCTGACTTCAAAAGCATCCTGGATAGAGCCTCACTGCCAGAAAGAATCCATAGCTCCAACGAGGTTATCGCTGTAATATCGCAAATATTGCTCCATTGCTAGCCAGGCGTCCATAGCCCCGATGGAGTTACTCGCATTTTCCCATAGCCAATCTTTTGATATTTGATTTTTTTCTTTTCTTTTCTAGATATTTCTTTTCTTGATCATGCTTTGGATCTTTTGATATTGTCTTTTTCTTTTCTTATTTTGATTGCATTGGCTTGTAAGTAATGAAACTTACATGGGTTTGATAATTACAGTGGCATTGAAGTAAGATTTTAGATTTTTCACTAGCCATGTCTTCGACTAAGAGATCACAATGATTTAGAGCAATTGATTAAGTGTATGAGATGTAGTAATCAAAAGATGTCGGTACCAAGATACGATAAGTGGTTCTTTTCTGGATTGAGTGTGTATCCTAACCAAAAGATAATGTTGAAGAGGAATAACTTGGATTCTAAAGTGTATCATGAATATATATCTAGGAAATGGACTGGACATGAGATTCAAGCATGAACAAGCATGTAACAAAATGACACAAATGCCTATTTCATAGATGATAGATTTATGCAAAGGATTGACTGAAAAGGATCGAAGGATAGAAAAGATGTGTTGGATAATAGATAGAATGTTTGAAGATTTGTGTGAGGATAGATGGAAACATATTCAAGATGAGTGTTGGTACACAACTTAAGAAGTAATGAAGATATGGAAGAAATTGAATTTTGGGACATAAGAACCCAAAATAGATAAAGAAAATGATGGAAGAATAGTTTTGAAAAGATGTTTAGATAGATTTTTGAAAGAAGTTCAAAGGTGCATGCCTTTGTTGATCTTTTTTATGGATCATTTGAGGTGATGGAATGGTGGATGGAGGGAAGTAAGGACCCAAGATGGATGGAAGGGATAGAGAGTTTGACTTTGGAATGGAAGGACCTAAAATGGATTTGGAGTATGAAGAGTTTGAATTTGGAATGAAAGGACCTAAAATGGATTTGGAGGATAAAGAGATTGAATTTGGAATGAAAGGACCTAAAATGGATTTAGAGGATGAAGAGTTTGACTTTGGAACGAAAGGACCTAAAATAGATTTGGAGGATGAAGATATTTCTTGATCTTGACTTTGACTTGGAGTAGGACCATTTGAGTTTGTGCTTTGCTCTCGATTTTGAATTAGATTAATGAAGGGGATGGAAGGGATACCATGCTCTTTCTTAGGAGGTGGATGTTGAATGGGACTTTGCTCTTGAGATAAAAGGGGATCATCGTGGATGGAATACCAGAATTTTAGGGGATCATCATAAGATTCTTGATTGGTAGGATCTTGATAAAAAATGGGATTAGATTGGAGAGCCATGATATCTTGATCTTGATTTAGGCTAGGACTCATTTCCTTTGAATAAGCTTCTTCTTTTTCAAGTGACAAGGGATGATCACATGAGCGATCAAAGTTTTAGTTTAGATAGGTTGATGTTGTTGACTTGATGGATACTTCCTTTCGGATACTCAAGCTCACTAAGTTGAATAGAGGGTTTGGTCGATAGGCCCCTATGACAAAGTATGTCAAATGATATGGATAAAGTCTCTTGATATGGAAACTTGATCTGACTAAGTTGAATACCTATCTAGGTATTATTGTTGTTGAGATAGTTGGATGATATACTCTTGATCACTTGGTTTGATCTGGTGTTTCAAATGTTGGAAAACCTTTGTATTACCTTTTTGATTAATTTTTTTCAGCAATTTGTTGGGATTTTTGCTCACTTGTAGATGATAATCTTCTTCAATTTTTGACCATTTGGAACATGTTACAAACATAGACGACACAATGTTTAATAAATAAAATGCACAAGCAAGTACAAATCTTATGGAAGGCTGAGACAATAGTTGTTGAATCTCACGTGGGGTTTCCCCCGAGGCTACACTATTCAAAGAGGATATTTAGATGCTTGACCCCACTGGCTCCACCCTCGACACTCACTTCTTCGAGGCAACCAAGCACCAGTTTCCACAAAAACTCCCCATGGCAAACTTTATATCTCTACTAGGAACCGTATGTGTGTGAGCCGCTTCAGAGGTCCGACCTCCTGCGCCAACAACTAGGAGGATTTTGGCAACTAGTACAAGTGGCTTTTAGTAAAGGCTTTCGGTCATGTGGCCATACATGCGACACTTTCAGCTCTGTAAATACAGAAGGTTCCCAACCTATAGAGGTTACGCTCCATAGGGTTTATGGGGAAACATAGTGTCGGTATGAACTTATCAGCACATGTTGTTTGAACTTTCATCACAAACACAATTTATTTATAGTGGATTGGAAGGACTCGGTATTAGCCCGTTTCCACTTTAGGTCATTCCCTTCTCATTGACCCTCTCAAGGTAGCTCGGGAAGGCAGGCCCTCTAAAGGATTAATTGCTTGAAAGTAAAGAAAGCGTAAAAGAGTGGGTTTGGATTTTTTATCACCCAATTAAGGGGAGAGCATATACCTACCACTTTCGAGACACGAAATACAAGCGTTCTTTTTAACCTTTTCAAAGCAATTTGTTGGCTAAGTCCTATTTGGAGATGTTTCTCCAACAAGCATGGTGTTTATTTTAGCCTTTCATAGCAAATGATTTTATAAACTAGGAATTGGAAACCCTGGTCAACAAAATGAAAATCATTGCAAAAAGTAATTTGCTTTGTAAGAATGGACAAGTTGATTGTATTTTTTAACTTGCAAAATATAAGATTGATTGTGCTTTTTACCTTTGCAAAAAAAATAAAAGATTGTTGTTCTTTTTAGAGTCCAAAATTTGAGGTGTGAATCCTAACTTTGCAAGAAAGTAAATGTTTAATTTGTTGTTCTTTTTACCTTGCAAATGTGATTATTTTTAGAGCCCAAAAACAAGTGAGGTACTTTTTAGAACACCAAATTGAAAAATGAAGTTCTTTTTACCTAAAAGGAGATATGAGTTCTTTTTAACCAACTTTGAAAAAGCTAGAAAAGAAATCACTAAATCCTAAATTAAATCCTCCAAATCTGCAAGAAATTGTTAGAAACCTGCAATAAAAAAAAGAAGTTAGTGAAAATCCAAAACCTTAGGTGGGCTTCCACAAGCCTAATTTCAAATCGTGGTTACAAATTTTTCACTCTTGATTCTGAAATGCCCTAAAATTTGACTAAGTCTTAAATTTGGAGGATCTTCCAAAAACTAGATTTTGCATTATAACTCTTAGAGGTCTGAAACTCCTCTCAAACATCCTGACAATATATATGGAATATAACTTAAAGTATAAGAAAGAGAAAAGAGAAGAGAAAATGTCACTTATACTGAAATGTTATATTCCATATATATTACCCTTGCACAAGCCTAATTTCAAGATTTGATTAAAAATTTTGCACTCTGTTTCAAATGCACTATCTTAGAGAACATACGCGCTAAAACAATTGTCAAATGCGCTAACCCCTTTGTCAAATGCGCTAACCTGCATTACAAAAGTGCTAACCTATGTTCAGAAGTGCTAACCTGCGATGCAAATGCGCTAACCTGTGATGCAAATGCGCTAACCTATTATGCAAATGTGCAGATTTTCAAATAAAAGCGCTAACCTACATGACATATGCGCTAACCTGTGATGCAAATGCGCTAACCTATCAAACAAAAGTGCTGTCAGAATTCACACATGCATGAATCTGCATTGCAAATGCGTTAATTTTATTTTTGCGAGATTTTTAAAGGTATATGTGAGGTCCAGCCCCATGGTGGGCGCCAAAATGTGTGAGCTTGAATTTCATCCTTAGAATATTACATGCAATAAATTAGTTTCACAAAATACAATGGAAATACATACAGAAAATCCAAAATCCACCAATGAAACTACATGAAATACATACTAAAATAAAACATTATTTTACCTTCATGGCTTATGTCTCATTATGTCCTAACTCCATTGTTCCTGGTTGCAGATGGTGTGCTCTCAGACAATGCACTGTTGACCTCCAAGATGGCATATGAAGAATGGACTGATAACTTGTAGTTAACTGATAGTATGATATGCAAAGCTATATGATTATGCTAAAATGATTATGCTATATGATTATATTGCTAAAATGATATTTGCTAATTGCTTCAAAAACTCACGGATGCATATGATTGATTGAAAACTATTTTTGAAGACTAACTCTCTCAACTGAAGCTCTTGATTTTATAGACTTTGAGAGGATTAGATGATGTGGCTCAGATCAACGGTCATGATCAGATCTACAGATTTGGATGGCTATGAGCAAAGGTGAAGGTTGAGAGAAAGGGGGAAGGAGAAGACAAGTGTCACTCATCTCACCTTGATTGGGTTGCTGACTGAGAGAATCTAGGGATGGTTGGAGGAAATTTAGGCATGATAGGACAAGTGGACTCAAGTCCTTCCTAAGATGTAGGGGTGTTGGAGAGAATATAGGAAATGGTAATGAAATATGTGTACGTACACATTTTTCATTAAGTTTGGAAGTTGGAGATAAATCATGAATTAATATTTAAGAAATATTAATTTCCTTAGCCACATGTTTGATGAGTTGGCAAAGGGAAGATGAAGTGGAGATGGAGGGTGAGTTGGATAAAGGATTAAATAATTTAAGAATTATTTAATATTTGAGACTATAGGATAGGAGAATAATATTAAATATTGGATATTTAATTGATTGGAGAAGATAATTAAATATTAGATATTTAATTAACTTGAGAAATAGGATAATTAAATATTAGATATTTAATTAATTAGAAGAATAGGATAAATGAATTAATTAATAAAATATTAATTAATAGAAAGATATGAAAATGAATTAAATTAATTAATCTTTTCGAATTAACTATTTAATAGATGAATAATTATTAAATAAATATAAAACATTTATTTAATTGCTCATAGCCAATTTTTAGGTGTATACACTAATCATTCTTCACTTCTCACGTGCATTTCTTCTAGCTAACATTTCTTCTATCCCATCAATCCTTCTATCTATTCATCAAATCAATCATAATCATGCTATCTATTCTATCTTTTCAATCAAGAAATTCTTCATTTGGTATTAATCAACCCTTTTTCTACAATCCATTAACATTCTTCGCTTCTTATTAACATTTTTCTCTTTCATCATATTTTCTCTTTCTAACATTTCTTCTCTTTTATCGAGAGATCATTCATTTTTTTCATACATAAACAATCTCTCGAGGGGGCATCCCACCTCTGTCTCTCGATCTAGTGGGGCATGATCTTTTTAATTATTATGTGAAACAACGCTCATAATTGCATTGTCTCAAAGAAAGGGAAAATGTAGACACTGAAAATTGTCCTAAGTCTTTGACGACACTTTTCACTAACCTTTTTCGTCTAAACTGATTAAATAATTTTAATTATTTAATTAGTGCTAATATTCTTCTTCTAATTTCCAATAATTAAATAATTTTTTAATTATTTAATTATTGTTCTTCTAAACCATTAATTAAATATTTTTTATTATTTAATTAATGTTCATCATTGTCTCTTTCTAATCAATTAATCTTGATCTTAATCAATTAATCTTAACTATTCCTCTTTGATTAAATAATTCGCTTAATTATTTATTCCATTTATTCTAAGCTACTAATTTGGTATTTATGAGAAGGTAATTAAATCAATCTTACCCATCCAATCAATCCTAATTTTTTTATAAATTGAACTCTCATTGCTCATATTCAAAAAACCACATTTCGAGTATCCTTATTCTGTCGATTTCACTCTTTGCAATCTTGTTTTTCTACTTACGTTTGCACTTGTAGGTGAGATCCACAAAGTCATATTTGAAGGTGAAAGAAGAACAATGGAGGTCGATGAAGGCAACAAATTCGGATGGTTTGTGTATTTATTTTAAAGTTTTGCTTTCGTTCTTTCATTGAATGTATTACGATTCATTTTCATAACTTGTTAGTTTTTGTGGTTAGCTAACTCATATGTTATGAATTTTATGTCCAATTTCCTTTCTACAGGGTTCTCTATTGTTTACTATAATAGTGACATATCCCTAAATGGGATTTCGTTCCACAATAATACTCTCCTATTAGGTTGCTAAATGTGGGACATAAAACCTTTACAAATCCTTGAGAGATATTGATAAGAGTTTTGCCTATAAGTTTCTTTCACTCAAATAGTTTTTGTAGAATGAAGATTATATCCTGAGTATTCTAATTACCCAATAGGTAGGGCTATATTGGATTAAGGCCTCCTTAACCAGAAAAAAAAGGTGAATGCATTTGATTTTGAAAATACTTATGATCCCATTGAGTGAACCATTATAGAGACTATGTTGAGGACAATGGAATTAGTTTATAAGTTTGTAAGAACAATAATCACTTTTTTAAAAGATTTCTTTTCTCAATTAGAAATTAATGGGGAGCAGATCGAATCATTTAATTTCAAATCCTTTTATCCTCGAAGTTCTATTAGCCACAGTTCTAGTTTGACAATTTCATTGTTTGTATAAGAAGCCAAATTGATTCATTGTCTCCTTAGGAACTTGACCTATTCATCTAGTAAAATGAATGATATTGCCAAATATGGATGACTTGAAATCCAGTTCCACATGACACTTCATGTTTGTGTTGTGTTTTTGAGCCACAAGCTGGCAATATGTTGAAGGATTTAAGACTGCAGGAAATTAGCACAGATGATAAATGGGAGATTAAGGCTATGGAAGGAGAGGAGTACAGTTCTCAGTGTCCTCCTCACTGAGTGAAAAAATTGAAGAACTTGGATTCTCCTGAGATCCAACTCATAATGTTCTGTATCCTCTTCATTTTCTCGTCTGTTACTCTGTTTGCACAAAATAAATAAAATAACATGAATTCGAAGAATTAAAATCCTGCAAGACATGGTCATAATAAAATAATAATAATAATAATTTTGAAACTTTTAGAGAGATGAAATGATAAAAACAAATTGTTACCCTCGACATGATGAGAAATTCGCTTGAAATTAGCGTTGGAGGATGCTCATTCTCTACTAATTTTCTCTGCTCAAAATGTGATGCTCAGAATGTGGTTAGAGTATATACAAACGAAGAGTTTAATGCTTCTCAACCCAAAATAAAATAAAATTTATTGAATTCAAATAGAATCTGATTCGGTAAAATACAATCTAATGCGATCTAAAATTGCTCTTAGTAAATCCGATTTGATCTCACATTCAATGCATCTATCATTTCAGTTGATTGGAAAGAGACGCGTGAGACAACTCTCTCCATGCTCACTATCGGTTGAAGATCTCAACAATCTTATTTGTATCCCCCTGAAATTTGTTTGCTCAAATTTTCAGACCACTTGGAAGCTGTTTTGAAAGACACTTGTGAGACAGGTTTTGGATGAAACCTCACAATATATGTAGCCTATCGGCTAATAAATGAGTGAGTTTTAATTACATTCATGTGATCATTGGTGTATGGGATGAGGAGTATCATTGTTAATAATTTTTAAGTTTTTTTATTGTTATTTTTTCTATGTGGATCTTGATCAAGAAACTTGCGGTTTTGTGAAGTCTTGCCTCCTCAAATAGCTAATTTAAATTGTTCACCTTCAAATTGTTTTTATATTGTGTACGAATGTCCTCATACATTGCACACTCAAAAATGAAGTGGCATTCATCTTCCACCACCCCTTTATTATAGACAAGACAAGTTTTTTCATCCCACTCTTCCTTAGGGTCTGTCCATCTACATGTATCACATCTAAGATGATGAGAATCGGTTCTCAGTTGTGCAAGTAGAAGTCTAGTCATTCCCTTATTTGCCACCTTTAGGTAGTCTTTTTCATCATGTTCCTTCATGGGGTTGAACTCTTTAATATAGTGTGACTTTTTTGACCAACTTGTTTTGCCCACATGGTAGATCTAAATTTTTGAAACACAAACTTTTTTTATCTCTTCATTATTGTCGGGGCAATCTTGCCAATTGGTGTCCCACTTGCTCAACCACTTATCGTTTTGTATCATCCAAGTCTCCTTCATTTTAATTCCACCTTAGTAACAAATTAACAAAATATTTTTTTTAAATGAAGTGTGTTTTTCAACATAAAGAAAAAAAAAATATTAAAATAATTACAAATTACTAAGTGAATCAACCTATCTTTAAAATATCCTTGTGAAAATTTAAATGCATTGAAGATAGACAACCAATATAAAAGGGGAACCCTCCAAATTTCATTATCAAGGTATACGTCTTTACCATCTTGAAGATTTTTCACATTGTGAGTATCCTAAGTCATTTTTGTATTTATGTTAAAAAAGTGAACCAAAAGAAAAGTCAATTAACAAGACAAATAACAAAAATAGTATGAAAGACACATTAAGGACCAACACTCCAACAAGAAACACCCTTGTAAGAATCAAGAATTTAGAAAGGAATTATAGTCAACATTCACAAAAATTTTGAAAGCAAATTGTTCGAATCCTATGTAGAGAAATCATTATAACTTGTAATATCAAACTTGATATTATTCCAATTGAAAGTAAATTTAGCTGAAAAATCTGCAACTTGATTTCCTTCCCTACTAGTATGACTCCATTGAACAACAACGAAGCCATGAATAATGATGTCAATGTCTTTCCTACATTTGTTTAGTTGCCATGGCTAGAGGAAAAGGGGAGACTTGTTTTTGAAATGATCAAACAAAATTTTATACTCTAATTCAAGAATAACATAAGAAATTTGATTTAGCTTGGTTGTTAAAAGAGCTTGATTAATGGTCACATGACCTCAACAAAGTTAATAGAAGCAACAACAAGACTATTAGGAAACCAAATTTTGGCACTATCATGTTATGATCATGACAAATAGATCCAATGGTAGCATTTCAAGAATTAACTTTTGAAGCAAGAGAATTGTTTTGATTAAGTAAAAATAGGTTTTTGAAAGGAACCCGAACCTTTTACAGAACAGGAAATAGATAAAGCATTAAAGCATAATAGAACCGTGTCTGATCACCTTAACAAAAAAAAATTCCCATCCCAACCAAAAAGGGAACTCAAAACACATAAAGCCACATAAAGACAACAAAAGGACAACACAAAGACAAAGACAGAGACCAAGACAGTTAAATATTTTTCATGATATCTTCTACATGAACCACCATCTACTTCATGTTATCCGCAGAGGTCTTCAAATCATCCAGCTCGCATCCCTTGATATCACCCTGATTCCTGGTATTGGCCCTAGTTCTCTTCTCATGACCTTTTTTCTCCATCTGGTCCTTGTCGCCCTCTTTGTCTTTGATGTTATCAAATCTATTAATCAAAATATTCATGTTGTCCACAGAGGCCTTAAGAATTTGGAAATTCTATTCAGCAATCCTCTTCACAATTAATTCCATCTTGTCGACTCTATTGACCAGGTTTTTCATGGTAGTTTCCAGCCCAGTCGCCTCTCTATTCCCTTTCATTTCCTTAACCTTCTTTTCAGTATCAATAATTTTACCCACCATGGCTTCAATAGATTCAATATTGTTGATCACAACCACTAATTCTTTAACATTTTAAGAAAGAGGCTTCTCGCCTATCATTGCATTTTTTTAACATTAATATCATTCTTCAAGTTGCTAATATCTTTCACAATTTTACTGATAGTATCACAAAATCCCTTAATACTATCATTATCCCCATGACAGTCACTAGGATTTCCCCTTTGATTCTATTGGCCCTCATTCTACAATCCTTGAGTACTCATATCCTCACCACAACCCACATCCGGAGTCTCCTTCTCCTCCTTACCCTTCACATTGTCATTTTTTTCCTCCTCTGCATCCTCGTCAGAAACTATCAAAACCTATTTTTTAGCCTTGTTAGCTCCCCTGTTGGTATTCTTGTTCCTCTGGGTTTGTCTACTGGTTCCCTTTCCTTTCTTACTTTTGATGAATTTTTCCTCAAAGGACTCATCCTCGGAGTCTGAGAGATCAGAATCAACCACAATCCTCTTTCTTTTCCCCTTATTCCTCCCCTTTTTGCTAAGATCCTCTGATTCTCCTTCAGATTCTGAATCAAAGTTGAAACCACTATCCTCATTTTCCGTGTCATCATCCCTAGTATTTTTACCTCTAATTGGTTTCTCTATGGTTTTCCCTTTCAGAAATTTGTAAACTAAAACCATAAGTCCCTGATGAAGAGCATGGTCTCCTTGAGGGTCTTTCTGCATTTCTTTAATGGTGTGATCCATGGAACAAGCTAAATAATAGGGCAGGCTTACCTTTTCACCATGGCGGAAGTGGTTGAGTAGCATGAAATGGTTCCTATATGCCCTTGTAAATATCAAAAGAATTGTTGAAAGAAGCAAACAAAGGATAAAACACTAAAATACTAAGTCTCACCGACACTTTGAATTCCCACCAAGAAGTCACTTGATAATGTCGAAATCAAACTTTCAAGGTCTACTCCAAATCATCCATTACGTTACCCCGAACCTAAAAGACATGCTTGGAAGTGTCAATGAAAATACATTGTTTACATTCCCACCAAATATTCTAAAAGCAAATTAGACTAGGACCAATATCATGCAATAGATTAAGGGCTTTTAGATTCAACGAAGGATGCATTGATTAATAACAAATTCTTGGATATAATCATGATTATTCCATGAAATGTCTATCAAGTCACACTATAGTCAATGAAGGAAAATGGTAAATTGATAATCCAATAGTAGGTGTCATCTAGACTCTTCAACTTGAAGACATAAGATTCATTTATTTAGACCAACAATCCCATGTTTATGAAGATTATCATGATGAATAAATTTATCAAGAGCTACAAGCCACATGAAAGCATTCACCTTAGGTCAAGATTTAGGATGTTGAACCCAACTCCAAAGCTTATAATTCTGAACTTCCAAGCTCTCTACCAAAAAATTTCACACCCCATCCAAGGAAATTTATGAATGTCTATTTAAAGAGACTCATTAGGAAGCTAATATATGAGCTAGTTGGTTAGCAAGATGAGAGAAATGCTACTCTAACTAAATTTATTTAGGTTTTCATTATAAGAATTAACCATGAAGGTATCCACCCAAGATCTATAGACCAAATGGAAAACACATAAACAAGAGAGAAATAATGTGACAAGAACAAATTGTATTCCTATCAATGATGCAATATAATAGAATCAATTGGATTTCATACAACAAATTAGATATACAATGAATATTACATAGGATACCCCTTGGTTATATAGTCAAGGTGAGAACGTAAGAGTTCATAAGATTATTGAAGGTGTCATAATCTTATGATATGAGATAAAAAATGGCAACCTATCATCCCACTTAAAGTGGAGAAGTCATCACATGATAACACCACAAAAGGTGGATCACCTACCAAAGGTGGAAAAGTGCAACCACGAAAGATGGATATGGTAATGTGATAAAGGCACTAATGGTGAAGACACCACATAAAGTGGAAATGATAACATAATAATGCCACCTAAAGTGGAAATGCTCCAACTACTCCTATGAAATTCTCTACGTAAGCTTAAGTGACATGTAATTAGGACTTAGGTGAAAAATAACCAAGATAAAATGCCTTAATTACACCAACATCCATTTCCAAATTCTTATACTATATTGTATGACAACTTACTTGTTTAGTAGGAAAAAGGGAATCCATACTTATTAATAAATTAACTTAAATCAATCTTCCTATACACTATAACAAAAACCAAAAAAGGCATCGTGCTTGGCTAACATATTCAAACAAAAGCCAAGTTGCATTGGTTTTGTTCCTTTGTTGTGAAGAGGATTGATTGGAAAAAGTGTGATATAACAAACCTAGGAAACATAAACTCTAATCTATTTGAATGAATAATAACATAAACAAATATTGCAATTCACAAAGATAAAATATAGATCTATAAAGATCAAATAAAAAGGAACATGTCACTGGAAAATGGAGAATGTTGCCCTAAATGCCAATGAGCTACACATATGAAAATGTGTTGCATTGAATTCCTAGTTTGAAAATTCCTATGTAGACCTTCCATGTCACTTCCTAATATTTCTAATCTCAAATTTAAACCTAATCATGATGAAGAGGTACAAGTTGATCATCATTTAGTGATATCAACCATTCTGCGAAATTCACGAAGCTTCAACCAATGTAGTAGAAGAGCCAATGGTAGTAAGTATTACTTGCAATTCAAGTGTATCATCTTCAAATTGTAGAGCTAAATGCTCATTTCAATAGGGATTTTTCATAGAATTCACATCATGCATAACAATAACAAAACTATATATTTAAATATGAAGCAATAGGGTGACCTTAATTGTAGGCTAACATGTCATATTTGAATTTAGGAACCATTTTAGCATATAATTGAATGTAAAAATTGAGGTCCTCTCACTTAATGCAAAGGTTGACTCTTGAAAGTGTCATGTCTTTTTGCACGTATGGGTGAGATGTTAGCACATGGTGTTGGGGTCCGCACACCACGCACATGTCCAAAAGAAGAAAATAGAAAAGGTCCCATGACTTAGGACATAAATTTTACTTTAGCATTGACTAAATTTTCAACTTAGGATTATTGATAAATTTTTTAGGAAAACACAAAGCATATCTCTTGAGTTGGACATAAAGACACGGTTGGAAATGATATTAAAATGGACTAGGGGAGTGGACACTAAAGAAAACATTAAAAAATGTTGTGCTTGTTGTCGAGGAGAATAATTTATTACGCTACATTGAGCACTACAATTTATTACACTACAATGAGCCCCCACTTTAGCAAGCTCGTGACATTGTGCATATGCAAGCTAAAGTACAAGAAAGTAAGTATTTTAAGAAAATTATTATATAAACGATATCCAAAAGGATACTGCGAAGAGGATGTAGAATGTTTTCAGGTGAGAGAATGAAGCCCCCAATATAGTTACCTACAATAATATATTGTTAGGAACCACGTCTTGCAAAACTACTTTGTTAGAAAACCAAAACTAGTCCAAAAAAATTCTACGAAGAAGCAAAACTCAAGGGTAGATATATGCCTTCCTTGTTTCTACTTTCTATTAGTGATGTAGAAACAAGGTGGTAATCTTTCTACTATGAGATGAAATGATGTAATAAGTAAGTAAATTAAGCATAAAATGTAAGTAGGTGCATAGAATTAATAGGTTCTTTGAGAAGCATATCATTCATTGTAGATAATCTATGTGCACTTGATCTATAGACTTTACTAACAATGTAAAATCGTAACCAGTTTAGGTTGACTTTCCATTTTTCAACTAGAGGAGTGTTCACATTGTGTTGATTTTCATAAAGGGCCAAATCACCAACCATTAACGAGCAATAAATGAACTTTTCATTGTAATTACATGGAATATTATTTTGACAAGCTTGGAGATGTTTAAGAGTGTGTGTGTGTTTTTCATCAAACATCTCAAGCTATTGAATTAATTGTTCCCTATAATAATTTTCATCAAGAATGCCATTGAGAGAAATTTATAATGAAGGAATTTCTAATTCCAAGGGCATGACCGCATCGACAACATATAGGATATTGTACAAGGTAACCCATAGTTGTATGAACACTCATTCAATAAGTTCATAATATGTAAGAAGGTTGAGTGTTCCAATTGTTACCATGTTTGTTGCTAATCTTTTGAGGTATTTTCTTAATTATTTAATTAGCTTTTACTTGACCATTTGATTGAGGATAGTTTGATTATTAAATTTTGAATCTATTGTAAACTCCTAATTAGCCCAACCACAAGCCTAGAACATACAAAATCTTCACCTTGGCTTGTTCCTTTTCTTCCATAGGTGGCATGTGGAGGATGGGAGGAGTTCTTGCTTGAGATGGTGGTTACTTGGTTTTATTGTAGGTATCTTGATAGAGCATGCGAGCATGACAAAGATTCATGTGGTTACATGTATGGCTATGATTATGTATTTCATTGATTGACCCTTATGCAATGTATACAACAAGTGGGAGAATGTTGGGAAATAGGTGTTGTACACCTTGCATAATAATGTTTATAATTATAATATTTTATGTATTATGTGATGTTGCATATTGACACGTAACATGTAGAGATTCTTTTGGAATATTCTTGGGGCCACTATGATGTCATATTGTAATAAATTATATTTTAATTATTTAATACAAAGATGTAATGGTGAAAATTGGGAATTAGGATTTAAACAAGTGAATCCACAAAATAGCCCAATTAACACCACAAAATTGAAAGAGGGGTGAACCTAATAGATCTAGCCTCAATCCCACCAAGGAAAGGGCTGAGAAGTTTGCTTAGATTCACCTGGTTGTGGGCTTTAGATCCTCTTTCTAAGATAAAAGTTGAATGTTTCTAAATTAGGGCAAGATACGTGATCATTGAAGAAATAGGGCAGAAATAATAGGCTTGGATCTCGGAAAAATAAGATGTCAACAATCTATTCCCAAAAGTTAGACCTAATTTTTCGGGACTAGGTAGTATCAATTCACCATGGTCCTCCGAATTTTTTGTCATTGAAAGCTAAACCTATTCGTCTCTGTGAACTCATTCGATCCTCCTAAATGCAACTCTATACCTATTTCCTACACATAGAAAGAAAAAATAAATTATTGGAAATAGGGGTTTGCCTAAGTCAAACTCCAGTTTAGGAATTAACCTTCAATGAAATAATGCAAATACTGAAATAAATGTTGAATAGCTATACCTCAGATATGCAATTGTTGATGATGATGCTTTTCTCTTTGAATGTAATCACAATTGTTGTATGAAATGGCATGACAAACACAAAACCCTAATCACACACACATGATTACATGAAAAATTACATGACTTTGATCTGCAATGGTTGAAGAATGAATATGTAGCCTTGAAGATCTTTGGAAATGCTTGATGATGAATGCTTCAGGGATGCATGAACATTAGGGATGTAGATTTAGATTTCTTAGATTGTTAGATGAAAATAAGTTGATAAAATGTCTTTATATAGGGGTTCCTAGGTAAATTACCGATTAGGCCAACCTCCAACAATCATGTATAGCCACAAGGATGAATTTCCACTAGGGAAATACAACACCCACCCCATTTCAAATTTGGGCTCCTTAGTCCAGACCAAGAGGTACCACGCCCTGGTTCCACTGCAAAGGGGACCAACATAAGGTTCCAAGGAGGTGGGTACCCCTCTGTGGGACCCACAATGTACCCTTATGTGGGACCCACAATAGGTTGTTCATGACATCAAAGTTGGGTAATAAGCACAAATCGGACCTATAGCGGCGATGGGGATAGAACATGCTAAAATAGGAGCACAAACATGAGGTTTAAATTGTATAGGTGACAATTTACAACACTACACAAGGAAAGATATTTAAAAAGAGAAAACTCAGTACCCAATATTAAATGTGGGTTCAAGGGGTTAGTTAGTGTAGACACCTAAAATTGTCCAGTCTAATTAAATAAATATTTTATTTATTTAATTATCTAAGCCTAATTCTTCTATTAATTAAATGAATCTTTATTTATTTAATTAATTCATTTATCCTCTTCTAGCCTTATTTCTCATTTAAATAAATACATTTATTTATTTAAATTATCCCTTTCCTAAATTAAATAAATATTTTATTTATTTAATTATCCTACTTCTTCTATTAATTAAATAAATATTTATTTATTTAATCAATTCATTAGCTTTTTCTACACATGACACATGTCATTCATCTCTTAATTCATACACTACCTACCTCTTTCATTATTTTGGTATTTCTTTTACCTACCCTCTAATCTTAGCCAACCTCTCTTTTTACACCTCGCAATCTTATCCCTCCATTTCATATTGTATCTTCTATATAAGGAGATGCTTCCTTCATTATCAAACCCTAATCATTCTATGCATTCTAATGATTCATCCTAATCAATCACCCTAATGACCTAATCTTGAAGACTTGGCTACACTACGATCCTACTTGCAACCACATTCTGTTCTTTGTTGAGCTCTTGTGCATATAAAATCTGAGAGCAAATATATCAAGCAAGATCAATGGAGATAGGAAGAATGGAGATCAAAACCCTATTGGGCATGTGATGGTATAATATTTGTGATTTCATTTGATTTGCATTGTCTTAGGTAATCTTCATATGTTATGGTGGATCTTTGTTGATTGTTAGGCTAGGGTTTGGTGGTTGAATTCATTTAGCCTTTCAATATTGTTATTATTGTTATCCATTTTCACCATAAACATTTTGGCACGCCCGATGGGACCCTTGTCCCTTTGCATTTAACCTTTTTGTTGTAGATTTTGCGTTTTTGAAGTTGCAGATCGGACATTTTTCGACAACATTTTAGGTATTTCCGCGTCTGCGAGTGGTCGGATCACGTCTCTAAGTTTCAGGAGCATCTGCGGAGGCGGGAATCGCGTCTGTGTTTTCAAAAAAAATTGTTTTGGAGGTCTCAGACAGGGGCGTCTGTGTTACATAATCGCGTCTGCGTCATTTCTGATCGCGTCTGTGTCCGAGAAGGGCGTCTGTGTGTTTTTGGCCGCGTATGTGCATCACAGAACCGCGTCTGTGTCATACAGACGCGTCTGTGTCTGGTATAACAGCGTCTGTGTTTTTACTATTTCGAAATTTCAAACTTTCTTTGATTCGATTTTCGGATTTCGCATCTAGGGTTTTAGATCTGGTTTATTTTTGGACTAACCCTTGCAGATTTAGCTAACTAAGTTTGTGCAGCTTGTTTTGGGAAGCAAAAAACGTTTTGGTTGAAGGCCCCTCTTTCACAAAGTCTTTTGGGTTTCTAAAATTAACCTAACTTGTGTGCTTGCAGGAAGGGGTGATCATTTGAAACAACCCAAACTACTAACAAATTTTGTTGTAGGTCCTTGGCTAGGGTTTTTGAGATTTTGTTGTGTGCCTTGTTTTCATAGATTAGCAAACACTTCCATTGGTGCACTAAAATTGAATCATTGTCTTTTGTGTCTTGAGCATTAGGCTCTTTTTGTTTAATCTTTAGAGGGCCTGTCTTCCCGTGTGGTCATTAGGACTACTAGTGAGAAGAGAATGACCCAAGTGGTAGCGAGGAAAACCCACCTCATCCGAACCACTATAATCAAATGTATTCATGGTGAAAACTATGAATAACGTGTGCTGATTAGTTCATACCGACACTATGTCTCCCCATAAACCCGTTTGGTCAAATTTATTTGATCATTTGTAGGGCGTAACCCCTACCGGCTGGGAGCCTTCTGTATTTACAGAGCTGAAAGTGCCGCATGTATGGCCACACGAGCGGATGCCCTTACTAGCACCTTTTTGTTTTAGAAGCCCAAATCCTTCTAGTTGTTGAGGCAGGAGGTCGGACCTCTGGTAGCGGCCCACACACATACGGTTCTTAGTAGAGATACAAAGTTCGCCATGGGGAGTTTTCATGGGGACTGATGCTTGGCTGACCTGAGAAGTGAGTGCCGAGGGTGGAGCCAGTGAGGTCAAGCATCTAAGTATCCGCTCTAAATAGCGTAGCCTCGGAGGTAAAACCCTATGTGGGATCAACAACTATTGTCTTGGCCAGCCATAAGAATTGTGCTTGTCTTATGTTAAACATTCTAACATTCAAGACCAAACAACTAAACATTGTGTCTTTTGTGTCTTCAAGTGTATGCAAAACAACTTTACATCAAATAACACACTTTTGGGGTCTAAACACTTGCAAACATTGAGTCCTCATTAACATTGTGTCCTCTTGTCACGAAAAATAGTCAAACAATCGGATTTGGTCACAACAAAACAACTTCACAGATTGGAAAAATTGCACGAAGTTTACAGAAACGCGTCTATGTCTATTTTAACCGCGTCTGAGTCATCTAAGCGCGTCTGTGAAGGGCATAATAGCGTCTGTGTGTCTAGCAGCGTCTGTGTCGAACAGAGACACGTCTGTGTCTGGGAATAGCATCTGTGAAGTATACAGAAGCGTCTGTGTCCAGGGTTGAAAATTTTTACAGTCCGGCAAACAAGAGAAATCAGTTTCGGAATACTTGAGCTTCCTAGGTTGTTTCTTCAGGTTTCATCTAGCATTCAATCTGTCCTTGGGTCTCATACAATCCATCATTACTTAATATCTCGTTACATTCATACTTGTCTAAACTTGAGTCAAAAAGGTCACTTGCTTGTCCTCATTATACTTTGTCAACATACTACATACAACTACACTTTGCTAAGTGGTCCCTCATCAAGGTTTCTTACCTTTGGGTCTCATTTGGTCTTACTTAGAGTCAAGGTCAGCTTACCTCATCAAGAGAAACAATCATCTCTTTGGAAGTCACACCTACTCTACTACTTACATACTTGGTCTTATACTTTGGACATTGCAAGTACACCTCAAGATTCATTTACACTCCATACAACTCTTGGTCTTCCATACTCTTTTCATTTTTCATATAGTCTCTCACATCTTGGTCAAACACCTAGTTCATGGTTGAAACCCGTCTTCAAAAATCTAGGAGAAAAGCTAAAGAAGCTCAAGAGTCCGCAAACATGAGTTCTTATGAGTATGACAATGATTTATTTTTCAATCCTGAGCACACTACATTGCCTGATATGGATGTTTATAGACACATTCCAAATGTGGAAAACACAGACACTACAAACAAAAATGCTACACACAATGACAATGTGGACAACTTTTCAATACAATCAGCAGATGTAGAAAAATCCATAATGAATCCTCATTTCAATAGATTGGTTGAAGAGATAATGAAGAGGGATAGACAATACTTCTTACACATGATGGCACAAAGTGGAACTAAAATACCTCATGACTTTGACATGTCTCAACTTATGGAAAATTGACCCTCGCAACAAACTCACTCCAACATGGATCAAAGGAGACCCAATAGTGGAGGAAATAGAGGACCGCATATGGTACCTGAATCACCATCAGCTTTGCTTCAAAAACCAGAAATCCCACATACACACGGTCAAACATATGATACTTACCTTCGAAGACCATTATGGAAGTCTTATGCAGATAGATATGCTCAATCACATGCTCAAGCTATGGATCAATCAAAACAAGTGGACATTCAAAGGCATGCTCAAAATTTGGACACAAGGAAACCTCATGTCAAATTTGGGGGCAACACAATAGAACATGACATGCCTATAGAATATGGTATACACGCACAAAATAGATATGGGGTTCCTCAACATGAAGCTATACCAAGTGCTCCCTATATGCCGCATCAATATAGACCTCCTCCATACGAACATGTCTATGATCAATATCATCCATACATGCAACAAGCTCCTCCTCAAATTGGTGTCTCAAACATGGGGTATGCTACAAGAAATCGATCGCCACCTAAGAATAATTTGGAGCAACAAATCAGAGATTTACAAAAGAAAATGGAGGACATGAGTACACCAAAACCAACATACACTACGAGAGACATATGTCCCTATCCATTTGATAAGAGCATCCCAATGCCTCCATTTCCTACACACTTTGTGATGCCAAAATTTGACAAGTATAGAGGAAAAGGAGACCCCAAGGCACACATAAGACAATTTTTCACAGCTTGCATTGAGGTAGCGGCAGAAGAAACATATTTGATGAGGTTGTTCCCGCAAAGCTTAGGCGATCAAGCTATGGAATGGTTCTCTCAATTACCTCCTGGTATTAAGTCATGGGGTGACTTAGCAGAGGCATTTATTCAGCATTTCTCTTACAATATAGAAACAGATATCTTAGTCACTACTTTGTGTAATACTAAGCAAAAGGAGGGAGAATCTTTTGCATCATTTTTACAAAGATGGAGAAATCTAGCTAGCAGATGCTCTTGCGAAATCCCACAGAAACAAATGGTAGAAATGTTCACTCAAAACGTTAACAAGGACATTGGCTATGATCTAAGGAAAGCTTGTTTGTCCACCTTCAAGGATGTTATTGAAAAGGGCTTAGCAACAGAAAAGGTCTTAATTGAGCAAGGAATCATTAAGATATTCAAGGAAAACAAAGATGACTTTAAAGGAAAAGACAAGCCAAGATTTTGGAATAAAAACAAAAACACAGTCAATGATGGTGTTGTTGATGCCAATACAGTGAGACCCAAGTTCATCTTTTCGGGATCAAGTTCTACAAACAATCAAGTGAATACTCAAACAACTTCTAGATCACGAAGGAAGTACACCCCATTGGGAGAACCACTTGAATCAGTATTCAAAAAGCTTGTGGCAAACAAAGTGATCACAGTTCCAGATTTTCCTCCATATGAACCAAAGGTCAAACCAAATTGGTGGAATGATGATGAGTATTGTGAGTTTCATAAGAGCAAGGGTCACAAGACAGGTAATTGCCATCGACTGAAGAACATTGTGCAAGATCTCATTGATAGAGGTGATATTGAGATTGAGGGACACTCATCCAATCAAGAACATGAGATGTTTAAGGAACCATTCCCAAAGCATGACAAAGGAAAAGCCAAAGTCACAGATGATCAGGCCAACTATACTAGAGCACCTTACAACTATGACTCAACTATCAATCACATCTCGACGGACAATCATATCTCTACTATTACCATCAAGAACAAAAATCCTGAGAATCCTCCTCAAAGACCCAAGATTGTCCTAAGAGGTGTTGGATCTTCTTCCGAACATACCCCTGAATGTCATGTTACAACCCGTCGAGGTAAGATTACTTTGCTAGGTGCTTCCACTAAAAATGCCACTTCTTCATCAACCAAACCTGAGTATGACCTTGTAGAACAGTTAGGGAAGACACCCGCGCTCATCTCCATCCTTGAGCTCCTACGTATATCCCCCGCTCATAAAGCTATTCTTGACAAAATCTTGAGAGATACTGCTGTTCCTATTGATCTGAACGTGGACCAGTTTCAAGCCATGGTGGGATACCTTTCCATTCCACATTCCCTTACATTCACAGAAGCCGATGACGCCTCCGTATGTCAGCCACATAATGCGCCTTTACATGTTGAAGCCTTCATACACAAACATCGAATAAAGCGAGTCTTGATAGATGGAGGAGCAGGTCTAAACATTTGTACATTGAGCACCATTAAACAATTGGGATATTCTGATAAAGCTGTGAATTCAAAAAATCAAATCACCATCAAGGCATATGACGATGAAGAGCGCTCATCCAAGGGCACGATCACCTTACCTCTAAGAATTGGGCCAGTTACAAAGGATGTGGTTTGTCAAGTCCTAGATCTGGATCTCACATACAACATATTGCTAGGACGTCTTTGGATTCATGAAATGAGGGCAGTCCCATCGACATACCATCAATGCATTAAGTTTCCTCATAATGGAGTCGAGGTAACAGTTAACGGTGATCCTAATCCGTTCATATATTGCAATAACTTGAGATCACATACGGAGACCATCAGTCCCAGTAATCGCGAAGCTGTTCCTTCTTCGGCATACATTGACCCTGAGTCATTGAAACCTTCGACATCAAAACAAGGTGAACTTAAAGGAAAATTTCAAGACAAAGGCATGGGAGAATACACTTTAAATCAGACAATGTATTTACAACAAGTCATGAGCTCTCCAAAAGAATATGGAAGGCCACATCCTAACAAGCAAATATCCATCATGATACTCAAATGGGATCCTACTACCTTTCAAAGATGGGGCGAACTAGAAGAGGAAGATTTATACAGAATGCTCTATAAAGACATTGAAGAGGACACACAAGATCAGATCAATATACCCTGGGAGAAATATGGTAAAGGCTTCAAGATTCTACAAAAATTCAGGTATGATGGAAAAAGCCCTCTTGGGTTACGCAAAGAAGGCACTATGGAGCCCTTACAACCGGAATTGACTGTAAAAAGAGAACGCTCAAAGGGACTTGGTTTTCTGACTTCCAAGATCCACACTAAAAGGACAGAAGAGGCATCACAAATCAAAATTGCCAAAGTTCAACAAGAAGATTACTATTCCACAGATTCCAACGAATGGGAATGGGGTTCAGACAAATCCTCCAGTGACTATGAGCTCATCGAGACATTTAGAGAGCCAAATGAACCGACAAAAGAAGAGGAATTTTATAAAAAGTTCAGGGTGGGTCAAGAAATAACCCATAAAGATTCTGCACAGTCTTCGTCTCAAGGTCTTAGGTCGAAATCACATAGGATGAGGACACCTATCCCGGAAGGCGCTACTAGTGACAACAATTTGGATTCGCTTGCGATCGAAACTGATGAGGAGAGTGCCATCGATGACCTCGACGATTGCCTCGATATACCCGAATATAACCACATCTTCACTCTTAGCCCCGCAAACTCCGAAAACATTAAAGGCCTTCCCCTTGTTCACCACCAACTCATTGACTGGGATTATGAAGGACCAGCACAATTTGACACATTCCAAAATGACGAAGCTGTTATTGACTATTTGGGCATACGAGATGATCTTCCCCCTGGGGACCACAAAGCAGGATACACCATAGAACTCAACAACGTGGCATATTTTGGTGAGGGTGTCGGACCTTCCAGTCGCAAAAATGTGAAAATAAGAACAAATCAAGGGTCTTATGGCGAAAACCACACTGTGGCGCTATCTGATCCCAAAAAAGTAAAAAGAAAGGACGTATCTGAGGGCGAAAACCTCTCTGAGGCACCCGAAGATGGAAGGCTCGACATTCTCCCAGCATCATATGAGGAAAAGTCATCCATGTTGGTAGAAGAGACTATCAAAACGAACATTAGTACAGAAGAAGTTCCACACAATATATTCCTGGCTCAATCATTGATAGAGTCCGAAAGGGCAAAATTCATAAGCTTCTTCAAAGAACGACAAATCAACTTTGCATGGTCATACGCTGATATGCCTGGACTAGATCCAGATTTGGTAATGCATCATTTGACAGTCAAACCGGGGGCAAAGCCAGTAAAACAGAAATTAAGGAAAATGCATCCACAAGTGGCATTACTAGTCAAAGCAGAGTTGGAGAAATTATTGGATGTTGGATTCATACGCCCAATTGATTATCCTGAATGGATCTCCAATTCAGTACCTGTCAGTAAACCAGATCACAGCATCAGAATATGTACAGATTTCAGAGACATCAACAAAGCTTGTCCGAAAGATGACTTCCCATTACCAAATATCAACTTGATTGTTGATCTCACAGCAGGTCACGAAATGTTATCTTTAATGGATGGATTTTCTGGCTATAATCAAATCAGGATTGCACCCGAGGATCAACACAAAACATCATTCACTTGTCCGTGGGGAACTTTCTGTTGGAATGTCATGCCCTTTGGGCTAAAAAATGCAGGTGCTACATATCAAAGAGCGATGACCACTATCTTTCATGATCTCATGCACATAACCGTGGAAGATTATGTTGATGATCTCTTGGGTAAATCAATAGACAGAGATACACATTTGGACATACTTTCAGTCGTCTTTGATCGGTTGGAAAAATACAAGGTAAGATTAAACCCCAAGAAATGTGTCTTTGGAGTAACCTCCAGGAAGCTCCTAGGATTCATTGTGTCCAAAAGAGGAATCGAAGCCGATCCAGCAAAAGTCAAGGCTATCTTGGACATGCCGCCACCCAGAAATATCAGTCAACTTCGATCCTTACAAGGGAGACTCCAGTCTATACGAAGATTCATAGCACAACTTGCAGATAAGTGTAATCCTTTTCAGCACCTGCTACATAAAAATATCAAATTCAAATGGGATGATAACTGTCAACAAGCTTTTCAGACGCTCAAAGATTATCTTTTGAATCCGCCAGTTTTGATGCCACCAGTTCCAGATTAGCCTTTGCTACTATACATATCAGCTACTCCAACAGCACTGGGGGCACTCCTAGCACAACAAATAGCTGACGGTAAGGAAAAAGCAGTATACTATATCAGTCGCACATTGGTGGGATATGAGCTAAACTACACACCAATCGAGCGTGCATGTCTCGCTGTGGTATTTGCTTCACAGAAATTACGCCATTATATGCTCACTCACAAGACTAAGTTGATTGCAAGAATTGATCCATTAAAATACCTTCTCAACAAAGCTACACTTACTGGGCGACTGGCCAAGTGGGTAATGATCCTGAGTGAATTTGACATTGAGTATGTGGACAGAAAAGCAATAAAAGGACAAGCAATCGCGGATCAATTAGCAGATGCCCCCATGATAGATGATGTTCCTCTAAATTCAGAATTTCCAGATGAATCCATTTTAACAATATCACACGAAAGACCATGGCAACTATACTTTGACGACTCATACACACAGCACGGGGTAGGAGCTGGTATTCTCTTTATAACTCCTCAAGGCGATTCTATACCAAAATCATACCGCTTATCATTTCCTTGCACTAACAATATAGCGGAATATGAGGCATTAACAACTGGATTACGAATTGCAGTTCAATGGAAGATCCAAGAACTTCGTGTTTTTGGGGATTCTCAACTTGTCATCCGTCAAGCAACTGATGATTACCAAACGAAAGATGAAAAATTAATGCCTTACAAGCAACTGGTAGATGATTTGAAACGGCACTTTACAAAGATAGATTTTGAGCAGATACCAAGAGAGCAGAATCGTGCTGCAGATGCCATGGCTACAATCGCTTCACTAATTGACCTGCCTCAAAATGAAACCTGCTATGAGTTCTTGGTAGACAACCTGTTGGTTCCTTCATATGAGATCACTCCTACTGAAATGATATGCGTTGTCGGTCTCGAATCCCAGTTATATGGTTCCATATTCACATATCTTCGTGACAATATCTTACCTCTTGATCTATCAAACAACCAACGCCGCACTTTCATTCGCCAATCCTCTCGATATGTCATTTTAGCTGATATCCTATACCGACGAGGTCTAGATGGCACTCTTCTTAGATGTTTAAAGCAACGAAGCTCAGATTGCGTTACATGAAGTGCATGAAGGGATATGTGGTCCGCATACTAGTGGTCCTACCTTGGCCAAGAAACTCATCAGGACTGGATATTATTGGCCCAATATGGAAAAAGACTCATATCAGTTTGTCAAGAAATGTAAGCAATGTCAAATTCATGGAGACCTCATACATGCACCAGCACAAGAACTACAACCACTGGCATCTCCTTGGCCCTTTTGTCAGTGGGGACTCGATCTCATAGGCAAGATTCACCCTCCTTCTTCCAATGGTCATAAATTCATTATCATAGCCACAGAGTATTTCACAAAGTGGATTGAGGCTGTGCCTCTCACACAAGTCACTGATAAACGAATTGCTACTTTCATCCTTAACTATATCATTTGCCGATATGGTATTCCTAAATCCATTATTACTGATAACGGGCGTCCCTTCAAAAATCAGGATGTTCGTGAACTCTGTGACCGCTTCCATATTTCCCATCGTTTCTCCACACCATATTACCCCCAAGGTAATGGCCAAGCTGAGGCGTCTAATAAAACAATTCTTAAAATCCTCAAAAAGACAGTCGACGACACTGGCCATAACTGGCATATCCAACTCAATCCTGCACTTTGGGCCTACCGCACAAGTGTCCGCACACCTACAGGAGCTACACCCTACTCACTTGTCTACGGTGCTGAAGCCATCTTGCCTATTGAGGTCGAGTTACCTTCTTTACGGGTCTCTTTGCAAAACATCATCAGTGATGAAGATTTCAGGGTCTCTCACTTACAAGAACTAGAACTGTTGGATGAACGGAGACAAATTGCTTTTAATCATCTCAAGGCTTACCAACAACGAATGAGTCACAGCTACAATCACAAAGTCAAGCCTCGCACATTTGAGGTAGGTGATTTGGTTCTCAGAGAAAATCCTAAAAATCAACAAGACAGAGAGAAGAGGGGCAAGTTTGAACCAAACTGGCTGGGTCCATACATCGTTACAGCAGTCTATGGATCTGGGGCATATCAGCTCTCTACTACAAAGGGTGAACCTTTGGAGGATCCTATCAACAACATGCATCTTCGCAGGTTCTACACATAGCTCTTCGGAATATCCTAATTCAAAAATACAAAAAAATCAAAAAATTTCAAAAATACAAAAAAAATTATAAAACATAAAAAATCGTTACTTGGTGAAAACCTGGCAAACAGGCGCCTTGTGACACAAAAAACATTGAAAAATCGAAAAAAGTAAAGAGAAATAATTTCGTCCAATGGTGAAAACCACTTCGGTGGTGCCCTGGGCAAGTACCATGGTGAAAACTGGGTCACTAGCGCCATGTGTAAAGACATTGTTCCTCCCTCCTTCAGGATTCTCTTCATCATTTCACTTTGCACACACTCACAACCTATTCGTTCATAATAAACTTACCCATTCCCATCATGGCTTGTTATTGATCTACCCAAGATTGGTTAGCCATTCATAATAAACCTCTCCATTCTTCTTATCTCCATTGATCTTGCTTGATATATTCATAATAAACCTCCCTTTTCACCTCCCTTTCCATTCATAATAAATCAGATCCTATCTGTGGCTAAGGCAAAATCCTACGTCTAGTGATGGGTGTGGAACTGAGAACATCACATGTTTCAAGGAGTAAAGTTTCTTCCAGCTTTCTTCAGTCTATTCGCACACAATCCGCAATAAAGCAACATTTGCATCGCAGATCCGCCATAAAGTTTCATCTTCTCCGCAATAAAGTATTAGTTTCATGGATTCAGTCAGTTTCAGATGAGACATAGCAGCAACAATGGGCTTCAACAAAATCAAATCTTTCAACAGACTCAGACAACATATGGTTCAGTGCTATCTATCATTTTTGTGAAAGTGAACATTGTGACCACAATCAAATACAACTTATACAAGTGACAAGAGACACTAAACTTGAGGACTACAGTGGATGTTGGGGGTCGAATCTTGGTTTTCTTTTGATTTTATCTTTTGGTGACATGTCTTTTAGCTTTTCCAAGATGTCTTTGACTAGAGACTCTATCTCCAGGATGTCTTTGACTAGAAAGGCGAGGATGGGGTATCGTCACCTATTTGTATTTACTGTCTGTGGATTGTCTCTTAGTAATGCTATGACTTGTCCAAGGATATGAGGACACTATGAGTCTAGTGTGAACTGGGGCATTCCTTGTTTGTGACTGTCTTATCTCCATGCAAACAGGTACAATGGCTTTCCGGGTCGAACATATGCCTCGATTGTCATAACCTACTTGCCATAATAAAGCTCAATGATGATAAGGCACAAGAAACTCTTTCACTTTCATATCTTCTGTCTTCCATCCCCCTTTCTTGATTGACTTCCATCATCCTTCTCGAGTCCGCGTAGCCTGCTATCACATGACTGAGTATAATGACACACCAAAAACATTTGCATTTCATGTAGCTGCACCGGCATTACCACATATAAGCATTTCACACATACATATAGATATCACAATTGTATCACATCTTGCACACAACACTTGTTAGCACAATTTACATTTGCATTATTATATTCATCTGCATTACATACATTCACATTTGCATCATGCATCACATATAAAACATAAAAGAACAAAAATATTGCATTATATCATATACATATTTGCATCCATATCATAAGCATACATTCTAAGAACATCTCATCACATAGGTACACATGCATATAGCTGCCGCAAAAATGAATCATCTCTCATATATAATCAAATGTGTCATGATACAATGATGTCAAAAGAATCATATGGCTACAAAATCACCCGTAGGTGTCTACAATACAAAAAAATGGTACAAATACTGATACAAGGGAGCCCTCTATGGCTATGATGAATTCCCTCCCTCGGAGCCGCCTGGCCTCGACAGAATCTGAGCTCTAGAAGGACCCGCTCTAGGATCACCCTGCCTGTCTGGTGGTGGAGGAGGACCCATGACCCCACCACTCGATGCCTGTCTGCTCCGGCTCCCTCCCGTAGTCGTCGCTGTCCGCAATGGTCTATGGAAGCTCCTCGCCCGTTGATCTGCTGGCATGACACCATAATACAGGTCCCTCCAGTAGGCAATCTCCTCTCCGGCTCGCAGGACATATGCATAGCCTGCTCCTGTGTCCTCCGCCACCTGCATCCCTGCCCTCAGCACTGTCTCAGCCTCAGTGTAGCGCTGAATTGCCTGATCCCTCTCCCGCTCCGTATCCCTGAGCTGGGTCCTGAGCCGATCCCTCTCCCTCTCCAACTCCTGGATCTCGTATGCCTGGCCCTGGCAGATCTCCCTGAGCTCAATCAGCTCATCCTCCTCTGGATCCCCACCCTCTGCCTCTGCCTGTGGCTCTCCCTCTGCGGGTGCCTGCTCCTGTACCTGTCCCTGTACCTGTCTCGGTATATGTCTAGGTCCCTGTACCTGTCTCTGTCCTTGTGCCTGTACTGGCATCTGTCCCTGCACCTGTCCCTGTCTTTGTCCCTGTGCCCTAGGACCCTGTGCTGCTGGTACCTGCAGGGGCAGTCCACCGCGACCCCTCACCACCTGGGCCTATCCCTCCTGTCCACCCTCCCTCCGAGGTGCCACCCTCCTCTCCCCAACTACTCCCCTTCGCCTCCGTCGGCCTCTGCCCCCATCGCCTCCACCATCATCATCGTCATCTCCTCCTACCTCTCCCTCCAGTAGCTCCCCTGGATCTGTCAGTCGCGGGAATGGATGCTCTGCCCAATATGCTATATACTCTGCATCCTCAATCTCTGGCCACATATCCCAGGGTAGGGGCATCATCTCTGCCAGCTGTGTAACTGCCTGATCATATGACAACAATGGCCCAAACTGCGCCTGATCCCTCACTGTACGGGCATACATACCCGAGCCTCGTGGCATCCTCTGGATCCTGCCATACTGCCTACATACTCTGTCTACCAGCTGCCTCTCCAATATATAGGGCATCCGCCCAATCAGATATCTGCTCCTGAAGGTATAAGGCAACTCCACTGCGTCATCCTCCCACTCCTCACGTCCCAGATATGGCCTCCAGATGACTACGTCAATGTCATCTATCACTCGCCTCCAATGCTCTAACCTGCCAATCCGAGGCTGCGAAGTGATCATGTCATATAAATGCACAAAGCTCCGTCCATGACCCTTGCCTCTGAAATGTATCGGCTGTGTGATAGGCAGATGCTCATATGCCCAAACCTGCAGAAGTGTCACTCCACAGCCCAGTCCCACTGATCCATGGTAGACGAACTGGTGAAGCTCATAATATAGGTGGGCCAACACACATGGACCCCACGCATATCTGGTGTGCTGAGTCACCAATATCTCCAGTGCTCCTCCCCAGCCCACTGCCAACCCCCGTGTCGCCCTGTCTGGACATAGGAACCCACTGATAGCTCCTCCGATCACAGCTGGCAAAGCTAATCCTATCGCGGTCATGGTGTCCCATGCCACATGTCCTGCTCTCATCTCTAGGCTGGGATCCTGAAACACCCATCTCAAAGCCTCTCTGTCTCCATCGCGATCGTATGGAATCAGCTCTCCATCGATCGGTATGTGCAGAATCCTATAAACATCCTCAAGGGTGACTGTCATCTCACCCATCGGCAAATGAAATGTGCATGTCTCTGAATGCCATCTCTCGGCCAGCGCAGTCAGCAAACCCATGTTTGCCCGAAACTCAGGCACATACAGCACGTGTCTCAATCCCATCTCCTCAATGGCAGCTCTATCCTGAAACAACAACTCTAGTCGCAACCTCTGTGTGGACGGGAATCTCTCCCGTGACTCCAACATAGGCAAATACTCCTGCAGTCAAGCAAATCAATCATGTCAGTCAGGGTGGCATTCACTGTTCATCACAAAATGCTACTCGCTATCTAAATGCATATGGTTATCTATTCTAGTGACACTCACTGTTCATCACAAAGTGTTGCTTCTATCCTAGTAGTGCTCCCTGTTCATCACAAAGTACTACGTGTGTGACACTCCCTGTTCATCACAAAGTGTTACTCACATTTTGCACTCCCTGTTCATCACAAAGTGCTGCTCATACTTTGGGTACTCCCTATTCATCACAAAGTACTCTATCTTGGTGCTCCCTGTTCATCACAAAGTGCCTTGATCTATCCTAGTCTTCCTTGAGGACCTGCTTGAGTGTATCCTCTCAGCATCTTATCCAATCGACAGCGTATGTTCATCACAGAACTGTCAATTTGACCTAGAAGACCAAAACCTTGCATTTTTGACATATACGCGCTTTTAACTCACAAACGCGTTTCTACCTCACAAACGTGCCTATAGACTGCACAAGCGTGCCTAAACGACACAGACGCGCCTGTTTGACATAAACGTGCCTAAATCATTCACAAACGCGACTTTGTCACACAGACGCGCCTGTTGGACACAGATGCGCCTGGCACCGACGCAGACGCGGTTGCACGTTTTTGCACTTTTTTGTGCCCTATTCCTAAGTGCATTTATTGCTAACTAGCATGCATTAATGACAAAATTGAATGCGTCAAAGTACGAGGAGGTTTGGTGGTACTTACCGGCTCTCCTGCCTCTGCTGGTCTCTGAAATCGGCGAACGCGGTCGAATCTGTGTACGAAAGCCATCGCTGCTGACTGCTGCTGCTCTTTTTCTTGCTCTGCACTGTGATCTCGTGAAGGTGTAGATGACAATGAGGATGTCTTTTGCCCTTGGTCTATCTTATAGCCTACCCTAGCCCTTGCCTTCATTTCCCGAGTCAGTCTTCTTCATCCCGTGACTCTGTCACTTTATCCGGTCTATCCATTCTAGCCTTTCTTTCTTATCGAGAGATTGTCTGCAATCTTTTCAGACATTTTCATCCAATCTCTCGAGGGGGCATATTATTCTCATCTTGGGGCAACTCTGTATCAGTTCATCTTATCTTCTTTGAAACAACGCGACAAGCCGCATTGTCTCAAAGAGGGGCAAAATGTAGACACCTAAAATTGTCCAGTCTAATTAAATAAATATTTTATTTATTTAATTATCTAAGCCTAATTCTTCTATTAATTAAATAAATCTTTATTTATTTAATTAATTCATTTATCCTCTTCTAGCCTTATTTCTCATTTAAATAAATACATTTATTTATTTAAATTATCCCTTTCCTAAATTAAATAAATATTTTATTTATTTAATTATCCTACTTCTTCTATTAATTAAATAAATATTTATTTATTTAATCAATTCATTAGCTTTTTCTACACATGACACATGTCATTCATCTCTTAATTCATACACTACCTACCTCTTTCATTATTTTGGTATTTCTTTTACCTACCCTCTAATCTTAGCCGACCTCTCTTTTTACACCTCGCAATCTTATCCCTCCATTTCATATTGTGTCTTCTATATAAGGAGATGCTTCCTTCATTATCAAACCCTAATCATTCTATGCATTCTAATGATTCATCCTAATCAATCACCCTAATGACCTAATCTTGAAGACTTGGCTACACTATGATCCTACTTGCAACCACATTATGTTCTTTGTTGAGCTCTTGTGCATATAAAATCTGAGAGCAAATATATCAAGCAAGATCAATGGAGATAGGAAGAATGGAGATCAAAACCCTATTGGGCATGTGATGGTATAATATTTGTGATTTCATTTGATTTGCATTGTCTTAGGTAATCTTCATATGTTATGGTGGATCTTTGTTGATTGTTAGGCTAGGGTTTGGTGGTTGAATTCATTTAGCCTTTCAATATTGTTATTATTGTTATCCTTTTTCACCATAAACAGTTAGTATTTGGTTTTTACTTTACCACCAATTGTTTTTGTGTGAGCTTTTGTCTATAAAAGTAAGCACATGTTCAATGGTTAAGGTTGGTTGGTGGTTTGCATTGTCATTATATTGAGTCCTTTGAAGGATTGCATTTGTGGATCATGTCATGGGATGTGTGGATTCATGCTGGAACAGATGGGAATGCATTGGAGGGCTTGATAGTTAAAAGGTATTCATTGTAGAATTGTAAGTGCTTTATGGCTAATTAATATGATGGAGTATGGATGCTTTTGGGGGTTCGGTTTTTCCCTCATGAGGGTTTTCCTATGGTATATCTTTTGTCATCTTTTTTCTTGTCTACTTAATCTTTGCATTGTGGAGTTTATGTAAGATTCCATGCACGCTTTTCTCTCATGGGTTATGTATGAAATGGATTAAATGAACGTGGGTTTAAAGGCTTATTTCCTAACATAATTTATGATGCAATGTTCTTAGGATGAGTCCTCCAAGTGTTGATGGAATAACATGTTAAATCATCACAAAATTCATCATGAAAACATAATTGAAGATTGCTTGTTGTATATTGATGCTCCTTAAACTCAGATATTCTCTCGAAGAATAATAATTGCTCTTGAAATGAAACTTGTGGTTGATAAAATGAATTAGGGACGATGTCTTATATAGTGTTTTCAAGGTATTTTCACTTTTGTATCGACTTACAATGATCATATCCCAACATCGAGGATAGATATGGAAATGTCAAGGCTAACACATTCTCTCCCAATTTTTTAGGCAAAAAGTGTTCCCAACAAAATAGGCCCAAATTTTAAGGGAAGCGAGATAATAGAGCCCTATTATTGGACCTATAATTTGTATTAGGATTGATGATATTTAAGTGGAGGAAAACTGCTTTGAATTTTAAAATAAGATAGAACGATATAAACTTTAAATGATATAGGAGAAAGGGAACACTTAAAGTAAAGTCCCAAATAGGAATGTTTTAAAGTTTTAAAATAGGATGGAACTCATATTATTGAATTGAGGATTAATTCAAAGAAATTAATGGTCCAAAAATACTTAGAGGAATGGGAAAAATAAAATGAGTGCTAGGAGAGTGTAAAATTGGGCTCAATGATTAAACGAGTACAATGTATGACAATACAGGATGGAAGGAGTAGGAAGAAGTCCACATCTATGATGTAGGGTTGGAATAGTTATGTACATCTCCATAGATGAAGAATCATTATGAGTGGTAGGGAAAGTGGACATCGAAGGTTTACTTAAGGTCAATATCCTATTGACTTTATACTTGTAGTAGGATAGAAATAGGGTATCTTGAGAGGGTTTCAAAGGCTGAGGTTTATGAGGCCAAAAACAATCAAGGGTGAAGTTTCCATGATTGGCTAAGGGTTGATGAAGAATATTATTGATCATTATAACTCGCCATGTATGAGGGAACTTAAAACACTTATGAATGGTAGAAGGGTAGCTTTCAGAAAATTAAGCCAAGGGTGTCCTGACTTCACATGGAATTGTTATGAGGTAGCGATAATAGAAAAGGTAAAATCTAAGCACTTAGTGCCAACTTCTATGGAAAGGGTGATGGAACTTGTTGTGCTTCAGAACTTACACCCCACTTATCTTAATTAAGTGGGCAGAGTCCCCTTATTTTCTTTGCTTTTGCTTTTGCTTGGTTTGTTTTGTTCCTCTTGGTTGTTTCCTTTTTCTTCTCCCCCCTTTTTCCTCTTTTTTGTCATTTTTGGGCTTCGGGCTTCAAGGGTGATAGACTCCCAAATCAGTTTGGGGGATGATCTTCCCTTGATCCCTGAAACCCATCATTTTCCCTTTATTCTTATTTTTGTCCTTTAGGCTTTAGGCTTCATGGATCTAAGGTTCGAAGTTGGAATCGTTGATCCTTAACACTTCATCCACAATGCTTTGTGCCTTTCAAGGATCGAGCATTAAGGGGTTAGAGATCATATAGCTATATGTGATCCCCCAACCCCTAATCACTCAAATGGCCTATTGTCTCCTGACCTACACCTATGTAGCATTCATCATTGTTGATGCCCAATGACATCACACACCTTTTTCTTATAAAAGGTGTAGCGTCCTAAAATTGTGACACTTGCAATTTCGACTGCATTCGGGTCTTCATGATGGCGGCGCAACGTTGAACCTGAATGGAGACCCCAAAACCTGTTTGCGACATCAAAAACTGCATCTTTCTGCACCTTGGCCTGATCCTCCTTGCACCCCGCTGTCCTAAGAGGTGGGACCATGGCACCCAGCGCCTTGGTCCCTGGCCCTATTTTGGGTCTGGTCTCTTGTGGGGCATCGGGTCTTCAAGTTTGCAAATTGGAAAATAATGCTCCTAGGTCAGCCTAAGGTCAGAAAAATCAGTCTCCTAACCCTAATTGACAAGTATATAAACTACATTTCCCCTCCCAGAAAAGGGAGGTGGTGGTGGAAAAGTGCAAGAGGTGTAAGCGATATTCAAACATTCAAACATTCAAGCATTCAAACATTCCTTCAAGCAATTGAGCATTCTAAGTCTCCATTCAAGGCTAGGTGTTGCATTCAAGACAAGGATTCAACCATTGAAGAGGAGATCACCTTCAACATATAACATACAACATCATTACACCTTCGCATGTAAGAATACAAACATTCTTACAACAAGGTATCAGTACTTGATTACATTACTAACACTTACATTTACAGCATTCTCATTTCTTGGTTAATTCCAAAACCGGGGTTTGACCTAAAGGCAAACCCCTAATCCCTAACCCCCCAATCATCCTCTCTTTTCTATGTGTAGGTTGCAGGTACGCGGCTGTAATTGAAGATCTGGAATCCTTGTGCAGAGACGAACAGATCCCCCTTCATTTCGCGGATTTTTCGGAGGACCGTGTGCACTCCGGGCGCCATCGTCCTATCAACTTTCGCTCAAATTTGCAGGACAACATCGTCTTGACATTTTACTGCTAATTTCAAGTCCATAGCTTCATCCTGTGTCCCTATCTCCGTCTACAAGCGAATCTTTCTTACTTTACATGCACTCCTAGTTCAACCCTTCTATCTACATTCTTTACAAAAGAGGGTATCCTTGATGTCTCAACCCTTGAAACTCATTTAGAATCCAGTCTTGCATTGTGTGGGATTGAATCTTGTGGGTTTCAACCCCTCTTTTGAATGTAAAGTCTCTCCTAAGTGAAAACCGTCAACCCTAGTGATCTCCTTTCTCTCTCCTTGGAGTGGGGGAACACCTAGGGTTCGATTTTCCGCTTTACAAAAGGTAATTTTGTGTACTCATTTGATCACTTTGTATTTGAAATTCCTAGAGTTTTTCAAGTGCTTGAGTACACTTTTTCTCCCATAATAAGATTTAACTAAACTATGGTCACTTTCACTCATCAAACTCATTCGACTTTGAGGTTTTATACATTTGGGTGGTTTTATTTATTTCTTTATTTCTTTCTTTCTTTCTTGTCCTTCTTATTTCTGTATTTTGTGTTATGGTTAGGACCAAGGGATTCTATGCCACTTTTGTGTCTTTTTATTCATATTTTGGCATAGCCCCTTAGGGTTCTTTCCCTATCCTTCCACAAGGTTAGAACTAGGATTTTAGGGTTACTATTTTGTTTCACCCAATCTCTTCTCACCTTTGTGAATTCCTTGGTTCATGATAGCTTGGAAAAGTTAAGGTTTGTTGTGTCCTCCCCTTTATTCAACCTTGGTTAGGGTTTATTGAATGCAACTTAGAATTCAAATAACAAAGTGGAACCTAGTGAATGTTAGTAACCCTCGGACTCTAATTGCCTATGTTTAGGAAATATCTAGCTACATGGTCACCAAAAATCCTAGTTCATCAAATCTAGACATACCCTCATTCAGTCAAATTAATAGAAGATGTGCAGGTTGTTCATCAAATGTAACATAGGTGGTTAAAAAGTAAAAAATGAACAAGTCATTTGAAGGAAAGGAATTGAGGATGTCATTTTTGCAAAGGAAATGGTCTGTCCATAACCCCTATCCTTGATCCTGGATAAACCATGACTTATTGGGCATCAATATTTAGGGGTATGAGGTGCCCAAAATAAATTAGGGTGATCTCACCACGATCGCTGAAAAATTAACCCTCACTATTGGGTGTTGAGGATGTCAATGCTTTCTTCCAAGTAGGATTTGGGGATATTCCATCCCTGATCTCTAAAACATATCTTAACACTCATTTGAATCAGGGATGTTGCATTCCTAATCCCTGATAGATATTCAATAAGCATGGAATTGATTTTAGGACTTAAGTAGTTTACGGTTTTAGTATTGGATGTAGATTAGAATTTGATTTCAATAATAATGAAATGAGAAATAAAGTAATAACATGATGTTTTACAACTTAATGTGCCCCTGGAACTTAAGTTGTTTGCATGCAGGAAGTATGATGCCTTAGGAAGAGTCATTCCAATGAAGTACAACTTCCTTGGCTACCTCCCTCCTATGAAGTTGGTGTTTGTGGATAGGTAGATCACTAACACCAACTTAGGACATGTGGATCTAGATGAATTCCCCCAAAGGAAGTCTACCCCAAATATTAGAATTTATTAGGCTACATCACTCATTAGGTCTGAGCTAGTACAAGTTACTAGTTTCCCAATCTCATTGCAATATTTAGACCTAGTAATCGTGTGTGTCAGGAGATATAAGGCAGAGGAAATTAGAGTATATGGGTCCTTAGGAGAGGTGATATCGAACATTTCACCTAATTCTATTGAAAAAGTGTTTCCCATCTTGACACATGATCATTGTGTTAAATTTAAAGTCACTTATAAAAAATAATTCTATAATAATTACAAGGACCCTATGATTTATGTCAGTGGGCAGTTGCTAGACAACCTCGAGAAGGGACATTAGTTAGATGAACTAAAGATAATTTATAGGAGCCTTCGCTATAGACTTTCTCACCATCTTGAAAAGGGTAGTTGGTTTGCCAGATGCTAAAGAATTTAAGCCCTACATGCTCCTCTTCATTAAGACCATCGTAGCAAGAAAGGAGTACACTGACTAAGTGAAAATGATCATTGATAATTTACATGAATAGTTGATATGAATGAAGAATGACCCAAGGTTCTACATGACCTCCTATTTGGTCTATTTTTTGGATGCCCAAGCAACTTACCCAAGATTGAGGAAGAAGGGGTCACTAACTGACCCTAATGTAAGTATATAAATCACCACCCCAAGTTGATTTGGGAAGAAGCAAAAATAACCATAGGAGATTCAATGATGACTTTTTTTTTACAATGATTAGAACACTAGAATTACACTTTTCAAATAGGTTATCTCCTTATGCAACTATAGAAATTAAGAGATTTGAAAGATACTTTATTCAGTTCAATACCTTCACCTACATAAGAGTAGTTGGATATATTGTGCCTCCTAATAAGATGCTAATATATCCAATAGATAGGTTGATTATCCTTGAGTTGTGTAGAGAAGTGGGTGATGTTCACTATAGACACTAAAAATCCATATCACCTACATTCTCCATTTTTAACCCAATCGCGTGTGTAATCTTCATTATTTGTGCGATCTTGCCTTGTTTCCCCTTTTCCATTTTTTGTCTAGATCATTCCATTTTCTTCCCATTTCAAGTTTGGGGTTTCATTTTACCCTTAACTTCATTCCCCTTCCATCATATCTTTCCCTTGTCGCTTTTGCAATGTCATTTTGCCTAATTTTGTCTCGATTAGGGTTTTGTTATCCTGATTCGATCCTCCTGTTTTGCCTTTTCCATTTTCTGCCCTTGTTCCATTTTCTTCCCATTTCAAGTTAGAGGTTTAATTTTATCCTCAACTTCATCCCTTTGCATTGGTTTGTTCCCCTCTCATTCCGATGATGTTAGTTTTCAAACAAAAACCTTATCTCGATTTTAGGGTTTTTTGCCTTCTTCTTGGTCTTGCCGCTTCCTGCTTTCCATTTCTTGATCTTGTTGGTTTTATTTTTTTCCCTATTCCTATTCTAGGGTTCCATTTTGACCTCTTCTCCTGCCCCATGATGTCGCATTCATCCCTTTTCTGTCTGTCAAACCGCTTTGACTTTGTTTACCCATTGTTGCTTGGTTTTACCCAGTTTGATCTAATTTTCCCATTTTTGCTCGAGTGTTTCAGTTTTATGTTTGTATTCTTCCCAATTTCACTTGTTTTGAAAAAAAATGACTTAATTTGACCTAATTTAAGTCTTCAGATGTCAATTTGAATAATTTTCCCTTGTAGGTTTAATTAATTCTTTAATTAATCAAGCCTTGTCTTACTAATTATTCTGCCTTTAATCTATCATTATTTTAATCAAACCTCCCTTTCTAATATTAATTAAATATATTAAATAATTTAATTAATTTTGATTTATCCTCTTTAATGAATGATTTTAATTATTTAATTAAAGGTTCATTTTTAATAACCTATAGTTGAATAATTTATTTAAATTGTTCAATTAGCTAATTATGCCATCAAAATTAACTATCTTTATTTATTTAATTGTCTTCTCATATGAGGATAATATTTGCTCTTTTTTATTATTTTTTAATTGCCTTATATCCTCCTAGTTTTCAAAAATGGCAATATTATCATGGATATTTATGAGATTTATCTTTGATTTTCAAAAATCCTGCTTTTTTCGAAATATCTCATTATATCTTAATTTTAAATTTGAAAATAAGGAATGCATCCTCGGAAAATCTACTTTTTGCTTGTTTCTCTACCTTGTCCTCATCTGCTTTGTCATGCATTTAATCTAGTATGTCCACCCAATGAAAAATATTTTCAATCTCGTTCATTTGTCAAGGCTCTGGTTTTCTATAAGTTGAGACCTCTCTTTCAATCAATTCATCTAACTTTTATGCAATCTTATTCCGTCGAAATAGATTAGAGATCTAATTTTCAAGTAATTTCATTTTGTCAATTTATCTAGCAATCATCTAGCTTGAGCATTGTTGTTTTATCCAAATAATCTTTTATTTTAGAAATTAATCTTGCATAATCACACATTCCTAGTAAATCTCAAATATTAGTTCCTTGCTTTCATCTGTTTCGTGCACCTGTCATACAAGAGAGCAACATCGTATCATTAGAGATGAAAGGAAGAACACCAGGGCTTCATTGAAGATTCAAGGTTTCAATTTATGTTTTTAACTATGTTTTCATTTCAATGCACCTATTGGCCAGAATAGGAATACTTATCATGTTTTTTTAAGTTTGTGATTAGCTTAGACATTGTTTACATTAATGCTTTAGTTATGGTTTTCTAATTGTTTCCCTGATATTTTTTCCTCATTCTCCATCCACAAATTGATCATGACCAAACACAAACCATGTTTTTAATTCCCATTAGAGTGGGGGTACATGCATGTCTAGATATGAAGGCTGTTAAAAATATTGAGCTTGAAATGATAGAATTCTCTTTGAAAACTTTAAACATTGATAAAGGGAGATTTTATCCCATGGGTATATTAATTCATGTGATTGGATCATATTTTAAACATGAGCTTGGTATAGAAGACTATTGGGCCAACTACGTGGATGACTATGAAGTTAGGATTAATTTTTTTTTGTAGAATAGACTTGGACCATGCCAACGTGGTTTGCGACATGTGGATATCAGATGAGGCCAAAGCCAAATATGGTGAGAAAAAAACACGTACATTGTATAATTCAAAGAGGATATTTGGTATCCCTATTTACAATGTAGATGTGACTCTTAGATAAAGAGAAGATATGAAGCATAGAGCCAAATAAAGGACCTAAATAAAGGACTGTTGAGTGTTCTAAAGAAGAAGAAGGAGAAGAACAACCACTTTAGAGGAGAATGAGGACAATATTATAGGCCATTGGTTCACAAGAACAAGATCTTCCCTCCCCTTCCCTTCAAATAGAACAAGTAATTACTCCTCTTGAACCATCATCGATAGTAGAAGAAGGTAATCCTATCTCAACCTTTCTTGATGATAAACCAAAAAAGGACACCATTGAATGAAAACTCCTAAAAATAGTTGATATAACAGATGATGTGGAGGAAGAATCTAAAAATATTGATTCTCCAAAGACTAATGTTGAGGAGGAGAACACTCGAGAAGAGGGGCCTAGGGTAGAAGAGGATCTTCCCCAAGACAATGTATAAGAAGAAGAGACAAGAGAGGGAGGAGATAAGGGTGACAATGCAACAAATGAAATGGACTCACTAAATAAAGAGAGTGAACAAGAATTGCAATCAATTCTTGGGGAAGAAGTGTTGATGAATAAGGAGATGATGATGAAGATTGACATTAACCAAAACAAAACCCCAAGAAGCATCATGAGGAGGAGGTTCCTAGTGGGCCTCATGAGGAAGAAGCTAATCATAGAAATAAAGAAGATGAACCCCATGAAGAAAGACATGAAGAAGAGCATGAAGAAAAACAAGATCAATAACCTAAGGGAAACATATATCTAGAGAAACATAAATAACAACAATATGACGAAGAAGACCATATTGAAAATGAGCAAATAATAAATAAAGGAAATGAGAAATTAACAGAGTATGTAACAAGTACTAGGTAGCACCAACAACATGGAGAAAGGAGACATAAAGCAACATATAATAGAAGTAAATATGTATTAGAAACAAAGATCCATTTTAAAACCACTTTAGGTGTAACCCTTATGTGGTTGACCAAAAAAATCTAGAAGAGACAGAGGAAGCACAAAGAAATAACTGAAGAAGGTTTCACTATCCTATAGTAGCCATTCAAAACTCCCGAAACCAAGAAACAAGCCAAGAAGATATCAATGGTGATAACTGACACTAGAGATCACCAAAGAGCTCATATAGCAGTGCCACTTGCAAATAAACTCGAGGATGAAATGGACTTGTAGGATTACCTAATAAGAAGTGGATCTCAAAGTACAAACAAGAGAGGGAGAAAAACATGCTTTGTAGTAGGCGGTAACGACAATATTTCAAAGGATGGAGAAGGATAAGATCACTAAGGATGAGCTATGAGCACAAATTGAAGAATTGAAGAAGTATATCAACCACTTCTTAGGACCTTTATATTCTAATGCCCCTCCAACTAGTCTGAAAGCTGTATTATCTCAAGGCATAACATTTCAAGGCACAAATTCTTTTATTCTAGTTACACTTGAATGTCACGAGGATATTGAAGTCCAAGTTGAAGAAACCATTTGCAAGGTAGTCAATTTATACCACTCGATACAAGATCAATTGAATATTTTGCATGATATGATAATAGGAGAAGGGGAAGAAGGAGTCTGTATATATCAAACCATCCTCATGTGAAAAGACTATCTCCCTATACTTCACATCAAAAAATCCATTAGCGGGCACAAACTGTTAAAGAAAGGAGTACTTGATGACTCCAATGAAAAGATATCGATAGAGTGGATAAGGGCCATCAAAATGGTTATTAAAGAATTTACGAAGGCCAAGGAAAATATTGTAGAACAATTGAGTATTGAAAATATGTTGTTGCAAAGTGCAAAGGAATTTATAGAATCCCTCTCATGCACATTCTAGAATTAGGAGGCTAAATTAAACGATTTCTAGAGTATATTGCAAAAATTCAAGGGCACCCTCCACAATGAATGTACTAGGGAAATGATTGATCAAATGATGGTTATCAAAAGGGATATTTAGAACATGAAGTCAAAGTTCCCTTAGTTTGAAGACAAAAAGAAGAAATTGAACATTTTTGATAGGAAACATATAGTTAAATTGAAGTATACTAAGTTGCCTGATTTATAAGATTTGAATGATGTGGCCAATGTATTTAATTAAGAATTTCCTAATGTAGTTACCCATCTTTAAATTAAAGTTTCTTCTAATTTTTTTGATATTCATTAAGTGTTTCAAAACAACCGCAACATTTTTTCTGTAGTAGAGGTATGCAGTTCCGTAATGGTGGTAAAATTAGGGTTTCACCAATTAAGACAATAAAACTCCTAATATTACCTAATTAACCAAGACATTAAAGAGGGGAGTAAATTCAATAGATCTAGCAACAATTGTATTAGGAAAAGGACTGAAATACTAATTAAATGTTCCTATTTGTTATCTCCCCCTTTTGACTTGAAATTTGATTTCAATTGTAAAGTTTAGGGTAAAGCAATGGACGTTTGAAGTAAAATAGAAACAACATAATGCTATAGATATCAAGTAGAGCCATAAATAGATATTTGGAAGAAAAATAGGATCACAACCTGTCGCTAAAAATTTGGGTTGAATTATCATGACCAACGAGGTAGTTCACCTTGGTCTTGTAACTTCCTAACAGGAAAGTGGGATCTTTTTTGGATCAAGAAGATGCACTGGATCCACTGTTAAAAAATTGGGTAACACTCTCAGGACTAGGGTGGTAGGTCACCCCGGTCCTCCACTTTTTGCTCCTTCAAAATTTGAATTTGTTTCTCATCATCAATTCTATCGATATCTTTGATCACAACTCATGAATCAATTTCCTACACACACAAGCATAGAGAGAGAGAGAGAGAGAGAGAGAGAGAGAGAGAGGTGTTTGCCTTGGGTCAAACCTTGGTTTATGAATTAACCTTGAAATTGAAATGATAATTGTAAAGTAGAATTGAATTGCAGAAAGATGATTTCCTTTTGAGGTAAATGCTAGATCTGAAATTTAATGCTTGTAATTGAATTCAATACCTTGATGAAGCCTACTTAACGCAAGGGTTTAGGATGTCATGTAGAATGTCTTCATGAAAGTTTGATCATGGATGCCATCTTGAATGCTTAAACTTGACTTAACCTCTCCTTTAGTGCTTGATGAATGCTTGATTATTTTCTCACTTGAATTGAATTCACTAGAGTGTAATTAAATGAGAGATCCCACTTTGTTAGGTTTCAAATGGGAGGGGTGGGCCTCCTTTTATACTTAACCATTCAAAAATTATTTAAATTTTCAGAGCAGGCTGACAAGTGACTTAATTCTCATCCACTTGATGTGACTATTGTAGGGACTAAATTTGGGTCCATTGAGAGGACCAAGACGGTTCGGTTCCCTACTTCTAAGCTAGGACCATGACACCCTAGCACCTTGGTCCTGAGCTAGGACCATGGCACCCTAGCGCCCTGGTGCTTAGAATCAGGACTTAGTTTTGGACTGAAGATAGAAGGGGAATAAAAATGCAGGTTTCTAGAAGGTGTAAGTATAATCAAAGTGAACATCAAGCATTGAAAGATAGAACATCAAGGTGATGTCTAAGTAAGGATGAAATTGTGTGTGGATATAATTTACGATGCTACATTTAGCCCCCACTTTAGCAAGAGTATGAGACTACACCCATATTCACGGTTAAGTACAAAGTCACATTGAAAAACTTTCACCAAGAGACCAAAGAGACAAGATACACCAAGGCCCTAGAGACTTTGGGATCTTACTACTCTAATTTTGAGATAAAATGGACAACACATGAAAGGGAAAAAGGCATGACTATACTGGCCTCTAGTAAGATTTGTGCTTACTATGAGTCGTGAAAAGGAAAATTTTGAAATACCAAATTACAAAGAAAAAGGCTTAGTTTGTGAAGTAACTTGAACATTGAAAACACGTCATGGGTGTGTGCATAAAGTGTAACATTGAGTAGAGTGTATGCCCCCACGTTAAAGCGATTACATATGCCTTATCAAGAGCAATAGCTTTAAGGTAGCATGCATCCAAAAGACAAGCATGCTATGACAAGCATGCTACCACAATGAAATGCCCCTAAGAAAGGACAAATCAAAGGATAATGGTCACAAAACATGTAGGAAAAAAGCACATAAGGGATCCACTAACTCTGGGGTCAATAGTGTACTTGTGATAAATAATGTATATCAAGAATAGTTGTACTAAATTGACCTCATCCCCCAAAGGTACAGTCAAACTACAAACACAATGAAAGTAGAGCACGAGACAACAAACAAATGTCTTTCTGAGTCAACATAGAAGAGACCAAAAACAAGACATCGATGCTTTGAAACATCCCAAAGTAGACAACACATAGCATATTTACAAACAATAACACATGTACAATATAATATAGATATGACATATAAAAGAAGTGAGATACAAATAGAGGAATGTCACAATGGATTTAGCCTGTTTATTACCTTGCACCAACGAAGTAATAAGGGTTATCTAAAGACAACCTAACATAATGTAAAACATATCAAGCAACACACCACGAGTGAAGCATATTATGAACAAGAAAACACACAAAAGAGAATCCATGTCACGAATGAAGCTAGTCAAGAAAAGCATCTGCCTCCCAATCTTGCTAAAAATCATTCAGGGATGGTTGACAAGATGCAAGAGGAGCCACATCAAGAAAATTAGATGGAGTTGTTTATGGTAAAAATGGAAACACCAATATTGAAAGACCAAATGAATTCAACCACAAAACCCTAGCCTAACAACAAAAAATATCCACCATAACATATGAGGATTACCTAAGACAATGCAAATCAAATGAAATCACAAAGATTATACCATCACATGTCCAATAGGGTTTGGCTCTCCATTCTTCCTATCTCTATTGATCTTGCTTGATATATTTGCTCTTAGATTTTATGTGTGCAGAAGAGCTCAACAAAAAATGGAAATTTGGTTGCAAGCAGGCTTGATCACATATGAAAGTTTGAAAGCATAGTTGGGGATTGATAATGAAGGAAGCATCTCCTTATATAGAAGATACTATAAGAAATGGAGGGATAAGACTGAGAGGTGTAAAAGATAAATGGTTGGCTAGGATTAGAGGGTAGGTAGAGGAAATAAGAAAATAATGAGAGGGCAGGTAGTGTAGGAATTGAGAGATGAATGACATGTGTCATGGGTAGAAAAGGCTAATGAATTAATTAAATAAATAAAGATTCATTTAATTAATAGAAGAAGTGAGATCAATTAAATAAATAAAAGTATTTATTTAATTTAGAAAAGGATAATTTAAATAAATAAAAGTATTTATTTAAATGAGAAATAATGCTAGAAGAAGATTAATGAATTAATTAAATAAATAAAGATTTATTTAATTAATAGAAGAAATAGGCTAAAATAATTAAATAAATAGAAATATTTATTTAATTAGACAGGACAATTTTAGGTGTCTATATTTTTCCCCTCTTTGAGACAATGCAGCTTGTAGCGTTGTTTCAAAGAAGATAATATGAACTGATACAAAGTTGCCCCAAGATGGGAATGATATGCCCCCTCGAGAGATTGGATGAAAATGTCTGAAAAGATCACAGACAATCTCTCGATAAGAGAGAAGGGCTAGAAACGACTGACAAGATAGAGTGACAGAGTCACGGGATAAAGAAGACTGACTCGGGAGACTAGGGCTAGGGTAGTCTATAAGATAAACTGCGAGGGAAAACATCCTCATTGTCGTCCACACACCTAAGAGATCAGAGTGCAGAGAGAGTAGTGAGCAGTGAGCAGTGATGGCATTGGTGAATAGATTCGATCGCGTTCGTCGATATCAGAGTCTAGTAGATGCAGGAGAGTCGGTAAGTACCGCAAAACCTCCTTGTACCTTATTGCAATAATTGTTGTCATAAATGCATGCTAGGTAGTGCAATAAATGTACTCTAGGTAGGTATAGAAAAATATCAAGTGGGGGGGGGGGAAACGCCAAGGCACATCTGTGTTTGTGTCAAGCATGTCTAGGTAGGATAGGCGCGTCTATGTTGGTGCCAGCCACGTCTGTGTCAAATGCGAGCATGTCTATGTCTTGCAGGCACGTTTGTGTAGGACAAGCGCATTTGTGCAGAGTAGAGGCACATCTGTGCAGAGCAGGTGCATTTGTGTCTTCAAGGGCGAATCGGTAGTTCTATGATAAACATACGTAGTCGATTGGATAAGTTGCTAAGAAGATACACTCAAACAGGTCCTCTAGGAAGACTAGGATAGTAGATAGGGCTAGTACTGACAATTTTATGATAAAACATACGTTGCCAATTATGAAACTACTCAAGAGGATACACTCAAGAAGAGGCCCTAGGATAGGATAGATCGAGGCACTTTGTGATGAACAGGGAGTACCAAAGAAATTGACAATTCTGTGATAGAACATACATTACCAATTGGATTAGGCTGAAATTGACAATTTTATGATAGAACATACGTTGCCAATTGGATAAGCTACTCAATAGGATATACTCAAGTAGGTGCCCTAAAAGATAGGATCAAATTAGCACTTTGTGATGAACAAGGAATGCTACTAGGATAGAAAGCAACACTTTGTGATGAACAGGGAGTACCACTAGGATAGAGTGTCATATGATAGATATAAGCACTAGGATAAAAAGCAACACTTTGTGATGAACAAGGAATACCACTAGGATAGAATGCCATATGATAGATATAAGCACTAGGATAAAATGCATCACTTTGTGATGAACAGGTAATGCCACTAGGATTGACACAGTTGATTTGCTTGACTACAGGAGGACTTACCGATGTTGGAGTCACGGGATAGATTCCCTTTGACTCAGAGTTTATGACCAGAGCCGACATTCAACGATAGAGCAGCAGTTGAGGCCATGGGCTTGCGATATATTTTGTATGTGCCTGAGTTTTGGGTGAACATGGGATTGTTGACTACATTAGCGGAGAAATGGCACTCAGAGACATGTACGTTTCATTTGCCGATGGGTGAGATGACAATCACCTTGGAGGATATGTACAGGATACTGCGAATACCGATCGATGGGGAGTTAGCTCCTTATGATCGAGATGGAGATAGGGATGCACTGAGATGAGTGTTTCAGGATCCAGGACTGGAGATGAGGGCAGGACATGTGGCTTGGGACACCATGACACATACATGTTTGGCACTACCAGTGGTGGAAGGAGTGATTAGTGGGTTCCTTTATCTAGATAGGGTGACATGAGGGTTGGCTATGGGATGGGTAAGGACTTTGGAGACATTGGTGACTAAGCACACCAGGTTTGCATGGGGACCATGTCTACTGGCACACTTGTACTATGAGCTACATCAGTTTGTGTATCACAGATCTTCAAAATTGGGATGCAGAGTGACATTGTTGCAGGTATGGGCATATGAGCATCTGTCGGTTACACGACCGATACATTTTAGAGGCAGGGGACATGGGCGCAGCTATGTACACCTGTATGATATGATTACTTCTCAGCCATAGATTGGGAGACTGGAGTATTGGTGTCGGGTTATGGACGAGATAGACAGTATGGTATGGAGGTCATACCGGGACTATGAGGAGTGGGAGGATGATGCAGTATATCTTCCATATGTATTTTGGAGCAGGTATCTGATTGGTTGGACATCGCATATCATTGAGCGACAATTGATAGACAAAGTATGCAGGTAGTTTGGCAGGATACATCGGATGCCATGAGGTTCAGGGATGTATGAACAGATAGTGAGGGATCAGGTGCATTTGGGTCTATTGTTATCTTATGATCAGGCAATGGCATAGCTACAGGAGATGGTTCACATGCCTTGGGATGTATGGGTGGATGTGGAGGATGCAGGGATGGATGCAGAGTACACTGCATATTGGGCAAATCATCCATTTCCATGGTTGACGGATCCAGGGGAGTCGATAGAGGGAGACGATGGAGGTGATGGAGATGATAGCGGAGATGGTGGAGGTAGAGGCTGATCGCGAAGGTGAGGTGCGATGGTAGAGAGGAGAGTGGCTCAAAGAAGAGAGGGCAGAGAGGAGAGACAAGCTCAACAGGCTCATGTAGTAAGGGTAGAGGTGGATTTCCATTACAGGTGCCAACATCACAGGTTCCCAAACAGGTACAGGCTCCTAGACAGGTACAGGGGTGGGGACAGGGACAAGAGCAACCATAGGAGTATCCACAGGGATATGGTGAGGGGGGAGAGGAGGAGGATGAGCTATTATCCTTGAGGGAGATCTGTGAGGGATAGGAAAATGAGATCCAGGATCTGAGAGGGATACAACTAGACTTAGGAGACAACTGAGGGACACTGAGCAGGAGAGGGACCAGGCTATTCAACACTATACAGAGGTTGAGACAACACTGAGGGTAGGGAGATAGGCAGCAGAGGACACAGGGGCCGGATACGCCTGTGTTCAGCAGGCATGGGAGGAAATAGCCTACTGGAGAGACCGGTATTATGGAGTGGTACCACTAGATTAGTGGGCTAGGAGCTTCCAGAGACCATCACGGACTGCGACGACCTCTGGGGGGAGAGACAAGAGACAGGCGTCTAGCGGTGGGGTCATGGGTCCTCCACCACCACCAAATAGAGGGAGTAGGATAGATGATCCTAGGGCAAGTCCTTCCAGGGCTCAGACTCCGTCGAGGCCAGCTGGCTCCAAGGGAGGGAGTTCATTATAGCCTTAGAGGGCTCCCTATGTATCAGTTTTGTACCATTTTGTATGATGAAACCTTCAAGTGATTGTAGCCATATGATTTTGACATCATTGTATCATGACACTTTTTGATATATATATGAGATCATTCATCCTTGCGGTAGCTATATGCATGTGTACCTATGTGATGCTTCTAAATGTTTTATGTTGCATGTGTTCTATATGATGCTTATGATATGGTGGAGCTATGTGAGTTCTCAAGATGATTGGCGATACGCTCAATAGAATCTTTTTTGGAACCACTCTTAGGACTATTGGTATCAAGAGATGCTTGCATCACTAGAGGAGATTTGCATTCAAACTTGGTAGCCACAACACTAGGTGGTTCACACCCAATTCCTTAGCATTGCAAATTGTTTGTAGGTTGTTCTTGTCAACTAAATGTCTTTGGAGATAGTGGGACTTGATCAACATGAAAGATATACTCACCACATCCCATGTCTTTAATCTTGAACTTTTCTTTGAGTTCTGCTTGCTTTGATGTAGAATGTTTTAATGATTCGGGATCAACATATGATGATGAAGGAACAACCTCGCGATTGACTAGGATTGCTATTTCTGATCTAAGTCTTGGATTGTTGCAATATATGAATGGGTTTGGATCCTCTTTAATGGTCACTTCAACTCTATTGTGTGGGAACTTGATACATCGATGATATGTTGAGGGAATAACTCTCATTTCATGAATCCATGGGCTTCCCAAGAGTATTTTGTATGTGAGATCTAGATCAAGGACTTGACAAACCACATCCTTTGTAACTGGGCCAACTCTAAGAGGTAAGGTGATTGTTCCCTTGGATGAACGCTCTTCATCATCATATGCCTTAATGGTGATTGCATGTGTAGAATTCATAGCCTTTTTAGAATATCCCAATTGTATTATTGTGTTCAAAGTACATATATTGAGACCAACTCCTCCATCTATCAGGACTCGTTTTATTTGATGTTTGTGTAGGAAGGCTTCAATGTGTAAAGGTGCATTAAGTGGTTGGCTTACAGAGGCATCGTCAGCTTCAGTGAATGTGAGAGAATGTGGAACAGAAAGGTATCCCACCATGGCTTGAAATTGGTCCACATTCAGATTAGTGGGGATGGTAGTGTCTCTCAAAGTTTTGTCAAGAATGGCTTTATGTGTGGGGGATGTGCGTAAAAGCTCTAGGATGGAGATAAGCATGGGCGTCCTCCCTAATTGTTCTACCAGATTGTACTCAGGTTTGGTTGATGAGGAAGCAGTGGTTTTAGCTGGATCACCTTGCAAAGTGACCTAACCTCGATGGGTTGTGACATTACATTCAAAGGTAGATTCAGAAGAAGGTCCAATTCCTTTTAGGACAATTTTAGGTCTTTGGGCCGAATTTTCAGGCGTTTTGTCCTTTATGATAATGATAGAGACATAATTATCCATCAAAATATGATTGACAGTTGAATCATAGTTATAGGATGCTCTGGTATGGTTGGTCTGGTCATCTGTGGCTTTATCTTTTCCCTTGTCGTGTTTTGGGAATGGTTCCTTGAACATCTCATGTTCTTGATTGGATGAATGTCCTTCGATCTCAATGTCACCTCTATCAATAAGATCTTGTATGATGTTCTTCAGTCGATGACAATTTCTTGTTTTTTATGTCCTTTGCTCTTGTGAAATTCACAATACTCATCATCATTCCACCAATTTGGTTTGACCTTTGGTTCATATGGAGGATTGTTAGGAATTGTTATTATCTTGTTTGCCACTATCTTCTTGAAAGCTTATTCAAGTGGTTCTCCCAATGGGGTGTATTTCCTTTGTGGTTTTGCAGTTGTTTGAGTATTCACCTGGTTGTTTGTAGAACTTGATCCAGAAAAAATGATTTTGGGTCATACTATATTAGCATCAACAACACCGTCATTTACTGTGTTCTTGTTTTTGTTCCAAAATCTTGACTTGTCTTTTCCTTTAAAGTCCTATTTGTTTTCTTTGAATATCTTAATTACTCCTTGTTCAATTAGGACCTTCTCTGTTGCTAAGCCTTTTTCAATGATGTCCTTGAAAGTGGACAAACAAGCTTTTCTTAGATCATAACCAATTTCTCTATGGATATTCTATGTGAACATCTCTACCATTTGTTTTTGTGGAATTTCACAAGAGCATCTACTGGCAAGATTTCTCCATCTTTGTAAAAATGATGAAAAAGATTCTCCATCCTTTTGTGTAGTGTTGCACAAAGTGGTGACTGATATATCTGTCTCTATGTTGTATGAGAAATGTTGGATAAAAGCCTCCACTAGATCACCCCAAGACTTAATTCCATGTGGGAGTTGGGAGAACCATTCCATAGCTTGATCACCTATGCTTTGTGGGAATAATCTCATCAAATATGTCTCTTCTGTTGCTACCTCAATGCAAGCCATGAAAAATTGTCTTATATGTGCCTTAGGGTCTCCTTTGCCTCTGTACTTATCAAACTTAGGTGTCACGAAATGTGTAGGAAAAGGAGGCATTGGAATGCTTTTGTCAAATGGATAGGGACATATGTCTCTCATTGTGTAAGTTGGCTTTAGTGTATTTATGTCCTCCATTTTCTTTTGTAAGTCCTTAATTTGTTGTTCCAAATTGTTCTTAGGTGGAGACCAACTTCTTGGACCATATCCCATGCCCGAGGCACTGGGTGGAGGAGGAGCATGTTGCATATATGGATGGTATTGATCATACATGTTCATATGGAGGAGGTCTATAGTGATGTTGCGTATAGGGACCACTTGGTATAGAGTCATGATGAGGAATGGAATATTTGTTTTGTCCATGTATACCATACTCTACAGGCATGTCATGATTTTGTTCTAGCGTGTTGCCCCGAAATTTGCCAAAGGATTTCCTTGTGTCCAAATTTTGAGCATGCCTTTGGATATCCAATTGTTTTGGAGGTTGGTCCTTAGCATTTGTATGCAATTGAGTGTATTTTTATGCATAAGACTTCCATAATGGTCTGTGAAGGTGAGTATCATATGCTTGACCGCGTGTATGTGGAACCTCAAGTATTTCAAACAAATATGATGGTGATTTAGGCATAAAATGTGGTCTTCTATTGCCTCCACTATTAGGCATCCTTTGATCCATGTTGAGTTGAGGTTCTTGCAAAGGTCGATTTTCCATTATTTGAGACATGTCAAAATCATGAGGGATCTTGGCTCCGCTTTGTGCCATCACTTGTAAGAAATATTGTCTATCTCTCCTCATTATTTCCTTGACCAATCGATTAAAACGGGGATCCATAATGGAGTCTCCCACTTCTACTGAATGTACGGAAAAGTTGTCCATATTTTCATTGTGTATATCATTGTTGTTTGTAGTGTCCATGTTCTCAACATTTGGAATGTTTCTATAGGCATCCATGTTGGGTAACATGGTATGATCAGAATTGAAAAAGACATCATTTTCATACTCATAGGCACTCATGTTTGCGGACTCTTGAGCCTCTTTAGCTTCTCTCCTAAATTTTTGGGAACGGGTTTCAACCATGAACTAGGTCTTGACCAAGATGTGTGAGACTAGATGGAAATGGAAAGAGTATGGAAGACCAAGAGTTGGATGGAATGTAAATGAATCTGAAGTGCACTTGTAATGTCCAAAGTGTAAGACCGAGTATGTATGTAGTAGAGTAGGTGTGGCTTCCAAAGAGATGATAGTTTCTCTTGATGAGGTAAGTTGACCTTGACTCTAAGTAAGACCAAATGAGACCCAAAGGTGATAGACCTTGATGAGGGACCATTTAGCAAAATGTTGTTGTATGTAGTGTGTTGACAAAGCAAGATGAGGACAAGTAAGTGACCTTTCGACTCAAGTTTAGACAAATGTGAATGTAATGCAAGGTGTAAAGAAATGATGAACTTTGTGAGACCCAAAGATAGGTTGAATGCTAGATGAAAATCTAGAGAAGTAACTTAGGAAGTTCAATGAGTCTGAAATCGACTATTCTTGGTTGTTGGACTGTAAGTTTTTTTTTTTTTCAATTCTGAACATAGACGTGCCTATATACTTCACAGACGTGGTTAAATGACATAGACATTATTTAACACTACACAAACACATTTCTGAGATGTTGTGAATGTAATGTTGCTTAAGAGAACACAAACGTGTTTTTGCCCTTCACAAACGCGGTTAAATGACATAGACGATGTTGAATACTGCATAGACACGTTTCCAGAAACTAAGTGCAATTTTTCCAAATTTGTAAAGTTGTTGTTGTGACCAAATCTAATTTTTTTATTGTTTTTCATGACAAGAGGACACAATGTTGATGATGACTCAATGTTTGCAAGTGTGTAGACTCAAAATGACTCTAAATAAAGTGTGTTGTTTGATGTAAAAATATTTTGCATACACTTGAAGACACAAGAGACACAATGTTTTGATGTTTGATCTTTAATGTTTGAATGTTCAAAAGAAGACAAGCACAATTCTTATGGCTGGCCAGGACAATAGTTGTTGATCCCACATGGGGTTTCCCCCGAGGCTATGCTATTCAGAGTGGATACTTAGATGCTTGACCCCACTGGCTCCACCCTCGACACTCACTTCTTCGGGGCAGCCAAGCATTAGTCCCCACGAAAACTCCTCGTGGCAAACTTTGTATCTCTACTAAGAACCATATTTGTGTGAGCTACTCCAGAGGTTCGACCTCCTGCCCCAACAACTACAAGGATTTTGGCTTTCTAAAACAAAAAGGTGCCAGTAAGGGCATCCGCTTGTGTGGCCATACATGCGACACTTTCAGCTCTGTACATACAGAAGGCTCCCAGCTAGTAGGGGTTACACCCTACAACTAATCAAATAAATTTGATCAAACGGATTTATGGGGAGACATAGTGTTGGTATGAACTAATCAACACACGTTACCCATGGCTTTTACCATGGATACAGTTATTTATAGTGGTTCGGAAGAGGTGGGTTTTCCTCGCTACCACTTGGGTTGTTCTCTCCTCACTAGTAGTCCTAATGACCATACAGGGAGACAAGCCCTCTAGAGATTAAACTAAAAGAGCCTATTGCCTAAGACATAAAAGACACTGGTTCAATTTTAGTGCACCAATTGAAGTGTTTGGTAATCTATGAAAATAAGGCACATAATAAAGATAAAAAAAAACCTTGCCAAAATTCTGCAACAAAGATTTGTTAGTAGTTTTGCAATAATACCTCTCTTGTAAACACACAAGTTAGGTAAATTTTAGATCCAAAAGATTATGTGAAAAAGGGGCCTTCGATAAGATGATTCAATTCAAAGATAAGTTGCACCAATTTTGTTAGCTAGATCACAAGGTGTTAGCCTGAAATAAACCAGATCTGAAATCCAAATGACAAAATAAAGCCTAAAAAATGGATCAAAAACTAAAAAATGCAAAATCTGAAACACAAACGTGATTAAACCTAACGCAGATGCGACATAAAATCACAAACAAACCTAAATCCTTCACAGACACGCCTAGATACCACAGACATGACTCCCGAACATAGACGTGGTTCAGAAACAGAGACACAACCCTGTAATCTGCAAAATAAAATAAAATAATGCCGAACACAGACGCGATTACGGAGGTCACAGACGCGACATTAATTCAAAAACATGGTTTTGGTAAGCGCAGACGCGAAAATGTTGAAAATGTCAGATCTGCAACTTCAAAAACACAAAATCTGCAACAAAAGATGTTAAATGCGAAAGGGACAAGAGTCCCACCAGGCGTGCCAAAATGTTTATGGTAAAAATGGAAACAACAATATTGAAAGACTGAATGAATTCGACCACAAAACCCTAGCCTAACAACAACAAAGATCCACCATAACATATAAAGATTACCTAAGACAATGCAAATCAAATGAAATCACAAAGATTATACCATCACATGTTGAATAGGGTTTGGATCTCCATTCTTCCTATCTCCATTGATCTTGCTTGATATATTTGCTCTCAGATTTTATGTGTCCACAAGAGCTCAACAAAGAACGGAAATGTGGTTGCAAGTAGGCTTGATTGCATATGAAAGTTCGAAAGCGTAGTTGGGGGTTGATAATGAAGGAAGCGTCTCTTTGTATAGGAGACACTATAAGAAATGGAGGGATAAAATTGAGAGGTGTAAGAGATAAATGGTCAGCTAGGATTAGAGGGTAGGTAGAGGAAATAAGAAAATAATGAGAGGGTAGGTAGTGTAGGAATTGAGAGATGAATGACATGTGTCATGGGTAGAAAAGGCTAATGAATTAATTAAATAAATAAAGATTCATTTAATTAATAGAAGAAGTGAGATCAATTAAACAAATAAAAGTATTTATTTAATTTAGAAAAGGATAATTTAAATAAATAAAAGTATTTATGTAAATGAGAAATAAGGCTAGAAGAAGATTAATGAATTAATTAAATAAATATAGATTTATTAAATAGAAGAAATAGGCTAAAATAATTAAATAAATAGAAATATTTATTTAATTAGACAAGACAATTTTAGGTGTCTACAAGAGCTACTGCAAGTTCGAAACAAAGACCATGCTCTAATGTTGAGTCACTTTGTTTGTCACTCTAGGAGTTAGGATTAACGCTCTTTAAAATTGTGAAGATAACTCATGATTAATCTTAACAAGCTCATACATATCATTAGAATTGTTAGGATCAACATTGTTAGCATGAACAACATGATTATCATCATCCATATCAGCATCTAAATTAATCAATATAGAATATTTAATCCAAAAAGAAGTCGAACCATCATTTTTCTCGATCATTTTTAACTTAGGTGATTAAAATTCCTAGGGTTGGGCGAAGGTTGGACAAATGGGACCGAGTCAACATTTGGTGTCTCCAAGGAGGAAATGATTTGGGAAGAAATCTCGTGAGCCTTAGCATGATGCATTGCTCGACATTCTCTTGCACAACAATTCCTTTTAGACTTAGTTGAGACATGCAAAGGTTGAGCATCAATTGATATAGGCTTCTTTTATTCCCTTATAGGGGGAGGAACGAAAGAAACCCTAATAGGTTGAGAGATACATGATGCCAAGCACTTTCCTTTATAGGATGTAGGAGGTGGGACTGGGGCATATATCCGAGGAATAGAAGGAGTAGGGAGAAGACTAGGTCCATTATGGGGAAGATGAATATCCATGGGTGTAGGTTCTCTAGGTTTACTCAAGGCCATTATCATCTCTTTTTTCCATTTTTGATAAGATAAGAAAGGGATTTCATTTAGAGGCTTTAAATGCTCATGTTGTTTAGGCCAAAAGTAATTGAGAGTGAAATTTCCACACTTCATTGTGGGCTGGTAAAGACTATGATTAATTGTTATAATAGTGCCATTATGAGGGAATTTTAAAAATTTATAAATTGTACAAGGGATATATTTCATGGAAGAGAGACAAGGATGTCCCAACTTCAACAAAATTGATTTGATGTAGGAATAATAGTAAAGGTGACATCTAAGCACTTAATACCAATGCCAACAAGAATAGTAATAGAACCAATAGTAGGACAAGAAAAACCATCACCCACCTTAACAATAAAATTATATTTAAATCATATGTTACTTGATGCAATTGTTAAGTAAAAAGATGTTCTTTAATAATTAAATTCACCATGCATACTAGATCATTGAGCACTCATTGTGAAATCTTATCTTTGATCTTTGCAATAATATATATAATGGGGTATCAGGTGCAGAAATAGTCTCATTAGGATAAAATGTAATGCATATCTCTTTTGTAGGTTTAGGTTTGTCATTAGGGTTCACAACATTATCAGATTCTATACCAAGGCCATCAGGGGGGAAGGCAAGTGGCTTGGACTCAACAACATTGGTAGAATGATAAGGCACCAAATTGGTGAAGATTTGGAGGTTTTGGTTAGGAGGAGATACAAACTTATTCCCTTTTTCATTCACACAAACTACGAATATATTATTGTTATCAATAAAGTCTTGAATCTTATTCATCAACTAGTAGCAATTCTTAGTGTCATGACCTGGTTGACGATGATATTGACAAAAAGCTTTAGGATCAATGTGGGAAGTTGACAGTGGTTTAGAATGGTCAATTGGTTTGATGGGAGGAAGTTGCAACACTTTAGCATTCATTGAAACCTCAACATTATACTATGCAAAGACTCCAAAAGAGGATTTAATTATTTTTTAAAGTATTTGGATAAAGGGACCGCATTTGGTATTGTGGCTACCACTTGAGTGTTTATGTTATCATTTATCTCAATAAAACCTTTGTTGTGTTTGAACTTCACAAATGATTGTTGGGCACTCTCATTCTTATCAACTAGAGCCATCGAAGAGGATGATTCAAATTGACTCACTTGAAGCTAATAATTATGAAAAACTGCACACAATTGCATAAAAGAAGTAAACTCAGAAAATAGAAGTTTATCTATAATATCCTTTTGTAAATCAGAAATAAAAATTCTTTGAATATCATGACCTAACACATAATAAGCAATTTGTGAATGCAAAAGTGTATATCTACCAATAAAATCAGTCACTTTTTCTTTGACTGCTTTCTTACAATGAATCAATAAGTCAAAGTAATCTTAGGACCAATGTAATTTTAAAATTGTTGAATGGAATCATTAGCCAATTATTGAAAAGAAGTAATAGAACAAGGAGACAAAGAACAATACCATTGCAAGGATTTATCTCTAAAGTTTTGAGTAAAGAATTTTTATGCGAGTCTTTGATCATGAGATAAAACACTACATAAGTTTTGAAAATTCTTCACATGAGTCAAGGGGTCACCTTTTCCATTGTATAACTCCAATTGGGGAGTTTCCATACGATTAGGAGGAATCACATGAACACTCTCATCAAATAGTGGGTTCACTACATCAAATCTGGGAATATTGAATTTGGATTGAATTTAAAGAAGCCAATTGGTGTTGTGAGGATTAAATAGTTTGAGTGAGATTATTGATCTAGTTGCTTCGGTGGATGGATTGGAATTGGACATATTGGATTGTGATGGAGGAGTAATATTGTTACAAGTAAGTGGAGGTTGAGAATAAGGAGGGGGAATATTATGGTATGTTGGTATGGGAGATGGTTGTGAAATGAATGGAAGACTGATAGATGGAGGTATTTAAGAATATTGATGAATAGAATTGCCCCACGACTAACATGCATAGGATTAACATTTTGTGTGGAAGTGGTTATGATAGAAGATGTGAATGTGGGCACACTAGGCAATGATGCAGACATAGGAATGGAATGGTTAACTTGGCTAGTAGGTTGAGAGTAACCAAGGACTTCAATAGACTTTTGACTGTCATAATATTGGTCTCAACAATATGAGCAAGTATGTGTGCTGCTTTGGATTCGATTGTGTAAGTGTTTTTTGCATCAACATTTTAGATGACTCCATTATCCATCATTAGGATGAGATAAGATCACTTTTCTCCTTTTGATCTATACCTCATCTTGATGATGGATCATAGAGTGTGATCTAAAATATTGATGCAAAAACCACTTACACAATCAAATCTAGAAGCAACACGCATACAATTTGATGGATTGTGTAAATCTACTAGCATTAATATGAGCAAGGCCACATAGAAAATACACACCTATCTTATCACTTTGCCCCATTCTTTTCAATTCGTCCATCAAGGGGATTGCCTCACTATCTAGGTATTGTTGATCCATCCATTATTGAATATTTTCAAACTCATTATCAATATTCTCTAATTGGTCAATAGTGACCCTAGTTAGTGATTCATCCTCATCATGAGAAGTATGAGGTGAATGGGGATATTTCATATTAGCTATGTCATTTGTTGGATTAGAAGTAGCAGTTAGTCAACTAAGGCTCCATATCCTTGGTGTTTAAGCCTTGGGAAGCCTAAGTTTATAACTTCTTCTCATTGGAATAATGTATGGTGACAAAACTCATGCATAAAGAGGGAAATATTGATTAAAAATATAAACTATGATCAAGCAAACCAATCTCTTTGTAAAATGATTGATTAACAAATGAAATAAACAATATGAATTATGATATTGAACACTAGATGCATCTAAATCTTAATATAACATGTCATTGCAATTAGATCTGAAAATACAGTTGAAAAATTATGCAACCCACAAGTTAATTTAAAAAGAATAAATTAGGATTTTTGTGAAATTAACCTTTAAATTTATGCAATTCAATTGCATATATGATGTTAGAGTGCCAATATTAATGTTTAAGTGCATACAAATCAGATCTAAGTGCCAATATTAATGTTTAAGATGTTGCAACAAATTTAATGCTTTCTTTTGGCATGACAAGATGATCGAGCTTGATACCCCATTGATAGGCTTTGAAATAACATGTTTTTGACCTAGAACATGTCATTTTTCCACACGGGGGCTTCATTAGTTAGACAATATCATATCATGTTCGTTCATACTGGGGGGTTTAATATCCCAAAAATGAGGGTACAATATATTGCCCATGGTGAAAATAGGGGGGTTTTTAATCCGGGTTATGAAAAAATGCAATTTTTGTGAAAATAGGGGGCTTTTAATTCAGGTTGTGTATTGGGAGGGGGTGGAAAAAAAGGAGTTTTGTGCAATATTTTTTGAAAATAGGGGGATTCTTTAGTATGCCATGAACACACGTGATATAAACCAGGTTTGCTAAGTGAAGCCCTCATGTTTTTCCACCATTAGAAGGGATCTTCAATTTTGAATCTTTTAATATGCCATTTTTGCACCAGCTAGAGGTGTATCTTCAATTTCAATCTCTAGTTGCATGGGAAAATATTAGTTCTAGGTTAAGATTAGTTGTGAGTATCTCCAATAAATTACAAAAGTTAAGCATAACAAGTGGTATGCTAACATAAACTCCTAATTCTTACATGAGGTTGCATGTAAAGGATTATTCATTGAGATCCAAGTTGAGCACCTCCTCTTGTGGCCATGTGGTTTCATTTTTGTTGTCAAAAGTGGATCTCCCAACATTGTATAAAATGGGAATCTCATTATAAATAGAGGACACGAGGATTGATCAACTATCAAATATTTGAATAGGTTTTTATTTTTATCTTTAGAATCATTATATTGTATAGACTTTTTTTTACTATGTAACGTCTTTTGCTCAATAAAGGAAGCCATTTTTTTCCCATTCAAGATGTATTCTTGTGCATGTTGTGAAATGATTGATTTTGTCTTTTGATAACATTTATATATCCTTGACTTATATCTTGTTTCTCTTTCCTTTTATGTAGTAGTAACTTGATTCATAGATCATATAGTATGTTTCTCTTCAAGGTTTTATGTTAAAGATCAATTGTGAAAATTATTCCTTTTAAAAATTATCATAGAATCAAAACCTTTCTATAGAATACATGCAAATTTGTGAGATTTTGAGTCAACCATAATATTTTTTTCCTTTTAGTCATATTGTGTACGCTTCAATAGGTACAAATTCATTTAATTTTTTGGGTATCACCTCTTTGATTTATTCAATTTTAGATTCAATTCTATCCCTTTTTCATTGCAACAACAATTAATTCTAGGTGATGCACCAATGGAACTAACTCTCTCTGGATATTCACATCAACCTTTAAGTCACCCAAACCTTGGGGTGTTTCGATTGTTGCAGTAAGAATAGGGCTTGCTACACTAATCTTCCAAAGGGTGCATTCCAATGTGACAAATCATCTCCATGCCTAAAGATTTCAAAATATGGTATTTCAGTCCTCCACACAATCAAATATCACTTAAAGAATCCACAAGCACAAGAGTAAATTTCAAAATAGATTATTTTTTATTAATTAAAAACAGGTTTTAAGGGACTCGAAACCCAGATACATAAGAAAGATATTCAAGAAAGCAACAAAATACAACAACGGCAAAACACTAGCAAAAAGACCAGCAACATAGGAAAGGATAGCAAAAGGCCAACAAGAAGTTGGGCCCAAGCCTAGCAAAAAACAAAATTTAGAAATTCTTCATGGTTTCTTCTGCATCCTGTACCAAAAGCATCATAGCCTTTGCCGCTTCCCTCAAATCAGTATTTTCCTGAGCAGTCTAGCTTTCTTTCATCTTCATTTCCTTCTCCGTCGTAGTCTGCCTGGTTCTGCGCCTAGGGGTCTGGTGGCTTGGGCTGGAAGTAGGAGCATCTTCAATAACAACCAGGTTCTTCTCCTGGGTTTTCTTTTCCAGATGATTCACCAGCGCGTTCATGTTCTGGGAGGAGACTTTTAGAACCTGGAGGCTATGATCCATAAGGCTTTTCAGGGCTTTCTCATTTCTAGCCATTTGGGCATTGACATTGTCCTTATCCTCCTCCACCTATTCCTTCAGTATTTTAATGACGTCCTCCATATGTTTCAAGTCGCCTTTAATCAAGTCTTTCTCCAGCCAGTCTTCCATTTCCATTTCTTCCTCCGCTTCACTATTCTTCATCTCCTCGTGCTGCTTCCCAGAGTCAGACATGTTGATCAGCTTGTTGATCTTAACTTCCAACTCCCTCTGTTTACCTTGCATGCTAGTAATGTTTTCCACCACCCACTTCTGAAAATTGAAGAACTCAAGGGTGCAATTGCGGGCGGTATCCAGAATGGTTTCCACAGAATCCTTGCTCTGTTAATATTCATTGTTAATATTCAATAACCCATTCATATAACCCATTCATATAAATTTGAAAATCAAGACCATAAATAATATTTTTTACAACCTTTAAATTAATTATTTATATTTTAAATAAATAACAATAATTTAACTATGTTTCTTAATCACCATAAAAAGATTTTTTTATGCTTATTTCAACTTAAAAACTATTATGCACTAAATTATACATCTTAGCTTACATTCGTTTCTCATTTTATATAATACAAATTATATAATAGGTTGCATTATATATCCTAGTTGACATTCTATTTCACATTAAATTCTATATTCTATTCCATCAATTTTGAATGTTGTTTTTGGAGGCATAGTCTTCCAAGTGACTCCACTTAAACTTTTCCTTTTGTTAAGAAACCTATGTCTCTCCCAATCTCCACTAATTATGCCCCACTTTTAGTAGTCAACAATATCAACATAAGGCCTTAAGTATGTAAAATCAAATGGCATAAAAGTATAATTCCCATTTCGTAAAGTGGAGGTCACTCAAAAAGAGTAGGTATCACTTTATTTAAAGTCTAACCTAATATTTACAAACCCACCCAATTGAAAGCTCATTATGATAGACAATTAATCCCTTTAGCTTTTGAGATCATTCAAACAATTACCCATGGTACAAGTAAGTAACCATTATAGTTTGGTAAAAAGGTCAATTCAAATTAAATAACATATGAAAAGGAAAAAAAAACAGTAAATAAATGCGCTTGAATAGTTATGGTTGGGTTTTTATTTATTGTTTATAAAGTTAAGTATGGATATGTATCAACTTTCATAATTTATAGAGTGATTTAAAAGACGATCTGAATTTATATATTCATAATTTATACAATGTTTTAATATATAGTGATTCATAAGATGATCTGAATTTATATATTCATAATTTATATAGTGATTTAATCTTGTGATTCATAATATGATTAGTAATATAACAATTTAATGCAAATTAATAATTTTTTTACTTTTTGTGCCCCTATTCATCTTATGATGGATCACAGAGTGTGATCCGAAATGTTGATAAAAAAACTCGCACACAATCGTTTAGCTTGCTTAGATAAATATTGTCGTATTATTAACACCCAAAATCCTAAACAACTTTAAACTAACTAATATTACAATATTATTAACACCCAAAACTTTGAACAACTACTTTAAACTAACTAATATTACCATATTATAAACACCCAAAACCCTAAACAACAACTTTAAACTAACTAATGTTACTATATTATTAACGCCTAAAACCCTAAACAACAATTTAAACTCTTAACTCACACATAAAAAAACATATTATTTATAAAAAAATTCAACTCACATTCAAAAACTTTTTTTTATTGGAAAAAGAGATAAAATATTACATACAATCGTTGATTACAACACCAAAACACTGCTGTAACACAAAACAAAGAAAGAGTGCAACATTACAGAGCTAACAGAGATGAAAAAAAGAGAGTTGGAGCATCTCCAAATGCCAGCTTAACTACAAAAGTACTCATTACAAAATGAGTGAGGAAACAAGTGCAACAGAAGAGCTTACAGCAGAAGGAAACCACTCACGTCTCCTTGAAAATGACAGTTGATTCAACCTGGAAAAAACCTCAGACGAACATTAACAATGATGTGCTCATCAGTATGTCTAAAAATGCCTCCTAAAAACGCTATCTTTCAATAAAAAATATACACAACTACTCAATCCTCTCCCCACCTATATAATAAAGAATACCTAACTAAAAAACTTAAAATATATAACAATTGAACAACATTACTACTAAATCTTCTCCACCCCCCTTATTGTAAATTTTTTCATTGCTTATTTCAAGAGAATACCTAACTAATAGTGATAAGATGTTGAAGACATGACCCAAATGATAGTTTAAAACCAAAATAATTAGAGTACTTGATAATATTCCCAAGTAAATTCCATTAACTGGGTCCAGTGGTGGGTCCATGTGTAGTTAAGGAACAGCAGCCCCATTAGTCTCAACTCTCACACTTTGGCAAGATTAAGAAAAATGAAAAAAAGTACCAAGGTCTGTGGTCAGAGCGGAAAAAAGCTCAAAAAATAAAGGTGGGGTGGCGTTAATGGGCCCCACGATGAGTCATGGTCGGTGTAAAAGACAAAGCACAAACATAAAGAAATTCTCTCCGAATCCAAAATGCATACCATCAATATTATATTCTTTTATTTAATTCTAAATTTATATTTATATATTTTTATTGCATTAAAATATATGATCACGTGTCGACTACAGAGTTTTTCTTAAGGTTGCATCTTCCCGACCAAAGGTTTAATAAAAATTAGACCTAACTATATTTTTTAGTATTTAAAAAAAAAAATATTTTGATCTTTATATACTTGGTATATGAGCCTATCCTATTTTAGGGTAAAGTCCATCCGATAAACACTAGTATTTTTTATTTGAAAAAAAAACGAAAATCAAATAAATTGTATTTGCTCATCTTCCCTTGACTTGATATTAGTTTTATAGTAATTTTAGTTTTTAAGGTATTTATGTATTATTATTATTTTATTGAAAAGTGATATGTGAAATTAATTAATTGATGATTTTAGTTTTAATTTTTTTTAATTCATATTAGAAAAATTGACTATGAATTACAATAATAAAGAATGTCCACCAAACAATAATACAATTCACTGATGTCACCTAACAAGATAAGGAATACATCCAATCCAATGAAAACATGATAATGAAAAGTTCAAAAACATCTGAATTTGAGGAGTTCCTGTAGAAGAGTCCTTCTAGCTATATTTCTTTGTTGTAGATGCAAAATCTGTAGTGTAATGGTATCCAAAAGACTATTGGTCTAGCTCCTTGTAGTTGAAAACATAGTAATACAAATTAGATCCTTGGATCTGAATGTCTGAGTAAAACCTTAGAAGTTTTGCTTCTTGTGATTTAAATGATTTGATGGTTCTAGTTTGGTTGATGTATTAGGTTTTTTCTCTCATGGTATATGTCTCATTCTTTAAGTGGTTTTTTCATTGGATTGTTTGGGTTTAGTCAACTTAAACTTTGAGTCTATTTTTTTTATCACTAATCTCTTTTTTTATAGTGTATTTTTTTTAATTAAAAAATTAATATAACAATTATTCATAAAATACTTAAATTTAAGTTCAAAATTCTATGACATTTTTGTTAAAAAAAAAGTAAAATTTGTGAAGTCTTTTAATGTATATATTATTAAGATTTAACAAATGTCTTTTATTTATTTATTTTTAGCTTGGTAATGCGCAACCAAAGTTGTAAGAGGTCACAAGTTCAAACCCTTCAAACTTGCAAGTAGAACAACTTAGTGAAGGCATAAAGCTTGCGAGCACAATAGCCCAATGAAGGTTTGAACCTTGTTGACCACTACACCAACAATGTGACTTAACCATGACACTACGCCCCAATAAATTATTTCTTTTATTAATCAAGATAGAAATACTCTTTATGAATTGTAGTAAATTTATATCTACTACTACTATCATAAGTCTTCAAAGTAAATGTCTAAAAATTATCAACCTATTTTTAAAATTTTAATAATATATAATATTTAAATAGATTATATTATTATTAAGATGATAAATTCTTTGTTAAAATTCTTTATTAAAATTAATTCTTCTTCCTATTATAGATTTTTAAAATTTTAACTAATAAACCAGAAAATACTTTCAATAAATCATCACATAATTTAAAAACTGTGAAAATCTAACTTATATAAAAATTAATATTAAATCTTTGTATGTTGAAATCCAATGCTATTTGTGACATTTCACTTCATATTTAATGTCTCAAACAATAATAATAACTAGCCAACATAAACAATTTTGTTTTACTATATTATGTTGTAAAAAGTATTTTTTTAATAATTTATTGGTAAAGTACCCAATTTGCTTTCGCTTTTGAAAAATTTAATACACAGAAAATGAAAGTCGAAGGGATCATATCTGTATATCTATTATCAGCCATTCGGTGAGGAGCACTGATAACCTGAGGCGATTGCTCTTTGAGTTTTCTACAAATCGGTGTGTTTAATCAGAGGATCGTTTTACTGAGGTTTTGAACTTTCCATCGAGCTATTTTTTGTCCAGTTTGGTGGATTTTTTGCCCAGTTTGGTGGGTTTTTAGCTGATTCGACTTATTTATACATAGAAGGCTTGATCGGTGAGTTCAATAAGATCTTATCCCCATTGTTTACTAGCAATCAATCTAAGCATCTGTGTTATTTCATTTCAAGCGGTCAAAGAGCATATTACTTGTCGGATCTTTATATTTAAGGGAAAAAAATGTTAAATTAGCTCCCATAAAAGCTGAGAGGAGCTGTAGGAGCAAAGAATTAGCTAAAAGGATCTATTTATGTGATTTTATTGCATGATTTAGGATTGTAGCGTTTGTCAAACTCAGTTTTTTGAAACAATCCATGGGAATGAAGTATTCTTTATTGAGTTTAAGGTATGAGGTAATATTTTTTTAAAGATTTCAGCTCTGGAGGAAAGACTTTGTTTCGAATTATTGGAGGATAGTAATTGAAAGACTTTGGCCTTACTGAGATATGTACAGAAGTGGATTGATTTGCTGAAAATTTAATTGAAACTGGCTTCTGCATGATCCAACCCTTGATTTCTATTTGATGATCTAATTTGATTTTGCTCTTCGGCAGTCTGTGTTGTTTAATCTTTTCGATCACTTGTCACCGGGGTTATGTGTTTATGCCCTTTAATAACATTAATTCATAAAGATGGTTGAGAGCTATCTTGGGTGACCTTGAGTCAGTACTCGACTTGGTAGGGCAAGCTTTCTCGGTTTGGTACTCGGATTGTAGATTGTGTAGTCTCTCTCTTTTCAATTTTATACTATTTGTGTTGACTTTTAAAATAGTATCTTCCATTTTTTAACCCTGTTAATCTCTTGGTTCCCGCATCACCTCACTCCCTCTACTTAACTAGTTGTGCTCTACAATTTACTATTTTAGATTCTCTTCTCTTGCTCTCTATACCCTGATGTTTGATCACAAAGTGTGATATGAAACGTTGATGGAAAAAGTATTCAGAGTTAAATCCAGAAATATTCTATATCCAATATTATGGACTGTAAAAAGTTAATGTCTTTAGTTGGTTCTCAGAGGTTAGGCTACTGGGCATATACTCTTTGCATAGTTGACACAACCCTTCCTGCAATTATGTGTAATCATCAGGGTATTTGAATCCATCAAACTGGTGACCTCCTCTAATGGAGAGTCTCTCTACAACTGAGGTTTCTACCTCGGGCATGTGGTTTAGCTTTCGGGCAATGAGCCTCAACATTTCAAAATCAACCTTTTGTATTTGTTAGGCACCTGTGACCTCAAAGAACAAGGGTTGCCAGCTTCAAAGTCTTACTGTTGTTATGATACTGCTATTGTCATTTTCACTTTCTGTAGTTGCATTTCAGGCACTTTGTATGAATTACAGCCCCAGTATTTTAGGCTTGCAATAAGTAATCCCAAATCCATAAATGAACTTGGATTGCCCTAAAAAGGAAATACTGCATGTTTCATTTTGTTCATACGTAGGCATCCTTAGGATGTAAGTAGCTCAAAAATTAAAAGCATATTTCCAAACCTGTTTACATTTTCTTATGCAACAACTCAATTACAATATTAGGTAAAATTATTTTATACTGAGAAGGAGATATTTCGTTAAAATATGCACTATATGAGTTTCTGTTCAAACATCTGTGTACTACTTATTTTACAGGTATGGGCATGGATGAGTGTTGTTCTACTCATCTTATTGATGGAGAAGGAAACTTTAATGCGGCTGGTCTTGATACTTTCATGAAGACTGTGAAGTTGTCAGATCGGGGACTTTCATATGCTGTGGTTTCTATCATGGGTCCCCAGAGCAGTGGTACACAATTTTACCTTTACCAATTATGCTGAATGATGATGAAGCTGAGGCCCACACTTGTATTTAAATGTCAAGTTTCTCCTCTTCTGCATTGTAGTGGACCTTCATTATTTCTTTTTTATTTATCTAATTTATGCTTTGTTCTTATGTTACTTCGCATGGGTGGATGCAATTGATTGGATTGAGTACTGAGTATTTATATCTGTTTAAACTTTAATTATGATTTGCATAAGTGCTGCTGTTAGTTTTTAAATTATATGATTCTAGAATATGTTGCATAAACTTGTGAAGTTTTTAGGAAGATATTGATTAGGGTAACTCATAAACTAGAAGTTGGAAATAATTTTTTTTTGTCAATGTCCGAGTCTGTGACCAGAGTAACAGAATGGGACTCAAAAGTAGAAGTTATAAAAGTTGCATATGGGATCCAAAAAGTGCTCCAACCTCATAACAGACAAAAAGGCATCAAGCTACAAGTTGAGAGCTAAAAATTGTAATCAAACTAACTAGGGTGCAGATACTCAAAAACTGGGTAAACCCTAAACTTCCAGTTAAGATAATGTTATGTAGTCTAAATATTATATATAGCCATGAGAGATAAAGCTCCAGGTCCAGAGAAGGAGATTTTACTTTGAAGAGTCAGACATTTTTCGTCATTTCTTAGAATGACCAATTTTCTTTAGTGTGATCAAGTTGACATTTTGCTTGATTTTAACAAAGTTTAAAATATTCTCACAAAGAAGATTAATAAGAGAGTGGAATCTGAGGTTAATAACTTACTAATCAAAATGACCAAAAAAACCCTGATAAAATACAAAATTATTTGGCAATAAATGTTGGCTTACACCCTTGCAGTCAACATTTTGGCCCTGAGTATGCACGTGCCATCTTTATAGAAGACTAAGCAATAATATAAATATGGAAGATTTTGTGAGCATGATTGTCTGCAAGCTTTTCTATGTTTTTGGTTCTTTATGTTTTAATGCAAGCTAAAGTTCAAATAACAAATATTGACAAGTAACTCTGCACAGTATATGATATAAATCATGATATGCTTCAAAAGAAAAATCTTTGGATATTCACCTCTAATAGATTGATGCAATGGCATGTGAATTTCAGTTATACAAATGAGAATTTCTTCTTACAGTAGTTTCAATTTACCTAAACTTGTCTAACATATGGGCAGGAAAGAGTACACTATTGAATAATTTATTCCGAACAAATTTCAGAGAGATGGATGCATTTAAGGGAAGGTGACCTTCTGGCTCCTACATTGTTTTTATTTTTCAGATAGTTCTTGGTTTGTTTTGTGACGTAGTAGAGGATCCAAGGTTTATGACTCCATTGTCTTTTCTGATGCAGGACACAAACCACACAAGGTATCTGGTTGGCGGAGGCAGCTGGTATTGATCCTTGTACACTAGTTATGGATCTGGAAGGTACTGATGGGAGAGAAAGAGGAGAGGTAAGGGTTGTCTCCTTTATAAGAAATTATTTCATTTTCTATTTTACTCACAGTTAGGTTGGTTCCTCTCAGAGTAATTCTAGTATCCTCTAGTATTCTGGCTTAAACATTACTTAACTTTCTTCAGGTATTCTCTACAAAAAATTATGACATTTAGGACATGGAACCTAGCAAACAGTATAGACAGGTTATTCAATGCGTTAGGGTTTCTATAAGATTATTTTTTCCCTATAGTTTCTCAGAGCACCTGATAAATTGTTTCAGGTCCTACTCAATGTTTCAAGATTTTGGTTGTAATGACACTAACAGTAAACTTAATATAATTTCTACACATTCAGTTCTGCATGAAAGATATTTATCTGAGCTGCTTCCACTTAAGAGCAAGCATTGGAATATTTTTCTTTTCCTTTTGAGTTGACTGTTTGATCCTATTTGACTTGTATGTGCATTACATTCGTATTTTAATTTCTTTGAATGCCAATAAATCCTGAAAAATTTATGGCACGCCTTTCAAATTTGCCAATATTGGAAAGTTAGTTGCATTTTTCATTCATATGTTTTATTTTTTTGTCACTTGAAATGAAATATATATGGGTGAAATTTTTATTCCTATTTATTTAGTTCTCAAAAGAAATAACATATATTTTGGTGGAATCCTAAAACTAAACTTATAGCATTCATTTTGATAGTTTGTGCCCTTTCTTCTGTATGATATGCTAATCAGTATTTTTTGTTGCTATTTGATGTCAGGATGATACTACATTTGAGAAACAGAGTGCTCTTTTTGCTTTGGCTGTTTCAGACATAGTGTTAATAAACATGTATGTGAGCATCTTCATATTGTTTGTTTTTTTGGTTATGATTGCATGCTACATTGAATTATGGGAAAATGAAAATGTGTGTTTTCTAATTTTCCATGCCATTAGTTCAGAATTTTGTAAATGGATTGTTTGCTATTTAGGTGGTGTCATGATATTGGCCGAGAACAGGCTGCAAACAAGCCACTCCTTAAAACTGTATTCCAGGTATCCTTTGCACAGTGATGCTTTTGGTGAAATTCGTCTTAGTAAATTCTCGTCCTTTTGTAATTTACTTATCTGTTTGGCCAACAGGTTATGATGCGTCTTTTCAGTCCTCGGAAGACAACATTATTATTCGTTATACGAGATAAGACCAAGGTACTAAGGATGATTACCATATTTCTTTTATGAAAATTTGAAGGTCACAAAGCTAAAGAATTGTCATGGTTCCACTATTTGTGTATTATTTCTGAGTCAATGATTATGGCTTTTGAGTAGACTCCTTTAGAAGTTCTGGAGCCCGTTCTTCGAGAAGATATTCAGAAGGCAAGTCTCATTATTCATTTCTTTTACTTCTTTTCCTGGAATTGTGTAGGTATTTTAGGACTTTGTATTGATCAATATACCTTTTTGCAGATATGGGATTCTGTTCCTAAGCCTCCTATGCATAGAGAAACTCCACTAAGCGAATTCTTCAATGTAAGTAGGTCATTTGATAACCAGTTAATTTGGTCTGAACTAAAATATTATTTCTTCACCCGATGGCTTATTCCTTCTAGATGACTTATTACTTTGGATGCCTGCATGTCTTTTTCGATAAAATAGGTAGACGTGACAGCTTTGTCCAGTTATGAAGAGAAGGAAGAGCAGTTCAGAGAGCAGGTACGTCTGCCATAACTGCAATAGTAGAATTGTAATAAATTTGCTGAAAAAAGGATGATCTGCTTTTTTTAGTGTAACTGAATAGTGAAACTGAATTTAGTGATGTTTTTATGGTGGAACCAGAAGAGATGTTTGGCTGGTTAGTTTGTATTGTACAGTCAACACTTGGTTTAAAATAACCAAAAAAAATGTTAATAGCTGCACTATCATGAAATAAATTTAGTTCTGTGGTCAATAGTCACATTTGTTGCTAAGAATCCATGTTGGCAACTTCACAGATGAGAAGGTGTCTAATTCATTGGATGATGTGTCTGAATGCTATGAAAAAGTCATTTATTTTAGTATCAGAACTAGGAAGTGAAAAGACATTTAGATTTGTCATTTGCATGCCATCGGTTTTGAAATTAGTATTCAACTGAGATGACTTATATAATATCCATCATATTTCATTTTTTCTTTACTCACAGCTACTCACAGCTTTGTTTCTTTCTCTGAGGTCACACTTAAGAAGTTGATCATGTCCACTTTTTAACTTTGGAAAACCACAAATTTCGCGTGGCTTTTAATTTAGGTGCTATTTTGTGTTCATTGTCCTCCTTGTCATGTTTTCACCAAAGAAAATGATACCCTGAACAAGAAGTGTACTGAAACAAGAACCATTCCATTGGTAACTGAACCCTTGCAGCTGTACTCTCTAACATCTAATCTTGAAGATTCTGAAAATAACATATCATTTCTTGGAAAATTCAGGTGGGCAAGACTGTGAGAAAGAACAGTCCAGCAGTAAAATGGCCAGTCATGATTTTAACAATAATTTATCTCAACATTTGTTTTCATAGCAGCACCGATGAATTGCACTTGAAATGGGTTTTTACTGTGGTATAGTTGTTTTCCAAAAAATCTCGAAAAGAAATAATAGCACACTTTGCTTTTATATAGGTTGCAATGCTAAGACAACGGTTTTTCAACTCCATTGCACCTGGTGGACTTGCTGGTGACAGAAGGGGAGCTGTTCCTGCCTCAGCTTTTTTTTTCAGTTCACAACAAATCTGGAAAGTTATTAGAGAGAATAAAGATCTTGATCTGCCTGCACATAAGGTATTTAGCATGATTTTTATATGCAATTGTTTTCAATGTGCTGTTTTTATGTTTCTAGATTTACTGGAGTTGTTACCAGATATTAATAGTCTGTTACAGGTGATGGTTGCAACTGTTCGTTGCGAGGAAATAGCAAATGAAAAACTTGCCAACTTGACATCTGATCAGGTACTTAGTGAGTGGTTAATTACTAGTGGGAAAAGTCCCGTTTGCAGAGCTTTCCCTTGATTTGTGGTAGTTTTGTCCAGGGTTGGCAAGAGCTGGAGGAAGCTGTACAAGTGGGGCCGGTACCATCATTTGGGAAGAAACTAAGCTCCATTTTAGAAAATTATTTATCAGAGTAAGCTTTTAATCTAACTCAATGAATTTGGTCAGTACATACTTAAGATTTTCCTTTCCATACTTGTCTGAGCAGCAGTTCATTTGAATCTCTCGACATTATCACTGGTTTCTTGTGCATCTTCTTTTAACACTTATTGTATGATATTCTTGTAACTAAAAGCAGCTAGGTAGTTTATTACTTGTGAAATATGTTTCTAAGGGTTCAATGTGCCCTCTAAATTCATTTTACAGTCAGAAAATGCCATAGCAAACTTTTTTGACATTTTTTTAGTTATCATATTCTCAATTTCCAAAAGCAGCTGTCAGACAATCGCTTGTTTAGTCTCTCTGTCATTGGTTTCTTGTAATTGTGGTAGTGAAGCTTTAGAAGCAGTGGAAGTCCTGAAACACATTTTTGAAGGGGTCTCTGTTCTGTAGTTTGGAGAGCAGAATTATGTGCGTATTCACTGCTATATGAAATTAGGGCCTCATATTCTCCTTAAAAAAAGAACTTTAGAAAGTTCTCCAAACCAATTTGCATTTTCACTTGTGCTTGTCTGTAATGACCCCAGTTTGTATCTTTATAGTTTTATGATATTTTTAATGTATTTTCTGAATTTGAAAAGAAGAGCCAAAACTACTGCCAGCTGAATTGAAAGATAATTACTAATGTAAACTTCTTTTGGTATTGATAACAGCTTCAATACTTGGATATTTCAATTTAATATTCAGATCAAATAAACTCTGCATAGATCACCAGCTCTATTTGAATTGTTCATAACCAGAAATATTGTTGCTGATGTAAATAACACTTTTGACTCTGGAAATTAGGCAATATGAAAGCTCATACAATGCTCAGATTTAAGTACCTTGGACAGCAAACTGGAATAATACCTTAGATGATGAGCATCCCTACACAATCTGCAGTAATATAAGTCTGCAATCCTTATTACACAATCTCAATCTGCACTTACAATATATGTACTAGGATGCCGCTAGGACAGCAATTAATGATTAAGCTCTGTATGCTGTTATGACATTCACTATACACCTAAAATCAACTCATGTTAGATCTGAATTGTGTGGTGAAACATGCAGCATTGCCTCCTATGTCAGGGTCATTGAAGTATAACCCCTTCAGCACACTTCCCAAACTGCTGTATTGGCTATGGATTGTGACTGCAGGAGGCCACTCAGTGCTCAAACCATGAAATAATGTTCTGAATGGTGTGAACTGTATGTGGAAGCTTGCAAACTGCTGTTTGGAATCCTTTATTCTTCTCTGACCTCTTTGTGATCTCAATTGGTCCACCTCTAATGAAGTGCAGAAGATAACATGCCTGTGGTTGGATGGTAGGCTGGCATGGCTCACAGATATCACATTAATCAGCAATTCATACATCTACAGCAGCAGCAAGTATAAATAACAATCCAACAGTGTTAACACCCTGTAATCTGTTGATTATGATGTAGAATATTCTCCAGCGGGTGGCACTCTAGTTTGAGAACTAATGTTGGACAGCTTCAATCTACTCTGAAAACCAGCAATCTATGACTTGCTTGCAAATATCTATCGCCAAACCTGAAAAAATGTGCACAAACTCCAAATAAGTTCACAATGCTAGAGATAAGGGTTTCCGTCCTTGCTTCTAAGGTAGAAATCCAAGAGGGTTTTTGTCCTTATAGAGCTCAGAAAAACAGCCAAGGGTTTTTTGTCCTTGGAAGCAAAGTCAAACACAAGCTCACAATTAAAATGCCAAATGAAATCTTGATAATGAAATGAAGCTAGGCGCCTCTTGATATACCTTTCCAAATCGGGCTCTTGGATTTAAATTTCCCTCCAAGTATTTGAAAATACTTTTTATTTTAATACTAGTGTTTAAACACATGAATTTATAATATTATTAAGTTGCACTTAAAATTAGAAATTGTTGGCCCAACTTAGAATCATATTATTAAGTATTTTAGGCAATTAAAAGCTGTCAAAGTGGGATAGTTCCTGGGAAACATTTTCCCTCATTCCAATGATGATGGATCTCCATCCTGAGCCTACAAATCATTTATGCATGCTTCCATTTGCAGAAAATAGCTACCAATCTAATTTCAATAGTTTGGCAAGCCACATGGTTTTTGACAAGGAGGTGTTTGTCCAAGAACATGAAAAAGAGAATCTCTCTATCTAATCAAGTTATGTATGTTTTGCATCTACACACTTCATGGTTTTTGTTATTCATATGCAGACTGTGAAATTGAATTAAAGGAATTTGGGTTTAGCATTGTATTCTAAAATTATAAGACTTTGTCTTGAAAATATGTTAAGTGAGACGTTTCTTGATCCAAGTATTTTTTTGAATATGATATTTTTAACCTATGAGACTTTGTGATGGAAATACGTTAAGTGGTAGCTTTCTTGATCTAAGTATTTGTAATTTTGTAGTTTTCAGTAATAACACCAAAATTTGAAAAAGACGTGGATAAATTTGAAAATCAAAACTTTGTAATTTTTTTAAATAAAACTATTCTAATTTTTAGATTTTTGGAATGAAATGAGGTTATATGGTATACCAAAGAAGTTTGCAGTTATAATAGCATAACTTGGAAAAGTGAATAAATTTATGAGTTTGAATTGAAAATTGAAAAGTTGCTAAGTAAAGCTATCAAGTTTCTTAAGCTTTTGTTGGAGCTTTGCAAATATATAAATTGTATCTGGCCTCATGATAAATGATATGTGCCATGCTGTCTCTGTGTTTATTAATCTTAAAAAAAATCTACAGCTTTATCATATGTTATACTAACCTTAATTTTGGTCTGGGACTATACTATACCATTAGAATGTTTTTCATTTCATAACGCAAAAGCTGAGGAAACTATAAATCAGTACTGAAGCTATAAACATTTTGAATGCTGGATAGCTGTCTGACTTTGAAACCCTTTTAATTTGAGTGACAATCTAGTTGAGCAGTTATGGCAGCAAATAAGAAGAAAATAAAAATGATGAAGGAATATATTATGATATATAGTTGAAGTTTTGAATTCACTGCCATTTATTTTTTAGATTTACAATTTCTCACAATTTTATTGATTCTGTGAAAAATGAGTAAGAATTTTTTTCAATGACGAGACTGTATTTGCAGATATGATATGGAAGCTGCTTATTTTGAAGAGAGTGTAAGAACAGCGAAGCGCCAGTTTTTGATGTCTAAATCATTGGATGTGAGTTGTGATAATTTGTTTTCTTGTTTAATGTAATTATAAGGGGAAGAATTAATTTTGAAATTCCCTTCTGCGGGGGAATTACCATCAGAATTGTCTTCATTGAGAAAAAATGTTGTTATTGCTTTTGGGTGCCATATAGAATTGTCTCTATTCAGTTTTTCTCTCTTCACTTGAATTAACAGTCACAAAACTTATTTCTTTTGAAGCTTGTATTTCCTGCTTATCAAGCCACGTTGGGACATCTCCGCTCCAAATCTTTAAATATGTTCAAGGATGAGCTCGATCTGGCTCTTAAGGAAGGGGAAGGTTTCCAAGTAGTAGTTCGAAATTGTACAAATGCTTCCTTGGCAGAATTTGATCAAGGATGCATAGGTATGTTAATTTGGAAGCTTCTGAGTTACAGTTTCTCTTGTCACATAGATGTACTAAGCTTCACATGCAATAAACTTATCCATTCATCATGGAGACTTGAAGATGCCTCTAAAAGGGTTTATACGACCTCTATACATTGTGGGGTAAATTTAGATGAGTTAAATCCAAGAAACCTCTTGGATTTGCCATGTGTCCCAATTGTCATTTTCCCTTCTGTACTTTTCCAAATTCAATTTTTAATGCTATTTTGAACATTGTTCAATCTAGTAAAGGCCTACCAATGTGACGGTGAAATTGAGATTACTTTATAAATGTATTTGATGTTTTATCATTGTTGATTTTTTAAAGGAGTCCTGCATTTTCTTTGGTGTTTACACTTATTTGTAAATTTCAGATGCAACTGTTTCTCAAGCAACATGGGACTCATCGAAAACCAGGGAAAAACTACGTCGAGATATTGACACACATGCAGCTTCTGTGCGTGATGCAAAGCTGGCAGAAATTACATCAAACTTTGAGGTGGAATTACTATTTTTTCAGAAGTTGTGAGAGCTGAGATACACCCCATAATGTCTGGCTCTTAGTTAATTGTTAAAGAAGAGCACCCTTAACAAAAAATTGATTCCTATTGTATGTATAGTACAACTTATTGTTTATCCTGGTGTTACAGAAGCGTCTTAGTGATAACCTTGCTGAGCCAGTGGCATCTCTCCTTGATGCTGCTTCCAAAGAAACTTGGCCATCCATCAGAAAGCTCCTCAGCCGTGAAACTGATGCAGCAATAACAGATTTTTCATCTGCCATAAGTGGATTTGAAATGGATGAGAAGACTGCTAATAAGATGATTTTCAATTTGAGAAATTATGCAAGGAGTGTGGTTGATAAGAAGGCCAGGGAGGAAGCTGGGCAAGTGCTGATTCGTATGAAGGAGAGGTACATCACCTTCCAAATCAACTTCTCTTTAGTTATCATTATTGTTCCTTTAACTTGGATGGACTAATCAGTTACTTCCTCAATGCTTTACAGGTTTTCAAATGTGTTTAGTCAAGATTCTGAATCAATGCCAAGGGTCTGGACTGCCAAAGAAGACATCCGAGCTATTACAAAGGATGCTCGATCCAGGGTATTGCTATTCTCTGTGATTGTTTATTTAATGTTTGTAAGCAGTATTATACATGTGTTACAAAAATCATTATCATAAGAATTATTTTGTTTGTGTTTGCAGTCTCTGAAGCTTCTTTCTGTTATGGCTGCCTTACGTCTGGAGGAGAAAACAGATAAAATTGAACATGTTCTGTCAACTTCTCTACTAGAAAGCAGTGATAAATCTAGTGCTATCCAGGAGAGAAGCATTTCTAGTACATTGACCCCTCTTGCTTCAAGCACTTGGGATGAGGTACATGTAGTCTTGGATTTATGTCACGTGGTTTAATTTTTTGACTATTTGCTCTCCACTCCTCTCTTTATCCATGTAAACAGGTACAAAAAACTTGTTTTTTTTCTGCTTTCAGGTTTCTCCTTCTGATACATTAATTACACCAGTACAATGTAAGTCTCTATGGAGACAATTTAAGACAGAGACAGAATACACAGTGGGTCAGGCTATTGTTGCTCAGGTGAGTTTCTATTATACCTGTACTGCCTTCAAGTCTACTTTATTTGAGATGTTTTTCCAAAAGGTTGTCAGTTTATTATTCTGAACCTTTAAAGGCTAATTACTATTTAGTAAAAGAATCAGTGTATTATATAGTAATTCTTCACTGTGTTAATGCCTTAAGTCTACTCTATTTGAGACGTCTTTTCGAAAGGTTGGCAGTTTAGTGTCCTAATTGTTTGAAGGCTTATTATGTTTTAGTAAAAGAATCAGTCTATATAAATGGAGTAACTCTTTACTGTATAGGCAACAGACATTTTATGGATCTTACTTTTTTTGTTGTCTTCTTGAATCTACACAATGTGCTTTTCTCCGCTTTCTGGGGATCTTTTCATCTAACTCTCTTCATAGTCCAAATGTTTCTTATTCTGATACATGCATGCTGCATTTCTAGCATATCTCTTTTTGGTCACAATTTGTGAGCTTCGTTACTGGATGTTTATGTTTGAGCAATTTTGCCTATATAGGCTGGATTTTTTGGACCCATTGGATTTGTCCAATTTTGTCCAGTCTTTTCAATTACTATGTAAATTTTACTGATTTCTTTCAAAAATTTCTGATTTCCAATTTTTTTGACCTCTAGAACAAATCATTTTTTTTGAACCTGGTAACTATGGTTGCTTATGATTTCATATTTTTTCTGTCTCAAATGAGATGGTGGTCTTAAAGTGATCTGAGTTATTATCCTTGGTTTATACTTGCTCACAATGAAAATCAATTTTAATTTTTACACGTAATGCTTCATTACAAAGTAGAGATGTGTTTCTTAAATTTTCCTGATTGTCATCATCGTGCACTTTTCTTTCTATTTTTATCTGATCAGCGTTTCGGATGTCTTTGTGTTTGTAACCTTTTATTTTGTCACGATGATTTGCTGCTGGATATTATATTTTTGTTGCATAATGTCTGATTTGAGACGTAATCTCATATTTTGCCACTATCTAGGAATACTGTCGAATTAAAATTCTACCTCAAGATTAATGGAGACATTTATAAACAGGGTCTTTCATCTATTTTACTATTAATATAATAATTTTCTTCCATTTCTGGTTTTTTCTCAAAGAACTGTTGGTTTTTACAGAATCATTATCAATCCTGTGAGATTCTGGAAGTTGGTTGTTTTCTAGTAGATTCCTTGGATAATGATCTAGTTTCTTCTTAAAAAAATCAATATGCATCTTTAGAACATATTAATGATATAAGCAAATATTGGAGTTACTCAGGAAGCTAGCAGGCGTAGTTCTGCATTTTTGCCACCACCTTGGGCAATAGTTGCTATGCTAGTTCTTGGATTTAATGAGTTCATGACTCTTCTGAGGTAATAATCAGGCATTTCACTGGAAGAAATATTTACTCAGGATTATGATTATGTTAATTCTCATTTGCATGCATATGCTGTGTTGATATCATCCCCATCACATTCTGTTGACAGGAATCCGCTTTATCTTGGCGTTCTGTTTGTGATTTTCCTGTTGGTCAAAGCCCTATGGGTACAGCTAGACATTCCAGGCATATTTCAGCATGGTGTTGTAAGTTTTTTTTCTTTCTCTTCTCAATCAAAGGATGTTTGGCCTATGATTGATTTGCCAATTTAACATGGACATTATGAGAAATATACTATATTCCTATTATAGTCATCATGTTTTGGTTTTATCTACTTGATTTAAATCTAGTAATTCTGCATGATGTTTCATCATTTAAAATGCGGCAGGTTTCTGGCATCCTGCAATTATCAACCAAGTTTCTTCCAACTGTCATGGGCCTTCTAAAGCGGCTTGCTGATGAGGGGAGCAAGGTTGGGACATCTGGTAATGGTAATTTTGGCTCAGCTGCTCGGGAAAATGGTAGTTTTAAGGATGTGCCTTTGCAAGATTTGGCATCTGAGTCTTCATCACAAGGAAGCTCTTCTGCCAGTGGCCTCACAAACTCCAGTTCTCTAAAGCGTAGACAGGGTGGTCAACCTGACATGGACATGGATTGATCTCATTAGCTGATTGAATCTAATGCCATTATTTGCAACCCTTAGTTTGCTATTTGACAATAGGAATTAATGGGGTTCAAATTGCCTCCAGTGATTCTTATGTACACGAGTATTTCTTTATGTACCATATACATTATGGTATTCTTTGGAAGAATATTCTGAAAGATTTATTCTAGAAAGTTGCTGAACAGATGAAGGCTTTTCTAAATAATGATTCAAACAGGTTCTGAGTTTTATTCAAACAGGATAGTACTGATCCTTTCGAAGGCAAGATATGTAAGTGGGGATTGATCCATAGTGATAGAACTATGCAGAGGGATGCATGTGTCTGGGTGCATTCGTGCATATTTTGTGAAAGTTATATTCATTCAAGGCTTGGTGGCTTTGATTTTGCTGTGTGACTTATACTGGAAATTTATTTAATGCAGATTTTAAAGTGTTCGCTCCTTGTTATATGGTTGCCTCCTAAGTATGTTTTCTTGAATTTTCAGACTATTCAGACATTTATATACCATATGCATCAATGCATGAGGCCCAATAATTATAGACATTATTGTTGCCATTAAAATAATGCACTGCCTTGGACAGCGTGGTATTAACTTTCTCATTGAATCACTCTGATAAAATAATTCCAGGAAGAAGACCTCTTCAATGCTTCATGGTACTTGCTGATTATTCATTGGTAATGTATTGAGATAGATATGAAAGAGTCAATCCATGTTAATTATGAGGTTCTAGAATTGTTCCAATTAAACTTCATGAAATCTAGAATTTATGGGTATTATAATTATTCCATGATGGAACAATTTGCTTAACAGTGTCAGGAGGGCTGAGGGAAATGGATTTCTATTGCCTTATTATGCCAAGCTTGACTGATTGAGGTATCTAAGACTCTGCTGACTACTCCTGTGTCCGCATCACTACATTAGCTTAAATAAAGATTTATTTGTGCTGGGTTTGGGTGATTGAGGTATCTTAGGACTTTGCCGTCTGCTTCTCCTGTGCTCGTGTAACTACTTTATCTAACACAGACTTATTTTTGGTAGATTATACATGAAATTTTGACATTTGAATGTGTGTATAACTTTGCAAAGTTCCAATTAAGTAATGTGCCCTAAAAGATGATTTGGGTAAATATGATGTTGGGGCAAACCTTTAGTACAAATGATAAAAGCTTACAAAGTCTTCCATTTGTTAAAACGGAATAGCTCTAAATGACTTCCATAGAAGTACTAACTTTAATATACAAATGGGCTAGGCAAACCCTTGTTTGTGTGATCACCAATCCTCTTTACAAAGCAATCCAAGCATGTTGGTTGGGGAAATTTAAAGAGAAACTCCCAAGATTTTCCACATTGAACACTTAAATGTGAGTCACAATCAGAAATATTGCTATTAGATTAACCAAAGGATCACCAAATTGTGTCCAAAACAAACTTGGCCAAGTTGCTTATATAACTGATCTTGCAACAAGGAGTGAACTTGGTCATTTTGCCGAATCAATTGGCAGCCATAAACACACAATTGTGGTGATAACTGGTCACTGGAAAACCACACACAAGGTACAAGGAGATGACATTCCAAGGACAAGTAGGAATGGGTAGAGGAGCACACTAGCCTGACTTTCTGTTGGTTTGGAGCCACAACGGATTGCACAATGCATCAAGAAATGAAGGACATTGCACTGCATTGGAGGGCTAGTAGAAGACACATTGTAATGATCAATTGTCTTTTTCATGCCAAAATGGCCATCATAGAGAGTAGAGTGGCTCCTTTAGAAGAGAAGTGCAGCAATCACTAGGTATGCACAACGTTTCAATCTTGCACAGCATTTCCTTGATGTGGAAATCCTTAATGGGCGCAAGATTTGGAAGATGTTGAAATGTGTAGATTTTTGTAGGCTTTTTTCAAAATTTGGATTATTAGCATACATAGAAGCCCAACTTCGAAATCCAAGATGTGGAGTGGTAACACTCATATAGCAAGTTGTAGGAGAACAGATCTAGCTTTTTGTAATAGTATTGATGGACCCTTTTTTGTATTTACTGACCAAGTGAAATTGTTTTAAATAGGATGCCCACTTAATATGCCTACCTTCAGTCTTTTTTGGGATTGAAGAGAAGTATAGAGGTGAGTGTCAATATGGACAATAATTTCTTTTTCGACAATATTGCATCTTTAGTATTTGATAGCTTAGACTATGGGGTAGAACTCTTTTCATAATGTAGTCTAAATCTCACACTTCACTTGATTGGGAGTAGTAGATTGTGATCTTGAAGACTTCAGCCAAATGGCATGAATTTGTCCGCATTGTTTGATAATGTAAATTCAATGCCTAAGTATCTCATTGGCTTAAACAGGGATGCATATGTGCTTTGAGTGGTCTGTTTGGGCTGTTTTCATCACGAAGTATCTCAGCTACTCTCTGAAATGGGGCCAATACAAAACTTGAATATCGACAGCTTCAATATTCCTCCTACCAAGAAACATAGCAAGAAAAATGTAGCTGTGGGGGATCATAACTATAGTTATAGTTGTTGCAGTATTCAGTGCACTAATGGTGTTCATATCAAGGATAAAAAATCAGCTGTGGGGGGATCATAACTATAGTTCTAGTAATTTAGTTTTCAGTGCACTAATGTGTTCATAATATGGATAGAATCAAAGAAGCCCACTCATTAATTGTCAACACAACAAAAGCAACACCTACGCGGGTAGCTCTTGTGAAATTGGAAGGATGCCAGTCATACAGTTACCAAGAGGTGATAGAGATGACCAGTAATTTCGACAGGTACATTGGAAGAGGAGGATATGGACCAGTTTATGTTGGCTTGCTTCAAAGCAAGGAAATAATAGTTGAAGTATTATTTGATAAGTCACATCAGGGTCCAACAGAATTTTCTGTAGAGGTGGATATGCTCTCCAGATTACACCATAAGAATTCGGTAAAATTCATTGGCTACTACCATGAGGAGAATATGATTTATATTTATGAAATTATGTCCAATGGTGACCTTCGACAGTGTCTTGACAGCCAAAATTCATTTGGAAAATGCCTCTATTGGGAAACAGGGGTCAACATTACATTAGATGCCGGTCAAGATCTGGTGTATTTATATGCAGGTTGTAACCCAGGCATTATTCACATAGATGTGAAGAGCTCAAATATCCTTCTCGATGGTTGCATAGAGGCAAAAGTATCAGATTTTGGATTGTCTATAATTGGTCCTTTGGATGGAGCTACTCGCATAACCATGCTAGCAAAAGGTGTCATAGGATACATAGATCCACAATATTACATCCATCATGGATTGATAGAAAAAATCGACATATATAACTTTGTAGTTGTTCTATTAGAAATTATTTCTGGATGACATCCTGTGGTTGCAGAGCACTGAAAAGGACAAGCAACGGATATCAGTAGCTAGACAAGGGAATTCTTGTTGAAGGGAGATACACAGATCATTGCAGATTCTGCTATGGAGAATAAGTAGTAGACACAGGACTTATGGATGTTAGTAGAGTTAGCAATGCCATGTTGCCCAGGCATGTTGCCTAAACTACTCAGTGCAATGGCACGGCCAAGATAATAGCACTTTCATGAGGATCACGGCAGAACATTTAGAAACATTGTGTATCATATATCAAGTATAACACAACCAAATTACAAAAAGGTGCAACATAGAATGCTGTGCAATCCTTTAGAACCAAATTCAACCTTACCAAAATGGCATGGCTATAAATCCAAAATGAAGATTCATTTTATGATAAAAGGAACCTATTAATTGCCTAAACTAGAGCGCATTTAGAAGGCCACAGGACATTGATAAAATCTGCCATGATTTGGATGATAGTGTGTTCACACCATTAGCCTCCTGATTGATTGCAATAAAAGGAGGTATCAAGAATAAAGAAGAATGTGAGGGATGCAGCCAAGCAGGATGAACTGCTTAAGAAATTCAATAAATTTTACAGGGTTGCTAGTGTGGAATATTGTGCTATTGGCTTGCTTTTTAAGCTTTTAGCTCCACCAGCCAAGAGCACATAATTTTGATGCTTTTCACTTCACAAGTGTGCCATTGGTCTGTTCTGATCGATGTGGCAACATGTGGGCCCCAGAAATATTAGAATTAAATATATAAATCATTTTCGGCCCATATTTCATTTAAATCATTTTGAAAATCAATTTCATTGAAACAGTTTATGAAAAGAAGAAAAAATAGAATCAAGTGAAAAAAGAGGAATGTAATTGCCATGCAAAGAAAGAGATTTTGAATCAAAGGAAAGTGAGAAAAAGGTAGAATGACAGCGAGAAGATTACAATCAACTATAGAGATGTTCATCTGTCATCATGCAATGGCTAAAGTAGATTGAAGATTTGTTTCTTGATTTAGTAAAACAAATTTTTTTATCATTCATTCGAACAAAAGAGGGGAGATTTTTCATTGGTATAGTTATGCCATTTTGGTGTTTGAGCCTTTCAAGCAATCATTTCATAGTCATTTGAGCTCAATAACAATGTTGCAGTTGTTCATTTGGCCTCTTATATTGCTTGTTACATAATTTAGAAAATGAAATCAAATATTTTGTTTGACTATGCTTCACCTTGTTTTGACAGTGAGTTTATTTCCGCTCTATTATCTCACATATGCAACCTTAATTTGTGAATTTGAGATCTATTAGACACTGCAAATTAATGACTGCGATCTTTGCCTTCCATTATCACATTTTTGTTTGTTTTATTTCACAACTATACATTATGTGTAAATTAGTCATGTTTTGATTAAGTAAATTGGGAAGGGCCCGAACCTGTATACATAACAGCCTACAATCTCACGAGGGATGAAACAACCAAAAAACAAAAGATTTTTAACTAGAGCTAAGAACTAATAGGAAACAAGGGTCTCGACCTTGGAAAAAGAGCTACTCTTTTAGAACGGATAAAAGAGGGGGAGAAGGGCGAGATTCAAGAAATGATTGTGGGAGGGGATTGATTTTAATGCGATCCTTAATCTTAAGGAAAAAGCAGGTGGTCTGGTTAGAAATAACAAAGCCATGACTGATTTTGGGGAATTTGTGCATGATTCACAGTTGTACGATATAGAGCCAAATAATGGCAGATTCACGTGGACCAATCAGCGGGAAGGTTTCACCAACATCTTGGAGAGGCGACTACTTTCTCATCTCCAAAACTTGGTTGGAGAGTGAACTTTCATTCTCCTCATCGATTCTGCCCTATTCTGCCTCAGATCATTTTCCAATCTTGTTGAAGATTGATCTCCCTGATTGCAAACTAAAAGGCTATTTCAAGTTCCAATCAATGTGGTGGCGGGATAGTGCCTTGATGGATAACTTGGAGCATTGGTGGAAGGATAGTAACCATTTTAATGGTACTCTTAGTTTTCGGTTTTCTTGCAGACTGAACTTCATTAAACAAAAGTTGAAGGAGTGGAATGCTATGCAATTAAAGAATATCTTTGTTGAAAAGGCTCGGGTCAAGGAGGAGCTCAAGAGGCTCAATGAGAAAATTATAGCCTTTGGGATGGGGGCAGCAGAATACAAGGAAGAGAAAGCCCTTAAAACAGAGTTGACAGAACTTCTTGCGAGGGAGGAAGCATATTGGAAGGATAAAGCGTGAGAATTATGGCTCAAGGAGGGGGACTCGAATACGAGTTTCTTCCATGCTTTGGTGAAGGCTAGAAGGAGCTTGAACAAGATTGATAGAATTAAAAATGCCAGGGGAGAATGGGGAGAATGGTAAATTACAAAAGGTTGTTAGATTTTTTGAATCGGTGTTGTGTAATGCGGAGCTAAGTAATTGCTCTTGAATGAATATAGTGCTCGACGGGATTCCCAGACTTGTCACAAGCATGGATAATGATATGCTTAGTTGCAATTTTCTCGGGAGGAGATTAGAGAGGTGGTGTTTCAATTGCACTCGAATAAGGCGTAGGGCCTTGACGGGTTCCCTGCCAGTTTTGTCTTCCGATGCTGGGTGTTTATGGGAGAAGATATCTTCAGACTAATGGAGGATATTCGGATGCATAAGAAATTTGTTAGGAATATGAATAATATGGTTGTGGTGCTTATTCCTAAGAAGGCGGTTTGCGAATATATGTTGGATTATAGACCAATCTCTCCGTGTAATGCCATTTTTAAAGTCTTCACTAAAGCTTTGGCCAATAGGCTTAAAAATATTCTTCCCTCCATTGTTGCAGAAGAACATAATGGTTTTACTCTTGGAAGAGATATTACTGATAACATTATTCTTGCCTCAGAGGTATGTCACTCTGACAAAAGTAGCAAGTATCAAGGTATGGCGATTAAGTTAGATGTAAGTAAGGCCTATGATAGAGTATCTTGGGAATTCTTGTTCAAAGTTCTAGATAGGTATGGCTTTTCTAAAGAATAGATTAAAACCGCACAAGCTTGTATTTCAAAGCCTAGATTTTTTATTATGGTGAATAGATCACTCTTTGGTTTTTTCAAATCACATAACAGGCTCTATCAGGGAGATCCCCTCTCCCCTTTCCTGTTTTACTGATCACAAAAGTGTTGAGCTGGTTGATCAAAGTACACAAAAGTTGTAGATTATGGAAAGGTATTGAGATCCATGAGGGATTGGACCTGGTCACCCATTCCTAATTCGTGGACGACACTATGCTTTTCGAGGAAGCTTCTATTCGGGAGGCTCAGGTTATCAGAAACACTTTGGATCTGTACTCCGAGGCATCTGGTCAAACTATGAATAAAGATAAGTCTGAAATTTTCTTCAGCAAATAAAAGTGCCTTCAACATAACAATCCATCATGCCTGAGACAACCACTTATTCTTCCAAATGCCTGCTTTAGATTGACATTTCTCTACCAGCTCTTCCCATCTATGTGATGTCATGTTTCAAGATTAATAGAGACATGACTAACAAGATATAAAGATCTTTTAAGAAATTTATATGGTCAGGTTCCAAGGAGGAAAAGAAGATCCCACTGGTCAAATGGGAGACAATTTGCTTGGATAAAACAAAGGGAGGTGTGGGTATTAGAAGTTTGACTCTACAGAACTCAGTGCTAGGGGCTAAACTCACGTGGAAAATGTTCAAACACCCGGAGAAGATGTGGTGTAGGATACTGAGATACAAGTATCTCGATGTGGACGACTTGTCGAGGATTCTTACTATGGAAAATTCTCATGGGGGATCTCCTATATGGAAATTGTTGTGGGAATGTAGAGGGATCATCACGAACCACCTACCATGGAAGGTAGGGAATGAGAGGAAGGTAGAGTTTTGGCAAGACTCTTGGAATGGAGGGGTTGTTTTGGAGGATATCATGGAAGACAAAGAAGTAATTCCGATTCTAGAAAATAAAATAGGAAAGTATGTGGTCAACTACTTCCAAGTTAATTCTCAGGTTGGCGACTTAGTTAAATGGTCGGATGAAGGTCTGATTAATGATGTTGACCGAGAAAAGATTCTTTCAAAGTTTCAGGATAGGAAGTTAGTGATGGGAGAGCAAGACGATGAGATCAAATGGTGTGTGACCGCTTCCGGGGAGTATAGTGTAAAGCTCAGATACGAGTTGATGAAGAGGAGATCGGGTGCTAGTTGGCCAATTGGGTTATGTTGGAACAAGGTAACGCTAAGAGCCAGTGCATTCATGTGGGTTGCCCTACATAACAACATATTAACGGGTGAGCGACTTAAAAAAATTGGTATAGCAGGGCCCAACATTTGTCCATTATGTGTAAGTGCAGAGGAGGATACCAATCACTTGTTGTTCAGATGTCAATTTGCCTCTCAATGTTGGGATTGGTTCTTAACCTCGGTTGAGACTATTAAACAACAATATATGTTTGACTTTCTTAGTGGCTAGCCGTCTATGGGGAAATATTCTTTATGAGGAGACATTTGGATAGTGGGCCCTTCTATGATAGTGTGGAAGATATGGAAAGAAAGAAACTTTTGGGTATTAAGAGATAAGGCTCGCGCAGTCCACTGTGTGATTGAGGATATTAAGAGAAGTATTTGTGAAGTAGTGGTGGCAAGAGTTCAGTATAAAAAAAGTTAGATTCATCTCCAAATGGGATGAGCAGATTCAGAAAGCTTGGGAATATCTTCTTATCCTAGCGGGCTTCTCGCTCTCGAAGAAGCTTGAGAGGAAGGAAGTGAGATGGTTGAAGCCTAGAGCTGGATGGGTTAAGCTCAATTTTGATGGAGTGGCTCGAGGTAATTTGGGAGAATTGGGGTATGGGAGCATTATCAGAGATGATAATGGTGAATGTCTTTGGGCCACTTATGGATATTTGAGGATTTCTACAAATAATTATGCAGAGATGGAGGCATTATTGAGGGGTATCAATCTATGCATTTCTAAAGGATGCGAGAGGGTGGAAATTGAGGGGGACTCTCAAGTATGCATTAATGCAATTAGCAAAGGCCAAGATGTTTGTTGGAAGATGAGACAATGGGTACACAATATTAGAGTATGGTTAGATAAATTGTCTGACTATTGTTTAACTATACATATAGAGAAGGCAACAAATTGACCGATCTTTTAGAAAACAGAGGGGTGGATTGCCATACGGAAGAGGTCATGATAGGATGCGATAGTTTGTGTTTTCAATTGCAACAGATTGTGGAATCAGAAAGAGGAGATGGCTCATTGGCCCCTAGGCAAGGGGCTGGATAATATTACAAATCTCTAAACTTATGCTCTGTAGGGTCTCTTTCAAGATGACATAGCACATGTGGCAGAAAAGAAGAGTTGCCGGCGGAAGGAACTCAAGAAGGTTTCGATAGTATTTTGCAGGTGCTTCATTGATTTCTGCCATGCATTGGAATAGGGATCGAAGGGAGATGTCGATAAGAGGCAAACTTTGTCACAATTTTTCCCTTAAGGAGTGAGAGCCAAGGAGGAAGAGGAGATGGACTTTGATGCTTTTGGATGCAGATGGGAGGAGGAACCCCGAGTAGGTTAGTACAAGCAGCTCTTCATGATTGGTGATGAATAAACTCTTAAGGCCTTGAAGATGATAATGGAATCGTGTTTGGGAGGGGGCCATTGCCACGATGAGAGAATATTTAGTGTTTTCTTTCATGCAATTGTTCAAGCTATCGAATCAATAGATATTGGGTTTTAGGTGGGGAATGAGATTGTAGAAGAGGCGTTCTGGCCCAAAGTGGCAGACCAAATTTATGAGATAAGTATGGGGAATTTGGAAAGACCTTTGTCATTGTTCCTCGACCTAGTGATTGAAGAAGACGAGGAGTCTTGAGTTCAACAAGAGGGGGAGGGAGATCAGAATTGAAGGGAGAAGCAAATAACGACTTCGGTCATATGGAGGATTTTTCAAAGATGCATCCATTGACAAGAATTTAGTGAGCTTTGCAAGGCAATTTTCTCAGACAAAACCCCTTTCTCGGCCAATCAAACAAGGAAGTTTTTGTTGCTCGGTAAAGGCATTGCGTATTTATGTAGGAATTTGGTCTGATGTCTATAATGTTAGTGTGTAGTAGCTATGATAGAATGTGTAATTGACCCGTGTTTGTAAGTCAGTAGACACTGCCATTGGGGTTTTGTATATGTCCAAGGAAGGCAGTGTATCTCAATGTAACTTCTGATCTTTTTTGAAAGCAATATAGGGAGCTATCCCCATAAAGATAACACTTACCCAAAAAAAAGAAGAAAAAAAGAGGGGGAGAAGAGGTACTAGGACATTTCCTTTGCCTACTAACAATTAGCAATGCTATCCTCTGAATTCCCTCTAGGAGGGGAAGAAGAGGAGGCCCTCCCCTCAAGAAGACAAACAACTGTCGAAAGAGGAACAAAAGATGGAGAGGGAGAGAGGCGGCAACTATTGAAGAAGGAGGTGATAGTTGGTGGAGCTACATGAAGATACCAGAAGGAAGAAGAAAACACAAAAGGAACCACATAAGGGACATCAAGCTCCTCAACAGGGCCCTCCTGAGAAGAGGCATCCACAGATAGGTTGAATCCGTTACCGTCAAGTGATCATTAAAGCATTCTTCCACCAAGTAGCAGCCCTCTTTTGATGACCTAAAGAGCACGCTGAAGCCAAATGTCCAATAGAAAAGTAGCAATGATAGTGGAAAGGGATGCCCTCATAGTCCATAGGTTGAGACTAGGGCTAGTCCCTAACCATCAAAACCACCTCTCCATGAAGAGGCAAAGAGAGATCAAGATCCATCAAGAAGTGAGCAAAGGTAGAGTACCCCATAAAAGAAGTTGACCTGTCAACCTTCAAGAATTGACCAATAGAATTACCTATGGCTTCATAGCAAGTCATCTCCCATAATTGGAGGGGAAATGTAAATCAATCATTTTTGGTTGGAGGTTTCAATTGACATTTCAATTTTTGAGTTAGGATTTATTTTTGAATTTCTTCTCTTTCCATGCAATGTTTGAAGTAAATTCCTTCAAGATCCGTTAAATATCCAATTTCTAAAATCTCCGAGGTTATCTCAGAAGCCTCATCCCGTATTTGCAAGATTTCTCATTTTGGTGTAGGTTTACATGAGGGTGCAAATTGGAATATCAATACATAAGTTGAATATTTTTGTTAAGTTGTAGAGAACACTTTTAGATGATAGGTCTTTTTGTTCAGTTGTAGAGTGCAAAGTATAAATCATCTATCTTGATTTTGAAATGTTGCAAGTAGTTGAGCAATACAAGAACAAAAATAAAACACATTTTCTTATCCAATTGTGGTAAATGCATGTGAATGCCATTCACGGATTGAAACATGATGTCTTTAGTGATTGGTGAAAAGGGGAGACAATGTTTGAATAGGCAAGGATAAAGGTATGGTAAATATTCACAAAACTAAGAAAACCTTTCACTTTGTGATGGTAGAAGTCAGCCATTTGAGAACTTCACTTTTGTATAGCATGACTAAATGCCATGGGCATCAAGGACAAATCCAAGATAGGAGATTAATGTATGATTAAAAAAAAATTGGGTAGGTTTGCATACAATTGATTATATTGGAGTATGTGAAGAACATATTCCTTGTGTTAGAGATCTACCTTCCAAGTGTTGAAGAATATAAAGATACCATTTAAGTAGAAGATACCAAATTGGTCAAGGCAATCATCAAAAGCATCATTCATCAATCACATGAAGGTAGTATGAGCATTGCATCACTAACCACTCTCAAAGTTCCATTTTGGTCTTGAAATCTATCTTCCATATGTCCACATTTTAGATCAATATTAGAGAATAACTTTACTCCTTTAGTTGATCTTAGTAAGTTATCAATATGATGGAATAGATTTAGATTTTTTTATTGTGATCTTGTTTAATACCTAAATAATAAAATATAGAGATGCCAAGTTCAATCTTTCTTGAGCACAAGTACAATTGGAGAAGCATGTGGTGACATACCTTGTTGGATGAAATCTTTGGACAAATGGATAGTTTGTAGCTTTGATGTGTGAAACAATGGGGCATTGGAAAGAGGAAAATTAGGAAGAAGTTTGATTGTGTGATTGATTGTTGAGTGAAGCATCTTACGATCCTAAGACATATTTGAATAGGTCTACAATAGTTTATCTAGAACATAGATGTAGTGTGCAAAAAGTAACTATTGAATTTGACAACAATGTTACGAAAATTAATGCAATCTTTACTACATTAATTCCTTTGCATGTTTACTTGCAATTGAATAGTAAATTTGCTATTTTTGAAATACATTTGATTATGCGTTTTTTATTATCCTACTGTAGTATGTAGGTGTTATATGCATTATTTTGAGCTTTCATATTATATTGATAGTGTTTGTCAAGAAACATGCCACAATAGTCGATAGTCGTGTGTGTGACATATAAAGATGAACCACTATCACTGCATCCAATTGCATACATATAAGAATGCGTCCATTTGTAGACACTTAAAATTGTTTCTTGACATTTTTGTTGTCACCGATCCATTTTAAACCACCATCTTCAAAATTAATTGACTAAATTCTATCTATTTAATTAGTAGTCCTATTTCTTCTGCCAATACTAATTAAATAATTAATCTAACTCTTCCTCTAACATTAATTAAAATGTTTATTCAATAGATCAATCATCTCTAATGTTCTACTTTAAATAAATAAATCCATTTATTTATTTAAGTTCATTCTCATCATTTTTATTCTAATAAATAGATAAATATAACTTATTTATTCAATTCCTCTTTTTTCCCTTCAAATTTTTAGTTGATAGAAATCATTTATTTAATCTAGCTAGTTATTTGCACAATTCAAATCATGATTAATCAAGACAAATCTTGCTCAAGGTTCAAGATTTCACATGAGTCCAAAAGGACTTGTGCATGTACATAATTCCACACTTCCCGCATCTCCATAAATTCCTCCCGTTAAATTCCAACCTATAATACCCAATGTATTCCTTGTCTTGAGATATCTAGTTTTTGGCAATGTATTGTAGGATCCAGAGGTCATGCATGTGCATGTTGCTTTGAGTGCTTAGTGGTGTTTCAATGTCACTATTTTCATTATTGAGAATTGTTGTACATGATTGTGTGCATTTAAGGTGTTTTGAGTTTTATGTGTGAAAGTATTGGGTGGCATTTAGAGTATGTTATATGCTTTGAGATGCTCATATTATGCTTCTATGTTTGGTTTATCATATTGTTTTAATTTATTGTTATTTGTTTTTGTAGTAGGAATATAGATATGATGATAAAAGTGGGGTATCACAAACAAGAGTTTTGTGCCGCAAGTATCATGTTTGTTGTATTTATACCCTATACTAGTAGGAGAGGAATTATAGGTTATGATTTGATGTGTTATCAAACAAAATTTTGTAAATAAGTCTTTATTTAGAAAGTTAAAGCACACTGCATAACATCACATACTACAGAATATCACATACATCCATTGATGAATTTCAGTATAATTATGTATCTTATTTACAAGGGACATGTTACAATAGGAGAATACAAAAGTAGAATAGAATGTAACAAAACTGAAGAGAATCTATGCAAGTGATAGGAGATATATAGGAAGAAGACTATAATCAGATGGTTGTATTGATTGTATGATAAATGAGATATGTAATGGACTTCAATCAATACAACCATCTGAATATAGTCTTCTTCCTATATATCTCCTATCACATATATCACTTGCATAGATTCTCTTCAATTCTATTACATTCTATTCTACTTTTGTATTCTCCTATTGTAACATGTCCTTTGGAAAACATGTCTTCTTCTATGTAACTTATCGACCTAGAGCACTTCTATTACATTCTATTTTACTTTTGTATTCTCCTATTCTAACATGTCCCTTGGAAAACATGTCTTCTATGTAACTTATCGGCCTAAAGCTTCACAACCCTCTTAAGATGGTTTGTCACATGTCTTCTAAATTTTTATCTCTTTTCTACCATTTTCCTTGCTAACATCATCCCTCCTTTCAAAATTGTGTCTTGTCCTTAAGATATTGAAATCACCTCAATAAGGTGAGAGGAATTTGGATTCATTGTGCCAAATTATGTACACCCCTTTATAAGACCTGTTACAAGTGCTAAGCGTAGACTTACAACTTCCCTTGTTTAAATTGGTTCTTTATTTGCTCATGTCAATCCTACAACTATTGTATTTGTTCATAGAGTGTTTTCATTTATGCTATGATCTTGCCATTCAAATCCTTCATAGCCTCTTTAAGAGGTTCCTACATATTCAATTTAATCCATGTCCTTTGATGTTCTTTGTGAGGTTAGACAATTAGAGGCAAAATTGATAGTGTGTGTTGATGTCAAGTGTTGATTTTAGATTCCAACACAATGTGAACAACGATACATTTCTTTCTTTCCTCATCCATTTTAGTCTTTGGAAGTTTTGCTATTATGGTGTGATAGAGGTTGCATATCCTGTGTAAGTCAATCTCATATTTTGATCTTGTTTAGAAATATAGAAACTCTAAAGGTTGGAAACTTTCAATCTCTATCCAAATAATCAATTAATGACTTCAATGGATGATATACAAGGCTTGGATAGCCAACTTATCATGTTTAATAACACCACCTTGTGTAACTTATAACAACCATAACGCCACCATACGATAGCAACAAAGAGGCACAAGTCAACAACATTAAACACATCACATAACACAAGATTTACATGGAGAACCCTTTGTAGAGAAAAACACCCACTAAGAAGAAAGGTCAAGTTTGCATTACACTTAAAAGTACATGTGAAGTTTCATGAAAGGGGAAACTCAATTGCGCTCCATGAAACAAAAAACATTCTAAGGCAAAATGTCAATAGGATTCACAACTTTTACAGCATAATATAATCCTAGTTTTGCAGAAATTCATGAAAGCCCGAACAAGTAAAAATGTGATTCAAGCTCCAAAAACATGAAGATAGAACAAAAGCCATAAAAGAAAACTTCATAGTAACCATAGCTCATAATTCCAATGGAATAGTTCTGAAAAACTATTGCTATTGTTACACTTGAAACTATGATTATTTTTTTTTCAAATTGTTGTGAACCTCCTAAACAATGCACTAGGCAAAGTATAAATACTCGGTCCCTCTAAAACTTCACAGAGATCCCAAGGCAATAGAATTGCACTGGAGCCTTAAAACTGTGCACCTTCCATGATGTGGCCGTTGCAACAACCTCCACCAATTGAATCTTTGGCAGCAACACATGGCTCACTCTATGGAATCTTATTTAACTGCTTCAAAAGGAAAAAGAAAGCACAACCCAAAAGAGGAAACGTTGGCCTGCTAAAAGAAAGCCATCAATACTAAGGTGGGAACCGGCCAAGGCACAAATTTTGATATTGTTCCTATCAATGCCCCTCCACAAAACTCATGAAATATAGACTCACTCTACTTGTGTACATGTGAACAACCTCTTTATGTCAACCTGATCTTATTCCTGTAGGGTAGGGTAACTCTACATTCACTTGTTCCTCATCAATTCTACATCCAAGGAATTATTTATAGACTTACAAGAGCTTTAAAAGACTAGCAAGGTGGTCAAAGAAGACTCTTCATTCCAAAGGGGCAAGTTTCCTCCTCAAAAGGAGAAATGGCCACAATTTTGACTCCAATACTCTTCCTTCAACTTAGGCACCCAAGTTTCCTCCTCAAAAGGAGAAATGGCCACAATTTTGACTCCAATACTCTTCCTTCAACTTAGGCACCCAAACATGAAAGATAAACATTACATTAAATGCAATAAAAGACATAATACCAAGAAACACCTATTGCCACTCGGGTAAATGCAATAAAAGACATAATACCAAGAAACACCTATTGCCACTCACTTGGGGAATCCCGATGGTCACTCATTTGTCCTCTTCACATGTCATTAACCATTGCATTCTAGGTGTCGACATGTTGGAAAAAGATAGAATCAAATCCTATTTGAATAACATCTTGCAAAATTCTATTAGATTAATGGTTTCTTATATATAGATGTCAATCTTGTCAACAAAAACATTTTGCAGTGCCAAATTCAATCAACTCAATTGTAACTTTGGGTTAGCCAGGGACCATGAGTTCGCTACCCTTTATCATTTAATTGTTTAATATGTAAGTCCGTAAAAGGCTACTCATTGAAGCTATTTCTACAGAGGCTGTAGCTATTCTGGTTCCAAAAACAGTCACACTGATAACTTCGTGTTATAATATAGTGGGGGACAGCGGCCGCAGCACTTCTGCCGAGCCCTGCAGCCATTCTGTGCCTATTCTACAGTTTTTCTGTCCACATAACACGAAGGTTATTGGTTGTACGATAGCGCAGTTTTGGAGCCAGATTAGGCACATCCTTCTACAAAAGCTTTGCTTTGAAACATGGCACAAACTCATACACAAAATATATCAAATGGACTTGATAAATTTCTGAGTTCGAGAAAAGAGAATAAATACAGATAAAGAAGTGTTAAAGACAAGAACTGTCTATCAACACATTGAACACCAGGCCCTTAACAGAAATGTCATACTTCACTAGCCATAGAATATCTCTTACCCTCTCATTACACATACAGATTGCTTTGTTGGAAGAAATTTACACTTTACAATATTTACCATCAATACGGTGTGAACTAAGTGGATTAATTTGCTCCTAAATACTTTTTTGATAAAATAAAGAATCTCTTGAAGCAGCTGCCTTAATTTCAGAAGTTTCCTCCACCTGGACACACATTAGGAGGTATACGAATATAAATCAACAAATCAAGTAGCCCAAGTTTTCAAAAACCTGCATCCATTAAACAAACATATGCAAATAAAGGGGGTTAAACCATAGAAGATCAAATAATTCAATCTTAAGTTTTAAAAAACATGATACACTTCCAATGTTCTTCGGAACCAACCTCTACTGATGGGCCGTTCCTGAAAATTTTCCTCCTGCTTTGAGCTGTTCCTGAAATAAAAATCTTCAGCCTTCAGTAGTGTTTTCCTGATCCAACACATAAAGATGTCAATTCAAGAACTATTTGTGAGCCCAAACAGTTTGATACACTAGCTACTCCCCAACTTTCAAAACCAAATTGAAAATTTGAGAATAACATAACAGACTTCCATTTTTGAGAATAACATAACAGACTTCCATTTACATTCAAACAACAAAGCACCGTTCACCTTCATGTATCTCCTACCAAACAAGCTAAAGTCCTGCTTAATAGCTTTCAACATTGACAGCACCTGCAATTCTTCAGAAATCTATTGCTTCAGTAACAGTGGGATCTGATCTTTTTTTACATCCATGTAATCACCGGCCTGTGACCATATTAAGACAAGACAAGAAATCATTTCAAAGCAAAATAAGGTCATTGCTCATAGAATAACAATTTCATATAGCCGAGGCTTCTATGGATATTGAAAAATAAGGTCTATCAATTGGAAGTGAAATTGTTATTATTAGAGAATCACTTAATAAAAAACTAGATATACATGGTTCCCTAAAATTCTCCATGTGAACATCTTATGAAATGATATCTTGGGTTTCTAAATACACATGTGCATAACATGTCATGACTCATAAATACAAATTTACCAAATGATGTTTAAATGTCAAAGTGAGGATTTGTACATCTCATGCAGGAAGAGACAACATGGTTTGTGGATAAGAAGGATATAATCAATGACATGGGCCAGGTTGGCCTACGATATGATAATATCCAAAGAATGCAGCAAATTTTCACAACCCTTCAATTGTCTCCAACAGATTATCTACTAAATTTCAGAGAACAGGACTTCCCAATTGGATGGCTTCCTTAACTCTAAACATGCCATGGGATTTTTGAGTGAAATAAAAAGTTGTGTTCCCATTTTTTCTTGCTGGAGGGTGGGGAGTGTAGCGCAAGGATTGGTAGAGCTTACAGTATGCCACATTTTGCAATTTTTTAAACTTTTATATTCCATCTTTTAAAAAGCATGGCTACCATGGTAAACAATTCTCATAATCTCCAAACGTTGGAAACCAGTTTGATAAGCTTTAGGATGATTTTTATCAGCTTTCCAAATATCATACAAACTTCCACTAGCTTGTGCAATCTTTAAGCAGTTTCCATACGCATCACCTGGATTTCTTGAAAAATCCCCTTCAAACATTCCAGTAAAATGAACTTTGCTTTGAGTTATTGCATTGGAAAATAAGGAGACCGTGAAAGCATTTGCATAATTGCATTCAATGCTGGAGGCAGAGCCAACCAAGGAAGGCCAGCTATGAAAATTCTGAACATTAAAGTGCCCATTAGCAAATTAATAGTTATGAATATTTGTTTAATCACTAAAATTACAGTAGAGAAAGAATTTCTTCAAATAAGAATTGGGTTCTGAGAGCAGATTCACATTCTCTCAAGGTATAAAGCACTCCCACCCACTGTTGGAAAGCATCATAAAAACTCCAAAATTGATGAATTGTAAGAATACATTTTGGAATACTGGATAATTCTCCAAGATTAAGAATCCCACCAATTGGTGCCAGTTGAAGTAGTAACAGTATGAGGATTATATGGCCAAGTGACTAGACATTGTGATTGAAATCCTTTTATGAGATTTCAGCATGCTTTCTGGGAGGACGGGAGAACTCTCCAGAACAAAGAAGCCCCCCATCAATTGGAACCACCAAAAATAATAGCTGTGGATGATAATATGTGCAGTGACTTGACAGTGTGATTAAATTCCTCTAGTGAGATTTCAGTGTTGCTATTGGTCACTCAAGCCAAGTCATTGAGTTCGTTGGGTAAATAAAAATCTCTGCGGCAACTTTTGCTTACATGGCCCAAATGCTGATCCAAAAAGCTATGTAGCACCCAAAAATGAATGTTGTAGATTAAAAACTCATGACTCTGCAAAAGCTCACCAAAATATCCAAACGTTGAATATACAAATCACCTGAAATTGAAAAGAATGCTGTCAATGCATCAAGGAGTTAGAGGGAGGAGAGTGAAAGTGTGAGAAATGAACTGATTGTTTGCATTTATTGCTGCAGACTAATGCTTTCAACCCATAAATGAGTTTTCAGGTTAACTCAGGAGTACTCGGCAAAAACTCACCAATTTCTGACAAGAAAATTCTCCAGCACTTTGGGGCAAGTGACTCGAGAGCAGTTTTGTGCTCACAAGTCAGGTGAGTTTCTTGCGAGTTTTTACTCAGCAAGAAACAAGCTCGAGAGTTATTGCAACCTTACAAATAAACCTAAATTTGACCCACATAACATGTAGTTTCAATAAAAACTATTCAAAAAGATAGGATGTGCTACAGAGGTTTAAGAAATGGGTGTAAAACTAGATAGCATCTACAAAACAAAGATCCTGCACACTCAATTCATAGATTTGCCACTGTGACAATAAAGGCATGTGCCCCAGTTTCAGAGCACAAGAATTTATATAACATCTGCAATTTATAAAATTAATAGTTTTTCGAAAATGAGAGCTTGTACATTCTCCATTAATAAACATTCCCAGCTTTATGAATCTCACAAGTTTTTCAAGAAATTTCAAGATTTTTTAAACCCACAATTTTCTCCATTTTTCTTGTACAAATGTTATCAAAATTTGGTAATATTAATAATGCTGACCACCTTAATGTCAAATGAGATGCTTACAAGTGGTAAAAGCATTGGGGTTTTGAAAGCAGAGGCCCAAGTTCAGATCCACAGGATACGTACCATAAAGGTTTTCCGTTTTACTGTTTTGGCACTTAGAAAAAACTAAAAAGCTAAGTAATTTCCAAAAAAAAAAAAAAGAAAAACCATGAAGAGCAGTGTTCCACGAGCGTTGGGGATGGGGGGACGCGGGGAAGCATCTCCGGGACGGGGGGACCAAGGGCCTAAGTTTGGGGACGGCGGCGGGGTGGTGGTGCTGATATAGTTATACATATACATATAGTACTTGAAAAACTAGTTTTGAAAAGATGTATGACAGTATAAGAATTACATTTCAAATGAGACTAGGAAATTTGAAATACTAAATCTCAATACCAAGATTTCTAAGTTGTGTTGTTATATGGAGCCTAATCAGACTCGGAGGTTAGATTTTCCCTAGTTCTATCAGCGCAGTTTCCCCCTATATTTTTCAACGGGGGTTTGGGGGCAGCACCCCCAAGTTGGGGTCAAGGGGCATCACCCCTTGAGCGTTCCAAAGGCATCGGGTGTTATTTTTCTATTGGCCCCTATTGGCCCAGATCCAATTAGAGTTACCCCTTAACCCTCAAAAAACTTAAAAAATCACTTTTTAAAAAAATTTAAATTTTTAACATTGCATATACGTGGGGGCGAAAGGAGACGTCTGGGTGTCTCCCCATCCCTGGAGTGACGTCTGCACGTCTCTCAAAGGACAGGGAGACGCCCAAATGTCTCCCAAGGAGATGTGGAGGCATCTCCATGTCTCTCTGGGAGACGCCCAGACGTCTCCCAAGGAGACGTCACGTGGAGACCCGGAGATGTCCCGGCGGCGCTTGGGTGGCGGTGGTGGGACGGCGGGGGACGTCGCGTCCCCGTCCCCCAGTCCTCGAGACGTTTCTGACGGGGGGACACGCCCAAAAAGGGGGGGGACGCGTCCCCGTGGAACACCGAAGAGGCTGCAGAACAAAGTGTGGGTTAGCCTATTGCTTTGCTGCTACGATAACAGGGGTGTCTCCCATTTCAGAAAAAAACGGACATTCAAATGTAGAGATTCTGGAATTATTATACATTTATAGTTAATAAGAACAATAAAACATGTATGTTTTCCATTAAAAATGGATTCATCAAATTTTACAAACATCTCAAAAGCAAATATAGCTAACAGGTTTTTCAGAACACTAGATAATTTTCAACAAACTCGCAATTTTCTCCCCTTTTTTCATGAAAACTTCTACAAACACAAACAAAATTTGGTAATACTTGACACGTATATTACCTTCACATCAAATGAGATGATTTTTAGTGGTAAAAGCATTGAGGATTTGAAAAAAGAGCCCCAACTTCAAATTCCTAGCATACAGGATAAAGTCTAGAAATTGAGCTTAAGTACCTTATCTATCTCAATGTGTGTGGCATACTCAACAAAGCCAGCAGAAAAGGCCTAAATAGTATCTAAACCCTTTGCATATTGAAAATGATAGAGACACAAAGGACTTATCTCTGAATCAGAACCCGTCACACCCTCAAATTTCAAAAATTATTTAGACGAAAAAACATTTTTAACTCTTGAGCAGAAGCCTATGCAAACCCTAAAAAACCTATCAAAAATAATATACACAGACAAAAACCTACAGCATCATCATAAGCTTTGGCAAAACCCAAGCCTAACATAGCCGTAGAAAAACTTGCCCCTTAATCAAAAGCCCACAAAGACCATAAAATCCAAACAATTTAACATAATATCAAAGAACAAAAACTTAACTCTTGTCCACAGGCCTCTACTAACCCTAAACCTTAAGCATTATAGAAGAACAAAAACCTACCTCTTGACCAGAAGCCAGTGCATACCCTAAAACATATAGAAAATATGTTCGAAGAACAAAAACTTAATTAGTGATCAGAGGCCTTTGCAGATCCCAGACTCTAAACATATATAAAACAACACTGAAGAACTTATACCTACATCTTGACCAGACACTTACACAAACCCTCAACTCTAAAAGTATCGAAAAACAATATCAACAAACAAAAACTTACCCCTGGCTTACAAGCCTACGCAAACTCTAGACCCCAAATACAGTAAAAATCATAAAATAAGAAAACACACGAACAAAACCTACCTGTGCATCAGAATTCTGCACTTCCGGCTGAGGGCGCAGATCACAGTCCTCCAAACATCTGCTCACAAGGCCATGCAATTCCCACATGCGATCATTACTCAGAGCATTCAAATCTAGCTGCAATTCATCGCTGTCGTCCATAACCGCGGCGCCGTGCCTCTTCACAAAATCAACCACCACCTCGGGAATATCCCCCGGCCATTCCATAAACCTCCGAACAATATAATACATCTTCTCGTAAGTCATCTGCGGCATGACGCCATCGCCGGGAGCACCCCTATCCCTAGCCCCAACCCTATCCCTAACCCTAACCCTAGCCCGCTGCTTGGTTCTCTTCCCAATCACCTTCCACCTGTTCTCGAAGCGTTTGCTTAGGGTTTTGGCCATTTCATGAACCACGTCACCGGGATGGTTGTATTTGAGGGCATTGGAGAAGGTGAGCCTAACGTCGGCCGCAAATTCTTCAGCAGAGGAATAACGAGAAGCTCTGAGCTTGGCCCTGATGGTGCCTAGATCCATTGGGGATTCGATAACTGTGAAGTAGTCGGGAACACCGAGCTTGACAGGGTCCACTGGCTCGTTAAAGACATAGGCGTATTTGTGGCTCATGAGATGTTTCAGCAGGACACTGCATTTGTTCATCAGGGGGGGTTTTCTTGTCTTCGGGGCTGGCTGCCCTTGTGGTAAGAATCTGCCATCTGGGCCACGCTGTGGCATTGGCCTTTTCTCCATGATTGCTCACCCACAACACAGGCTTGGCCTCAGAAAATTCCGAGCATAAAAATTGGAGGTTACAGTTGATGTCCAGAGCAATTGTAAATAGCCTGTGATTGAGAGATATATATATATATATAATTTGAACACTGGGCGTACAGTAACGAATAGGAATAAGTGTAGATTTAAATATTGTAATAGGAGTAATAAATATAATAAGATAAATATTTAAGATTTTAATTTTTAATTGTTAATGTTAAGAATATGAAATGTTGAAATTATAAGATTGAAGTTATATAATTTAGAAATAAAAATAGTTTATGTAGTTTGAATTATAATTGTAACTTAGAATTATATAAATTGTTTATTAAAATTATATGTATTGTAATTTGATTTTAATTTTGATTTTGAGAAATGAAGATGTATGAGAAATAGTAAGATATATTGTAATATTGTCTAATTTTATTTCATTTATAAGTGATAGAGTAATGAGTATAATTATAATCTAATTAAAATAGATAATTTTAATATTATATTAACTAAAATATTGTTATTTTCAATATTATATTATTACTAGCAATTGTACCATAGTATGTTATGGGTATGTGATAGAGTAATGAGGATAACTATAATCTAATTAAAATAAGTAATTTAATATTATAATAACTAAAATATTGTTATTTTAAATATTATATTATTACTAGCAATTGTACCATAGTGTGTAATGGGTATGCTGAGGAAATAGTTATAGAAGATGCAAAAATGTAACTTGTTTACATAAATTTGAATATATTTAATTATTTTACATATATGTGAATAAGATAATGCAATGAGGCATCTTGAATGGAGAACTCACTTTTCATATTTGCATGTTAAAGCAATTTTTATTTTTTTGAAATCGTATCATTATGTTGAAGCATGAAAATAGATCATAAATATAGTTGGTTTATTTTGCTATTGGAACTAACAACGTCTACATGGAACACAATAATGTCAATTTCTTTGCATAAGTGAAATTTGTAAACTATAGAAAATCGGAAGTAAAGTAATAGTAGAATAGTATTGGGAATCAAGAAATGATTCTTCATAGAAAAGAGAGATAATCAATATGTGATAAATAATTTTTTTTTTGGTTAGATGTCTAATTGTTTGACATTCAATATTGAATACTTGTAAATTAAATTATAAACTTAAATGTAAAAACATAATTGTTTAAATGATCTATTAGTTAACAAAATATAGATTAAGTAAGTTAAGGAGATTAAATGTAGAAATTATAAAGATACACAAAGGTAGGTTGTCTTAGTGGAATTTGCTAAAATAAGTGTTTGAATGAACAAAGTTGTACTTGTTGTAACTTTTCTTTCAAGAGTTTGCATTTGATAATGCCAACAATCACTCTTGTTTTTTGCAAACAATATATGGGTTGTGTTGCATGTGTGCATATCTTTGGAATGTAAAGGTAGGGTGAATGTGGAGAGTTGTGAGTTCACAAAATCTTGAAATAGTTGTGAATGTTAACCCTTGACGATCAATGTTGTTAATGTCAATTGTTGCTTGTTGAAGTGTAAGCCCTTATGATTTGTGTATTGTTAATGCCCATGCCATTTTTAGTGGTATTTGATGACGAACACCACAACTCACTGGGGTTATCAGTACATTATTTGGGTAATTTTGATCCCGCATTGGTTCTTTGTAATTTTTGAAGCAAACAACAACAAATAAGGTAAGTTGAGGTGGCTTTTCTCCATCCCTATATAAAATTGCTTTCACTTGTCTAAGTGCACTATTCACAAGCCCTGTTTCCACCCATAAATTTGAACATAACATGATATCTTAGCCAATACATAAGAGTATCTTAGATTCAAGTTATTCTTCCTTTAGATTTGAGCATGTTGATCCCCTAAGTTGCTCTGTTATGGATTGGACAACTGGCATTGTTGAAGACATCAACATACGTTTATTATGTAATGGCACCATTTCGTTTGTTGCAAATAAATGTGTGGAGGATGAAAAAAAAGATTTCTCTTCAAAGGTGAGTGAGGAACTTTATGATGCCATTAGAATTTTCCATTATTGAATTGTAGGCTCTACATTTCATAAATTTGAGAGTAGGCAATGGAAACTAATTAGGGAAGGGTCCTCTCCAATTTGATTAAATATTTTGTTCAAAGTTATAATTTTTGTGAAGTTGTGTCATAGTGTTTTCACATAATAAATTGAAGCACACATAGGGATGTCTTTAATTGGTAGTAAATGACCCATGTCACCAAAGAGCATAATTGACCATCCTCCAAATGGGATGTGGTTATGGCCAAGGAATGCTTCACACAACCTATCGTCAATTCTTTGTAGTAGCTTTGGACCAATGAAGCTCATTTCATCTATCGGAATGTATTAAATGAAGTACACGCTCTCTTGGAAGGTTGCAAGTGTTTGTCCTTGAAAGGGGGTCATTTCTTTTATTGGTGTTGAATTTGGTTTAATATTTGTGTTTAATTTGGTATAGGGTGAGTGTTTAATTTGGTTTATGAATTTAATAAATATATAGTAATTAAAAAAAATTAATGAGTTTTGTATGGTAGAGTAAACTCTAAATTCAAGATTAAGTCATAGCTAAAAAAAACATTCCCTTATGTTTGTGTTTATAGATTGCCAATAGAATGATTGAAACAAACATGCTATCATGAAAGCTGCTAAAGTAGCATTTATAGTGTACTTTATTTCTATTAATGTAGTGATACTTCATAATAGTTGTGTATTGTAAAATAGCATACCTATATTTTAAAAATTCTAAGTAAAGTACGCCGAGAGATATCAAATTTAAAAATGTTTAATATTCAAAAATAATAGTAAAGAGTTGATTGTAATGAGATTCATGTAATGGTTCAATAAATTAACATTGATACTAATGTTAATTCATCCTTAACTATAAATATTTAATTCCAATTCTTAACCTATCCTCAACCCTAATTTAACATTGAATCTAACCCTAATTTACCCATGATGCTAACCTTGTTTAAGCCCTAATCTAACATTAATCTTAACCATAATTAATCTCTAACCTTCATCCTATATAAACCCTAACCATAATTTAACCCTAACTCAAATACTTTTCTTATAACCATAATTTTACCATAACCCTAATTGAACCCTAGCTCTAACTTTTATTGAACCCTAATTTAACACTACACTAACCCTAACCTTACTAATCTAATATTAACCCTAATAATATTCAAATCATAATCATAATTTAGCCCTAACCCTAACTTGAATATTTATCTTAAAACCCTAATTAAACCCTAACCCTAATTGAAATCTTTATCTCTAATTTTAATTCTAACCTTAATCCTAATTGAACTATAGAATTAACTCTATTTGAACCTTGACTAAATCCTAATTTAATTGAATTATAGCATAACTCTAACACTAATTAAACCATAACCATAATTAAACTCTATCAATAGCATTAATTGAAGGTTAATCCTAATTTAAATGAACCCTAACTTCAACACTTATTAAGCTACAACTCAAGTTGAATACTGACCTTAATCTTAGCCATAACCTTTATTGAAACCTCACCCCAATTTAATCATAATCCTAATGCTATCTCTAATTCTAATTTTAACCCTAGTCTAACATTGAATTTAACCCTAATCAAACCCTAATGCTAACCTTGTTCAAACCCTAACCTAACATTAATTCTAACCCCAATTCAACCCTAACCTTAATTTTAGATATAACCCTAACTAACCCCTAACCATAACCCTGATTCAACTTCAATTGTAATTGAAATATTTTCTCTTGATTGAACCCTAATCTAACATTAACCCTATTCCTAATTGAATCCTAACCTTAACCTTAACCCTAGTCTAATATTAACCCTAATGTTATTGAAACTTTATTCATAATACAACCCTAACCCTAATCATAATTTAACCCTAGTCCTAACCTTAACTCAAATATTTCTTCTATAATCCTAATTGATACCTAATCTTATTTAACCCTATCCCTAACCTAACCTTAACCCTAACACTAACCCTAATTGTAATGACAACCTTTATTCTATAACAACATTGACCTTAACCCTAACCTAATGTTGTAAGACACTGATTAAATTTTCTCTATAAAGTTATTAAAATGTAGCCATCAAACATAACATTTAAAATTAAATTTTAAAAATATCTAAAATTAAATATAATATCTTTATGCATGTTCCAATCAAGGTAGATATTATTATTTTTTAATTAAAAAAAAAGAGTTAATAATCTATTTTTAAAGCAATTTCTATTAATTGAATAGTATTATGAATAACTACCTAATGTGTACTCAATAATTTTTTAATTTTCTTTTAAATAAAAGGTGATTTCCTTTATAGAAGTTATTAAAAATAGTCATCAAACATAAAATTTTAACTCAAATTAGAGATATATATTTTTTAAAATATGTAATATTAAAGATAATATCTCTATGCACGTCACAATTAAATTAGATAGTATAATTTTGAAGCTCAACAAAATTAATATTATTAAGGCAATTTCTATTAATTGAATAGTTATAATGAATAGCTAATTAATGTGTACTCAATGACCGAGCAAAAAAAATGTGTACTTAATGAAAATTTATTTTGTTTTAAAGAAAAACAATTTTCTTTAAAACAAATTATTAAAGATAATCATATAAAATAATATTTAAATTTGAATTAGGCCCATTAAGGGGCCACGTTGGGTTCACTCTGGCTTGAATGATCAAATTAGGGAGGAATGGGAGAGAACTTCAGAAGGTTGGTGGAAAATTAATTTCGATGGAGATTCTAAAGGGAACCCTGGACCATCGGGAGCTAGTTTTATAGTGTGGGATTGGAATGGAAATGTTGTGGCCTTTGGAGAAAAGAAACTTGAAGAGGGAACTAATAATGTTGCAGAAGCTTCAGTTGCATTGATAGCTATTAGAATGGACAGGAAGCTGGGAGCAAAAAACTACATTTGGAAGGTGATTCCCTCATTATTGTTCACGCAATAATGAAAGGGAGTATTGATGCATGGCACCTACGAAATTCAATTACTAATATAGTGGAAGAGTTAGCACAATTTGAAGACTTTCAAATTAGTCATGTTAGGAGAATGGGAAAATGGAGGCAGACATCCTATCAAACTGGGCTTTATCCTTTAATGAGATTGGCACCTCATCGGTCACTACACTTAATGTGCACTATTAATGATCTAGTTTTTGTATTCTTAAAGAAATATGACTTCAGATTTGGGTTCCCCAAACCCATGGCACAAAGTGGCACCTTGGCAAATTAGATATAAAAAAAACTCACAAATTATGCAATGTATACATTCACTTATAGTTAAGAGTAATATTAATAAGGAAAACTTGCAATTTTCATAAAATAATTTCCTACACTATTTAAAAGGGTTTTTTTTTTAATAGAAATATTTGTTGTGTAATGCTTGCAATGAAATAATTTAATTTTTTATTTAAATATTTATTTTATTTAATTTGAATGAGAATCAAATTCCTATTCAATTTTATTACCTATATTTTCAAAAATAATAATAAAAATTATTAAACTTTATATATATATATATTTTTTAAAATCACTTTATCAATAAATAAAAAAAGTTATTTAAAATAGACATTTATTTTTCAAATATAAAGAAATCTAAAAAAAGCCTATAAAATCCATCATTCTTATAAATTTGCTCGTATAACACCAATTTTTTGCATCCAATCATATTGTAGATAAATAATTTCTAGCTAAAAAATATAAATCTCAACTTTATAAAAATCAAGTTTAATTTGAAAACAAAAATAATAATTACTTTTGATTGGTGCAAAAGATCAATTAATTAGGCTTAAGTGAATGCAATAGCAAGTCTAATAATAAAATAAGATAATTTTTTTATGAAATACTTTTTTTTTTATCGGTAATATTTATAATTTTATTAAAATAGCTAAAACAATACATCAACAGGAAAAAAACATCAACCACCCCCAAAACATCCACAGTCTACCAAACCACCCTACTAAAAACTTGTTGTTCTCAGACCAGAATCTCACATAAACCCTACCCCACAGCTACTAGAGAGAAATTGTCCATATACATCAAGCCAAACTTAAATTGGCATAAACTATTCAGAATGAAATTAACTGAAAGCTACGATTTAAAAAATAACAAAAAGGAAATTGGTACCAAGAGCTACCCATGTCCACCATGCCTTCATCTTTCTTTCTTCACCTCTGCTACAACCAATGCACTCGAAGCGTCCCCACCTTATTTATTCCACCAATCACACCAATATCCAACTCATTTTGCCTTGCTAATTCCACTGAAAGACGTCTGGTAATCGACCGCTTCCTCCGCACCTCATCCACCATCCTTGCTTCTGTTGGCATTATGTGAACCGGTATGAGGACATAATGATATTGTATGTTGTCATTGATGTCAATACGTGATATGAAGAGAGAACCGACATATGTAGAACCGGTATATATGCCAAAGTAAAGTGATATATTTGTTCAAGGTGAACCGGCATGTAGTCATGGGAACCGACACATGGAAGCATTGTATGACTATCGGTTGGTAGGTAGTTTCCACTTCAGGATTTCCGGTTGGAGTATCTTAAGCCTGTGTGACTCAATCGGTGATCTTTATGTGGCGAAGTTAGCATGATAACGAAGAACAGATAGTGTTGCCACGTAAGCCTTGTGTGCGTGAAGGATCTTGCATAAAGAAGAGTGTTCCTATATACCTCAGGAATGTGCGAAGTCTGTAAACGATGATAACGTGTGATGGGTTATCAGTTGCCATGAAATCGGTGGAAAATGAACGATGGAGAATGTCTTGAGATTGGATCAAGACTATTGCATTCAATACAGTATGATCAATGGTCAGGATTGAACAGTTTGAATTCCTTAACCTAACAGGTCTAGGGTTTAGGGTTTATGCTACCGACCTGTTTGTTGTCCTATAAGGTCGATGTTGTGATTCTTTCAGAGTTTGTTGGCAAAAGTTGTGTGTGTGTATCGAAGAGAAGAGATACGTGATTCTTGCCAAACTGGAGGAGAGAAGTCATATTTGCAGAGTGTAAGTGCAGAAGGTGAAGAGGAGCTTAAGTAGATCTGCATTGGCATTGAGTGCTATTATCAGGTCATTGATATACCTGTTGATCTTTAACTACTTCAACAGTTGTGAAATCCCCTAACAGGGTAGCCTTAACCGGCTTGTTGAAAATCCTCTAACAGGGTAACTCGAAGCTACTGAGTCATTGATATCCTTTAGCTATTGAGTTCTTGAAATCCTCTAACAAGGTACCCTTAACAGGGTTTAACCCTTAACCGGGTATTGTAGCCATCCCTTAACTGGGTGATCCCTAATAGGATCGGTTCCTAATAGAACCTATTGTATCTGTCTTTAACCGGACAAGGCTCCTAACAGAGCGGACTTCCAAAGAGTTCAAAAACAAGCTTATGGGTATTCATCCCCACTGTGGTTTTTCCCAGTTGGGTTTCCATGTGAAAAATATGTGTGTCATGTGTGATGTTATGATTGTTTTCTGATTAAGTGGTGATGCATGTTGATCTTGCTGTAATATGTACAACTTTGATGGTAGATTGCATGTTCATGCATTAGAGTGAAATGGGAATGAAAAATTAGATTATATGAGAAGATAAGTGTCAACCAGTCTTAGCTCGTCTTAGTTACACTGGGTTTTGTCAGTTGAACTTTGTTGAAGGATCGGTGTTGCTGTTTGTCTATCAGTGCATAAGTGTTAGTTGACAAACCGGTTTAAGGTTGAGTTTTTGCCTATACTGATTCACCCCCCCCTCTCAGTACCAGTTTGGTACTATTCGTTCATCATTAAGTTATCAATTGGTATCAGAGCATCCTCCAGGTCCTCTGTGTTGTAAGCTTCACCGCTTGAGGCAAAGATCTTGTTGTAATGATGAAGAGGGAAGGTCCAAAGTTTAACAAAGAAAATTTCAGTATATGGAAAGACAGAATGAAGATATACATCAGAAGCATGGGTGCTCAACACTGGAGCTATGTTGAGAATCCCTATGTTGCCCCTACCGGTACTCTCACCAATGATCAAAAGAGAGAGATACAGGAGAATGGGCAAGTCATGGAAGCCCTAATCAGTAGTTTATCTGATATTGAGTTCATTGATGTCCAAGATAAGGTAAATCCCAAAGAGGTATGGGATGCTCTTGAAAATATCTATGGAGGTGATGAGCATGTAAAACAAGCTAAAGAAGAAAGCCTTAGAGGAAAGTTTGAAGACATGCGAATGGTTGAAGGTGAAACCATTCAACAGTATGGTATTAGAATCAAAACTGCTGTCAGAGATATAAAGAGTGCATGTGGTAAAATGGAAGATTCCACTGTGGTAAGGAAAGTCCTGAGATCCCTATTGCCGGTCTATGCAATAAGGGTTGCTGCTATTCAGGAGTTGAGATCAATAGACAAGACTAAGGTATCCTTGGACTCCATCATAGCAAAGTTGACAGCCTATGAGCTAAATAGTTTTGATGGCAGTGCTCAAAAGACTGAATCAACTTTTAGAGCTTCTGTTGTACCATCTAGGAAAGGAAAAGAAGCAAGCACTAGTGGTGAACCAAGATAGAGCAGAGTAATGGATGATGAGGAGTTTTTGATGGAATTTGAAGCTCTTCTTGCCAGGAAATTTCCAAAAGGAACTGGTAAATACATAGGTAAGCTCCCTTTGAAATGTTTTTCGTGTAACCAGATAGGACATATTGCTATGAACTGTCCTAATAGTGACAACAAGGATAAATCGGAAAGATTCGGGAAATTCAAAGGAGGAAACCAGAGAAACTGTTTTGTTGCAGTTGATGAAGGTGTCACAGATGAGGAATCAGAAGATGAAGAGAATGAAGACATTGTGTTTGTTGTTGTAAAGGAAGATGTGTCAGACAAGAAGGCTCTTGTCTCCCACTTTGATAATATCAATGAGTGGATTATTGACAGTGGTTGCTCACACCATATGACTGGTGACCAGAGCAAGTTTCTATCCTTGGAAGAGTATGATGGTGGTGTGGTTCATTTTGGAAATGATGCACCATGTATGGTTAAAGGAAAAGGGTCCATCTCTCTGAATGGAAAGAGTAGTGCTGACAATGTGTATTGGGTTGATGGTCTCAGACATAACCTTCTGAGTGTTGCCCAGCTGAATGACAGTGGCCTCAGTCTAGAATTCAAGAATGGAATCTGCAGAATCAAAGGAAAAGATGGTGAATTGGTGGCCACCGACATGCAGACCAAAGGTAACCTATTCCATCTGAATGCAAATATAAGTATATTCCTTACGGCTAAGTTTGATGATAGCTCGATATGGCATAGGAGACTCTGCCATGTAAACTTTGATAACATTGTGAAGGCTAGTAAGATCAAGGCAGTTAGAGGGTTGTCAGTGCTAAGAAAATCGGATAATACCTTGTGCAGAGAGTGTCAATTGGGGAAAATGTCTTCCTCAACCTTTAAAGGTAAATCTTTCACTGCTGACAACTTGCTTGATCTTGTGCATACTAATTTGTGTGGTCCTATGAAAACTATAAGTGTGCAAGGTGATAGGTACTTCATGATTCTCATTGATGACTGCTCAAGAATGATGTGGGTCACATTCTTGAAAGACAAGTCTGAAGCCTTTGTGAAGTTCAAAGCTTTCAAAGCATTAGTGGAGAAGGAAAGCGGTAAAAGGATCAAGTGTCTCAGAATTGATCAAGGAGGGGAATTCACTTCCGGTGAATTCAACAAGTATTGTGAAGAATTTGGCATTAAGAGGCAACTGTCTGCCCCCCGGACTCCACAACACAATGGCCTAGCAGAGAGGAATAACCAAACTGTGGTTGAAGCAGCTAGAACCATGTTGATTCAAGGAAAAGTAGCTCACACCTTTTGGAGAGAAGCGGTAAGCACTGCAGTCTACACAATGAACCGAGTACTCATCAAGAAAGGTAAGGATAAAACTCCCTATGAGTATTGGACTGATAAGACACCTATGGTTAGCTACTTTAGGGTATTTGGTAGCAAATGTTACATCAAGAGGAGTGAACATCAGGGCAAGTTTGAAGCTAAATGTGATGAGGGAATATTCCTAGGATATTCCACCAAGAGTAAAGCTCTCAAGTGTTTCAACAATAGGACTCAGAGAATTATGGAAAGTATCAATGTGAGAGTTGATGAAACCTCTGAGAAATCGGAAGAAACAGGTAGTGAGCAAGCTGTAAATGAACTGGTTGCAACCTTCTGGGAACCGGTTGTCAGTCAACCAAGTACTAGTAACAATGTTCTTGAACTGGTGAATGTTGATACTGATGAAGAAGAGGAAAAGCAAGAAGAACCAGTCAAGACTATTCCTTGGTATGTCAAGCTGAATCATGATCCTAAACAAATCATAGGAGATAAGGATGCAAGAATCCTTACAAGAAGAAAGATCAGAGAAAACTCATGTTTGATCTCTGAGTTTGAGCCTAAGTCATTCAAAGAGGCTCATAAAGATGAAGACTGGATCAAGGCAATGGAAGAGGAACTTGACCAGATAGAGAAAAATGGTACATGGTCCTTGGTACCCAGATCGGAACATAAAAATGTCATTGGCACCAAATGGGTGTTCAGAAACAAGCTGAATGAGGATGGCACAATGATCAGGAACAAAGCTAGATTGGTGTGCAAAGGATATGCTCAAGAAGAAGGAGAAGACTATGGAGAAACCTTTGCTCCTGTAGCCAGATTGAAAGGAGTCTGTATGCTTCTTGCATATGCAACTTTTAAAGGATTCAAGGTATATCAAATGGATGTAAAATCTGCATTCCTAAATGGTGTACTTGAAGAGGAGGTGTATATAGAGCAACCAGATGGGTTTTCCCTATCTGAAGACAGTGATATGGTGTGCAGGCTACATAAAGCCTTATATGGTCTAAACCAGGCACCTAGAGCATGGTATGAATGTCTACATTCCCATCTTGTGAAGATTGGATTTGAGAGAATAAGTGAAGATAGCAATATATACTTGAAATCTGAAGGAGATCAGATCCTGATCTGTGAAGTTTTTGTTGATGACATTATCTTTGGTGGAGATGACAAGATGAGTCATGAGTTTGTTGATGAGATGAAGGAAGAGTTTGAGATGTCACTCATAGGGGAGATTAAGTTCTTCATTGGACTGTAGATCCAACAGATGAAAGATGGAATCTTTATCACTCAGTCCAAATATGTCAAAGAGGTGTTGAAGACCTTTGGCATGGAAGATAGCAAACCGGTTGGTACACCGATGGTGACTGGTTGCAAATTATCAAAAGAGGATGATTCCGCATTGGTTGATGAGAAGGAATACCGATCAATGATTGGTAAGTTGCATTATGTATTGCATAGCAAACCAGATATTGCACATGCAGTTGGCATTACTGCAAGGTTCCAAAAAAATCCAAGAGAATCCCACTTGGTTGCAGTCAAGTGGATTCTTAGGTATCTGAAGGGAACAATTGACTATGGGTTGTGGTACCCATACAACAATGATTTCAACCTGAAAGTATTCATAGATGCTAATTGGGTACGTAATGTGGATGATCGGAAAAGCACAACCGGTGGTGCATTCTTTCTCTGTGGTAGACTGGTCTCATGGATGAGTAAGAAGTAGAGTTGTATCTCTTAGTCTACAGTGGAAGCGGAGTATGTTGCAGCTTTCATGAACTGCACTCAGACAATCTGGATGAAGCATTTTTTAGATGGCTTCAAAATCCCTGTATTTGAACCGGTAAGTATATTCTGTGATAACACAAGTGCTATCAATATTTCAAAGAATCCGGTTTTACATTCTAGAACCAAGCATTTTGAGCTTAAGTATCATTTCTTGAGGAAAAAGGTTCAGAATAAAGAGATTGCACTGGAACATGTTTCCAGTAAGGAGCAATTAGCAGACATATTCACCAAGCCTCTCCCAAAGACTACATTTGTGTATTTAAGAGGTGAATTGGGGGTACTGCCCCTTCAGGAGGTAAATTAAAAGTATTTGTTCCACATTAGTCAGGTATTGCATAGTCAATTTTTTTTTGATTTATGTATTGAAGGATGCTACTCCTCAGGGGGAGCAGCATAATGGAACAGGGATGTTTGTGCCTCCACTTTGGCATTGTTGTCAAAGGGGGAGAAGAAGTGTAGCGGAGAAGATATCTGTAGAAATTGGGGAGAAGATGAGTTTGCAGAAATATATCTTTGTATATTGCCATCAATGCCAAAGGGGGAGATTGTTGGCATTATGTGAACTGGTATGAGGACATAATGATATTGTATGTTGTCATTGATGTCAATATGTGATATGAAGAGAGAACCGGCATATGTGAGAACCGGTATATATGCCAAAGTAAAGCGGTATATTTGTTAAAGGTGAACTGACATGTAGTCATGGGAACCAACACATGGAAGCATTGTATGACTACCGGTTGGTAGGTAGTTTCCACTTCAGGATTTCCGATTGGAGTATCTTAAGCCTGTGTGAGTCAATCAGTGATCTTTATGTGATGAAGTTAGCATGATAACAAAGAACAGATAGTGTTGCCACGTAAGCCTTGTGCGCTCGAAGGATCTTGCATAAAGAAGAGGGTTCCTATCTACCTCGAGAATGTGCGAAGTCTGTAAACGGTGATAACGTGTGATGGGTTATCAGCCGCCATGAAATCGGTGGAAAACGAACAATGGAGAATGTCTTGAGATTGGATTAAGACTGTTGCATTCAATACAGTATGATCAACAATCAGGATTGAACCGTTTGAATTCCTTAACCTAACAGGTCTAGGGTTTAGGGTTTATGCTACCAACTTGTTTGTTGTCCTATAAGGTCGATGTTGTGATTCTTTCAGAGTTTGTTGGCAAAATTTGTGTGTGTGTATTTAAGAGAAGAGATACGTGATTCTTGCCAGACCAGAGGAGAGAAGTCATATCTATAGAGTGTAAGTGCAGAAGGTGAAGAGGAGCTTAAGAGGATCTGCATTGGCATTGAGTGCTATTATTAGGTCATTGGTATACCTGTTGATCTTTAACTACTTCAACAGTTGTGAAATCCCCTAACAGGGTAGCCTTAAAGGGCTTGTTGAAAATCCTCTAGCAAGGTAACTCGAAGCTACTGAGTCATTGATATCCTTTAGCTATTGAGTTCTTGAAATCCTCTAACAAGGTACCCTTAACAGGGTTTAACCCTTAACCGGGTATTGTAGCCATCCCTTAACCGGGTGATCCCTAATAGGATTGGTTCCTAACAGAACCTATTGTATCTATCTTTAATTGGACAAGGCTCCTAACAGAGCGGACTTCCAAAGAGTTCAAAAACAAGCTTGTGGGTATTCATTCCCATCGTGGTTTTTCCCAGTTGGGTTTCCACGTGAAAAATATGTGTGTCATGTGTGATGTTATGATTGTTTTCTGATTAAGTGGTGATGCATGTTGATCTTGTTGTAATATGTACGTCTTTGATGGTAGATTGCATGTTCATGCATTAGAGTGAATGGGAATGAAAAGTTAGATTATATGAGAAGATAAGTGCCAACCAGTCTTAGCTCATCTTAGTTACACTGGGTTTTGTCGGTTGAACTTTGTTGAAGGATCAATGTTGGTGTTTGTCTATTAGTGCATAAGTGTTAGTTGACAAACCGGTTTAAGGTTGATTTTTTGCTTGTACTGATTCACCCCCCCCCCTCTCAGTACTGGTTTGGTACTATTTGTTCATCATCAAGTTATCAACTTCCTCCCTCGCCTGCTTGATAACTTCCTCCAACTCCATGATTTGAACATAAATTTTCAATCCTTCCCACCCTCTCCTCATGTCATCATGAAACTTGGCTTTAACCTCCTCACAACATCGCAGGAAGGGAATCTTCATGTGTCTACCTCGAAGCTCTGCATTTTCCTTTGGTATGCATTCAAAAACGTTAAAACAACAACCTGGGACTGCCCACTCCAGTAGAGACTTCGTGTTTATAAGGTTGTCTCTCGAAACTATCATTAGAGAGTAAATGTCCACCCTTGAACAATATCTATGGCCAATGACAACCACCTCCTCACTGAGAACCGGTTGAATAGCTTTCAAAAACAAGGGATCTCTCACCAAAAACATGTTTTCAAGCCTTTTAATAGGAACAAGACCCCAAAATGCAAGCATCAACTTAGAAGATTTAAGGGTGAAATTAGCTTCCATGTTGAAAGCCACACAAAACCGTCGAACTCTACAAAAAATTTGTAATCCCCACCACCAAATTCGCTCAATTGCCACATTCAATGAGCGTAAACTCCATTTTTAGCGATTAATGAGGTTCGCACAACAACCACCGCCATTGCAGAAACATACAACATTAATGCCTATAGTGCTCGATCCAACCTTAGCACATTAAAATAATTGAAAACTGCATCGCACATATCAAGTATGTGATAGTACTGTACTTAGTAGGTTGTCTTAACTCCATTGAATGTTGCAGTCATTACCGTCCCACCACCTCACCTCTCCCTTGGACAGCTCACAAGCCACGTTAGACAAGCCGTCAACAACGACATTTCCACTTCTCCTAACATGGGAAATGCAAAAATCTTGATTTTTTTTTAATTTTGCACAGATTAGGGTGATGAACTTATTCAATTTCCAACTTAGGGTGTCACCTTTCATAAGAGCATTAATCACTACTTGGGAATCCCCCTCCAAGTGGACTTTAGAAGCCTTCATATTCATTGCCAAATCAGTAGCTAATAAAGACGCTTGCACCTCTGCGTCATTGTTAGTACCATCTTGTAATCTTTTTGCATCTTTGAAGAGAACCTTCCCTTCATCATCATAGGCCACACATCCCGGTCTTGAGATGCCCAGATTACCCCTCGAAGCCCAATCGAAATTAATCTTAACCCAACCTTGCTCAGGTTTTGACAAAATCACCTCCTTAATACCTAGATCTTTGCACAAAGGATTAATCCTAGGGAACCCATGAATGGGTCTGATCTGAATAAGAGGCCACCTGGCTTGAATAAAGCTATCTACCAAACCATACAGATGTTTCATAAAATTATGATTAACTGTCGCTGAAGAGACTGTAGACACCTAAAAATGTCTCATTGATCATGTACTAATTATTCCTCTAATTGATTAAATAATTCTTTAATTCTTTAATTAAGTTAATTAATCATATTCTTCTAAATTCATATTTCCTCATCATTTTACTAATTATTCTATTTTCTTATTCTTTCATCACTTAATCATTTTAACTATTTTTCTAATGTTAATTAAATATTTATTATTTAATTAATTCTGATTAATTCCCCAATTTAAATAATCTTTATTATTTAAATAAATTACTTCTATTCTCAATTTCTATCTCTAATCAATTAATCATTCAACCCTTTTCTAAATATTAATTAAATATTTATTATTTAATTAATTTTATTTAATCCTTTAATTTAAATAATCTTTATTATTTAATTAAATTCCATTTCTAAATAATTAAATAGTTTCTTTAAATTATTTAATTAACTAACTAATTCTTCTAATTTCATTTCCAAATCTTCAAGTTTTAATTTCATTCTTCTTCTAATTCTTCTAATTTCTTCTACTTTCAAATACATGTGCATGATTTCAAAAACCAAATTGAAAAAAAAAGTCAAGTTCTAAATATATTCAAATACTAAATTGAATTGAATAAATTCAATTATTTGAATTAAAATCTCATGCAAATATTAAATTGAATTGAATAAATTCAATTATTTGAATTAAAATCTCATGCAAATATTAAATTGAAAATCTAGGTTAAAGTGCAAGCACATGCTAAATTAATTAATTCAATCAATCAATTAAATAAACCATTATCTCTCCAATCTCTTTTTTCATCTTCTAGTTAGCTTTGTCATCCTCTTTTTTTCCTCCAATCATTCTTTTTCTTCCTTCAGCCAGCCTTTTCTCAATCAGTTAACTCAATTAATCTATTCAATCTATTATGTTTCACCTCCAAGTAAGTAGTTCAACTATCAATCAACATGTGAGCTCACCTGAGTTCCACCTCTTGATCATTATGTTCCACCTTTCAATCAATCTTCTCCAAAAATCTATAAATTGAGCACTCAATCTCCATTTTCAACAATCACGAACTTCGAATCTTTGTGTCAATTGTAGGTTGCCAGTGCAATATCTGAGAGCCATCATACCACAGCGAAGAGAAGAAAAATGGAAGCCATGATGCACAATAGGGAGTTTCATATTGTTTAATTTAATTCCATTTTGCATTTATTTCATTGGTTTTATGTTTGAATTGCTTAGATAGTTAAGGAATTCGCGGTTTTCCTTATTTCCTATTTAGCAATGATGAATTTGAGCATAGCACATTTTGGTGAACCCAACGTGAACAATAGCTAATTAACCTCTCTATTTTTCTGTGTGATTTTTGCAGATCGTACGGATTTATTCTTTTTTTTTTTCAAGGGGCATGTATTTCGAGAATAGATCTTTCCATCACGCAATCGCATAGACAAGACTATGCAATCAACCAAATAGGGTTACGCATTCGTGCGGAACCCATCACGTAATCGACTTGTCAGGGTCACGCAATCGCTCTGTTAGTATCATGCATTCCAAGGAAAATTGTTGTTCTATTGTTTTTATTCTCATACCTGTTCTGCTCTCTGATCTGTTTAATTTTGCATGAAATTGAGTAAATCTGGAAACAGATTATTTGTATTACATGTTTTTATTATAATAGTTTATGGCACGTAAGGTACAATTCAGGATTTCAGGTGCCAGAAGGACAAAGGAACAAAGAAGACATGCCAAACGCTATTAAAGGATTCTCAAAGCAGAAAAGCAAATACAAGATTGGGAAGAGCTACCAGCGATTGACAAGTTTCTGATCAAGTTTAGTTTCAATTTTTATTTTTTGTGTTATCTGTCTGTGTGTCACACAATCGTCCTGTTATCATTACGTAATCGACCTGTTAAGGTCACGCAATCACCCTGTTAGGATCACGTATTCGACCTAATAGAATTATGCAATCGCTTATCCAGAGTCACGCAATCGGGCAGGTATCATCATGCATTCGCTTCTGTCAATTTTTGATTCTTTGTTTCTGTTGATTTGATTTTACTGCTAATCATCTGTTTGCAGTGTGTGGCGAATTTACATAAAGGATCGGATTAGTATTAGATCAAATGCACTCATAATCTCACACTTCATCTTTTGGTTCTTAAAATCAACAATGGTTAAAATGGACATGCATGCATAATCTCACACTTCATCTTTTGGTGCTTAAAATTAACATTGGTTAAAATTGACATGCATGTATAACACTTTGATTTGGGCTTAAAATCAACAGTGGTTAAAATTGACATGCATGCCTTCACATTTGAATTTAGTGTTTAAAATGGACATGCACATGCATATTCAACACCTCAATTTGGGCTTTAAAATGAACGTGAATCGGGCTGCATATAGATTAAATCACATTTGATTTTCTTAAGGGAAATAACTATTATCATGTCTGGGGTGGACCTACTATTGCATTAACTAACTATCCACCTGCCTTAGGGGTCTTGGGAGAAAGGAAGGAGGTGATAACGACACCTAATTTTATTTTATTCCACGTAGTGAGGGGTATCTTTGACTGGGGATTTCATCACCCCATAGAGTTACTTCAAATTGGGATGCGTTGGGGATATCATCTCTCCCAGCATACTCTCGAGCGGGTTGTTCGAGCCGCTATATAAATATACTGGTCAGGCGGCTAGAGTGTTGATTGAATTTGATGTATGTGGGGGCCTTCCCTGCATCGATAAGCTCAACTAAAGTCTTAAGTGGCTTGCTCTGAGAATCCGTCGTTGGATCGAGACCCCTCAAAATTTTACAATAAGAACCAATTTAGTAACCCCAAACCCTACATTCAGTGATTCCGGGAGTGCAGATCATAACCCATAGATACCCTTCATGTACCTTACACTATGATACATAAATCCCTCGGTTATAAGATCTTCGTATCTTCGGGGTAAGAGAGACTGGCATGCCCGAGAAGTGTGTGTCATGGAGTGGAGCCAGTGCTGCCAGACTCTCTATCTGTTCGTTTTGTTTCAGTATTTCGTAAGGGCCTCATTGAATGGTTTCCAATTTCCAGCCTAAGATTGTATTCTGTGCTTTTTTATGTATCATTGTATCATACCAGTATTGAGTCAGTTATTTGGGCTATTTCAGGTCCTATCCTGCGTATCTCTGAATTCTCTGAGATTGTTTGAAAAAAACTAGTTCAGTTAGCTATATCTACCTCCAAACAATTGTTCTCAAACTTGGAAAACCACAAAATGTGTCCTACACACAAAATTACTGAAAATGAAGTCCATTTTGAAACGTCAGACAGTCCTACAAACTCAGAGTTTTACACACTTGTGACCATAGGAAGTCCTTGCACAGTCCTCATTTACGTCCCTATTATCACCCTTAGTCCTTGCATAGTCCTCATTTGCTTCCCTATTATCGTCCTTAGTCCTTGCATAGTCCTCATTTACGTCCCTATTATCGTCCTTAGTCCTTGCATAGTCCTCATTTATGTCCCTATTATCGTCCTTAGTCCTTGCATAGTCCTCATTTACGTCCCTATTATCGTCCTTAGTCCTTTCATAGTCCTCATTTACATCCTTATTATCATTCTTAGAAGTTGCATAATCTCTATTTATGTCCTTATTATCATCCTCATAGAGTTCCCATATACGTTGTCATAATCTTCTCATAAGTCCTTATTTGTGTCCCATTGACCTCCTAGTTCATTTTAGTGTTGTTATAATCTTCATTCTAGTCCTTGTCTAGACTTCATATACATCTATCTTAGTTCATCGTCATTTGCATAATCATCCTACAAAGTCATACCCCAAACGTCCAAATCACAATCAGAGGATCAATCAAACTCAACCTCAACTCAAACAAGCTGGTCAAGTTCAATCAAACATTGTCACATTCAGAGAAATGGAGAAAATATCTTACATGTGGTGATCCTAGGTCCAAACCAATCAAGAAAAAATCAAAGATTGATTATACATTTCGTAGGGAAGGTGGAGGATTCATCCCTTCCATTCCTATTCCATCGCCATCCATAGAAACCTTATCTCGACAGATTAAGACTTTGCAACAAGTGATAGACATGACTAGTCCTAACAACCATAGGGGCTGGTTAGAAAACATGATGAGGAAAGTGATGACCATGAGGGGATTAGTATCAGGCCAAGCTTCTTCTTCTTTTGAGATCATTCAAACATGCCAACCTTCATTCTTAAACAAAATCATTCCTTTACATCTGCAATTACACTCTGCAGGAATCTACTCAGTTCAACCAACATTAGAGTCATGTAAACCTTCTTTTTCTTTCAACCCACTATATCAATCATACCAATCACACCAATCCATCATTCAAACCTCTTTCAACCAAAATCACACCCCTTTCAACCAAAGTCCAAATCAAAATTCATTCAACCAAAATCAAACATCTTTCACCCAAAATCATACTCCTTTCAACCAAAATCAAATCCCTTTCAACCAAATCCTAAATTAACCATATCTATCCACCATTTCATCATCCCCTAAAGTCACACAAGACCAATCCATGCCATCTCTATCCAATAACACAACCTCCCAAGGGCTATCCATCGTACAAATCCAATCTAATCCAAGTCATGATTCAGAGCATCTCATTCAAAATCCTTCTTCATCAAGCCAAGATGTTGAAACATTCCAAGAATCTCCCATGCATATCCAAACTCTTACCCCATGTTAAGAGGATGATCCAAAATCAGAAGAAATGAACCTTGAAACAAATAAAGATCAAGAACAACCACTTCCATCCTACCCAATTTTCGATCAAGATCCCACCGACCAAGAATCTTATGATGATCCCCTCTCTCTTTTCTATTCCATTCATAATGAAACCCTTCCATCTCAAGAACAAAGTGTCCTTTCAAGTCCCATCCAACATCCACCTCCTAAACAAGATTGAGACATCCCTTCTATTCTTCATAATAATCCCTTTCCAAGTCAAGATCAAATTATACCTTTAACTTCATGTCCTAAACAAGATCCCATTGTTTCTCCAAATCCTGATCAAGGTACCTCCATCCCTTCATCTCCGTGTCATAATCCTCCATGTTCCTCACAAGATTCCCTCTCAAATGAACTTACCATTTCTCCTAGTCGCCCTCATGATCCCAATCTCTCTACACAAGTTGTTTGTGAACCCCTTATCAATGAAATCACCAATCTAGATCATACTACACAAAGCAACTTGTCAACAATTGTATGTGTTCTATCATCAAATGCTAATGTGGTGACAAACAAAAGCATAACACCAACCAATGAGATCAACACCTTGTTGATTTCATCATCCTCTTCAAGTGCATCAATAGAAACAAGCATAACACCCACTCACGTCACAACTTCGAAAACAAAATTAGTTTGTCTCATACACTCACACTTGAAAGATTGGGGAAAAGAGAATCTACCACAATTGGATTTCTTTGAAAATAATAAGGCTATATCTGAATTCATGGGTTCCAGAGATGGATTTCCATCTGATGATCCACAAAATCCAAAAATTAAGAAAATAAACATTGGAGATATTGAACATGTACACTTAGTTGAGTCCTTATATCCTATTGGAAAATGATGAATAATGATGAACAGTAAATACCCAACAGATACTGAGAGGGGGGGGGGGGGGTGAATCAGTATAGACAAAAACTTCTTCAACAATTTAAACTGCAAAGGCTACACTAACTGGTAAACAACATTACCAATCTAAATCAAGGCAATACCGGTAAAACACAGTGACCATAAAAGTCATTAACCGGTTCATCTAGATCATATTCAGACCTAACATCTCATCTCAACTTCACCCATATGCTTAAACAAGTAATACATCAGAAATATAATGACCACTGAATCAACATGTATTACGGCTTAACAGAAAACACTAAAACATCACATGAAAAAGCATCACACATGACACACTTATTTTTCACGTGGAAACCCAACTGGAAAAAAGCACGGTGGGGATGAATACCCACAAGTTGTTCTTGAACTCTTCTGAAGTTCACTCTGTTAGGAGCCTAGTCCAGTTATAGACTTTACAACAGGTTCTTCTAGGAATCGATCTTGCTAGGGATCACCCAGTTAAGGGATGGCTAAATACCTAGTTAAAGGTTAGAACCCTGTTAAAGGTTACCTCAGAAGAGGATTTGAAGAAATCAATGATTTTGAGTCACCCTGTTAAAGGATTAACAAAAAGCCTATTAAAGCTACCTAGTGAAGGGATTTTCCAACTGTTGAAATGATTAGAAGTCAACAGGTAATTGTAGCGTCCTAAAATTGTGACACTTGCAATTTCGACTGCATTTGAGTCTTCACGATGGCGATGCAACACGGAACCTGGATGGAGACCCCGAAACTTGCTCATGACATCAAAAACTGCATTTTTCAGCACCCTGGCCTGATCCTCCTTGCACCCCGCTGTCCCTGGAGGTGGGACCATGGTGCCCAGCGCCCTGGTCCTTCAGGACTAGGGCGCCCAGCGCCCTGGTCCCCCAGGACCATGGCGCCCAGCGCCCTGGTCCCTGGCCCTATTTTTGGGCCCGGTCTCTTTTGGGTCTCGGGTCTTTATGATTGCAAATTGGAAAATAACATTTCCTGGTCGGCCTAAGGTCGGGAAAATCAGTCTATCTGCCCTAATTGACAAGTATATAAACTACATTTCCTCTCTCAAAAAAGGGAGGAGGACATATGTGAGCAAGGCACGAAAGCGACATTCAAGCATTCAAGCATTCAAACATTCTTTCAAGCAATTGATCATTCTAAGTCTCCATTCAAGGCTAAGTGTTGCATTCAAGACAAGGATTCAACCATTGAAGAGGAGATCACTTACAACACATTACATACTACATACATTACACCTTCACATGTAAGAATACAAACATTCTTACAACAAGGTATCAGTACTTGTTTACATTACAAACATTTACATTTACAGCATTCTCATTTCTTGGTTAATTCCAAAACTGGGGTTTGACCTAAAGGCAAACCCCTCATCCCTACCCCCCCAATCGTCCTCTCTTTTCTGTGTGTAGGTTGCAGGTACGCGGCTGTAATTGGAGATCTGGAATCCTTGTGCAGAGATGAACAAATCCACCTTGGTTTCGCGGATTTTTCGGAGGATCGTGTGCACGCCGAGCGCCATCGTCCCGTCAACTTTCGCTCAAATTTGCAGAACAACACCGTCTCGGCATTTTACTGCTAATTCCAGGTCCACAGCTTCATCCCATATCCCTATCTCTGTTTATAAGTGAATATTTCCCACTTTACATGCATTTCTAGTTCAATCTTTCTATCTACATTTCTTTACAAAAGAGGGTATCCTTGATATCTTAACCCTTGAAACTCATTTAGAATCCAATCTTGCATTGCGTGGGATTGGATCTTGTGGGTTTCAACCCCTCTTTTGAATGTAAAGTCCTTCCTAAGTGAAAACCATCAACCCTAGTGACTCTCCCTTCTCTCTCCTCGGAGTTGGGGAGGGGAGAATGACTAGGGTTCGATTTTTCCGCTTTACAGTAATACACTGATTTGATAACAACACTCAATGCTAAGGTAGATCCACTTTAGTTCCTTTACATCTACAATTACACTATGCAGGAATCTACTCACTTCTCTGGTCTGGCAAGAATCACCTCACATACAATCATTTGCCAACAAACTCAAACAAAAATCATCATCGACCTTATAGACAACAATTAGGTCGGTAGCATAAACCCTAAACCCCTAAGCATCTAGGTTATCAATACAGTCGGTCCAATCCTGACCGTTTAATCACATTACATGGGGTAAAACAATCTTGAACAAATCTCAAGACGTTCTCCATCGTCCGTTCTTCACCGCTTCTGGAAGCTGATAACCCATCACTTGCTCTCCACCGTTTACTAAGATTTTGCTCATTCCCGAGGTGGATAGAATCAATCTTCTTCATGCAAGATCCTCAAGAAGATCCTTCATGCGCACAAGGCTGACGTGGCAACATGATATAATCTTCATTTCACTGCTAACTCATCACAAGATGTCATCGGTCAAATCACATAGACTTGGAATGCATCAACTAGAAACCCAGAAGCTGAGACTACCAACCGGTAGTCATATCAAATGAAACCCCGATACAAACTTTGCATATACCAGTTCACATTCCAACATACCAGTTCACCTTTTCGCATATACCAGTTCATACCATCATATCGGTTCACTTCATACCATCATACCGATTCTCTTGCCAATTTGCTTAGTTCAATATACCAATTCATACTTCAGCATATTGACATCAATGACAACATACACCATCATGTCATCAAACTCTGCACATATGCCAACAGAAAAGACATCTTTATCCGACTCTTCAAACAAAGGCCAATGAACTATCTACATAAAATCTATATCGACCCTATGAACAACATGCACCTTAAACGATATTATACCTAAGGGCTGGGTTAGTTTAGGTTTTTACTTTCCACATTGCATATCATTCTATTCAAAGCACTGCATTGCATATAGTTTCTTTTTCAAATGCATTGCATTCGCAAAGTTTCTGCATTTTCATATAGCAGCACCAATAAAACAAGGCAACTATTCAAGTTTATCATTCGTTTGCATTTAAGAGAAGCAAGGGTCATCTCCTTTCTTAGATATTCGGACATGAAGTCTTTGAGATCCTAAGGTCATTCATTTTCAATATTACCCTGTGACGATGCTTTACTTATGGTTGGGTAGTGATTTCACTATTTGAGACTCGCTAACCCAAAATCTATCAATTGCTATATTTCAAACATATTAAGAAGATCTCTAATTCATTCTAGACACCTAGTTGATCATATGACTAGTGAAAAATCTAAAATTATACTTCAGCGCCGTTGTAATTGTCACACCCAAGTAGGTTTCATTACTTACAAGTCAAGGCAAGAAAATAAAAATAAAAAGAGCTATGCCAAATTCATCTCAAGGCAAAAGAGCAATGATATATAACTGAAATATCATGCATGTAAGTGTGACCAAAAAGCTTGACTATGGGAACATGCAAGTAACTCCATCAGGGCTATGAACGCCTACTGGCAATGGAGCAATATTTGAGAAATTACAGTCTATAACCTCGTCGAAGCTCTAAAAGCTTGCTAGCAGTGAGGCTCTATTCGAGATGCTTTTGAAGTTAGGACAATCCATGTACCTAGTCATGCAGGATGCTAAGGAGCTTTAGTGAATACAAGAGCAGAAATTAACTCATTTGCACACACATGGACAAAAGAAGCTCAAAGTTTGAAGAATCAATGGGGAAGTTTTCTGCGTCTCCATTTGTAAATCCTAGTCACTAAGTGTGTTAATTTGGATGTTCCAAGGGACCTTAGGGATTGATTGATCACTTATTTATGAAATGTTTTGCACCTCCATTTCAATTGGTGTATTACAAAAGGCTAAACAAACATAGTCAACCTTGTTCAAATAGGAAATGCATCTTCATCATGCATATTGCATTAACATAGGTCATGTCAAAAATTCATTGTCTCCACATGCATTCTGCAGATCATCATGTCATACAAGTCTGCACACTGGGGGCATAACTGAAAAATCCCTAAAAATCATAAAAAGTCCTGAAAAAATCCTAAAAATCATATAAAGTCTTGAAAAAATTCTAAAAATCGTAAAAAGTCCTTCAAAATCCAAAAACATTCAAATACAATCTTGAAAATCATCCAAAAACATTCAAATACGATCCTGATAAAAAAAAAAAAATCAACCAAAAACATTTGGAAACATCCTAAAAAAATATTAAAAATCATAAAATGTCCTAAAAAAACCCTTAAAAAATTAAAAATAAAAAAACTGAAAAATCAAAGCAAGAAACCATAGACCATCCATCAAATCAAATCAATAACAAACAAACTCTCAAAGTCTACTATCAAACTGATCACATGTCTTGTTAATCAATCTATCGATCAAACTTTATCAAACATCAACATGTCTTATACAAGGAAGGGTATACTCGAAACCAGACAGATCGGTCTTATATGGGGTACTCATTCTTTGAAACAAGACATTCCTATCAATGATCACACAAATCAAAACAATGACATAGATCAGTATGACTGCTAGATTTTGTCCAAGTTAGTATTATCTTTATGGGAGGTCATCCTTCAAAAATATAAAAAAATTCGAAAAAAGTTCTGAAAAACTCTAAAAACAATAAAATCCTTCAAAAAACCCAAAAAAAATCGGAAAGAGTCGTGAAAAAATCAACCAAAAAACATCAAAAAAATGTCCTTAAAAAAATCAATCAAAAACATCCAAATATTGATCCACATAATCCAAAAACATCGAAAAACTCTTGGAAAAGAACTAAACAATCAAAAAATCACAAAATCAATCAATCAAAAAATAAAAATAAAAAATTGCAATAAAATGTCTTGCGAGAAACAAATACCCTAGTAGATATCCAGCAAACGCTTCGCACAAAGTTAACAAAGGATATGACTATCCAGCCAAGCATCTGCAATCAGCTGATCAAATTGTCTTATCAATCGTACCATATCCATATCAAGTGATCATTATCTTGTCTTAAACATAAGAGGATACACTCGAAATCAGGCAGGTCAGTCTTAAACGAGCTCCGCAACTTTCTGAGATTAGACATTATCAACCATCACATCAAGCAACTGAGAACGAAGGCATAAGGTCAGTGTAGCTGCTGAATTTTATCTGGGTCAGTCTTTATCTTTTATCATTTGGTGACATATTATGTTCCTATGCTACTCAAGGATGTCCACAAGTGACTAGAGGAGCCATGATGGGCATTATCTTTTTCTTTGTTTGCTACTTATCTGCTACATGTTTGTTTCTTCAATGAGATATCTTTACATTTTGGTTCCTTATACCCTGATGTGCTAAGCTCCATTGTTCAATAATAAGGCTTAGTGATGAATATATATTGCGCAATAAATAATGACACAGGTTCGTGAATCAATCACTCATTTCATCTCATTTTCTTATTGCTAGTTTGCTGATTCTTTTCTCATCATCTCTTTCTAAATCATTTTCAATCTATCATCTCATATCAATCATCTTCAATTTCTTCTAATTCTCATCTAACATTATTCTATTTCATTCTAAGGTTCATTCTCTCGTATTCTATCTCAATATCATCTTCGCATCACCTATCTCTATCTCTAATCAACTAACCATTCTTCTATCTTTCATCTCACATTCTTCTTTTTTCGAGAGATCATTCATATCTTTAATGCACAAACAATCTCTCGAAGGGGCATATTTACACTATACAGTGGTACCAAGGCAAAATGGGCCATAAATTTTTTTGTTTTGTTTGAAACAACATCGTTTCGACATTGTCTCAAAGAGGGGCAAATGTAGACACCTAAAAATGTCTCATTGATCATGTACTAATTATTCCTCTAATTGATTAAATAATTCTTTAATTCTTTAATTAAGTTAATTAATCATATTCTTCTAAATTCATATTTCCTCATCATTTTACTAATTATTCTATTTTCTTATTCTTTTATCACTTAATCATTTTAACTATTTTTCTAATGTTAATTAAATATTTATTATTTAATTAATTCTGATTAATTCCCCAATTTAAATAATCTTTATTATTTAAATAAATTACTTCTATTCTCAATTTCTATCTCTAATCAATTAATCATTCAACCCTTTTCTAAATATTAATTAAATATTTATTATTTAATTAATTGTGATTTAATCCTTTAATTTAAATAATCTTTATTATTTAATTAAATTCCATTTCTAAATAATTAAATAGTTTCTTTAAATTATTTAATTAACTAACTAATTCTTCTAATTCCATTTCCAAATCTTCAAGTTTTAATTTTTTTGTTTTTGATCGATAACATTATGTATTATATTGCTAATAATAGAAAAGTATTACATCCAAGGAGTAGATAGACAATCTGCAACACAAAGGGGTCACACCCCTACTACAAAAAAGAACCCAAGCACCATCCCGCCATGACCCACAACCACAAAAAGGGTCGTTAGCAAATACAAAAAAACCACACATTAAACCCCGACCAACCCAAACCTAGCTACAAAACCACCCCAATGCCTCCTCTCTTGAGAAATTGGGAATACCCCTGCTGGGTCCAGCCTCCTACGTCACGCTCCCTCCACTTAGCACCGTTCTTGGCCTGCTTCCACATAGCAACCCATGCTCCACCACCTTCGCCAAACCAAAAGCCTCCCATCCTCATCCAGAGGGGCCTCAGACCGAATGGGAGTCACCTTCCTGTGGATCTTAACACGTTCAGTCAGTCCCAATTGGCGAACAAAGTTTACGATCTCACCCCAGCCCTTCCTTGCGTCCTCCTCCTGCAAAGCAACCGGCTACACCAATCCTCCTGCTCAGGCCTTTCGCCATCTTCAAACCCTCGCCAATGACAGCTCGGGCCACCACTTCCTGCAAACCTCTTGCCCATTTGGGTCTTAACACCAGGGAAGTAATCCGTTGCACTTCCTCAACCGATGTCCCCACCTGCAAGGCCAAAGCAGTAAAAAGCGATGAAATGTCAAGATTTGTTCTAGGCCGCCAATCCTGGGTCAGAAATTCCTCTCCCAACAGTAGCCTAACTGCCCTCCAGAAAACGTCTCCATCCACTCTGAAGACGTTCGTTAACCTGATCCTCGAGACCAGCCCACGAAACGCAGACAATTGTCCATCCGATTCCAACAAAAAATTTGCTTCCATCCTTGCGCTCTGCTGCAAAAGATGAAACCCTGTACACTCCGCCTACCACCAAGAAGTCACCACAAAATGCTAAGAGTCAAAGCACAAAGGCCTTTAAAGCCGCCTCCATCACATGTCATGAGTACTTCACACGCTTCGGTGAACTCAAAACATCATCACCAGTCACTCCCACCGCTCGCCTCCATCATCAACCAACACCTCAAGGCCACTTGCAGTAAAATTGTAGAACACACACCACGAGGAACTTAAATTCCCACAGAACCATGGCAACGAATGGTCATTTCAAATCGAGCTTGGGTTCACTTTTCTACAATAAGCCATCTACTCAAAATCATAATCAAGAGGACTACAATTTCTAAAGTCCTCAAATAAACTAAACATATTTTCCAAGGAGCCATTCGCTCCCACATTGGAAAGTTTGTCAGCTTCCAAGTTTGCTTCCCGAAGGATGTGAGTCACCTTAAAGTCTTCAAATTCATTTAGCAGAAGTTGCATTCTACGCACCTGCTTGTCTAAACGCCACGCTTCCATTCGCCCTCGAGCTATCCCACTCACCACAACCTGAGAGTCACCTTCCAAATGAAGTTTCTTGACCCCCAATTTCCCCGCCATTAGGATTGCTTCCAACATTGCATGACATTCAGCAACGTTGTTCGTTCCATCCACCAATCTCTTGGCCCTAATGGCCAGAATGTTTCCCCGATCATCGCGAGCAATCACCCCTACACCCGAGGCCCCTGGGTTGCCCCTTGATGCACCATCAAAATTAATCTTAGTCCACCCCTTTTCAGGCGGAGTCCACTGCGGGGTTGATATGCCCATACTCTGAAGATTAGCCCTCAGCAGCCCATTAACAGGCCCTTCAAGTTTTAATTTTATTCTTCTACTAATTCTTCTATTTTCTTCTAATTTCAAATACATGTGCATGATTTTAAAAATCAAATTGAAAATCAAAGTCAAGTTTGAAATATATTCAAATACTAAATTGAATTGAATAAATTCAATTATTTGAATTAAAATCTCATGCAAAGATTAAATTGAAAATCCAAGTTAAAGTGCAAGCACATGCTAAATTAGTTAATTCAATCAATCAATTAATTGAATCATTATCTCTCCAATCTCTATTTTCATCTTCTAGTTAGCTTTGTCATCCTCTTTATTTCCTCCAATCATTCTTTTTCTTCCTTCAACCAGCTTTATCTCAATCAATTAACTCAATTAATCTATTCAATCTATTCTGTTATACCTCCAAGTTAGTAGTTCAACTATCAATCAACATGTGAGCTCACTTGAGTTCCACCTCTTGATCATTCTGTTCTACCTTTCAATCAATCTTCTCCAAAAATCTATAAATTGAGCGTTCAATCTCCATTTTCAACAATCATGAACTTCAAATCTTTGTGTTAATTGTAGGTTTTGAGTGCAATATCTGAGAGCCATCATACCACATAGAAGAGAAGAACAATGAAAGCCATGATGCACAATAGGGAGTTTCATATTGTTTAATTTAATTCCATTTTGCATCTATTTCATTGGTTTTATGTTTGAATTGCTTAGATAGTTAAGGAATTCATGATTTTCCTTATTTCCTATTTAGCAATGATGAATTTGAGCATAGCATAGAGACCACTTCAGAAATAGCCCTCTCCACCCTACCACAAACTCTGTCCAGCAATTCTACTTTGCCCTAAAATACTCGCCTATTTTTTTCTTTCCATAATTCCCAAAAAACAATGGAAGGCGAAACCGCCCATACACTCGACGGGGATGACTTCCTGTACTCTGAAAACCAACTTTTGAATAGGTCAATTACATTCTTTGGAAGAGGAGTCTATCACCCCAGTTTTCCTAATAAGAATTTCCACACACCCTGAGCCAAATCACATTGTAGCAGTAAATGATCCATAGATTCTTCCTTCTCTTTGCACATCACACATTGGAATGGGCCATTGAATCCTAGTCTCAACATTCTGTCTCTCATCCAAATTCTTCTTTTCAGAGCCAACCAAGCAAACACCCCGGCCTTAGGAAGACACTTAGAACTCCAACATAACTTCGAAGGCCACTCTAGTTGGACCTCTGCATTTTCAATGATATTATAGCCAATTTTGACTGAATAGTTCCCCGATTTTGATCCACACCATTTAAGAACATCATCTTTTGGACCAAGTACTGGTGAGTACTCTTCCAAAATTCTACTAATCACCAATTTTAGCTGAGGAGATAGTGGTAACAAATCAACATCCTTCCACTTCCGCTCGTCCACACCGTTACATTGTAATTTAATCAAGTAACCCTTGACTTTTGAGCCCCAAAAAGTCTCATACACTTTTTGGATTTGAGCTACCTCCCCCCTACGAAAAAAAGTAGGTCTGCCATCCCATGAATCCATCCAAAAATTGTCTTTCTCCCCATTCCCCAGTTGCCATGTGATGTGATCTGTAATCACTTTCCTGCAAGACAGTAAAAAATTCCATACTGCAGATCCTCTCAGGAAAAATTCCACACTGCAAATCCTCTCGGGGGGTCACAAACTGTAAAGATTCTTTCTCTACCAATTGAATCTAGATACTTATGTTGTAGGATTTGGACCCATTTTTAGTTTGGTTTTTCATACATCTGCCATATCAATTTTGCACCCATAGCTTCATTCAAAAAGAACCACTTCCTCAAACCTGCACCTCCTGCCAATTTTGGTTGACACACTTTATCCCATGCAACCAATGGAATTTTGTCTTGCTCACTCTTACCATTCCAAAAGAATTTCCTCATGAATTGGTTGATACTTCTTACAATTTTGTCTGGGACTTTGAAACACATCATGGAATATATCGGCATGACAGATAAAATTGATTTTAACAACAATAACCTACCAGCCGATGTGAGCCATTTACACTTCCAACCATCTAATTTGTCAACACAACTATCCATAAGTCTATGCCACATATTTGTCCTATTTGGAGCCCCAAACAATGGGGTGCCCAAGAATCTTCCCTGGAGAGAACCAACTTTGACACCCAAAATTCTAACTATTTATCTTTGCTTTCTCAGATTAATATTTAAAAAGAAAATGTCTGATTTGTTCCAGTTAACCTATTGCCCAAACACTTCACAGAAAACATTAAGATTTTTTTTAATGATACGAGATTCCTTTAGCAAAGCATCCCCAAAGAGAACTGTATCATCAATGAATTGTTGATGAGTGACCATATCAACACCAACTACAACAAGAACACCTTTCCACTTGCTCTCACGTCTCAATTGTTGAATAAATCTTCCCAGAGTCTCAGCCAACAAAATGAAGAGGAAGGGGGAGAGATAATCCTCTTGCCTCAAAAATCGGGATGCATGAAAGAAACCTTGTGGGCTCCCATTGACTAAGACATATATCCACAACCCATCAATACACGCCTTCACCCAATTAATCTAGTGAGAAGAGAAGCCAAACCTCTCCAGAACACGAAAAAGGAAATCTTGGTCCACCATATCATATGCTTTCCTAATATCCAATTTGATTAACATCCGCTCAACCTTTGCTTTCCTAATTGAATGAATAGCTTCATGTGCTATTATGACGCCTTCCACAATCGATCTTCCCAAAACAAATCCACTTTGCTCCTCTAAAATAAGAAACTTCAGGAGAGGTTTTAATCTGTTCATAATAACTTTTGCAATCACCTTATATAACACATTACAGAGAGAAATAGGTCTAAAGTCACCAAAGGAGATTGGTTTCTCGACTTTGGGGATCAAAGCAAGAAAGGTACAATTTAGTTCTTTCACAGCTCTAACATTAACCCTCGCCTCTTCCACCACCTACCAGACATCATGGCCTACCACATCCCAAAATTGTTGGTAAAAAAACACTAGAAACCCATCACGCCCCGGAGCCTCGTCTCCCACCATAAAAAAAATAGCCTGTCTCACCTCTTCAAACAAGATGGGTTTACAAAGGATTTGGTTCTGACTATCAGAGATGAGATGAGGAATATTATCCAAAAGTGTGTCTTGGTGCCTAGAATCTAAACTCTAGTTCTTTGTAAGTAGTTCAGTGAAAAACTCAACCGCTTCCTTATTAATATCCTCCATCTTATCCAATACAACATTTGCTCTATTCTTGATTGAGGTCACCTTGTTCCAAGATCTCCTATCCTTAACCTAATTATGGAAAAACTTTGTATTTCTATCACCTTCCTTTAACCAACCTTCTTGAGACTTTTGTTTCCAATACACCTCTTCTATGGCCAAAATTTCATTGTATTTGGATTTAAGGATCTTTTCCTTATTGAACGCTTCCATTGTCATATCTGTTGGAATCCAATAACCTTGAGAGGGGGGGGGGGGTGAATCAGTGTTATGCTAGAATGATTAATTTTAACCTTATTAGCACAACAACTTAGTAATTGGTATGCATAAAAACAAATAGCAATAAGTAATAATGCAACCACAAAGATGAACACCATAACACCACATATTTATATGTGGAAAACCTCAAAGAGGAAAAACAACGGCGGGATTGGAGACCCACAATATCTATCCACTGATCAGATGAATAAATATTATATATAAGGGGCCTGCACATGTAGGAAAGCACATTGCCTAAAGTGCACTGCTCATCACAAAAGGAGCCTCACTGACTACAATAAATCTTCAGACTATAATCCAGAAAGAAGATTGAACTATAAGAATATCATCTCTTATGCTTGAGTACAATTCTAGTTAATCTCAATACCGGAGGTCTTAAACCTCTTACACAAACCCAATTCGATCACCTATGATCGACCAAAACTTCTGCATATGATTACAACTTTATCCGCACACAGATAATCCCATAACCCATGAACACGATCTACAAAAGAGATCTTACATCATATTTATACCAACCTGGGACCTAAACAATTAGGTCTGCCACCTAAAAGATAATACAATAAATCCATTACATAAACCTGCAAACAAATGATAACACAAGTCGGCCTAAGACCGAAACAATATTAACCAAACAATAAATCCAACCAGTAACGCATCAGAAGCATCCACCAACACATTACATAAACTGGTCCATAACCTAACATAATAGCATTAGGTCCAGTGCTAAATGCAACACCATAGATCAATTGGAACATGAACACGATAACCATCAACATCTCGAAAACCTTCTAGAAACTGCACCAACATGACTTATCGAATCCATCAAAAGATCTTCAATGAAGCTCTGATGGTAAAGCCCTTACGGGTAGCCAAAAGGCTTACTAGAACATATCATAGCTTCTGGATCACCAAATCCTAAACCAACTGAATGTGACATGCATATGAATAATAGAATAACTGAACCAAACCAATTCCACCAATCTAAACATATCAGAGATGATCTCTAGATCAACATCACAATCCAACCACTCTACCAGAACCCGGTAGACAACCAAACAAGCTAGTGTTGATATCAATGACAAACATCAATGCAACACATAATCAATTCCTCCAAATTGCCAACAATCTCCCCCTTTGGCATTGATGACAACACTAGATGTGAAAAACATCCAAGTGCCAAGAAATGCCAAACAATTCTCCCCCAATGGAAGACATCTAACAATCTCCCCTAAATGATACATCAATGAAGTTCTAAATCAATTATCTCTATACCGATTAACCATCCATAGACTTGAACCAAATGTTGGAGACAATGTACCATTGAGAGGGGGGGGGGGTGAATCAGTGGTTCCCAATTCTCCTTAAACCTTTTAAACCTAACTCTTGGTACTAGTTATCAAATCAAACACAAGGAGGATATACCAGTGAGATAAGGAAAGTGATCAAATGCAAACACACAAAGATACACAACACATAACACCAGATATACAAAGGAAAACCAAATATGGGAAAAACCTCGGTGATAAATGTTGCTGGAGTCTACTGCTCCAATCCACCCTCACAATAAATACAGTTACAATGTTTAGGGCACCAACCCAAGGAGCACCAACCCCTAATTTTAGTGCACCAATCCTCGATCTAGGGCTCTGCATCGATCTCCAACTCAATGATTACAAAACATATATCAAAACAATAGTAATAACCTTGTTACAAATGAGTTTTGTAATGCTTGCAATCAAAATATTTCACTGGTTTAACTCTTCTTTACTAGTTCGCCTCTGCTCAGTTCTCTATCAATTCACTATCCTTTGTTTATACCCTATCTGCCCTGATTCTGTTTTGCATAACCTCCATCGGTACACTCTCTTTTCTCCTTCACCACTAGTAGCTTTCTTCCTAAATCTCCCTTGTCAATTCACATAATTTTTATCCTTTTTGGTAGCTTGCCGGTTGCTCTAACCTTACTGGTAAAACCTTTGATAAACCCTCTTACTGGTTCAACTTTTTTGTCAGTCAACTCCAACACTTAGATGCTTTTGATCTTCTCTTTGCTCTCTAAGTTACTTTGTCTTTTTTGACATCTAGCATCATAATCTTTCATCTTCGGTCTACATATTTATACTTGGCTTTCTCGCCAAGACCAAAGTTCAAATGGTGGCGTGCTAGGGCTTTTCTCCACCAACTCAATCCGTATCAAATCTGATTGGATCTCATCTTGTCGATTGATGATCTATAGTATATCAAACATCACCGCCATTTATGATGACATATGTACATGCTTTTTATATTTAGCAACCTACAACTTGTTTTTTGGCCTTGCTCTGTCAATCACTGTTAATGCCTTAGTTGTTTCCTTCGACCAATGAGCACAGAGATCAGATTGTCTTTCTTGATTTACATCACCAAAAATATTCAGCATCTTGATCCACCTTGAGCCACATTACTTCTATCATTGACCCGTGATTTACGGGTTCTTTATTTAGAGTTGAGCTGCTCATCACCTACCATGTCGATGGACACTTTACTGACCTCTAGATGCTTTCCACATGTCAGCCTTGTCGAAATCCACCACTATTCAGTCCACTGAGTCGGTTTAGATTCATTCATCAACCAAGACATACTACCAGTGCTTGCTCACCAGTTCACTAACCCTACTTGTACATGTCACCTTATCGGTTATCCTTCATGCCTTCTTTCCTTTGTTCAGTCGGTGGGTCAACCCGACTTGTCCTTAAACACATTGATTCATCCAATAAGTCTATTTACCAGCGATATTACACCTGCCTTCATATTGGTATCATCCTTGAGTAAAACATGTCATTAATGCACATCCTGATAATCATGCCTACCGATGGATTACACTCTTCTGTGTTGTCTTTTGCTTGCTCACCGATGGTCATGTTTACTTACCGGTGAACATCCATGCCAATAACATCTCCTTCTTGCATCCTACATTCATCATGCATACTGGTAACCATCCATACTGGTGACATGCTATACTTACCGGTTGACATCAATGACAATACAATGCCAACACCAAACTCCCCCAGTGGGATTCAACCAATCTGAAATTCTATTCCTTCCCCTTTGACTAATATCTCTGTTAAGCTCTATTTTTCACATGTATATCTCTCCCCCTTTGACATCATTGCCAAAAATCTGACATAAACATCAAAGAAAAACCATAGATCCTCTAAACCACACATCTGACTACTCCCCCTAAGTAGTAGCACCAACTCATCAATCTAGTATGAATGATAGTTCTGATAATGAATACGGGACTAATGCCAATCGACATCACTTCTTAACCGGAGGAGCACAGACCCCCAATCTATCTCTAAAGTACTCAAATGATTCCTTGGACAAAGGTTTAGTGAAGATATTTGCAATTTGCTCTTTAGTGTTCACATAAACCAATCCGACTTCATTTTCTTCTACCTTTTCCTTCCAAAATTTATACTTGATTGATATATGCTTTGTCTTAGAATGAAATATCAGATTCTTTGATATGTCAATAGCAGCACAGTTATCACAGTGAATAACTACTGGTTCATCACAATCTACCCTTATATCTTTCAACATTTGCTTCAACCATAGAACTTGTGTACAGCTAGTAGCAACAACAACATACTCACCTTCAACAATCGATAAAGAAATACATGACTGTTTCTTGCTGATCCATGAAACAAGTTTCTTTCCAAGAAAGAAAACTTCATTGGATGTACTTTTCCAGTCATCTATATCTCTAGCCCAATCTGCATTTGTATATGCACATAGTGTAAAGTCATCATAAACCATAAACCATAATTGAAAATCCTAGCTACCAGAGCAAGGATTCATCATAATCAATTCCTTCCTTCTAAGAATATCCTTTGCAGACCAATCTAACCTTGTTCCTCACAATTGTCTATCTTCATTCAATTTATTCCTAAAAACCTATTTAGTTCCAATAACATTCTTATTTTTAGGTTGAGGAACTAAAGTCCATGTGTTGTTCTTTTCTATCTGATCCAATTCCTCTTTCATAGCTTTCATCCAACATTCATCCTTACATTCTTCAACTACTGATGCTGGTTCAATTAGAAAAATTAAGCATACCTCATTAGCTGCCAACCTTCTCCTTGTCATCACTCCTTTGATTTTGTCTCCAATGATCCGATCTTCTGACTGATTCAACCTTACATACCTAGGAGTCTTCTGACTTTCTATTTCTCTGCTCTGATCTTCAGTTACTATTTGTGTGGGGAAAAAAGTGAGACTAGGTTATCATGCCCTAATCCTACCTCTTGTCACACATTACGGAATACGAAAGAGCCTAGAGATATCGCACAATTGGCTACTTCTTTTGGTGAAAGAGAGAGCCACAGGATATCTATTAGGATTTCTATTCCCTTGTTGAAATTGTAAGATCAAGTAATGCAAGTTCAAACCCTAATCCCAAAATGCAAGTATGAACTAATAACAAGATTGCAGAATTGAGATTAAACAATGAACAACTATAAATACAAGGATGAAATAAGAATGCAGATGTGTACCTGGAGTCAAAATCAGACTGAAAATGTTCGGGACGGGGGCGCGGGCGCCACTGTCCTGAAAACTGCACCGGAAACTGCTGTTCTGCACTCTGGAACACTGTCGGAAAGCTGTCTGTAAGCTGTCTGTCCAGAGGACCAGGGCGCCCAGCGCCTCTATCCCAGGGACCAGGGCACCCAGCGCCCCTGCCCTGGTAGGACCAGGGTGCCCAGCGCCCCTGTCCCAGTCTTCTGCTCTGCAATTTGATACAGAGTGCTGTCTCGACCTTCTCTCTCCGGATCCGTATCCCGCGCCGTCATCTGAATCCTGAAACCTGCAATGATATCTGAAAAAGGGTGTATGGGCGGCTATATAAGGTTTTGCCTTAGTCAAACCCCCGCTTCAGTGATTTCCACCTCCACGAATAGCCAAGTTGTTTTGTAAAATGTATTGTGTGTGCAGACCTAGTGTGTGTGCAAGGTCCTAAAATGCAAGAAAGCAAACTAGAGCAACCTAGAAAGTAAACCCCAATTGCTTGTAAATGATAATGCAAATGCTCTAAATCAAGATGCAAAGTGATCCAAAGCATGAATAAATGATGTATTGAAGCTTATGTAAAGACATGAAAACAACATGAAATCATACCCAACCCTCAAGGGAGGAGTACAAGCCAATCTTCAGTCGGTAATCTCCTATTGTTCTTCAATGTCTTCCAAGCCCTAAATGGATGAATGGAATTGATAAATGCTTGATAGAGGGATGTTGTAAGATGTTGAAGTCTTCAAAGATCTGCTCTTTCGCTGCATATGAAGTTCCTGAAAACAAAAATCGGATCCCTTCAAATGAAGAAAGAGAGCTCTTATGTATGAAACCCTAAGTCGCAATTTCGTCTTTTGGCCGACCTAGAGATTGAATATCCCGCCAATTTCTTGGGGTTAAGCTTTATTTTATGATTGGATCGCACTCCTAAAATTTTGGGAAAAATGTCCGAGACCATGTGCACTCCGAGCACCACGGTCCCGACAACTTTTCACCAAATTTTCAGGGCCGTCAGATATGATGATTTTAGAGAGAATCCTGAAGTTACAGGTGATTTCGAGATGTTTTGACCCCCGAAATTAAGCCCCCAAGCTCAGAATAGGGCCTAATTAGGGTTTTTGATTAAGTGATGTATTGGAGGAATAAAATGAAAGGGGCACGCTTTAACGAAAGGGCCCAACTTTGTGATGTGGAAAATGGTGAAATAGCACCTTTAGACCTAATTAATTCGATTAATTAAGTGCTAAAGGGGAAATGCCATGCAAAGTGCAACTACGCCAAGGCGGGTGCTAAACTAGGTGTTAAATTGTACTGCTTTAGCAAGTGCGTACAATTTATGACGTTACATTTAGCCCCCACTTTAGCGGTCATATGAGTACTACGTGCATATGCAAGCTAAATTACAGGAAGTAAACATTATTTGAAAAAGGATATATCCATAAGTTGTCGGACGAAGCCCCCAGCGGCATTTGCAGTACACAGTTAGGAACCGCACCCTACAAAACAAACGTTAGATCACAAAAATCACCTAATGCTTACTAAGGAAAGTGATGAAATTTGTGAGTAGCTGTATGCCCCCCCCTGTTTCGACTTGCTTATTAGGGAGGTGAAACAGGGTAGCATGTTTACTTACGACAAATTGTGTAAGAGAGTATTGATGAGGGATGTTCACTGAAAAGGCTTCATCAGAGCACTTTTTGGAACATCCTGAGAGTAGGGGACTGAAAATACGATTCCTACGCAACAAACGGTTCGAAAATCGCATCTCCCAAACTCAAGTTATGATGAAATGAGTGAAAGAGGAAAATTAGGGTTTTGAAAATAAAGGTACATGAATGAACGTATATACCTTGAAAGAGACACTTGCATTTGTCACTTTGTTGATTTTGAGTACTATTCATTGCAGCGGAGCCCACATAGCTATCATCATGCCTTCACGACGACCGGAGCGTCCCACGAGGGTTGAGATCCTGCGCCAGGCCGTGATTGACGACGAGCCACTGGACGAGGTGAGTTGACTGAACTTTGACTTTTGATTTTATGCATTTTGACTTTTTTGTGATCGTATGCGGGCCCTGAAGGCTGACCCGGGGCCCACCTAGGGCGCCATGGTCCCTATGGGGCGCCCTGGTCCCCCCAGGGCACCATGGTCCTTGACAAGGGCGCCATGGTCCCTTCAGGGCGCCATGGTCCCTGACAGGGCGCCATGGTCCCCTCAGGGCGCCATGGTCCCTAACAGGGCGCTATGGTCCCTAATCAGGGCTTGGCGAGGGGTTTCAGGACTAGCACATGATGTTTGACAGTTTGCATTAGCGATTTTGATGATTGAGTACTGATTACGGTTATGTTTTTGTGTTGCAGGGCCTTCCGTACATGAGAGAGCATACAGCGGGACATATTCTTCGCAGTTTACGAGATCAGATTCCGCGGCTTACTCAGTCAGAGAGAGACACACTGTCGATAGTAGGATTATGGTATGTGATCCTCATGCCAGCCATTCGGTTCCATCCTGCGATGCTGATGGCATTGATGGAGCGATGGGATTCTGACACATGCACATTTCATCTTCCAGTAGGGGAGCTAACGGTTACACTCGAGGATGTGTACCGTATACTTCGTCTGCCTATCAGAGGAGCAACTGTTACATACGCGACTGATCGGTCAGCGGAGGATCATCAGAGAGAGCAGGTGTATTGCATAGGGAGAGTCATGCCGAGCGAGATGAGAGGTCGCATCATGGTCAGCTGGCTCTTACATCCTACAAGGGAGGTACCCCTTCTGAGACGCCTTATGATAGCCATCATAGCACTAGCCGTCTGCCCTAATGGGCGAGGGACGCACATGCATGGGGGTCTCACATGGTGTATCAGAGTGATGGAGAGACACAGGAGAGTGTATGCTTGCACATCTCTATCATGACCTTGAGGAGTACGTATTTGGACATGCACACTTCTGCAGGTGTGGATCTTAGAGCACTTCACATGCACCAGGCCCGTCGGCTTTCCGCTGAGTACAACGAGCGAGTGACCTAGGGTGTTCGCTTATCCACTTACCAGCGAGTGGAGATTTGGAGATTTATTATATTGGAGAGTGATTTTTGATAGATTGACAGCCGAGGTGACAGTGTGGAGACCTTACCTATGGATGCACAGATGGGATGGGATGGAGAGACAGTTAGCATGCCTATAGAGGAACCGCCTACTGCGGGGACGATATGCACACATCATAGTCCCTTTCTACTTCGACCGAGTACGGAGGCAGTTCGGGCTAGAGCAGTGTGTTCCAGCCGATGTGCCCATCTATACTCGACACTCGCGGGTCCTTCCTAGACCTAGAGCAGTAGCGAGACCGACGATAGATGACATTGAGACTACAGACTTAGAGGGATCTGATCAGGATGCAGTCACTGACTACTCTGCAGAGCCTGGAGCACAGCGCAGGTATGTCTCATGGTTTATTAGATCATATCCAGGTCCTATCTTTCCACCAGATCATCCGACAGGCTATCCAGGCCCATGGAGACATGGAGACCAAGACGAGGACCAGGGATCCAGGTCAGAGGAGCCAGAGGAGGGAGAGGGTCATGAGGAGGCGGGAGATCCTGATCCACCTACAGGCGATCAGCCCAGTGCCGAGGAGGAGGAGGAGGATATAGATAGAGAGGAGGACGAGGGAGATGTAGGTGATGATGTGGATGGGGACGAGGATGAGGATGACAAGGAGGAGGAGGAGGAGGATAGAGATGATGAGGAGGAGTCAGATGCAGCTCCCCACCATTCAGGAGACGATACCATAGCTCTGGATCCACCTCTTATTCCCCAATAGGGGGAACATGAGGCGATACGGAGACCTATTCCTAGTACCGTCCAACCCACACCCATCGTGCACAGATTATTCGAGCGAGGGGAGCCTAGTGGTGCCCAGGCACAGATGCTACCATATCATGATCCCTACTGGCGTGAGGGAGATCCAGGTATAGTAGTTTTATATTGATTGATTAATGTTTTGATGATATAGAATGGTACTAACAAAAAATCTGTTCTACTGCCACAGCTAATGTGCAGGAGTGGTGTTCCTTAATTCAGCAGGCAATGACAGACATTTCCATGATAGCGCAGATCCCTAGTTCCTCACAGATTACCTGTAGGCCTCAGGGGAACGCGGGTCGGCATGAGGACTTGTTTTCCCATTCCGAGTACAGGTAGATATATGGAGGGAGAGAGAGAGAGTCCTATCAGAGGACCTCCAGCAGGCGCGACAGAGAGAGAGAGTCCTATCAGAGGACCTCCAGCAGGCGCGGCGAGATCTAGCAGCGGCTCAGGCCGAGGCTACCACCTATCGCGCGATCCTTATGGATAGGGATCGTAGGAGTTCCTCTCGGAGTCACGCACGGTCTGTATCGCGCTACACACCCATGGGTCCACCTTCACGGCCAGATCAGGAGGGAGCGTCCAGTCGACACTCTCCATCCACTAGTCCTAGGGATAGGAGATGATTTTATGATGTAAAAGAGAGGTCACATTTTGGATATACAGTGACCTATATTTGTATACGATCCACACATATATATATGTATATATACATGCTTTTCTTTTGTCTCAAATGTGTTATCTTTAATGCTTAAAACAATGTATATTTTGTTTTGATTAAATCTAATACATCTGGTAAATGTACATGTATGTTCATAATTTAATTTCCATGTGATTGATTTCTCAATGCTCCATGATTAAATTGATACATGTGTGACTTAATTAAATATTTAATCAAGTACTACATTGATGATAAGGAAGACATATGCATTAAGTCTAAGAATCATATAACTAATGTGATTTAATTCTGAACTTAAACACAACATGATACGATTCTACTTAACACATAAAGACACTGCATAATATGTTAGCATAATGGAATGTAAATCTTTCACAATTTACATAAATGAATTCAAGACAAACCATGAAGTAAGGAAACACACTTGTCAAGAACGAAGCAAAACATCATAACATTTAATTCTATTTTGCTTTAATTAAGAGACACTAACATATTATCCAATGTTTGAAGAATTGAGAAGAAGATAAATAAGGAATGAAGAATTAAGCATAATATCTACGCAAGTGCATAGCATTTATAGGTTCTTTAAGAGGTGTACCATCTACATCTGCTATTTTGTAACCACCTGATCCATAATCCTCAATGACGATGTATGGTCCAAGCCAACTAGGACTGAATTTTCCCTTTTCTGCAGGTAAGGCATTCACATTGCGCTGATTCTCATAGAGGACTAAGTCACCTACTGAGAAGGAACGTTGAATAACCTTATCATTATAGCTTCGTTGTAGAGTTTTGTGATACGCTTGAATATGCTCAAGAGCGTTTATACGCTGTTCATCAAGCATCTCAAGCTGTTGAAGTCGTTGTTCTCTATAAGAGTCACCATCTACTATACCTCTGAGAGAAACCCTAAGTGATGGAATCTCTAGCTCTAAAGGCATAATAGCATTAGCACCATAAACAAGATTATAAGGAGAAGTTGCTGTGGCAATTCGTACACTCGTTCGGTAAGCCCAAAGAGCATAGATTAGCTGGTTACTCCAATCCTTACCATGCTTATTCACGGTTTTGCGAAGAATTTGTTCAATTATCTTATTGGATGATTTGGCTTGACCATTTGACTGAGGATAGTATGGTGTAGAAAATCGATGTTTGATATGATACTTCTCGAGGAATTTCTTCACGTCCTTGTTCTTAAATGATGTCCCATTATCTGAGATTATAGTAGAAGGTATCCCGAATCGAGAAATGATGTTTTCTAGAAAAAATTGACAAATCACTTCAGCAGTAGTAGAACGAAGGGGAATAGCTTCTACCCACTTCGTAAAGTAATCTGTTGCGGTTATAATGAAGGCGTGTCCTTGAGATGAAGGAGGAGAGATTTTTCCGATGAGATCCAAACCCCATGCCGAGAAAGGCCAAGAAGATACTTGAGAACGAAGTTCTTGCACAGGAGCATGAATCAGATTATTGTGTTGTTGACATTGATGACATTTTTTAACAAATGAAAAGGAATCCTTCTGCATAGTTTGCCAATAGTATCCTATACGAAGCAATCTATGAACCAAGGATCTGCCCCCAAAATGCCCCCCACAGGCACCTGAATGTGCCTCTTCAAGAGCAACAGGGATTTTCGACTTGTTAAGACAACGAAGGAGAAGACCATCATAACCCCTTCGGTAAAGGACATTAGAAAGAATGATATACCTAGCAGACAGCTTGCGGATTCTTGCCCTAGTGTTCCTATTAGCAGAATCAGGAAAGATACCATCGGTCAAATATCTTACGATATGCGAGTACCATTCATCTGAGTCTATAAAGTCACAACATGTTACCAGACTAGGATCGTCTACAATAGCTGGAGAAGTAAGGTTGTGAATAACAAATTTAAGATCAACCACAGGGTCCTCTAAAGATACAAGAGAAGCCACACATGCCATTGCATCCGCATGTCGATTATGTTTTCGAGGAATAGGTTCCATGGTATAAGAATCAAATTTTTGTAATAAAGAGATGGCAAGGTCTTTATATTGTGATAATTTGTCTTGTTTTGCTTGATATATTCCTGTTACTTGTCTTATAATCAATTGCGAATCTCCATAGATATGTATGTGTTTTATGTTCAGAGCTAAGGCTGCTTTTATTCCTGCTATAAGAGCCTCATACTCAGCAATGTTATTGGTACACAGGAAATTTAGACGATAGGATAAGGGAATGGGTTTCTTTGTAGGAGAAATCAGAACAACACTTGCCCCCGATCCCGTACGACACTTAGAGCCATCAAAGTATAACTCCCAAGTTTCATCTTTCTCTATAGAAAGAATGAAGTCGTCAGGAAAGGACTCAGGGTTAGGGAAGGAGAAAGGTGAAGGGGCCTCAACTAAGTGATCGGTCAACGCTTGTCCTTTAATTGCTCTTTGTGAAACAAATTTAAGGTCAAATTCAGTTAACATCATAACCCACTTAGCTAGACGTCCTGATAAATCAGTTTTAGAGAAAAGATGCTTCAAAGGATCAAACTTTACCATGACATGGACTTCTGAATTTAAAAGATAATGTCTCAATTTATGAGTCGCAAATACCAAGGCCAAGCATTGTCTTTCTATCGCAGAATATCGGGTCTCATAATCGAGTAAGGTACGACTTATGTAATAAACCGAACATTCCTTACCATCTTTATCATGTTGTGCCAACAATGCTGCGAGAGCATGAGAGGAAGCAGCTGTATACAAAAGGAAGGGTTTAGAAGGTTCGGTAGGTTGAAGAATAGGAGGACTAGCCACATACACTTTTAAATCTTCAAATGCTTGCTGACAATCCTCATTCCATTGAAAAGTGATATCCTTTTTAAGAAGTTGAGTAAAAGGAAAGGTACGATCCGTAAGCTGAGACACAAACCTACGAATAGCTTGAATCTTTCCTTGTAAGCTTTTAAGTTGAGACACATTTCTATGAGGTGGCATGTTGACAATAGCATCTATTTTCTTAGTATCCACCTCAATCCCATGATGCAAAACTATGAACCCCAATAGTTTTCCACTATCCACACCAAAAACACATTTGCGGGGATTCAAGCGCATGTGATATTTATGAATTCTTTCAAAGATTTGACGAAAGATTTTAACATGATCCATGCAAAGAAAGGATTTGGCCAAACTATCATCAACATAATCCTCTAAAATCTTATGCATATAATCATGAAAGATAAGGGTCATCGCTCGTTGATAAGTTGCACCGGCGTTTTTAAGTCCAAAAGGCATCATTATCCAACAAAACGTACCCCAAGGAGTGGTGAAAGCAGTTTTGAATTGATCTTGAGGGTTAATAAAAATTTGATTGTAGCCTGAAAAACCATCCATGAAGGATAACAAGGCATGTCCTGCCGTAGAATCAACTATCATGTCAATGTTTGGAAGAGGGAAATCATCTTTTAAAGAAGCCTTATTTAGATCCTGAAAGTCAGTACACATTCTTATTTTGTTGTCTAGTTTAGCCACAATGACAATATTTGAAATCCATGGGGAATAGTCAATAGGGCAGATAAATCCAGCCTCCAATAATTTTTCAATCTCAGCCTTAACAAGCAGAGCCACCTTAGGATTCATTTTTCGAATCTTTTGTTTCACGGGCTTAGCATCAGGAACTAAGACAATATTATGAGTAACGATCTTAGGATCTATACCAGGCATGTCAGAATATGCCCAAGCAAAGATCTCAGGGAATTCATGCAATAGTTCTTCATATTGTTTATGTTCCTCTTCATCCAAACATTTCCCAATTTTAATGACTTTCTCTTTATTGCAAGGATCCATCTTAACATCAGTGGTGTCACTTATGAGAAGATTACTTTGTTGAGGGGTATCCTTTAAATGAGGGAATTCTTTCACAATCTCGTCATTATCAATCTCTTTTCCAAAATAGGCTTCAGTGTTCAAACAATAAGGGAGTCCCCTATTGTGATGATAACGAGGAAGAGTGTCATAGGCTGCCAAGAACTCAGCTAAAGCATCGTCGGTAGGGAAGACATCCAAAGCATAGGCACACGAAGGATCCCCATCAATATACTCAGGATGTTGTATTGATAAAGATGTAGAGATAGCATTAACACTAATGCATGGTCTTTTAGAAACTTTAGTACGTTTGCAGGGATTAAAGCCAAGTCCAAAGGCATAATTGTGAAAATTAGTCTCTAGAGGAACTCTTATCCCTTGTTCATGAGCACCACAACCTTTTCCATGATACCCATGCTTAGCAAAAATGCGAAAACCACGACCATAACGATCAGCCATTTCAGGAAGAGAAGGTGGTTTTTCATAAGACAAAGAATCAAACTCTTCATAATTAGAGATGTGAGGAGAAGAAGTTTGAGAGGCGGCCACAAAATTATTACTCATAGATTCAGGTAAGGTTGATTGATTTTTAGTTTCTTCTTTCTTTTCAACTTTATGATTTTCAGCTTCTTCCTTCTTTTCAACTTTAATTTCTCTAGAAGGAACCTTATATTCACCCACAAAGGTAGGATTAAAATCAAGGGATCCCCAATCGTCATCTTCGAGGATCTTCCCAGGATCAAAATCCTTCTTATGTGTAGTTTCAAGTTGAGAAGAATCTTCTCCAAGAGCTCCAGACTCATCCAAAGAATTTTGATCATCGAAGAGCGAGGATTCACCGATAGGTATCTTATTTAAAGATTCATCACTAGATGAGGACGGCTTAGAAGAACCCCCCTTAGAAGTGGATGTTTGCAAACAAGCTTGAAAATTAGTATCACCTATCAAGGTATATGTCTTATTGTTATAAATAAATTTAACTTGTCTATGCAATGTAGAAGGGACAACTTGCATACTGTGAATCCAAGGTCTCCCCAGTAGCAAGTTGTACGTTAGATTTCCCGACATAACATGGATAGGTGTAGGCAAAGTAACAGGCCCCACTGTGATGGGTAAGGTGATAGTACCTAATGAAGTTTTAGCCACATTATCAAAGCCTCGAATAGGATGAGAGTCCGGTTCAATTAAGGATGTATCCACATTCATCTTATGCAAAAGATTAATGCTACACACATTAAGACCAAAGCCATTATCTACTAGTGTTCGCCTTATAGCAGTGTCTTTCATGATAACCACAATCATCAAGGGATCATATTGATGTTGGATTTCACTAGTAGGCAACTCATCTTGGGTAAACACAATTTGAGCTTTAGGATTCATCACAGAGTTAACCAAAGATGCTATATTACTAGATGTATTTGGTGGAGGAACATTCAAATATTTCAAGGCATCTTGTAACATTCCATGATGAGCGGAAGAAGTTTGAATCAAATCCCAAAGGGATATCTTAGCAGGGGTAGCTTTAAGTTGTTCTATGAGATCATATTCCTTTCCAAGAACTTGTGAAATACGTGGAGCTTGTGGAAGAACCGGTTGAGGATTCAGAAGGGAAACTGGGATAACAGGAGGAGGACTAGGCTGCCTATTATTTCTGGTATGATAAGTATGGGCAACCGCATGATAACTCTCTCTAGTTATTTGCTTGGCATAATTATAAGGACTTATAGGTTTTCTTCCTTGCACAGTGATGATTGGTTTATTTGGAGTACGAAAGGAATCATGATCATACCCTCCTTGGATAGTAAGGAGAGGTGACTTAGAAACTTGAAAGGTGGGAGAAGGATAAGCTCCTTGGACTTCAAAGAGAGGCTTTTTATGCTCATTCAAGTTTATCATGTTAACTAATTTAGAAGTTTTGTTCTTGTTTAAAGATTTCGATAAAGCCAAAAAGTCATCAAGAGCATCATCCAACAAAGCATGATCATATCTATTGAAAGGTTTATCTTTTGATTCAAAAGGAGACATCTCCTCATAGAGGGGATTGGTGAAAACAACCATGTTACTAGATTTAGTGGAAGAGTTGATAGGAATGTACCCTTGAGAGGACTCATTCAACTTATCTTTCTCATCACAACGAAATGGCATAGTAACAAGGTTTATGAGTTTTTGGTAAAATGAAGGTTTGGCACCTTTAGGGTTTAAAAACTCATCTAAAGCTTCATCTAATTCATCTTGGCTATACTCATAATAATCATCAAAAGCATGAACATTTTGCAAATAAAAATTTGACATTTTGAAAAGATTACACAAAACTTAAACACCCAATGCAAAGAAACACACCTTTTTTTTTTTCTTTTTCTTTTTAATGAAAATGAAATGAAAACACACTAAATCTAGATCTAGATCTAACAAATGCAATGCAAGAGGAAGCAATGATAGATTCATGTCGGGTTCACCAAAATGTGTGGGGAAAAAAGCGAGACTAGGTTATCATGCCCTAATCCTACCTCTTGTCACACATTACAGAATACAAAAGAGCCTAGAGATATCGCACAATTGGCTACTTCTTTTGGTGAAAGAGAGAGCCACGGGATATCTATTAGGATTTCTATTCCCTTGTTGAAATTGTAAGATCAAGTAATGCAAGTTCAAACCCTAATCCCAAAATGCAAGTATGAACTAATAACAAGATTGTAGAATTGAGATTAAACAATGAACAGCTGTAAATACAAGGATGAAATAAGAATGTAGATGTGTACCTAGAGTCAAAATCGGACTGAAAATGTTCAGGACGGGGGCGCGGGCGCCACTGTCCTGAAAACTGCACCGGAAACTGCTGTTCTGCACTCTGGAACACTGTCGGAAAGCTGTCTGTAAGCTGTTTGTCCGGAGGACCACGGCGCCCAGCGCCTCTGTCCCAGGGACCAGGGCACCCAACGCCCCTGTCCTGGCAGGACCAGGGCGTCCAGTGCCCCTGTCCTAGTCTTCTACTCTGCAATTTGATACAGAGTGCTGTCTCGACCTTCTCTCTCTGGATCCGTATCCCGCGACGTCGTCTGAATCCCGAAACCTGCAATGATATCTGAAAAAGGGTGTATGGGCGGCTATATAGGGTTTTGCCTTAGTCAAACCCCCGCTTCGGTGATTTCCACCTCCACGAATAGCCAAGTTGTTTTGTAAAATGTATTGTGTGTGCAGACCTAGTGTGTGTGCAAGGTCCTAAAATGCAAGAAAGCAAACTAGAGCAACCTAGAAAGTAAACCCTAATTGCTTGTAAATGATAACGTAAATGCTCTAAATCAAGATGCAAAGTGATCCAAAGCATGAATAAATGATGTATTGAAGCTTATGTAAAGACATGAAAACAACATGAAATCATACCCAACCCTCAAGGGAGGAGTACAAGCCAATCTTCAGTCGGTAATCTCCTATTGTTCTTCAATGTCTTCCAAGCCCTAAATGGATGAATGGAATTGATAAATGCTTGATAGAGGGATGTTGTAAGATGTTGAAGTCTTCAAAGATCTGCTCTTTCGCTGCATATGAAGTTCCTGAAAACAAAAATCGGATCCCTTCAAATGAAGAAAGAGAGCTCTTATGTATGAAACCCTAGGTCGCAATTTCATCTTTTGGCCGACCTAGAGATTGAATATCCCGCCAATTTCTTGGGGTTAAGATTTATTTTATGATTGGACGCACTCCTAAAATTTCGGGAAAAATGTCCGGGACCGTGTGCACTCCGGGCGCCACGGTCCCGACAACTTTTCACCAAATTTTCAGGGCCGTCAGATATGATGATTTTAGAGAGAATCCTGAAGTTACAGGTGATTTCGAGATGTTTTGACCCCCGAAATTAAGCCCCCAAGCTCAGAATAGGGCCTAATTAGGGTTTTTGATTAAGTGATGTATTGGAGGAATAAAATGAAAGGGGAACGCTTTAACGAAAGGGCCCAACTTTGTGATGTGGAAAATGGTGAAATAGCACCTTTAGACCTAATTAATTTGATTAATTAAGTGCTAAAGGGGAAATGCCATGCAAAGTGCAACTGCGCCAAGGCGGGTGCTAAACTAGGTGTTAAATTGTACTGCTTTAGCAAGTGCGTACAATTTATGACGTTACACTATTGATTTTTCTAATACTGCTGGGATATGGTTCAACATTTTGTTCTGATACAAGTACTACCAAATCAGTTATGATCATTTCCACTTCTGGTTCTCTTCCATAAGTTCATATTTGACCTCTGTACTGCTCATCTACCTTGACATTAGCACTCTACACAATTCTCTGCAATCTTTTGTTATAAAATCTATATGCTTTGCTTCATTTGAATAACTAAGAAATATTCCTTCATCACATCTAGGATCAAAATTTCTAATTCACTACCAAAGATTCTGAAGTACATAACAATAGGTGTATAACCAAACCATAAATCATAAAGTGTCTTATCGATAAACCAAACCAGATTCAAGATCCAACAAATCTTCATCGATTAACCTTCAAATTCACTTCTCCAATGTCTGAAACAAGCTTTCAGACAACTACCAGGGGTAATGCAAGATATGTCATTAATTTGCCTCCCCCTAAGGCAAATGCCTTAGTTATCGGATGAGTTTCCTGTTGCCGATGCAGGAACATTTTGCTTTGTCGGTTGAGTAACCAAGGTATATGCTTCAACTAGTTGATCCTCAAACTTCATAACCCACTTCTTCTCATGCTCCTTTCGAATATCAACTTTTTGCTTTCCCTACTCATTTGATTTGTCATTTCCTACCGGTAGGTTCTTGCTTCTGCAAAATTTAGCAATGTGTCCTACTTTGTTGCATGCATAACAAGTGACATCATTCTTTTGAATTGCCTTGTTGTAACCTTGACCATTTGTTGACCTACATTGATTAGCATGTATGTCCAAACTTTCCACATGCATGACATTTTACATTCACTCTACAATCTGTTGTCCTATGACCATACTTTTTGTAATTGAAACACTGACTGGTACTTGAATTATTATTCTGATTGACTCTATTTCTACATTGACTTTCCATATGACCAAACTTATTGCAAACAAAGCATCTACCATTAAATTTATGTGCATTGGGTTGCCTTATCGATGACCTTTGATTTCGGTTCTCTGGTGGATTCTCCTAATTGTTCTTTTGACCGGATGTATCATCCTGATTTGCAGTACCAAAGCTTTCTCCATGCTCAAATCCAAGACCTCTAGTGTCTCCATTGTCCCTTTGATTCTTCAATAATTCATCAATCTTTGTAGAACTGACCTTGAACTTATCTTTGTACTCATTTGCAGCATCTAGATCACCTCTTAAGATTATCATCATTCTTTCCAACTCTTGCTCATTGTTCTAGGATTGCACCAATTCAGTTCTCAATATATCATTCTCATGTGCCAACCTAATGCATTCTTCAGATCTGTCTTTCAAAGATTTAGAAATATTTTCTTCATTCTTCTTCTGGTCTTCAATCTCCTTGGACATCCTCATGGTTAGGGCTTGCATTTCATTCTTCATGGCACCATTTTCCTGACTCAGCTTCTGACATAGTTCCTTTAAAGAATTCTTCTCTCCATCATCCTAATTTTGTAATTGATCACAAAGTTCTTTCCTTTTGGCTTCCATGGATGACAAACTCTCTTGCAGAGTAAACAAGAATTCCTTTGCAGATCTCAGCTCATCTTGCAGTTTCATGTTCTTCAATCTTTCAACATCATAGTCTTCAAGTTCTACTTCAATTTCTTTCCTCAAATTCATCTCTATAGCTTCTAGATACAGGATCTTCCTCAAGCTGTTAGACTTATTCTGAGGCACTAGGCTCTGATACCAATTGTTGGAATCCATGAACACTGAGAGGGGGGGTGAATCAGTGTTTTGCTAGAATGATAAATTTAAACCTTATTAGCACAACAACTTAGCAACCAATATGCATAAAAGAAAATAACAATAAGTAATAATGCAACCAAAAATATGAACACCATAACACCACGGATTTATACATGGAAAACCTCAAAGAGGAAAAACCACGGTGGGATTAGAGACCCACAATATCTATCCACTGATCAGATGAATACATATTACATATAAGGGGCCTGCACACTGCCTAGAGCACACTGGTCATCACAAAATGAGCCTCACTAACTACAAGAAATCTTCAGACTACAATCCGGAAAGAAGATTGAACTACAAGAATATCATCTCTTATGCTTGAGTATAGTTCTGGTTAAGCTCAATACCGAAAGTCTTAAACCTCTTACACAAAACCAATTCAATCACCTATGATCGACCAAAACTTCTGCATATGATTACAACTTTATTCGCACATAGATAATCCCATAACCCACGACCACGATCTACAAAAGAGATCTTACATCATATTTATACCAACTCGGTACCTAAACATTTAGGTTGACCACCTAAAAGACAATACAATAAATCCATTACATAAACCCACAAACCAATGATAAAACAAGTCGACCTAAGACCGAAACAACATTAACCAAACAATAAATCCAACCGGTAACGCATCGGGAGCATCCACCAACACGTTACATAAACCGGTCCATAACCTAACATAATAGTATTAGGTCCAGTGCTAAATGCAACACCACCGATCAACTGAAACACGGACATGATAACCATTAGCATCTCAAAAACCTTCTAGAAGCCGCACCAATGCCACTTATCAAATCCATCAAAAGATCTTCAATGAAGCTCTGTTGGTAAAACCCTTACCGGTAGCCAAAAGGCTTACTAGAACATATCATAGCTTCTAGATCACCAAATCTTGAACCAACTGAATGTGACATGCATCTAAATAATAGAATAACCGAACCAAACCAATTCCACCAATCGGAACATACCGAAGAATACCAGAGATGATCTCCAGATCAACATCACAATCCAACCACTTTATCGGAACCCGATAGACAACCAAACAAGCTAGTGTTGACATCAATGACAAACGTCAATGCAACACATAATCAATTCCTCCAAATTGCCAACAATACCTTTGTCCATAATAGCCATTTCCTGGTCTTTAAGCTCAGCCTCTACTTCATTTTTGTTCACAAAGATATTCCCAAACTTAACCCCATTCCATTCCTTTAGTTTCCCTTTAAGATATTCACAAATGAAGTAGAGGCTGAATACAGTTCCGGTTAAGCTCAAGACCAGAGGTCTTAAACCTCTTACACAAATCCAATTTGATCACCTATGATCGAACAAAACTTCTGCATATGGTTACAACTTTATTCACACACAGATAATCCCATAATCCATGATCATGATCTACAAAATAGATCTTACATCATATTTATACCAACCCGAGACCTAAACAATTAGGTCAGCCACCTAAAAGATAATACAATAAATCCATTACATAAACCCGAAAACCAATGATAACACAAGCCGACCTAAGACCGAAACAACATTTAACCAAACAATAAATCCAACCGGTAATGCATCGAGAGCATCCACCAACACATTACATAAACCAGTCCATAAACTAACATAATAGTTTTAGGTCCGGTGCTAAATGCAAAACCACCGATCAACTAGAACACGGACACAATAACCATCAAAATCCTGAAAATCTTCTAGAAGCCACACCAACACCACTTATCGAATCCATCAAAAGAGCTTCAATGAAGCTCTGCCGGTAAAATCGTTACCGGTAGCCAAAAGGCTTACTAGAACATATCATATCTTCCAGATCACCAAATCCCAAACCAACTGAATGTGACACACATCTGAATAACAAAATAACCAAACCAAACCAATTCCACCAATCTGAACATACCAAAGATGATCTCCAGATCAACATCACAATCCAACCACTCTACTGGAACTCGGTAGACAGCCAAACAAGCTAGTGTTGACATGAATGACAAACATTAATGCAACACATAATCAATTCCTCCAAATTTCCAATAATACCCTGGTCCATAATAGCCATCTCTAGGTCTTTAAGCTCAACGTCTACTTCATTTCTGTTCACAAAGATATTCCCAAACTTAACGAGGAGTTGATTAACTCTTTCAGCGTAGAGCCCTTAACCACATTTTTTCAAATTTAAAGGGGCATCGAATCAGAGCACTATATTGACATATCAAAAGATAAATAGGAAGATGATCAGAAGCAACCATCAAATAGACCCCTGCTTCAAAAATTAAGGGTTTAGAAGCCCAATTACCACCCCAAAAAAATCTATCTAATTTCTCAGTAATGTGCTCCCTTCCAACTCTATGATTAGACCAAGTGAAGGCCCCTTTGTTAGTCTTTACTTCTCACAAATGATTGTCAGAAACAAAGTTTTGGAAGCCCACTTGAGAAACAATAATTCCCACATTACGTCCTTTCTTATCTTCTGATTCCAAAATAGCGTTGAAATCTCCCCCAAGCACCACCAAATCTTGAGACAAATTACTCAAAATCACAGACACTTGTTTCCATGTTTCTAGTTGCAAATTAGCTCTTGTTGGACCATAGACATTAATAAAAAAGAAATCACAATTGATGCCATAAGAATAGATTTTGCACAATTACCATGAGTGCGAATTAATGAGTTCATCCACTTGAATGAGAGCAGGGTTCCAAATGATACCAATCCCACCTGAGGAACCCACAACACTTGAGAAAATCCCTTCCCAAGACCTCTAGGAATTCATCCATCCTTCAGCCTCCTCCAAACTCATCTTGGTTTCTTGAAAGAAAACCAGATTCAGTTTCATCTGTTCAAGCCCACGCTTGATTAGACGACACTTGTTAAAGGCATTGCAACCCCTGACATTCCAACTTATGAGTTTCATTTTCCTTCAGAAAGGGGGCCTCCCTTCCCTATTGAAAGTTTGGATTGACCTTTAGCATTCCCGACCATAGCAATCCAGATTCTATTAGGTTTCCTTCCTCTAGACTTCTTTTCACCTATAGCAGCTTTGTCAAGTTGGGAGTCAGACTGATGGATGGTCTGACTCTCCAGAATGTCCTCTTCATCAAAAGATCCCCAATCCTCCTCCTCATCTTCCCATGCAATATCTTCTCCCCCTTCATCTAGCCCAGTCCTTGCTTCATTAACCAAGCTAGCACATTTCACCAGTTCTTAGAACCAGTTACATTCTGCATGCCTAATCATCTAAGAACCTTCAATACTCGCATCCAGTACATTCATAGAAGCTTCGATCTTGTTGAGGGCTTCTTCCACTAAGTGTGTGTCATCCAGCTGGTTTGCAAACTTGTTCCCTCCTTCCTTGTCATCCCTTTGTATATTTCCTACACTTGAACCTTTTCCCCCCTTCTCTGACACCACCAGAGAAGCTGAAGCCCCATTATCCAATGTATGTTCCTAACCTGGCTCCTTATTCACCCCGAAAAAATGTGCAACTCTATCTTCAAGTGAGGACTCAACAAAATTTCCCTTGGGGCCGATCAAACAGACACCCTCTATGTGACCTTCCTTGTTGCACACCAAGCATTTTTCCAATTGATCTTCAACCTCAATCTGTTGCAGCCAACAACCCACATTTGTAATTTATTTCTAACCATGTCGGTAATGGGAACCGAGGTTTCCAACCAACACAAATTCTTGCATACGAACTAAAATCTTCCTTTTCAATAGCTTCATCCGATTTGAGATAAAACCCTAGTTTATTCCCAATCATTTGGAAAGTCTCCTCGTTCCAATACTCCCTTGGAAGATTATAGAGGTGCACCTAGATGGGAAACTCATCCACAGAGGCCTTAATGGGATTGAAATTTGGTTCCCAATCTCTAATGCATAAACCTCTGCCTCCCAAGAAAAAAGGCCCATTATTTAGTACCTAGTTCTTATCTTGTTATTTTCCGTAATGATCATAAAAAAGTCATTTGGCATCATCTTAATCTCCACATTGAAGGGCCACTTCTCCTCACACCATTTCTTAATATGACACACAGACAACTAGTACCCAAAGTATTTCAGAAAAAACTCCTTTCTCTAAAAAATGCAACTGAATCATTCCAACTTTTGCAATCCAGAAAGAAAGATAGCTTTTGGGATTCCACTAGTTTAGGTTTTACCTTTTTCATTGGCTCCGATCTGGGGATCTTCTTTGGCCTCCATTCCTTTTCATGGATATTTTTCCAGTCCATCTTAGCACTTGCCATGTTGGTACTATGGTTATTAAAGTTGTTATGGTGATCGCTTCTGGATCGGTGAAAGTCCTTTCTCCATCTACCATTTGTCCCGTCATCTCCACCAAACCCCGACACTCTGTTCTGATCCTTCCAAACCCACTTAGGTTTCATCCATGTTCTGAAACTTGGGTTTGCATAGAATCTCGACCTGTCATTCTGCTTGAAATCTCTGAATTCTCTGGGTTGCAACCCCATTCTCCCGCGTGTCGACATTGTCGTTTCCTAAATATTTACATTAATTAATTTTATGCAATTAAATATAGAAAAAATTAAAAAATAATTTTGAGATGTAGAAACATAATATATATTATTTTGAATATTTGAAGATATTTAATGTCATTTATCATATTTTATATAACTTAAAATATAATTAATAATCAATCAAATATATACATATTAATAATAGTGTTTATTTAATATTGTAATTTTTAAATTTATATAAAAATTTATTTGCACCACCACGAACAATAATATTAATCCTTATTTTAGAAACAATGGATTTAATGGATAAAAAAATAATTCAAGTTTCTATCATCTATTAAAATAGATATCATTATGACCCATTCATGGGTTTTCCGGGGTTCATCCTTCGAGTAAGGTGGTTAGGAGAGGTGAAGAGGTGTGGGCTAGGCCGGAGCAGGGATGGATCAAGATCAACTTTGATGGGGCGTCGCGAGGTAATCCATGCATCTTAGGTGTTGGGTGTGTTACTCGTGATGATGAGAGGAAGGTCCTCTTTAAAGGGGCACAAAGATTACAAGATGGGACGAACAATGAGGCTGAGGTGCAGACCACCTTATTAGCGGTGGAATTGGCCAATAACATGAATATCCTGAGAGTGCATCTAGAAAGGGACTCTAAAGTGGTGGTGGATGGAATTATGAAAGGAGTGTCTCCGAGCTGGCGGATTAATATATTCATATCAATTATTTTCTCAAAACTTAATATTTTTTAGGATTTTCGTATTTCTCATATTAGGAGGGGGGGAATGAGGTGGTAGATGCATTGTCCAACGTGGCGTGTGAATTAGATATATGTGTGATGAGATGGTGGGGGTGATGAGGCTATTGTCTAATGGCATTCTTAGCTGGCCTGTATGATTTTCATACTTGACTATTAATGTGAAGTGTGTGATGAGGACGTCTAGTTCTCTTTCTGTGTATATAGGTTGGCTCATCTGAAGTTGGTAATTAATGCCGATTTATGCTACAATGACGACAGAGCTTGAGGTGAGTGCATTTATGGAGAGAGTGGGGAAGCGTGTGTCATTCCTTGTATTCAGGAAGATTTTTGGTCCGCGAAAGTGGTTTATCACCAGAAAGATTGAGGTTGGCACTCTGGTTTATAGATTGCAATGGAGGCCAATTTCACACTGAAAACCTCCATACTCCTCACTAGATTTTGGGGACCAGTCTCAGAGTGGAGGCTAAAGAACATGTTTCACTCTAAGGACCCTTTGTTGATTAAGAGTGTGCAGTTGGTCCTCGGTGAAGAATTAGGAGTGATTGGTCATAGATATCGGACCTGTGCAAATTTATACTCCCTTATCATGGCGTGGGGACTTGAGCTGGATTCTTCATGTGAGCAGGTTCAGAAGGTAATGAAGGCGATAGTACCAATAGAGTTCCTTGACAACATGCAGTCGCTTCCAGAGTGGGCTATACTAGGCGAAGATTTTGACATTTCTGAAGGGGTGTTGGAACTCCATCAAGACTAGAGAGACAAGTATATCCCCTTTCTTAGATGGCAGGAGGCGGTGAAGGCAAGATTCAGAGTGACGGCGAGGAGAGGGTGGGAGACGCTGAAGATGTTTACACAAATTATGGATCCGGAGGAGGTGATTCGTCAAGATCGAGCGGAAGTAGGAGATGAGGATGTGATAGGCTGAAGGCTAAGGCCAAGGACCAGAAGCACGGAGGTTGATGTCGGGCAGGAAACAAACTCTGGTTATCCTTCAAGGTAGTTCTCTATGAATTGTATATAATGTGTGGTCTTTGTTTGGGAGTTTATTCCCGTTTTTATGTTTATCGGACAATGTCAAATTTGGTTTATCATGCTCTATATCGACTAGATGCATTTTTGTGTGTAGTGATACCGTAGAATTTTTTTTGGGTTGGTGGTTTGCAAAGTTGGTTTTGGGTGGCTGGTTTTGTCTGGGCTGGGTGGTTGGTGGTTTTGTGGGTGGTTCTATGATAGAAACTGTTTCCTCTTTTGAAGTTGTACCTTTCTTTTTCTATATAATAAAAACCAATATTAATTATAAAAAATAGATATTATTATTTATTTATTTGATCAAATAAGAAATTTATTGATGGAATAAAATTATGTTTCTAATTTTTTATGAAAAAATATTTAAGATAATCTTACTTTTAAAAATTTGTAAAAACTAAAAATCATTTATAATTTATCATGTAAAAATAATTTAAATTAATATTAAACTAAAAGTCAATCTAACATTTAAAGCTTCTTACATTTGATAATGTTTTATTTTTAATTCTTATTTCACAAATAATGGATTTACTATTAAAAATCAATTCAAATTTCTACCACCTATTAAAATAGATATCATTATTTATTTGATCGAATAAGAAATCTACCGTTTGTTTCTAATTTTTTGCAAAAATATATTTAAGATAATCTTACTTTTAAATTTTTTAAAATTTGTAATTACTAAAAATCATTTATATTTTATCATGTAAAAATAATTTAAAGTAATATTAAATTAAAATTTAATCTAACATTTAAAACTTCTTATATTTTGATAATGTTTTATTTTTAATTCTTATTTCACAAAATATGAATTTACTATTAAAAATCAATTCAAATTTCTACCACCTATTAAAATAGATATAATTATTTATTTGATTAAATAAAAATAAAAAACTATTTAAAATAATCTCACTTTTAAAAATTTGTAAAAACTAAAAATTATTTAAAGTAATATTAAATTAAAAGTTAATCTAACATTTAAAGCTTCTTATATTTTGATAATGTTTTATTTTTAATTCTTATTTCACAAAATATGAATTTAGTATTAAAAATCAATTCAAATTTCTACCACTTATTAAAATAGATATAATTATTTATTTGATTAAATAAGAATTAAAAACTATTTAAAATAACCTTACTTTAAAAAAATTGTAAAAACTAAAAATCATTTATATTTTATCATGTAAATATACTTTAAATTAGTTTTAAATTAAAATATGTTTATAAATTGATATAATTTAAAAGTAAGGACAATTTAAATATTTCTTTAAATATATAAGGTTTAAAATTAGATTATGTGGCATTTCAAGCGTCAAAATTACATTTTTAAAAGATTTATTAAATTTATTTATAGAGAAATAAAATTTTATTGTGTTAGGAACCAGGAAGGACAACTGAGAGAGTGGGGGTGGGGGGTGAATAAGTTGTCAATAAATTGCAACCCAAAACAGATTACTCCAACTTAAAACTCAGTGCCGGTAAAACAAATTAATAGTTATAGTAATACCGGTACAACTTAATGCATGAAACAAAAAGCAAAAGAACATCCACAACACATGACACAAAGATTTTGACGTGGAAACCCCGTAAGGGGAAAAACCATGGTGGGAAACCTTACCCACAATCAGATGATTTTGTTGCAGATAGTATGTGAATACAATAATGGGGTCTGCACATGCAGAAAGGCCAACCGCCTAGAGCTCACTACTCAATCATAAAATTAGGAGTTTCACTGACTACACAGTTGGATGGTTAAATCCAATAATCAATGTACTGCTTCAATTTAGCATCTTCAATGCCCGATTTAGTACCCGTTTAAGCTCTGCACATGAGGACTAAACACCTTCATGACCTTTAACACTCCTTTCAACCTTTAGATGATATCTACATGATTCGCACAAGAATATCCTTGTTTTCGCTCTTCACAATAATCTCAACACATACACACTTCTTCCAAATAAGATCTTACAATTATTTATACAAAACCTAAGACCTAACCATTAGGTTAGCCCCCAAAAGATATTAGATTTAAATCAATTACAAAATAAGTCTTGGTGCAATACAATATGTCGGCCTCAATACATTTACACATTATCCAATCAATAAATCATTTTCAAAATGTGTCGTGCTGATCTGGAACATGCTTTCTATGCCGGTTCATAACCTGGACCTATCTGCCAGTAAAGGCAAATATGTGAACTAGATCAGTCCAATATGCAAAATGCCGAATGCAAACATCCAATCCATGTCTTCAACATAACCAAATGATCTCCAGATGATAGCAAGTCATCATCAACTTCCTGAGCTGTCAGTGAAACATATATCGGTAACTGTGCATAAGCCAATATCCATACCGGGACCACAATGTGTCGGTTCATCAACAAACCAATATAACCAGAGTGCCAAATCAACAATGTAGACCTCCAAAAAGATAAGTGTTGACATTAATAACATGACAAATTCATCCATAATACCAACAATCTCCCCCTTTGGCATTGATGACAACACTAGATGGAAAAACATCTAAGTGCCAAAAATAGAATGCCAACAATCTCCCCCTAAATAGATCAACACAAAGTTCTGTACCAAAAATATAACCAAAACCAAAATACATCTCTCCCCAATATTCAAAGTATAATTTTTTTCCATAGACATCTCTCCCCCTTTCACATCAAATGCCAAAGTAGTTAAAAATCAAAAATCAGAACATAACATACAACTAACTACTCCCCTTGAGCAGTAGCTCTCCTTCATCAAACCGGAAAAAGCTTTTTCTGTTAATCCCTGTCGGTTTGATGCCAATCTGCATCATTTAAGTCTCTGCCAGTGGGGTGAATACCCCAAGCTTCTCTCTGAGATATTCAAATGTTTCCTTAGGCAAATGCTTTGTAAAAATATCCGCAATTTGCTCTTTAGTGTTCACATAAACCAATCTCACTTCATTTGCTTCAACATTTTCTTTTAGAAAATTATACTTAATAGAAACATGCTTTGTTTTAGAGTGAAATACCAGATTCTTTGATATATCTATTTCTGTTGAGTTATCACAGTAAATAACTACCGGTTCATTGCATTTTACCTTGATATCCTTCAACATTTGCTTGATCCATAATACCTGAGTGCAATTAGTTGCTGCTGCAACATATTCTACTTCTGGTGTAGATAATGATGTGCAAGTCTGCTTCTTGCTGATCCATGAAACTAATCTTCTTCCAAAAAAGAATGTGCCACCAGTGGTACTCTTTCTGTCATCCACATCTCCTGCCCAATTTGCATCTGTATATGTACATAACTCAAAATTGTCATCCTTAGGATACCATAAACCAAGATTTGTTGTGCCTTGCAAGTACTGAAAAATCCTTTTTACTGTAGTTTCATGATTTTCTTTAGGATTTCTTTGAAATCTTGAAACAATACATACTCCATTCATTATATCAGGTCTAGTTTGTGTCAAATACAATAACCCTCCAATCATAGATTTGTACCTTGTCGGATTTATAGGTGCTGAATCATCCTTTGGTGTCAATTTATCAGTTGTAGTTATAGGAGTACTTACCAGTTTGGAGTTTTCCATTCCAAATTTCTTCAAAAGTTCTTTCAAGTATTTTTTTTCACAAATGAATATACCTTTATCTATTTGAGAAATCTGCAAACCTAGAAAAAATTTCATCTCTCCAATCATAGACATTTCAAATTCTTCTTTCATCTTATTAGCAAAATATTTGCATAACTCTTCTTCTCCTCCAAAAATGATATCATCCACAAATACTTCAATAATCAAAATGTTATCATTGGTAATTTTGTAATAAAAATTACCATCAACATTACCTTTTGTGTATCCTAGCTTTAAAAGATATTTATACAGTCTAGCATACCATGCTTTGGGAGCTTGCTTCAATCGATATAAAGCTTTTCTTAATCTACAAACCATATCCTTATCATCTGTTAATGAAAATCCATCAGTCTGCTCAATGAAAACTTCTTCTTCAAGATCTCCATTCAAAAATACATATTTTACATCCATATGATAAACCTTGTAGTTCTTGTGAGCCGCAAATGCAAGAAATAGTCTTACTGCTTCAATTATGGCTACCGGTGCAAAGGTTTCACTATAGTCAATTCCTTCTTTCTAAGAATAACCTTTACAAACTAATCTTGCTTTGTTTCTGATTACTTCACTGCCTTCATTCAGTCTATTTCTAAATACCCATTTAGTTCCAATTACATTTTTGTCTTTAGGCCGGGGAACTAATGTCCAAGTATTATTCTTTTCAATCTATTCTAATTCTTCTTCCATTGCTTTTATCCAATGTTTATCTTTACATGCTTCAACAACTGATGCTAGTTCAACTTGAGAGATTAAACATACCTCTTCATTTGCCAATCTTCCTCTTGTCATAACACCTTGATTTTTATTTCCAGTTATCTAATTTTCTGAATGATTCAATCTTACATACCTAGGTTTTTTCTGATCTTCATTCATAGGCTGCTGTTCTTCAGTCACAGTTGAGTTCTCTAATGATGTTGGTGTGACTGGTTCTTCATTTTGTTCTGCTGCAATCTGTGCCAGTTGATTTATAATCAATTCTACTACCTGTTCAGATCTTGATTCTCCTCTAAAATGTTCATCTATCTTCACATTAGTACTTTCAATGATTTTCTGCAATCTTTTATTATAACATCTATATGCCTTGCTTCTAGTTGAATAACCAAGAAATATTCCTTCATCACTTCTAGGATCAAATTTGCCAATAGATTCATTTCTCATAATATAGCATTTTCTTCCAAATATTATGAAATACTTAAGAGTAGGAATATGACCGAACCATAGTTCATAACGGGTCTTACCGGTTTCACCTTTGATGTGAACTCTATTGAAAGTATAAACTGTTGTATTTACTACTTCTCTCCAGTACATATGAGGTAGATTTTCTTCCATTAACATGGTTCTTGATACATCCAGTATAGTTTTGTTCTTCCTTTCCACAACTCCATTCTGCTGGGGTGTCTGGGGTCCTGATAGTTGTCTTTTGATTCCATTCTCTTCACAGTATGCATTGAGTTCCCTAGATTTGAATTCTCCTCCTTGATCAAATCTCAAACACTTCATTTTCTTGTTGGGTTCATTCTCTACCATTGCCCTGTATATCTTGAATCTCCCAAAAGCTTTTGATTTCTCCCTGAGAAAGGTAACCCAACACATTTAGAATAATCATTAATTATTAGCATAAAGTATCTATCACCTTGAGGACTTCTTGTTCTTGTTGGACCACATAAATCGGTACGAATTAAATCAAGAATATTATTGGATTTCTCAGAAATGCTCTTAAATGTTGTTCTAACTTGCTTTCCCATTTGACATTCCTTACATACCAGATTATGAGGTTTCACAATTTTAGGTAAATCCCTTACTGCCTTGGTTAAACTGATCTTTACAATGCAATCAAAATTCACATGACAGAGTCTTTTATGCCATAACCAACTTTCATCAATCTGAGCAATCAAACATATCTTATTGCTGGTATTCAAATGAAAGATATTACCTTTAGTGTGATTACCGGTTGCAACCTCCAATCTAGTTCAGTTTATGATTTTGCATTTTCTATTCTTGAATTGTAATTGAAATCCTTTTTCCACTAATTGACCAACACTCAAAAGATTATGCTTTAAACCTTGAACATAATAAACATTGTCAGTATTGTGCTTACCATCCAAAGATATAGTGCCTCTTCCTTTGATCAAACAAGCTTTGTCATCTCCAAATCTTACTTGACCTCCATGATATTCCTGTAATGATAAGAATTTTCTTTTATCACCAGTCATATGATGCAAGCATCCACTATCAATTATCCATTCATCCTTTTCTTCAATTTTTGCTGCTAATGCCTGCTCTACTAGTTTGACAACAGGTGTCGGCTAATCTTCTTTTATTGCAACAAATGCCCATCCACTATCTGCTGGATCTTCATCAGAATCATTTGTAACACCTTCATCTGCATAGTAACATGACTTATCTCTATTTTTCTTAGATTTGTATCTCTGATATTCAAGGTTAGGCTTATATGTTCTCTTTGCCTTATCTCTTAGTCTTGAATGTCTATCAGGACACCTAGACGCCATATGACCGACTTTATTGCAATTAAAACATTTGAAAGGTGCTTTACCTTCATACTTACTTCCTGCTAGACCTATAGGTATCTTCCTTGCAAATAGTGCTTCAAGTTCTTTTGCATAAAGTGCTTTCTAATCAGATTTGTCAGATGATGATGATGATGCTTTGAAGGCTATATCAGTCTTGACTATAGCAGCATGACCAAATTCTTCAAGCTCAAATGCTGAAAGTTTTCCAACCAATGTATCTCTAGATACTGATGTATTAGGCATTGTTCTTAACTCATTAATAGTTGTCACTTTCATTTTGTAAGCCGGTGGCAAAGCTCTTAAAACTTTAGAAATAATTTCATCTTCACTTAAAGATCCTCCACATCATTGTATTCCCAAAACAATTTCATTAACTCTTTCCATAAATGCAGAAATTCTTTCATCCTCTTCCATTTAAAATTTTTTCATACCTGACCCGGTAACATTCCAGTTGCAATTTTGACAGTGGAATCTCCTTCATTCAATGTTTCCAATTTATCCCAAATAGCTTTTGCTGTAAATTTGTCTAATAATCCCATGATTTGTTGATCTGATAATATGCTTAGAAGTGCTTCTCTTGCTTTGCAATCATTCTCCAAGTCTTTAGCCAAGGTTGGTGGATTAGGGTTATTTTGATTAGGAGCAACATAGCCATGGTTTGTAACATCCCATATCTCTCTTCCAATGCAGTTTAGATGTGTCTCCATTCTGATCTTCCATATACCATAGTTAGTTCCATCAAGTTTGGGATTGTCCTTCCTGAAGATATTTACTTCCATAAGATCTCCTCAAGTTGTTAGGCTTCGACAAAAAGGGGACTAGGCTCTAATACCAATTGTTAGGAACCAGGAAGGACATCTGAGAGTTTGGGGGGGGAATCAATTGTCAATAAATTGCAACCCAAACAAATTACTCCAACTTAAAACTCAGTGCCGGTAAAATAGATTAATAGTTATAGTAATACCGGTACAACTTAATGCATGAAACAAAAAGCAAAAGAACATCCACAACACATGACACATAGATTTTGATGTGGAAACCCTATAAGGGGAAAAATCACAGTGGGAAACGTTACCCACAATTAGATGATATTGCTGCAGATAGTATGTGAATACAATAATGGGGTCTACACATGCAGAAAGGCCAACCGCCTAGAGCTCACTGCTCAATCACAAAATTAGGAGTCTCACTGACTACATAGTTGGATGGTTAAATCCAATAATCAATGTACTGCTTCAATTTAGCATCTTCAATGCCCGATTCAGTACCAGTTTAAGCTCTGCACACCTTCATGACCTTTAACATTCATTCCTTCAACCTTCAGGTGATATGTGTGATTCGCAAAAGGATCTACTTATTTTCACTCTTCACAATAATCTCAACACATACACACTTCTTCCAAATAAGATCTTACAATTATTTATACAAAAACTAAGACCTAACCATTAGGTCGGCTCCCAAAAGATATTACATTTAAATCAATTACAAAATAAGTCTTGGTGCAATACAATATGTTGGCCTCAATACATTTACACATTATCCAATCAATAAATCATTTCCAAAACGTGTCGTATTGATCTGGAACATGTTTTCTTATGCTGGTTCATAACCTGGACCTATCTGCCAATAAAGGCAAATATGTGAACCCGATCAGTCTAATATGCAAAATGCCGAATGAAAACATCCAATCCATGTCTTCAACATAACCAAATGATCTCCAGATGATAGCAAGTCATCATCAACTTCCTGAGCTATCGGTGAAACATATACCGGTAACTGTGCATAAGGCAATATCCATACCGAGACCACAATGTGCCGGTTCATCAACAAACCAATATAACCAGAGTGCCAAATCAACAATGTAGACCTCCAAAAGATAAGTGTTGACATCAATGACAAAACCAACACAACACATGACGAATTCATCCATACTACCAATATATTGATAGCAAGAGAGGGAGAGAGAGCGAAATTGGGATAGAAAGGAGAGATAGATAAATAAATATAGTGAAAAATATTGAGGGTTAGAGAAATAAATAAATAGAAAGGGAGAGATGAAGAGGGAGTGAGAGAAATAGAGATATAATGAGGGAGATAATGAGAGAGAGAGATATAAGGAGTGAGAGGAAAAGAGAGAAATATGAAGGAGAGAGAAGTAGAGATATATAAAAGGAGTGATAGCAAGAGAGGGAGAAATAAGGATAAAGAAAGGGAGAGATAGGAATAGAAAGGAGAGATAGAGAAATAAATATAACTTGAAAAAATATTGAGGTTGAGAATGAGAGAGAGGGGGGGAGATAAATATATAGAATGGGAAAGATGGAAGGAGAGAGGAAGAGGGAGGGGGAGAAATAGAGATAGAAAGAGGGAGACAATGAGAGGGGAGAAAAGGAGACATAGAAAGATAAATCTACTAGAAGTAATATAGAGAGAAAGGTAGAAGGATATAAAGAGAGACTCTAGGAGAGATAGAGTTAATAAAAGAGAGAGAGAGAGATAATGAGGTATAGATAGAGAGGGAGAGGGGGAGATGGAAAGATATAGCTATAAGGAGCATGAGACAGATAAATGAGGTAACTGAGAGAAGAAGGGAGAGATAAAGATAGAGATAGGGAGTGAGAAACAAGGAGTGTGTGTGAAAATGTGAGACATGTTGAGATGGAGGTGGGGAGGAGTAACGAGGAGTGTGTGAGCAAGAAAGAGAGAGAGAGATAGATGATAGAATAAACAAAGAGATATAGAAAGAGGGAGTGACATAGAGAGAGAGAGAGAGAGAGAGAGAGAGAGAGAGAGAGAGAGAGAGAGAGAGAGATAACTTAATTGTATTATATAGATTAAAATAAAAATTCAAAATATAATTGTTCTACAATAAATTAAAATTTTAATAAGATAAATAATTATTAATCAATTTTATTTGAATAACTTTTAATTATTATTTGCAATTTTATAAAAAGAAAAAGAATTAAAAATAAATTTTAAACTTACATCTAAATAAAAAATTAAAATAGAGTAAAATAAATGCAAAGTCAAAATATATGAAAATACAAATATTAATAAAAATAAAAATTTAAAAAAATTATAATGAATAATAAATATTTAAATTGAAAAATTATTAGATAAAATATTAAACTATTTTTGAGAATTTATTAGAATTAAAATATTAATAAAATATGTACCTAAAAAATATAATTAATGAATTACAAACAACATTAACATTAATCGAATCACAATCCAATTCCTAACCTTAAGATTTATCATATCTTGAATAATGTATTAAGTAGTTAGTTAGGGTACGTTCTTGCATTAATTAGATAAGATCTTTCCAGGTTGTATTGTGTCTAATAACTTAACTATAATTGCCACTTGTGTGCACCTTAGGCTATAATTAAATCATAATTAAGTATTATAAGGCTCATGGTTAGAATTATTAATTTTTAATATCAATTTATAAATTTGATATTAATAAATATATATATTTTTAAATTAAATATTTTTAAGTACAACTCTATTTCTATGTGGGATTAAGTATTATTGGATTTAAAATTATTAATCAAATCACTACAATATTTTTAAAGCTTAAAATTAATTCTAAACTTATAATAAATTGTAATTTTTATACAAATAAATTAAATTAAATTTAAAAATAAATCAACAATGACTAATTATGATTCTAGAATAAATTAAAGACTAAAATCGAGATTTGAAAGTGACTTTCTATTCTATTTTATTTTTTTGGATGCAAATCATTTCATATTATAATTTTTAAAAGATTAAAAAATTAAATAAAATTAAATAATCAAATACCAAACAGATGCATATTAAATAAAAAATGTTAGTGTAGGTTTTTTATTTTCCTTATGCTAGGGGTATTTATTTTCCCCACACATATTATTTAAGCTTGCTTAGGGAATCAGGAGTGGTTAATATGAAGACACGTGGCAAAATACTTCAGCTACATGTGTAACTCTCCACCTCACATGGGTAGTTGAGTTACACACCTTCTTTTGGCTTGTTGTGTCACCTCTCATAACCACTATTTTGTCATTTACTAAGTAGGTTATGGGGTAGTTGGGTTTCTCACCCTCTTTCGGCTTTATGTGCCACTTCTTATAACTCCTTTTTTGTTTTCATGTAAGGAGGTTATGCCACATGTTTTGACATTTACCAAGTAGGTAAAAACCTCCCACCTTTTATGGAGTAGTAGGTAAAACCTCCCACTATTTATGCAGGTGGGAGTTAATGCACCTCTTGGATATACATGCTATTATTTTCCTATATAATGAGCACTATACTCTCACTTTCACTAGTTCAGTGGTAGCTTGGTGAGAGTCTTCTCCAAAATTCTCTTCTGTCTCTATTTTTTTACTCATATCAATTTTATTTTCATTCAACTATTTTGATCTTTGATCATCTATTGCTTGGAGTTGCATGTGATCTACAACCAACATCAGATCCTAGCCCAATTCTTGCTTCTCGTAGAATCTAACATGGTATCAGAGTTGTGTTGTCTGGTATAGCTCATTGTTTTTTTGATTTATTTGAGAGATTTGAGACTATTAGATAACTTATATTTTCCTTAAAAACCAAGTATGCTCTTCTTCTGCATTCTCATGTGACCTAGAGAATTAGAATAGTTTAAAGGAAAATAAGCTTCTAGATTAATCTGGTTTATTATATATGTGTTCCTTTGAGATTTGGGTGATTGCAACATTTTGGTAATAATGGAAGCTTATTCAACATTTCCAAAGTGTCTAGAAGGCTTGAGAAAGTCAAAAGTGACTTTTATTTCACCAAAATCAGAATTTGGAGGACACAATAAAAAAAAACTAGAGTGAATTATTTTTTAATGGAGTTGTTTTTATTTTGGCTTTATAATTCCAACTTCCCCTTATTTGTAGAAAAAAAGATTTCAAGGTTTTCTTCCCTACATCGAAAATCTTCTGGGTTTTTGGTGTTTTCCCAGAAAATTAATACTTTTTGCATAAAACAAGTTTGAATAGGGCGTGAGCCATTTTTCTAGCTGGCAGATTCAACAACCTCTCTTAAAAGTAGCATAACTTTTGCCTCGGGTGTTAGATTTTTGCAAATGAGTACTTGATGGAAAGATGGAAATGAGCACTTTGCATTCACACTGGTCTCATTGAAAAATTCTGCCTTTTCCCATTAGATATTGCTAGTTGATTATTTTTTCTTCTACATGTCATATCTTTCACCTCACAATTCTGTTTCTAAAAAATGAATAGTTGTTCGAAAGGTATTGAGAAGTATTCCACAACTACAAGGCTATTTTTTTTCAAATTTTTTTATTAAATTTCTTTTTCTTAACACTTTCTATTTTTGACCATGGAGCCTTATAAAGCATTGTAATATAATAAAAAGCCTTGCAAACACACTAATTATAAAGTGCCAACCTTGTAATATATAGGGGGGGGGTGATTTATGAGACTAGTGGAAAGGGGGTGTGTCTCAAGTGTCTTCTTTCTTTCACTTTTCCCAATTATTTGCAATCTTCTTTTTTTCTATCATGGATGCATCTACAATTCCTCTTTTAACACCATATAATTATTTTGAATGAAAATCTAAGATGATAATATATCTGAAAAGACATGGATATCATTGTGTTACTATGGGATTTGAAACTGAACCTCAAGATGATGTAGAAAAGATAAAATGGTTTAATAAATGTGATGAAGCTTTTGGTACTTTGTATATGTCAGTCTCTCCTGACCTTCTTTTTCACATTGAATCTGCCACTTCACCAAGTGCAGTGTGGACCACTTTGGAAAACCTCTTTGGTAAGAAAGATGAGCTAAGAGGTCATCAGTTGGAGAATGAACTCATAGGGTTGAATCCAACCAATTTTGACACTACACACGACTTATTCACAAAACTCAAGTCTGTAAGATTGCAGTTGGAATAGTATGGAATTAAGAAAGATGATAAGCAACTGATCTCGAGTATTCTTTCTAAGCTTGTTCCTAACTATTCAATGTTTGTTTTTATATTCTATGCTACAAAATGTGCCCTAGATATGCGTTGATTAATATATTTATCACCTAACTCTATATTCTCATGCCCACAAAGGTGACAAATATAACCATAGTTGAACCGGTCTAAACAAACTATCTACTGACTGATTCTCTACTTATTTTACAAGGTGGCAGTTACCTTCATATGATATTCAATGAATAAAGAATCAATTGAAATTCTTTTAACCCGAAAGAAAATAAGGAAATATATTTTAACTAGAAAGCTTTGTAAAGGCATCCATAAAATACAAAACACTTTTTAGCTTTTCCAAATTTTGAATCAACCAGATCACCATAAAATATCATTCACAGTTAATATTCTTGCAGTAACATAAAACTTTAAATCATCCACCATCTCAAATATAAATCCATCCACTGATAACCATTCAAAAGAACAGAAAGCATCCACACATCATAATTCAAAGATTATGAATATTTGAAAGCCCACCAACAATTTTTCTATATTCAAAACAGTAAACAAAAATATACTTACAAAAGTTTTTGCTCTTAAGAGTAAAAAAAAGTTTGCCCAAAAGATTCTAAAATAAAACCGAGTCCATCTATTTAAAACATTTAGAGTAATGGTTTCTTGAAGACAACCGTTATTTCAAATAAGTCTTTAGGCTTTCAAGCCAATAATTAAGAAAAGTAATAAAATAAAAATATCATGAAACTGCCACCGCCTACTCAACTTCTGGTTCATTATCACAGATGACCTCCACTTCCTATTCAACATGTGCCACTTCTTGGGCTTAAAGTCTTTGTTTGTATTCACGATCGACTCCAAGCTCAGGTCCTCTGGTACTGCTGTGATGCACAATCTTGTTCTCTATTTTGAAATTAACCTATCAGTAGTGGCTATGTTCTTGTGCATTTCATCCATCCCAGACTTAGAGGTAGTGGTATGCATTTGCAAGTGACACAATCCCTTAAAGGATTCCAAAGAAATATTTTGAGTATCTCTGATGTTCTTCTAATAATTACCCTTGAACTGGCCCATCATCTCACCAAGTACTCATACATTTTCCTCAAAGCTATCCACAAGGTCAACATCCAAAGCATAGAGGTTATTCTTTACTTTTAACATATCATTCAAGTAGTGTTTTAAAGCATCATCAATGTCATTGATATAATCATGATAAATCCTTTCTTTCCACTCCAAAGCTTCACACTAGGTAAGATCAACATCCTTAGGTAGTCTACCAATTTTTCAGTCATTAGAATGGCACGATTCAATGATATGAGCTCTTTAACCTCCTTTGAAAGCACAAATATGCTCCCATGTTCTTTCCTGACCTGTTGTAGCTAAGCTAATTATTCCTTTCTTTTATTCCAAAAGTTCACATATAACACTCTGAATTTAGTGATGTAACTGACACCAATTATATATGTTTCATCTATCCATTCAGTGACAACTTTAGCATATCCCAAATTATCTTTGATATTTTTCACAGTATCTTGATTAAGTCCCTACACATGCAAACTTGAAGCCTCCCTGGCAGTAGGATTTATATTAGAAATGAAATCCTTCAATGACTGCACTTGGGATTGTAGCTCCAAGTTCTTTTTCTTTTTTTCTTGGGCCCTTTTAATCAATACATGGACTGAAAAGTTGGCATAGATGTATACGTCCCCTTCTAAAGTAGAAGGTCCCATATCAACATGACTGATCTTATAATCGTTTTCTGTTGTGTCACTTGCATTCATATCCTTAATAAGATCAACAATTTCTAGGAGTTGATGACCATATACAGAGTCAGAAATGATCCTAGACATTCGCTTAGCCTTTTTAGTCTTGCGATAACTTTGTAGCAGCAGTGCAACTATATCTATCTCACTGGAAATAGGGGTGGACACTTTTCTTTTCTTTTCTACCTCTATCTTCAGCCATGCTGGAGAGGTTGTTTCAAGTCATGATTCTTTATTAATAATGCTCGAGGTATTTTGCACACGAGAGGAAGGGATTTCAAGCAAGCCAAAAAAATAATGATCATCAATTATCTGTTAGTAAATACCTTCAAAATCAACAAGGAGTTATTTCCCTTTTGGTGGCACAATCATGTCATCCTACTCACAGGTTGATTTCAGTTTAGCAACAACTTCTTCAGGCCTCTCTCCATCGCCACTTGACTGAGAGCCTCAGTTCGATAACCTATCTGCAGACTTAACTATTGATGTTGGAATAACGAAAGAAGAAACTACCCCTTGCACCCTGTGGGATGATGACCTTTGGCTTTGTGAGGATCTGACTTGTTGTTTCCACTTGCCATTTAACTAGTCGGATGTCCTTCTCAACATTAGAGCGGTGCGAAGCATTAGGTCTAAGACCTTTTCTTTAGACCAATCAATTTTTGTGGGGGCTGCATCAACAAGATTATGATACTTTGGGTCAATGATTACCTCATCTTCAATCGCATCATCAAGAACATTAAAGGAAACACCAAAAGTGAGGATTTTCTGTAGAGAGAGCTTCATGAAACTTGTCTTAAATACTTCAACATCATCTTGACAATCCTCCCAGAAATCTTCAAGCTTAGGTCGATGCATGTAACCTTTGGCTCCATACAAATGGTGCTCCACACATCCCTTGCTATGAAAACTACTTCTAGATGACAAAGATAGAAAATGAAACTTCTCCATAATTGTTCCCATGACCTTAGAAACACTATTTGTTTTATAAGAAAAATGAATTGTGGACAATGGGAAGGAGTATCCTTTCTTCCCCATTTTCAAATATTTAACATTTACAACAGCCATTTGGCAGCAAACTTTGAGAAACATAATATAATCAGATGGGAATTGAGGCAACTTTAGCGGGGCCTTCTCAAAACCTCAAATTCTAAGGTATATGAGCCTATCTAATTGGGTGTAGAAACTTCCAAATTTCATCACAAAGGTAGCAGAGTCATGGGAAATTCATAGGCCAGGGTTTCCTTCTAATTTTCTAACCATACCCATCAAGAATGCATCATTGACACGGGAAAAAGCTTGCATACCCTTATACATGGTGAGTTGGGGGAATTTTCAATAGATGAGTATGAATGTAGGGAGAGGGTGATGCAATTCCAGACTCGACCAAGAAGATTCTTGGCTAGTTAGGATGAAAATCAGACATGAACACATATGACAAACTAGGGACTGACGAAAATTCCACAATTGTTCATTCAAGTGATAGCTAGTGATAGAGGCCCAATCAATAAAACTCCTAGGAGCATAAATTATAAGAATGGAATGACACATCCGAAACTCATAAGAATCAGCGCAAGCATTTCCTCCAACATGGTGCAAGAGGGCTATAATTTCTGCAAGTTCATCCTTAAAGTGCAACCTTTTAAATTTGGTGGGCAATTGAGACTTACCTCCCTTTCCAGACTTTAACCAATTTCTGGTAATGCAATTCATACACCAATCCCCATACGTTTGGAAATACTCTTCACCAACTAGAATAGACATGTTTTCAGAGGCTTTTCTCTCAGGAAGGCACAAAGCATGGGATATGCTCTCGAAATTAATCTGTGCCACACCCTACCACCTTCTGCTTTGATTTATTGTGTCTCTGGGCTGTATCTTTTAGAGCATGCAACAATTAAATCTATGTAGGGAACCACGGGTGTAAAACCAGCTGCAAAAGCCAAGCCACACTAAAAAATTCTTTCTCACAATAGAGCTCTCTCACTTCCTTCAAGCTCTTACAAGAAAGTATCTAGGTTCAATTGCTCTACTTTCATGTCTCGCACGCCTACCCAGTGATTTTGTATCACACTCTGCATGGACACAGGCTATATATCGTACCTTATAAAAACTAAAAAAATGAAAACTGGTTCAAAAATCATCTGCCACTCCGTCCATGTCCTCAAGTGATGTCACATGCCTTAAATGTTGCATTTACTTCACCTTTCAAGACAATCCTTTAATTTGGCTCATTCCTAGTGACAAGGCAAACAATATTAGTCCATACAATGATTTGACACAAATGCGATGCCCCAAGACCTAGGTGAGACTGACAAGTCACTCACTATGGGAAAATATGAACTTAGGAACCTACAGTCAAGACTTACAAACTTTTCACAACCTACACTAGAGCGACTGAAACACAATGGGAGATTGGATGATCAGAGGTTTTCGAAACTTTCTAACCCTGCAACAAGCTTTGAAAAGGGACACATCATGTGACATGACTTCAAAAAATCATAAAGCCTGCAACTGGAAGCTTAAAACATGAAGCGATAAGGAACACTTAGAAATTGGGATGGTGGCTCCAAATTTAGAAAAGGGGGTAACATATTGGCTTTAAATAGGGACAAGGACTATTTAGGATGCAGAGGATCAAAAAAAACTTGGCATAAGCCTTATTCATTGGGAAATAGAGAAGAAAGAAAACAATACACAACATACTAAACTAGAGAAAAAAAAAACTATGTACAAAAGGGACAAAACTGCTTCATTTAAAGATTTTTTCAGATCTTGCCTATTATAGGCAAGAGGCAATGGAGTACCATCACGATAGGCCAACAGAAAAGAATTATTGCCAAGGGCTTGCCTGATCTTAAAAGGTCCTTTCCATAATGAATCAAACTTCTTATGTGAACCTTTCAGCTCTCTCCTCTTGTCCCAAAGAAGTACCATATCTCCAACTAAAAAATTTCTCTGCTTGGCTCTTTTGTCAAAATTCTTCTTGACCATCTATTGATGGTGAGCAATTTTATCTATTGCCACATCCCTTTGTTCTTCCAATTTATTCAAGTACATGATCCTCTTCTCCACCACAAACTGGAATTGCTCATCCTCAATAGCCTTTTGCAAATTAAGTGCGGAGAGTTCTAATGGAAAGGGCAAAGCACTCTTTACTCCATAACCTAGCTGAAAAGGAGACATACCTATAGCTCTTTTATATGTTACCCTATTAGCCCACAAAACATCATATAGTATTTTATGCCATTCCCTCTAGTTCTCATCCACTAATTTTTTAATGATGGAGGCAAGATTCTTGTTGGTAGACTAAGCCTGTCCATTCCCTTGAGGGCAATAATCTGAGGAGTGTGCCAGGCTTATGCCATTCTCATAGCAAAACAAGGTAATTTCAGTTGATGAAAAATAACTGGAATTGTCAACAACCAGTTTTTAAGGTACTCCAAATCTCACCAAGATATTTTCTTTCAAAAAATTGCATACCACCTTAGAAGAAGTATGCTTTACAGGGATGGCTTCTACCCATTTGGTAAAATAATTAGTGGCTATTAAGATATGAGTATGTCCATCACAAGATTGTGGATTGATCGGACCTATAAAATCAATACCCCACTACTAAAAAGGTTCATCAATCACGATAGGTCTCAAGGGTAATGTAGCTAAATGAGGTCTACTGGTAAACATTGCACAATTCTCACATTTGGCTACCCATTCATATGTATCTTTGAACATACCTAGCCAATAAAACTTTTGATGAAGAATTTTGAAAGCTATTATAGAGGCAGAGAAGTGACGCCCACACACCTCACTGTGAAAGAATTCCAGCAACTTCTTTTGTTGATCTTTGTCTACACATCTCAGGAAAGTACCATCAACTCCTCTTTTATACAAATTTCCTTCCCAAAGAACGTACTCCTATCCTTGAGTTTCAAATTCCTTTTCTCCTTTTGGGACAGGTGAGGAGGACAATCTCCATATGTTAAGAAGTATGATATGTCTGAGAACCATTCATCTATTGTGCTAGTAAACAACACCAATTGGAGACTTTCATCTTCAGAGGGATTTCTTTCTGCAATTAACTTAGCCAAGCCTTTCCCTCTAACCAAATTAGTGGGTTTGATATCCACATTGTATTCCTGCACTTTGGCTATCCAAGAGCCCCTCTTATTGCACCCAATCTCCTATTGAGTAAGGATACTTTTCATGGCTACCTCTAGTACGAAAAAAATAAGAGAGTGTAAAATATAGTACTTGAAACTCTTAAGAGCCTTAACTATAACATAAGCATGCTTCTTGAGAGGAGAATAATTCAACTCATACTTCTTTAGAGGGATACTCATAAAAGATATTGGGGCTTCAATACCCTATTCATTTTTTTGCAATAATATAGCCGACAAGGTATGTTCCGAGGCATAAGAATATATAATGAAACCCTTAGTAAAAATCAGGATATACCAGGGTGGGTGCATTTGCAATTGCCACCTTTATGTCTTCAAAAGACTATTTTTCCTTAGGACTCCACTTAAAGGAAGGATGGTTTTTCATCATTTCTACTATGGGTTTAGTCAACTCAGAAAAATCAGGAACAAACCTTCTTAAGAAATTCACTTGACCAAAGAAAGACCTAATACCTTCTTTGTTTGCTGGTAAGCTCAACTGCATAATTGCCTTCACTCTTTCACGGTCAATCTTGATTCTTTCATTTGAGATGATATGACCTAAGAGTTTCCCTTCAATCATAACAAAGATAGATTTCTTGGTGTTCAAAGAAATACCTTCCTCCCTACACCACTGCAGAACTATCTCCAAATCATGCAGGTGATTGACTCTCTTTTTAGAGAAGACTGTCAGGTCATCCAGGTAGATTATAATGATTTTATTTTTTAAATATCCAAATGACAAATCCATAGCCCTTTGGAAAGTTGCACAAGCATTAATAAGACCGAATGGCATTCTATGATAAGCAAACACTCCAATAGGAGTAGTGAAAGTGATCTTATGTTGATCTTCAGGGGTTACTTCAACCTGGTTATAACTTGAAAAAACATCAAGCATAGACATCATTTTCAAACTGACATCTGTCTGTAAAATATGGTCCATGATAGGAAAGGGATAATTATATTTTAAGGAATCCTGATTTAGATTTATGAAATTGACACATATTCTTATCTCCCCATTCTTTCTTCTGACAGGAACAATATTAGCAACCCATGTGGAATGATGAATAGGGTGGAATGCAATCCATATTTTTTTAATTTCAGTAAAGATTGTTGGGAAGATGGTGTCTCAACCTTGCATTTACATAAGGTTACTATTTATAGCAAGTTTTTATTTGAGCACGAAATAGTGTGAAATTCTCCCTAAAGCTTCTGGTTGGCTAGATAAGCATTTCGGTAGTTACGTCGCAATATCACAACTAGTTTTGAATATATTAAATTTTCCATTTTGGAGGGGTCCAATGAAAGGTTTACATTTGATTTTGAGGACTCTAGAGGCCCCCAAATGCCTTGAAAATTGGGCATAAATGGCATAGTGGTTTATGAGGCAATAGAGCACTTCATGAGCTTTTCGACGCTTCAAACAGTTCGTCAATAGAACACACGGTTCTCAGGTTATGGCCTCTAGAAGTTTGTACTCCTGAAATAAGAAATATAAAATACATTGGACACATAAATGAGTTGTAAAAAGGGAGGGACACGTCATAGGACATCTAGAAGGGAGATAAGATCAGCTACACCTTATTGGGTGGTTTTACCTCATGGGTTTGTAATACGATTTGACGATTTCTTGTATTGTATCTCCTATACACGAGGTGTGTGAGATAGAGGTTGTGTGTAAGAGTCATATAGCTATTGAGTTACCTCTGAATCTTTGATTAGTGGTACTCCTGTGAAGAGCTTGCTTTGCAAGTATATTGTAATCTATTTTTATTGTGGAATAATATATTGGGCGGCTTTTGGAGTGTGGGTTTTTTCTCCCAAAAGGGTTTTCCCCATGTAAATAACTATGTTATGGTTTGAATATTATTATATCTATTTCTGTTTTCTGTAACTGTTGTGATGATCTATAAAAGTTTTTACATTACCCTCCTCTCAAGGTTAGTGTAGGAAGTTGTTTGGCTACTTAACTTCCTTACAAGTGGTATCAGAGCTTGATCACCTTTGGTTTCAGTTGTGGGTTGTTGGGTTTTTTGAACTAATCTAGATTTGAGTGGGAGCTTGTGCAGAAGACACTTTTTGATCTTTTTGTAGGAATTTTTGGATGGCAAATTCGTCAGGGAAAATAGAGGTGGAAGAATTTAATGAATGAATTTTGAGATGTGGAAGCTGAAGATGGAAGATCTGCTAATAGATCAAGATCTATGGGATGCTGTTGATGTGAATGTCCAAAGGCCCTCAAATCCTACTGCAGTGGCTCAGTATGATGTTATGGACCAAAAAGCCAAAGGTCTAATCAAATTGTGCTTGGTAGACTCTGTTTTGATCAATGTCCATGAAGAAAACATTGCAAAGAAGCTATGGACTAAGCTTGATGAAATGTATCAAGTGAAATATTTATTAAATCAGATTTTCTTGAGGAAGAAATTGTATTCCTTGAAGATGGAAGAGGGTGGATGAGTTGCAAACCACCTAGAAGCATTCAATATGTTGGTGGCTCAATTAGTATATGTCGATGTTAAGATGAATGAAGAGGAGAAATGCCAGATCTTGCTTTGTTCTTTGCCTAATTCATGGGATTCTCTTGTTATGGCTATCAGTAGTACTTCTATTATTTTAAAGTTTGAAGATGTGGTGGGTTCCCTACGTGGTAAAGAGATGCGAAGGAAGGTATCCCACAGTTCGAAGGAAACCCTAACTATTCGTGGAAGACCTAAGGAGAAAGGTAAGAAGAATGAGAAGCACGATAAGTCCAAATTGAGAGGGAGATTGAAATATCCTAGAAAGTCCAAAGTCATTTGCTGGAATTGCGGCAAACCAAGTCACATCTGTAAGGACTACAAAGAAGAAAATAAAAATAAAAAGAAGAAGATTGATTCTAATTCTGAGTTTGAGTTTGATAAGGAAGATGGTGATGCATTCATTGCAGCTTTGGCGACTCATGTAGGTAATGCTGCCTGGTTAATTGACTCAGGTGCATCTTTTCATATGACTACCAATAGAGATTGGTTTTCTAAATATGAAGAATTTAATGGACGTAAGGTGTACTTGGGTGATGATTCACATTTAGACATTGTTGGTCGAGGTAAAGTTAGAATCAAGTTTTCAGATGGTAGATTAAAAAGGATTAATGGTGTGCTACATATCCCTGGTTTAAAACAAAATCTATTATTTATGAGAAAACTGATAGATGCAGGTGTGCAGGTAGTCTTTTCTGAAGTACGATGTAAGATGATTAAGGGTGCTATGGTAATTGCTAGAGGTGTTAGGTTCTTCACTTTGTATAAGCTAGACAAATACACTATTGAGTGTAATGGCACTTCTGTAAAAAATAAATATGTGGAAGATTTGAGGGTTTCACCTTCACCAGATGAAAATGACTTTTGGGTACCTAAGGGTGCTCTTTCTTCTAAAGCAAAGTTACCTACAAAGAAGACTATGTTATGGAACCATAGGCTTGGCCACATTGGAGAAAAGAGTCTAATGACCTTGAAAAATAAAAAAACTTTGTTGAAGGTTTGAATAATTATATTCTTGACTTTGATTTATGTGAGCAATGCATTTATGGAAAACAAAACTGCGTTCAGTTTTACTCGAGTTCTCATAAAACTTGTGGTGTTTTGGATCTTATTCATTTTGATGTGTTTGGTCCTGTAGATGTTCCTTCGATTGGAAAATCCACATATTATGTTTCATTTATTGATGATTTTAGTAGAAGGACATGAGTATATTTTCTAAAGAGTAAATCAGAAATTTTCAGTCGATTTAAGGAATTTAAAACAATGGTTGAGTTGCAAACTGGAAAAAAAATTAAATATTTGAGGACTGATAATGGTGGTGAATTTTTATCTAATGATTTTGATAGATTCTATAAAGATTGTGGCATTAATTGACATAAGACAAATCTATACTCTCTACAACAGAATGGAGTAGAAACAATGAACAAGACACTGATGGAGAAGGCTAGGAGTATGCTGAGTGGTGCTAGTCTAGAACAAAAGTTTAGGGTTGAAGCTGTTGCCACTGCTTGCTATTTGATTAACAGGTCTCCTACATCAACTCTTGTTGATAAAATACCTATGGAAGTATGGTCAGGTCACAATCCTTCATTGAGACATCTTAGAGTTTTTGGTTGTGAGGCATATGCACATGTGCCAAAGGAGAAGCGGACAAAGTTGGAGAACAAGGATATGAAATGTATCTTCATCCGATACAATTATGGTGTGAAAGGATATAAGCTTTGGGACCCTATTGCACAAAAAATAATTCATAGTAGAAGTGTTATTTTTAAAGAATTAAGTCTCCTTTTGTTACATTGTAGCTAGAACAAACTAAAAAGGAAGATGTGATTCAATTTCCTTCTACACCTGAAAGAGTTGAATCGAGATCCCTAGATATGTAAGAAGTTGAGGAGAGCTCGTCTAGCTCTGAATCTTTAGAAGAGGAGGAAGAACCTCCAACTCAGCTTGTTTGAAGGTCTACAAGACATAGAAAACCACCTGAAAGGTATTCACCTAATGATTGGAGATGTAATTTTGCTTTGAATACTAATGTAGATGAACCAAAATTTGTAGAAGAGGCATTAGGTATGAATGCTGCATAATCTTGGAAGATTGCCATGGATGAAGAAGTGGCAACTTTGAAAAAGAATGATACATGGGATCTTGTACCATTGCCTGAAGGATGAAAGCCTATTGGTTGCAAATGGGTGTTCAATAAAAATATTGGTTCAAATGGAAGCATTGAGAAGTATAAAGCAAGGCTGGTTGCAAAAGACTACTCTAAGGTTGAGGGTGTATGGTGAGATATTTTCTCATGTTGCCAAAATGAAATCCATTAGTTTTTTGCTTTCTATTGTTGCTGCTTATGATTTAGAGGTTGAGCAAATGGATGTGAAAATTGCTTTCCTTCATGGTGATTTGGAGGAGGATATTTATATGACACAACTAGAGAGCTATGTGGTGAAAGGTAAAAGTAATTTGGTTTGTATATTAAAGAAATCCTTGTATGGCCTCAAACAAAGTCCTAGGATGTGGTACCAAAAATTTGATATAGATGTGTTGATTCTGGGATTTGAGCATTCTAAATCAGATCACTGTGTTTATTAAAAAACTGATGGTGATCATTTCTTGTACATTGCATTGTATGTTGATGATATGCTACTCATTGGTAAAGGGAAATGCATGATTTACGAACTAAAGTCTCAGCTCGCTACTAAATTTGAAATGAAAGATCTTGGTGTAGGGAAACACATTCTTGGGATGGAAATTAAAAGAGATAGAGTGAACAAAAAGCTATGGCTAGGCCAGAGCAAGTATGCAAATTCAGTGTTACAGAGGTTGAACATGCAAGATTGTAGACCATTGTGTGTTCCTTTTACAGTTGGAACAAAATTATCTGCTGCAGATTGTCCTACATCCCCATCAGAGATGGAAGACATGAGAAAAGTGCCTTACCAAAGTGCAGTTGGAAGTTTGATGTATGGTATGGTATGTACTAGACCAAACATTGCTCAAGCAGTGGGAGTTATGTCCAGATATATGTCTAATCCTGGTAGATTTCATTGGGATGCAGTCAAAAGAGTATTCAGATATTTGAAGGGTACCTCAGAGTATTCTTTGTGTTATCATGGTAATTCAGTTGGAGATGTGATTTTCCTTGATATTTATGGTTATGTGGATTCAGATCAAGTAGGTGATATTGATAGTAGAAGATCCACTAGTGCTTACGTGTTTACTTTATTTCATGGTGTAATTAGTTGGATGAGTAAGAGACAGGCTGTGGTTGCTTTGTCCACTATTGAAGAAGAGTATATGGTAGCCACTCATGATTGTAAAGAGGCCATTTGTCTTAAGAGATTGTGTTCAAACATTGGAATAAAAGAAGGAGCCGTGACAATTAGAGTGTGTAAAGCAGAAAAATCGAACCCTAGTTGTTCCCCCACTCCATGGAGAGAGAAAGGAGGTCACTAGGATTGACGGTTTTCACTTAGGAGAGACTTTACATTCAAAAGAGGGGTTGAAACCCACAAGATCCAATCCCACACAATGCAAGACTGAATTCTAAATGAGTTTCAAGGGTTAAGACATCAAGGATACCCTCTTTTGTAAAGAATGTAGATAGAAAGATTGAACTAGGAGTACATGTGAAGTAGGAAAGATTTGCTTATAAATGGAGATAGGGACACAGGATGAAGCTACGGACCTGAAATTAGCAGTAAAATATCGAGATGATGCTGTTCTGCAAATTTGAGCGAAAGTTGACGGGACGATGGCGCCCGGAGTGCACATGGTCCTCCGAAAAATCCGCGAAACGAAGGTGGATCTGTTCGTCTCTGCACAAGGATTCCAGATCTTCAACTACAACCGCGTACCTGCAACCTACACACAAAAAAGAGAGGATGATTGGGGGGTTAGGGATTAGGGGTTTGCCTTTAGGTCAAACCCCAGTTTTGGAATTAACCAAGAAATGAGAATGCTGTAAATGTAAATGTTTGTAATGTAATCAAGTACTGATACCTTGTTGTAAGAATGTTTGTATTCTTACATGCGAAGGTGTAATGATGTTGTATGTTATATGTTGTAAGTGATCTCCTCTTCAATGGTTGAATCCTTGTCTTGAATGCAACACCTAGCCTTGAATGGAGACTTAGAATACTCAATTGTTTGAAGGAATGCTTGAATGCTTGAATGTTTGAATGTTTGCCTAGCGCTTCTGCCTCTTGCTCTTGCTTACTTCCTTCCTCCCTTTCTAGGAGAGGAAAAGTAGTTTATATACTTGTCAATTAGGGTTAGGAGACTGATTTTTCCGACCTTAGGCCGACCTAGGAGAATTATTTTCCAATTTGCAAACTTAAAGACCCGATGCCCAACAAGAGACCAGGCCCAAAATAGGGCCAGGGACCAGGGCGCTGGGCGCCGTGGTCCCACCTCCCGGGACAACAAGGTGCAAGGAAGGATCAGGCCAAGGTGCAGAAATATGCAGTTTTTGATGTCGCAAGCAGGTTTCGGGGTCTCCATTCAGGTTCAACATTGCATCGCCATCGTGAAGACCCAAATGCAGTCGAAATTGCAAGTGTTGCAATTTTAGGATGCTACATTTAGCCCCCACTTTAGCGGGAGTATAAGCGTACGCCCATACTTCCAGTAAAGTACAAGGAAACAACATTGAAAGACTTTCACCACGTCAAGGAGGCAAGATACACCAAGCCCCCAGTGGACTAAGGATCTTACGACTTCGATTGACAAAGTAAAAGGGAAGATCATGAGGGAGAACCATGACTGTCAGTAGTAAGGTTCCCTTACTATGAGTCATGCAAGAAAAATACCAAAAATTTTCAAGGCAAAGCTAAATTCGCCAAGAAACTTTCAAGTATCTTGAAGAGATATGAATGGGGTGTATGCCCCCCTACGTTAAAGAGATCGCACACGCCTCATCGGGGGTGATTGCTTTAAGGTAGTGATACATATAGGAAATGAGAAGGGAAAGGAGCACGTTATCACAAGGATTTAGCCCCCAAGTGTGAGATAAGCCCAAGGATAATAGACACAAAACACAAAGCACGAGGTGACTTCGCTTTCCTTGGGGTCAGTATGTTGTATGATAATTCATGTATATCATATGTATGTATGCATAATTGTTCTTCATTCCCCAATCAAGGAAGGTCACCTAGAAGAAGGGAACACATGTGTCTTTTGAGTCAACATGAGATAGACCAAGAGAGATCTCAATGCTTTGCATCGTCCTTAAGTAGAAAACACTAAGGACAACAAATAGAAGAATGAGAATAACACATAGAAGAAGTAACAAAAGAGATCAAGAGAGGAGGAGAGAGTCTGCTATGCTAATGAAACTAGTCTAGCACGTCATCCACCCCCCGATCTTGCTGATCAATATTTCGGGAAGGCAGGAAACACGCTAGAGGAGGAACATCCAACACATTAGATGGAGCTATCACAAGATCCAAACAAGGGCTATGTTCATGTTCCACGCCATGTTGTTCTTGTCTAGGACCTAGGATAAGTGCTTTAGAAAATTCATTAGATAAATGGTTATCAACATCAACATATTCATATTCACTATCAGAATGAAAAGAAGTAACATTTTCATCATGAATAACATTTTCATCTATATCATCATCAAGATTTATAAAAATAGGATCTTTAACTCGCACAGGATCAAGACCATCATGCATCTTATGTTTAGGAGATTTTGGCTCAATTTTCAGCTGAGGAGAAAATGGAATAATACTAGCTGAAGGTGTTTTTGGGGATTGCAAAGTTTGAGAAGCAGCTGCCTCAGCTCTAAGATGACGCTTTCGTCGGCATTCACGTGCAGAACGATTTCGTCTAGTCTTAGTAGGAAGTTGAGAAGATTGAGGAGGAGGAATGTTCTCATCCTTGTCACTTGGGTGTTTAGGTTGTGGTCTCTTAGGTTGAATAATAGGAGAAGAGGAAGGTCTCTTCTCTCTATAAGAGGAAGGAGGAGGAACTGCTCCATATAAAGGAGGAATATTTGGTTTGGGAAGGAGACCAAGTCCATCATGACGAGGAGGTATAGGTCTACTTTTAGGATGTTTATTAGATATAGACATAGTCACATCCATGGGAATGGGTTGGGAATCTTCTTGAGGAAAGACATTAGTTTTATCTTTCAAAGGAAGAACTTCCTTCTCAAGAATGATAGGAATATCAAGTTTGGGTGTTCTAGGTTCACTTAGAGATAGGATCATATCTTTTTTCCACTTTTGATAAGATTTGAAAAGATGATCACTTCGCGGTGGAAGAGATTGAAATTGTTTAGGCCAAAAATAATCAATAGGAATGCTAGAAGTTCTTTCAGCTAGTTTAAAGAGACTATGATTGACAGTAACAACTTCACCATTATGGGGAAATTTCAAACACTTGTGAATAGGAGAAGCAATAGCTTTCATGGAAGATAGCCAAGGATAGCCTAACTTCACATGAAATTGTTCGGACGATGGAATAATAGCAAACCTCACATCAAGGGATTTGTTATGGACCTCAATAGGTAATGTAACAGAACCAATTGCAGGAGAAGAAAATGCATCAAATAGTTTCACAACCACATTTTTTTTGTCATAGATCACTTGATTCAATTGCAAAGTAAAAAGAAATTCTGCAGTAATGACATTAACCATGCAAGAAGGATCAATAAGCACTCCACGACAAGGTGTATTCTTGACTTTTGCAACTATATATAAAGGACCATCAGGTGCCCTGATAGTTTCACTGGAATCAAATGTGATGGAAGGCTCTTTAGGGATTTTCGGCTACTCTACAAAGTTAATTACATTCAGAGTCATAGACACAAGACTATCAGGTGAGAAAGAGGAATCATTAGTCTCAATCACATTAGAGGTATGAGAAGGTAATGGATCAGTAAAAATATTAAGATTTTGGTTAGGAGGAGGTACAGATGTGTTGCCTTTATCATTCACACCAGAAACAGAGATAGTATTATTATCAATCAAATCTTGAATTTTACCCTTTAAAGCAAAACATTTTTCAGTATCATGGCCAGGTTGACGATGAAATTGACAAAAAGATTTGTTATCAAAATAGGGTGAATTAATCTTTGCAGGATCTATTTGCTTTATAGGAGGAAGAGTGAGCACATTTTGTTCCAATAACTTATTCATAATACTATGCAATGATTCATTCAAAGGAGTAAACTTTCTTTCTTTCTTGAAAAACTTAGAAATAGGAGGCACACCTGATGCTGCATTCACATTGTTGTTGATGATGTTCTCATTGAATTTAATGGACTCTCTGTTCAGTTTAAACTTCCCAAATGGTTGTTGACTACTATCACCCTTATCACTCGGAGCCATAGGATTTTCTTGTTCCATTTGACTCATAGTCAGTTGATAATTGTGAAGAGTTGCACACAACTGTTGGAAAGAAGTAAACTTAGAAAATAGAAGTTTTTCTCTAATATCTTTTTGTAAATTAGAAATAAAGATTCTTTGAATATCATTGTCAGGTACTGGAAAGGAAATTTGAGCATACAAATGCTTATATCTAGCAATGAAATCAGTCACTTTTTCTTTAACACCTTGTTTACAATGCATTAAATCAATCAAAGTAACTTTAGGACTTATATTGTTTTGAAATTGTTGAATAAAAGCATTTGCAAGTTGTTCGAAAGAAGTAATAGAATAGGAAGGCAATGAGCAATACCATTGTAGGGCTTTATCTTTTAATGTTCTAGTAAACAGTTTTGCAAGCAACCTTTGGTCATAAGCAAAATCGGTACATATTGTTTGAAAGGTCTTAACATGTGTTAGAGGATCACCCTTACCATTATAAAGCTCCAATTGCGGGATTTTAACATGTTTAGGGGGAATAGCTCGAACAATGTCAAGAGAAAGTGGGCTGGCAACATCAAATGTGGGCACACTAAACTTAGATTGATTCATAGAGGCAATCTGTTGCTGTAAAGAAGAGACAGTTTGTGCAAGATTGTTAATAGTCGCTTCAGTCAAAGAGTTCATATTGGACGTGTTAGATTGTGATGGAGTTATTATGTTATTGAAAGAAGGTATTGATTGAGAGTAAGGTGGTGGGACACTATGATAGTTAGTCATAGGAGATGATTGGAAAGGAGGAACACTACAAGGAGGAATGGAATGGTTAAATGAATTGCCCCCTTGCGTCGTGTTTATTTGTGGAGATGAAATAGGAACACTCATTGAAGGAATGAATGAAGAAGTATGATTGAATGAAGGAAGAGGGTTGATTGACGAAGAAGGGTTGCCCCCATGACTTGTGATCATAGGTGGAATGTCTTGTATTGAAGTAGTCGTTATGTTTGATGTAAAAGTAGGTATACTAGCAATAGGAGTTGTCAAAGGAATAGAATGATTGACTTGAGTAGGAGGTTGTGTATAACCTAAAGTTTCGGCACAACTCTTCATAGGCATCACATCCGAATCCACAATGTGTGCAATACTACGCAAAATATCAATTCCATTCTTATCACTTTGAACCATACGTTTTAGACCCTCAATTAATGAAAGAGCTTGACTATCAGGGTATTCTTGAGACATCCATTGTCGAAAATCATCAAATTGGTTATCCAATTTCGAAAGTTGTTCTACAAAAACCTCATGGAGAGCTTCTTCATCATTAAGAGGATTAGAGGAATTACCCATGTCCTCGTTAAAAAGGCCTTTCAAATTAGGTTCCATCTCCTTAGTAATTAAACCTTGGAAAGACTTAATTCTAAGGCTTTGTCTAACGTGAATAGTGTAAGTAGGGCTTATTGTTGTAAAACTCATGCACTAAAGAGAGAGAGAAGATTTTGAATTTTAGAGGTAGCAAATTTCAATAAAATCAGCAAATCTCCTGGATTTAAGTTGTTAAATACAATCAGGACAATCTCCCGAAATTTCGAAAAAAATGTCAGGGACCGTGGCGAACGGAGTGCACACGGTCCTCGCAACTTTTTTCAAAATTTTCAGGGATGAAAGCTATGATGATTTTAAAGCTAATCTGAAAAAATTGAGTGATTTTACGATCTGTAGATAGGCCAAATTAAAGTTGCAATCTCAAAATTGAACCCTACCAAGATTGTTGAAAAATGCAGAATTTGAATTTTGAAAAAGAGAGGGAAACTGAAATTTTGAATTTTATGATTTTAGAGGGAATACTAAAAGCAATGCAGGCTTTGAAATTTAAAAGTTGACTCAATTTCATGCAAAATTCAATTTTGAAAGCAGAAATCAAAGTTGTTGCAATTAAACATTTAATTTCAAAAGTCACAAACTGCAAAAATTTAAATAAAGCACTGAAATTTCGAATGAATGCCAACACACTTTTCAGATTTAGGACTGTAAGAAACACAATTTTAACACAAATTTCAATTTCAGCAATTTTTGAATGATTATAAGCCTTTATCCAAGCAATCACTAGACCAACTTTGACTTTAATTTTGAAAGTGTTAGAATTGATAAAATCAGCCAAGATTCTGGATTTTAGCAGAAAAATACAGTAAGATCTGGCTCCCGAAATTTCGGAAAAAATGTCGGGGACAATGGCGCTCGGGGTGCACACGGTCCTCGCAACTTTTTTCCAAATTTTCAGGGATGAGAGATATTATGATTTTGTTGCGGGATCCAAAGTTACAGCCGATTTGGAGGTGTTTTGATCAGTGAAATCATTGGTTAAAGGTTGAATCAAGAAGGTTTTAAAAATTAGGGTTTTGACACTTAACCACTTAATTTTTAGAATTAAGCACAAATATGAATTGACAATTTGCAATAGAAGGGTAGATCTGAAACAAGCATTAACAATTAAACATTTCACAAGCTCAATTACTAAAAAAGAAAATTTAGGGTTTTTATGCAATTAACCTCTTAAAATTTGCAAAAGATCAAACATGGAAATGTAATTAAGGAAGCAAATTTTTCAGATCTAACCATGAATAATCAGAATTAGGATGTTCACATCAGGTTCACCAAAATTTAAAGCAGAAAAATCAAACCCTAGTTGTTCCCCCAATCCATGGAGAGAGAAAGAAGGTCACTAGGATTGACGGTTTTCACTTAGGAGAGACTTTACATTCAAAAGAGGGATTGAAACCCATAAGATCCAATCCCACACAATGCAAGGCTGAATTCTAAATGAGTTTCAAGGGTTAAGACATCAAGGATACCCTCTTTTGTAAAGAATGTAGATAGAAAGATTGAACTAGGAGTACATGTGAAGTAGGAAAGATTCGCTTATAAACGGAGATAGGGACACAGGATGAAGCTACGGACCTGAAATTAGCAGTAAAATGTCGAGACGATGCTGTTCTGCAAATTTGAGCAAAAGTTGACGGGACGATGGCGCCCGGAGTGCACACGGTACTCCAAAAAATCCACGAAACGAAGGTGGATCTGTTCGTCTCTGCACAAGGATTCCAGATCTTCAACTACAGCCGCGTACCTACAACCTACACACAGGAAAGAGAGGATGATTGGGGGGTTAGGGATTAGGGGTTTGCCTTTAGGTCAAACCCCAGTTTTGGAATTAACCAAGAAATGAGAATGCTGTAAATGTAAATGTTTGTAATGTAATCAAGTACTGATACCTTTGTGTAGGGAAAAAAGCGAGACTAGGTTAATCATGCCCTAATCCTACCTTTTGACACACATTACGGAATACGAAAGAGCCTAGAGATATCGCACAATTGGCTACTTCTTTTGGTGAAAGAGAGAGCCACGGGATATCTATTAGGATTTCTATTCCCTTGTTGAAATTGTAAGATCAAGTAATGCAAGTTCAAACCCTAATCTCAAAATGCAAGTATGAACTAATAACAAGATTGCAGAATTGAGATTAAACAATGAACAGCTATAAGTGTAAGGATAAAATAAGAATGTAGATATGTACCCGGAGTCGAAATCGGACTGAAAATGTTCAGGACGTGGGCGCGGGCGCCACTGTCCTGAAAACTGCACCGGAAACCACTATTCTGCACCCTGAAACACTGTCGGAAAGTTGTCAGAAAGCTGTCTGTCCGGAGGACCAGGGCGCCCACCACCTCTGTCCCAGGGACCAGGGCGCCCAGCGCCCCTGTCCTGGTCTTCTGAGCTGCAATTTTACATAGGGTTCTGTCTCAGTCTCCTCTTTCCGGATCTGTGTCCTGCGGCGTCGTCCGAATCCCGAAACCTGCAATAATATCTGAAAAGGGGGAAGGGCGGCTATATAGGGTTTTGCCTTAGTCAAACCCCCACTTTGGTGATTTCCACCTCCATGAATAGCCAAGTTGTTTTGTAAAATGTATTGTGTGTGCAGACCTAGTGTGTGTGCAAGGTCCTAAAATGCAAGAAAGCAAACTAGAGCAACCTAGAAAGTAAACCCTAATTGCTTGTAAATGATAATGCAAATGCTCTAAATCAAGATGCAATGTGATCTAAAGCATGAATAAATGATATATCAAAGCTTATGTAAGGACATGAAAACAATATGAAATCATACCCAACCCTCAAGGGAGGAGTACAAGCCAATCTTCAGTCGGTAATCTCCTATTGTTCTTCAATGTCTTCCAAGCCCTAATTGGATGAATGAATGAATTTGATAGATGCTTGATAGAATGATGTTGAGTGTTGTCGAAGTCTTCAAAGATCTGCTCTGTCGCTGCATATGAAGTTCCTGGAAACAAAAATCCGATCCCTTCCAATGAGGAAAGAGAGCTTTTATGTATGAAACCCTAGGTCGTAAATTCGTATTATGGCCGACCTAGAGATTGAATATCCCGCCAATTTCTTGGGGTTAAGCTTTATTTTATGATTGGATCGTGCTCCCAAAATTTTGGGAAAAATGTCCGGGACCATGTTGCATGGGCGCCATGGTCCCGACAACTTTTCACCAAATTTTCAGGGCTGTCGGATATGATGATTTTAGAGAGAATCCCGAAGTTACAGGTGATTTCAAGATGTTTAGACCCCGAAACCAAGCCCCCAAGTTTGAAATAGGACTTAATTAGGGTTTTTGATTAAGTGATGTATTGGAGGAATAAAATGCGAAGGGCGCGCTTTAGTGAAAGGGCCCAACTTTATGATGTAGAGAATGATGAAATAAGACCTTAGACCTAATTAATTTGATTAATTAAGTGCTTAAGGAGAAATGCAATGCAGAATGCAAAATGCGCTAAGGCGGGTGCTAAACTAGGTGTGAAATTGTACCACCCTAGCGAGTGCGTACAATTTATGACGCTACATTTAGCCCCCACTTTAGCGGTCATATGAGTACTACGTGCATATGCAAGATAAAGTACAGAAAAGTAAACATTATTTGAAAAAAAGATATATCCATAAGTCGTCGGACGAAGCCCCCAACGGTATCTGCAGTACACAGTTAGGAACCGCACCCTACAAAACAAACGTTAGATCACAAAATCACCTAATGCTTACTAGGGAAAGTGATGAAATCTGTGAGTAGCTATATGCCCCCCCTTGTTTCGACTTGCTTATTTAGGGAGGTGAAACAGGGTAGCATGTTTACTTGCGACAAATTGTGTAATAGAGTGTTGATGAGGGGTGTTCACTAAATAGGCTTCATCAGAGCACTTTTTGGAACATCCCGAGAGTAGGAGAAGGAAAATATGATTCCAACGCAACAAATGGCTCGAAAATCGCATCTCCCAAACCCAAGTTATGATAAAATGAATGATAGGGGAAAAATTAGGGTTTCGAGAAGTAAGAATAGACAAACGAGAGTATATACTTCGAAAGTGACACTTGTATTCGTCACTTTGCCGATTTCAGGATACTATTCAGTGCAGCGGAGCCCACCTAATCATCATGCCTTCACGACGACTGGAGCGTCCCATGAGGATCGAGATCCTGCGCCAGGCCGTGATCGACGACGAGCCACTGGACGAGGTGAGTTGACTGAACATTTGACTTTTGATTTCTCGCATGTTTGACTTTTCCGTGATCGAATGCAGACCCTGAACGCCGACCGGGGCCCACCTAGGGCACCCTGGTCCCTGAGGGGCGCCCTGGTCCCCCCAGGGCGCCATGGTCCCTAACAGGGGCGCCATGGTCCCTGCAGGGTGCCATGGTCCCTGATAGGGCGCCATGGTCCCCTTAGGGTGCCATGGTCCCTGACAGGGCGCCATGGTCCCTGACAGGGCGCCATGGTCCCCAATCAGGGCCTGGCGAGGGGTTACAAGGCAAGCATTCAATGTTCAACAGTTTGCATTTGCGATTTCGATGATTGAGTACTGATTTTGATCATGTTTTCATTTTGCAGGGTCTCCCATACATGAGAGAGCATACAGTGGGACACATCCTTCGCACTTTGCGAGACCAGATTCCACGGCTGACTCAGTCAGAGAGAGACACCCTATCGATAGTAGGATTGTGGTACATGATTCTTATGCCGGCCATTCGATTTCATCCTGCGATGCTGATGGCACTGATGGAGAGATGGGATCCTAACACCTGTACCTTTCACCTTCTGGTAGGAGAGCTGACGGTCACACTCGAGGATGTGTACCATATACTGCGTCTTCCTATCAGAGGAGCGACAGTCACATATGCGACTGATCGGGTAGCAGAGGATCATTAGAGGGAGCAGATGTACTGCATAGGGAGAGTCATGCCGAGCGAGACGAGAGGTCGTATCATGGTCAGCTGGCTCTTACATTATGTATTCGGACAGGGTTGTAGTTTGATGACATGCACACTTCTACAGGTGTGGATCTTAGAGCACTTCACATGCACCAGGCCCGTCGGCTATCCACTGAGTATAGCGAGCGAGCGACCTAGGGTGTTCGCTTATCCACTGACCAGCGAGTGGAGATTTGGGGATTTGTTGTATTGGAGAGTGATTATTGACAGACTGACATCCGAGGTGATAGTGTGGAGACCTTACCTACTGATGCACAGATGGGATGGTATGGAGAGACAGCTAGCATGTCTACAGAGGAACCGCCTACTGCGAGGATGATATGCACACATCATAGTCCCTTTCTACTTTGACCGAGTACGGAGGCAGTTCGGACTAGAGCAGTGTGTTCCAGCCGATGTGCCCATCTATACTCGACACTCACGGGTCCTTCCCAGACCTAGAGCAGTAGCGAGACCGACGGTGGATGATATCGAGACGACAGACTTGGAGGGATCAGATCAGGATGTAGTCACTGACTATTCTGCAGAGCCTGGAGCACAGCGTAGATATGTTTCATGGTTCATGAGATCATATCTAGGTTCTATCTTTCCACCAGATCATCCGACAGGCTATCCAGGCCCATGGAGACATGGAGACCGAGACGAGGATGAGGGATCCAGGTCAGAGGAGCCAGAGGAGGGAGAGGGTCATGAGGAGACGGGAGATCCTGATCCACCTACAGGTGATCAGCCCAGTGACGAGGAGGAGGAGGATGCAGATAGAGAGGAGGACGAGGAGGATGCAGGTGATGATGCGGATGAGGATGAGGATGATGAGGAGGATGATGAGGAGGATGATAGAGATGATGAGGAGGAGTCAGATGCAGCTCCCCACCATTCAGGAGATGATACCATATCTCTGGATCCACCTTTTATTCCCCAACAGGAGGAACAGGAGGCGATACGAAGACCTGTCACCAGTACCGTCCAGCCTACACCCATCGTGGATAGAGTATTCGAGCGAGGGGAGCCTAGCGGTTCCCAGTCACAGATGCTACCATATCATGATCCCTACTGGCGCGAGGGAGATCCAGGTATAGTAGGTTTATATTGATTTGATTAATGCTTTGATGATATAGAATGGTACTAACAAAGATCTATTCTACTGCCACAGCTAATGTGCAGGACTGGCGCTCCTTGATTTAGCAGGCAATGAAAGACATCTCCATGATAGCACAGATTCCTAGTTCCTCACAGATTACCTACAGGCCTCAGGGGAACGCGGGTCGGCATGAGGATTTGTTTTTCCCATTCCGATTACAGGTAGATATATGGAGGGAGAGAGAGAGAATCCTATCAGAGGATCTCCGTCAGGCGCGACAGAGAGAGGGAGTCCTATCGAAGGATCTCCATCAGGCACGACAGAGAGAGAGAGTCCTATCAGAGGATCTCCATCAGGCGGGGCAAAGAGAGAGAGTCTTATCAGAGGACCTCCAGCAGGTGCGGCGAGATCTAGTAGCGGCCCAAACCGAGGCTACCACCTATCGTGCGATCCTCATGGATAGGGATCGTAGGAGTTCCTCTCGGAGTCAATCACAATCTGTATCGCGCTACACACCCATGGGTCCACCTCCACGGCCAGATCAGGAGGGAGCATCCAGTCGACACTCTCCAGCCACTAGCCCTAGGGATAGGAGATGATTGTATGATGTAAGAGAGAGATCACATTTTGGATATACAGTGACCTATGTTTGTACACGATCCACACATATATATGTATATATACATGCTTCTCGTTCTGTCTCAAATGTGTTATCTTTAATGCCTAAAACAATGTATATTTTGTTTTGATTAAATCTAATACATTTGGTAAATGTACATGTATGTTCAGAATTTTAATTTCTATGTGATCGATTTCTCAATGCTCCATGATTAAATTGATACATGTGTGACTTAATTAAAATATTTAATCAAGTACGACATTGACGATAAGGAAGAAATATGCATTAAGTCGAAGAATCATATAACTAATGTGATTTAATTTTGAACTTAAACACAACATGATACGATTCTACTTAACACATAAAGACATTGTATAATATGCTAGCATAATGAAAAAATGTAAATCTTTTACAATTTACATAAATGAATTCAAGACAAACCTATAAAGTGAGAAGACATGCTTGTCAGGAACGAAGCAATATAGATCAAACATCATAACATTTAATTCTATTTTGCTTTTAATTAAGAAACACTAACATATTATCCAATGTTGAAGAAGATAGATAAGAAGTGAAGAATTTAAGCATAATATCTACGCAAGTGCATAGCATTGATAGGTTCTTTAAGAGGCGTACCGTCTACATCCGCTATTTTGTAAGCACCTGATCCATAATCCTCAATAACGATATATGGTCCAAGCCAATTAGGACTAAATTTTCCCTTTTCGGCCGGCAAGGCATTCACATTGCGCTGATTCTCATAAAGGACTAAATCACCTACTGAGAAGGAACGTTGAATGACCTTATCATTATAACTTCGCTATAGGGTTTTGTGATACGCTTGAATATGCTCAAGAGCATTTATACGCTGTTCATCAAGCATCTCAAGCTGTTGAAGTCGTTGTTCTCTATAGAAGTCATCATCTACTATACCTTTAAGAGAAACCCTAAGTGATGGAATTTCTAACTCTAAGGGCATAATAGCGTCAGCACCATAAACAAGATTATAAGGAGTAGTTCCCGTAGCAATTCGTACACTCGTTAGCGTAGATTAGCTGGTTACTCCAATCCTTACCATGCTTATTTACGGTTTTACGAAGAATTTGCTCAATTATCTTATTGGATGATTCGGCTTGACCATTTGACTGAGGGTAATATGGTGTAGAAAATCGATGTTTGATATGATATTTCTCAAGGAATTTCTTCACATCCTTGTTCTTAAACGATGTTCCATTATCTGAGATAATAGTGGAAGGTATCCCAAATCGAGAAATAATGTTTTCTAGAAGAAATTGACAAATCACTTCAGCAGTAGTAGAGCAAAGGGGAATAGCCTCTACCCACTTCGTAAAGTAATCTATTGCGGTTATAATGAAGGTGTGTCCTTGAGATGAAGGAGGAGAGATTTTTCCAATAAGATCCAAACCCCATGTGGAGAAAGGCCAAGAAGCTACTTGAGAACGAAGTTCTTGGGCAGGAGCATGAATCAGATTATTGTGTTGTTGACATTGGTGACATTTCTTAACAAATGAGAAGGAATCCTTCTGCATAGTTTGCCAATAGTATCCCATACGAAGCAACCTATGAACCAGGGATTTGCCCCCAAAATGCCCCCCACAGGCACCCGAATGTGCCTCTTCAAGAGCAACAGGGATTTCCGACTTGTTAAGACAACGAAGAAGAAGACCATCATAACCCCTTCGATAAAGGACATTAGAAAGGATGATATACCTAGCAGACAGCTTGCGGATTCTAGCCCTAGTGTTCCTATTAGCAGAATTAGGGAAGGTACCATCGGTCAAATATCTTACAATATGCGAGAACCATTCATCTGAGTCTACAAAGTCACAACATGTTACCAAGCTAGAATCATCTTCAATAGCTGGAGAAGTAAGATTGTGAATAACGAAGTTAAGATCGACCATAGGGTCCTCTAAAGATACTAACGAAGCCACACATGCCATCGCATCCGCATGTCGGTTATCTCTTCGAGGGACAGGTTCCATGGTATAAGAATCGAAATTTTGTAATAAAGATATAGCAAGGTCTTTATATTGTGATAATTTGTCTTGTTTTGCTTGATATATTCCTGTTACTTGTCTTATAATTAATTGCGAATCTCCATAGATATGTATGTGTTTTATATTAAGAGCTAGGGCTGCTTTTATTCCTGCTATAAGAGCCTCATACTCAGCAATGTTATTGGTACACAGGAAATTTAGACGATATGATAAGGGAATAGGTTTCTTTGTAGGAGAAACCAAAACAACACCTACCCCCGATCCCGTACGGCACTTAGAGCCATCAAAATATAACTCCCAGGTCTCATCTTTCTCTATAGAAAGAATGAAGTCATCAGGAAAGGACTCAGGGTTAGGGAATGAAAAAGGTGAAGGAGCCTCAACTAAGTGATTAGTCAACGCTTGTCCTTTAATTGCTCTTTGTGAAACAAATTTAAGGTCAAATTCAGTTAACATCATAACCCACTTAGCAAGACGTCCTGATAAATCAGTTTTAGAGAAAAGATGCTTCAACGGATCAAACTTAACCATGACATGGACTTCTGAATTTGAAAGATAATGTCTCAATTTCTGAGTCGCAAACACCACGGCCAAGCATTGTCTTTCTATCACAGAATATCGGGTCTCATAATCGAGTAAGGTACAACTTATGTAATACACCGGACACTCCTTACCATCTTTATCATGTTGTGCTAACAATGCTGCGAGAGCATGAGAAGAAGCAGCTGTATACAAGATAAAGGGTTTAGAAGGTTCGGCAGGTTGAAGAATAGGAGGACTAGCTAAATACACTTTTAAATCTTCAAATGCTTGTTGACAATCCTCATTCCACTGAAAAGTGATATCCTTTTTAAGAAGTTGAGTAAAAGGAAAGGTACGATCCACAAGTTGAGACACAAACCTACGAATAGCTTGAATCTTTCCTTGTAAGCTTTTAAGTTGAGATACATTTCGAGGAGGTGGCATGTTAACAATAGCATCTATTTTCTTAGTGTCCACCTCAATCCCACGATGCGAAACTATGAACCCTAATAGTTTTCCACTATCCACACCAAAAACACATTTTCGGGGATTCAAGCGCATGTGATATTTACGAATTCTTTCGAAGATTTGACGAAGGAATTTAACATGATCCATGCGAAGAAAGGATTTAGCCAAAATATCATCAACGTAATCCTCTAAAATCTTATGCATATAATCATGAAAGATAAGGGTCATCGCTCGTTGATAAGTTGCACTAGCATTTTTAAGTCCAAAAGGCATCATTATCCAACAAAATGTACCCCAAGGAGTGGTGAAAGCGGTTTTGTATTGATCTTGAGGGTTAATGAAAATTTGATTGTAGCCTGAAAAACCATCCATGAAGGATAAGAGGGCATGTCCTGCCGTAGAATCAACTATCATATCAATGTTTGGAAGAGGGAAATCATCTTTTAAAGAAGCCTTATTTAGATCCCGAAAGTCGGTACACATTCTTATTTTGTTATATGGTTTAGCCACAGCGACAATGTTTGAAATCCATGGGGAATAGTCAATAGGGCGGATAAATCCAGCCTCCAATAACTTTTCAATCTCAGCTTTAACAAGCAGAGCTATCTTAGGATTCATTTTTCGAATCTTTTGTTTCACAGGCTTAGCATCAGGTACTAAGACGATATTATGAGTAACAATCTTAGGATCTATACCAGGCATGTCAGAATATGCCCAAGCAAAAATCTCAGGGAATTCATGCAATAGTTCTTCATATTGTTTTTGTTCCTCTTCATCCAAACATTTTCCAATTTTAATGATTTTTTCTTTGTTGCAAGGATCCATCTTAACATCAAGGGTATCACTTATGAGAAGATTACTTTGTTGAGGAGTATCCTTTAACTGAGGGAATTCTTTCTCAGTCTTATCATTATCAATCTCTTTTCCAAAATAAGCTTCAGTGTTCAAACAATAAGGGAGTCCCCTATTGTGATGATAACGAGGAAGAGTGTCATAGGCTCCCAAGAACTCAGCTAAAGCGTCGTCGGTAGGGAAGATATCTAGAGCACAATCACCCGAAGAATCCTCATCAATATACTCAGGGTGTTGTATTGATAAAGATGTAGAGACGGCATTAACACTAATGCATGGTCTTTTAGAGGCTTTAGTACGTCTGCAGGGATTATAGCCAAGTCCAAAGGCATAATGTTGAAAATTAGTCTCTAGAGGAACTCTAATCCCTTGTTCATTAGCACCACAACCTTTTCCATGATACCCATGCTTAGCAAAAATGCGAAAACCACGACCATAGCGATCAGCCATTTCAGGAAAAGAAGGTGGTTTTTCATAAGACAAAGAATCAAACTCTTCATAGTTATAGATGTGAGAAGAAGAAGTTTGAGAAGCGGCCACAAAATTATTACTCATAGCTTCAGGCAGGGTTGATTGTCTTTTAGTTTCTTCTTTCTTTCCAACTTTGTGATTTTCAGCTTCTTCCTTCTTTTCAACTTTAAGTTCTCTAGAAGGAATCTTATATTCACCCACAAAGGTAGGGTTAAAGTCAAGAGATCCCCAATCATCTTCTACGAGAACCTTCTCAGGATCAAAATCCTTTTTATATGTAGTTTCAAGCCGAGAAGGATCTTCCTTAGGAATTCCAGATTCATCCCAAGGATTTTGATCATCGGAAAGCGAAGACTCATCGATAGGTTTCTTGTTTAAAGAGTCATCACTAGACGAGGATGGCTTAGAAGAATCTCCTTTGGAATTAGATGTTTGTAGACAAGCTTGAAAATTAGTATCTCCCATCAAAGTATATGTCTTATTGTTATAGATGAATTTAACTTGTCTATGCAATGTAGAGGGGACAGCTTGCATGCTGTGAATCCAAGGCCTCCCTAATAACAAGTTGTATGTTAAATTTCCCGGCATAACATGGATAGGAGTAGGCAAAGTAACAGGTCCCACTGTAAGAGGTAAGGTGATGATACCCAATGAAGTCTTAGCCACATTGTCAAAGCCACAAATAGAAGGAGAGTCAGGCTCCATAAGAGATGTATCCACATTCATCTTATGCAATAGATTGATGCTACACACATTAAGGCCAGAGCCATTATCTACTAGTGTTCGTCTTATAGCAGTGTCTTTCATGACAACCACAATCATCAAGGGATCATATTGTTGTTGGACTTCACTAGTAGGCAACTCATCTTGCGTAAACACAATTTGAGGTTTAGGATTCATCACAGAGTTAACAAAAGATGCTATATTACTAGATGTATTCGGTGGAGGAACATTCAAATCTTTCAAGGCATCTTGTAACATTCCATGATGAGCGGAAGAAGTTTGAATCAAATCCCAAAGGGATATCTTAGCAGGGGTAGCCTTAAGCTGTTCTATGAGATCATATTCCTTACCCATAACTTGCGAAATACGGGGAGCTTGAGGAAGAATTGGTTGAGGATTAGGAAGAGAGACTGGAACAACAGGAGGAGGATTAGGTTGCTTATTATTTCTGGTATGATAAGTATGGGCAACCGCATGATAACTCTCTCTAGTTATTTGCTTAGCATAATTGTAAGGACTTATAGGTTGTCTTCCTTGCACGGTAATGATTGGTTTATTCGGAGTACAAAAGGAATCATGATCATACCTCCCTTGGATAGTAAGGAGAGGAGTCTTAGGAATTTGAAAGGTGGGAGAAGGATAAGCACCTTGGACTTCAAAGAGAGGTTTGTTATATTCATTCAAATTTATCATGTTAACCAACTTAGAGGTTTTGTTTTTGTTTATAGGTTTCGACAAGGCCACAAAGTCATCAAGGGCATCATCCAACAAAGCATAATCATATCGGTTAAAAGGTTTGTCTTTTGATTCAAAAGGAGACATCTCCTCATAGAGGGGATTATTGAAAACAACCATGTTACTAGATTCAGGGGAAGAGTGGATAGGAATGTATCCTTGAGAGGAATCATTCGACTTATCTTTCTCATCACACCTAAATGGCATAGTAACAAGGTTTATGAGTTTTTGGTAAAATGAAGGTTTAGCATCCTTAGGGTTTAAAAACTCATCTAAAGCTTCATCTAATTCATCTTGGCTATACTCATAATAATCATCAAATGCATGAACATTTTGCAAATAAAAATCTGACATTTTGAAAAGATTGCATAAAATTTAAACACACAATGCAAAGAAACACAAGTTCTCTCTCTTTTTTTTTTCTTTTTCTCTTTTAATGAAATGAAATGAAAACACACTAAATCTAGATCTAGATCTAACACATGCAATGCAAGAGGAAGCAATGATAGATTCACGTCGGGTTCACCAAAATGTGTAGGGAAAAAAGCGAGACTAGGTTAATCATGCCCTAATCCTACCTTTTGACACACATTACGGAATACGAAAGAGCCTAGAGATATCGCACAATTGGCTACTTCTTTTGGTGAAAGAGAGAGCCACGGGATATCTATTAGGATTTCTATTCCCTTGTTGAAATTGTAAGATCAAGTAATGCAAGTTCAAACCCTAATCTCAAAATGCAAGTATGAACTAATAACAAGATTGCAGAATTGAGATTAAACAATGAACAGCTGTAAGTGTAAGGATAAAATAAGAATGCAGATATGTACCCAGAGTCGAAATCGGACTGAAAATGTTCGGGATGGGGGCGCGGGCGCCATTGTCCTGAAAACTGCACCGGAAACCACTGTTCTGCACCCTGAAACACTGTCGGAAAGTTGTCAGAAAGCTGTCTGTCCGGAGGACCAGGGCGCCCAGCGCCTCTGTCCCAGGGACCAGGGCACCCAGCGCCCCTGTCCTGGTCTTCTGAGCTGCAATTTTACACAGGGTTCTGTCTCAGTCTCCTCTTTCCGGATCTGTGTCCTGCGGCGTCGTCCGAATCCCGAAACCTGCAATAATATCTGAAAAGGGGGAAGGGCGGCTATATAGGGTTTTGCCTTAGTCAAACCCCCACTTTGGTGATTTCCACCTCCACGAATAGCCAAGTTGTTTTGTAAAATGTATTGTGTGTGCAGACCTAGTGTGTGTGCAAGGTCCTAAAATGCAAGAAAGCAAACTAGAGCAACCTAGAAAGTAAACCCTAATTGCTTGTAAATGATAATGCAAATGCTCTAAATCAAGATGCAATGTGATCTAAAGCATGAATAAATGATATATCAAAGCTTATGTAAGGACATGAAAACAATATGAAATCATACCCAACCCTCAAGGGAGGAGTACAAGCCAATCTTCAGTCGGTAATCTCCTATTGTTCTTCAATGTCTTCCAAGCCCTAATTGGATGAATGAATGAATTTGATAGATGCTTGATAGAATGATGTTGAGTGTTGTCGAAGTCTTCAAAGATCTGCTCTGTCGCTGCATATGAAGTTCCTGGAAACAAAAATCCGATCCCTTCCAATGAGGAAAGAGAGCTTTTATGTATGAAACCCTAGGTCGTAAATTCGTATTATGGCCGACCTAGAGATTGAATATCCCGCCAATTTCTTGGGGTTAAGCTTTATTTTATGATTGGATCGTGCTCCCAAAATTTTGGGAAAAATGTCCGGGACCATGTTGCATGGGCGCCATGGTCCCGACAACTTTTCACCAAATTTTCAGGGCCGTCGGATATGATGATTTTAGAGAGAATCCCGAAGTTATAGGTGATTTCGAGATGTTTAGACCCCGAAACCAAGCCCCCAAGTTCGAAATAGGACTTAATTAGGGTTTTTGATTAAGTGATGTATTGGAGGAATAAAATGCGAAGGGCGCGCTTTAGTGAAAGGGCCCAACTTTATGATGTAGAGAATGATGAAATAAGACCTTAGACCTAATTAATTTGATTAATTAAGTGCTTAAGGAGAAATGCAATGCAGAATGCAAAATGCGCTAAGGCGGGTGCTAAACTAGGTGTGAAATTGTACCACCCTAGCGAGTGCGTACAATTTATGACGCTACAACCTTGTTGTAAGAATGTTTGTATTCTTACATGCGAAGGTGTAATGATGTTGTATGTTATATGTTGTAAGTGATCTCCTCTTCAATGGTTGAATCCTTGTCTTGAATGCAACACCTAGCCTTGAATGGAGACTTAGAATACTCAATTGTTTGAAGGAATGCTTGAATGCTTGAATGTTTGAATGTTTGCCTAGCACTTCCGCCTCTTTCTCTTGCTTACTTCCTTCCTCCCTTTCTAGGAGAGGAAAAGTAGTTTATATACTTGTCAATTAGGGTTAGGAGACTAATTTTTCCGACCTTAGGTCAACCTAGGAGAATTATTTTCCAATTTGCAAACTTAAAGACCCGATGCCCAACAAGAGACCGGGCCCAAAATAGGGCTAGGGACCAGGGCGTTGGGCACCATGGTCCCACCTCCTGGGACAACAAGGTGCAAGGAAGGATCAGGCCAAGGTGCAGAAATATGCAGTTTTTGATGTCGCAAGGAGGTTTCGGGGTCTCCATTCAGGTTCAACGTTGCGCCGCCATCATGAAGACCCAAATGCAGTTGAAATTGCAAGTGTCACAATTTTAGGATGCTACAGAGTGTGATTTGCCTTGCTAAGAACCCGACATTTCATGCTCAGACCAAGGACATTGATGTTCAATATCATTTTGTTAGAGATATGGTCGAAGATGGTAGGGTGAAGCTAGTTAAGGTAGAAACTTTGATGAATGTTGTAGATTATTTAACTAAGGTTGTGAGCACAGAGAAGTTTAGATGGTGCTCGGAGTCTATGGGCCTCATGGCTCCTAGCAATTGATTCATTGCGTTGATACTCCCTTTTCTCTTGCAAGGTGTTCGACAAGTAGGAGATTTGTTGGGAAGATGGTGTCTCAACCTTGCATTTACATAAGATTACTATTTATAGAAAGTTTTTATTTGAGCATGAAATGGTGTCAAATTATCCCGAAGCTTCTAGTTGGCTAGATAAGCATTCCGGTAAAGTTACGTCGCAAGATCACAACTAGTTTTGAAGATATTAATTTTCTATTTTGGAGAGGTCTAATGAAAGGTTTAAATTTGATTTTGAGGACTTTAGAGGCCCAAAAATGCCTTGAAAAGTGGGCATAAAAGGCGTAGCATTTATGAAGCAATAGCGAACTTCACAATCTTTTCGACACTTCAAACTGTTCGTCAATAGGACACACGGTTCTCAAGCTATGGCCTCCAAAAGTTTGTATTCCTGAAATAGGAAATATAAAATACATCAGACACATAAATGAGTTGTAAAAAGGGAGGGAAATGTCATAGGGAATCTAGAAGGGATATAAGGTCATCTACACCTTATTGGATAGTTTTAGCCCATGGTTTTTGTGTAGGGGATAAAGTGAGACTAAGTATGGAAACCCTAATCCCACTCTCATACACACTCATGGAATATGAAAGAGCCTAGGGAGATAACACACATTGACTACTTCTTATGAGAAAGAGAGATCCATGGATTACCTCTTAGGTTTTCTATTTCTTTGCTATAAATGAGAGAGAGGAATGATGCAAAATGCAATCTAACCTAGAAAGCAAGCAGGCAAGCAAACCCTAATATGAGAATGTAGATCAAATAGCAATTGATACATTGCTGCAAATTACAGATCAGAAGGCAAAATTAGAGGTGCACTTATGTCTAAAATCTGAGCAGAAATTTCCGGGACCAGGGTTCCATGCCAATGTCTTGATTCTGCAATTCTGGAGCTGCAACTGACATGAGGGATTCTGAGACATGCAAAGTGCTGTTCTACCAAGTCTTGTTGACAGAGGGCAGTACCATGGCGCCACACCACTATCCTGGGTAGGACTAGGGCACTATGCCCCTATCCTTAAGGTTTCTACCAAGATCTACAACATAAAACTGTCCCTGTGTGCTCTCCCGGTCCTGAAACTTCCAGCGACGCTTGAATCCGGACCTGTAGCTGAAGTTAAAAAAGAGGGTTTGGGGTGGCTATATAGGGTTTTTCCTTAGTCAAACCCCCATGTTGGTGATTTCCACCTCCATGAATAGCTGATAATATACTAAAAATGTGTGTGCAAGAACCTTGTGTATGTGCAAGATCCCAAGAATGAAAGTAAACAACCTAGAGCAACCCTAAAGAGTAAACCCTAATTGCTTATAATGGACAAAGTAAATGCTCTAAATCCACAATGCAAAGTGATATAAAGCATGAATGTAAATCAAAATGAAGCTTATGCAAAGACATAAAAACAATATGAAACCATACCCAACCGCAAGGGAGAGGTACAAGCCAATCGTCAGTTGGTGATATCCTATTGTTCTTCTACATCTTCAAAAGCCCCCAATTGATAAAATGATGCTTGGTGAATATTTAATGAATGAATGTTGAATGTTGTTGAAGACTCAAAGATCTACTCTTTCCCTGCAAAGAACGCTCTTTATGCTCCAAAAAGCTTGCTCTTAGATTCTTAGAAGAAGACCCCTTCAAATGAAGAAAGATAGCTCTTAAGTATGAAACCCTAGATCTTAATTTCATGTTTAGGCCGACCTAGGATTTGAATTTTCCACTGATATTTTGGGGTTAAGCATTATTATATCATATGATTGTCCTCCTGTAATTTTGAGGAAAAAGTCGTGGACCATGTGCATTCCCACCACGGTCTGACCAAATTTTCACCAAATTTTCAGGGTCATTAGATATTATGATATTAGAGCGCATCCCAAAGTTACAGCTGATTTCAAGATGTTTTGATATGCAAAATCGGACCTAAACAGTCAAAATAAGACATAATTAGGGTTTATGATTAAATAATTCATTGGAGGAATAAGATGAAAAGGGGCACGCTTAGGGTAAAGGGTCCAACTTTATAATGTGTAAAGTGATGAGATGTGACCTTAGATTTAATTAAATTAATTAATTAAATACTTTAAGGGGAATGAGAAATGCAAGATGCAAGACACACTAAGGCGGGTGCTAACCTAAGTGTGGAATTGAACCACCGTAGCAAGGGTGTACAATTTACGACACTACATTTAGCCCCCACTTTAGCGGTCATATGACTACGTGCATATGCAAGCTAAAGTACATAAAACCAAACATCATTTGAAAAAGGATATACCCATAAGTTGTCGAACAAAGCCCCCAATGGTATTCGCAGTACATAGTTAGGAACCACACCCTATAAAACCACATGTTAGATCACAAAATTACCTAATGCTTACTATTTATGGTAAAAATGGAAACAACAATATTGAAAGACTAAATAGATTCAACCACAACCCTAGCCTAACAACAACAAAGATCCACCATAACATATGAAGATTACCTAAGGCAATGCAAATCAAATGAAATCACAAAGATTATACCATCACATGTCCAATAGGGTTTGGATCTCCATTCTTCCTATCTCCATTGATCTTGCTTGATATATTTGCTCTCAGATTTTATATGTGCACAAGAGCTCAACAAAGAACGAAAATGTGGTTGCAAGTAGACTTGATCACATATGAAAGTTCGAAAGTGTAGTTGGGGGTTGATAATGAAGAAAGCATCTCCTTATATAGAAGACACTATAAGAAATGGAGGGATAAGATAAAAAGATAAATGGTCGGCTATGATTAGAGGGTTGGTAAAGGAAATAAGAAAATAATGAGAGGGTAGGTAGTGTAGGAATTAAGAGATGAATGACACGTGTCATAAGTAGAAAAGGTTAATGAATTAATTAATTAAATAAAGATTTATTTAATAAATAGAGGAAGTGGGATTAATTAAATAAATAAAATATTTATTTAATTTAGGAAAAAGGGAATTTAAATAAATAAAAGTATTTATTTAAATGAGAAATAAGGCTAGAAGAGGATAAATGAATGAATTAAATAAATAAAGATTTATTTAATTAATAGAAGAATTAGGCTAAAATAATTAAATAAATAAAGATATTTATTTAATTAGATAGGACAATTTTAGGTGTCTAAATTTTGCCCCTCTTTGAGACAATGCAGCTTGTCGTGTTGTTTCAAAGAAGATAAGATAAACTGATAAAAAGTTGCCCCAAGATGGGAATGATATGCCCTCTCGAGAGATTGGATGAAAATGTCTAGAAAGATTGCAAACAATTTCTCGATATAAAAGAAAGGGTAGAATGGACTAACCGGATGGAGTGACGAAGTCATGGGATAAAGAAGACTGACATGGGAGACTAGGGCTAGGAAAAGCTATAAGATAGACTACAAGGGGAAAACATCCTCATTTTCATCCACACATCCAAGAGATCAGAGTACAAAGAGAGCAGAGAGCAATTAGCAGCGATGGAATTGGTGCATAGATTCGATCGCGTTCATCGATTTTAGAGGCCAGCAAATGCAAGAGAGCCGGTAAGTACCGCAAAACCTCCTTGCACTTTGTTGCATTAATTGGTGTCATAAATTCATGTCAAGTAAGGTAATAAATGTGCTTTAGATATGTCAAGCGGGGGGAAAAAATGCTAAGGCACGTTTGCGTTGGTGCCAGGCGCGTCTGGGTAGGATAGGCGCGTTTGTGTTTGTGCTAGACACGTCTATGATTCCAGTAGTGTTTGTGTCAAATGCGAGCGCGTTTGTGTCTTGTAGGCGCATTTATATAGGACAAGTGTGTTTGTGCCAAACAGAGGCACGTCTGTGTGATTCAGGCGTGTTTGTGCAGAACAGGCACGTTTGAGAAGTATGTAAGCACATTTGTGTCTTCAAGGACAAATCGACAGTTCTGTGATGAACATACGCTGTCGATTGGATAAGCTGCTGAGAGGATATACTCAAGCAGGTCCTCTAGGGAAGACTAGAATAACAGATATGGCTAGGATTGACAATTATGTGATAGAACATACATTGCCCATTAGGAAACTACTCAAGAGGATACACTCAAGCAGAGGCCCTTGAATAGTATAGATTGAGGCACTTTGTGATGAATAGGGAGTACCGGGATAAAAAAATAGTACTTTGTGATGAACAAGGAGTACTAAAAAAGAGAGTAGCACTTTGTGATGAATAGGGAATGCCACTTGGATAGAAAGCAATAATTTTTGATGAACATAGAGTACCAAAAAAAAGAGCAGCACTTTCTGATGAACAGGGAAAACCACTAGGATAGAAAGTAGTAATTTGTGATGAACAGGGAGTACCACTAGGATAGAGTGCCCTATGATAGATATAAGCACTAAGACAAAAAGCAACACTTTGTGATGAACATGGAATGCCACTAGGATAGGAAGCAACACTTTGTGATGAATAGGGAGTACCACTTGGATAGACATAATTGATTTGCTTGATTGCAGGAGGACCTACCTATGCTGGAGTCACGAGAGAGATTCCTGCCGACTCCGAGTTTACGAGCAGAGCTGACATTCGAGGATAGAGCAACGGTGGAGGCTATGAGCTTGCGATATATTCTGTATGTGCCTGAGTTTCAGGCGAACATGGGATTGTTGACTACTTTAGCTGAGAGATGGCACTCAGAGACATGCATGTTCCATTTGCCGATGGGTGAGATGATAGTCACCTTGGAGGATGTATACAGGATACTGAGGATACCGATCATTGGGGAGTTAGTTCCTTACGATCGAGAGGGAAACAAGGATGCACTGAGACACATGTTTTAGGATCCAGGACTACAAATGAGGGCTAGACATGTGGCGTGGGACACCATGACAGCTACAGGATTGGCGCTACTAGCGGTGGAGCGGTGCTTGCATGAGTTATCAATGGATTCCTTTGTCTGGATAGGGTGACATGAGGTTTGGCTGTGGGATGGGGGAGGACTCTGGAGACATTGGTGACAGAGCACACCGGATTTGCATGGGGGCCGTGTCTACTAGCACACTTGTACTATGAGCTGCATCAGTTTGTGTATCACAGATCCTATGTGCCGGTAACCAACCATAACAAATAGTGTTATCATCAATGACAAAACATCAATGCAACACATAATCAATTCATCCATATTACCAACAATCTCCCCCTTTGGCATTGATGGCAACACTAGATGTGAAAAACATCTAAGTACCAAGAAATTCCAAACAAGTCTCCCCTTGTGGAAGACAACCAACAATCTCCTGTATATCAATAACTACCCCCCTGTGAATAATATCTTTGTAAAGTTCTGAATTTATTTTTCACATCACTATCTCTCCCCCTTTGACATCAATGCCAGAAATCTGACCAAAATATCAAAGTAAGAATATAAGCCTTTGAATCTCAAAGCTGACTATTCCCCTTGAGCAGTAGCACCAGTACATCAGTGCCAAAATGAATAGTATCTCTGATAATGCATATCGGACTGATGCCAACCCGCATCAATCAAGTCTCTACCGAAGGGGAAAAAACCCCTAACATGTCTCTCAAATACTTAAATGATTCCTTAGACAACGGTTTAAAGAATATATCTACAATCTACTCTTTAGTGTTTACATAAACACTAAATGACTTCCTTTTCTTCCACCTTGTCCTTCAAAAAGTTATATTTTATTGATATGTGCTTAGTCTTGATGAATACTAAGAGGGGGGGGGGGGTGGGGTGAATTAGTATGCCAAAAACTACTGCACAAAAACACTTACACAGTCTAAAGATAAACCGGTAAAGCAGTCTGACAGTCAAACCAGTTACCACACATGCAAACCAAAATGCAAATAAAGCATTCACCCACAAAAGCAATACAACCATAACATAGGATATTTGACGTGAAAACCCAACTGGGAAAAACCACGGTGAGATGGAACTCACAAGTCACTATCTGTAGAATAGAAACTAGACCGGTTAAGGTCTTACAATATTCTTCACCAGAACAGATCCTATTAGGAATCTCAATCTCTGTTAGGAGATAAGTCTGATTAAAGACTACCTTGTTAGAGGATTTTAGATTCACATGTGTGAACCACCCTGTTAATGGATTTTACAAAGGCTTTGAGGCCTACCCGATTAAGGGCTACAGACTTGTCAAAGATGTGAGTAATCAACAAGTGTTTGATCCATCTAATAGCACAAACTGCTTGGTTAGATCCAGTATTGCTCACAGCTAATGCATTCTAGCATTACTTCAGTCTTCTCTCTCTCTCTCACACAGTTACAACTTGATCTTCTCAAATAAGATCGTTCTCACAACAACTCAACTTCCACCTCAAACCCTAGCTCAACATTAACCCTTTCAGCAACAACTTAAAACCCCTAGACATGATGTCCTTTTAAAGGAATCTGATTTCATGTCGGTCCAATAGGATTACATTACAATTTCCTAGGTTCAATGAATGTAGACATACTTAGTAACACGACACAAGAATCACTATCAATGTGTTGGCACCGTCAAACAATCAGTGGATTGGTAACTCATCACAAAATGCCGATTGGTAACTCATCACAGAGTATTACCGGTTCATACAAAATACCGGTTGCCGGTTTGTCAAAAATGAAGACTGTAAGAATGTGTTGTGCCTTTTTTCTCCCTCGTACCACTTGTAATCTATGAACCGCTTGGGGTCGACATGCCGCTTCAGACCGGGAAACACATTCTGCAAAATCACTAGTCTAGAGACTATCATACAACATACCGGTTGCAACAAATACCGGTTGAGCACAAGCTCATACATATAAAGGAGATCTCAATACAAGTGTGTGTCCATCAATGAAAATCACAACATAATCATAAAAAATTCCAACAAGTCATAGAGTGAAATACCAGATTCTTAGACATGTCAATAGTTGCAGAGTTATCACAATAGATAACTACCTGTTCACTACAATTTACCTTGATATCCTTCAACATTTGCTTCATCCACAATACTTGAGTGCAATTAGTTGCTACTGCAACATATTCATCTTTTTGCAGTAGATAAAGAAATGCATGACTATTTTTTTTCTGATCCATGAAACTAATTTCTTTCCAAGAAAGAAAGCTCTACTAGAAGTGTTCTTCCTGTCATGAGTATCTCCTGCCCAATCTAAATCTGTATATGCACATAAAGTGAAGTCATCATCTCTAGAATACCACAAGCCATATTATGATGTTCCTTGCAAATACCAGAATATCCTCTTTACTGCACATTCATGATTTTATTTTGGATTACTTTGATATCTTGAAACAATACTTACTACATTCATAATATCTGGTCTAGTCTGAGTTAGATATAACAAACCACCAATCATAGACTTATACCTTGTCGGATTTACCACCGTTGATGTATCTTTGATAGATAATTTCTCAGTAGTCACCATAGGAGTACTTACCAATTTGGAATTATCCATACCAAACTTCTTCAACAATTCCCTTAGATACTTAGTTTGACACATAAAGATGCCTTTGTCAGTTTGAGTAATTTGAAAACCTAAAAAAAATCTCATCTCACCAATCATGGACATTTCAAATTCATTCTTCATGTTATTAGAGAATTCCATGCACAATTTGTCTTCTCCTCCAAAAATGATATCATCAACAAATACTTCAATATTCAGAATATTATCATCAGTGATCTTATAATATAAATTACTATCAACACTGCCTTTAGTAAAACCAAGCTTCAAAAGATATTTATCCGTCCTTGCATACCAAGCTCTAGGAGCTTGTTTCAATCCATATAAAGCTTTCCTTAACCTGCAAACCATATCTTTATCATCTATCAGTGAAAATTCATCAGACTGCTCAATGTATACCTCTTCCTCAAGTTCACCATTCAAAAATGCACATTTAAGATCCATTTGATAGAACTTATAGTTCTTGTAAGCTGCATAGGCAAGAAATAGTCTAACATATTCAATTCTAGCTACAAGTGCCAATGTCTCACCATAATCAATTCTTTCCTTTTGAGGATATCCTTTACAAACCAATCTAGCTTTGTTTCTTACAACTTGACCATCCTCATTCAGTTTATTCCTAAAAACCCATTGAGTTCCAATGACATTCTTATTTTTAGGTTCAATAACAAATGCCGGTTCAATTATGATCATTTATATATTGTTCATCAGTTGTTAACAAATTATATTAATAAAACCACTTTATAACCTTTAACCGGAGCACATAAACATTGAATACTGGAATAGCAGAAACAAATACTGGTAAGCAATAAAAATTAAGAATGAAACAAAGAATTAATACAATACAACCATACCACATAAAAAATGAGAGGGGGGGGGGAGTGAATCAGTTGTTAACAGATTATTTTAATAAAACCACTTTATAACCTTTAATCGGAGTACATAAACATTGAATACCAGAATAGCAGAAACAACTACCGGTAAGTAATAAAATAGAATAATGAAACACAAAATTAACACAATGCAACCATACCACATAACACCATGATTTGTAAGCGGAAAACCCAGTAAAAGGAAAAACCACGGTGGGAAGCCTACCCACATTCAGATGATACTTCTGCAGAAAGTATGTGATACAGTGAGGGGCCTGCACATGCAGGAAGGCACACTGCCTAGAGCGTACTACTCATTACAAAGAGTCTCACTGACTACAGAGAGGTGATAACCACCTCAAGATAATTGGACAACAATCCAAAAGAATGAATTGCTAGAGATAACATCTACCATGCCTAATTATAGTCCCAATTAAGCTCAATACCGGAGGCCTTTGACCTCTTACTTAAACCCAATCCAATCACCTATGATCGACCAAATATCCTTCACATATGATATTACATTCTATGACCATGATACTTATTTCATTCCCATTCCCATTCCATACCATACCATGATCTACAATGAGACCTTACATCAATTTATACAAACCCTAAGGCCTAAACCAATTAGGTCGGCCACCTAAAAGATATTACAATAAGATCATTACATACATTCATATTACAATTATATGCCATGTCAGCTTTAGACCAAAACAACAATAACCAATCCATAAATCATCCCGATAACGTGTAGAGAACATGTTAACATGATACCGGTCCATAACCTAGATAGGTACCGAACCTAATCTGGGTCCACCACACCAAAGCGATGTCTTCAATCAGTTGAGGCACGATCAAGGATCACCTTCTGCATCCTGAAGCCACACTAACACCACTTAGCATTCTGACAAGGATTCTCAGTGAAAGCTTTGCCGATTAAACCTTAAACCCTTACGGTTACACAAGATCCTCTACCGGTAACCAAAACCTGTCTGCCGGTAACCAACCATAATAGATAGTGTTGACATTAATGACAAAACATCAATGTAACACATAATCTATTCATCCATCCTTGTGTGAGTAATGTGGGGAATGAAGATCCCGTGTTAGAGGGGTTGAACTCTCAGGTTGAGTGTGAAAGGGAGTTAGCAAACAAGGTCTCCTAAGCAAGAGTATAGAACTCACAAAACAAAAAGTGCTTATCCTAGTCTAAGGACCTTGGGAAGGTTAGAGAGGCTAAGTCCTGCAGACCCTTAGAGTGTGTGAAGGTTTAGAACCATTGGATGGTTCTAGTGTAGCTTGAGGAGATACCAAGACAAAGTAGCCACAAGTAGGTGTTAGTTAATTCCCTCTACATCAAATTAAACAAGGACTCAAAAAGGGGAGTTTTGACAATAATTTATACATCAAGGCAAATGGAAATCACATGATCATTGTGGTTGTGTATCTAGATGACATCATTTTTGGAAAGGACACTATTTGCAAAGATTTCGTTGATTAGATGCAGTCAGAATTTGAGATGTCAATGCTTGGAGAATTGACATACTTCCTTGGTTTGTAGATATTGTTAGGCCCAATATGGAAAGCTAATGTACTAGAGGGGAGGGGTGAATCAGTACTTCAAAACTTTTCTTCAATAAGAACTTAACTGTTATGCTTAAACCGAATAGTGCAGTAACATAATATAAAGCTAAAACAAATAGATAACAATCATACATGATTCACTCCATAACACATATATTTTGGTTACGTAGAAACTCTTGGTTAGAGAGAAAAACTGCGGTGCGGATGGCACCCACAACTTCACTACTGCAATAATAAAGAGTGCTCGGTTAGAGCTACATGTTTAGCTATTTTTGATAGCTTACCCTATTGGGAGTAACAAGATCTGTTTGATCTACCTTGCTAAAGGATTTTACAACACTTAATCTAAATGCTGCACCTGGTTAGAGGCTTTACAATTTATAGACTTGATTAGACTCTTTTACGTTGTTAAAGGTTTCTCTTACAACTTCAAAATATTACAATAAAATCATTACAAATATCTACAACTTTACATCTAGAATGTTATAGCAGATTCTATGTGCTCAGAATATGATTACCTTGCTTATAGCATGCCTCGGTAACCCATATAGTAACTCGGTAAACCCTTCTGTTTACTCTGTTCTTTGACTGTTCTCTGAAATCCTTCTCAGTGACCTCTGTGTCTCTGTAACAGTCTTCTTGCACTCATGCACACACCTTTAATTCTTAACTTATGCTGTATAAATAGATTTCTTATGTCGGTGATCCATTCATTGCTTCGATCTTACAAATATGATTTATCGAATGAATAACCATGCAAGATATTTCATTGGTTAGATGACCTCAAAATCATACACAATCTTTAAGTGCAATTTCCAATGTGATAACGGTTAGATGTTCCTCGATCTTGTAACACGTTTTCATATGTATGTCTAGGTTCAATGAATCTGGTAACACGTTTCACTCGATGTATATCAACTCGATGTGTCATCTTTGCTGCTCGGTAGACATGAAATGATACTCGGTAGACAACTCGGTGTATACTACGTTTTGAGACTACTTTCTTCTGTAACCGACTAGACTGTGCATACCGACTGAATATCTCGGTAGTAGTAACCGAGTAGAGTAGACATAAAACTAATGGAAACTTGTTAAGCAGTAACAAATATCACAACTAGATAAGGGAATCTTTATCTCACAAACCAAGTATGCAAAGAATATGTTAAAGAAATTTCAAATGGAGGACTGCAAATTGGTGAGTACCCCCATGGTGACCGCAAGAAAATTAAGCAAGAATGATGAATCAACGGTGGTGGATCAGACATGGTATAGATCCATGATAGACAGCTTATTATATCTTACTGATTCTAGACCGGATATAGTGCAGGAAGTGTGCATGGTGGCTAGATTTCAAGCAACACCTAAGCAGTCACATATGAATACCGTAAGAAGAATCTATAGGTACCTACAAGGGACAATCAGTTATGGATTGTGGTACCCTAAACAAGGGGAATTCATCTTGGAAGCATATACTGATGTTGATTGGGCAGGTTGCATTGATGACTGGAAGAGCACAAGTGGTGGTGCATTCTTCTTAGGTGACCGGTTGGTCTCATGGCATAGCAACAAGCAGGATTCAGTCTCCCTATCAACTGCTAAAGCATAATACATTATGGCTGCTACATGCTGCTCTTAGGTGCTTTAGATGAAGAAAACCCTCCAGGACATATAGGTGGATATCTCTGATCCTATTCCCATCTGGTGTGATAATTCAAGTGGCATCAACATATCAAAGAACTCGATGATGCATTCAAGGACAAATCACATAGCCTTCAAGTATCATTTTCTTAGAGAGAAGGTTGAAGGACAAGAAGTAAAGATGGAATATGTCCCTATAGGAGAACAAGTGGTAGACATCTTCACCAAACCTTTACCGGTAAGAATTTTTGAGTACTTAAGACACAAGTTGGGAGTTTTATCACCTACCTCACGTACTTAAGTTTGTTAAGAGATATATGGTTCAGGGGGAGTTCATAGCAGCATTTATATCTCTTGAACCACATGCTGATCATAGGGAAAGTTCAAGGTTGTATGTCTCAGTACCAACTGTAATCACTAAGAGAAGATTTGACTAAGGGGAGAATAAAGTACCCTGACCCTTTATCATTGTGTCAAAGGGGGAGAAATCTACAGGTGTGAAGACTTGCAGTGAGTTGACATCAATGCCAAAGGGGGAGATTGTTGACATTATGCACATTAGGTTGTCATTGATGTCAACTGGTTTGGCATGGTCACCGATGAGTAAGTAGTGGTGACCAGTATGGGTGAAGTTAGACATGATGATGTCAACCCATATGTGTGTAAGCAAATAGAAAGGTATGTTACTGATACACATGAAATGCATCATCTACCGATAAAGCAGGACCACTGGCAAGGCAAAGCAAGAAAGTAAGTGAAGAACTGAAGGATGCGAACTGGTATACTCAGAGAGGTTTAATGATGGCAGTAAATGGACTAAGTAATAGGACCAACATGTTCTATGGAAGGCCAAGTTGATCCACCGATAGAGAAAAGGTTAGCAGGTATGAAGGTCCACCGATGAAGTAAGGTTATACCGGTAAGGTGCTTTGAACCAGTAGTCAATCTTGGTCGGTGAAGGATGTCAAACTGACATAGAAAAATGAGAATAGGTTGATGTCTACAAGGATGACAAGTGGAAACTAGGTGGCAATCACACAGAGGTCGGTGAAGTATTCATCGATGTAACAATCAACAATCAGGTCGGCTTTAATAAAGAATTCACAAATCATGGGAGGATGGCAGAATGTTGCAGCTCGAGGAAGACAAGGTGACAAGATGATTAAATTGACTCTGCAAGAAGATCTGATCTTTATACCCACTTGCCGAAGGAAACAACCGAACCATTAATGGCGTTTGATAGAGAAATGCAGAAAAGCATGCCGCAGACATCCAAATATAGAAAACGCACATTGGAATGCGAGGTGTTGGTGGTATTGATCAATGACATGTAGATATTCACTCCAGAAAAGAAAATTAGATCAAATCTAATACGAATTGAGCTGGTGAAAGTTAAACCAAACACAACACCATTTGAATGCTATTTTGGTGGGAACCTTAAAAGATTAATATGTCAGCTCGAGACTGAAATGCATTGATGCTTGGTGTGAGGTGTGAGAGGAAAGAGATCCTGAGAAAGAAAGATAATATTCCTTAGAGTTATTTCTCAGATGGTTATAGTGTGTGTTAGCAGGCTGAACCAGTGAAAGGGTCTAACTGGTAGAAACAAAGTAACCGACAAACTGTTGCAGTTCTAATAGTCAAGCGAACCGGTAAAAGAGTGAATGGTTAGGAAGGCATCCAAGAGTGACACTATGAAGTGCGAGGCTAAGAGAGAGAGAAGAGAGGCTAGGAGTAACTGGTGAGTGATCAGAGAGAGTAATCTGATAATCGACAGTGTGAGAACCAGTGAAGAAGAGGAGGTTGTTAACCGACGAACCCATTTGCAACTAGATGCTATCATTGTATTGAAATTGTATTTCATCTCATTACACTGAGTTGGTGCTTGGTGTAGGGGTTGGTGCTCCTTGGGTTGGTGCCCTAAATATTTGTAATATGTTATTTTATTATGAGGCTAGATTGGAGCAGTAGACTCCAACAATATTTCTCACCGAGGTTTTTCTCATATTGGGATTTCCTCGTACATCTGGTGTTGTGGATTATCCATTTGTGTGTTTGGCTCTTTTGATATCCACTCTTATCTTACCGGTTTGATTGTTTTAGTATTTTAGGTTGACAACTAGTAATCCAAGCTTGGTTAAAAAGAAAAGATTTCAAGAACCACTGATTCACCCCCCTCTTAGTGGTACATTGTGTTCAACAAGTAGTTGCACCCCTCTCCTTAATGCAATGTTGGAAAAAAGGGTTTGTTCCTAGTTTTCATGCATAAATTTGTTAACACTTATTTTCCACTATCACAATGGAAAAGTGTATATCAACTTATACTATTCTAACATCATATGTAGCTATATGGGAAAGTGTACATCAACTTATTCATGTTTAATATATTTTTGTGATTTAAAAAAAAAATCATTTGGAGCATTTTTATAATATTATGATGACATATATGAAGAGATCTAGTGGAAAAAATATTTAACTTTTTAATGCATTTGAGTTTTAGATTTAAGACCAACAAATAAATTGTAACCATAACAATGTGACCTCATAATAAAATATATTGAAATAATAAGAAATCTAATTATACAAGACAATCTGTGTACATGAAAATAATTTTTTTTTTTTTCTATTCAATTTTACATCTATTTAAATAAAAATACAATAGTAGAGGCTTATTGAAAACTTCATCTTCTACAATGACTTACTTCATTATTTTTACATTTTAAACACCAATCAATTCTTTATGGTTGGACCACATGCATAAGTTGTCTAAATACACAACAAAAGTTCCTAAATATGTTTAGGTATTGAAGCATTATACTCCAAAACCCCCTTTTAAAATTGTAGCATCATAAATTGTACACCATTAATTAGGTTGTCCAATTCTACACTTAGTTAGCACACACCTTAGTGTGTCCCATTGCATTATGCATTATAGGACTTATTTAGGCATTTAATTAATAATTTAATTAAACCTAAGTTCTCTCTTATCAATTCACATATAATAAAATTAGCCCCTTGATCCTAGGTGTGCCTCTTTTTATTATTCAATCCTGATTGAATCCTAATCTTACCCCAATTTTAGTCTTCAAAGCATATCCTGCATATCTACACATTATTGTTTGACCCACCAAGCTAGATTCGACATTAGAAGCCTGTTATCTTTCATACCTCAAAAGTTGAAAAAATATTGTTAGGACCAGGGTGACCCACTTACCCTGTTCTGCTTTTTTTTCCTTGAATTTTGGGAGGATAATTTGGAAATCTTCTCTAATTCAAATCTTGCTTCTTGTCAAAATATATCAATTCTAGGTTGGCTTTTCATAAAATTCAAATATAGGGTTTCATATACAAAGCAATTTATCCTTTCCTCATTTGGGGATCCTATCTAGCAATTCAACAAGAGATCCTTGTGAAGTGAAATTTATGGTTTAGGTGAAGCCTCAGATTTGCAAATTCATCCATTATAAAGTCTTCATCAACCATAGAAGTTTCAAGAGACATTGGAGGATAATAAGGCAATCACCAGCTATTGATTGACATATACCTCTTCCTAAGGATTTGGTATGATTTCACATTGTTCTTATTGTAATACAAACAAATCAATTAGTCAAGATTAGTCAAGCAATATAAAACTAAACCATAAGAAAGTATTATCAAGGAAGAATAAAACATAAAATCATAAGAGACATGGATGAATAGATAACCTCCCTCATGATTCTCCCGTTGCTATTGATCTCTTCCTTGTCCTCCTCATCTTCATGAACCACGTTTCTCTGAAGTTGATGAAATGAAGAGTGGGAGAGATGGACGGGGGTGAAATGCGGATTACTCACACTTGCATAGCAACATGGAGATGTGCAGGTGATTATTTGGACATGGTGAGGGTATTATGCAGATGCTTAGGGTGTCAAGATGACAAAATAAGTTTGCAATGATTTATGGATAAATGGCCAGCATAATGATGCAATGAAAGTGGATGATTTGATAAGAGAGAAGGGCTCGATTTATAGAGTTTGGGGCTTGGAAATGAATGTTTAAGATTGGAAGTTGATCAATGAATGAGATTGAAGGAGAGAACAAGGTGTGCTCACACATGTGTGAGCACATCTTGGGAAGAACAACTATCATAGGGAAAAGGGGAAGGCGTGCTCACACATGTGTGAGCAAACTTTCGGAAGCCCACTTGTCCTGGGGAAAAGGGGAAGGTGTGCTCACACATGTGTGAGAAAACCTTCGAAATTCCACTTGTCATAGGAAAAAGGGGAAGGTGTGCTCACACATGTGTGAGAAAACCTTGGGAAGTCCATAAAGTTGACAAGTGGATTCAACACTTGTGACAAAGTGTAAGGAATATGAAAAAGGGGTTTATGACATATTTATCAAAATAGAAAGGTGTAGGGTGGCTTCATGCGGAAGAGAAATTCTCACACATATGTGAGAACCCCTTGGTCAAAGGTGAGGTGGATGGGTGAGATGAATTGGGTAGGTGTGTAGTATTTAAAAATAGGATAAATACTAACAGGGTTTAGGGTTTGGGTTAATTTGCTTCATGAGGGGATTAAAAAGTGGGTTTGTAGTTATCATGGAATTAGCCTAATTAAATATGAATTAATTTGGCTAATTGGGATTAGAAATAAAATTGGAATATTCCCTGAGGTTGAGTTTGATTTATTAAAATAAATCAAGCTTTAGGAGAGATGGAAAAGGGTTATTAATTAAATAATAATTAATTAATTTAAGGGTACTAATAGGATAATATGATTAATTAAATTAATCATATGATAAAGGGATAATTAATTAAATATTAATTTAATCAATTTTATGTGTCTACACTTATGCCTCTACATTGATCTTCAAATCTACATCATATTAGTTTCAGAATTACATTATTGCTTTAAATTTGCATCCTAATTATGATTTAAAGCACTCTCATTACAATTATTCAAGGTTTTCTCTAACACATTTGAGTAGGACTCTAGTTTTCATTTTAGCTCATAGCAATCTTAGACACACTTTCATGATAACACACTTTTTTAGTTACAATACCGATTATTTGTGGAGGTGGAAATCACCAAAACAAGGGGGTTGACCAAGGAAAACCCCTATATAGCCAAAACCCTACCATTTTCTATCTTGCAGGTGTAGCTACAAGAACCCAACAAAAGCCGAAAGACTTTGGGAGATTTCAGGAAGTAAGTATAGCTATCAGGAATTGGGCCTCGTTCTTAGGGACTGGGGTGCTAGAGTGCCCCTATCCTTGGACCAAGGCACTAGAGTGCCCCAGTCCTCGCAATTCTACTCCAAATTCTAGACTTATCATATAGACTGCATCAAGATTCAGGCTTTCAGACCACAGATCAGGAGACTAGGGCATCTAGCACCTTGTTCCTGTCAATTGAGCTTTAGATTTGGATCACAAATGTACAATCAGACTCTCCTTTCATTTTTGTGTTTACTGTATCAGTTTTCCACAGTATCTTTGTATTCACTTTCCTTTGTACTCTAATCATAGTATTTCATTCTCCCATTGCATATCCATTTCCAAAGAAACAGAGGAATAGAAACCCTAGAAGTATCATTTGACTCTCTTTCACAAGAGTTAGTCAAGTATGATCACTCCTTTAGGTGCTTTCATATTTTGATGTTTGTGTGAAAGTGGATTTAGGTCCTAGTACTACCCAATTCCATTTTCATCCAAAACAAATATTACAAAACTAAAATTATTAATAGTAAATATATTATAAAATATTGAAATCTTCTTCTTCATTATTTTTTCTCCTTCACCATTCTAAATGTTTGATGTGTCAAACGCCATCAAGAAATTCAACTTTCCAAAACTCCTAAATTCCAAATATCTTGAATTGATGGAAGCAATCAATATTGAACTCAATCTCATATTCTCCCCCTACACACAAAGTTTCATCTTTTTTAAAATAAGAAGACAACAATTATTCTATTAACAACTCCAAATCTTCTTACATAACAACTACATCTATGCACTCCTCTAATGTTCTTAGTTTATCTCTTTTTGAAGTTTGATACCATTCAAGGCTTTATGTCTTTTTGCATTTAATAGTTTTTATTCTGTTATAATTTAAGGTTAGAGCTCTCTCCCTAGTTAATCTATCGAAAACAACCACATCTACACAACATTCACACTCTACAATAAACTTTTCACACACAAAAATAAACAATAAAACTCAACTAAAAAACACCCAAACTGTCAAACTACTCAACCCCACTTTAATACCAACCATATAAGAACATCTAAAAAAATATAATAATTTTTTTTATATTTCTATTCATAAACAAATCTACTTAGATAAACATGATAGAAGAATCTCAGTGAAAGACACTAACATTTACAATACGAAAATCCCTTAGTTTTACTTAGGGCCTTACACTTCATCTACTACTACTAGCACATCTGTTATCTAGAGAGTCCCTAGATATAACAATTATGCTCATCTATTGAAACGTTCTATTCCATCAAGATTATATCCTGACTGTCAACAAAATCAGCAGATTATGCAAACAATCTGTATATGAATTTATATTTTTGAATTTGTTTTTACATTTGCAGTTCTTGAAACATTCTAGATATAGATTTCAATCCTCTCTTTTTTCTGCATTCAAAAAACTTGATATGCATTCCTGTATGACATTCACTTGGGGATCGACAATGTGGGCATATTAAATAACTAAGAATGCTTCAAACTCAAATTCAAAACTCATTTTTAGGGATCATATTGCTTGAATATCTCATAAATTTCTCATCCAAAAAGACAGCATAAATCTTCCTAAACAAAAAGAAAACATTGTTAGTTTAAGACGACGAGAAAAACCACATAATAATGAACAGAAAACAACAGAAAGAATAATAGACACAACAAAGAATTCGAGACACAAGATTAACGTGGTTCACCACTAAGCGGCTACGTCCACCAGAAAGCAAGGGGAATTCTTATTAACCAATATCCAATACCACTGTACGGTACATAGACTGCACACATATTTATATATTCATACAAAGGTATAAATCGAAGAGTTGAGGGAGCCAAAAGGTCATGTGACCGTTGGGCTTCACATCCCAACAAACATTTTTGTGAAATAATAGATAGAGTCAATCTTTTGCTGTAAATCTTATCTTGAATCAGAAATACATACAAAGATAATTTATCAGAGAATATATTTTATAGGAGAATGATTTTGAAGAAAGATGGGAACGTAATTTGTGAATGAATTGTTTTGAAATTCATTCAGTCGATAGATTTGGATAAAAAGAAAAAGTAAAAAAAAAAGATTTTTTTATAGTCAACGATATCTGAATGAATCTGTATATGAATTTACAGATATCTTATAACATTATTTAAGTATGAAACTACCAATGGGAAGAGCTTATACAGCTGGCAGATTTCTATCCCGAGTCTAAAGCTCGATAAGAAACAAACTTATGAGAAAACGTTTTGTTGAAAGAGAAATTTGAGCTTGGAAACCCTAATTAAAACATGGGATTTGGAGATATACTATTGATGACAGCTTGATGGTCGACAGAATAATTTATACACAGCTGTCATCAACCTGTCTAGTTTGGGCTGTAAAATGGTGAGAATAACTTTTTACACAGCTGTAAGCAACCTGTCTATTTGGGATGAAGTCAGACAAATTATCTACTGCCATTATTATAATCCTGATCTTCTAAAGGAAAAAGAAGGCCACTCAGGAATGCAGGGTCAATTACCTACATCTATATCTAAGCTTAAAATCTTTCCTGTGATTAAATTAATATGTAAAATCATGAGATGAACGTAAACAATTGAATGGATCATATAAAGAATTCCCTAGTCATGGTGAGTGTCTTCTATATCATCACCGACAAGGATGTATATAATATAGAATGGATACAATTATAATGTGATGAGTTGTTTGAGTGGTCAAAGCTTGTATATATGTATTCTGATATAATTTTGAGATGATGTGAGAGGAGAATCTAACAATCTATTGTTTAAACCTCAAGTCATTAAAGAAAAAAAGGGTTTTAAAAGGGTTTCAATTTTTTCAGTTAAATTAGTAGATTACAGTTTTAAAGTATTATTAGAAATAAAAATTATATAAGATTAAAAAATATAGGAAGAACACAACATCAATCTCATTCAAAATTATGCCAGCCTCCCATTTATTATGCAAGGCATAGAGATGGATGTTCATAGCTTCTATGGTTCTTGATAGCATCAATCATGTGATAGGGGCTCCACCGTGTTGCACTCCCCTCCCATGATGATTAGATGTTGAATAATTTCAACATTCTCAGTGATCTAATTGATAATACAATTATATAAAAAATTTCAAAGATCATGGAAAAAATGGTAAGATTTACTCCAAAAACATAAGATAGAGAGAAAGGAAGTCTCTCAAAATTTGACCGTCTTAAAGCATAATAGAGCATGGTGAATAGATTCATCAAAGGATGGGTGGATAGTATCCTATTTTTATGAGTGGGTTGCATTGTCCTCAAGGGAAATAGCTGCCACCTCTTGGGGAAAGTAACAATTGAACAATGCATATCCTCGATATGAACTCTACTATTTGAGGAGAAAAACTACTAGTTGGTTGCACTCCTTTAAGGCATGACAAATGACCATCTTAGTGATATTAGACATTTAACAATCTTTAATGAAACCCCTCTAAATCTAGGAGATTAACTTGTAGATCTTTAACTAATAGAAGACCCCAATAAGTCATAAAAGCTTCAACAAAGTGACTGGTTTGAAAGCATAGATTAATGGCAAAGATGCATACAATTTTACCACAAAACATGGGGAAAAGTGATAGACCACAAAAGCTTGAGAGTAGGGTTGACAAGCAGAGAATACCATTTTTGAGTGAAGTCTAACAAAGAGGAATGAAGTCAAAATTGAACATAGAGATTATGTGACCCATACGAGTGAAGAGAAAGGCTAAGTAGTCAACAAATGTAAGAAAAATTCCTCCTTAGCATGGAAAAGGACGCATCTATGTTGTCCATCAAGAGAATTTTAATTTGAGCAAGGTGTCAAAGAAAATATTAAATTTTAAGGTGATAGGCTTTGACCATAGATTGGCCCAAAGAGATAGACCACAAAAGCTTGAGAGTAGGGTTGACAAGCAGAGAATACCATTTTTGAGTGAAGTCTAACAAAGAGGAATGAAGTCAAAATTGAACATAGAGATTATGTGACCCATACAAGTGAAGAGAAAGGCTAAGTAGTCAACAAATGTAAGAAAAATTCCTCCTTAGCATGGAAAAGGACGCATCTATGTTGTCCATCAAGAGAATTTTAATTTGAGCAAGGTGTCAAAGAATATATTAAATTTTAAGGTGATAGGCTTTGACCATAGATTGGCCCAAAGAGACAAGGTAGGCTAGAAAAAAAGGGATGAAGACTGACCTAAGTAGAAAAAGTATTACTTGAAAGTGGAGGCATCCCACACAAGGGAGTTATCTTTTGGAGATTGACAAATTTGCAAACCTTTCAGCAAAACTAAAAACTTGGCAAGGAAAGAAGCAAGATTCACAAGGGTAGTAGGAAAAGGTTTACAATTATGCTTGGAAATAATAACTTCAAAATAATATTCCACCAAGTAGACAAAGTTGGATTTAAGAAAATTCATGATAGGGGAGGCCCAATCCAAGAACATAATACAATACTCACCCAACTAAATATCTTCCCAAGATCTAAAAAGAGCATTGTACCCAACTTTTATTTAACTATTTTTAAATTAGGTTGCTGAATTTCGAGACCCCTTTCAAAAAATGAGATTTACTAATTTATGAATATCTTCATGCAATAGAGAAAGAGTAATGTTAATCCTAACTTCTTTGGATTTGATAATAGAATATCATTCCATATAATTAGTGATTGATGCCAAGAACTCTTAGCAATTAACTCGACATTATTTTTTTTGGTTTATCTCAACACAAGCCCATTGTAAGACTTAGGGAGGTACACCTACTACCAAGATTTTAGTGAAATTTTTTCCTTTCAAAATCCTTATTCGTTTTCTTGAATGGAAAACTTCAAGGATGATAATAATGAGATCTAGAATTTGAGAATCCTTCATTATGCTACTCTATCAAAGAAAAATCAAGTGAGGAAGAATTATTGTAGCTATATATGGGTAGGAATTGTGAAAACATTTTGTAAAGATATTTCAATAGGCTTATAGGGAGAAATCATAGAAATTTTTAGTGTCCTACTCCATGGTAATACAAATGAAGATAGAGTTGTTGATTTTCTTGAGGACCTTTACTAGAGATTTTTTTTTTGCAGCACCCACCACATCTTTTGGAAACCACCTATCACTAATCTTGGAAACATAATAAGGGAATCCATCAATCCCTTGTGCCTTGTAACTATCAATGGATAATTCAACATCTATAATTTCATCTTTTATAACCTTGGTCATTAAAGAAGCATCATCTTTTATAGAAACCAAAGGGAGGATAAAATTATAAATAACTTCATAGAAGAAATACCCTAATTTTATATCTTCTAAGATGATTTTTCTAAATCATTCCACTACTTTATCCTAGATTAGATCTTCACTATGGATATAATTACCATTGTCATCTATAATTTCTCTAATCAACTTAAGATTTGGATCTTTTTATTTATAATTTTTTTTCAGAAGAAACTAAGGAGTTGAATTTCTAAAGGAGATCAACAGGGGCTTCACTGGCTAGGCAATATTATATCACGTGCATTCATATAGGGGGGTTTAATATCTCAAAAATATTTGACAATATATTGCATATCTAGTGAAAATAGGGGGTTTTTTAATTCAGGCTATGAAAAAATACAATATTTGGTGAAAATAGGGGGGGTTTTAATCCAGGTTGTGTATTGGGAGGGGGTGACAAAAAAGGATTTTAGGGTAATATTTTTTGAAAATAGGGGGATTCTTTAGTATGCCATGAATGCACATGCTATAACCTAGATTCACAAAGTGAAGCCCCCGTGAGGAGATCTCTCTCATTTTAAAATATTTCTTCATGTCACATGTATGTATTTTTCTATACAATAACTTCTAAATCATTATCTTGTATGCTTTTAGCATTGAATATTTCTCCTAAGGAAGATCTAATTCAAGATCTTAAGTTAATATTTTTGAGTTTTTTTGTATGCATCAAAACATAGTTTTCCTATAAATTTAAATATCCCACCACTCCTTTACTGTGTGCTTTATTTCTAGATGTAAGACCACATTTTTTGGATACAAATTAAGAGCCTTTCATTTTTTAAGGCTGTCCAATTAAAAAATTATTGGTGAATGGTTTGACCAAGCCTAGGGAGGGATACAGGACAAAGAGAGTGAGAGAATTAACAAATTCAATGAGGTAAGAACTCTATCAAGTTGAGTTTGGATAAAATTATCTCCTTTTCTTCTATTCAAACATGTATACTAAGCTCATCATAGTTCATCATAAAAAAGCACACAAGTGAAAAAAAAAAAAGTTTGCAAATTCATCCATGTTGTTTGTTTAAGTCTAAGAACAAACCATTTTATCAATCAAAGAAAGGGGACAATTTAAATCTCTATAAATTATCCATCTAATGTTATTGTGCAAATATCTAAAAAGTAGTGAGCTCTTTAAAAATATTTCTTTTGTACCATAGAATTAGGACCCACATCCACTTATTTTTTAGTGTTTGTATTCTTCCTCTACCCCATAGGGGATTGAATTAGTTCTGAGCCCCAAGTTAATTTGGATGATAAGTGTTCAAAAAGGTAGAACCTTGTATAGAATTCTAAGCTTCATGGTAATTGAGGGAACTTATACAAGGGAAGAGGAGAGATCGAAGGGGAATCAATCTCTACAACTAACAACTAAGGAGTAATGATATCTTTTACTAGAGGAACAAAAAACTCTATGATTGGGACAATTTACTCTTGAGTTGGGACGAAAGGTATCAAAAGGGTTAGCAATCTCTCAATGTTATAAACAAGTCATTGAAGCTAGCTTACATACCCAATTTAAATGGAGACTAGATAGAGAATGCCATAAGAGGAACCTCCTTAGCCTCTTCAACAATGGGAGCTACTTTCATCAATCCTAGTTAGAAAATAGTTTAACATATGCCAATGGGAGTGAGAGGAAAAATATGTTCAAAAGTAGATCTATTGAAGATCAAGATTTTTATGTGAATCCTACATTTAGATTTCAGAGAAATTATTGAGGTAGGGAGAGAATCCAAAAAACTAAAGATACATATCTAAGAAAAAACCAATCTCCTAGATGAGATTTAGTGATTGGGTCTATAGTAACCAATTTATTGAAGGAGGTAGCAGTGCCTCTTGATATATCTTCATTTCGCAACTCCAAAGGAAGACTAATAAGACACACCCATAAGGGTTGAATCCGAAAAACCTCTTCTTTAAGAGTAAACCAAACTTACCAAAATATCAAGGAGCATTGACAAAGGATTTATCCAAGTCCCCATGGTAAGAGAAATGTAATAGGAAGAGATATTTTATCCATAACCAATATGTCTACATGTAACCTTTGGCATTTCATCTTTCACCTAGGACTAGGGTATGTGCAGGATGATGGTGTGCCAAAACAGGCCCTTAAGTGGCAATGAAATTTCAGAAAATCAGAGTTATGCAACTTGACATGAAAATTTGAATAAGTTGTGAACATTATTTTTAAAATATGTAAGAAGAGAATATATATAAAATTGAATGTAGTTTCTAAGCTACTAGTTGTTTTTTGGAAAAAAAATCGTATTTGATGAAAATTTCAAATATCAATGTAGTGGTACTAAAGTTTCAGGAAAAAAAAAAGTAGACGTATGTCTGACCACCCTAATCACAATCAAATCATAATATTTTTTTATAATATTTATAATATAAGTATTAGACTCATGTCTGTATGTGACACATATTTTTTTAAATTTTTTATAAAGTAAATAATTATTTATGAATTTTTTACTACAGCTTTTCAGAAATTCAGAAACTCCTACGTCTGACCACCTTAACTTGGTCAAAACCTTATGAAATTTAATTTTTAAATTTTTTTCCCTATAGTAGATGAAGCATAGGATGTGATGCATGTTTCGGATTCAAAAAATGTTATACTGTTTGAAAGTTATGAGTGTTTTTCAATCAGGACTATTGTCAGAATTCAATTAGAAAATAAATAATAATAATTTTTTAAAGTCAAAATAAGACAAGCCTTGTATTGTTGGAAAGCTAGGAACGTCCTTAAAAAACCCTTTTTGTTTTATTAATTTTGGCTACAAAAAAAGTCGCCAGCCACCAGTGTAAAGTTTGGAAAATCAAGGAATACTGAAAAACACGTTTTTTTAGTTGACTTTCAAGGCTTGTCACTTCTAAGCCAAATACCAAAGCATTCTCGAGCCAAAATTTGAAATTTGAATATTTGACTACAAAAATCGGATATCCGATTTTAATATATAAATTTGTGGTCCCCAAAAATTTTCCCGTTGCCGCCTTTTATTTACTGAACTGCCACATTAATGACGCTGGCAGAAATCCGATATCCAATTTTATTAGTCATATTTTAGAGAGAGAGAGAGAGAGAGAGAGAGAGAGAGAGAGAGAGAGAGAGAGAGAGAGAGAGAGAGAGAGAGATTAGGGGAGAGAGAGAGAGAGGGAGAGATAGAGGGAGAGAGAGAGAGAGGGAGAGAGAGGGAGAGAGAGATTAGGGGGAAGAGAGAGAGAGAGAGAGAGAGAGAGAGAGAGAGAGAGAGAGAGAGAGAGAGAGAGAGAGAGAGAGAGAGCTTAGGGGAGAGAGAGAGAGATTGGGAGGGGGAAGGGAGAGATGGGTAGGGGGAGAGAGAGAGAGGGGGGGGAAGGGAGAGAGAGATGGAGAGAGAGGGAGGGAGGGAGTTGAGGGAAGGTATAGAGAGATAAAGAGATTAGTGGAGAGAGAGAGAGAGAGAGAGAGAGAGAGAGAGAGTAGTGGAGAGATTAGGGGAGAGAGAGAGAGAGATTAGGGGAGAGGGGGAGAGAGAGAGAGATTAAGACATCATAGGACATCATGAACCCTTATGACATTAAGACATCATGAACCCTTATGAGATTAGGGGAGAGAGAGAGATTAAGACATCATGAACCCTTATGACCTCTTAGGACACCATATGACCCCTAATGACACCATATTGGGTCACTTTGGGTCATACCATATGACCCCTAACAACACCATAGGACCCCTTAAGACACCAAATCATGTCGTTAGGGGTCATATTGTGTCTTACGACCCCTTAGGACACAATATGACCCCTAACAACACAATTTGGTGTCTTAAGGGGTTCTATGGTGTCCCAAGACACCATATGACCCCTATGGACACCATATGACCCCTAACGACACCATAGGACCCCTTAAGACACCAAATCATGTCGTTAGGGGTCATATGGTGGTCTGAGGGGTCGTAGGACACAATATGACCCCTAACGACATGATTTGGTGTCTTAAGGGGTCCTATGGTGTCGTTAGGGGTCATATGGTGTCTTCGGACACCATAGGACCCCTTAGGACACAATATGACCCCTTAGGACACAATATTACCCAAAGTGACCCAATATAGTGTCATTAGGGGTCATATAGTGTCCTAAGAGGTCATAAGGGTTCATGGGACACCATATGACCCCTTAGGACACCATATGACCCCTAACGACATGATTTGGTGTCTTAAGGGGTCCTATGTTGTCCATAGGGGTCATATGGTGTCTTGGGACACCATACGACCCGTTATGACACCGTTATGGACACCATATGACCCCTAACGACACTATAGGACCCCTTAAGACACCAAATCATGTCGTTAGGGGTCATATGGTCTCCTAAGGGGTCGTAGGACACAATATGACCCCTTAGGACACAATATGACCCAAAACGACCCAATATGGTGTCATTAGGGGTCATATGGTGTCCTAATAGGTCATAAGGGTTTATGGGACACCATATGACCCCTAACGACATGATTTGGTGTCTTAAGGGGTCCTATGGTGTCCCAAGACACCATATGACCCCAATGGACACCATATGACCCCTAACGACACCATAAGAACCCTTAATACACCAAATCATGTCGTTAGGGGTCATATGGTCTCTCTCTCTCTCTCTCTCCCTCCTCTCTCTCTCTCTCTCTCCTCCTCCTCCTCTCTCCCCCTCTCTCTCTCTCCCTCTCTCCCTCTCCTTCTCTCTCTCTCTCTCTCTCTCTCTAAAATATGACTAATAAAATCCGATATCCGATTTAATCGGATATCGAATTTCTGCCATGTGGCAGTTTACTAAATAAATGGCGGCAACAGGAAATTTTTTGGGGACCACAAATTTTTGTACTAAAATCGGATATTTGATGTTATTGGATATCCGATTTTAGTACAAAAAACTAGGAAAAAAAGGGTTTGTGGGCCATTTTGTAGATTCCAATGGCCCACAGTCTGTATATTTTGTTTTCTGTCGAGGATCACAGGTTTTGAGACAGCTAGAGACAAATTTGTGCTTTTGGGAGATTCTTAAAGTGAAAAATTACAATATCAATCACAAAGGAGCATGTGTGGAGGGAAATGGGGAGTAGTAGTCGTCGGAAGTCTAAACGCAAAAGAAAACTTTCAAATGACCAAATTGAAGTGTATAGAGAAAGAGATAGAGAATGTCATAGGAGGAGAAGACAAGGTATGTTAAATATTGCTAATGTTACTTCAACTGAAGAGGAAATTGAATTTGAAAATGTGCCACAAGTTATTGAAAATGAAAATGTAGATTTTGAAAGTGAAAATATTGAAAATTTTGAAAATGTTGAAAGTGATAATGAAAATGCTCAACATGTGGAAAATTTTGACATAGGAGGTGAAAATGTGGAAAACTTTAACATTGAAGGTGGAATTTCTCAACCAAGTGAACCATATGTAACACCTAATTACTTTAGAAATGAAGACTCTCTCATGGATGAAAGACAAATTCCAAATCCAAGACCTTCAAGAACCCCAAAATGGTTATTTGAAATCGATGAGAACATTATTCCAAATCTTAAAGGCAAGAGGTCAACAAGAACCGTTCGAGTTGTGGGCTACACAACTTTTCAACCAAAATTTTAGCAATAAGACATTGACCGAGCAATGCCAACTCTTTGTTCAATTGCTAAAGTTGATAAACATGAGACCATTGCTAAACAAATTGAAGATTTGTATGAACAAGAAGATGGAGAGAAATTTTATTATTGCAAATAATCTATTTGACGCTCTCAATTCTATTGGAAAGAATACCAAAGAAAGAGATAAGAGAGCCACTCGAAGAGTGATTACAACCTCCTTAGTAAGCCATCAATTGAGGAAGGCTCGTCAAATGAGACAAACTTGTGTTGATTTTAACATAAACCATAAAACTTTGGATAGAGCACTTGCACGAAGACAAAGACTCGACGATCCACTTCAACAAGATACATGGGCATTTGGTGGGAGGTTTCCACATGTTGATAGAAAGTTGACTGAGAATGTGAAGGAAGAGATTCAACAATTTTGGCACTCTAATTCTAGAGTGTCACCCAATATAAAGGACGTTTTGAAATTAAGAATCGGCAACCGAGACCAAACACCGCATCCCAAACATTTCTTGGAATCAAGCCAAACAATGTTGTACAATTTTTTTTGTGAATTACATCCAACTTTGCAAATATCACAAAGGGCCTTTGAATCTTTGAAACCATTTTATTGTGTCCCTCTTAAGATTCACAATACCTATTGTTGCAAGTACCATGTGGAGTTTTCAATGTACCATGAACTTTTATGTCATATTCGTTCTATGATGCATACTAATGAGATGTTGCAGGAGTGTGGTGCAATGCTATTTCCGAGATCATCAAGAGACTTGCAAGATCTATTTTTATGCCCTAGAGATGATGACTTCTATTTCTATAGAAATGATTGTTTGAATGAGAAGTGCTCAGAATGCGGTGGGTTGTCAAAGTTTGTTTCATGAGGGCAGCGAACACGAGTTTAGAAATAATTATGCTGAGAAAAAAAGATACGAGACAGTGAAATATACTTTGAAGAGTGGAGGTAAAGGTTCTAGATGCGAATTAGTCTCAAGAGAAGTGAGTATTGCTGATTTTATTTTGGATTTTAAGGAAAATCTTTTCTACAAGTATGCAAGGCACACCCATAGGTCTCAGTGGTTGAATCAATAGTTCAGGATGTGTAAGAACTCTTTCCCGATTGGCACTATTCTATCGGTGGTTGATTTTGCAGAGAACTATACATTGCAACCACATAATGAGGTACAATCTTAGTACTACAATTCGGTCAAGATTACTATTTTTGTTCACATTACATATAGACATGCTCCTGATAGTACAAAAGAGGACAGGAAGATAATCAGGGAGTATCATTTTTATATGAGTCATGATAGATCACACTCCTTCGAGTATGTGCAACATTATTTTGAGAATTTTTTTGAGTTCTTGCATGAGAAAGATATTGCAATTGACCGACTTATAATATGGTCAAATAACTATACGAGTCAATTCAAGAATGCCCGTATGTTTTATTGGTTGAGTAGAATGCATGTGGAGAGGTGTATACCTCATATTCGGTGTTTTTTTTAGGCAGGTCATGGGAAGGGAGAGCATGATGGAGCAGGTGCATGTTTGAAGAGAGCTCTAGTTAAGGAGCAATTAAGGATTTCAGGTGCAAATTTCTCTGATGCACGTTCTATTGTTGATTGGTGTAGTTCAACATTGTCACATGGGGGTACTCTTGATTCAGCAGTGAGCAGATTATTTTGGTTGGTTGAGGAGGGAATAGTGGGATATAGACTGGATTGTCAAACAATTAAAGATTCTTCAAAGATGCATTCATTTCTTAGCTCAGATGCAAGTACATGGACCATTTGGACACGAGCGTTGGCTTGTTTTTGTCAGAGTTGTGTTCGGTGTGATTGTGATCAATGCAAGTCAAGTGAGTGGGTTGATACGTGGGTTCCCCACTATCTAACTCCTTTATCTCAAACAATATCCTTGTCAAACGATGACATGGAAAGTTCACTTGAGTATGATCGTCTATCAGATCTTATACAAACATGACATATTTTTGTAGTTGTTGCACCACAAGGGAATGAAGAGAGATCAGAATATTAGTTGGCACGATGTGTACAGGGAAAACAAAAGCTAACACAACCAGTGACAGATGATGACGGGTTCACATATCCTACAGGTTCAATTGTTGTTGTGGGAACTTGGTTGCGAACATACATGATTAGAAAGAATGGCATACTGCATTTGAAGACTATGAGAGACACAAAACCATTATAATGTATTCACACCTTATTATAGCTACAAATGTCAAGTTGTTGAAGAAACAAGCAAAACTGAAGACAAAAGAGCTATGGATAGTGACTATTGCTGATCATGAAGCAATAATGGATACTCTTAAACAAAGAGATGACCCTTCAGGAACACTTGAGTAGTAGGTCTTTAATGGTGCCTTATTTTTTTTATCATGCATTTCATTTTGAACAATGATCATTAAACCTTAATGATCAAGTTTGTTACATGTATATTAAGGATGTCTTGAAAATGCAGGTCTATTGATGAACGTTTTTTTTTGGCAACACATTTTTTGCATGCACATAGCGGGTACACAATATAATCGGAAGGGACATATTTTTGCAACACGACTTATTATCATGCATTTGATGAGTTTTACAATTTTTAATGATATAATTATCACAAAATTTATGCTCATGCAGGTCTTTATTGATGATATACAATAATACATCACATTATGATTTTTGATGATATACATGTTCATGCTAGATCATTCACCGTTGACAAGACCCTCTCTTGGTGATGGTACATATTCTTTTGTGCATTATTGAGATAAAATTTTGTGCATAAACATTAAGTCAAGTGAATGTATTGCTATTTAGAAATGACCATATCTACCATTGTCTTCAACCATGCAGAGAAATGCAGTGAGAAGGGCTTTAATCAACATGCGTCTTTCTTCAAAGTTATGCTTGTATACTTTGCAGAGAAACTGGTAAGTTTCGTAATTATACAATCTTGTGCATCTTAAAAATGTTTGAAATGATCTATTTATAATTTATCAAACTAATTTGTATTAAGTGTTATAATTTGTTTCTTGTAGCACATTCATTCCGCATAAAAAGGTTACTTATTTTGGTCTTCATTTATGTGCAGGCATTGCTGTACGTAAGCTTTTCTCTTAGGACATGAGGATGTCTGATGCAGATGAAGTGGGATGTTGTATTTGTATATGGATGTGAATTGATGTAACATTGTTATGATGATATACAATGTCCATGAGCAAATTGGTTTAGTTATATTGATGATAATGTCCATGTATTTGTACATGAGTACATTGGTGTAGTTGTATTGATAAATGAAAAAAAAAATCATGTTTGCATATCCCTTCATGGATGTCACATGCAAGTGTAATGGTAATATGTGTATACAATACATGGAAATATTGATGATCATTATGTGTCTACAGTGTAATGCTTGTTTATATATAATTTTAGCGCTCAAGGGACGACGCCGGTAGGGTATGACCTCGAGTGTTGGATCGAATGGGGGGGTAAAATAGGAGCATGCGTAGGGTAATAATGCCTAACTGGACATGTCAGAGTTGACAGTTCATCATCGCGATGAGCAGAATGAGAAATCAACCACGTGACAACATTCGATTGAATGAGACTGACGATTTTTTCGCCAACCGAAAAATTGCTGTCCTAATAAAACCATAGGGCAACTTGAAAAACTGAGATAGGATTTTAGGGACCCCTCTCATGGCCCCGTAGGTTTAAACGGACCGTTTGTATGTACCACAGATTCTGAGTTAGGGCCCGTCAAAGTTTGACAATTTTGAGCACTTAGGGCGCTCAAGGGACGACGTTGGTAGGGTATGACCCCAAGCGTTGGATCGAGTGGGGGGGAAAATAGGAGCATGCGTAGGGTAATAATGCCTAACTAGACATTTCAGAGCCAATGGTTCGCCATTGCAACGAGCAGAACGAGAAATTGGCCACGCGACAACATTCGATTGAGTGAGATTGACGATTTTTTCGCCAACAAAAAAATTGCTGCTCTAATAAAACCGTAGGGAAACTTGAAAAACCGAGATAGGCTTTTGTAGGGACCCCTCTTGTGGCCTCGTAGGTTCAAATGGATCATTTGCAGGTGCCACATATTCCGAGTTAGGGCCCATCAACATTTGACAATTTTGAGCACTTAGGACACTCAAGGGATGACGCCGATAGGGTATGACCCCGAGTGTTGGATCGAGTGGGGGGGAGAAAATAGGAGCATGCATAGGGTAATAATGCCTAACTGGACATGTCAGAGTTGATGGTTCATCATCGCAACAAGCAAAACGAGAAATCGACCACGCGACAACATTCGATTGAGTGAGATTGACGATTTTTTCACCAACTGAAAAATTGCTGCCCTAATAAAACCCCGAGTGTTCAACTGAGGTGGGGGGCAAAATAGGACCATGCATAGGGTAATAATGAATTGTATCAATTATTGTTCATTAAATTAATTGTATTGTATTGTTCATTAAATGAATTGTATTGTTCATTGAATGAATTGTATTGTATTGTTGATTAAATGAATTGTATTGTTCATAAATTGTATTGTTCATTAAATGAATTGTATTGTATTGTTCATTAAATGAATTATATTGTTCATTATAAAAACAACACTTACGATGAAATGAAATGAATTGTATTGTTCATTAAATAACCATTATTAACCATTGTTAATTATTGGAATGAAGATTAAAGATTTCCATGATAACACCACACACAGATGAGCAACAATTTATATGATCAAATATCAACTTCTGTATATATAAAAATGTCAAATGATTACAAATGTATGTCCATACACAAACATGGCATAAACGCCAACTAAAACAAAATGTATGTCTACATACGTGAATGTATGTCCATATACAAAATATACATGCCAAATAGACATGTAAGCATCCCAAAACTATCTATAACATCCTAAGCTGCTGATGGATCATAAAAATTGATCCTCTTCGTCACACTGCTTGGCTCTGAAGGATCCTGCACAAGAGAAACAAACCACGATTAATATTAGTTATATTATATAATTCACATTTGAAAAGTTAACATAAAAATGAATTATAATTGAGTTCTATTCATGTTTACCTCATCTCCACGTTTTCTCTTCAGCTTTGTAGGACTCTTGATGTATGTCTTCGATAGAGGAGGTATGTTTTGAATATTTTCATACACAACCTAAATATGTTTAGAAACATGACATTGATACAAGTTAGCATATAATTGTCACTGATAATAACAAATTATATCTACTAATCAAAAAATAAAATAAACACAGATCTACTCGAGGCATATCTTCTTCTTCTTCAGGTATACTGGGTGTAGTCATCAAGGATGTGAAGCCAAGAATTCTCTGTATATATACACAACAAGTATATGAAACTATCAATCTATGTCTAGACATGTATAATCACTATAAGTTATTTAAACTATTCATTCAATCATATTTGCATTCAATTACCTTTCCCTTGTCTCCAATTGCACTACCAGATCCTAAATCACACTGCCCCGCACTCGTGCTACTTGTGTCCTACAAGAGTAAAATAAGATATACATGCAAGTTACTACATAATCTAATGAATACCAATATAAATGATGAGCATGTATGTACAATAAAATACAAACGACTAGGTGCAATAATATATGTACCGTCAAGCTATAAAGGCCAAATGAAATGGCCGACAAGGTGCCCTCCTGAATCTGTCTCAACTCATCCTCGATCATCAATTGTTAAATAGACTAAGTAAATAAAAATTGGTACTTAATATTATCTAATTTATAAATATTTAATTAAAATATAACATGAACTGTGAAAATACAAATCTTACCACTACATCATCAATGTATGATGACGGTGCCTCCTCGCCTCTAGCATGTGAGGACTCCCCAGGGTATCCTCTAGTCTGTGTAATAAAATTTGGTGCATCATGCATCTCATGCACCTCATAATCTGCACTGTCCACAGGAGGATCAACGGGCTGTCCAACTAGACCCAAGCATATGTGCCCACACATGACATAACTATGGGGCACACATATGTGTGGAGCCGAGGATGACGTGTCAACGACACCAGATGCACCACTACCATCAAGAGTAGGCTGAGCTACTGACGCAGCCTGAAAAACCAAAAGGCTACTCAAAGAGTGAATAGCTGATATGGTCTGTGAAGCCGCCTCACAAATGATATCAGGATGTTGCACTGTAGGTGGGGGATCAACAGGAGGAGGGGGGACATATGGGCCCTGGACTACTCTGACTACCTTAAGTCTATTTTGGGGCATACCTAAACCTGCACCCTGGAAAGGTTGGATGTCAAAGTAGTTCACATGTTTGTTTAAAACAAACTCAGCATACAATTTTTTTATGAAATAGAAAGGGATATCAAGATTGTTGTTGGGTGGTTTGTCGAAAACCATCCACCAATGATCCCAAAAGTTTTTCACAATCCCATCATTTGTGCACCATTTAATAGAAAGTTTTATTTTTTTGGGATCTACGGGCTGACCAATACGGGGATTGACAAACAATGAGGCGATTTCATCTTTGGATATCTCGAGATCCTTGATATCCTTATACGACAAGCCATCTGCATATTTTTCCCTCATAGAATCTTGCCACAAAAGGGTGGCATTGTGCTCCTCAGTCATGATTTCCATACTTTTTTATGATCGATGTGAGAGGATCAAACATTGGGTTTAGACAAGAGATCCTACGATATACTTCTGCAATCCCCCTCAATTCATTCAAATTTTGTGCAATCAAATCCTAAATTGAGGGGGGGTTTGGCAAATGAGGGTTTGGTTATTGCAGTTGTGGTTGGTCAGGGTTTTCATTGTTATCCCCCATTTTAAACCTAATTGAATGTAAACAATTAAATTTAGTTAACAAATTTAAACAATTAGGTATTTGATTTAAAAAAACCTAGTTTTCATATGAAAAAAACCATATTTTCAATGAAAAATCAAATAAACATTAACAAAAATTACAAAAAATGAATGAAAATGATTGAAAATGATAAAATTCTTACCTCTCAATCTATTTTTTAGCAATTTTTTGCCAAAACACCGGATATCGGGTGCACCGGATATCGGATTTTGATGAAATCGTGCGGCCCGTGAGTTAAAAATGACTCACGGGCTGTCACTGTTGAAATATAAAAGTCTTAGAAAATTGGATATCCGATTTTTATACTTAAATTATTTTTAAATAACATATATAATATAATAATATATTATATAATACAATACGTATTATATAATATAATAATATTATATTATATATATTATAATATATAATATAATATAATATAATAATATTATATTATATATATTATAATATATAATATAATATAATATAATATAATATAATATAATATAATATAATATAATATAATATAATATAATATAATATTGTATTGTATTATATAATATATGATTATATTATAATATAATATAATAATATATTATATAATACTATTATATAATATAATAATATATTATATAATACGTATTATATAATATATTATTATATTATATAATACGTATTGTATTATATTATATATATTATAATATATAATATAATATTATATTATATTATATTATATTATATTATATTATATATAATATAATATTATATTACATTATATATAATATAATATAATATTATATAATACGTATAATATAATATTATATTATATAATATGTATTATATAATATTATATTATATAATACGTATTATATAATATTATATTATATAATACGTATTATATAATATATTATTATATTATAATATAATATAATATTATAATATATTATATAATACGTATTATATAATATGTAACAAATAATATATTTTTTAAATTAAAATTACAAATAAAAATCGGATATCCGATTTGCATAGGTAATTACCAGGCCAAGGTGTACTGACACCCAGGCCAAGCAAAAAGTCAACACGGATTTTCACATTTTTATGCGAGTGAGGAAGGCTATTTTTTTCACATCGCCACTTTTTAGCCCCCCTTGATCCTGCACTAACCCACTAAACAATATCTAAGTTGGGTCTCTGATGTAATAATTTCCCCACCAAGGAATTATCCATTTTTTGTAACTTTGTATACCACCGCATCAAGGAAATTGATTGATATTTCCTTAGAGATTGAGTCCTTGGAGATAGAAACGTGTGTAATGACCACACCATCATTGCATTTGCTAGAGTGAGAATAATTATTTTTTTATAAGAGATTTGAAAAGGTCTACCCACTATTTATTAGAATCTACCTATTAAATAATTTCCAACATCCTTCTTAGCCAAAAGGATAACCTGTAATAGAAGACCTTAGAAGGGGGTCCACAAGGGGTATCATGGTAATTGAGGGAACTTGTGCCGCCTACTAAGGATGAACTAGGATGGAAGACCTTAGAAGGGGCTCCACAACACACTTTAAAATCTCCAAAAGGACTTGATTAGAAAACACTAACTAACCCATGTCTTGCAAAGGGGGACCTCTAATAAGGGACATAAGTCCATTTAGTTTGTGAAGCATAGTAAAATACATACAAATTTTCAAATATTCATTTTTATACTCAAACCAGAATCCTTTGTTAATTCTTCGTTCATTCTTAGTATTGATTCTTCATGCTTGAAAATTTATATATTAATTTTCTAGATCAATTCCAATGGGATTTTTAGCCTAGCCCAGACCAGGTGAGGTCACAAATGGGGGGCCTCATCCCCAATATGAATACACAAAAATAATAGTCCACATCCACGAGCATAGTATCCTAGTAGGAGGATCGAGCTTGTGAGAACACCAGCCCAGTGAGGGTATGCAACTTAGGCATGAACACCTATGAATTCACTTAGCATGAATGCCAACACCATTATCAATAAGGTTCAAACATGCTCACAAGCTTGTGCGTTTGTATTTAAATTAGTATTTATATTGAGTGTGAATCAAAACATTGCATTAAGAATATTAAAACATAAAAAATGACGTCCAAATGACATGAGATGAAACTACATGGAAAGAGCTTATATATTTTCTTCTACAACTCATAGAGAAACGTCTTAAATCTATGAATAATTTAAGAAAATTTGTTCCTTGTAAAACTATTAGGTCTAATTCTATGTAAATATCCTCCTTAAAATCACCATTGAGAAATACATATTTCATATTTAATATAGAGCACCTTCCATCTAAACCTAGTTATTAGAGAAAAAATAATACATAAGAAATAAACATAGAGGAAAAAAAAACACACATTGTTAAGACCAGAAGCTAAGCACAATAACATTATGGACATATGGAAATCATATGACTACAATAATACATATGAATTACTTCAAGTAGTGACTAATAAGTGCAAGTCCCCCAATGATCAATGTCTTGATTTTGAGGGTAACTCATAATGAGCATTATACATCTTATTTTTTATCCATTTAAATAAAAAAATTGAAAATCCACTTGCACTTTTATATGCATTTACAAACTTCCAAGTATGATTCTTTATTAATGATCTAAAATCATCTATCGCAAAAAAATGATAGTTTTATCCTCTACTTATTATTTAGGATTGCATGTATCCATCACTATAGTCATAAAACTAATATGGCTTGATTTTCAATAAAGGTCCTTCCAGGGCTATAAAATCCCTCTTCTAAAGGATATTAATATCACATTAATATATCATACTTAGTGCCCACCCAAGTTATAATTAGGAGCCTCATGTGTAATGCCAACATCTAATATATGTTCTTTCTAGCTTAACCTCTCCCAACTAGATTGAAGATGCTAACTCATCCAATAAATCTTTGTCACATGAAGCTATCCCCCTTTTTTAATCTTGTCACAACCAACAATGTCAAATTTTGCAAATAGGCCTTGTGATTTCTTTTAATTTTTAATAAGTATTAGGGGAATCGCCATAATAATACACCCACATGCCTAAATAAATGATAGGTTTAAATATCAAAGGAGAAACCATCCTATATATATATATAAGGCTACCCTAAATATTCCAAAATGATAAAAGGTTGTTCTTAAGGTCAAGTTTCTTGTACACCTCAAGCATATAATGTAATTCCTAGCCAAAAAAATTGTATTTTATGACATTTAATTTCTCTCTACTTTGCTTCTCATGCGCTTAAATAATGAGGTGTCACATCCACCATTGTCTTGGTAGGAATCTTTCTCAAAATATAGTCACCCCCACAAATAGCCTCCCTAAAAATCATCAAGCATGCCTTTACCATGAAGCATGCACCTCATCATCTCAATTAAAGTTATTTTCTTTATTTCTAACACACAATTTTGTTAGGAAGTACAACTTGTGTTCAAATTCACTATCTAAATTTAGTCTTATCACAAATAACCAAAAGAATGTTGAAATGATCTTCACATGTCTAAACAAATGGATCTGATTTTCATAAAATATACACATCAAGAATTATATTCATTTAATCCATCAACTATGTGTTCCTAAAATTCACTTTTCCAATTACCTATTCAATGATAGTTTTCAATGTTTGTTTCCATCAATATAACATTCAACACCCAAAAATAATTCTTCTAAGAACTTCCAACAACCAATTTATTTGATAATTATTCAAAACTATTATCTTACACACATTTAAAAAATAAATTTAAGTAAAAATTATACCCAAATATCTTTATATAACTCCATGTAAACATCCTCCTTAAAATCACCATTGAGAAATATATATTTCATATTTAATATAGAACACCTTCCATCTAAACCTAGTTATTAGAGAAAAAATAATACATATGAAATAAACATAGAGGGAAAAAACACACATAGTTAATACCAGAAGCTAAGCACAATAACATTATGGACTATAGAAATCATATGACTATGATAAAACATATGAATTTCTTCAAATAGTGACTAATAAGTGTAAGTCTCCACATGATCAATTTTTTCATTTTGGGAGTAACTTATTATGAGCATTATACATCTTATTTTTTTATCCATTTAAAGAAAAAAATATTATTGAAATTCCACTTGCAATTTTATATGCATTTACAAACTTCCAAGTATGATTCTTTATTAATGATCTATAATCGTCTACCACAAAAACATGATAGTTTTATCCTCCTCTACTTATTATTTAGGATTGCATGTATCCATCACTATATTCATCAAACTAATATGGCTTGATTTCCAATAAAGGTCCTTCCAAGGTTGTAGAATCCCTCTTCTCAAAGATATTAATATCACATTAATATCTCATTTTTAGTGCCTACCCAAGTTATAATTAGGAGCCTCATGTGTTATGACAACATCTAATATATGGTGTTTCTAGCTCAACCTTTCTCAACTAGATTGAAGATGCTACCTCATCCAATAAATCTTTGTCACATGATGCTAACCCCCTTTATTTATCTTGTCACAACCAACAATGTCAAATTTTGCAAATAGGCCTTGTGATTTCTTTTAAAATTTTAAAATTTTATAAAGTATTAGGAGAATCACCATAATAATACACCTATATGTCTAAATAAATGATAGGCTTTTATCAAAGGAGAAACCATCCTATATAATAAGCTATAATTTAAGTGAATCACATTATATATGAATGTCCACACACACACACACACACACACACAAGGCTATCCTAAATAGTCAAAAACGATAAAATTGTTGTTCTTAAGGTCAAGTTTCTTTTACACCTCAAGCATATAATGTAATTCCTAGCAAAAAAAATGTATTGTATGACATTTAATTTCTCTCTACTTAGCTTCTCATGGGCTTAAATAATGAGGTGTCACATCCATCATTGTCTTGGTAGGAATCTTGCTCAAAATATAGTAACCCCCATAAATAGCCTCCCTAAAAATCATCAAGCATGCCTCTGCCATGAAGCATGAACCTCATCATCTCAATTAAAGTTATTTTCTTTATTTGTACCACACAGTTTTGTTAGGAAGTACAACTAGTGTTCAACTTCACTATATAAATTTAGTCTTATCGCAAATAACCAAAAGAATGTTGAAATGATCTTCACATGTCTAAACAAATGGATCTGATTTCCATAAAATATACATACCAAGAATCATATTCATTTAATCCATCAACTATATGTTCCTAAAATTCACTTTTCCAATTACCTATTCAATGATAATTTTCAATGTTTGTTTCCATCATTATAACATTCAACACCCAAAAACAATTCTTCTAAGAACTTCCAACAACCAAATTATTTGATAATTATTCAAAACTATTATGTTACACATTTAAAAAATAAATGAATAAAACTTAAACCCAAATATCTTCATATAAGTATATAGATGAATAAAAAGAAAGAAACATAACCTCAAAAAATCATTTCAAATATATAGTCATAGATTATAAATTTCCCACAATAACCATTTAAACATATAATCACAAATTATTAACTTCCTACACCCCTACCAACCTCTAACTACCCAATAGGCAATCACTTTGCACTTATATGTGAGTTGAACTTAGGGAATTCTCCAAGTTTTTGGGCTTCAAAACAATAAAGATACACTTTAAAATTTATACTTATAAAGAAATTTATGAACTATTTTAAGTACACGTCCCACTTAATTGTTGGCCATAGACATTAAATGGGCCACAATTCCTACACCCCTACCAAACCCCAACTACCTAAGAGACAATCACTTTACACTTATATGTGAGATGAAGTTAGAGAATCCTCCAATCTTTTGGACCTTAGAATAACAAAGATACAAATTTAAAATTGATACTTATTAAGAAATTTGTGAACTAGTTTAAGTAAACATCCCACTTAATTGTTCATCATAGACAGTAAAGGAGCAACAATTCCTACACCCCTACCAAACCCCAACTACCTAAGATACAATCACTTTCCACTTATATGTGAATTGAAGTTAGAGAATCCTCCAATCTTTTGGACCTTAGAATAACAAAGATACAAATTTAAAATTGATACTTATTAAGAAATTTATGAACTAGTTTAGGTAAACATCTCACTTAATTGTTCATCATAGACATTAAAGGAGCCACAATTCCTACACCCCCACCAAACCCCAACTACCTAAGAGACAATCACTTTCCACTTATATGTGAATTGAAGTTAGAGAATCCTCCAATCTTTTGGACCTTAGAATAACAAAGATACAAATTTAAAATTGATACTTGTTAAGAAATTTATGAACTAGTTTAAGTAAACATCCCACATAATTGTTCATCATAGACATTAAAGGAGCCACAATTCCTACACCCCTACCAAACCCCAACTACCTAAGAGACAATCACTTTACACTTATATATGTAACTTGAAGTTAGGGAATCCTCCAGACTTTTGAACCTCGCAATAACAAAAATACAATTTAAAATTTATACTTATTAAGAAATTTACAAACTATTTTGAGTAATAGGCAAGGGGCCACTATATTCTTCTCTTGGAAAGCATATGTCTTATTGACTTTAATACATATGGTCCTTCATGCCTCCTTGTGGATGATTAATGGTTCATAACACCTCAAATTCTTTTCTGGTGATTTTCCTAATATAAGAGGACAGGTATCACTGGTCATTCCATTGCCGGCAGTAATTTTGGTTTGTGGGTCTTTATCCTCCACGTGAATTTGCTTAAAGACACGAGCTAGTTAGAAAAAGTAATTAGAAAAATTAGGGGTCAGGACTTTTCAAGTATTTGCAGTTTTATGTTCCTTTCTGATTCTATATTTGGTGAAAACTTCACAGTTGAGTTTCCTGATGGTATTCTATGTTTCACCAAAAACTATTGGTATTTGATCATCTTAAAAGTATTCTACCATGTTTCTAGTGTTTGCTAATTTAAGGCAAAGCTTCTGCTTCATGGAATCTACCTGTAATAGACACAACTTTCTTGACTTACTGCCTGAGTTTTTTGATATCTCAGTGCAACTACTGTAAGATATACATCTTTTGATGGTTTCCTTGGCAGCTATACTTATGCCTTTACTATTCTCTAAGAATGAAACCCAAGGATTTGACTGTTTAGGTTTTAAACAGAATAAGAAATGTGGATTTAGAACCTTATATATTGTATGCTCAAGATTTTGAGAGCAACAAAAAAATCAAGGAGAAATGTGGATTTCGAACACTATATATTGTATGCTCAAAATTTTGAGAACAACAAAAAAATCAAGGAGAAATGTGGATTTAGAACCCTATATATTGTATGCTCGAACAACAAAACAAATCAAGGAGAAATGTGGATTTAGAACCCTATATATAATGGTTTTCAAATAGCTACGTTGCACTGTGCTGCAAGAAAACCAGTTTCATAAAGCCAAAGGAAATGGGTCGCCATTCCTAAGCTCAAAGAAGCTCTGTGCAATAAAGCTAAGATGATTTGAATAGTTTACAGGCATCAGCGATATGATTAACAAACGAACAGTTTAATCTGAAAGATCTAAGGCTTCCTCAGCCAATAAAATTAGAAATGGGTTGTGGGAAAACTTTGTGATTTGAATCTTCTATTGTATTGCAGACATAATTTCTACAGTCATTTTTATCGGCATGATTATTTTTGGATTTTGAGTTTTTAATAGTTTTGAATCAAACTCTATGATCGATCATCAGAATCAGTTTTTAATAGTTTTGAATCAAACTCTATGATGATCAGTTTTTAATAGTTTTGAATCAAACTCTATGATCGATCATCAGAATCAGAAAGAAAGAATCAGAAAGAAAGATTAGAGAAACTTTAAAAGAAAAACTTAGACTATTGATTGTTTACATATAAAATATACATTTATGAAAGTTGTACAGGGCATATCAGCACATAAATCAGCGTTATGAAAATAAATACTCTATTCTACCTACAAGTCTAAAACATATTCCTGATTTCAGATGAACCCTAACAGTCAAGGCAGGCATATGATAAAATTAAGCCTAACAGTCAAAGCGGGCATATGATAAAATTAACCCTAACAGTCAAGACAGGCATATGATAAAATTCCAACAAGAGTAATGATTATAAACAATCTGAACCACAGAAACAACCTAAAGGATCTTAGTATTATGAGCATAATTAGTACATTTTAAGATCAAAGTAGCACAGAAGAAAGTACAGAAAGAAGTAAACCAACAAGAGTAATGATTATAAACAATCTGAACCACAGAAACAGCCTAAAGGATCTTAGTATTATGAGCATAATTGGTACATTTTAAGATCAAAGTAGAACAGAAGAAAGTACAGAAAGAAGTAAACCAACAAGAGGAATGATTATAAAAAATCTGAACCGCAGAAACAACCTAAAGGATCTTAGTATTATGAGCATAATTGGTACATTTCAAGATCAAAGTAGCACAGAAGAGAGTACAGAATGAAGTAAACCAACAAGAGTAATGATTATAAATAATCTGAACCACAGAAACAAGCCAAAGGATCTTAGTATTATGAGCATAATTGGTACATTTCAAGATCAAAGTAGCACAGAAGAAAGTACAGAAGGAGCAACAGTAATGGAAGGTTATACCTGGTCAATATATAAGTCATCAGATCTATAACTCCATCAAATGCTCATGACAGAGAAATCAAAGTTCAGTGATTGCTATCAATAGAAGCCATTTTTATCTAGTTGAGAAAACTGGTTCAGAAGTTTTCTTCAATGAAAACTAATCCACCAGAATTCTAAAGCACCAGATAAAAATGAATAATTTGACAGAAAATATACCCCTCAAATCAAAAGAAATAACACTTTGATCATCATCCTTTCGGCCTGCAGGATGATTCCCAAGAGATTGCATGATTCATGCTCATGCTCTTGTGAGCTGAATCTATGCAATCCCTTTGGAATCCTCCACTTGCAGACAGATCACATATCATCATCACCCACCATCTAAATTTTCACCACACGTGAATTCTTCTCAAGCAAGGAGAAGAATATGGATGAGAAGCCTCTATTACTATGAGTCTCGTGTTATACACCAGACAGACAGAGACATATTGTGTATTATGAATATGGTTAATTAGACACTTGCATTGATGTCCGTGCATACATACATAATATGTGCTTCACACTATTCCTATGCATTGCCTGATATGGAATAACATTGTAAGTAAAGTTGATATTCAGCACTGCATCTCTCTTTGGCAGTTTATAAAGCAAGGGAAAACGTTCAATAATTCACGCGACACAATCAAAGGATGATTGAATGTGTGCCCCCACATCCACAAACCTCCCCGACAGGTGCAATTCAAGTGAAAGCTACCACTTTTCTTTTTTATTTTCTTGTTCAGGGTTCCTTTACTAAATATCTGAATTGTAGTATGAATGTATGATAGAAAAGAAATTAAAGATTAGGTATGTTAGTATTTTTCCTTTTAATCAAGATAATGCCAATTGAATGTTAGTTTGAGTTATATATGTGTTGGTAAAGTTGGTGTTGAAATTGATGTATTATAAAGATAGGTCGTGTGATGGAAATGTGTTGGTAAAGTAGTTGTTGAAATTGATGTATCATAAAAATAGGTCGTGTGATCAAAATTAAAGGTATGTATAATTGTACAAAGTATGATAGCAAGTTGTTAGAATTTGAACATCTAAAATGCAGTGATCAATTCTTTTAGGAGATAGGATGAGATTTCTCAGTTGTTTTCTTATTGGCTTTCACTAAAGCAAGAAAACATATGAACCTTTTTTTATCTTAATGTTGAAAATTGAAGGAGAGGACATCTACTAGCTGATTTGATTTGGGTTTCCTTGACGAGTAATCAAGTTTCTTTTATGTTTCAAGTACTAAAGATTAAAGTTCTTTTATGTTTCAAGTACTAAAGATAAAAGCTATGATTCTTTTCATCTTAACATTTTTAATTGAAGGACATCGAATAATTGATTTGATTTGGGTTTCTTTGATGAACAATCAATCATGTATCAAGTACTAAAGAGTGTTTAATATTCGTGATCTTTTTCTTAATGGCAATTCTAAAGAATATTTACTAATTAATCTTTTTCATTTTATTTTTAAAGGGATTTAGAAGTGTTGAGGGGTATTTAATAATTGTGATATTTGAATTAGTTTAGTTTTAAGGGTTGCTTAGTAAAATTGATTTTCTTTGATTTAATATTAATGATTTGGAGATATCTGTTTTACAAAATTTATTTAGATTAGATCTCAATGCATTCTTTTATGTTGTTTAGGTCTCATCCCTTATTGTATCAAGCCTACTTAAATCTAACCCCATCCCTTAGACGTGGGTTTTAATATAATAAGTATTGGCCCTTTATAGTCAACATCAATTGATTTCTAAACAATGTCAATAATAAATCAACAACTTGTCTTTTATATTAAATTTAAAAATAATAAAAAATGTAAAAGTATTCAACTAAAATGATGATTAGGAAGGCATTGATTGTAAGAGGCATAATAAGGTAGAAATGTTACCCTTATTGCATTTAATTAGCTACTCTTACACCTAGTTGTATTAGTAGTCGATGATATTTGCACAAAAAAATAAAATTAAATCATTTATATTCTATAATGTACCAAATTAATTATGAAGATAATTAACTCTTCAATTGAATGTGTAAGCTGTTGAATATAAAGTGGTATTGAGATACCTATTTGATGAAAAGAAAAAAATCCTAATCTTATAGTCCAATTGATGGGGGTCAATTTATAGCATTGTAAGTATTCATGAGATTAGAAACATTTTGAGGGGGTCTCATATATTTTCAAATTCTTTCTTTCTAAAATATTAAGTGGAAGGGATGAATAATGTTTTTTTTAAAATCAAAATATAAAATAATAATAATGTAAATCATTGTGTAGATAAAAAAGTCATAGAGGAACCTCTAACTCTTGCATGAAACCAACATAAAAATGCAATTATAAATGCAAAACTTATATTGTACAAAAATAGTTATTTATTAAACTTATTTTTTTCTTGAGACAAGAGAGCCAAGTGGAAGGAGCCTAATTTCATTTTCTTAATAACCTAAGGGGTTGCATCCAAGGAGTACCTATAAGAAGTTTATCTTGAATCAAGATTATGAGAGATTATCATATAAATTATTGGTTGATTGACAAGAAATCCATTAGCCAAAACTTAATAATTCCTAAATTAGTTATGGAGTCCAAATTTGCACATTTTTCTTGACATTTGTTTTACCAAATTTTTCTTAGTGCAATCCATTTGATACATCTTGGCTTACCTAATCCATGATGTTTAATTTATGGACAAATAGAAACCCTTCTTCATTTTTGTGTTTGTCCACAAAATGCCTAGCAATAGATCTATGATTTTTTAGCTCCAAGATAAATTTCTTCAAATTTCTCCTGAGTATGACATGCTTTGAACAAATAAAAAATTTTATTTGAAAAACATAGAAAACCTATTACTTTTGTTCATTCTATTATGGATACTAAATTTCCTAATCACTTTGAATTGTTAGTGATCTCTAGTTTGGTCATTCGAATTAAAATTCAAGCTAACAAGGTAGCACCAAAGGTCCAACATCTTCAAATCCTATTTGACTATTGGTGGAATGGCCCTTGCATGTTGGTCAATTTTTGAACCAATTTTCATCTCATTCTAAATCCCAACACTAGAATCAATGGTGCATCTATTTTATGTGCTCTTGGTGCCACCTACATATTTGTCATAAGAGCCTCCACTTCTTTACTGCCACAACCTAACTAGCCAATAATTTGGTTGGACATTGTCACTGCCTTAATTGTCTACTCACCAAGTGGATGGTGTCTACCTCTAGATCAATCTTCTATATCCTCTCAATAGCATAGATGGGCCCCTCCAATCAAGAAAATTATCTTGTTTAGCTCTTGTTATATTTCTATTAAGAAATATGATGAACCAATAGTGGAAGGATCTAGAGGAAGGAGATAATGCTACACTTACTATCTAGAGCCTTCTAGAGAATGGCAAATATTTATCCAGTGAAGGGTGGGGTAACTCTTATAGATAAGACCCCCCTCTTACAAATACTAGAGTTCTTGTTTTGTTAAACTAGTGACTTGATAATTACTTTCTCATATCAAGTCATCCTCTTGTTATTTTGTGTAGCTTTTTTGTAAAAACCTATTTATTTTTCCTTATCAATCTAACTTTAAAATGTGATTCCATAAACTCCAATTATATACTTTAACTCTCAATTACAATATAGATATTCTCATAAAAGCTATACAAAATTCCAAATTTATTTAAAAAAGCAATTTAATTGTATAGGTACATTTCTTTCAATTCCACAAAACTGAATCATTATAAGCCAAATATTTCAAGAGAATTAAAATAATTTCTATTCAATAACTTTTTTATATACAAATTTAAGAATAGTCTTTGAGGGTTAATGTCATGGTAGCAACATTTTAACTGTTCGCGCATCATGTGGGGATGTTGTCGGGTCTAGCCAAAGAAGTAATGTTGCCTACGAACTTAACGTCCAATGAAACTCGGCATCTTAATGAATATCACATGGTAAAGGATTACGCTAGTACTATTATTAGTTGAAACCTAATGGTAAAATGCCCATGAAAGTCAATAAAAGTGGCATAAATATTTAGTTTTAGGCAATGTTAGGTAGTAAGAGAATAATTAGCGTTCTTTTTCTAAAGTGTTCTCTAAAAGTGTTTTGCTTTTTTTCATTTTTCAATGTGTTGCATCATAAGATTAGCAAAAAATTGGTTGACAGGTATCATATGAAATGATTCATGTTTCATTTATTCATATTCAATGTGGTGTATCTTATGTTGAAATGATTCATGTTTCATTTATTCATATTCAATGTGGTGTATCTTACGCTGAAATGATTCATGTTTCATTTATTCATATTCAATGTGGTGTATCTTAAGGTTAGCAAAAATTCATGAATGGTTGATAAACTATTACATGAAATGATTCATGTTTCAAGGCAAAGGTCAATGAGAAATGAATTTTGGGTAGCTAGGTTAAAGGGTAGATGTGAAACTTGTCGAGAGAAAAGGGGGTCCATGCTTGACCTTATGGGATAAGCTTCTTAAATGGTTATGAGAAAAGTTTGACTTCAAAATTTAAGAGTTTAAAGCAAATGGTTTGTGAAATTATTCTTTAAGATTCAATTGTGTTGTTTTTGGGTTAATTTTTATCAATTTATGTTTCACGAGTAGTAACTTACTAAGACATAGTTCTTATGAGCATGTATAGTCTGCTTATCATCCATTTGCAGTTTTTCAGAAAGTTACATATTCCATTATCAGTCTAATTCAAGAATGAATGCATTAGGCTAACAAGTCAAGTGGACTTAATCTTGGAGAAAATTCCAAGGAAATGATAAATTATAGGATTTAAGAAATATTTTTCTTCTTTTTTCTCCCTTATAAATTAAAAAACTCGGTAGTCTTATATCGAGAAAATACAAAGCCAATAAATCATTCTTTATAGTTTTGTCAAAATTAAAAGCATTTGTCACTTACAAATTAAAGAAACATTTATTTTTTAGCTTGATAAAAGGTTATATGGATGAATGCACAAATTCTTGTAGTCTTTGAAGTTTTTAAAAAATAACTTCCCTATTATCAAATCAAGGTTGTACCGAGAATGGTAGTTGATGTTTGACTAGGAAGGTAAATAAGCCCAAATATAAATTGCATCATACTAAGAACACACAATATAGCACTGTTAACATGTCACACAAATCATTCCACCATTGAAACCCGCCAAGGAAAATTTGAATTCACTCTTATTAAGAAAATTTTCATATCTTTCTTTATTCTTCATATACACTCCACAAGTGCTCCAATATTTTGAATTTGTTGAATTACTAATTGAAAATTATAGCATGACTAAAGACAAAAGTTAGCAAGGGGAAATAACACTTAAACAAAGAAAGGAATCCTTAAATGAAAAGGATGAGGAGGGTGATATAATTAAACATGCTCTCAAATGGTAGATTAAAATTATTTGGTTATGGAATAAAATCAAGAAGAGTATAAAAACATCACAAATAAGGAAGAGATGAGATTAGTCAAGAAGAAGATTAATACTCGATGAAGATACTTTGTACAAGAGAAAGACAAAATCAAGTAGTTGAAAAATATAGCAAGCATGGAGAGGAAATGTATTCATATTCCCAAACGTCAAATTATGGGCTTTCAAAATAGAGAAAGTATAAGCTTTATCTTGTAGATGATGAAGAACAAGATTCCCTTGAAACATCAAATTTAAAGGAAGAGGAAATGCAAACCAAGAAAAGAAAAAGAAACCAATCAAGCAAGGATCTTCGATATACATATATGTCTTAGTTGAATTCCACTAGACAAGAAATAAATGATGTCAAAAGGATATCCTATATCTTAAAATTTTTTTGAACTATTTAGGAAAGTGATTAGCATTCCTAGAGAACATTTTGTTAGAATTTGATAAACCAAAACCTTTTGTAGATTCTATATATAATGTATGATTTATAAATGAGATGCATAAGGATTATCTTTGTGTGATGTTGTAAATTGCACCCCATGCAATTCAACGCTACATAAGCACCTTCACTTTAAGCCGATTGGAAAACCCCTTCAACTTTTGTCCATTTGTCTACTTGGTTTGCCTTGTCGCTATTTATTTTGTCCTTTTTTGACTCTATTGACTATCTAACTCATGGACACCTATGCACCATAGAGACATTCACGTGCCATGCTAGTGTCCGTAAAAAATGTAGTGTTGGTTCCCAGATCAATAGATCCCTAAACCCTAAAGAATTAGCCACTTTCTCATCAATAGGTTCAAGGTTGGATCCGACCAACGAACGAGACTTAGTCACAAGACTAGAATCTCCTACACTTTTGGCTCTGCAAGACCAAGGCAGGTATACCTAAGCAATGCCTAAATTACTTTCAGCTTCCAACACTCAAGGCATCACAAGTTACAACAGATATCCCAATGTGAATATGCCAAGGAAAGTGTATGAATCTTCAAATTTGGCTACAATACTAGCTTCTAAACTCTCGCTCAACATTTGGGATGGATTTCAATACTAAATATACTCCTAAAACAGAAAAGAAATAACAAAAAGTAAAAGGGACTTTAAGAGAATGGATTTGTTCCAAAAATTGGGAGGAAACCTCATTACCAATGCCTTCATCAAGGCAGTAGAGTCAAGTTATAACTGATAGACATTAAACCCAAATAGACTAACATATAACTGGCTAGTTCTCAGTATTAATGCATTACACTAACACTTCCTATTGCAAATTTATTGTAACCATTATTACATATCCTACATGTATATAACACTATCTCATTGTTCTATTTAGAGCAGTTTAATCTCTTCCTTGAAGAGAAGCAAAAAATAAAATAAACACCTAAACTTGCAGGGACAAAACAGAGGATCCTTGATCATCTAGTTCATAAAACAACGAGATTACATGTTGGAGATAGTTACAACAAAAATATTAAGGCTTGTATGCATTCTGGTTATTCACTATTTGAAATTGCAAAATGACTACATATTGAAAACAAAGCTCTAACTTACTCCTAATCTTGACTATACATGGAAGCCCTTGCCTCCAAGATTACATAAGGAATCATCAGATTCGAACCTCAAAATTAGAACCCATCCCACTGGCCCTGGATTCCCTTTTATAGAAGCAATTGAGCAAAACCAGCTACAGGCTAGATGAGACACATGTCACAATTTGATTGCATCTGATTACAATAAGCCCTAACACATCAATCCTTGTACATTGCATGCAATTCCTTTGGATGCATTAAATGTGAGAAGCTGCAATGGTAGCCTCTAGAGACATAAGCCTACAACCACCTTGAGAAATCCTCTCGAGCCTCGAAGAAAATTTGCCTTCCTGTTGATTAGCTTCCATCATAGATTTGATCTTCTATCATATCTCGGGTTGATCATTTGAGTCTAGATTACTACATTTAGTAATCTTCATTGGCCGCTGTCCTTACATCTTATCATCTGAAAACCCTTGATGTGCTTGAGGTCATGAAATATGATCAACTGAAGATCATGCAATCCTCTCGAGCTACACACTCGATCCTTTGTCGATTATCCATTACAATGCAACCCCCTTCCTTCTTGGTCTCATCACTACAATCTAATCGGATTTGGCTGCAAACCTCTATCTACACTGCTTCGACACAACAATTCTATCGGTAGCGTTTCTCTTTGACAGGTGGAAATGTGACCCAATCAGCACATGCCACATCTTCAAAATATTTCCATCTATCCTCTAGTCAACCTTCATCAACCTCCCTATGTGGACAATTAGACCATCGAGATGCAAGCATACATGTTCAGTAGTTGACTAACATGTGCGTTATGTACCCTCATGACAACAATCCTTTTGCGGGCTGACAGGATGCATATCCTCATTTGCCTTTTGTCTCCCTGCGCAATCATGAAGAACAAGATTCCTTTGAAACATCAAATTTAAAGGAAGAGAAAATGCAAACAAAGAAAATAAAAACAAACTGATCAAGCAAGGATCTTCGATATACATATATGTCTAAGTTGAATTCCACTAGAAAAGAAATAAATGATGTCAAAAGGATATCCTATATCCTAAAAACAAATTGAACTATTTAGGAAAGTGATTAGCATTCCTAGAGAAATTTTGTTAGAATTTGATAAACCAAAACCTTTTGTAGATACTATATATAATGTATGATTAATAAATGAAACACATAAGGATTATCTCTGTATGATGTTGTAAATTGCACCCCATGCAATTCCATGCTACATAAGCACCTTCACTTTAATCCAATTGGAAAACCCCTTTAATTTTTTTCCATTTGTCTACTTGGCTTGCCTTGTCACTATTTCTTTTGTCCTTTTTTTGACTCTATTGACTATCTAACTCATGGACACCTATGCACCACAAAGACATTCATGTGTCATGCTAGTGTCTCTCAAAAATCTAGTATTGGTTCCCAAATCAACAGATCCCTAAACCTAAAGAATTAGCCACTTTCTCATCAATAGGTTCAAGGCTAGATCCGGCCAATGAATGAGATTTAGTCACAAGACTGGAATCTCCTACACTTTTGGCTCTGCACGACCAAGGCAGGTATACCTAAGCAATGCCTAAATGACTTTCAGCATCCAACACTCAAGGCATCACAAGTTATAACATATATCCCAATGTGAATATGCCAAGGAAAGTGTATGAATCTTCAAATTTGGCTACAATACTGGCTTCTAAACTCTCGCTCAACATTTGGGATGGATTTCTACACTAAATCTACTCCTAAAAAATAAAGTAAAAGGGACTTAAAGAGAATGGATTGGTTCCAAAAATTGGGAGGAAACCTCATTACCAGTGCCTTCATCAAGGCAACATAGTCAAGTTACAACTGATAGACATTAAACCCAAAGAGACTAACATATAACCAATGAGTTCTCAGTATTAATGCATTACACTAACACATCATATTGAAGCTTTATTGCAACCATTCTTACATATCCTACATACACATAATACCATCTCATTGTCCTATTTAGAGTAGTTTAATATCTTCCTTGAAGAGAAGAAGAAAATAAAACAAACACCTAAACTTGAGCAGACAAAACAAAGGATCCTTGATCATCTAGTTCATAAAAAAATGAGATTACATGTTGGAGACAGTTACAACAAAAACATTAAGACTTGTATGCATTCTGGTTATTCACTATTTGAAATGGCAAAATGACTACAGACTGAAAATAGAACTCTAGCCTACTCCTAATCTTGACTGTACATGGAAGCCCTTGCCTCCAAGATTACATTAAGAATCATCAGATTCGAACCCCAAAATTAGATGCCATCTACTGGCCCTTAATTCCCTTTTATAGAAGCAAGGGAGCAAAACAAGCTACAGGCTAGATGAGACATGTCACAATTTTATTGCATCTGATTACAAAAATCCCTAAGGCATTAATCCTTGTACATTGCACGCAATTCCTCTAGATGCATTAAATATGAGCAGCTTCAATGGTAGCCTCTGGAGCCATGAGCCTACAACCACCCTAAGAAATCCTCTTGAGCGTTGAAGAAAATCTCCCTTCCTGCTTATTAGCTTCCATCATAAATTTGATCTACTGTCATATCTCAGGTTGATCATTTGAGTCTAGATTACTACATTTAGTAATCTTTTGTTGGATATGGTTGGTCATTGTTGCTGCTAGGATATGTTGTTGTCATTAATGTCAACATATTCCTGCGATTTATTCCAGTGTGATTGGAAAGATTTTCTGATCCAATTTTGCTGATCATTGTTTTGCAGAGGTTGATATTTCCTTTGGTATATTCCGGTGTGATCAAATCTTGTGCTGAGACTTTGGGATATTGTTTTGGTTGGTCTTGTGTATCTTCATTTCACATGGATCATGATTTGGTGCTCGACAAGGTATCTTTCTTCATGACAGTTGGTGATTGGTTGTGTTCTTGAGCTTTCAGATGTTGATCAATGAAGATTTAAAAAGAGGTGTTGGTACAATTGTTTCGGAAGATTCTAATGTGCTTGCTAGTGTTTCCTAGACGTGTCCTATTTTTTTTGGTGATCTGCATTGATTTTTGTGAGTTTCTGGTGGTTTTCATCAACTGGTATTGATTTGCATGTTATGCGACATTTCTGGTCGTGTAGCATGTTGCGGTTGATCTTGGCGTGATTTCCGGTGGAGTTTATCATTTGAGAATATGAATTAGGACCATACTATACTATGAAAATCATTATATTGGTCTGGTGGTCAATCTTTGTGTCATGTGATGTAATTTTATAGTTGAGGGTTGAGGGTTTAGCCGATCTTGTTATCAAGGTTGATGAATTTTATATATAGGTAAATTAGTCATGTAGTTTTGGTGTCGATGTTGTGTCTGCATTATCTAAGAGAGATTTGTGTGTGAACAAGTGATTTATCATTTGGTGTTGAGTTTGAGGTGAGATTGGTGTTGAGTTTGAGGTGAGATTGGTGTTGCAAAGTAGACAACTGTGCTTAACTAGAATTGTAATCAAGCATTTGGAGATGCTATTCTTTCAATTCACTTCTTCCAGATTGTAGTCCAAATCTTATTTGATGGAGGAGCATGCCCAATCAATGACCAATCTTGCATCAACCAAAAATATTTCCTTTCAGTTTTTGTCTAGTTCTTTTTGCAGTTTTTTGTGTTCTTACCGGTTGGTACCTGTAGTTGCTTGTTTTTTGTGGAAGATCTTATTTTTGGTTTCTAGGCTAGTTTGTGTGCTTAATTTCATATTTTTAGTTCATTTGGGTTCTTTTTTGATCAGTTATTGCTTCTGGTGGACTGTTTCTAGGTTTCGGGACAATTTTTGTGCTTACGGGTTGGTTTTCCTTCTTTATTAGTGCGATTCTTGGTGTGTGGATCTATCTTGGGCCTTGTTCGATGTTCTTTGGAGTGTGGCCAACCTTCCTACTAAACCACACTTCATGGTTGTTATTTTATAGAAAGATTTATTTAATTCTTAGGGCCGACCTAGTTACACGTTTTATTTTCCTACATTGGTAAATGGAATCTTATGAGGACGACCCAGATATATTTCGGTGGGTATAAATATGATGTTATGTAATCATTTGTAGGGGCAGAGGAAGTAGAATAAAAAATAAATATTGATATTCGCATTTTGTGATCCGGTTGATTCTTAGGGTCCCGGATTGGATTGTATCTGGCTGATAGCCTACATGTAAACGGTTAATTACCAGATGTTCTTTGATGAATATATGATGATAATCGGATGGTTGATGAAAGTTCTAAAGTAATAATATGATCTGTTTATGTTATCTTGTTCTATTTTCTTGATGCTTTTGTTGTGTTACTCTTGCTGCATAAGCCAATTGATTCTCTTTGAGTGTTTTACCAGTTATGCCTGCATCAAGTGGTATCAGAGTTGGTTATGTATTGATTGGTGGAAGAATTGTTTGCAAACATTGAGTCATTCCTTTGGGTGGACAAATCGCCCATTGGAGGTAGGCTACACGTGTGTTCAATAGATCGCCGAGGGGCGGCAGTTGAAACCGATAGTCAGATCGCCGAATTGAGGTAGTTCAATAGAGTGGAAGAGGAGATGCTGCCTAGAAGGACAAACCCACAGAGGGTAGAGCAGATGATGGAAGACTTCAAGAATGAAGTGAGGAATGAAATCCAAAACGCTTTGGTTGGTTTACGGAGAAACCACGAATTAGAGGATGAGTATGAAGAAGCTAGTGAAGAGCTTGAAGAAGCTGAAGTACTGGAAGATGAAAGAGAGGAAAGATTCCTAAGAGCAATGGCGGAAGTGAGTAAAGTTCATAAAGTTGAAGTTTCCAAATTTTCCATAACATTGAACTCGGAGGATCTGATTGATTGGATCAGAGAGTTGGAGCATTACTTCGAGTTTGAGGATGTCAAGGACCTATAGAGAGTTTGGTTAGAATAAACTAACTTGAAAGGCATGTTGCCTTATGGTGGAAATAATTGTAGAAAGATAGAGTGGAGAATGATGAATTGAAGATCACCCGGTGGAGACAAATGGTTGCAAGATTGAAGGCCAAGTTCATACCGGGAGACTATGAATTGGAGTTGTTCAAGAAGTTGCAGAACCTGAAATAGAGAAACATGACTGTGAAGGAATATATTGAGGAATTCTACAAGGTGGTGATTAGATCTGGACATAGAGAGATGGACAGAGAAAAGGTGGCAAGGTACATAAATGGACTTGCTTTTAACATTCAGGATAAAATGAGTATGTTGAGGGTTTCCACAGTTGAAGAAGCTTACCAGTATGATTTGAAGGTTGAGGAGAAGATAAGAAGAAGACAACCAAATAGAGGGAAGGAGAAAAATTCAAGGAATCGATGAGTACAGAGAAGCAAAAACCGGTTGAGGAAGATGAATCAAAACTTAAGTGGAGTAAAGAACCAGAGCAAAAGATATAGAGGAAAGGCACTAGCAGTACCAATAGAGATTTTCCTGACAAATGTTACAAATGTGGAGAAACCGGACATATTTTATGAATGTAAATAGGGAATGGAAAGAAGAAGTGTGGCAAATGAGGAACCAGAAGGTAAAGGTATTGGATTTGACTATGCATCGGAGTAAGGAGAATAACTTATGTTCATAAGAAAGGATATCAGATCTACTTAGAGGAAGAGTCTTTTCCAGACTGTGTAAATCAGGTGGTAAGTGTTGCCAGGTTTTTGTAGATAGTGGAAGTACTGACAATTTGTTATTTGAGGAGATGGTTGTGAAGCTTGGATTGAAGAGGCTCGAGAATCCTTGTCCTTATGAGGTGAGTTGGTTGCAAGATGATCAAAAGATAGAGATAAGGGAGCAATGTTTGGTGAATTTTAATACTGGACCTTTTAGGGATGAGGTCTTGTGTGATGTTGTATCTATGAGTGCTTGTCATGTCTTGTTGGGAAACCCTTGGTAGTTTGATAAAGGAGCTATTTATGACTGTAAAAGAAACCTAGTCACTATTGAGAAGGATGGGAAATAGTTCATATTTATTTCTTTGAAGGAGAAAGAGAAGAAGGTGAACAATCTGAGTCCTGAGAAAAGTTACAGTGCTGAGAAACCGGTGGCATAGGTTATACCAAAAGGTTTGAAGAAAGATCTGATAGAACTGGTTGCAAAGGTTATACCGAAGGGTGACATAAGTTTGTAGAAGGATCTGACTGATGAGCCTGATGGATAGTTGGAACCAGATGACAAAGAGATTATGGTTACAAACCAGATGAAGTCTTATGGTAGAACCTATTAGGTCCGGAGAAGGACAACTAAGAGAGGGGGGGGGGTGAATTAGTTGTGAACTAGTTATCAGTAAATTGTAATCCAAATGCAAGTTATTCCAATTTAACCTTAATGCCAGTAAACCAAACTTAAGTGTCAGTAAAACAGATTAACAGATATAGTAATACCGGTTTAACTTAATGCATGAAACATAAAGAGAAACAACATCCACAAGACATAACACAAAGATTTTGACGTGGAAACCTGGTAAGGGAAAAACCACAGTGGGAAACCTTACCCACAATCAGATGATACTATTGTAGATAGTATGTGTATACAAATGGGGTCTGAACATGCAGAAAGGCCAACTACCTAGAGGTCATTGCTCAATCACAAATTAGGAGTCATACTGACTACACAATTGGATGGTTAAATTTAATGATAATGTACTGCTCAAAATAGCATCTCCAATGTTGGATTTAGTACCGGTTAAGCTCTGAACATGAGTATCAAAACACCTTCATAACCTTCCTTTAACCTTCAAATGATGTTTGCATGATTCGGGCAAGGATCTGCTTATTTTCCCTCTTCAATATTCAAATACACTCATCATTACCTATATCCTGATCTTCAATAAGATATTACAATCATTTATATAAAACCTAAGACCAAATGAATAGGTTGGCTCACTAAAGATATTACATTTAAATCAATTACAAATGAGTCTTGATGTGATACAACATGTTAGCTCAATACATTTATCAATCAATAAATCATCTCCATGACGTTTCGTGCTGATTTGGAATAGATAACATGTATCGGTCCATAACTTATCTGCCGATAAAGGCAAATCTGTCAACCCAATTAGACCAATAAGAAAAACACCAAATTCAAACTTGTAATCCATGTCTTCATCATAACCAAATGATCTCCAAGTTATCATCGTTGCCAGTGAACAATATAACCTGCTAGCGAACACATACTGGTGATTGTGCATAAGCCACTAACCATACCGGTGAACATAATGTAAACCTCCAAGAAGACAAGTGTTGACATCAATGAAAAAACCAATGCAACACATGTAAAAGTCATCCATAATACCAACATAACCAAATCAGAGTTGCAGAAGAAAGAGGGTAGCAAACAGAGACAATGTGCAAATTTGAAGCAAAGGAAGAGAAACAAAGAGAGTTAGGGGTTAGAGAAGCTAGTTGAGGCACCAGAGGAGCTAAAGAAGAGGTTGGCAGATAAAGAAGATGTTTGGATAAGAAATGAGCATGGGGTCTTTATTCTGAATCCTTTTAGATGTTCATGAGTTGCCTCTCATGGAACATCTATTTCTACCTAGGTTATATGATGCAAGAGCATCCCCAGTCGATGAGCAATCTTGCATCAACAAAACATATTTCCTTTCAGTTTTTGTCTAGTTCTTTTTGCAGTTTTCTGTGTTCTTACCGATTGGTACCAGTAGTTGCTTGTTTTTTGTGGAAGATCTTATTTTCAATTTCCAAGCTAGTTCGTGTGCTTAATTCCATATTTTCAGTTTATTTGGGTTCTTTTCTAGTCAGTTATCACTTCTGGTTGACTGTTTTTGGGTTCCGAGACAATTCTTGTGCTTACTGGTTGGCTTTCCTTCTTTATCAGCATGATTCTTGGTGTGTGGATCTATCTTGGGTCTTGTTCAATGTTCTTTGGTGTGTGGCCAACCTTCCTGTTAAACCACATTTTGAGGTTGTTATTTTTCAAAAAGATTTCTTTAATTCTTAGGGCCGACCTAGTTACACGTTTCGTTTTCCTACATTAGTAAATATAATCTTATGAGGCCGACACAGATATGTTCCGGTGGGTATAAATATAATGTTATGTAATTATTTATAGGGGAAAAGGAAGTAGAATTATGAATAAGGATTGAGATTCACATTTTGTGATCCGGTTGATTCTTAGGGTCCCAGATTGGATTGTATATGGTTGATAGCCTACATGTAACTAGTTAATTGATGGGTTGGATGTTCTTTGATGATTATATGATGATAATCAGATGGTTGCTGGAAGTTGCAAAGTAATAATATGATATATTTATGTGATCTTGTTCTATTTTCTTGCTGCTTTTGTTGTGTTACTCTTGTTGCATAAGTCGGTTGATTTTCTCTGAGGGTTTTACCAGTTATGGTTGAATCATTATTGTAAGTTAGTGAGACTTCCTTGAGGGTTGTAGCCTTCTAGGAAAAAATATTTTGAGCAGTGAGCTCTAGGCAGTGTGCCTGAATGCATGTGCATTCCCCATTGTAACATTTTCACATACTACTACAAAGTATCATCTTACTATGGGTAGGATCCCACCGTGTTTTTTCTCTTAACCGGGTTTTCCACGTCAAAATCTTGATGTTGTGTGTTGTGTTGTTAATTTGATCATCTGTCTATTGTTGTAATTTGGTAGATCTATTATTGTGCTTGAATTTTTATGTTCCGTTGAAGACTAATTATCCCCTCCCCTCTGGATCTTCCTTCTTGGCTGCTGCTAGCAATTGGTATTAGAGCTAGATCCTTCGGTAGAAGCTTAATCGCTTGAGGAGATCTGGGATGGAAGCTCAAGGCATTCTTTGCAAGAAGGACAATCTGAGGTTTGATGGAAGAAACTATACTATATGGAAGAACCAGATGGAGGTGCACTTGAAATGTCTTGGCTCAAAGATTACTGGAAGATCACAAATAATCCCTATGTTGTTCCTTATAATGGACCATCTACTCCAGATAGGTTAAAGAAGCAAAATATAATGTCAGAGAAAAGGAAGCATTGCTTAGTGCCTTGACTGATTCAGAAATGACAAATATTATGGGACTTTAGACCGCACATGAGATCTGGGAGAAGCTTGAGATTCTGTATGAAGGCGATAAACAGGTGAAAGTTGCTAAGGTGCATAGTTTAAAAGGAAAATATGAGACATTGAAGATGGGAGATGATGAGAACATACATTATTTTATGGCTAAGGTGAATGACCTTGTCCTAGGTATCAGATGTGCCAGTGGAAGCATTGAGGAAGATAAAATTGTTGCTAAGGTGTTGAGATCTTTGCCTCCTTATAAACATAAGGTTTCTTCTATTGATGATATCTGAAGTGTGACTACAATGACAAGAGATATGTTGGTTGGAAAACTTGCTGCATTTGAGCTGAGTGAGTTTGGAGAATCACATTGAAAGTCTGAAACAACATTTAAAGCCTCTACATCTATATCTGGTAAGTAGAAGTATGATCCTGATGAGTGTAGAATATCTAGATATGAAAGAGAGAGAAGAGAGATGGAAGATAAAGAAATAGATCTTTATGAGCTTGAAGCACTGATTGCCCGGAGATTGCCTAAAGGTGCCGATAAGTATGATGGAAATTTGACCTTGAAATGTTTCTCTTGTAACAAGATAGGACATTTTTCTTCTAGATGCCCGGAGAGAATGGCTAAGTATGATAGGTATGATAAATTTGATAAGAATGATAGATATGAGAAGCATGAGAAGTATGATAAGCCTTATAAGTCTAACTGGAAGTTTAGGAACTAGAAGAAGTATTATTATGTTGCAGAGGATGAATCAAAAGGAGATGAAGTTGTGTTTATTTCCATTAAATAAGATAGACCTGTACCTATTGATTCCAAAAGTTGTTTTGTTGAGGAGAAATATTTGGCTGCTAAGGTAGAAGAAAAGGATGAATGGGTGATTTAAAATGGTTGTTCACATCATATGACTAGTGATAAAAGAAAATTTGTAAGCATAGAAAGGTATGATGGTGGAAGAGTTATATTTGGAGTTGACAAAGCTTGCGTAATATGTGGGAGAGGCTCTATTTCTTTTGATGGTAAGAATAACACTGATGATGTCTTGTATGTTGAAGGGTTGAAGCATAATATTTTGAGTGTTGGACAGATGGTTGATAAGGGTTATGATCTACAATTCAAGGATGGTAAATGCAAGATCTTGAATGCCTCTGGTATAGAGATTGCATCTAGGACTAAGAATGAAGGTAACATTTTTCATTTGAATACTGGTGAGAAAAGTTGTTTGATTGCTAAGATAGATGAGAGTTGGTTGTTGCATAGGAGGATGTGTCATGTGAAATTTGATTCAATGAATAAGATATTTTCTACACATGCTATTAGAGATCTTCCTAAGATTGTTAAGCCTGCTAATCTAATATGTAAGGAATGTCAATTGAGTAAGGAAACAAGAATTTCCTTCAAGAGAAAATAGTATACATCTGATGGACTACTAGATCTTGTGTATACTGACCTATGTGAACCTACAAATATTAGAAGTGTGTCGGGTGATAGATATTTTATGTTGCTAATTGATGATTATTCCAAGATGATGTGGGTTGTATTTTTGAAGGAGAAATCAGAAGCATTGGAAAAATTCAAGATATTCAAAGCTAAGGTGGAAAATGAGTCTGGATTGAAGGTGAAATGTCTAAGATCTGATAGAGGTGGAGAATTATGTTTCAGTGAGTTCGATTCATTCTATTTCAAAGTAGGCCAAATGACTTGTTGTTGATCACTGGGGCTGTGCAAGAGAATACAAAGCTAATGTTTTTATAGAGTTCCCATCTGAAATAGTCATATCTCTTGATCTACATCCAATATATGCATTAGCCATGGCAAACCAAGGTCTTCCCAAAATCACCGGATATCCTCCCAGTGTTGCCTTTAGAGATGGAATCATAAAGTTTGTAGGGTATTCCCAGGAATCCAAAATAACCACCACATCTTCAATCATACCATCAGGTCGCACTGTAGAGCTATCAACAAGCTTTAGAACTGTGGGTGTAGGCCTTAGACTATTGATTTCACGTTGTTTCATTACTTCTCTTGTCATCACATTAATGGCTGCCCCTAAATCAATTAAAACATTCCTTATCTCGCTGTCATTAATGACTATACTTACAACAAGACTACCTGGATTAGAATATTTAGGAATTGAAACCTTGCCTAACATAATATCTGTCAGTTGACCCATAACATGCACTGTTTGCAGATCCTTCTTCTTGCCATGTTTTTTTAGACATGCTTCTCTAAGTGCCTTACTGTATATAGGAACATCTTTTATTGATTGCAACAATGAAATTTTAACACAGACATGTTTCAGTTGATCTATGATATCAAAACCTTGCTCTTGTTCTGTAAGAACTTCCTTTTCTTGTAATCTCTAGAGAAATGGTGGTAATCTCTGCTTATGAGGTATTGTGTCTCTTGGATTAGAGATTTCTTGTTCTTCTTGTACCTCAGTAATAACTGGAGGAGATGGATTAGGTAGAGTTGTCCCAGATCGAAGGTGAATATCACTTATGGATAAAGAATAGGTTGGGTATTGATTAAGATCAGCTGAATAAGCTTGTTGTTGTTGCTGAGATTTAATATTAGGATTTGGCATTGGCTGAGTGGGCAATTGCGTTGGTTTAGGTGGGACAACAATGGTTGAAGGGGGAGGCAATATTGCAGGTTGTTGTGGTTGCTAAATAGGTTGTTGATAACCAGAAGATTGGGTAGTCCATGGCTGACTCCCCCTCCATTGAGGAGTAGGTTGCCAATTCCCTTGAAACTAGCTCCCTTGGCCCTGAGGTGGATACCAATTTCTCTGTGGCTACTGCCACTATGGCATTTGATTAGCAAAATGCTGCCCTTGGCCTTGAGAACCATACCAGTTTTGATAATTACCAAAATTTTGAGCATATGGTGATTGCCATTGATTATTTGGATCCAGAGGCATACCTTGTCTTTGGAAATTTGGCCTTCTTTGAGCAACATAAAAAGCTTTCTCATCCTCACCTTGTATTGGCTTGAAGTCAGGAACCTCAACATTTGCAACCATTTTACATCTACAATCCTTTTTCCGCTATCTACAATGAGGGCAAAATTCTGCAAGAAACACATCAGCTTCTTCATGTTTCTTCTTAGCTGAGAGCGTATTTAATTGAGTAGCCATATTGTTTATAATGTTCTCATTAAATTATTTCAACAAATGGCTAAGTTCCATTCTAGAAACTCCAGTACCAGATGTTGATGAAGGTACTCTCAGCTTGAAATGCTTCTTCTTTTTAGAAGCAGATTTGGAATACTTCTTACAAATTTGTCTTATTTCAGTCCACGTGGACTGTGTAATGTCACCTCCTCCCATAAGATCTAAAGAATCAATGCATTCATCACTGATTTCCCTCAAAAATATCAACTTGAGGGAATCTTCATTTAGAGTACTATGCTTGGACTTTTTGACACTAAACAGAAACCTCTCCAGATAATCTTCAAGACTCTGATCTTCTTTCTGTGTCATTCTAAAGATATCATCCCCATGACGATCAATGCCTCTACAATACTCTTTATATTTTGCAAGAAACAATCATTTCATCTCATCCCAGGTATTGATTGTACTACTACCCAAGCTCATAAACTATCTTAGAGATGATTCCTTCAATGTGGTAGGAAACATTTTGAGCCTATGGGCATCTGTAGTATAATCAAAACTCCTATAGAGAACATCAAACTCAAACAAAAATGTGTCTGGATCCTGTGTCACCAATCCATAGAATTTAGGGAGGGAAGAAGCTAGAATGTTCTTGAGATTAGCATTATCATGCTGATCAAATATGGGGAACTCAAATGTTGAGTCCAAAGGTAGTGGTGGATTTTTTCCACCAGGATGTGGGTTTCCTTGCATTGGACTTGTGGGAGGAGCTACTATATAAATCTAGGGGTCCAAAGAGGAACTAAAGACTGTAGTTTGGAAATTCAGATTCAGGGTGGTTCAAATTCTCTGGGGTTTGATAAAGTTCAACAAAAGGATTTATATCTGAGGAATGAGTTTCTGCATAATTGGGATGACTGGGGAAGAATCTACCTATAACATCTCTTCTTCGCCTATGCATGCAGATTCATGAAATTTTTCGAACAAACAGGTATGCCAAAAAATAATTAACTGAAAACTGAAAATACAATAACCATAACAGGGTCTTAGTTTGACACCATCCCCAACAATGGCACTAAAAATTTTCAACCCAACAATAAGAATAATAAATCTAGTTGAAGTCTCAACCCAAAGTTTGGACATTCACTTGGTAAAGCCACTATTTCTATAGCTAGTGTTCATTTGATTGTCAACCCAGGGACGTAATACTTGAAATGGGTCTGCACTATATATGCACTAAGTTCCTGCAACAGCTACTCTACATTACTACAACAACTAACATTATGTGGAAAAGATAAGAAAGAATTGAAACTATTGAAAGTCTACAAGAAAACTTCTGCATAAATTCATAAAAGCAATACTGGCTAAGTTCAATGCTGATAAACAAAAATTACTTTATTTTGGTTTGGCTGCAGGAACAGTCAGTGGATCTGTTTCCAGTGGCTGCAGGAACAGTTAATGCAAGAACGTCTACTATAGCTAAGGAAAGAAAACTAATCTTAAAAAATGCACAGGAACACTCACCAAGTGGCCCCCTTGGGTGAGTGATTCCAGGCTTCCCAATAACAACTCTAAATGCTCAGAATAACATATTTTTTATTCGTCATTCTTTGGAAATCATTACATGATTCAATATGAAAAGAAACTCAATAATACTTGTGAAAATACTTTGCTCTGCTTTCTCTCTTCTCCTTTCTATCTAACCTTAGAGAAGATATAAAGAGCTTATTTAAAAAGAAATCATCTACTTTAGACAACACAAATCACGCCGAAGAGAAGAGGCGGATAATTGATCGAGAAAGGAGATAACTGGTGTTACGCTATAGAAAATGTGGATCTTAAACCAAACCATAGTAATAACATACTGTGGCGGTATTTACAACATCAATGTCCACTTGAGTTAGACATCAGTAGTATCACGTGATTTCTTCTCCTATGTCGTTCCTTATGCTTTTCAGCATTTCTTCTTTTTCGATCCTTCAATCATCTTCTTGAGTATCTCTTCCTTCAACTAGTGTGATAAGTGAGCTTCCATCGCAACATCATTTATTCCTTGCACTTCAAAATAAATAACATACAAGAACATACATACATATTTTATTTAATCAGGACATCTATTAATTTCAAACATGATATTGCACTAAACAATCCGCATGGCTACAAGAATAAATGACATGGCTATAGGAATAAACTGACAAAGACAAAACATGTTTTAATAGGTTCAGGCTAACATCTAAAATACATATAGTAAACTTCTGATACATCATTACTACTATGCAAATCAAAATATGACAAAAGCTCAAGAGTTCTAAGGATAAAAATATGACAATGTCTCAACTCATCAGGTATATCATAACCAAAGTCTTTGGGTCCTGTACCGGGAATCTCCTTAGTGAAATATAGCATTAAACATACCAAAAGGTTTCCAAAATGGAATGTGCCTTTCTTGTCACCTTTGATCTTTTTCAGGTTGTCAATAAGTTCATCTTTTAGCCATTCACATACATCAATCATTGCATTGTTGTTGACCATCTCATATGCACTGTGTATACAAAGACTAGAAACTAAATTTAGCCTATTAGCATGTGTAGTCTTATATCCTAGCACCACACTCACAAATATCACATTGATGTCCTTAATATCATTCACTCTTAGTGATCTACTATCAGATGTTGCTCTAGTTGGGCTTATCACTGTGTTGTTGGGAATCTTTTAGTTTTATCAGGTCTTTTGCCAGTTGAGGGTAAACCAGTTATTTTGCAGATAGAATCCAACCATAAGAATTCTCCATGTGTTCTACTTAAAAAAATCCTGACTACTTCCTCCAGAAATTTAGGGATATTCAATATCTCAACAAAACCTAGAGTTTCTACAATCTTGTGTTCAAGTTTAACAACACCATTTTCATCACAAATTACCGTTTTAAACATTTTCATCAATTCCTCAGAACCTAATTCTTCAATGTTGCAATGTATATAAATCCTAGGGTCTTCTACAAAAGCTACACCTTTAGGAATTTTTGAAAATGCCCCTATGGAATCATCTTGCTTAGCTACTTCAGGAATTATTTTAAACATGGGCCTAAGGCATTTCACATTTTCCACAATAGTAGGTCTTGAACAAATTTAGGAGCAGAAGAGGAACCCATTGAAAAATACCATTAGCTGCTTGAAAATGTTTTGAATGCTTGGAGAAATCACTTCGCACCTTTGCTTTGAATGCCTTCGCTCAATTTTCATGCTCTCTACTACTTCGAATGTTCGGTGTGTCAAAAAAGAGGGAAATCAACTGATTTATAATGAATTTTCTCTCAACAACTGCATTAAATGCTTGTTGGTTAAGTGAAAACTTAACACATCTGCCGGTAAGGAAGAAATCTATCTTCTCATCATCAACTGAGGGTACTCTGCATGATTTTCAACTTTCTGCAATACCCCCAAAATGGTTACTTCTTAGTTGGATGAAGAATCTCCAGTCGGTGGAGTATTACTCTGTTCTATTGGTGCAGAGACAGTTTCATCAACATTCAGATCTCTCTTTCTAATCCATTGTTTTGAAAATTCTTGCTTTACCTCATCTACCTTTTCTTTACCTTTTAAACTGGTTCCTTTATTGTTTACCGGTGAAGTCTTACTTCTACAAAATTTTGCAATATGTCCAATCTTGTTACAAGCATGACAAGCTATATTATTCTTCTGAATATCCTTTCCATATCCTACGCCGGTTTGTGCTCTGCATTGATTAGATAAGTGCCCAAATCTTCCAAAAATATAGCATCTCACATTCATTCTGCAGTTTTCTGAATTATGACCAACTTTTTTGCATTTGTAACATTGAACGATGGGTGCATTAATGTTCTAATTGTTTCTAAATCTACACTAATTTTCTCTATGACCATACTTGTTACAGTTAAAACATTTCCCATTAAATTTATAAGCACTAGGTTGTCTTACCGGTTTACTATGATTGTGATTGTTTGCAGTACCAGAACTTTCTCCAACTTCAAATCCAAGTCCATTAGTATCTCCATTAGGTTTCTGATTTCTCAGCATGTCATTAAGTTCCTCTGAACTTTACTTGAATTTCTCTTTATGTTTATTTGCAGTATCCAACTCATTTTCCAGAATCCCCTTTTGTCTCATAAGCTCAGTTATATTATGTTGCATGTGAATTAGATCTGTCTTCAGCATATCATTTTCATGACTGAGTCTTAGATTTTCATTTCCAGCATCATTGAGTCTCCTAGTCAAGTCTTCTTCATTCTTCTTCTTGTCTTCAATGTCTTTACATAACCTCATAGTCATATCTTGCATTTCATTTTTCATATTACTGTTCTCTATTCTCAATTTGTTCACAAGTTCATTAAGAGTTTCCTTTTCATCATCATCTTTTTGCATCTTCTCATGAAGTTCTTTTATTTTATTTTGAGCTATAGTAAGATTCTCTTGAATTCCTTGAATGAATTCCCGTGTAGTCCTTAGATCATCTTCAAGTTTGATATTCTTCAATTTCTCTGCATCATAGTCTACAAGAGCTCCTTGCAATTATTTTCTTAAGTTCTGCCTCTGTACCGGTGTCAGAATCTTCCTCAAGTTGTTAGGCTTTTCAAAATAGAGGACTAGGCTCTGATACCAATTGTTAGGATTAATGACAGTCTCAAAGACATTGAGAGGGGGGGGGGTGAATCAGTGTCTAACCAGTTAACAAAATAATTAAACTTATTAAGAACTTTGCATCCCAAAATAGTTTACCGGTAAATAAGAATTAATGTAGCAAATAAGAATAACAAAGACAACATAGAGAACACACCATAACACAAGATATTTAACGAGGAAAGCCAGTGTGGGAAAAACCTTGGTGGGATTTGTGACCCATAATATTCACTCATTGGCCGATGAATAAATATTACTTACAATGAGGGGCCTACACATCCAGGAAGGCCAACTGCCTAGATCTCACTGCTCAATAAGACTCACACTGACTATAAAAGTGGATTATGAAATCCAATACAATGTACTACTTCAAATCAGCATCAACTATTCCAAGTTCAGTACCGGTTTAAGCTCAGTCTATAACCAAAACCTTATACAAAATTTGTCTTATGCATTCACATATAACATCCTTCGTTTTTCTTATTTTCTTGCATTCTCTCATAGCATCATACATAAAATGACCTATAAGATCTCATACATATATATGAGTTTTTTATAATGTATCCTGTCATCTTTACAAAAGATAATTACATTAAAATACAATAAACAAAAGTTTATTCCCTATCGGCTGGAGTGTCGGTATGCATTGTTGCCGCTGCCGGTGAAGTTCTTGTCAATGTATGTAGAAGTCTATTGCCAGTGTCGGTAACTATCGGTGGCTTACCAGATGAATGCCATTTGGTTGCCAGATGGTTGCCATCAATGACAACATCAACTATTCTTATAAGAGTGTAGAATGCTAACATGTTATGCTCTCATCCTCTACCATCTTCAATGTCTCATACTTTCCTTTCAAACTCTGCAACTTAGCAACTTTAACTTGTGCATCTCCTTCATACAAAGTCTCTAACTTCTTCCAAATCTCATGTGCAGTCTTCAAACCCATCACATTAGTCATCTCTGAATTGGTCAAGGCACTCAACAATTCTTCCTTTTCTCTTATGTTATGTTCAACATCCTTGATCTCAACAACAGTAAGCAGTCCATTTTGAGGAACGATGTAGACATTCTTTGTAATCTTCCAATACTCATCTCCAAGACACTTTAAATAAACTTTCATCTGGTCCTTCCATACAGTGTAATTGCTTCCATTAAATATCAAACTCTCCTTCTTGAACACATAGGTTGTCATCGAAGCTTCTTCCTAGAGGATCTAGCTCTGATACCAATTGTTGGTAGCAAAAATGAAGGAAAAATTGAGAGGGGGATGAATCAGTTTTCACCGGATCAAACAATTTAAGAACAATCAATCAAAAGAAACAGGAATAAAGATGAACACATAAACAACAACACACATAACACCAATATTTTTGACGTGGAAAACCTAGTTAAGGGAAAAACCACGCTGGTAACCTACCCACAATAAAATGATACTCTGCAGTAGTATGTGTAAATATTACAATGGAGAATGCACATGCATTCAGGCACCCTGGTTAGAGATCACTACTCAAAATATAATTACCCAGAAGGCTCCAACCCTCAAAAAAGGTTCACTCCCTTACAACAATATTTGGAGTACAATCTAGATTACATGAACTGCAAAGATAGTATCTGCTAATGCCCGATGATAGTTCTGATTAAGCTCATTTGTCTGCCCTGCAACAATATTTTCTCAATTCAGATGGTTCATGATTTGATTCATTGTGATCCAGAATGATTATACCTTGAGTTGTGGATTTGGAAGAGTGTTTGGGATGTTTATGTGTGTCTTCAATTCAGATGGTTCATGATTTGGTTCTTTGCAAGTTATCTTTCTAGTCCCAGTTGTTGTTGTTAAGTGTTCTTGAGTATCAATATGTTGATCTATGATTTGATTAGGTGGTGTTGGTGCAACTATTACAGATGATTCTAACATGCTTGCTGGTGTTTCCTAATCATGTCCTATTTGTTTTGTTGGTTTGCATTGATCATTGTGCACATTATTGAAGATCTTATGGGTCCGGTGATGCTCTTTGTGTTATGCAAAATTTTCAGTGGTGTAGCGTGTTCTAGATGATCTTGGTGAGATTTGTTGTGGTGTTCTGTGTTAATGGATTTGATTTGGGTCCATGCTATGTCATCATAGAATTGTATTGGTCTAGTGGTGGATTTACGTAACGTGTGATGTAATTTTGTAATTAGGTCTTAAGGATTAAGCCGACCTTGTAGTCAAGGCTGATGATTTGTATAAATAGGTGTCATATTTATGTAATTTGGATATCGATGTTGTGTCTACATTATTAGAGAGTGGTGTATGTGCAAATAAGTGAATTCATCTTTCAGTGTGAAGTGTAGAGAAGAGAGTGTTGCAGGGCAGACAAATGTGCTTAACTGGAACCATCATTAGGCATTTGGGGATGCTATTCTTTCTGTTCATCTAATCCGGATTGTTGTTCGATTTTTGTAAGGATGTGAGCCTTCCTTAGGGTTTTAGCCCTTGTAAGGAAATAAAAGGTGGGGAAATGATTTCCTAATTCTAATTCTAAGAGGAGAATGCAAATAACAGGTTCAATTTCTAATTACAGTACATTTAAAATTTGCATTCACAAAAACAGAGTAAGCAAATTATCAACAACCTACAAACTTGAACACTATATTTATGTGGGAAAACCCCTTAGGGAAAAAACCCACAACACCAAAGAAGAAGTCTCTTGTATTACAGTAAAAGAACAATTACATACAAGTGCAGACTAAATCTCTATTCAGTCTGTGTTCAGGCAACATACAAAACACTTGATTAACAAGTTCTCAACTAATTATAGTCAACACGACTATCTGAAAAATTCTTCGAGCATTCAATGACAAACCATATTCCATGTCCATATAGTCTACCGATCACCCCTATTCATCCATCCATTACTATTGATCAATTTTGTACAATAAATTTCATTCATCAACCAAGAATAGTTCGATTCAGTTTCCACTGTAGACCAACCATCGACCTTACCTATCATGAACAATCACTACCAACTCAGAACAATCCTCTAATGTCTATCATACACATCAACTGTCTAGCCATGTCAGTTCCCGTTCAACCACAGTCAACCTTCAAGTTCATCAGCAAGAGGAACATTATCGACAAACATCTGAGATATCAAACCGATAGCCCAAGTCTCCTCGATGTCCTTTAAGAAATGCCGAGACCAGGAGCATCAGCAAGAATCATACCGATCTCATTGTCAGCCTTATTGGCAAGAGAAAAACCATTAGCAAATGTCTCTTCAAAGTCACAAGTCACCTCGATGACCAACAAGTCAATAACAATCTAAACAAACTCATCGACAAGAGTCACATCGATGTTCATTAAGAATAGATCCATCAAAAGGACTTTAACTATCGGGCCAACATTCTCAGGTCACCCCGAAGACCAATGTCACACCGACTCCCTAGATCGACAAGATTCTCCTTTACAAAACTTATTGACCAGACTTCTAGCATTGATGTGAGTTAGAAAACTCACACCGATAGTCTAGGTCACACCGAAAGTCCCTGTTGACAAGAGCGAGTACAAGTCTCACTGATTTGATCACTTCAATCCTTTAGAGATAAACCACCCATCTCCAAGACATCTCAAGTGTCTCACTGATTCTAGTATTTCAGTAGATTCAGGTCAGTAAGTTTGAGGCACATGTCTCCAACAATCTCCCACTTGATGAAAATATTGCTGACACCTCCAGAATGCCCATAAACTATAGAGACTCATGGGCTCTAAGACCCATTGAACTAGCACACCACCTATAGTTGTTTGTGCTTACTGGTTTTATCAATGCATTTGCAAAATTTTTGAGAGCATCCACTTTTTGTAAACAGACCTTTCCATCCTCCACCATATCTCATACAAAGTGATACTGCACATCAATATGTTTTTTCCTAGCATGGAAAGTTGGATTTTTCACCAAACAAATAGCACTCTGACTGTCACAACAAATTATAATTTACCTTGCACTGAACCCAATATTAGAACACAAACGTCTAAGCCAAACAATTTCTTTGTAGGTGTGTGTTGTTGTCATGTACTCAGCTTCAATAGTGCATAATATTGGACATTGCTTCTACGAGGATATGTTGTTGTCATTGATGTCAACATATTCCTGTATTTTGGTATTGCAGAGAATTGTTTTGGTGATCTGGTGATTGTATTTGAGGTTTTGGTCTTTCTGTTCAGTAACTGGCAAAGTCTATTTTTTGATCCGGTGAGCTCTAGTGTGGTCATATATTATGTTGCAATTTTGGGAGAATGTTTTTGATTTTCGTGTGTATCTTCATTTCAAGTGGTTCATGATTTGGCACCCTAAAAGCTATCTTTCTTATTCGAGTTGCTGTTGTTGAGTGTTCTTGAATGTTAGCGTGTTTATCAATGAAGATTTCCATAAGTGTTGTTGGTGCAGCTATTGTGGATGGTTCTAATGTTCTTTTTGGCATTTCCTAATCATTTCCTATTTGTTTTAGTGGTCCGCATTGATTACTATGCAAGTTCTTGATGATATTCATGGTCTGGTGATATTATTTGTGTTATGTAATTTTTTGGTGGTGTAACGTGTTGCAGTTGTTCTTGGCGAGATTTATGGTGGTGGTGTGTGTTTGGGGAGTTGTTTTAGGTCCATTCTATGTTCTTTATGGCATTATACTAGTCCGGTGGTTGATATATATATCGTGTGATGTAATTTTTTAATTAGGTGCTATGGGTTTGGCCGACCTTGTAATCAAGATTGATGATCTGTATAAATGGGTGTAATATTCATGTAATTTAGGTGATAGGTTTTGAGTCTGCATTATCAGAGAGTGGTGTATATGTGAACAAGTGAATTCATCTTTCAGTCTAGTGTGTTGAGGAGAGATTGCTGAAGAGAAGACATTTGAGTTGAACCAGAACTATCATCAGGCATTAGCAGATGCTATTTTTGTAGTTCATTCTTTCCAGATTGTAGTCTGAATCTTTTTGTAAGGTAGTGAATCTTCCCTGAGGGTTGGAGCCTTTTGGGTCATTGTAATTTGAGCACTGAGCTCTAGGGAGTGTTCCTGAATGCATGTATTTTTCCCATTGCAATATTTATACATACTACTATAGACTATCATCTTATTGTGCGTAGGTTCCCAAAATGGTTTTTCCCTTAATCGGGTTTTCCACGTCAAAAATATTGGTGTTATGTGTGTTACTATTATAGCTGTTATCTTTCTTTTTGCTACAATTTATCAGATCTGAGATTGTGCTTAATTGATTTTATCCAGTGAAAATTGATTCAGCCCGCTGTCCCCTCTTAGTTTTCCTTCTTGATGTTACCAACAAGTGGTATTAGAGGTAGATCCTTTGGAAGAAGCTTAACCGATTGAGGAGATCCGAGATGGTAGCTTATGTGTTTAAGGAGAGTCCTTGATTTTATGGAAATAATTATACTATCTGGAAGGACTGGATGGAAGTTCATTTGAAGTGTCTTGGAGAAGATTATTGGAAGATTACAAAGAATGTTTACAATGTTCCTCCAAATGGACCGGTTACTACTGATGAGATCAAGGAATCTAAACATAACATAAGGGCTGAGCAAGTATTACTAATTACTTTGACCAATTCAAAGGTGACTAATGTGATGGGACTTCAAACTGCACATGAGATATGTTGGAATCAAGGAACACTAAGAGGAGGGGTGAATCAGTGTTCCATCGGTTACCAAATTTTCTAATTCAACTTTAAACCACTGGAAGCATAAGCATGAAACTGAAATTCAGAAACAAAAAACAACCAACCAAAAGATCATAACACCAATATTTTTACATGAAACCCAAATGGGAAAAACCATAGTGGGATTTCAACCCACAATATTATTCCACTATGGCCAATAGAAAAACAATATTACATGAGGGAGAATGCACAAGCATTTAGGCACACTACCTAGAGCTCACTGCTCAACTACAATAAGGGCTACAACCTCGGAAGGCTCACTACCTTACTGATCAATTAAAATGATGAAATACAATGAAAGAAATCCAAAATAGAATCTAACAATGCTTAGATGAGTTTTGGTTAAGTGCCAAATCTCTGACTTATCTTCTCTGCAACTTTGCTCTATTTCTTGTCTCAGTCAGCTACTGGATCAAGAATGCACATGTGAAACTATGCTAAAAAGTATTCTTGTTCACCACTTGCTCACATATAAATCATACCACACACCAAAAATATCTTCTGCACTGCTCTTATATATCCGCAATCACAAAATAATCATTTATCAAGTTGGTCTGTTAATGTAATGTGTAGAATTGAGTCGGCTTGACCAAATCACCAAAAACAAATGTGGATCACCAAATCAATGATAAAATGATGTCTCTACCCAATCATCCCATGCATGATTCATAACACCGCAATCACTGAAAAGCTTCCAGACCAAAACTGCTTTTCTGAACCTGAAATATCGGTTAACTAGCTATCGGTTGACATCCACTTTCGGATATCAAGATCTGTGATTACCGGATAGAAATTCCAAGAAGAGTTTCCATTAATGACAACCCTAAACCAATAATCAAGCATCAAAATACATGAAATGAGTGTCAATTGCCAACAATCTCCCCATTTGGCATTGATGGCAACACTCGTGAAAAATGACTAAGTGTTGAAACCTGTAGACCAAATCAAAATTGCTAAGGCTCCCCCTTAGACAAAGAATTTAGAAAACTGTAACATGCTCTGTACATTACACTCTTCTATTGTACATTTTTTACCTTTATTCTCCACCTTTGACAACAATACCAAAGATGGGGTGTTGTCCAAAACCTATATACAGAGATATCTACCAGAGACTTTATAAGTATTTGAAGATATCAACAAAATGGTCTTCAAAAAGCCTAGGTGAGTGTCCCACCCATTCTTCAATCTATCCAAAACTGTAATGAATGCACACAAAACATATGAATGAATCTCCACATCCTTTAGTTCATATGGAACAGGTTGTCCCATAGCCTTCATACAATCAACCTTATTGCTCAACATGGTGTCCAGTTGGGGGGCAATCAAATTATGGAGTTCGCAAACTCTCCTCAAAATTATGTCCCTATCTAAATTAAGGCTCGAGATCTAATTATTGAGAGCCATTATTTTCCCTTCTACACTGCTAGTTAGGGATACATTAGGGTCAAAAGACTGTGAAATACCAACAAGTTTACCTTGGCAAACACTTATTTCTTGTCTATATCTACTGTGAACTTTGGAAAAATTAGACAAGACTTATATATTTTATAGCCTTCAACCAATGTATTTGAAATAGTCTACAAACCTTTATTCAATCTTACTCTGTCATCTTCTATCATTTTCTAGAATGTTTGCATTCTTACCTCCTTGAATCTATCTAATACTCACTTAGTAGTAGACTTCTCCAAATAATCAAAATTGGTATTTACATTGTTAATCAATTGTAATAATTTATTGGAGGGGCTATAATTGGGATCTAGTTGTACACCCAGAACCTCCTTCTGCAACACATCAATAAACATCAAAATAAACTTTTTGTCTTCGGATTCTGATTTGACTAGATCCCGACTGGTCTGAGCTTGTACAACTACTACAAGTATCAAATTTTTAGTAGGAGACATTTATCCAAGATCTAGAGGACCATCAAGATTGATAGAGATTTGGGGTAGGGTCCTTGTGACTGGAGGAGTGTCAATTGTTGGATCAACAACTCCATTCCCTTTATCTACCTCTTTATCTCGCACCTCCAACTTCTTAGGCTCCTTTTCCCCACCACCATCCTCTTTATCCTATTCACCATTGTTGCCACTTGGTGCAGTATCATCCTTTAGATACTCGGGAATTTCTCCAACATTATCTACCACTGGAGGATTTGTACTAATCTCAGCATCAAGTGATATATGGCCTTGGTCTTCTAGATTCTCCTCGATCTAAGTTTCATCCTTTTGATCATCGAAGACACCTTCCTTTACTTCCAGAGGGGAAGTCTGAACTTCATCATTGTACAAAGGATTGTTCTTCATGATTCTTCTCTAGATATCCTTAGTCTCCTTCCTCACCTCTTCAACCCTACCAGTCATCAACCTATTCACCCCATTTCTACCTCCTCAATAAACCGTTTGGCTTCATCTTGGGAGATACAATTGCAAACATTAATCAATTCTCTTTCTTTCATTTACTTATCTATTTTACTACCAGTCAGTCTCCTCGCATCAATAATAATGTATAGATCTTAAGGGATACTATGCTCCAGTTCAATCAAAGTTTTACTAAAGTTATGCAAGTACAAAACAACAACTTCCTCAACCTTTCTTTGATCTGCCTCATTTATATTTTCATAATATGCTCCAATATTTTTCAAATTTCCAACAACAATTATCTCATCAATCAATTTATCTATTGTCATTGGAGGAACAAATGTATATTTACCTTGCTGATCACTGGATTCAAGATCTTTATCAAGTTAAGTTATAATCTTCCTTCCCCTCTTGGGTCTTCTATTAAGGGTAGGTTCAAATTTATCTTTCTTGCTCTATGGGGCTCCATCGGACTATGGTTTCCTCACCACCCTTGCAAATTATCCCATCTTTTTATCCTTATCTGCTTCTTCATCTGATTTGGTCTTAGATGCTACTGGAGATACATCAACATAGGTTCATTTAGGCTTCTCATTTTTCTTCAAAATTCCCTTTCCGGATGATCTCTCTCCTGAGGATGGTACTACTGGAGTAGGGTAGACTTGGTCTCTTTTGGCTTGGCTTTAGAGGGAACCGGTTCGGCCTCAGGCTTCTTAAATTCCTCCTTAGCTTCTATTTGAGAATGTTCCTCCCTTGCTTTCTTCACTACCTCTTAGGTAAATCCCATCTACACTGCCACTTCCTCAGCCATCTTAGATACTTTCCTCTTCCTTGTAGGTGTTGTGAACTACTTGTGCAACTCTATGTCCTTTTCCTTGAAGGTGCCTAATCTTCCTTCTTTCTAATCAACTGGCTGACTCAATATATGTTGAGCATAGGCATCAAGGGTAGCAACATAAACTTCATAACCTATTGGAAGAATCCACACAATCCTTGGCTGAATGGATTTCATTAGACATTGGTCTTTATCAACCATGAAGCAAATTGTTTTCTCATAATTCACTCTCTTTTGGGATTATTTCTTTGCTCTTCATTTTGGCTTGAATTTTTTTGAAATAACCCCACAGAGTAGATATCCTTGTTGTGCCATCACTAATCCCCATAATCCCTTCCTTGGTTTGCATAGAAACCGGCTTGTCATAGGCCCATTGGACCTTTCCTTAAACACCATGGATTTTATTTATGAAATATAGAGCCAAACATATAATAAGGGTGCCAAACTTAAAGGTGTTCTTCTTGTCTTGTTTAATTTTCTTCAAATTTCTTAGTAACTCATTCAAGAAAACCATACATAAATCATACATCTTATCTTCCTTAAACATCTAATAGGTAGATTATATTGTTGTACCAGAGACATGGTTTTGTCTTCTTGACTGGTATACTTTATATCCAGCCACCATTGATGCAAACTTGACATCATGCTCCAGAATGTCATTGATTGTCATCGCTCTGTTGTCAAATTGAGAACTAGTGGTGGAAATCACAATGTTGTTTGATATTTTCCTTAAGATAGGAACTTCATCGGATGAAATCAGACAAGTCATGGCCCAGATTTCTTGCTTATTATTCTTGTAAGGCTTATCCAACCACATAAATTCATCGTGAATTATGCTTAGTATGTATCAGATCCATTCTTTCTCATCAAATGCTAGAAAGTGTATGACCTAAGAGAATCCATTTGGTGTAGGATCACCTCATCAAAAATATATTCATGATCCCGAGGATGAAGACTAGGGCCATTAGGATGTGTTAGTGTGTCTTGTATTTCATGTATGCAAATAAACCCCACCATGTAAGCCCATGTCACCAATTAGGCAATTTGAGAACCCAATTGGGACAATATGGTAAAAAGGGGTAATAGATGATTTAGATTCATGTTTAATAGGTTTTATACATGTTTTATGTGTGCTTGGTTTGTGCATGTGTGTGGATCCCAACCTTAGGAAGTATGACAACTCTGTGAGAAAAATTGCAAAACTGCAACTTTTGAAAAATGCAACTTTTGAGTGCAAAAGTGCAGCTTTTTGTAATTCGGTTGGAGAATCCTTTCAATGGCTCCAACCTACTCCAAATTCAGTGGGAAACTGTTGGATATTTGTATAATCCTTGTGTGATCAATTCCCAAGGTTGTTGGTGATTGGAGTTGGAGTTTGAAAATCAATGATACACTGAATACTACAGTTTTCCTAGAAATTCTGAGTTTGCAGGTGTTGTAGATGACTGTACGGATTGATTGGAACCCCACCATACATGGAGTAAATAGGGTGATGAATTATTTTTCTTTTTGTGGTGGTATGAGTTCTTAACTATTCAGGAGTATAGAGAACTCTTCATTTTCCTGATTGTGACCCGGAAAGTGAGGGTTTGGAGAGGGTTTTGAACCAAAATGGCTTTATCTTGCACTCCGGTCCCTTAAAAGACTCTTCCTTTGGAGGGATGTAGGATAAGCCTTTTTATTTTAGTTATTTTATGTTTTTTTTTAGGGGAGACCTTGTTGTGTGGAGAAATGAACAGGTTTAGGTAGGCATCTCTATGTGACTACCTAGGACAAGTTTTAGGATAGTCATCATATTTTGTCTTAGTGATGGATTCTAGGAATGCAACCCTAGGAATGGAAGTTTCTAACTACACCCCACATTCCCATTAAGTTGATTTTTCATTTTGTCTACCGGTAAAGGTAGTTGCTTTGGAAAATAGGGCTAATTGCCCCTATTAGGTCTCTTAGCATCTAAATGGAACATACCTTATATTTGCAGATCTAGCCAAACAATTTTGGGGATTAGTATATCTGGAAAAAAGGGTGTCCAAAATGCTATGTTTTTTGTATGTGTATGTGGAATATTTTTCAGTTAAAGCCAAAACACTGGTATGAAAGGGCTTCTAGTCGAAGGGGTAGGTTTACAAAGGAGGTATAAGGATTTGGTGCCCAAGATCAAAACCAACACTTGAAAGAGGTCTTAGATGTTATGTGTGGACCAAATACAAAATCAAAAGGAGTGGGGATCACCGATAAGATACTTTTGAAGAGTTGAAGCCTTTTACTCATCTTTAGTAGGCCCATGTCTAGTGAATGTGTGAGTAGTTTCATCCAAGGTGTAGAGTCCTTCCTTGTAGGACCCTTGTGAGTAGTTGAAGGGTCACTAACCTAACCTAATTTGGTCTTGTCATTAGGAGTTTGGGTAGGCCTTTGCATCAAGTGGTATCAGAGAAAAAGAGAAGACAAGATGTCAGAAGAAGAAGGATCCTATTCACTTTATTTTTCCCCGATTTGGGTTTTTAGCAGGCCCGGTTGTTTTCGCTTTTTAGCCAGCAATGCAAAGCATGTAGGACACTTGGTGGCACGACGTAGCTCCATCAGTTCGTCTTTGGCATCCAATTTTTGAAACAACACAGGGGTGACAAATGGCAATGCGTGCTGACTGTTTTCGGTGGGCCCACTCGTTAACGCAGTATGCAAGCGGTTTCTAGCAGTTATGTCTTTTTCTGCAGCCCGTTTGAGGTTACCAAAATATTTTTAGGTCATGGTAGCTTGCAGTCTGTTACGGGTAAAAAGTGGAATTTCAGGGGTCATTTTGCTGGGTGTGTCCTCTGTAGCGACACGACATGTTTTTTGTTCAGAGGGGGTTATGCCATTTTGGCATTTTGAGGAGCTGTTTTCAGAAGCGGTGGCCTCTTTAAATGCTGTTTTTCCCTTGTGTAGAGGGGTTCAGAACTTTAAAAAAAAAGGGACAATCCAGTTTGCTAAGTAGGAGTTTTTGTTTCCAGCCTTTAAAACTATTTTGGTTTTGCTAGAAGAAGGTTATTCAAATTGTGCCCATGGCCTTTATGATGCCTCTTTCAGTATGCTATTAATGGTGTTTTCTGTGCTATTGTGTTGAAATTCTAATGACTTTGGAAATATTTATCCAAGACTTCATGGATTAAACTATGTTTCTATACTTGTTATCTGATGAATGTGTGATGAATGTTTCCTTATGTTTTTAAGTAAATCTGGTTGTAGCTTTTGATTATGTTCTTGATCCGGACTTGTAGATTGTTGAATGGACTTATAGAAGTTATATGTTTCTTAATTTTTGTTGGTTCATTGTCTCTTAATGATCTAGCACATTGCCCAAGTATTTTAGCGTTACTTTCAGAGGGTATTTGTTTCCTTCCCCTTTCCTCAAAACCCAAAGAAGAGCTAACTTCTTAATCCTGGAGGTCATTCAGTGTATCTTGCGCAAATTGGTCCCCCAACATTGAATTTTCCATAAGGCTGTTTGTTTCCAAAGAAAATTTTAGGGTCAATAGTTCTTTTCCTGGCATGCCCGGTGGAACCAATTATTTTAAACCACAATTGCCTGATAGTTTATGAGTCACAGGCCTGTCACCAAGAGGCAAATGACCCTACACCCTCATCTTCTTTTTCCTCCATTGGTGACTATCCATTCTGCCACAGTTTTGCCTCCACAAGGCCTCCCCACTATCATACATGCTGTGATGGTGCAAGTTCCTCCCCAAAATTTTGTGACTTGGGACAATGGCATCCCCCTCATTCCCCCAGTTCCACCCATAGTTTGGGGAGCCATTCCGGAAGTCGCGCTAAAGGCCATTCCCAAATTTACAAGAGAATGTCATAAAACCCCTAGAGAACATTTGCAGGATGTGGCTACTGTCTGCACTGTACATGGCATCACCAAGCAGAATGTAGCTTTTTAGGTTGCTTGTAGCGTCTTTCAAAGGGAAAGCTCTAGACTGGTTTAGATCTCTAGGTCCTAGCACTATAGGGGACTGGCATCAGTTGGGAGATCATTTCTTTTAGAGATTTTTAAACAAAGCTGATAGATCGTCCCTAATGCACCAGCTCATTACGATCAAAAGGGCTCCCACAGAGGCATTAACTGATTTCAACTTGAGATTCCAGTGAACATGGCAAAGGATACCGTTGTCCGCTCGCCCCCCGACAGATATGGCTTTTGTATTCTATCTAAAAGCTTTCAATTCTGACCTATCTGTAATGATTCAATCCTTAGGGGGTAACACTCTTCTGCAAGCATTTGACATAGTGGTTAAGGCTGAGAATAACCTTATCGACATTGGAAAACTAGCACCTCGCCCTACAATGCCAGTGTTCCCAAAAATATCTACCCAAGTCATGGAGAAAACTGCCCCGAGCACCCCTGCTCCGCAGTCTATGTACTCGTTCCCTACCCCTCAAACTACTCCCCAAACCGCCTCTCTGGCTGCTTAGGTCAATGATATGAAAAATCTCTTGAGATCCTTCTCTAATGAAATTGTCAACCTAAAAAGGGCCTAGGTCTCTCCTACCAAGCCTCCTTTTCAGCAAAGTTTCCAAGGAAACCGACCTCCCTACCAACATCCTAATTATCGGACTGAGAAATCTCTTCCACCGAATGGCCAAATAGTCTTCATCCCTAATCCATTGTATGCCATCCACTCAAACGTTGGTAGAGAATTGACTATAGGTCAAAATAATTTGGTGGACGACACCAACTCTTGGTATTTCCCATGCAACAATGCTCATGCTCCGAGGAATTGCCCAAGGGGAAATTTGCAATAGAAGGTCGCAGAACAAAGGAACTCAGGTATGATACCGGATGAATCCACATACACATCTCTGAACATGGATAATGCAGATTTCATTGCTCAGATGCAAGGAATGTCATTACAACAAGAAGCATAGATCGCCCCTGATCACACACTTTTTCATGGATGGAGGATGACGACACAGTACTGACTAATGATGTAGGAGCTCTGAAAGATGGAGCTCCTATTGTGCATTCAGATTACAATCTTCACTCTAAAAGGTGTTTGACTGGGGAGGATGCCAACAATATGAGATCAGTGCCCGTAAATAGCCCCCCAGAGCCATCGGTCGTCGGTTTTGCCTATCCTAGGAAGGAGTTCATCCCTTACAAACCAAAAGAGCCTAAGGTTTTCACACCCCTGGCTCTGGATGTAGTAGAGTAGTTGAAAAAAGCTCCAACTCATGTCTCACTATGGGACCTCCTGAGTATCCCAAAATAGAAAGTAGGCTAAGAGAGGCATTGTCCCATGATCAAAAGGATGTAGGTGCGGCAGCTCCGCCACTCCTTCAGACGAATGGAATGGATCACCACCCAGTAGTTAGCAAGGCATGCCCCCCTATCATTTTGACAAATGAGAGCTCGTCCTCCATGGCACAAGGAGAAGGTAAGCCTAAGCCGAATCCCTTTTACCTTTCCCTTATAGTTGGAGATAAACTTTTGCATAACTCCATGATAGATTCTGGTGCTAGTACCATCGTCATGCCTAAGCAAATTGCCGCAGTATTAAACATTAAGTATGACCCTTTAAGTAAGGGAGTGATGAAGCTCGATGGAAATAAGGTCCAAACAATAGGTCTCATCAAAAGCCTCCCCTTGACTTTATTTGCATGTCCAAATGTAACAGTATCTCAAGAAGTAGTGGTCATCGATATCCCTCCCATTTTTGGGCTTTGTCTGTCTTGAGATTTTATTGCTAAAATAGGAGAATATATGTCCCTAGATTGGTCCCACCTTATCCTTCATACCTGACACAATGCTAAGATGAAGATCCTTTCAGAATCCCTTCACATTGAGCATATAGCTGACCAAACCTTGATTAATTTTGATCCTACCCACACCTCTATAACCAATGATGAGCGAAGGGTGGTATAACTTTTAGAAGGTGAAGAAGTAACAAGAGAGACCCCACCCAAACAAGAAGCTTTCCTAAATGAGTTCATAGACTCAGATCCCTTCTCTAATTACCATGCCACCGGCCTAGGTACTTATTGTATTTTTGAAGAGGACCAGTCGATCCCAAAACTCACCAAAGATCCATTCTCTGAAGATCAGTTGTCTTCAACACTATGGACTTTACACTTCGATGGTGCCAAATGCAAAATGGGCTCCAGAGCTAGAGTTTGTCTCACCACTACTATGGGCAATCAAATCCGAAAGTCTTTTTGGTTGTAGTTCACATGCTCGAATAATGAAGCAGAATATGAAGGGCTAATTCAAGGCTTGAACATGGTAGAAAAAATGGGCATTAAAAAGATGAGGGTCCTCGATGATTCTGAACTAGTAGTGCACCAAGTTCGAGGGATATCTAGCACCAAGCACGTTCGCATGAGATCTTACCATTCCAGAGTCTGGGATCTAATAGAAAGTTTCGATGCTTTCAATATCACAAGCATCCCTCAGACACTAAATACTATAGCAGATCACATGGCGACCGTAGGAGCTCATTTTGATCTAGCTATAGACCTCTTAACCGGCCACCTAGCAGTCAGTATTGTGGTCTGTCCAACTATTCCTGATAATGATACATATTGGCAGGTTTTTGAAAGTGATGAGTAGATTGCTTTGTTTATTCAAATCTCGTGAGAGTTTGCCGATCGGCTACAACCTAGGATTAAGGAAGCTTACAGGAATCAGATTATTCAGTTAAAATCCAACAAGCTCCCTAATGGTTTGATTACCTTAGAAAACTTGTTTGATCATGAGGATGTTAAGAAGGATAAGTGGAAACTCATAGCAGACAAGGGAGATTACGCTGAGATGTCAGTCGAAAGCGGAAGAATTCTCAAGGTGGGAAAATGCATTTCCTCCGAAGACAGGAAGAAGTTGGCTCGATATTGTGATGAATATGAAGGTGTCATGGCTTGGTCTTATGACGATTTAAAGGGTTACAATCCTAATATCATCCAACACAACATTGAACTCACAAATGAAGCTAAGCTAGTCCGTTAGAAGCAAAGGCCAGTCAACCCCAAGATCGAATCCCTCATGGCTCAGGAGTTGAAGAAGCTGATCGAATCAAGGATTATTTACCCCATAAAGCATAGTACATGGGTGTCAAATTTGGTCCCTGTTAGGAAGAAGAATGGAGATGTTAAGCTCTGTGTGGATTTTCGGGACCTGAATTGAGCATCGCTTAAGGATCATTATCCCTTGCCATCGATGGAACAATTATTAAGAACTATAGCTGGAACAAAAATATTCTCAATGCTTGACAGTTTCTTAGGATATAACCAGGTAAGTGTGAAAGTAGAAGATCAACACAAAAAAACTTTCACTACCAAGTGGGGGATGTTTGCATATTAAAAGATGCCTTTTGGCTTGTCAAATGCTAGGGCCACTTTCCAAAGGGCCATGGATTTGGCTTTCAAAGAGATAATTAATAAGATTATCCTGATATATTTAGATGACTTGACCATGTTTTCCAGACACTGGGAGGATCATTTCGATCATCTTGAGTTAGTCCTGCAAAAATGTCGAATTTGGGATCTCCTTGAACCCCAAAAAATGTATCTTTAGGGTTCCTTGGGGGAAACTACTGGGGCATATAGTTTCTAAAGAAGGCATCTCTATTGATCCAAACCGGGTCAAGGCTATTAAGGATCTTCCCCTTCCGGTCAACAAAAAGGGAGTGCAATTATTCCTAGGAAAGGTCAATTTTGTCAATCACTTCATCTTCAACTTTGCTAGGATAATAAGATCCATCACTCTCATGCTTAAAAAAGATATACACTTCAGATGGACTGTTGAAGCCAAAAAGGCCTTCGACCAAATAAAACATGCCATCTGTTCAGCCCCAGTGTTGTCTAATCCAGACATGTCCAAGGATTTCATAATGTATGTCTATTCTGGTCAGCATAGTATCGCCATGGTGTTAACTCAAAAGGACATGCAAAAGGGAGGAGAGCACCCCATAGCTTTCCATTCAAACACTCTTAAAGATTATGAACTCCACTACAACTTTGTGGAAAAGAAAGCCTTAGCTGTCATAAAAGGACTGAAGAAATTCAGACATTTCATTGCCTACAATAAGACCACGGTGTATGTAGCTCATCCCGCAGTAAGGGAGTACATCATGGAGGGTGATATCACAGAAAAAAGAGCGAATTGGATCACTAAGATTCTAGAATATGATGTTGATATCAAGCCTACAAAGCTGGTCCATGGGAGGGGCCTATGCGAGTATATAGTGCAGGACAATGAACCCCATGGCCTGGATGCCATCACAGAGGAAACAATTATGTTTATGCCCAACGCACCCAGCGATAGTTGGATTGACAAAGGAAACATTTCATGAAGATAGGGAGCTTTCCCAAAAATCTTCCCCCGGCTAAGAGAAGGTTCTATTGACTCCAAAACAACGCTTTCTGCCTAATAAATGGAATTCTTTTCAAAAGGAATTTTGACAAAGTTCTGCTCTGATGTGTAGATCGGAGACAGGTTGATAAAATCCTCCAAGAATTTCACTATGGCCCCTTAGGAGGCCATTTTTTTGCACCCACGACCGCTATCAAAATTACCCAAGCCAGCTATTTTTGACCGTCTATGTTCAAATATGTTCATGTTCTAGTAAGAGGATGTAAAGAGTGTCAATATTCTATGAGAAGAGGTAAGAAAGCAGCCATGCCACTTAGGCCTATGTTAGTGGAGGAGCCCTTTGCTCATTGGGACCTTGATTTTGTCGAGATGATCAACCCTCCAAGTTTAGCTGGACACAAAATGGATCCTGACCACCACTGATTATTTCACCAGATGGTCTGAAGCTGTCCCGCTGCGGAATTCATTTGAGAGCGAAGTGTTGACTTTCCTAGAAGATCTGACTTGTCGGTATGGCCCACCAAAAACTGTTATATCAGATAACATGTGCACATTCACAGGCTCACGAATCACACAGTTCGCTCTCAGCAGATGTATTTATCTCAAAACCTCCTCTAACTACTACCCTCAAGGGAATGGTCTTGCGAATCTACTAATAAGAACTTGATCCAACTTATCAAAAGAATAGACATGAAATACAAGAGGGAGTGGCACCACCACCTAAGGAGCACATTATGGGTAGACCGCATAACACCCAAACATATTCTAAAAAACTCCACGTACAAGTTGGTATACGGGAAAGATGCACTTTTTCCCTTGTCATTGGAGATTCCGACATTGTAGTTGCTAAAATCCATGGATATCGCTGAAAATGGTCCAATAGCCATAAGGTTAGCAGAGATTATGGAGCTAGAGGAAGAGAGGGAAGCCGCCTTCACAGCTCTCCAAGATAGACAAGAAGTCGTAAAAAGATGGTTTGACAGTAAAAAGAGTTTTGATGTGATTTTCGCCCTCAGAGATCTTGTTCTGAAGTACAACGAGAGAATGGCGAAACTAGGTCAGCATGCCAAGTTTGACTGTCTATGGGAGGGGCCTTTCCACATCACAGGATGCAAAGGTTTTACTGCTTTCGAGTTAGAAGATATGAATGGAGACCCCCTCTCCATCCCGGTTAATGGTTTTCACCTCAAGCTTTTTCATTAAGGGTCCCTTTCCCTTTTTAAGTAAATAGTGTATATTATGTGCATATGTGTGTATTTATTTTAATTATTTTCAGCCCAACAAGCATCAAGAGAGAAAGGTCAAATAAAGGAGAAAAGTAAAATTGTTATATTAAAGCTTTCTTGTATTTTGTTACAAAATGTGTGGGCCCTTGGCCTCTCTTTTTGTTTACATCCTGCAGTTCGGGCGTAGGTCAATGTTTTGCCACTCATTTTAGAGACTATCTTCGGTGTCTTCCTCCTCAGTGTCGGAGTCCTCTTCTTCCCCGGGCCATTTTGAATCAGAGGAACTCTCGGGCTCCCCATGCATGAACATGACCACTAGGTTGAGCTGCTGATTCGGTGTTAATATTCTTGGGAAGATGTAATCCCTGAACCCAGTATACCAGTCCATGCCTTCCGGAATGGGGACTATCATATGGACTCGCAGAAGGAATTCTGTAGCGAGCGCAGTGCAGTACCTATGGGAAGACAACGTCATGGTTTTCAAACCACCGATAAGTGGATGCCACTTCACTTCTTTATTTTGCAAGATAAACCGTTCCAAGTCAAACACTGCAGGGAGTCCTAGGAAGGGTATGTGGTACGCAACTACATCGCCAAGGCCACCCAGGTAGTCTACAGGAAAAAGTGCCTGAGTCAGCTGCGTCGTTACCAATCTAGACTGGCCGCAATCCAATAGAGAAGCCATGAAATGAGAGCAAATTGTAGACACCCAAAAATGGTCAACGCTTGCGAAGTCATACTTTAACATTTGCGCATTGCCTCATTTTAGGTTTTTGCGTCGCATTAACATTTCTCCTATGTTTCGCACTTGGTCTTTATCATTTGCGAGCATCAAGTCATTCTTCTACATTCTTCAATCATCTCGCGCTCGAATTTGGTCTTGTCGACAACACTATCCAGTCATGATTTTAATCGATCTTATCCTATTGCATCAATGTGTATGCTTATTTGTCATCATTTTGGACATCATCAATCCTAATTAGGGTTTTGTCCTCTTATCAATCTTATCAATTTTATCATCAATCTTATCATTTTGGACATCGTCAATCCTAATTAGGGTTTTGTCCTCTTTTCAATCTTGTCATCATGCGATCGATTTGTCATCGATCGTTGTCATTGTTCGATCTTGTCATTTTGCGATCGATTTGTCATTGATCGTGGTTGTTTTCAATCTTGTCGTCTTGCAATCTATCTTGTCGTCGATTCTTGTCCTCTTGTCAATCTTGTCATTTTGCGATCGATTTGTCATCGATCGTTATTTGTCTCAATTATGTCAATTTGGATCAATTTGTCATTGTTCCTCGTCAATTGGCGCATTTATCAACCAAATCATTTATCACATTGGTCATTTATCAATCCAAAATCAAATCAAATCGAGTCAATTATCTTTCAAGACCTAATTCGTCTTCCAGGGTTTCATGATTTAGTCATTGAACCTTGCTTATCATTTTCTTCCTTTAGGATTAAATAATTTATTTATTTATCCTAAGTCTTCTCATTACAATTAAATATTCATTTAATTGGCTAATTGTTCCTCTTTGTGAATGAATTAATTAATAAATGAAAAATTATTGATTAATTCACTAATTTCTAATTTCCATCAAATTCTTAATTTCTAATTTCTAATTTCTAATTCCTAATTCCACCTATTTTCTAATTTCCTAATTGTAATTCCACCTAATTAAATTGTCTTTAGTGCTCCCTATTTTTGTGCTTCATGCGTCATACTCTTGGCATAGCAAGATGTCATAGGGTTCTAGTCATCTAAGTTTTGCATTGGCAATATGTCATAATTTATGACATAGAAGGTGTCATAACCTTCTTCTTTTCACTCAATTTTTCCCATTTTGAAATCAATTGCTTCTAATATCCATTTCATGCTAAATTTGATCTTTTCTCCAATTTCCCTATAAATTGGATGATCTTCATCAATCAAAGTTAATCCTTAATCATATAATCACTTTGTCAAATCACGCTTCTAGTACTCTTGACCAATAACCAACATCAATCTTGCTTTCAATTGTATGTGCACTTGTAGGTGAGATCCACAAATCCATTGAAGAGGAAAGAAGAACAATGGAGTCGCATGGAAGAAGCATCCAATTCGTCATCTGGTTTGCATGATATTTGTGTTTTGAATGCTTTGTTTTCATGTCTCTATTGAGTGTGCTTAGGATTAGATCATTGCAATGAATGCATTGGTGATTGAGCTATTATGTTTATCTTATTTTTGATGATTTCCTAATTCCGATGCTACATTAATTGGTGAACCCGACATGAACACTAACCATCTAACCCTCTAACTGTGTTTTGGAGTGCTTTGAAGTTGATTTTGCAGGCCAAAAACCCAAAAAGAGGGTCGTGCAGGGTATTTTGGAGACTTCTGCGCCTGTGTAAGACAACTTGCGCCTGTGTCAGACATTCTGCGCTTGTGTAGGGGACATTCTGCACTTGTGTCAGACATTCTGCACTTGTGTCATGACTTCTGCGCCTGTGTAAAGTCCAGAACAGAGGTAAAAAATGCAGTGTTTACTTGAAATTTTTGGTGTTTTTGCATTCTGTTTTCTGTGCTTTGGATTTTGGTACTAATTATCTGTGCAGAATCTTGGCATATGCATGGCAAAGACAATGAATCAAACTACTAACATGTGTTATGCAGAATCGATAGCCAAAGACAACAAATCAAACTTCTAACTCGGGTTTTTGCAGGTTGCCTTGGAGAAACAACCAAACTTTGTGTTTGTGTTTTTTAATTAGGCACTTAGTGATTTTTAAATAGGTTGGAATAAACGTGTTTGTGCTTTGATTGTTGAGTGTGACATTGGAGTAGGAGAGTATGCTCTCATCCTTCTTAGGGTGATCAGAAATCCAGATCTTCGATACCATGCTCATGTCTTTGATTGTTTGTCTCCTTTAGAGGGCCTGCCTTCCCGACCACTTTGCTTTTGCAAGCAAGTGATAATCGTGAGAAGGGAATGACCCAAAGTGAGTATGGCTAGAATTACTTGGCATTCTAACTCACTATAAAAACATACCTGATGAGCGAAAGCTTTGAAGGAAGTGTTACGTGGGAATTGCAGTTACTTGGGAAGTGATGACCCTAGAACTCTTTCTCATATCAACATCTAAGTAGGGCCTCTTGGTCTAAATCGTGCTTGCGCGACTACATTTGTTTGGTATCTTGATGGGCTTAATGTCTCAATCACGCTTGCGTGACATCAAGGAGTAATGCTTAACAGAAATCCTTACTACATACCTTGTTTTAGAGGCAAAAAAACCCTTCTAGTTGCTTGAGAAGGACAAATTCGGATACTTGGAAGAGATACTAAGTTCGCCATGGGGAGATTCCATGGGGAATGATGCTTGGCTGCCCTGAGAAGTGAGTGCCATGGAGGGGAGACCGTGGGGTCAAGCATCTATGTATTCTCCTTGAATCTCATAATGAGTCTACCTCTCAAGTACCTAATGTCTTTGCCTGCCATAAGGAATGTGGAAATGAGCATGACTGTCTTGAGTCTAAGTTGCAATATCTTGTATTCTTTGATTGTCAAAAGTTGAATCCCATTTCAAGAATAAACACATTGATCTAGCATAAGATTTAAACACAAGAGACATTCATCCAACAAAGGTTCAACAAGATTCAAAAAACTCACTTTCAAACATGGTTGTCAAACATTGTTCAAAATATTGTCTTAACATGCATGTCACTTACATTTAGGTTCATCCTAGGTTGCATTTTGCAAAGTCATTTGTCAAGTACCAAGGTTAGGTTTCACCTAAGTCATACTCCTTTGCATATCAATAAAAGTCATCCATTTACATGTGTCCTCTTGCATTAGAGTCATACCATTGCCATACATTTGCATTTGCATACCCTAGGTCTCTTCATTAAGCTCAAGTCATTATCATATCATATTAGGGTCATTTGCATAGTAATTGTCGCTTATCATATAGTGTCAAACCGAGGTCTTGTCATCCTTGAGTAATCCAAATCTTTGATAAACCCTAAGTCATTGTTAAGAAGTCTAGACCTTATCAAATCTTTTGTCCTTTTGTCATCAATATCATTTCGTCAAACCTCGCTTAGTATCCAAGCATATAGGGGAGACATTGTCATCTTGTCCTTTGTCAATTAAGTCCTTTTGTCCTTTGAGGTCTAGACATCATTTCAATTTCCTAAGGGTCTCTTTTTAGATTTGCATTTCAAAAGTTTGTCAAAATCTTCAAAAACAACTAAAAACATAGATTGCATTTTCATCTATTTAGTTTGCATTTAGTTGCATACCATATACTGTCTTTGAAAAATTCCAAAAACATTACATTTTGCATAAGTGACATGCCTGTTGAGACAAGATCAAGATCTAAGAAGATGAGTGAACCAACATATCAACCCATGGACAACATAGCAAATTCGCAGTTTCAAACTAGTCAAACAGTGCAAATCGAAGGTTCATCAAACACATCTCTACCACCATATGGAATGGTTCAACTTGGACCACCTCCATTATATGAACCAGTGTTTGTACCTATGAAACCAGGACATGGGAGTGTCCCACCTACTCCAAGAGGAAGTCCACCTTTCAATTGGAATCAACCAAACTTGCAACATGACATTCAAACTCAAACGTTATATGAAGAACAAACTCTTTCACAAGGATTTGGTTCAGATCAAGGCATCCAACAAGAAGCGAATCCAAATGTCCAACTAGATTCTTCATCCGATTCTAATGCTTCTGATGATGTTGATGTGTTCTTTCAAGATCCAAAGGTGACAAAAAAGATGGATAAGTTCTTGAACAAGGTCTTTAAGATGTTTCCACAAAAGTATCTTAACATGATGAGTAATGTGACCTCTTCAAGTGAACAAATCAATGTGCAAGAACAAGAAGGCGTTGAGTTGTTAAGTTTCTCTCCGCATCCAAATGAAGAAAATGCACAACAAGCAACTCAATCTACCTTGATGAGCAACGTGCTTCAAAGGCATTGACAGTGACTATTCCTCAAAAGTCACCATTTGAGATGATAAATAATCCATTATTCAATACAATGCCTATAATACAAGATCAAATGAAGACCATGCAAATATCGAAAATGGTTCCTCAACAAGAAGTGGTTCCTCACATGCATAAAATTGGATCAACATCTAAGATACAAGAAAGTTTCACAACTGGAATGCCTAATGTCAATAATGTCCAAAGCAATTCCATGATGCAACAAAGTTCTTATGTCCCTCTAAGTTCAATATCTTTGCCAAACACTATTGCGACAGATCCTTCGATAATGGCTACACAAAGAGCTACGGGTAGTGGTTTGCACCACCAGCAATTGTTGCAACAATTGAGTAATACACAAAAGGTACGATCGAATGTGCAAACAAACGATGTGCAACAACAACAATATGGCATTTGACAACAAATTGCAGCGCCTTCGCTACCATTACAAGTTAATGCAAACTTGCAACCATCACAATGGATTGGACAAACAACATAGCAAGTTAATGCAAGTGCTATACCCCATCCTAAGGAGAAGCAACGAAAACCATCTAAACAAAGTTTTTTACAAATGATGGGATATACACCGCGACAACAATTGGCACAAAGTCAACAAATTCCAATTTGTCAGCACCAACAACATGTGCCACGGCAAGCAAGTTATCCTACTTCACAACCGCAATTGGCGCCTATGCAATATCAACAGCCTACTCAATTGCAATATCAACCTAGGCTCCAAGAAGCACAACAACAAGGTCAATATCAAGGCATAGCACAACCGCAACAACAAGAGATGAACCAAAAACTTTATATGCAGGAGACGCCAAAAATGACCATTGCAGAGTATCAACAACCGATCAGAAATGCGATATATCAACAAAGAATACCAACTGGGATTAATGATGGACCTCTAAAATCTGATACAATTGCGCAACAACTTGAGAAGTTGCAATGAAAAGTTGATGCATTAGAAACTAAAGGAACAAAGAAGTTGTATACAAATCAAGATTTATGTCCTAATCCATTTGACAAGAGTGTATACATGCCTCCATTCCCTAAGCATTTTGAGGCACCCAACTTTGAGAAATATAGAGGGAATGGCAATCCAAAAGATCATATTCGAGCATTTTACGCGGCATGCATGGAAGTAAGCTATGAGGAGACATATTTAATGTGATTATTTGCACAAAGTCTCACTGGACAAGCTATGGATTGGTATTCACATCTGCCAGGAAATATAAAGACTTGGTCAGAACTGGCGCAAAAGTTTATATCTTATTTCACGTTCAACATCGATAGTGATGTGACTATGTCGGATTTATGCAATACCAAACAAAAGCAAGGTGAACCATTAGTGACTTTCTTGCAACACTGGCGAAGCTTGTATAGTCGTTCCTCTCTCGATATACCTGAAGAACAACAAGTGAATCTGTTTATCCAGAATCTGGTCCCAGAAATGATGTATGAGCTAAAATTGAAAAGTCCTAGTACTATAGAAAAAATCATTAAGAAAGGAATGAGTATTGAAACAGCTCTTGTAGCTAAAGGAATTATCAAGCTCAATAAGGACAATGACAACACAAATTATTCAGGGGATAGAAATAGATTTTGGTATAAGAACAAGAACGTCACTAATGATGGTGTTGTTGATGTGAGAGCGGTGAATGCAAATCAACCCCCATTCACAATCAAGAAGTTGAGTGTTCCTAATATGTCGACTATGGAACAAAATCAAGCACCCAGGAACAATGTTACTCAACAGTCGCAATATCAACAGCATGCTCAACAGCTGCAATATCAACAACATGCTCAACAACAGCATGCTCAACAATATAATCAACAACAAGGCCAACAACAAAATCAACAACGCAAACCCTTCCAATCGTGGGATGGGCCTCCTCGACAGTTTATGCCATTGGGAGAGCCTATCGAATCAGTCATGAAGCAATTAATACAAGAGAAATTTATCGAGCTACCAGATATTAAGGCAGAACTAGCGGTAAAGCTGCATTGGTGGAACGATAATGCGTACTGTGAATATCATCGGTCCAAAGGACATAAAACTGCTTCATGTTTTCAATTAAAACATATGATTCAAGATTTATTAGAACAAGGAGTAATTGAGGTAGATCCACCCCATCCGACCTCTAACACTGATCATACTATTTTCAAAACTCCTTTGCTTGATCATGACAAGGGTAAAGCTTCTTCTTCCAATTCTGCTCAAACGACCACTTATGCAAATACCGGTTATCACAATGTCATTAATTGTTTTCATGCGTCAAACGAGTATGTTTCCACCTTGAGAATAAAAGGACAAGATCCTTCTTGTGCGGTCACCACTCGTCGATCCAAAATAGTCGTGAAAGGAGCTCCAGCAGCTCCTCCCAAACCAATTCCTGCAAGTCAGTATAATCTTTTGGATCATCTAGGAAAAACACCTGCACAAATATCCATTCTAGAGTTGTTGAAAATGTCTCCCATGCATCGTGCAGTCCTAGATAAAGCTTTGACTGAGTCCACTGTCCCAACAAATATTGATGTTGACCAATTTCAAGCGCGGATTGGACATTTAGCCATTTCCCAAAGTGTCGCATTTTCTGATAGTGATATCTCACCTGATAAGCTTCCCCATAATGACCCTTTGCACCTAGAAGTCTTTGTCCATAATTGCAAAATCCGGCGAGTCTTGATAGATGGTGGAGCAGGTCTTAATATCTGCACCTTGAGAGTGGTCATTGGCCTTGGATATACAGAAAATGACATTGATGCTTCTAAAAGAATAACAATCAAAGCCTATGATGACGCCGAGCGCCCATCCAAAGGGATAATTACCTTGCCTATCAGAGTTGGTCTTGTGACGGAAAACACTTTCCTACAAGTCCTAGACCTTGACCTCCCTTATAATATGATCCTTGGCCGTCCATGGATCCATGCCATGAAAGCGGTTCCATCCACTTATCATCAATGTCTAAAATATCCTTACAATGGAACTGAGATAACAATTCCAGGAGATCCTAATCCGTTCCAATTCTGTGCTACCCTCAAGGATACTCCTCAGCAGCAAGTCCCAGTCAATAGAGAGGCCAAATCAGATGGTTATGTGGATCCCAATGCATTGTTAGATGCTATCAAAGGAAAATTGAAGATACAGGACCAAGGGTGTGGAGAATATTCAATGGACCAAACATTCCTCATTGGGAATTTGCCGATGTCTCCAAAATCATATGGAAAACCACATTTATTGCAAAAGGAACCCAAGGTCATTATTCAATATCAGCCTCCTACTACATTTGCAAGATGGGGAGAACTTGACAAAGAAACTGTAGATGATGATGTCATAGATTGGCTCTATAAGGATCCAACTGAAGCCCCACCTATCAAGCTGCCAGTGGAATTGTACGGCAAAGGATTTACTATGCTGCAAAAGAAAGGATATGATGGTTGTAGTGGCTTAGGCCTGAACAACAACGGAAGGCTAGAACCTATCATACCCACGAGGCGACCCCCAACTTTAGGGTTAGGTTTTGTACCGTTACGAATTGGATCCACATCTACCAAAAGGTCCACGTGTCGAAAAGGGCGTGATTCTGACGATGAAATAACACCTGAGGATACCCGACCCGAGACTGATTCTAATGAATGAGAGTGGAGTTCTTTTTCTTCCAGCTCCTATGCCCTTGACAATATCTTCATTGACCCTGATAATTTGCCTATGGAGGACAAACATGAAATAACTCCTCTTCCTAAAACATGTCCTCATGCTTGGATAGAATCATTCTGGGATCCAAGCTCTGAATCCGACACAAGCAGTTCGGATAGTGACACCACAGATGTTCACATTTTTACCATATCAGCCCTCTCTATCTTTACAACCGATGATGACATGCCCCTCATTTACCCCCAGCTTATCCAATATGACCAACAAGAACCACTCACATTAGACTGTTTTCAAAATGACGAAGCAATTGCAGAGTTCCTGGGACTACGGGAAGGCATACCACAAGGCGATCATAAGGTAGGCTTTGTTATCGACCTAGATTCCACAGCATATTTTGGGGAGTCAACTCCCTCTTCCAGTCATGAAAAAGAAAAAGAAAAGAAAAAAAATCAAAAGAATAGATCTTTGAGTGAAAACCGTAAGGCACTCTTTGATCATACAAAAGTAAAAATAAAAGATGTACTTGCGGGTGAAAACCTTTCTGAGGTGCCTAAAGGTGGAAGAGTGGACATACCCCTATCAATTCAGGACAAATCAACATTGCTGGTGGAGATGACCGAGGAAATCAATCTGGGAACACCTGATAACCCTAAAGTCATTCACTTTGCTGCCTCCCTGTCAAAACAAGAGAAAATAGATTTTATCAATTTCTTTCTAGAGAAGAAGATCAGCTTTGCGTGGTCCTATGCAGATATGCCTGGCCTCGATCCCAAGTTAGTCCTTCATCATTTGCCATTGAAAGCAGATGCTAAGCCCGTTAAACAAAAGCTTAGAAAGATGCATCCTCAGGTGGCTCTTTTGGTCAAAGTGGAGCTAAAAAAATTACTAGATGTGGGCTTCATCAGACCCATTGATTATGCAGACTGGATTTCAAATCTAGTACCAGTTAGCAAAGTAACTGGGGGCATCCGCATCTGCATAGATTTTAGGGACCTGAATAAAGCATGCCCTAAGGATGATTTTCCATTGCCAAACATAGACATCATAGTGGATATGATGGCTGGATATGAGATGCTTTCACTAATGGATGGTTTCTCCGGCTACAACCAAATCCGCATTGCACCTGAAGATCAACATAAGACCGCATTCACCTATGCTTGGGGCACCTATTGTTGGAATGTGATGCCCTTCGGTCTCAAAAATGCCGGTGCAACATATCAAAGAGCAATGACGACAATTTTTCATGATTTCATGCACACTTTGATGGAGGATTATGTTGATGACTTGTTGTGCAAATCTGTCACCAGAGATAGTCATCTAGCCATCTTGGGCCCAATCTTTGACAGAATGGAGACCTACAAACTCAGGCTCAATCCAAAAAAGTGTGTCTTTGGTGTTACAGCTGGAAAATTACTCAGATACATTGTTTCCCACCGAGGCATTGAGGTCGACCATGCCAAGGTCAAAGCTATAATGGATATGCCTCCACCTTCAAACCTCTGGCAATTAAGAAGTCTGCAAGGAAAGCTCCAATCAATTCGCCGCTTCATAGCTCAGTTGGCTGACAAATGTCATCCATTCCAAAATCTACTGCACAAAGGTGTCGCTTTTAAATGGACTGAGCAATGCCAATCAGCCTTTCAAGCTCTCAAAGACTATTTACTGTCACCACCTATTCTAATGCCTCCTATCGATGGCAAACCATTTTTATTGTATATCTCTGCAACTAAAACAACATTAGGAGTTCTCTTGGCTCAACAAGATGAGAGCGGCAAAGAAAGAGCTATTTACTATATTAGCCAGACACTGGTAGGCTATGAGCTAAATTATTCAACTATTGAAAGGGCATGCTTAGCAGTGGTGTTTGCAACACAAAAGCTCTGACATTATATGTTAAGCCACCAAACATTGTTGGTTGCAAAAATTGATCCCTTAAAGTATTTGCTTAGCCGAGCAGCTTTAACAGGTCGCCTAGCAAAGTGGGTCATGATCCTCAATGAATTTGATATTGTGTATACGGAGCGAAAGGCGATCAAAGGACAAGTCATAGCAGATCAACTTGCAGACGCTCCTATTTCTGACGATCATCCCATGTTGACCGATTTTCCAGATGAATCAGTCTTTGCTTTCACATCTTCTAATGAATGGAAGTTATACTTTGATGGGTCCCATACTAAGTTCGGGTCTGGAGCAGGTATCCTGTTTGTCACTCCTCAAGGTGATGCTATTCCAAAGTCTTACAGAATCACTTTCCACTATACCAATAACATTGTAGAGTATGAAGCACTGGTCACAGGACTCCGAGTCGCAGTTGGAACATCACGCATTTGCAAGTCTATGGAGATTCTCAACTAGTCATCCGACAAGTCAATGATGACTACGAAACAAAGGATGAAAAGCTTATTCCTTATAAGAACATGGTAGATTTCTTCAAGACAAAATTCACAGCTATCCATTTCAGTCAAGTGCCAAGAATGCAAAACAAGTCGGCAGATGTAATGGCTACGATTGCTTCCATGTTGAATATGCCTCATAATATGGACAAGTGTGAATTCTTGGTTGAACAATTGCTGGTCCCCTCTTTTGACATTTCGACAGCTGATGTGATGTGCGTTCTTGTTGGTCCCAATTCCCCATGGTACAATGACGTATATCAGTATTTGAAATCCCAAACCGTAACACCTAACCTTTCCACTAACCAACGCCGAGCCTTTATCCGACAAGCGGCCAAATATGTCATCATCGCTGACACCCTTTACCGCCATTCCTTTGACCATACCCTCCTCAGGTGTTTGGATTCTGACGAAGCACAAACGACTTTACACAAGGTTCATGATAGTATATGTGGGGGCCATTTCAATGGTCTTAGCTTAGCCAAAAAGTTGATTCGTGCTGGGTATTATTGGCCTACTCTGGAAAAAGATGTTCATGATTTTGTTAAAAAGTGCTACAAGTGCCAGATCCATGGAAATTATATTCATGCACCAGCCCAAGAACTTCATTCTGTCATATCTCCATGGCCCTTTTCTCAGTGGGGATTGGATCTTATTGGCAAGATTCACCCAACATCTGCAAATGGACATAAGTTCATCATTACAGCTACAGAGTATTTTACAAAGTGGATCGAAGCGATCCCCATGACTTATATCACTGGTGTCCAAATTTCAAAATTCTTGTTGAACTATATCATATGCAGATATGGGGTACCCCTTGCCATAGTTACAGATAATGGTCGACCTTTTAAGAATAAAGATGTCAAAGAACTTTGTGAAAAATTTCATATTCAACACCGTTTTTCTAGCCCATACTATCCACAGGGTAACGGTCAAGCTGAAGCATCAAATAAAACCATTATCAAGATCCTGAAGAAAGTTGTCAATGACGCTGGTCGAGATTGGCATGTACAGTTAAATCCAGCACTATGGGCCTATCGCACTTCTATCCGCACCCCTACTGGCGCAACACCTTATTCCTTGGTGTATGGTGCGGAAGCCATTTTACCTTTGGAAGTTGAGATTCCTTCCTTGCGGGTTTCCTTGCAACACCTGATTGATGATGAAACACACAGAGTCTCTCGGCTGCATCAGCTTGAGATGTTAGATGAGAAACGTCAGACAGCTCTGACACATTTGCAAGCATATCAAAACCGTCTCCGTTGCTCTTATAATAAGAAAGTCAAAGGGTGACACTTCGAAGTGGGAGACCTGGTTTTAAAGGCAAATCCCAAGAATGCACAGTCTACTGACATCATCAAGGGCAAGTTTGAACCTAATTGGGTTGGTCCTTTCATAGTAACTGCAGCATATGGCTCGGGGGCATATCAGCTTGCTACCCCGGAAGGTGAACCTCTGTCCGATCCTATCAACAACATGCATCTTTGCAAGTACTGGGCATAATTCTCTATTGGTACTTATTCAAATATGATCCTGAAAAAATACAAAAAAAATGCAAAAAGTCAAAAAATGCAAAAAAAAAGAGAAAAAAAGCAAAGAGTAAAAAAATGATTTGCCCTCTAGTGAAAACCTGGCAAACAGGCGCTTTGGGCAAGTACCATGGTGAAAACCTGGCAACCAGGTGCCATGAGTAATGAGATTATTGCTTCGTCATCTATCATGACTTCTAGCTATGTTCTTTCTCGGCCGGTTTATCATGCTTATCTTCGTCTCGACCAAATGTTCTATTCCAAGCCTGTTATTGGTCAACATCACTGTCTTGCCTACTCTAGTTTCTTGCACATATGTTTTGGTCCCAGTCTATGTGTCTTTCAAGTGTGCATTGGGTGCCTTCCCCTTGTCATGATCAATCACTGGAGCGTTTAAATCAAATAAAGTCCTGAAAAAACAAAAAATCATAAAAAAAATTGAAAACTGTCCTGAAAAAAGTCATAAAAATCAAATAATGTCCTGAAATAAAAACAAAAAAATCAAAAAATGTCCTGAAATAAAAACAAAAAAATCGAAAAAAGTCCTGAAATAAAACCAAAAAAATCATATAGAGTCCTGAAAAAATGAACAACAAAAAAATTGTAAAACTCCAAATCCAAAAAACAAACATTTTGCAATAACATTATTCCTTTTGTGCATAAGACAAATCACTGAGCATTCATCCCACGACCCTCGCAATCCATTTTACACTGTGCTTTAATTAAATCATGCATAAACAGATGAACTTGTTACTCAAACTAGACATTCAAACTGATCCGAGTTGTCATATCAATCAACCTCCAAATCATTTGTCCTTACTATCATGGGTCTTATACAGGGTGTGGTATACTTGAAACCAGACTATGTCTTGTCTTAGACGGGGTACCGCATGTCCTGAAACCAGACAACATGATTGTCCTATCAACACTTTCAACTTTTGACAACGAAGATCAAGATGTTTGTTTGATTTGTTGGAATTTGTGCATCTTATCTTTTTATTGATTTATCTTTGGCTTCGGTCATGTTCCTATGTTCATCAATGCACTTAATATGAAAAACCTATGTTTATCATGGAAGCAATCGTAGCCATATGACTTCGCAAGCATATGTTGCAATCGTAGCTAGACTCTTAATATGAAAAACCTAGGGTATGCTTGTGTCTTAATATGTTCATTTCAATCAAACCAGACATTCAAATTGATCACAATTGTCATATCAATCGAACGTTACCATCAATATCATTTGTCCTTGTCTCTACTATCATGGGTCTTATACAGGGTGTGGTATACTCGAAACCAGACTGTGTCCTATCTTAGACGGGGTACCGCATGTCCTGAAACCAGACAGCATGATTGTCCTATCAATGCTTTCAACTTTTGACAATGAAGATCAAGATGTTTGTTTGATTTGTTGGAATTTGTGCATCTTATTTTTTTTGTGGATTTATCTTCGATCATGTTCCTATGTTGCTCGATGATGTCACTGAGTGATTTAGAGTGACCAGGATGGTTCATGGTCTCTTTCTTTTTTGTTGTGATTGTTGTTTGTCTGTGATGTGTCTGTCTTTTGCAAAAAGGGTTTCATTTCAGCTCTGGCCTTCAATGCCATGACGCTACGCATCCATTTTGCTACATTAAATAAAGGTTCTCACCTATAAAGTGCAATACTGAAAGCAAGTTTTTCTTCGTCTCTAATTGTCCTTTGTCTAATTTCTTCTTACTAACATTTCTTTCATTAGTCCTGGTAGTCCATTTGATCTTATCATCTTCTGTCATTCTTATCGATCAATTGGCCTCTTTTCCGCATGTTTCCGGCCAATTCCTCGAGGGGGAATGCATATGTCATTATTATTGTCTGGGGCATTTTAGTTATTGTTCTTTGAAACAACGCTTAAAATTGCATTGTCTCAAAGAGGGGCAAAATGTAGACACCCAAAAATGGTCAACGCTTGCGAAGTCATACTTTAACATTTGCGCATTGCCTCATTTTAGGTTTTTGCGTCGCATTAACATTTCTCCTATGTTTCGCACTTGGTCTTTATCATTTGCGAGCATCAAGTCATTCTTCTACATTCTTCAATCATCTCGCGCTCGAATTTGGTCTTGTCGACAACACTATCCAGTCATGATTTTAATCGATCTTATCCTATTGCATCAATGTGTATGCTTATTTGTCATCATTTTGGACATCGTCAATCCTAATTAGGGTTTTGTCCTCTTATCAATCTTATCAATTTTATCATCAATCTTATCATTTTGGACATCGTCAATCCTAATTAGGGTTTTGTCCTCTTTTCAATCTTGTCATCATGCGATCGATTTGTCATCGATCGTTGTCATTATTCGATCTTGTCATTTTGCGATCGATTTGCCATCGATCGTGGTTGTTTTCAATCTTGTCGTCTTGCAATCTATCTTGTCGTCGATTCTTGTCCTCTTGTCGATCTTGTCATTTTGTGATCGATTTGTCGTCGATCGTTATCTGTCTCAATTATGTCAATTTGGATCAATTTGTCATTGTTCCTCGTCAATTGGCGCATTTATCAACCAAATCATTTATCACATTGGTCATTTATCAATCCAAAATCAATTCAAATCGAGTCAATTATCTTTCAAGACCTAATTCGTCTTCCAGGGTTTCATGATTTAGTCATTTAACCTTGCTTATCATTTTCTTCCTTTAGGATTAAATAATTTATTTATTTATCCTAAGTCTTCTCATTACAATTAAATATTCATTTAATTGGATAATTGTTCCTCTTTGTGAATGAATTAATTAATAAATGAAAAATTATTGATTAATTCACTAATTTCTAATTTCCATCAAATTCTTAATTTCTAATTCCTAATTCCACCTATTTTCTAATTTCCTAATTGCAATTCCACCTAATTAAATTGTCTTTAGTGCTCCCTATTTTTGTGCTTCATGCGTCATACTCTTGGCATAGCAAGATGTCATAGGGTTCTAGTCATCTAAGTTTTGCATTGGCAATATGTCATAATTTATGACATAGAAGGTGTCATAACCTTCTTCTTTTCACTCAATTTTTCCCATTTTGAAATCAATTGCTTCTAATATCCATTTCATGCTAAATTTGATCTTTTCTCCAATTTCCCTATAAATTGGATGATCTTCATCAATCAAAGTGAATCCTTAATCATATAATCACTTTGTCAAATCACGCTTCTAGTACTCTTGACCAATAACCAACATCAATCTTGCTTTCAATTGTATGTGCACTTGTAGGTGAGATCCACAAATCCATTGAAGAGGAAAGAAGAACAATGGAGTCGCATGGAAGAAGCATCCAATTCGTCATCTGGTTTGCATGATATTTGTGTTTTGAATGCTTTGTTTTCATATCTCTATTGAGTGTGCTTAGGATTAGATCATTGCAATGTGTGTTTGTGATTGAGCTAATAATGAATAATATGTCCTTTTATATATTGCTTTGATGATTTCCTAATTCCGATGCCACACAAATATCAGTATTTACCTGATATCGGCCTGGATTACCAATGAAATCCTCTCCAAGTATCCATTTGATTGTGGCAATTATTAATGGGTTCTTCCTTCGCGTCATCACTTGCAACCTCCAGTCTGATATGTTCCCTAGGAAAACGACCTATGCCCTTCTGCTGACAAACTGTACTAGAGTATCCATCTCTTCAAAAGCTCCACCGTTAGAGCTCATGTTGTGGTGAAAGAATGTCTGAAAAAACATATTTATAGCAAAAATCTTGGCAGGAGGGTGATGAGCAACTAGAGCTTACACATTCCCAATTCCAATGTCTCTGTCATGCCTCTATTAATTCACATCTTGCGAATGAGAGTATTTTCAAGATACTAGCATCCTGTCAGTTACCTCGAGGGGAGGAATGGATGGAAGCAAAGAGCCATACGTACATTCAGGTACATCACCTTTAAATGTTAAAGCTTTGCCAGCCTGTTTCAGCTCACATGACCATTATTTTTGACCGATCCTCTCGATGAAAGAAAGATTTTTCCTAAGAAATGTTTCCCAAGGAATGTCAAAGAAACTAAGTGGTTTTCTAGGAAAGTGGGAATGACGACTCCCCTCATTTACGGAGGCTGATCGCAAAAATATTTTAAGTTGGCACGCGTGTAAACCAATCCTTGGTGTTCATGAACATCAAGGCATGTTATGCATCTAAAGTTCAAAAGTCTTCTCCATCATCAGTTTTTTCTTTTTATCATTGAAGAGTGAAGCAAGAGGAAGATGAATAGGTTTCCATCTCTCATTTCTAGTTTTCCAGCAAAAGGAAAAGGAAACTTGTCTGCCTATATAGATTCTGAGGCTTTGTTCGCAAGGGTTGCTCCCAGAGGTTTCTGGGTTAATCTTTTTGAAGAACTGTCTTACTCCTCACATGCTATTCCTCCGAAGAAGGAGTATTCAAGGATGAAGGCCAAAGCTAAAACAATGACCCGGAACTCATCGGTTGTTCTGGATTCTTTAGAAAATATCTATGAGCCTGAGGTCTGAAGGCATCCCAAAAGCCTTAGAGAGGCCACTTGTTTGTGGATGCTGCATCACATAAATGATCCTCATTCTGTAGCAGTGTGTTTCTGGAAGAGTGGTGCTCCTCAATCTTTGGTCCCTACAGTTCCTTACTGCCTTGAGCTCGTAGCCGCTTGTGCAGAGTTTTTTGATCCTGCCTCGTGTTCTGTCAACGGCTCTCACCTAAAATTGATCATATCTCCAAAACCCCTTAGGGAAATGCTATGCTCCCCAATCCTTGAAAATACTGAGGTCTTCTTAGAAAAATCTGAGGAATTCTGGAGTACCAAGAGAGATGCGTTAACTTTCTATCAAAGTGCCCTCAATTGGAGCTTGTCGGCTGGGCTTCCAAAGTTCCCTTTGTCCTACAATGACATAAAGCAAGATGACCTCAGGGATATCTTGTCTACCCTGGCATGGTTGAGTGGTCATGATAATGACTAGGATATCACAACTTCCATGATGGGCTTTCTTTTTAAATGTAGGAAGCAAAGAGAGCCTTTCCACTTTGACTTCTCCGTGACTATCGCTAAAGCCATAGTTAAGCAGTTATCCAAATTTCAATAGTTGTGATGCTTTAGATTCTCCTCAGTATTGGTACATCTGCTTCTACATCAAAATGAAGCTTTTTTCGCACAGTACATGAGCTTGGCCACTTATGATGAGGCAGGAAGTGTAATGCCGGTGTCTTGTTGGACACCTCTGTTGCTGGCCTCTTATGATTCCTACTAGTTTTTAGATTCATTCTTGGCTCTTGTGCTTAAAGACTTTGGAGTGATTCCCAATGAACCTCTAGCTTGTTTCTCGCAGATTCAAATAAACTGGATGCACAATGAACACCCTCCTTGTGATTTGTTTGTGGGCCCTGATTTTTCTTTCATTCATGTGCATGGGTTTTCTGAGGAGCCTTTTCGGCTACCCACATACGTAACTGATTGAACCCTAGCTCTGGAATTGGCAAGACAACTTGCAAGAGTCGAGCAAGTGATTGGTACTGGGAAGCACAATATCTCTATCACTGAGGATAACAAGGCCATTGGCCCGATTACTCTAGTAAGAAGAAAAGTAGTTGAGGAAACCCTGACTTCAAAGATGGTGCAGCTGGGTCTCATGGTAATTGATGACTCTTGGAGTTATGACCCTGATGGCTGCTCAAGCAAAAGGAAAAACACTGTAAGGCATGAGCCTTGAGACTCATGGATGAAGTGTACAAATCCCCAGGTTGATGACCCAAGCAAATATGTGGGCCTTGATGATTTTCTTATTTTGGATCGCCCTAAATGATTAAAATTTTATTCCCTAGTACAAAGGTTCAACCCTATGAAGCCTATTCCTCGGGCATTGTTGGAGGGCATGAAAACCCTATCCTGGTCCAGAAAGAAAAGGGAAATTTTTTGGGTCTATCGCTAGGAAGTAAGTCAGCTTAGAGCCAACCTTAGGAACACACCCCTGGATGAGCGTTTTGAACAAGAATGGAGTAAGTTAAATAAATTTGATGATGAGATGGGTGATAGTTCCTCACATGGAGACTTGTCTCCCGAGATAGCTGCTCAGCAAGAGGTCGGGACTATAAATATTGAAGGGCAGGAGCCGGAGCCAGAGATCTTTCTGCCTTTAGACAGCGCAACTCGTAGACCTCATTCACAGTCTAGTAAGAGGCGGTTCGAGAAGAAGTCCACTGAGGGCCCTCCTAAGAAGAAGCCATATCTCGGTGGGTCAAAGGGAATCCCACCTAATACATTGATGATAATATTTGCAGATCTTCAGCTACCATGTCCTTTCGCTGATCAGGTATGTGCTCTTTTCCTTTCTTCTCGTACTCTAGATGTTTTCACAACTGCCCCCATGCCCATGATGCAAACCTCAGTCCCTACCGCTCTCACTTTGGCCCTGATGGGTACGCCGGTTCCCCCCCAAAATATGCTCATGCAGGTTTCCGTCCCATTCCCAGGTGCGGTTTCTATATCTACAACTTTTTAGTCCCCCACATCAGAAGCAGTCCCTGTGTCGTGTAGGCTAGGTTTTGAAGAGTCTTCCCCCTAGGTTATGGCTGTGATGTCTGCCAGATCTTTCCCATTAGTGGGCTCCCCTTTTGTCCCGTTATTTTCCCCGTTGGCTGTGACTCATCCGGTCCAATCTACCTTCGCTGCCCCTTTTTCATATTTCCCTTTTACAGTCCCTCCCGATGCAACTTTTGCAGGTCAAGTCATCGATCATCCAAATAGGTTCCAACAGTAGGTTGTTGATGATAGAACCATTAGCTTGAGTAAGATGAACAAGTGAAAGGAGAAGGAAGGTGCTTCTCGCGCTTGCCCTTGTTTGCAAACCCATTTAAGCAAGAAAAGGGATTGCCTCTACTTTGCAAATCTAGCCCCCAAGGTTGACAAGCTGAAATCTCAAATGAGGCCCAATGATTATGAACTACAGGCATTGAGTGTTAGTCTCCAAAGCGCCATGACATCTGACAAGGTCAGAATGATGGAAGAGACTTTCAAAGCAGTATCCATGGACTTTATAAAAAAAAGTTGTCATTTGGAAAAGCTCCAAGCAGAGAATGTTAGTCTCCATGATTCCCTTTCCCAGCAAAGGAAGGAAGATAAGGCTTGGGTCTCAGAGATCAATCATCTGTAGAGCTTGCTAACTCAAGCTAATTTAGAGAAAGGGAAGTTGCAGTCGACTCTTAACATCATAGGTTATCAGCTAAAAGGTCAAGAAGTGACAAGAAATGTGGCTCTAAAGGAATTGCAAGATAAGGAATCTAAGATACAATGATTTAAAGCTACCTCTAGGGATGCCACCCAGGTTCAGATGTAGTTGTGTGAAGAAATCCATCTCAAAGAGGATTATGCCTGTCAACTAAGTGAGAAATAGGTATCACGATCGGAAAAAAATATGAATTTCGAGGTAGAACTGAAGGAGAGGGAAACTAGCCTTAAACAATTTGGCAAACACATTTTAGAATTAGAGACTCTTTTACAGCAGGAGCAGGATCATACATTGCAGTTGTAACAGGTCGTCAGGATTGGAGAGGCAAAAATTTTGGCCTTAGAAAATCAAGTGGCCATTGAGCGAAGCAAAAGCTAGCAACTCTAGCAGGAGATGATTGTGAAAGATAATGAAATATTTTGACTGCTAAGTCTCCCACCTCCATAGCAGATTGCTCTAGAGTTCTCTACCATGCTGACAGAGCTGTATGTTTCCCATTGGGAAAAGGTAAAACAATACTGCCCATCCTTGCAGCTAGTGTTAAGATTTCTTAGTGACGCATAGTCCCTCTGTGCTGAAGCTAGGCACCTTATTAACAATTCTATGGTTGTCATTGGTTCGAAGTTCCCAATAGCCCATAATCTTATTCAGTTGCTCTATTTTGCTCAAGAGGAGGAACTTAGGGAGAAAGGGATTGCGGATCGCCAACAAGTGATCAAAAGGACTAATATCTTCATAAACCGACATAGGATAATTATGCAGGTGTCAGCTACCCTAGCGCCTTTGCAATTTTCAGTTCTAGACATTAAACAGAGTGTAGAGAAATTCATTTCTTTGGGCTTACCTTCTCCTTTCTCTGCCGATGGTTCTATGCTACGAATTGAGCAAGTATTACATCAGGTCAAAAATGTACAGTAGGATAGAGCTTTCCTATCATGACTGGGAAGTTCCATTTTGGTTAATGAGGTAGAATGTCTTTTGCATCCTTTAGCCCAACTCTTTGCTCTTCTGAACCAAGTCCAAGAGGAGCTTGTATCTTTGCCCTTTGATGAAGTAATTTGCCTAGATCAATATTTCCAAGATTTAGAGGCACAAGTTATGCTCTCTTAGGACAAATGGCTGCCTTTGCAGCAGACTTTTGATCTTTTCTGTCCTGTTGTGGTTTGAAGTCTGGTCTGTGAAGCCAATAATTTTGGGTTCTCATATTCCGTAGGTAGAATTTCCCTTGTTACTCGCCAGGAAATGTTCACTTTATTTTTACCCTGATTTAGGTTTTCGGCGAGCTCGATTGTTTTCACTTTTTAGCCAGCAACACAGAGCACGTAGGACACTTGGTAGTACGACGTAGCTCCCTCGGTTCATCTTTGGCGTCCAATTTTTGAATTAGCATAGGGTGACAAATGGCAGTGCGTTCTGACTATTTTTCGACGGGCCCACTCATTAACATAGTATGCGAGTGGTTTCTTGCAGTTATGTCTTTTTCTATAGCCAGTTTGCGGTTAGCAGAATCTTTTCAGGTCATGGTAGCTTGCAGTTCGTTACGGGAGAAAAGTGAAATTTTAGGGGTTGTTTTGCTGGGTGTGTCCTCTGTAGCGACATGACATGTTTTCTGTTCAGAGGGGGTTATGCCATTTTGGCATTTAGAGGAGCTATTTTTAGAAACAATGGCCTCTTTAAATGTTGTTTTTCTCTTGTGTAGAGGGGTTTAGAACTTTAAAAAAAAAGGGACAATCCAATTTGCTAAGTAGGAGTTTTTGTTTCCAGCCTTTAAAACTATTTTGGTTTTGCTAGAAGGTGGTTATTCAAGTTGTGCCCACAGCCTTTATGATGCCTCTTTCAGTATGCTATTAATGGTGTTTCTGTGCTATTGTGTTGAAATTCTAATGACTTTGGAAATATTTATCCAAGACTTCACTGATTAAACTATGTTTCTATACTTGTTATTTGGTGAATGCGTGATGAATATTTCCTTACGTTTTCAAGTAAACCTGGTTGTAGCTTTTGATTATGTTCTTGATCCAGACTTGTAGATTGTTGAATGGACTTATAGAAGTTATATGTTTCTTAATTTCTATTGGTTCATTGTCTCTTAATGATCTGGCGTATCGCTAAGTATTTTGCATTACTTTCAGAGGGTATTTGTTTCCTTCCCCTTTCCTCAAAACCCAAAGAAGAGCCAACTTCTTAATCCCAGAGGTCATTCAGTGTATCCTGTGCAAATTGGTCCCCCAACATTGAATTTCCCATAAGGCTGTTTGTTTCCAAAGCAAATTTTAGGGTCAACAGATCCCATGAGGCACCTTCTAGAATGACCAATGTAGAGTAGAATGTCCTGGTGAAGAAGTAGATGACAAAGAGAAGAGAAGTCAAGGATAAGAATTAGACCTTGAGGAATGAGATGGATTGGTTGAAGGATAGAGTGGAGAGGGGAGAGAGACTCTATAGAAGAAGGGGATGAAGAGGAGATCCCTATGCAGGAAGAGCTAGAGGTACCTGTAGACCAGAGACCTCTGATGAGTGTCCTCAAGACCATGGAGAGAAGAATAATGGATGTGAAGATGGATCTTCTAGTATTTGTAGGCAAGATGGATCTTGACATCGTGATGGAGTGGATAGACTCCTTGGACAATTTTTTTGAAAGTGAAGACATACCAGACCACCAGAGGGTGAAGATGGACCAATCCAAAATTAAAGGGGCTGCACTAACTTGGTGGACTTTCATCTAAGATGAGAGGGTGAAAGAGGGAAAGAGAAGAATAGCTACATGGAAGAAGATGCTAGCTTTGGTGAAAGAAGCCTATGTCCCAATGGATTATAATATCCAATTGCATAGAAGGAGATAGAATTTGAAACAAAAGGAGTTAGACGTCAGTTCCTATATTGAGGAGTTCATGAAATTGTGTGTGAGGAATAAGGTTAAAGAGAGTGAAGATGAGAAGGTGGAAAGGTATCTCAATGGGTTGAGATTTACAATCCAAGGACTTGAATGTCGATACCCCAGAGACAGTCCAAAAGTGCTTTCAATTAGCACTCAAAGTGGACGAGAAGTTGAAGAGAAGGCAAGATCAAAATGACAGAGGTAAAGGGAGACAACAAAGAGGAGGAAGAGGCCCTTTCAAAGGTAGAGGAAATGGTATTGGTTACCAGGGAGACTCTAATCAAGAAGGCAATAGAGGAGAGAGTAGTTACAACCATGGAGGAGGCTACAATCCAAGAGGGAGCTTTAGGGGTAGAAGACCACCCTCTAGAGGGAGATCCCAAGGCAGAGGACCTCCTAGGTGCTACAACTATAATCAAGAAGTTTATATGGCCAATAGATGTCCAGAGAAGGCTTCTAGCTCCATGGGAGAAAGGAGAAGCAATTTGGTGCAGGAATCTGATTGTCAGAGTGTGGCAAGTGAAAGCACTTATCAAAGTGTGAATGCTCTTGATAGTTATGGATATCTTGAAAGAGGAGAGGCCCTGATGATGAGGAGAGCAGTAACCACCATGAAAGTACCTGGCAAGGAGCCTACACAAAGGAAATCTCTTTTCAAAACCACTTGCAAGGCAGGAGGAAAGGTATGCAAGGTTATGATAGACTCCAGATCCACTAATATTTTTGTATCAATTGAAATGGTAGAAATGCTTAAAATTAGGAAGTTGCCTCACCCATATCCCTATAAGGTTTCATGGCTCACCCAAGGTCAACAAGCAGTGGTGGAAGAGAAGGCTTGGGTGGAGTGTCAGATTGGGTCTTACATGGATAGATTTCTATTTGACATAGCCAAAATGGATGCATGACATCTCTCATTTGGGAGACCATGGTAGTATGACTTGAAAGCTCATCATGATAGGTTGAGAAACACCTACTCAATCACCAAAGATGGGAAGGTGATAGAACTCTTTGTGAGATTTTGCCAAGATAAAGAGGCAATGGAAAGCACAAATAAGAGAGAACAAAATAGATGATAGAAATAAATTGTATTCTATCAAGATGAAAAATATGATCAACTAGATCATTAAGCATTACATACAATGAATATAAGCTTGCTTATATAGGCAAGGCTATATGGATATGTGAGCACATAAACATGACATGTGGCTCAATAAGAAACAAGGGTAGGTAGGAAATAGGTGTGGGTAGGTAGGAGAAATAATATAATAGTCCACATGAGGTGGATCACCCACTGAATGTGGAGTGTAACAACAAGATCAACACCATAAAAGGTGGAATTTCTCCTACACACACTATCCCAATGTGGCACAAACACCCAAGTGTCTCATACCCAAACTACTATGAAATGCATTTCCTAAGTAAACTTAAGTAAAGTGTAATAATATCCATGATGAATAATTATTTACACCAACACCCCCCCTTAAGTGTAACTTAGGGGAATGCACTTAAGTCTATAATGCAACTAAGTAATGCAAGATGGGTCCCAGCTACTAGGCCATGTTACATACCCATGTACAAATGCAAATGCATGAAAACCAATGCAATGAAATCTCTCACAAAGTGGAGAAAGAGAGAAAAACCCAATGGGAAAAAACCCTTCCCCAAAAGAGAGATGAAAAACTAGATACAAAGAACTCTCATAGGAGTATGTGAAGGACAAAACCCCATGTGAGGAAAAAGTCCCCCCATATGAGAGAAGAAGAGAAGCTAGGAAGCCCCCCCTCAATGTGGAATCTGCACCAATGATAGAAGCTCGATGTATGAAGAAACTGCTCCATGAACGTCAAACAATATTCCTCCCCTTAGGAAGAAACAAAACCAAAGGTGTATCCATGAAGTCTCCTCAATCATGAAGGGAAGATGTATGAAGAAAACTCATGATGAAAGAAATCTCTAAAAACTGCTCAAGTGTCCCCATGTCGATGCTGAAAGATACCCCCTCCAAAGGTGGTAAACTCTGCCACACTGTTGAAAAAGATACTCTAAGATCTAGTGGAGAAGGATGTAGAACATGTCCCAAAGATCACATGTCTCCTCAAAAAATAAAGAGACCTCCTCCAATTGTTGTACATAAGTATCCGCAATCATATCAACCTCAAAAAAATGATCATGTAGGGAATGAATAAGAGGGTTAGAGTGTTCCCTTGCAACAATCAAAGAAGGATCACCTTCATCAAAGAGAAGATGAATGTCATCAATGATGTCTCCCAAATCTGCAATGTAGGATTCCATAAACAAACCTGTAATGTTTGTCAAGTAACCATCCCATGAATCTAAAGCTGGAAGACAATGAATATCCTGCTATATTGAATCACATGAAGGCAAAATTGTCACACTATTTGCATCATCAGGTGCAATAGGTGATGTGATATCAATATGAGGAGATGAAATACAAGGCTCAAGAATGGGGTCACATGTGAGAATCCCCATGTTCAAGTGTCCAAAGTTCTCCTCAAAAACTGAATCATCATAAGAAGTGTGATCATCATGTGTAGAATCATCAAATGTGAAATCATCATCATCAACAAAATCTGAAAAGGAGTATAACCAAGATGCATGATCAACCACTCCAGTTGCAATGATAGCTCTAGTGTCCAAATCTCTGATGAAAACTGACTCAAGTGTGAACTCCACAACTCTCTTAGTTGCGCCATGTGTCATTTGATAGATGGAAAGGAGATTGTTTGTCAAGTGGGGTACACACAACACATTATTGAAGGAGTTATCCCCAATGTCAATAGATCCTTTCCCAATCACATCCATGTATGTATGATTGCCCATCAAAATCTGCGGCATGGTGCAAGGATCAAATGTAGAGAACATAGACTGTGAAGATGCCATATGATGAGAAGCCCCTGAATCTAGAAGCCATCTCTCTGAATCATGAATGATAGTAGCACATAGAGCTTTTCCTTTTCTTGTCCCAAAAGAGTGAGTCTTCCTACTTGTAGAAGACATGAATGCTTTCCCTTTTCCTTTTGAATGTGAGGGAGTGGAAGTTGATGAATCATCCTTCTTGTAGACATTAGGCAAATCAATGTTATGCTTTTTGATGATATGTGTGAGCTCATCAATCTTCTTAGAATGGCAATGACTCTCCTCATGACCAACCATTTTACAATAGGCACAATTAGGTCTCTCCCTCTTTGGTGAGTTATCTCTTGGAAGAGGACGCATCTCCTTGTTGTAGAGAAGATGGTGCTTTGTCCTTAGGCTTTGATTGCCATTTCTTCTTGTTTGAGTTGTCCTTTCCTTGATTTCCTTTGTTCCCTTGATTTGCCACTAGTTCTTGAGACTTATAAGCCTTAAGAATGCCCATTCTTATCAACTTAGTTTGTTCCATCATCAACATTTCATTGAAAGCATCAAATGTAGGCATTGTGTAGCTTGAACCCATTGTCATCCTATGGGTTTGGAAACTAGAAACAAATGCTGCATATTCTTGTGAAAGCCTGCCTATCAAGTTGAAGATCAATTGAGTATCCTTCTTATCAATGCCACAATCTTTGAGTTGTGCCCTCAAATCATTTGCCTTAGTGACATAATCTTGTATAGTATCAAAGTTCTTGGGATCTAACATGGTGAGATCACTATCAATTTGATATCCCCTAATCTCATCAACTTGGCCATGCAAGTCCTTAAACTTTTGCCAAGCATCCTTGATTAGAGTACACAACTCAATATGAAAAATGAGATCCTTTGATACATACTTTCTTAAGGTACTAATCGCCATGATATTTTTAGTGAGCCAATCCAAGTGACCAACTGGATCAACCTTAGGATCAGCGGGAGCAACAATAGTTCCATCAATGTAATGAGTTAATCTTTTTTCCATAAGTTTACTCCATGCATCAATTTTCCAAGTAGCATAATTATGAGGAGTTAAGAGAGGAAACTTAGAAGAACCCATAGCAGTAGAAAGGAAGGAACACAAGAGCACAAAAGAACAAGAGACACCCTCCCAAATTCACTCAATCAAAGTACCCCCAAAAATGATGATTTTGACACTTTATATGTAGTGCGTGTACAATAGGCCACTTGCAAAACAAGGCAAAGTGGACTTTTGATTTCAATTTACAACTTCTCAAAATGAGATCTAAGAGACTTCAACAAATACTGCTAGTGATCTAAACTGAGATCCAAGCAAAATGCAAGTACCAAATATGCCAAAAAAGGCCAAATACTGAAAGTACAATTTCTACTTAAAATCACTAGAAGCAGATGGTAGATTATGAAAGTAGATGAAAAAATGTGCACTTTCAAAAAAAATGGCAACTAAAAAGGAGTCCATATGAGCCCAAACGAAGCTTCCAAAGTTGTAAAAATCAGGATTTTGTGATTTCCGAAAAACCTTGTATTCGAAAATCAGAAAAATTCTGCACCATTGTAAAGATCCCAAAATTCTACCCCAAAACAAAAACAATTGCTCAAAAAAATGAGTCTGGATGAGTGAGATATCGCTATTTGAAAAATGCCTGCAAAATTATAATTTTTGGAAAATTTCCGCTACAGTGTCAAACTTCAAATGCCTCTAGATTTGGCCTCCGAAGTCCGATTTGGATGAAACAAAAGGCAAAACTGACTTTCTTGGACCTCTTTAATCCAATGATGACCTCATATTTGACCCAACAAGCTTCAATAAAAACTTGTAATAGAAAGATCCAAGATGCAAACCCCAAATAACATCAAATTTCTCTCAATTAGCAAACCAATGACACTCTAATGGCTCTGATACCATGTGAGATTTTGCCAAGATCAAGAGACAATGGAAAGCACAAATAAGAGAGAACAAAATAGATGATAGAAATAAATTGTATTTTATCAAGATGAAAAATATGATCAACTGGATCATTAAGCATTACATACAATGAATATAAGCCTGCTTATATAGGCAAGGCTATATGGATATGTGAGCACATAAATGTGACATGTGACTCAATAAGAAAGAAGGGTAGGTAGGAAATAGGTGTGGGTAGGTAGGAGAAATAATATAATAGTCCACATGAGGTGGATCACCCACTGAATGTGGAGTGTAACAACAAGATCAACACCATAAAAGGTGGAATTTCTCCTACACACACTATCCCAATGTGGCACAAACACCCAAGTGTCTCATACCCAAATTACTATGAAATGCATTTCCTAAGTAAACTAAAGTAAAGTGTAATAATATCCATGATGAATAATTATTTACACCAACACTCTTACCTCTGATAGAGGAAGAGATGGAATTAAAAGGGAAGGATACAAGAGTGCTGATAGTAGAAGGTAAACAGTTCATGAAGGAGATTGCAGAGAAAGGTGCAGTTTTCTATGCCCTCATGCCTAGTTCCAAGGTGACAAGGAAAGAGTAGTTTGTAGAAGAGAAAGAAAGAGGACCAAATCACATAGACCTGACAGTCAAATAATTGCTTGATAAACATCAAGGCATCATCTTAGATGGAATGCCAAGGTCCCTACCACCAGTAAGGGACATCAATTATTGCATAGACCTGATCCCTGTATCTACATTACTAAACAAAGTAGCCTACAAGCTCACCTCATACTAGAATGCAAAAATGGCAAGGCAGATTGAAGAGTTGCTTTAATCAGGACTGATTGGAAAAAGTCTAAGCCCATGTGTAGTACTGGTAGTCCTTGCACCCAAGAAAGAAGGCACTTGGAGGCTTTGAACATAATCAAGAGCCATTGACAAGATAACCATAAGGTATAGGTTCCTAATCCCTAGAATAGAGGATTTGCTTGATTGTTTAGGGAGTGCTAAATATTTAACAAAAATGGATCTAAAAAGTGGATACCATCAGATTAGAATAAGGCCAGGGGATGAATGGAAAACAACTTTTAAAACTAATGAGGGGTTATATGAATGGAAAGTCATGCCATTTGGGTTATTGAATGCACCTAGTATCTTTATGAGGTTAATGAATGAAGTCTTGGTGGAATTCATAGGAAAAATTTCATGGTATACTTAGATGATATCTTGATCTTTAGTGACACAAGGGAAGAGCACCTCAACCACATAGATATGGTTCTCAAGAGGTTACATGAAGAGAAACTAATGATCAATTTGGAGAAGTGTTTATTCATGCAGGAAGAGATCATCTACTTGGGTTTTGTAATCTCACAAGGTGAGTTGAAAATGGATCAAGAGAAGGTTTAGCAACTTTTTATAGGAAATTCATAAAGGATTTAGTCATGTTTGTGCACCCATGCTTGATACCATAAAGGGAGGACAAAAGTGTAGGTTCAGTTGGACCAAAGAGGCAGAAGAATCATTTGAGACATTGAAGAAGAAGGTTATAGAACAACCAGTCCTTGCCTTACCAGACTTCAACAAGATATTCCAGGTGGAATGTGATGCAAGTCACATGGAAATTGGAGCAGTACTCAGTCAGGAAGGAATGCCTATTTCTTTTTTCAGTGAAAGGCTAAATGATGCTAAGAAAAGATACTCATCTTATGACTTGGAGATGTATGCTCTAGTACAGTCCTTGAAGAAGTGGAGGCACTATTTATTGCCTAAGGAGTTCATAGTGTTTACTAATAATTAGGCCCTCAGTTTCATAAATAGTCAAGAGAAGCTTAATCACTAGCATATGAAGTGGGTAGATGTTAGGGTTCCCACAGATACTGAGAGGGGGGGGTGAATCAGTATCTGACTGGTAATGAAATTTTCTTAAAACTGAATATGTAGAATATAAAGTAACATTATACCGGTATGCAAGAATTAATGCAAATAACAAAATCAAAAGCATCCACATGAAAAGAACACCATAACACAAGATGTTTAATGAGGAAACCCGGTGTGGGAAAAACCTCGATGGGATTTGTGACCCACAATATTCACTTACTGGCCAATAAGAGAATATTACTTACAATAGGGGCCTGCACATGCAGGAAGGCCAACTGCCTAGAGCTCACTGCTCAACAAGAAGTCACACTGACTTACAAAGAGGATTTACACAAATCCAATATTCTATACTACTTTACAATAGCATCTTCAATGCCAGATTCAGTACCAATTCTTACTCTATTCTTTACATATACCCTTGACCTACAATTCACACATTAGGTCAGCCTTATAATTTATTTATTACCTTTTTTTTCATATCCTACAAATGCCTACAATGATCTCTTTTATATACAAGAGTCATTTTAGAATTTGCCAAGTTGGCTTACAATGATAAACAAAATATTACATATCAAAAATCCTATCGGCCTCTGTGTCGGTATACATGTTTTCTTCTGTGGCAGTGTACATCTTTTGTGCCGATGCCGGTGTAGATTGATTTTGTTGATGCCGATGCACAGTTCTGTTTGAGTAATGCTTTGCCGGTATAGTGTCTTGCCGGTGCCATAGGATTGCAAGGTTGCCATCAATGACAAAACCTTCAATCACACACAATGTCTCATTGGAGTGTCCATATGCCAACAATCTCCCCCTTTGGCATTGATGGCAACACTCATGAGAAATTTCAAAAAGATATCCAAAAATGTGTATACCAAAAGAAATGTTACCAAAAATATGAGGGCTCCCCTGAGCATGTGATCCCTATGTTTTGAATTTTCTCATCTACTACTCCCCCTTTGGCATCAAAGACAAAGGTTAGTAGATTTGTAGTTGTACCAATACATAACCTCAACCTTGTAGTTGGGTAGTTATTATCTGAAGAATATCTCCCAAAATTAAGTTTATACCATCCATAAACTTCTTGCTCTCCTTTATTGCTATCTCAGTTCTGTGTACTGTACCGGTGAGATGCTGCAAGTGCTCTGCCGGTGTTTTGCTACCCTATTTTAGTGCCTCTGAGATTTCCTTATGCAGAGATGCTAAATAGTCAAATCTTGGACTTAGTTTAGATCTCAAAAATTTTGCCTTGTTTATTATTTTCTCTTTTTCTCTTTCTAATTTGAGCAATTCTTCCTCAAAATTTGTTATCTTTTCCTCAAAAACTGATAATGTATTGGGTGAGTTAACAAAATTATCAGCAAGTTTATTGATCTCTTCCTGTACCTTGCTTATCTTTTTATCTACATCCATGGTCAAAAAGTTTATCTTACAGGTGTCTTTATACAGATTTTTGTACTCTTTCAATAAATTGCACAGTTCTGGTAGAAGTGTGTCAAATTCCCTGTTACACTTCTTTATTCCTTCCTCAAAGAATTTCTGTTTTTCTTTTTCTACACTTTCCTTTACAGTTTCTACCTTTGTTTGCTCAAAATTTCCAAAAATATATTTACAAAGTGTATCCAACTGGCCTAAAGAATCTTTATTGGCTATATTACAATTTGGAGCTATTAATTTCAAAACTGGAATTGAATCATCTATTGCTTTATAGGCTTGTGAGCTATAATCAATTATTTTCTTGATAGAATCGAGCAATACCTTTGTTACATTTGATGATGACCCAGTAAACTAAGTGCCGGTGGAAGGGACCATGCTGGTATTGACCTCTGGTAGGTCTGTTTGTGTCTCCATAGTTTTCCTTGCATCATTTCTTACCGGTGGCATCTGTTCTGGAGCCTTTAGCTCTGTTGGTTTCTCTGTTTGTGTTCCAGATTCCTTCTTTTTCTCTGAATCTGCTGCCGGTTGCTCTTGGTTTCCTATTGCCGGTTGCTTTTAATTATCAGATTTATCTGTGGTATCCTTATCTACCACTATGTTGATTTTTTGAGTATCAACATTCACAGTATATAGGACTTCAGGATTAGGATTGTTATCCTCTATGTCCATGCTCTCAGCTGCTGGTTGATCTTCTGCAGTTTTTTTTACCGGTGGAGTATTTAAAGAAGGTGGGGGTAAGTTGTCTCTAATCTTAATACTTGGCAGTCCACCAACTTTACCTTTCCCTTTGTCCTTTTGATATACCAGAATGGGCTTGGGATTCATATATTCTTCTTGTTTTTCTTTTTCAATCAAGAATCTACTTCTATTTCAGTTGAAACTTCAGTAACTCTACCTGCCATTAATGATATTTGCTAGTGTGCAGTGGAAAAGACTGTCCGGTTGGCCTGAGCTATCAAATCATCAATTTCCTTAGGTGAGTTGTCCGGGTATACTGCAAGTAATTTTTCTATTTTTATTTTCTTATCCAACTCAATTATTCCTTGCCTTCTGGCCTCAAGTCATTTATATAATTCATCAGGAATTTCATTTAGGACTTGCATCAAAAATGTTTTATACATGTCCATGTGTAGTATAGCACTTTCCTCAGTTTGTCCTTTCTAATCTTCTGATAGGGTGTCATAGATTTTCCCTACGTTTTTCAATTTTCCTTCCTCTGTGATTTCATCCAGTAATATGTCAAAAGGGGCCAAGTCAGTGTCTATCTTCTTCTTCCTTTTGGGGGTTAGCTTTTTCTTAGGTGTGGCTTTCCTGACTGGAGACCTTATAGCTTGTTGCTTCTGTCTTGTCCTTCTAGGTGAAGGAGTGGATACCAGTGAGGGGTCTCTTTTCCTAACAACTCTTTTGAAAGTTGTTGACATATCTCCTTCTGAGGAGGTATCTACTGGTGATAGATGAGTTTCAGGCTGTTGGGCTTCCAACTCTTCTTTTGTTATGCCGGTTTTCTTTAGTACATCATCTTTTAAGGCTTTTTCTTGCCTGCTTCCTTTCCTCACAGATGCCTCAACTTTCTTTACTCTCTTTTTGGATTGAATTTGACTTTCAATGTGCTCAACACTATCAAATACTTCTTCCTTTGGTTCATGGGGGGCTTCCAGAAGTGCTTTGGCATAAGTTTCCACTATGTGGTCATCTACTTCATACCCCATTTCTGTAACCCAGATTGTTCTTGGGATGACTGCTTCCATCCAGATGTCATCCTTTTTTATTACAAAACATATGTCATCCTTGTATTTGTTGACAATTTCCTATGATAGTCTGATCCTCTTATTCATTTTGACCTTTAGTGCTTGAAAATACTCTTGGATATTCTTTTCTTTGTTTTCACCCATGTTGTTGAATAAGTCAGACAATTGTTTTCCTACCGGTATGTCAAATCCAAAATCCTTGTTGCCTATACTGGGAGCTTGTTTGGTTATATGTAGCATTAAGCATACAAACAAATTTCCAAATCTAAAGGTTCCTTTCTTATCCTTCTTGATTTTTGCTAAGTTATCAATTAACTCATCTTTTAACCATTCATAGATGTCAATTTTTACATTATTCTTAACCATGTCATAAGCACTTTTTATGCATAAACTAGAAACAAAATTAAGCCTATTTGCATGAGTTGCTTTGTAACCTAGAATCATGCTAATGAATCTCACATTTGTATTGGTTACATCATTAACCCTCAATGATCTTTTGTCGAACGTTGCACTAGTTAGTTTCGTTACTAGGTCATTAGAGACCTTCTTGGTTTTGTTGGGTCTGGTACCGGTGGAAGGTAACCCTGTTACTGCTTTCACAGCTACCTTTGTAATTTTATGCACTGAGTCAAGCCTAAAGAATGAGCCATGTACCCTACTAAGAACTATCCTAACCACTTCCTTGGGAAATTTAGGAATGCAGAGGATTTCAGTGAATCCTAGGGTTTCAACAATTTTGTGTTCAGGTTTCACATTTCCGGCATTGTCACATATAACAGATTTTTACATGTCTTTGATTTCTTCATCACCTAATTCCTCTATGTTGTAATGAATGTACATTCTAGGGTCTTCTGCATAAACAACACCCTTTGGAATTTGGGAAAAAGCACCTGTGGTGTCATCTTTCTTAGCTACCTCAGGAACTAGCTCAAACATGGGCCTAGGTCATTTTATAACCTCGACTACTATAGGGTTTGCTATGAATTCAGGTGCAGAGGAGGATGCCATGATGATAAATACCTTTTTCTGCCTTTGGATGGATTGATTGCTAAAGTGCTTTGCCTCTTTGCTTGGGATGCCTTAGCTCAGAAATCTTCGCCCTCTCTAAAAGTTTGAATTCACGGTGAAATGAAATGGAGCCAAAAACCTTATTTTATAAAGTCTTTTCTGCCACCTACCACATTAATTGTTTGCTGGTAATGAAGGATTTTCAACTTCTTTTCTCTAACCGAGGGAATAATAGCACATGTGTCATTAAATTGCCAAACCCGCAAGATAATTTTGTTCAATTTGATGAAGAACATCCTGTTGGTGGAGCATCATATTGTCCTGCCGGTGAAGCATTTGTTGGTTCTACCGGTGGAGGAGTAACCCCAATATTTAGATCACCTTTTCTAATCCATTGCTTTGAAAATTCTTGCTTAACCTCTTCAACCTTTTCTTTACCTTTCAAGCTAGTACTTTTGTTATCTACTGGTGTACCTTTACTTCTATAGAATTTTGCAATATGACCAATTTTGTTACATGCATAACAAGTTACATTATTTTTCTGAATAGCTTTCTCATAACCTATGTTGGTTTGTGTTCTGCATTTATTTGATAAATGACCAAATCTTCCACAAACATAACATCTTACATTCATTCTGCAATTTTCAGAGTTATGACCAATTTTGTTGCATTTGGTGCATTGATCGGTGGGAGGATTGATGTTTTGATAATTCCTAGATCTACATTCATTTGCCCTATGACCATATTTATTATAGTTAAAGCATTTTCCATTGAATTTGTAAGTATTAGAGGGTCTTACTAGTTTGCTTTGATCCTGGGTATTTGCAGTACTGGAGCTTTCTCTAACTTCAAATCCAACTCCAGAAGTGTCACCTTTGGGTTTTTGATTCTTCAATAAGGTATCAAGTTCTTTGGAGCTTTTATTGAATTTTTCTTTGTGTTAATTTGCAGTTTCCAATTCCCCTTCCAAGATCTCTTTTTGTCTCATTAGTTCATTCGAGTCATTTTGAGTATGCATCAGATCTGTCTTCAACATATCATTTTCATAGCTAAGTCTTGTGTTCTCATTTGCTACATCACTTAGTCTTCTGGTCAATTCTTCTTCATTCTTCTTTCTGTCCTCAATCTCTTTGTAAAATCTCAGTCATATCCCGCATTTCATTTTTTGTTGTCATGATCTCTTGTTTTAATTTGCTTATCATATCATTTAATTATTCCTTTTCATCATTTTCATTTTGCAATTTTTCACAAAGTTCTCTTCTCTTGTTTCTTGTAACAGTAAGATTTTCTTGAAGTGTCTGAATAATGTTCTGAGCTGCTTTTAAATCATCTTCTAATTTGATATTTTTTAACTTCTCTGTGTCATAGTTAGTAAGAGCTCCTTGAAGTTGCTTCATCAGATTTTCCATCTTTACCGGTGTCAAGATCTTCCTCAAGCTGTTAGGCTTCTGAAAATAAAGGACCAGGCTCTGATACCAATTGTTAGGGTTCCCATAGATATTGAGAGGGGGGGTAAATCAGTATCTGACCGGTAATGAAATTTTCTTAAAACTGAATATGCAGAATATAAAGTAACAGTATACCGATATGCAAGAATTAATGCAAATAACAAAATCAAAAGCATCCACATGAAAAGAACACCATAACACAAGATGTTTAACGAGGAAACCCGGTGTGGGAAAAACCTCAGTGGGATTTGTGACCCACAATATTCACTTACTAGCCAATAAGAGAATATTACTTACAATACGGGCCTACACATGCAGGAAGGCCAACTGCCTAGAGCTCACTGCTCAATAAGAAGTCACACTGACTTACAAAGAGGATTTACACAAATCCAATATTCTTTATTGCTTTACAATAGCATCTTCAATGCCAGATTCAGTACCAGTTCTTGCTCTGTTCTTTACATATACCCTTGACCTACAATTCGCACATTAGGTCTGCCTTATAATTTATTTATTACCTTTTTTTTCATATCCTACAAATGCCTACAATGATCTCTTTTATATACAAGAGTCTTTTTATAATTTGCCAAGTCGGCTTACAATGATAAACAAAATATTACACATCAAAAATCCCATCGGCCTCTGTGCTGGTATACATGTTTCCTTTTGTGCCAGTGTACATCTTCTATACCGGTGTGGGTGTAGATTGATTTTGTTGATGTCGGTGCACTGTTCTATTTGAGTAATGCTTTGTCGGTATAGTGTCTTGCCGGTGCCATAGGATTGCAAGGTTGCCATCAATGAAAAAACCTTCAATCACACACAATGTCTCATTGGAGTGTCCATATGCCAACAGTAGAGACCCTACAAGGCTTCACATTTATCCTCAAACACAAGAAGGGAGTCAAGAACAAAGTTGCTAATTCTTTGAGCAGAAGAGTCTTGACTATAAACCGAATCAAGATGGAAAGTGTTGGTATTGATTCCTTGAAGACTATGTATGTTGTTGATGAAGATTTTGGAGAAATATACAAGGTATGTGAAACTTTGAGTGGCCAATATCATATTGAGTTTTCTAATTTTTTGGTACAAGATGGATTATTGTTCAAGGGAGTGCATTTGTGTATCCCTTGATGTTGCATGAGGTTGAATATTATTAGGGATAAGCATTGTGGAACCATGGTAGGTCATGTTGGCCTTGACAAGACCTTAGACCTTGTGAAGAGACATTATTTTTGGCCTAAATTGTAGGCAGATGTGAGAAAGTTTGTGGAGACATGTGTCATATATCAAAAAGTCAAAGGGAAGTCTACAAATTCAGGTTTATATCAGCCTTTACCCATTCCTTCTAGGCCATGGGAGAGAATAAGTATGGAGTTTGTGTTGGGTTTACCTAGAACAAGGAGAGGATTTGACAGTGTCTTTGTAGTAGTGGACAGGTTTAGTAAAATGTCTCATTTCTTGCCATGTAAGACTTCTTGTGATGTATCATATGTTGTAGACCTATTCTTCAAAGAGATAGTCTAGATACATGGATTTCCCATAAACATTGTTTTAGACAGAGATGTGAAGTTCATAGGTCAGGTTTGGAGAACTCTTTGGTAGAAGTTGGGGACTACCCTAGCTTTCTCATCAGCCTACCATCGTCAAACAGATGGGCAAATAGAGGTTGTCAATAGGTAATTAGGAAACCTATTATGGTGTTTGACAAGGAAACATGGAGAGCAGTGGGACAACATTTTGTCACAGGCAGAATTCTCATACAATGACACCATAAATAGGAGTACTGGTAAATCTCCTTTTCAAATTGTTTATGGCATAGACCCAAGGGGAGTGTTGGAGTTAAGAGATCTACCCAAAGAAAAAGCCATTAGTGCAGATGGTGAAACTTTTGAATCAGCCATTAAAGAGGTGCATGACCAAGTCAAATCTCATCTCCAACAATCTGCAGTAAAGTATAAAGCTCATACTGATAAGAAAAAGAGAGATGTATAGTTTAATGTTGGCATTTGGTATGGGTACATTTGAAGAAGGAGAGACTACTGAAAGGCAAATACACCAAACTCATGCAGAGGAAGATTGGACCATGTCAGATATTGAATAAGTGTGGACAAAATGCCTATGAGATCCAACTTCCTCCTGATCTTGGATTAACACCCATCTTTAATGTGTGTGATCTTACACTTTTCAAAGTTATTGACAACGAAGAAGAGGAACCAATGCAGGTTGCAGCAGACAATGACATTCCAAGGCAAGAATCATCTAAGTTGAGAAAAGTGATTGACACTAGAGTCAAAAAGAAGACAAGGAACAAGGAGTACATTGAGTACTTGGTGGCTTGGTAGGATAAACCAGACTCTAAGGCGGTTTGGATGACAAGTGAGCAGATATCCAATCATGGTGCAAATTTACAAACTCTGATCTCAAGTGGGCTTGAGATCTCTTCTCCCAGGGAGTATGGTGTAGGAGCACCTCATCAAAAATCCATTCATGACCCTGAGGATGAAGACTAGAGCCATTAGGATGTGTTAGTGTGTCTTGTGTTTCATGTATGCAAATAAACCCCACCATGTAAGCCCATGTCACCAATTAGGCAATTTTAGAAGCCAATTGGGACAATGTGGTAAAAAGGGGTAATAGATGGTTTAGATTAATGTTTAATAGGTTTTAGAAATTTTTTATGTGTGTTTGGTTGGTCCATGTGTGTGGATCCCAACCTGAGGAAGTATGACAACTTTGTGAGCAAAATTGCAAAATTGCAACTTTTAAAAAAAGCAACTTTTGAGTGCAAAAGTGCAGCTTTTTGTAATTCGGTTCGAGAAGCCTTTCAATGGCTCCAAACTACTCCAAACTTGGTGGGAAACCATTGGAGAGTTTTATAAGCCTTGTGGGCTTGACTCCCAAGGTTTTTGGTGATTGGAGTTGGAGTTTGACAATCAATGATACACTGAATACTACAGTTTTCCCAGAAATTCTGAGTTTACAGGTGTTGTATGTGACTGTACGGATTGATTGGAACCCCACCATACATGGAGTAGATAGTGTGATGAATCAGTTTTCTTTTGGTGGTGGTCTAAGTTCTTAATTATTCAAGAGTAGAGAGAATTCTTTATTTTACTGACTGTGACCCGAAAAGTGAGGATTTGGAGAGGGTTTTGAACCAAAATGGCTTTATCTTGCACTCTGGTCCATTAGAAGACTCTTCCATTCGAGGGATGTAGGATAAGCCTTTTTTATTTTAGTTTTTTTATGGTTTTTTTTAGGGGAGACCTTGTTGTGTGGAGAAATGAACAGGTTTAGGTAGGCATCTCTATGTGACTACCTAGGACAAGTTTTAGGACAATCATCATATTTTGTCCTAGCGATGGATTCTAGGTGTGAAACCCTGGGATTAGAAGTTTCTCACTACCCTCCACATTCCTATTAATTTTATTTTTCATTTGGTCTACCGGTAAAGGCAGTTGCTTTGGAAAATAAGGCTAATTGCCCTTATTAAGTCTCTCAGCCTCTATAGAGAACAGACCTTGTATTTGTAGATCTGACCAAACAATTTTGGGGATCAATATATCTAGAAAAAGGGTGTCCAAAATGCTATGTTTTTTGTATGTGTGTGTGGAATATTTTTGAGTTAAAGCCAAAACACTGGTATGAAAGGGCTTCTAGCCGAAGGGGTAGGTTTACAAAGGAGGTATAAGGATTTAATGCCCAAGGTCAAAACTAGCACTTAAAAGAGGTCTTAGATGTTATGTGTGGACCAAATACAAAATCCAAAGGAGTGGGGATCATCGATAAGATACTTTTGAAGAGTTGAAGCCTTTTACTCATCTTGAGTAGGCCCATGACTAGTGAGAGTGTGAGTAGTTTCATCCAAGGTGTAGAGTCCTTCCTTGCAGGACCCTTGTGATTAGTTGAAGGGTCAGTTGCCTAACCTCATTTGGGCTTGTCATTAGGAGTTTGGGTAGGGCTCTGCATCACCCTTGACCTACAAATGCTGATATTCTGACTTAAGATTCCCCAAGTTGTCCGCCAGATGATTGTTGTATAGGGTTAACATGTTAGCGCTATCGAGTTATTCAAGATCATAGTGGATATATGTTGGCAATTGACACTCATCCATTTAGTTTAGTTGTCATTTATGGAAACACACATCATTTTGGGTTGGACACTTAACTGGTATTCATCGATATTCATGATTCAGAAACTGACATTCAAGTCATCTAGTAGACAAGGGAAACCGACAAACTAGGAACTAGTATATGAGGCCGACATAGGAGATTGATGTGACAGATCTACACAACAACAATCAACAGCGTTGGTCACAAAGTTTAATGTATTTATTTTTGTCTAGGTCGACATGTAAATAAATTGGATTATCATTGTAAGCCAACATAAGGCATTCATGTTTATGTTTGGGAAAGGTATTTAATTTAGTCCAGTTAGGTTATTTTGGAGATACATATAGAGAGAAGCAATATATAGTGGTGTGATATCGTGTGAGAAATTTTGATCATCTAAATGCGAATATAATATTTGTTGATATGTGGTGACTGATCAACAAAGTATTGTATACTCAGCATGTATCCTTGCCAGGGTTTGGGGCCGGGCCGGGCCTCGAGTGGGGGTTTGGGGGCGGCAGCCCCCAAAGCGGGCGAAGCCCGCTATGGGGGTTCAGGGGCGGTAGCCCCCGAGAAATATTTTTTTTGCCATTTTTTGTTGATGAAAACCGACATTGTAATAAAACCCTAAAAAGGTTGACTTTGTTTGTTGCCCTAAAAATGCATGTTACAAGCGGCTGGGATGCTTAAGGCATGGTAAGGTGGATGTACTATTTTTGCTAGATAATAAGAAAGATTGGATGGCTGTGTATGGTGGACGTAACCCATTTTGGGTGAACCACGTTAAATCTCTGTGTTATCTGTGTCTTATTTTATTCCTTTATCTTTTGTATTTAAATCTACATATAATTGTTAGTTCATATTTGCTTCGGATCTGCTTGAAACCCTAACAATATTCTGTAGTTGGTCTTGGTTATTTGTTTAGAGGTTTGGGATGCAAAGTAAGTTATCGGTAAAGGAGGACACAATGAAAACTGGTACAGACAATGCTTGAACTGGAACTCATCCAGCATAGCAGATTCATTCTTTGAGTTCAAAATTTTGTTTGTAAACTAGTATTTGGTGTTTGTAGTCAGTGAGGCTCCTTTTGTGATGAGCACTACACTCTAGGTTGTTGGCCTTCTTGCATGTGCAAGCCCCTATTGTAATATTTTTTCATTTGGCTAGTGGATAGATATTGTGGGTCACCAATCCCACCGTGGTTTTTCTTCTTTGAGGTTTTCCATGTATAAATCTTTGTGTTGTGGTGTATGATCTTGTGGTGGCATCATTTCTACTTACTATTATATTCTTTTATGGTTACTAGTTACTGAATTAATTTGTTAATAAGGTTAAAATTGATTTCATTGGTAGAACACTAATTCTGTTGGCATATGCACACTCCAATGAGACATTGTAGGTGATTGAAGGTTTTGTCATTGATGGAAACCTTAAAATCCTATGACATCGACAAAGCATTCCACCGGCACTAGCAAGATCAGACTCTACATCAACACTCAGATCACCGGCACCGACAGTGAAAGGAAGCATACCGACACAGAGGCCGACATGATTTTTGTTGTAATATATTTTGTTTATTATTGTAAAATCATTGTAAGCTAACTTGGCAAGTTGTAAAATGACTCTTATATAAGAGAGATCATTGTAGAACATTTGTGTAAGGAAGAGAAATGTAATTAGGCAAAATAAGGCAGACCTATTATGTGAATTATAGGTTAAGGGTTTATGTAAGAAGTAAAGCAGAAACTAGTACTGGATCTGGCATTATAGATGCTACTTTGAAGTAGTGCAAGACACTGGATTTATATAATCCATTTTGTAAGTCAGTTAGACTTCCTATTTTATATTTGAGCAGTGAGCTCTAGGCACTTGGCCTTCCTGCATGTGCAGGCCCCTCTTGTAGCAGTAATATTCTCTTATTGGCCAGTAAGTGAATATTGTGGGTCACAAATCCCACTGAGGTTTTTCCCACACCGGGTTTCCTCATTAATCCTTGTGTTATGGTGTGTTTTTCATGTGGTTGTTTTTATCTCTGTTTATTGCATTACTTTTTGTTTACCGGTACACAGTATTAATATGCTCTACATGTTTTAAGTTAAGAAAATCATATTACCAGTTAGATACTGATTCGCTCCCCCTCTCAGTATCTGTGGGAATCCTAATAGATTCACCCCCCCTCTTAGTGTTCTTGGATTCCAACAATTGGTATCAAAGCCTGGTACCTTGGAGTAAGTCTAATAGCTTAAGGAAGATCCTAAATCCAAAATTCATGGAGATGAGTTTGGAGAAATAACTTTAAGTAGCACTTGAAGATTATGATGTTAAAAGCATGAAGAACTTGAAGTTGCAAGATGAGTTAAACTCTGCAAAGGAATTCATTCTTATTCTATAGGAGAGACTATCATCTGCTCAAGATAGAAGAAAGGAACTTTTACAAAATCAGGATGATGAAGAAAATAATGCTCTTAAAGAACAATGTCAAAAGATGAGTCAGGAAAATACTGTCATGAAGAATGAAATGCAAGCCCTAACCATGAGGATGCCCAAGGATATTGAAGACCAAAAGAAGAATGCAGAAAATATTGGCAAATCTTTGAAAGATAGATTTGAGGAGCATTAGGCTGGCACATGAGAATGATATGTTGAGAACTAAGCTGGTGCAAACCCAGAATAATGAGCAAGAGTTGGAAAGATTGATAACAGTCCTAAAGGGAGATTTGAATAATGCAAATGAATAAAAAGACAAGTTTAAGGACAGTTCTGCAAAGCTTGATGAGCTATTTAAGGATCAAAGGCGCAAGGGAGACACTAGAGGTCTTGGATTTGAGCATGGAGAAAGATCTAGTACTACAAATGAAGTTGAAGCAACCGATCAGAAGGAGAACCCACTTGTCAACTGGAACTAGAAATAACCGGTAAGGCAACCTATGGTATATTTTTTGCTTGTAATAAATTTGGTCATATGAAAAGACATTGCAGAAATAGAGAAAATCAAGACAATAATGCAGTTCCTGGTCAGTGTTCAAATTGTAAGAAATATGGTCATAGGACAAAAGATTGTAGAATGAATGTGAAATGTCATGCATGTGGAAAGCTTGGACATATGGCTAATCAATGCAGGTGAAGGAACGATCAAGGATATAGAAAAGCAATTCAGAAAAATAATGTCACTTACTATGCATGCAACAAAATAGGACATATTGCTAAATTCTACAAAAGAAAGAACAATCCGGTAGGAAATGATGAGAAAGGAAAATAGAAGGTTGATGATAACCAAAAGGAGCATGAGAGGAAATGGGTTATGAAATTTGAAGATCAATAGATAGAGACAAACAACCCGGATACTCAACCGATAGAGCAGAATGTTCCTGCACTGACAAGAAACTCATCTGGTAACTAAGGCATTAGCCTTAGGGGGAGGCAAATTAATGATAGATCTTGCATTACCCCTGGTAGCAGTCTGAAAGCTTGTTTCAGATCTTGGAGAAGTTAGTCTGAAGGTTATTTGGTACTGAGCTTATGGATTTTGAATCCGGTATGATAAGCCGACACACATTTATGTCAATGTGAAATTATGGTTTTCACAGAATAAGAGAGAAATACTGGTTCATTTATGATCATACAACATTTAGAGTGAATCATAGCAAGTTCAAGACTATTCAAGGCAACCAAGAGCATTTTCAAGAAAATTTTAGTGCATTTAGAGTGGATTTTCAAGAGCTTTCACTGGTGAAGGTTGTGAGGTATTTTATCAGTTTGTGAGCTATCTTTGTTTGCAATGGCTTCTGGATTAGCTCCCACTCCGATAGGTTTGGATACTCCTATTGTTGTTGATATCAAAGATTGTCCACACTTGATTTTCAAGAAATGCCCTCAGATTGCAAAGGTCGATGATTCAGTCGGTGTGTTTTCTAGGGTTCCAAATGAAGTTTTGTATATTGAAGATGTTCGTGCATATATCCACTACACTCTAGAGGATTTAGGTTCTGCTAAAATCAAAACAATGTACATGACAAATTTGCTAGATAGGAAGAGATTGATGAAACTGGAATTCCAAATTCTGAAGGATTAGGGTTTCACAAATTTTTTGGAGATGTTAGAATTTGAAGATGAAATGATCTGGTATGTGCTGAGCCGTATCCATGGGGAATTCATGTGGCTAGACCAACCTTAAAAAATCACCAATGAGGCTATTCGTGCAATCACCGGTTTGCCCCAAACTAGTTATACTCCCAGAAAGAAGAAAATATCTAACAATGAGGTGGAGAATTTAACTAGTGCAACTTTTGACAACCGATCAATGAGGATAAGAACTATCTGAGACAAAGTTGTTCAATTTGCAAGCATGATCATCGGTTACAAGGTAACCCAATCAAACCGATTGAACTTTGTTTCTAGTTCATGCATTTACTGTGCTCATCAGATGTTCAAAGAAAATGATAGGTATGATCTTTGTCAATGGACATGTGAAGAACTTATTTCAAACCTAGAGAAGATTAAGGGTAAGAAGGTGTTTTCTAGTATGGCAACCTTATTGTTTTCTTGATGATTTTATTTCTAAATGAGTTATTGGGATCCGATAAAAAAAAATGGGCATTTGATATGCCGATAGAGAAACAAATAAAAGATGCTATAAGAGGTTTGGGATAGGACAAGGAGAGAGACTCCATTTTGTGGGGTTATTTCAAATCTTTTCAGAAGACAATGAAGAAGAGAGAGAGTGCCTAAGCATATTGTTGATAAGTAATCTACATAAATATTATTTATGGTTAAGAAGGATGAAACATTGATGGAGGAAGTGAAACCATGAAAGATTTGGATCAATAAGATGGGTTATGAGGTTGATGCTAAGATCTTGGACTTATATGCCAAGACTCTTATTGATGCCCCAATTGATGAAGCTGAGAAAACCTTTGGGAAAACAAAGAAAAAGGAATCCAAAGTTCAGATAGGTTTTAGCAAGAAGAAGAGGGAAGGAAAAATCAAGAAGGTGTTGAAGCTCTGAAGAAGATGTCCTCTGAAATCAAACAAATCATTGGACTAGCAAAAGGGTCATCTCTGGCAGCACTTCAGACTCCATCGACAACTACAGCTGGCAAGGATGTATTGAGAAGAAACCATAAACTTATATTGCCCCTATTGAATCAGGTTTTGATACTGATGTTGTACTCTCAAACATTCCCAAGACACACATTAGGACACCAAGGAAGAAGCCTGAGGAAGGAAAGAAACAGAAAGTGAAGGTCACTCCTCCAGCAGCCCCAAAGAAAATTTTGAAGGAGAGGAAACCTACAGAGAAGATAAAACCGGTTAAAGAGTCTAATTCTACCCCCGACAAGAAGAAATCAGATATAGATATGTGACGCAGTCAAGGAAAGGAGATCTAATGAAGGACATCCCAACCTTGCAAATAAACACATAAACCATGCACAACATACTGGTAACTGGTAACAAGATGCTAGAAATAGTAAAAAGAACAACCAGTAACATAACAAAACACATAACCGGTAAACAATAAGAATGAATCTTATTACAAGTTGAAGAATGATACATGCCACATGCTAGATTGCAGTCCAGGATACAAACAATGCTTATAATTAAATTACAAGATCCACAGATCATCCTCATATCAAATTGGCTTCCGATAATAGTCTACCGGTTCTATCCTAACCCGGACCTCAACCTTTCAGTCTGAGTCCTACCACATCAAAATCTTGTCGGTTCTACATCTTCAATCATTCTCAATGCTTTGTCTTCAATTTATAACTTCTCTGTTATGACTTCTATGATGTGACTTCTTCCTCCTCAAATGATTCACAAACTACCATATATATACCGCCCACAAATAATTACAACTTAATCAAGTCGACCCAAAGATCAATCGGTTCATGAAACATGCAATGGTAACATGTCGACTCAATCACTCAGGAACAATCTCCAAAATACAAAACAATGCACAGACCTTTGGGAATACCAGTCAAGGTCCAAAGAAACATTACAAATGATCCGCAAGTCATGGAGATCAACCGTAACCTAAAATCATCCTCGCTCAACACACTGCAAGCTAACTGGTAAGGACACACCAACCGGGATAATACCAAAATCCACATACTACCAGAAACAAAGCCAAAATATATGAAACTAAAACATGATAACGACCATGAACACAAGGGAATAAACACAAAACCAAAATGCTAAACACTCAAACATGAAGAAATGACATGCTCTCAAGCAACTCAACAAAAAATTGTCCAACTGGTAAGAATTAGACTGGTGCTCCTGCATCAGACTCTCGGGGTTAATTGAAAAGTGAGTGCCATCACTTGATTTGGTTCAATGATGTAACCATAGCTTTTGGTTGCCTGTCTATGGTAATCTACTGGTATAAACTATAGCCTACCACAATTGGTGATCTATTCAAGTCTCCACCCACAAAATACCTCAAGCTAAAGCTCTAGGATCAGTGATCTACCTACAAACCTTGATCTGCCTCACATTCGGCGATCTGAACAAGTCCACAAGTTGCCTCAATATTCTCTTCAACCAATTGGTGTACAAACAACACTCTATCCAACAATAGTTTCACGAACCAACTCTGATATCATTTGACATAGTCAAGGAAGTGAGATCCAATGAAGGACAACCCAACCTTGTAGCTAAACACATAAACCATGCACAACATACTGGTAACCAGTAACAAGATGTTATAAATAGTAAAAAGAACAACTGGTAACATCATAAAACACATAACCAGTAAACAATAAGAATGAATCTTATTGCAAGTTGAAGAATGATACATGCCACATGCTGGATCGCAGTTGAGGATACAAACAATGCTTACAATGCAATTACAAGATCCGCAGATCATCCTCATATCAAATTGGCTTCGGATAAAAGTCTACCGGTTCTATCCTAACCCAGACCTAAACCTTTTGGCCTCAGTCCTACCAGATCATAATCCTGTTGGTTCTACATCTTCGCTCAATCTCAATGCTCTATCTTCAATTTCTAACTTCTCTGTTATGACTTCTATGATGTGACTTCTTCCTCCTCAAATGATTCACAAACCACCATATATATACTATTGGCAAATGCACACTCCAATGAGACATTGTAGGTGATTGAAGGTTTTGTCATTGATGGCAACCTTACAATCCTATGACACTAGCAAGGCAATCCACCGGCACTAGCAAGATCAAACTTTACACTGGCACATAGACCACTAACATCGGCAGTGAAAGGAAACATACCGGCACAGAGGCTGACAGGAATTTTGTTTGTAAATTATTTTGTTAAATATTGTAAAATCATTGTAAGTCGACTTGGCAAGTTGTAAAATGACTCATATATATAAGAGTTCATTATAGAGGAAGAAACAAAAAAAAAAAGATGAAATAAGAAAAAATAAGGCAGACCTATTATGCGAATTATAGGTTAAGGGTTTATGTATGAGGCAGAGCTATAAACCGGTACTAGATCTAGCATAGTAGATACTATTTTGAAGCAGTACAAGACATTGGATTTATATAATCCATTTTGTAAGTTAGTGAGACTTCCCATTTTGTTATTGAGCAGTGAGCTCTAGGCACTTGGCCTTCCTGCATGTGCAGACCCCTCTTGTAGCAGTAATATTCTCTTATTGGCCAGTAAGTGAATATTGTGGGTCACAAATCCCACCAAGGTTTTTCCCACACCGGGTTTCCTCGTTAAACTACTGTGTTATGGTGTGTTTTTCATGTCGTCATTGTTATCTTTGTTTATTGCATTACTTTCTGTTTACCGGTATATAGTATTAATATGTTCCACATGTTTTAAGTTAAGAAAATCTTATAACCAGTTAGATACTGATTCACCCCTCCCTCTCAGTATTTGTGGGAATCCTAACAATTGGTATCAGAGCTTGGTCCTCTATTTTTCAGAAGCCTAATAGCTTGAGGAAGATCTTGACACCGGTAGAGATGGAAAACTTGATGAAGCAATTAGAAGGAGCTCTCTCAGACTATGATGCAAAAAAATTGAAAAATATCAAACTTGAAGATGATCTAAAGGCTGCATAGGATATTATTCAAGCACTTCAAGAAAATCTTACCATTTCAAGAAACAAGAGAAGAGAACTTTGTGAAAAGATGCAAAATGAGAATGATGAAAAGGAAACTCTTAGTGATCTGATGAATAAGCTGAAACAAGAAAACATGACAATAAAGAATGAGATGTAGGATATGACTATGAGATTTTGTAAAGAAATTAAAGATAGAAAGAATATTGAGAAAGACTTGACTAGAAGACTGAATGATGCTGCAAATGAAAACACAAGACTTAGTTATGAAAATGATATGTTGAAGATAGATCTGATGCATGCACAAAATGACTCAAATGAACTCATGAGACAAAAAGGTATCTTGGAAGGAGAACTGGGTGCTACAAATCAACATAAAGAAAAATTCAAGAAAAGCTAAGAAGAACTTGGTGACTTGTTGAAAAATCAAAAAGCTAATGGTGACACTAATGGTCTTGGCTTTGAAGCTGGTGAAAGCTCCAGTATTGCAAACACATAGGATCATGGCAAACAGGTAAGATAACCTACTGCTTATAAATTTAATGGCAAATGCTTTAACTATAACAAGTATGGTCATAGAGAAAATCAATGTAGATCTAGAAATTATCAGAATACCAATACACCCACCTGTCAATGTTCTAAATGCAACAAAGTTGGTCACAATTCAGAGAATTGCAGAATGAATGTGAGATGTTATGTGTGTGGAAGATTTGGACACTTATCTAATCAATGCAGAACACAAACTAATATAGGATATGGAAAAGCTATTCAGAAAAATAATGTGACTTGTTATGCTTGTAACAAAATTGTACATATTGCAAAATTTTGTAGAAGCAAGTCCTCACCGGTAAATAACAAAGGTCCTAGTTTGAAAGGTAAATAAAAAGTTGAAGAAGTTAAGCAGGAATTCTCAAAACAATGGATCAGGAAAACAAAACTAAATGTTGATAGGAATACTCCTCCACCAGTAGAACAAAGTAACACTCCATCGAAAAAACAGAGTAACATTCCACCAGCAAGAGAGTCTTCATCTAACTAAAGAAAATTCCCTTGAGGGTTTAGCAATCAAATGTGAAACATGCTATTATTCCCTCGGTTGATGGTAAGAAGTTGAAATTACTTCTATACCGGTAGATAAGTTAAGTCATTACTTAACCGACAAGCATTAAATGTGGTGGTTGGCAAAATTAACATTATAAAAAAGTGTTTTGGCTCCAATTTCATTTCATCGAGCATTCAAACATTCAAAGAGCGTGAAAATTCCAGAGCAAAGACATTTTGAGCAAAGAAGCAAAGAAATTTAGCAAGCAACCTTTTCCTAAGGCAGATACAGGTATTTATATCCATGACTTCTTCATCTGTTCCTTAATTCATAGCAAACCCTACTATAGTTGAAGTGATTAAATGCCCTAGAGCCGTATTCCAGTTAGTTCCCAAAATTGCTAAGAAAGATGATAATGTTGGTGCATTTTCTCAAATCCCCAAAGGAGTAGTTTTTGCAGAAGAACCTAGAATGTACATTCATTGCCACATAGAAGAATTAGGTGATGTGGAAATCAAGAGCATGTATAAGAATATAATTTGTGACGATTCCAATAATGTGAAACATGAACACAAAATAGTTGAAACCCTAGGATTCATTGAAATCCTCAGTATTCCGGAATTCCCTAAGGATATTATAAGGATAGTTCTAAGCAGGGTTAATGGTGAATTCTTATGGTTAGACTCAGTTCACAAAATTACTAAAGAGGTAGTAAAGGCTATAATAGGGTTACCTTCCATCAGTAACAGGCCCGATAAGACAAAGAAGGTCTCAAATGACCTCGTGATGAACCTAATAGGTGCAACATCTGACAAAAGATCTTTTAGAGTGAATGATGTAACTGTCATCAATGTCAGATTCATTAGCATGATTTTAGGCTATAAAACCACACATGCAAATAGGTTAAACTTAGTCTCTAGCCTATGCATAAAGAGTGCCTATAATATGATCAAGGATAATACAAAAATAGATGTGTGAATGGTTGAAAGATGAGCTTATTGATAATCTTGGAAAAATAAAAAAAGACAAAAAGGGGACATTTAGATTTGGAAACCTACTTGTCTATTTAATGCTGCACATAACAAAGCAGGTTGCTAGTATCAGTAACAAGAATCTTGGTTTTGATATACTGGTAGGCAAACAATTGTCTGATTTACTAAATAACATGGGTGAAAACAGAGAAAAGAATATAAATGAGTACTTTCAGGCATTGAAGGCCCAGATGAATACTAGAGTTAGACTTTCACAAGCAATTGTAAATAAGTATAAGGATGAAATATGCTTTGTTATTAAGAAGGATGAGATTTGGATGGAGGCAGTTATCCCAAGAACCATTTGGGTTACTGAAATGGGTTATGAAACTGATGACCACATAATTGAAACATATGCAAAAGCCCTTCTAGAAGCACCTAAGGAACCAAAAGAAGAGGTATTTGGTAGTGCTGAAACTATTGAAAGTCAAATCCAATCAAAGAAAAGGGTAAAGAAGGTAGAAGCAATAGTTAGAAGAGGATCTAGGAAAGCAAAGGATATCAAAGAAGATGTACTTAAACAAACCGGTATCACTGAAGATGAGTTAGAAGCACAACAACCAAAAACTCACCACCAGTAGCAACCTCTTCGGGAAGTGACATGCCAGCTACATTTAAAAGAGTTGTGAGGAAAAGAGAACCTTCACCGGTATCTACACCTTCTCCTAGAAGAACCAAACATAAACAATAGGTAGTAAGGCCCCTGACTAAGAAGATAACTCCAAAGAAGAAGAAATTAACACCCAAGAAGAAGACTCAACAAAACATTGCTCCAATTGACAAACTACTAGATGAAATAGCAGAGGATGGGCAACTAAAAAACATTAATAAATTATATGATTCATTATCAGTTGATGACAAGGAGAAAGTTGAAAACAGTGTAATTCTACACTTGGACATTTACAAGAAATTTCTAATGCAAGTTGTAGATGAATTACTGATAGAACTTTTTAAAAGAATTGAAGCAAGAAGGCAAGCTGTTGTAGAGCTTGATAAGAAAATGAAAATTGAAAAACTACTTCCTGTTTATCCAGTCAACTCACCAAAAGAGATAGATGAGCTGATCTCAGAGGCTAACTGGTCAGTATTTTTAAGTACACACCGGCATGTAGCACTTATGGTTGGTAGAGTAAATGAGGTAGCAGAGGAAACTGCTAATGCATGAGACATATTCCTTATAGAGAAGGAAAAGCAGGAAGAATATAGAAACCCAAACACATCAAAGTATATCAGAAGGATAAAGATAAGGGAAAAGGAAAGGTTGGTGGACCACCTAGCATAAAAATAAAAGATAACTTATCCCCACCGCCTCTGAATACTCTGCTGGTAGTTACCACTGACAATCAACCAGATAGTGAGAGTATGGACATACCACAAGAGGACACCAATCCTAACTCTGAGGTATTATACGCAGTGGACATTGATACTCAAAAGGTCAATATTGTGGTAGATAAGGATACAACTGGGAAAACAGATATGGCTAATGAGCAACCGGTAACTGATGGTACAGAAGGTAAACCGACAGATGATAACACTGAGCAATAGGCTCACATAGAGAAAAAGGTTCCATCACTGCAATAGGTTCACACTGAGTCAGTGCCACTGATAATAGTTGAGCAAGACAAACCATTGCTTAAAGAAATGGAAACACAAACTAACCTACCAGAGGTCACCACAAGCAAGGATATTGCTCCCACTAGCGGAATATAGATTATTGGCTCATCAAATAATGTAATAGAAGTTTTTTTGGATTCCATAAAGAAGATAATAGATTGTAGCTCACAGGCTTACAAGGCAATAGATGACACCATTCCAATTTTGAAGATGATAGCATCAAAATGTAATGTAGATAATAAAGATTCTTTGAGTCAACTTGACACTTTGTCTAAGTATATTACTGAAAACACTGTGACAGTTGAACAAATAAAAGAGGAAGCATTCAAGGAGAGATTAGAGAAGGAAAAACACAAATTCTTTGAGGAAGAAATAAAGAAGTGCACAAGGCAATTTGACACACTTCTACCATAACTATGTAGCACATTGAAGGAATTCAAAACTTTGTATAGGGATACATGTAAAACTAACTTTTTGACAGTTGATATAGACAAGAAAATTAGCAAGATACAGGAAGAAATAAATCAACTAGCTGACAATTTCATTAATTCATCTAATTCATTATCAGTTTTTGAGCAAAAGATAACAAGTTTTGAGGAAGAACTATTAAAGTTGGAAAGAGACAAAGAAAGAATAAAAGGAAAGGCTAAAGATCTAAAATGGAGACTTAGTCCAAAATTGGACTACCTCACCTCCTTAAGGAAAGAAATATCTGATGCCTTGATTCAAGGACAGAAAACACTGGTAGAGCAAATGCAACACCTCACCGGTATAGTTCAGAGGATAGAGGCCGCAATAAAAGACAACAAAAAGTTCATTGAGAGCTTGAATCTGGTTTTGGTAGATCTTTTTCAGATTTTAACCAACCGGTAAGAAGGATGAAGCAGGAAACCACACTCTTTGACACTTTGACAACCTTTGTCATTGATGCCAAAGGGGGAGTAGTGGAATGAGAAAAATAATCAATAAAATGACTCATCAAATCAGGGGGATTAAACATTCTTTTGGTATACATTTTTGGTAAGACAATACCGATAGATTCTTTTTGGATGACAGTTTTTGAATTTTTCTCATGAGTGTTGCAATCAATGCCAAAGGGGGAGATTGTTGGCAAATGCACACTCCAATGAGACATTGTAGGTGATTGAAGGTTTTGTCATTGATGGAAACCTTACAATCCTATGACACCGGCAAGGCAATCCACCGACACTAGCAAGATTAGACTTTACACCGGCACACAGACCACTAACACCGACAGTGAAAGGAAGCATACTGGCAGAGAGGCCGACAAGAATTTTGTTTGTAAATTATTTTGTTAAATATTGTAAAATCATTGTAAGCCAACTTGGCAAGTTGTAAAATGAATCATATATAAGAGTTCATTATAGAGGAAGAAACAAAAAAAAAGATGAAATAAGAAAAAATAAGGCAGACCTATTATGCGAATTATAGGTTAAGGGTTTATGTATGAAGCAGAGCTATAAACCGGTACTGGATCTCGCATAGTAGATGCTATTTTGAAGTAGCAAAAGACATTGGATTTATATAATCCATTTTGTAAGTCAGTGAGACTTTCCATTTTGTAATTGAGCAGTGAGCTCTAGGCACTTGGCCTTCCTGCATGTGCAGGCCCCTCTTGTAGCAGTAATATTCTCTTATTGGCCAGTAAGTGAATATTGTGGGTCACAAATCCCACTGAGGTTTTTCCCACACCAGGTTTCCTTGTTAAACTACTGTGTTATGGTGTGTTTTTCATGTGGTTGTTGTTATCTCTGTTTATTGCATTACTTTCTATTTACCGGTATATAGTATTAATATATTCCACATGTTTTAAGTTAAGAAAATCTTATAATCGGTTAGATACTGATTCACCCCCTCTCTCAGTATCTGTGGGAATCCTAACATATACCGCCCATAAATAATTATAACTTAATCAAGTTGGCCGAAAGACCAACTGGTTCATGAAACGTGCAATGGTAACATGTTAGCTCTATCACTCAGAAACAATCTCCAAAACACAAAACAATGCACAGACCTCTGGGAATACTGGCCAAGGCCCAAAGCAACACCACAAATGATCCGCAAGTCACAAAGATCAACCACAACCCGAAATCATCCTCGCTCAACACACTGCAAGCTAATCGATAAGGACACACCAACTGTGATAATACCAAAATCTACATACTACTAGAAACAAAGCCAAAAGCTATGAAACTCAAACATGATAATGACCATGAACACAAGGGAATAAAATTGAAACTACAATGCTAAACACTCAAACATGAAGAAATTCCATGCTCTCAAGCAAATCCACAAAAAACTGCCCAACCTATAAGAATTAAACTGGTTCTCCTGCATCAATATGGCTCCCGAATCTGATAAGAGTATTGAAGTCATTCCTCCTCTCTCAGTTGTTGAATTGATAGATCAAATAACTAAAGATGGAATTTTGAGTAATATCCAGCATTACTATATACATATGGATGATAAGGAACAAATGGAGATTGAGGAAGAAGTTTTGTTATACTTAAATATATAAGAAGGCATTACTTGAGATTGAAAATCAAATACCAGGAGATTTGTACAATAAGCTAGTTGCTATGAGATTGTCTATAGTTGAAGAGGATAAAAATAAAAAGATGTAGGAGTTATTGACTATTTGTGGTGCAATAACTGATGAGGAGTTGTAGTAGTGTCTAGAATATGCAAATAAAACAATCTTCCAGAGAAAAAACTGACATGTGAGTCTAATGGTAGGTAGAGTAAACAAAATAGTTAGGGAGACCCATAGGCATGGGTAAAATTCTTTGTAGATAAACTTGATTTCTTTACTCCACCGGTATTCTTGCCTAAGTCTGGTATTCAAGACACATCAATTGATGGTAAAGGGAAAGGTATATTAGGTTTGAATTCACTAATTTTGGAGCAAAAACTAACAGAGGATATTCCTCCAGTAGTATCACCTGTACATAATGTAGAGAAATCAGTAGTTAATACTAAAGTTGTGCATGATAAGCAAGATACACCAGAACAAAAAATTCCAGATGTAGAGGTTATTGATGTAGATATAGAAAATAAACAGGTTGAGGATATTGAACCTCCAACAACAAATGTACATATAGAAGAGGCTAAGGTTGAGCAGGTTACTACACCAAGTGTCAAAGCTACCGGTGCCAGTCAATAGGTTGGAGAGTCTAGTAATTCATTATTGGCACTTGGCTCAAATGGTCAAGTTGATTTTGGACACGGGAATATTGAGCAACTGAGCAGTTTTGAATTCATGTATCTTGTAGCTCAGAAGTTAAGGAAGGAAGGAACATAAGACAAGCAAGTCATTGAGCAGACCATTCTAGTTTTGTAGCAGTTAGTTCTTGGATACACTAGTCCGATAGCTAGCCCCTCTGGTAAGCTTAAGAGTTTGACTGAACACATTACAAAAGAGTTTCAAACTCTTCAACATATATCAAACCAATAGTTAATAGAGAGATACAATGCAGCTAGGAAGGTCACCTGTGACAATATGATCATATCAGACAAGGTGAAGATGACAGATCAACTAGTAAAGATTGATGAGGCTCTTAATCAATGCAGTTTTATATATAGGTCTTGCACTAACACCGACAAAATTATAGTTGACCTGGAGGTAAAAAAAAAAGTGGCAAAGGCCTGGTTATAACATATCGCTAACAATTTTGATGGTACTCAATCATTGACCAATGCTATTGATGATCAAATTTTGGTTACAGAATCTGAGATATCAGCCTTGGAGAAAGCTATGGATAGGTTAATCCAATGAGCTAGGGAATTGAGAGGATTGGTAAGTCCTTGGTTGAACACTTTGTTACTTCATAAGTGGGAAAGTTTAGAATTGATGAATAAACCCACAGTGGCAGACCTAACTGAAGAAGAACTTCATGCATACATTCTTAATGGGTTTGTATTGTTGGAATCCAAGAACCCTGAGAGGGGGGGTGAGTCAGTGTTCTGTCGATAAATTCAATTTTAACCTTATTATAATATGCACTCACCAACTAGTAACCTAGTACATATATAATTGAAAGAAGTAAAGCAATCAATGAACCAATCACACAAATTAACACCATAACACATAGAATTTATATGTGGAAAACCTCAAAGAGGAAAAACCACAATGGCATTTGTGACCCACAATATCAATCCACTAACCATATGAAAAGATATTACATAATATGGGGGCCTCCACATGCAGGAAGTCTTATAGCCTAGAGCATACTAATCAACACAAAGGAGTCTGACTAACTATAGTCACTTTGAATAATAAAACATAAGACTGAACTCATTTCATGCATATGCTATGATTGATTGAGTTTTGGTTCAAGCTTTGACTGTTCCAGTTCTGAAAACCCTAAACCCTTACTAAAATAACCTTCATATTACTGAGATAAGAAAACAACATCTATTAGATAATGTAGCGTAGAAATTAGGAATCATCAAAACAAGATATATCAATCAAAACACAAGACAATCAAAGCAATATCATGAGAATACTCATTGAAATGAACCTAATTCTAAAGCACATTCAATAGAGGTATGAAAACGAAGCATTCAAAAGAAAACATTATGCAAACTAGATGTAAGATTGAATACTCCTTCCATGCGGCTCCATTGTTGTTCTTTCCTCTTCAATAGGTTTGTGGATCTCACCTACAAGTGCACACACAATTGAAAGCAAGATTGATGAAAAGCTCAAGAGTACTAGAAGCGTAAGTTCAATAGTCTGATAGGAATTAAGATTCAAGATTCAAGGGATCAAGGATTAAAAGGATTGATTGAAGAAAATCATCCAATTTATAGAGAAATTGGAGAAAAGACAAGATTAGCATGACATTGATATTTTGGCAATTGATTTCGAAATTGGCACAATTGAGTGAAAAGAAGAAGGTTATGACACCTTCTATGTCATGAATTATGACATATTTCCAATGCAAAGCTTAGAGGACTAGAACCTTATGACATCTTGTTATGCCAAGAGTATGACGCATGAAGCACAAAAATAGGGAGAACTAGAGACAAGTTAATTAGGTGGAAATTGCAATTAGGAAATTAGAAAATAGGTAGAAATTAGAAATTAGGAAATAATGAAAATTAGAAATTAGGAAATTAGAAAATGAGAAAATTAGGTAAATTAATTAATAATCTTTCATTTATTAGTTAATTCACAAGAGGAAGAATAATTAGCCAATTAAATAAAGATTTAATTGTGACAAGAAGACTTAGGATAAATAAATTATTTATTAATCCTAAAGGAAGAAAATGATAAGCAAGGTTAAATGACTAAATCATGAAACCTTAGAAGATGAATTAGGTCTTGAAAGATAATTGACTTGATTCGATTTGATTTTGGATTGATAAATGACCAATGTGATAAATGATTTGATTGAATGCGCCAATCGACGAGGAACAATGACAAATTGATCCAAATTGACATAATTGAGACAGACAATGATCGATAACGACATGATCGCAAAATGACAAAATCGACAAGAAGACAAGAATCGATGACAAAATAGATTGCAAGACGACAAGATTGATAATGACCATGATCGATGACAAATTGATCGCATGATAACAAGACTGAAAAGAGGACAAAACCCTAATTAGGATACGCACATTGATGCAACAAGATAAAATAGATCAAAATCATGACTGGATAGTGTTGTCGACAAGACCAAATTCGAGGACGAGATGATTGAAGAACATAGAAGAATGACTCGATGTTCGCAAAATGATAAAAATCAAGTGCGTGACATAGGAGAAATGTTAATGCGACGCAAAAACCTAAAATGAGGCAATGCGCAAATGTTAAAGTATGACCTTGCAAGCGTTGACCATTTTTGGGTGTCTACAGATAGTTTAGATAACCAGAAGAAAATTGAGAGGGGGGGGGGGTGAATCAGTTGTCATAGATTACTAGAAGTATTAGGAATTTAAACTTTAATACCAGAACCCAAAACAATAATACCAGAATAACAGTTAATCCAATTAAGCATAAACAATAATCATAGAATAAAAGTCATCCACACAACACCAAGATTTGTACGTGGAAAACTCGATAAAGGGAAAAACCACGGTGGGAAGCCTACCCATAGTCAGATAATACTTTTGCAATAAGTATGTGAATTACAATGAAGGAGCCTATACTTGCAGGAAGGCCAACAACCTAGAGCACACTGCTCATCTGTCATGCCCAAAATTTAGGGCAAAAACGGAATGATTTTTTTTTTTTTTAATACTAATTAATTATCAAGTTCGCTCACACGACAAGCGTTAATGAAATTTCCATAATTATATTCAAGCTAATTCTGAAACGAACCAAGCATTGATAATTTATTTAATTCTAATTGCGGGAAACTAACTGGTTTCATTTTATCTCCACGAGATACCTAGTCATTAAGTTTATTAAATCAATCACGCTAAAGAAATAGGAGAGGAAAATTAATTCAATCTCCAATATGACTATATAGTCTGAACAACCATTTAAAAATTTTAATGCTCTAATTAAATTAACTAGGGCAATATTAAGCATTTAGCACGCTAAAAACATTTGAAATTTATAAGACCAGGCTTTATTCATAAATTTGTATATTTCTTCTTTTTTTCTTTTACTACCTATTAGAAACCAATACAGAGGTATTTAAATATTTAAATCTCTATTAATTACTTACTCCAAATTATAACTAGAATATTATATATATATATATATATATATATTTATAATTAAATACTTACTCCAAAATATAACCAGAATTATATATATATATATTCATATATATATAGATATATATATATTTACATATATTTACATATTTTAATTCTTTTAAAACAAACATAACTTTCCAAAATAATAATCATATTTTTCCAACCCTAATTAGGGTTCTATTTTTTTTTATAAATATATTAACAACTCTAAACTATCATGTAAATTTTATTTAATTTACCCTAGCCCTACCCGGGCTAGGGTTTTAATCTCTTTATTTTTTTATCGCCACCAAAAATTCCGCAGGGCCGAACAACGGTGGCGGCCATTTTTTTATGTAGGGTTTGAAGAAGGCGAAGGCCATGGGTGCCACTATGTGAACGCACAGTGGCGACGCGGCACCACTGTGTGTCCACACAATGGGCGCCGCTTGCGGCTCGCACCAATGTGTGTCCACACAGTGGCGGCCGCGGCCGACCACTGTGTGTCCACACAATGGGAGCCGAAGCAGATCGCACTGTGTGTGCACACAGTGGGCGCCGCGCGGCCCGCACTGTGTGTACACACAGTGGGGTCCATGTGGATCCGAAAATTCCTTTTTTTTTTATTTTAGTTTTTTTTTTTAAAAATTATATTATATATAAATATATATATATATATATATATTTATATTTATATAAATTTATATATATAAAAGTTTTAAGGGTAAATATATATAAAAATATATATATATTTTTATAAGATTTACATACAAAATTTTAAACAAGATAACAAAGGGAAAGCATTATGTAAATCAAAATTTCATGTGCACAAATAAATGTTTATATATATATATATATATAATTGATATATAACTTAGGCTCTTTTATTTATTTATTTTAATTGCTGATAAAAGAAATTGAAGTAGATCTTTTGCTAAACTTTTATTCTAACACATTTTTTTTCTTAAAATACATCATACTATTCTGAATAAAACACATTCATTGATTTTTCCACTAATAAAACAATTACTTAAAACACCCTTATTCTTTTAAATACTTAGGATCTTTCAGCAATATAACTCATACTTTTCAACAAGTAGAATATAGATAAAATTTATTTGAAAACTAATTTTTCCATAATACAAAAGAAGCTTTTGCATGCAACTCAAGGAGGCTTTTCTTTTTCTGAAACAAAAATAGAAGTAGAAATAAAACAAGCTTTTTTTTTTTTTACAACTGCAAGATGTTCTGCAAATTTTATAGGTTGTTTCTTTGTTTAGCTACAACAATAAACCTCAAGACTATTTTCAAGAATTACAACTTGCCTCTCATTTCTATGAATGAGGGCATACTTCTGAATCAAAAATAAAAACAAATATTTGCAAATGGATTTAAGTATCTTCAACAATAATATTCTGTATCTTTTCATGGTTCCTATTCTCTTCTCCTAACTTTCCTGCATAATAGAAACACAAATATGACCATGGAGTGCTCACCTCCCAGCCTAGGCTAACTGGTAGCCACCCCCAAGCTCGGAGAACCAATTCCTAGACGGGTAACAAATAGGCAAACACATAGAAGGCAAATACATACAGATTTTCAGACACACTCCCAACTTGGCTTCACAGCACCACACTTTGGTGATGATCTTTTCAAAGGGTGGTAGTGGACCAATACCCTGAGGAGAACTGCAAGTATGAAATAAACAAGAAGCCACCTCATGGCACAATAATTATATCAAAAATCTCAACGCCTTATTCCTTATGCCCCCCAAAGGCATTCTAGCCTTATTTCCCTCCTTATGACCCCCATTGCACAAACAGGTCATGCAGCAAGGGTCACACAAAGATCCCTTGTGATCGCTCTCAAAAGAGAGTCTCTCACTCGAGGGTTGTCATTGCTACCACCCACAAGATCCTCTTCTCTCACAAGAGTAAGAGGTCTTGAAAAATCTCCCAAAACACAAACAAATCATAATGCAAAAATACCAAATGAATTTCAAAAAAAACATTCAAGAACACAGATTTCTTACACCAATATACTTCCAGACATAAGCAAGACGAAGACATTATAATGAATAATTGAAACCAACCTTAATCTGCCCAAAGGTATTATGATATTTGAGGAAGAGCTGCCCAATCCACGAATCTTTTTCCTACTACCCTTAGTCAATTTTTCTATTCCATCCTATTATTTTCTTTTCAAAATTTCTCTTGTCTCCAAAAATGGAGAGTGGGTGATTACCCTCCAATTCCCAAAAATCTTGCTTAAGAAGCTCATTCTCTAAGTTCTCACAAGTTTCAAAAAACCAAAAAGGAAAGAAAAGCAGAATGCAAAAAGACTCTCATTCCAAAAGGAAAAATCTTAATTAGATTTAAACTTCTAATTTTCAATTTTCGCACAACTCAAAAAAGTCAAATTTTAAAGCGTTAAAAAGATCATTAAAAAGTAGAAACTTGCCTAAAATTACCCCTAACCCCTAGGTATACCTTATGGGCTTTAGGAAACCCTATTAAACTATCCGTAGGTGTTCATTTAACCCATTTTAAACCCCTCTGAAGTTTATTTTCGGGTCAAACATATGTTGACCACCCCAAATATTATATTCCCAAAGTATTTATGACAACACATTATTTTATTTAAGAAGAACTATAATTAAACACTTTCCCACCAAGAGACCAAATAAAACATTTAAATTTAAATCCACACATGTGTCAAGTGACACAAATAAAACACTTTTACAAAATAAAAAATGAAATTGTCTCTTGTGGTTTTACACATTAAATTTAAATAACACTTAACACTCATGCAGCATATACTGTTACGAATAAAATACAACACAAACGGGGTGTTGTCTCTCCAAATAGACAACCCCTGGCTTACGAACATACATAAGTCTAGGTTTGGTTCTCCGTAATTTTCCATGGTCACATGGTAAATTTCCTACGCATCTCAATTTACACATTAGTACTTTCAAATATCCACATATAATATAATTCAAAGGAATAACAATACACATCATCACTTGCATACAATTTTCATCTACACAGATTATATACATCTTTTATCAAGCAAAGTTCTCATAAACAATTTCATCCCAATTCACATAAACTTAACCATACATCATAGTTCTATTATCATAGAAAAGTCCTGCAAATTAAATAACGACAACTATCATTGCAATATCATCTTATCTAACAATCAAGTAGTGTTCTATCTCATAAGGCATATAAGTAAAATCATCAAATCATAGCAATGTTATCCAAATCCTAAAATCATGTAAGTTCTAAGTCTCAAAATGCATCAAAATAAAGTATCCATAATAGTCTAAATATAAAATCCACTGAATGTCAGACTGAGTCGAGGTGAGGCCTCACATCGTCCCCCTCTAGGCATGAACTTCCTCCTGGAGTTCATCAAAGAGGTGGGGGTACTCTGATCTCATACGTGCTGCGTCCTCCCATGAAGCGTAACCTCATCATAACAATCCCACTGGACCCTAACCTGGTCCAGCTCTCGACCTCGAAGGGCCAATGTTCGGCATGCCAAAATGCGAATGAGCTCCAAAGCTAGCTGCCCGTCCGACTCCACCTGCAAGGCATCTCAATCTAAAATGTGAGACTCATCATAGATATACTTTCTCAAAACTGAAACATGAAACATATCGTGGATGCGTGACAGGCTAGGTGGCAAAGCTAAACGGTAGGCAACTGGGCCTATCCTCTCCAGAATCTCAAAAGGTCCTACAAAGCGAGGTGCGAGCTTAGAACCCTTTCCGTAACGGATTGGACTCTTATGCGGTCGCACTCTCAAGAAAACTTTGTCTCCAACCAAGTAGCTACGATCTATGCTCTTTGCATCGACATATTTCTTCTATCTATCTTGAGCCTCTCTGAGACGCTGCATAATCAAATCCACCTGCTGTTCCATATCCCAAACTAACTCAGGACCAATAGCAACTCTATCCTCTATGCGATCCCAACTCAAGGGCATCCTGCAAGGCCTGCCGTATAGTGCCTGATAGGGTGGCATCCCCAAAGAAGTGTGATGCCCATTGTTATAGGCAAACTCCACTAAGGGAAGTGTAGCATCCTAAAATTGTGACACTTGCAATTTCAACTGCATTTGGGTCTTCACAATGGCGATGCAACACGGAACCTGAATGGAGACCCCGAAACTTGTTCATGACACCAAAAACTGCATTTTTCTGCACCCTGGCCTGATCCTCCTTGCACCCTGCTATCCCGGGAGGTGGGACCATGGCGCCCAGTGCCCTGGTCCTTCAGGACTAGGGCGCCCAGTACCCTGGTCCCCCAGGACCATGGCGCCCAGCGCCCTGGTCCCTGGCCCTATTTTTGGGCTCGGTCTCTTTTGGGTCTCGGGTCTTTATGTTTGCAAATTGGAAAATAACATTTCCTGGTTGGCCTAAGGTCGGGAAAATTAGTCTATCAGCCCTAATTGACAAGTATATAAACTACTTTTCCTCTCCTAGAAAGGGAGAAAAAGGAGGACATATGTGAGCAAGGCACGAAAGCGATATTCAAACATTCAAGCATTCAAGCATTCCTTCAAGCAATTGAGCATTCTAAGTCTCCATTCAAGGCTAAGTGTTGCATTCAAGACAAGGATTCAACCATTGAAGAGGAGATCACATACAACACATTACATACTACATATATTACACCTTCGCATGTAAGAATACAAACATTGTTACAACAAGGTATCAGTACTTGTTTACATTACAAACATTTACATTTACAACATTCTCATTTCTTGGTTAATTCCAAAACCGGGGTTTGACCTAAAGGCAAACCCCTCATCCCTAACCCCCCAATCATCCTCTCTTTTCTGTGTGTAGGTTGTAGGTACGCGGCTGTAATTGAAGATCTGGAATCCTTGTGCAGAGACGAACAGATCCCCCTTCATTTCGTGGATTTTTCGGAGGACCGTGTGCACGCCGAGCGCCATCGTCCTGTCAACTTTCGCTCAAATTTGCAGAACAACACCGTCTCGACATTTTACTGCTAATTCCAGGTTCGCAGCTTCATCCTATATTCCTATCTCTGTTTATAAGCGAATCTTTCTTGCCTCTACATGCATTCCTAGTTCAATCATTCTATCTACATTTCTTTACAAAAGAGGGTATCCTTGATGTCTTAACCCTTGAAACTCATATAGAATCCAATCTTGCATTGTGTGGGATTGGATCTTGTGGGTTTCAACCCCTCTTTTGAATGTAAAGTCCCTCCTAAGTGAAAACCATCAACCCTAGTGACTCTCCCTTCTCTCTCCTTGGAGTTGGGGAGGGGAGAACGACTAGGGTTCAATTTTTCCGCTTTACATTTTGGTGAACCCGACATGAACATCCTCATCCTGATTATTCATGGTTAGATCTGAAAAATTTGCTTCTTTAATTACATTTCCATGTTTGATCTTTTGCAAATTTTAGAGGCTAATTGCATAAAAACCCTAAAATTTTCTTTTTAGTAATTAAACTTGTGGAATGTTTAATTGTTAATGCTTGTTTCAGATCTACCCTTCTATTGCAGGTTGTCAATTCATATTTGTGCTTTAATTCTGAAAATTAAGTGGTTAAATGTCAAAACCCTAATTTTTAAGACCTTCTTGATTCAACCTTTGACTGATAATTTCACTAATCAAAACACCTCCAAATTGGCTGTAACTTTGGATTCCACAACAAAATCACGATATCTTTCATCTCTGAAAATTTGGAAAAAAGTTGCGAGGACCGTGTACACCCCGAGCGCCATCGTCCCCGACATTTTTTCCAAAATTTCGGGAGCTAGATCTTACTGTATTTTTCTGCTAAAATCCAGAATTTTGGCTGATTTTATCAATTTTACCACTTTCAAAATTACAGTCAAAGTTGGTCTAGCGATTGCTTGGATTGAGGCTTTTAATCATTCAAAAATTGTTGAAATTGAAATCTGTATCAAAATTGTGTTTCTTACAGTCCTAAATCTGAAAAGTGTGTTGGCATTCATTCAAAATTTCAGTGCTTTATTGATCTGGGGGATATTTTCACCAAAAATTGAAGTATCTCCAAAGCTCCAAGAATCAGCATCATGGAAAAGTTCTTGAGATCCTAAATCCAATGCAACTTGAATGGACAAAAAAGGAGTCCATACGTCCGAGTTATGACTGGTCAAAGTTTGGTCAAACCACGTATAAAGGCTCTCAAAAGGTAAAAAAATAATCATCCCAAAAGTGATCAACAATGAGTTTCAAATTAAAGAGCTCGCCAAGAGCTTTCCAACGGTGTTTATTTTATCAAAAACGGAGTTCGTATGGAAGAGTTATGACAATTTGAAATTTGGAGGGAAAAGTATGATTTGATGACGTCAGCATGATGTCGTCATACTATTCAGGCGTTTAAAACTATTTATGGGTTTTGAACCCATAACCTCATGCAACCAACTACACCTCTCCACCATTAGACCACGAAATTGGCGCTTACCTAAATTTAGCGCTTAGTGTTATTTAAAGAAGAAACTGCTTGATGCGATTCAAAGAAAAGCCAATGGGAGTTGAACTCCCAACCAGCAGTCACCTAAATTCAAGGATGACCATTGCGCTATTAATAGTGCATGGGATAATTTTGGAGGCTATTCTACTTATCCAAACATAATCCGCATAACTTTATTTAAATAAGGTTAGCAAACCCTTAATAATGGAATAAAATCAAAACCATAAAATAGAAAAGGGGATATTTACAGGATTATTTTCCCAAGGGGGATTATTTTATAGTTTGAGGGTTTTAGCCTAATTATGGCTAATTTTATGTATAAAAGGGGGTATTAGGCCTTTGAAAAATCATCTGGGTGATGAGAAGGAGATTATGAACTTGAAGGCTTGTTGATTATTCCTGCACATTGGAGAATAATGTTGCCATTGTGTTTGAAGGGAATATCTTGTAACACTTGTAATTGATTTTGGAGCTAATCGGATCGGTCCCCCTATTGGAGCAGGACCCAGAGACGTAGTCCGACCCGCGGACGAACTCCGTTATCAATTGTGTTTTGTCTTCTGTCTTTCTACTCTCTTTCTTTCAGTTCATTACCTTTATTATGCTTTGTTCATTTAAGCATTATTATGTGAATTCGCTCAGATTAAAGCTTTGAATTAACTTGTGTAATATTGTTAAGAATTTGTCTGTAATTGTCATAGATCCTAATCAAACCAAGTTTGGTATCAGAGCTTTGTTTGATTAGTATTGCAGAATTGAATGCTAACAAGATCCAGGATTCAACGAGGCGAAGGCAAGCTTGAAGAATATAATCCTGAGATCGGAAAACGAAGAACTAATCCACCATCACAGATGGAAGGAAAAGGTGGTGAAGAAGGTTCCGAAGATAAGAGTATTCAGAAGACTCTTCAGAATTTGGAAACCATTGTACAAGTTTTAGTACAGGAGAGAGAGGACAAGATGCGAAGACGTGCAGCTCGTGAGAACAAAGGGAAAAGACCAGGAGGTGACCATGAGCCTCCAAAAACACCCCCATCTCCTTCTTCTCCTTCTTCCCCATCTTCTCCCTCTTCTACTCATTCTGAGTCTTCTTCTCTTTTCAAGAGTTCACATAAGCCTAGAATTAAATTGGATGTAAAATTTGATCTACCAAAGTATTGTGGGGAATTAAATGCTGAAAAATTAGATGATTGGATTCAACAGGTTGAAGTCTATTGTAGAGTCCAAAACCTCTTAGATGATGCCGATAGGATCCAGTTAGCTACTCTTCGGTTAGGAGGTATAGCTCTAACCTGGTGGGAGAGTAGAATTCGGGATGGGTCTTCACAACATGGTAAAATCAATTTAACTTGGTCAGACTTTGTTAATGCTCTCAAGAAGCAATTCTATCCCCTAGGCCATATGCAACAGTTAATGATGAACTGGCAACTTTTTAGGCAAGGGAAAGGTCAGTCTGTCCAGGATTACACCCATGAATTTAGAAAGAAGGCTATTGCATTAAATGTTCCATTGTATACCCAGGACACGTTGCTTAAGTACATAGGTGGTCTTCACTCTTATCTGAGACATTCAATTTTGGTCTTGAATCCTAGTAACTTTGATGAAGTCTATGTCCAAGCCACACACCTAGAGTCAAGAGGTAAGGGTTCTTTTATTGATAAGTCTGATAAGAAGCCATCTAAGTCTGAGAACAAATCCCAAAATAAAGGGAAGGGGAAAAAGACAGCTACAGTGAAGAAAGAGGGTGAAAAACCCACATGCTCACATTGCAAGAAAGAAGGGCATGATGATTCTAGGTGCTGGAAGCTGCACCCTGAAAAGAGGCCAAAGAGATATGGTGGAAACAAAGACAAATAAAAGACTGCTGCTATAGTTCAACAGGATCTTGGATCTGACTCTGGAGATGAGACAAAGATCGTTGCTGCTGGAATCCAAGGTAAAGAAAAAGGTAGATCTCTCTCATTAGCTACAAGTTCTTCTAATATAAGTGCAAGTACAAGTAAAGATTCTACTCCTAAGAATGATAAGCAAAGGAATGAATTATTTCATATTCGGGTTGTTATCAAACATACTAAAGTTGATACATTATTTGATACGGGTTCTCAAGTTAACTTGATATCTGAAGAAATTGTTAAAAAGCTTAACTTGACTACAACACCTCATCTAAAACCATACCCTCTGGGATGGGTTTGCAATGATGCACAATTGCAAGTAACTAAACAATGTAAGATAAGATTTGCTATCACTGCAAACTTTGTAGATGAAGTAGAAGCTGATGTAGTCCCTTTAGATATTTGTGGTCTTGTACTTGGGAGTCCCTATTTGTATGATCGACAGGCTATCTTCTATAGAGGGGAGAACAAATACCATCTTTTTAAAGATAAGGTTGAATACATTGTACGGGCACATAAGGTAAAGACTAATCTTGCACTAGTTAATGCTGGTCAGATGAAAAGGTTAGTCAACTCTAGTAAGAACTTTGTATTAATGCTTGTAAAAGCCAAAGAGGAAGAAACATCTGAGGCATTTAAAGGACGTGATCCTAAACATAAGGCTGAAATGGTCAAAGTTGTTTCCGCTTACGATGACTTGTTTCAGGAACCAAAAGGATTGCCTCCTAAGAGAGAGATATAGCATGAGATCCAGTTGCAGCAGGATGTGCCACTTCCAAACATTGGCATGTACCGGTTATCAGTCTTGCAAAATGAAGAGATCAAAAAGCAGGTTCAAGAGTTGGTTGAGAAAGGAGTTATTCATCCTAGTACATCTCCTTGCGGTTCTCCTATTGTGTTGGTTCCAAAGAAAGATGGGACTTGGAGAATGTGCATCGACTACAGGGCTCTGAACAAGATAACGGTAAAGAACAGGTACCCTCTTCCTAGAATTGATGATTTACTTGATCAGTTGAAACATGCAATTTATTTCACTAAGTTAGACTTGCGTAGTGGATATCATCAGATACAAATTGTAGAAAATGATATTTGGAAAACTGCTTTTAAGACTAAATAGGGACTGTTTGAGTGGTTGGTTATGCCCTTTGGGCTTTGTAATGCACCAGCTACATTCATGAGAGTCATGAATGATGTCTTTCATCCTTTTATTGATGATTTTTTCATAGTCTACCTAGATGATATTCTTGTATTCAGCAAGTCTTGGGAAGATCATGTAATTCATGTTAAAAAAATCCTTGATGTATTAAGGAAAGAAAAACTTTTTGTAAAGATGTCTAAATGCGAGTTTGCTAAGACATCCTTAGTGTACCTAGGCTATGTCGTAGGGAATGGTCAACTAAAAGTAGACCCTGCGAAGGTCGATTGTATTGTAAAATGGCCTAAGCCAAGTACAGTCACAGAAGTCAGGACTTTTTTAGGTGCAGTTCAGTACTGGAGGAAGTTCATTGCAAACTTCTCTTTTATTGCTTCATCATTGCACACATTGACTAGTACGAAGGCAACTTTTCAGTGGGGAGGTCCACAACAGAAGGCTTTTGACACTTTGAAGGAAAAGTTGAGCACTGCACCAGTTCTGGCTTTACCAGATTTACATCAACCATTTGAGATCGAGACAGATGCTAGTGGGTTTGCCATGGGAGCTGTACTCATGCAAGGAGGTAAACCAGTTTGCTACCACTCTGAAACTTTTTCGGGAGCAGTAAGTAACTATCCCACTTATGATAAGGAACTTTATGCTTTAGTTCAGAGTGTTAAGAAATGGAAACACTACTTAATGGGCAAAGAAACTGTAATCCACACTGATCATCAGCCACTTCAGTATTTGCACTCACAGTCTAAACTGCAACAAAGTAGGCATTTTAGGTGGATGGGTTTTCTTCAACAATTTCATTTGGTCATTAAGTATAAGAAGGGTGCCCATAATAAAGTAGCAGATATGCTCTCTAGGCCTCCAGTTAAGAATGTTTTGATAATCCTTAAAAATAGTTCCATGGTTCATGAAAGTTTTCAGGAACAATATGCTAATGATGAGAACTTTAAGGACATATATGCAGCTCTAATCCAGGGTAAACATGTAGAAGAAAAAGATTACTATGTGTAGGATAACTTGTTGTATCACTTGGGTAAATTGTGTATTCCTAAAGATGAGCAGGCACAGGTGATTCGAGAAGCACATACCTCTTTGATTGCAGGACATTTCGGGGTAAGTAAAACATTGGTTCAATTACAGAAGTATTGTTACTGGCCTCGTATGCAGGAAACTGTTACAAAGTATATAAAGGGATGTGTAATGTGTGCAACCAGTAAACCAAGTAACAGGAAATTGGGTTTGTACACACCATTACCTGTACCATCTCGTCCATGGGAAAGTGTGTCTATGGACTTTGTGGGAGGTTTACCTATGTCTAGGAAGGGACATGATTATTTGTATGTTGTTGTTGATCGATTCAGCAAAATGTGTATTCTAATGCCTTGTAAGAAATAGGTCACTGCTGAACTAACAGCTCATATGTACTTCCAATTTGTATGTGTTCATTTTGGGTTACCTACTTCTATTGTATCGGATCGAGATTCTCGATTCTTAGGGGAATTTTGGACATCTTTGTGGGGACTCATGGACACCAAGCTGAAGAAGAGTACAGCCTTCCATCCGCAGACTGACGGACAGACAGAGGTAGTCAACAGGACAGTTGTTCATCTGCTTAGAGGTTACTGTAGCAAGCATCCTAAGTTGTGGGATGAGAATCTTCATTATGTGCAACATGCTTACAACCATGCAACACATTTTTCTACAAAGAGGTCTCCTTTTGAGACTTGCTTCGGCTATTTGCCAAAGACACCAATGGACTTTGCTTTTGGAAAGGACAATGTTATAGATGGACGCCATGATGCAGAAAGGGCTTTAAAGTTCATCCAGAAGGTCCAAGCAATCCATCAGGCAGTAGAAGCATAGTTGGAGCAGAGCCAAGAAAAATACAAGGCTCGCCATGACAAGCATCGCATAGATCATCATTTTCAGGTTGGTGACCGTGTTTGGTTACATATCAGCAAGGAAAGAATGCAAGGTGAAGGAAGGAAGTTGAAGCCAATCAGATATGGTCCTTTTGAGATCTTGGAAAAGATCGGTACCAATGCCTTCCGCCTTAATCTTCCTCCATACATGCAGATTTACTCGATTGTCAATGTTGAGAATCTAAAGTTGTATGAACCTCCAATGATCTTGGATGAAGACACTAACATACAGGTTCCATCAGTTGATGATCTCTCACCAGAGTACATGTCAGAGTTGCCGGAAGATGTTATCCTTGACAAGAATGTCAGAACATCACGAAGAGGACCAATTGAATACCTCTGAGTGGGACTAAAGGGGATGCATCCAAGAAAGGCAAGATGGATAGAAATTGGTAAAGTAAGGGAACTTTACCCTCACTTAATTTCCAAGTAATCAAACTTTCGGAGGTCCGAAAGCTCTCCAGTGGGGAGGCTTGATCCGGGGGATATTTTCACCAAAAATTGAAGTATCTCCAAAGCTCCAAGAATCAGCATCATGGTAAAGTTCTTGAGATCCTAAATCCAATGCAACTTGAATGGACAAAAAAGGAGTCCATACGTCCGAGTTATGACTAGTCAAAGTTTAGTCAAACCATGTATAAAGGCTCTCAAAAGGTAAAAAAAAAAAATCATCCCAAAAGTGATCAACAATGGGTTTCAAATTAAAGAGCTCGCCAAGAGCTTTCCAACGGTGTTTATTTTATCAAAAACGGAGTTCGCCAAGAGCTTTCCAACGGTGTTTATTTTATCAAAAACGGAGTCCGTATGGAAGAGTTATGACAATTTGAAATTTGGAGGGAAAAGTATGATTTGATGACGTCAGCATGATGTCGTCATACTATTCAGGCGTTTAAAACTATTTATGGGTTTTGAACCCATAACCTCATGCAACCAACTACACCTCTCCACCATTAGACCACGAAATTGGCGCTTACCTAAATTTAGCACTTAGTGTTATTTAAAGAAGAAACTGCTTGATGCGATTCAAAGAAAAGCCAATGGGAGTTGAACTCCCAACCAGCAGTCACCTAAATTCAAGGATGACCATTGCGCTATTAATAGTGCATGGGATAATTTTGGAGGCTATTCTACTTATCCAAACATAATCCGCATAACTTTATTTAAATAAGGTTAGCAAACCCTTAATAATGGAATAAAATCAAAACCATAAAATAGAAAAGGGGATATTTACGGGATTATTTTCCCAAGGGGGATTATTTTATGGTTTGAGGGTTTTAGCCTAATTATGGCTAATTTTATGTATAAAAGGGGGTATTAGGCCTTTGAAAAATCATCCAGGTGATGAGAAGGAGATTATGAACTTGAAGGCTTGTTGATTATTCCTGCATATTGGAGAATAATGTTGCCATTGTGTTTGAAGGGAATATCTTGTAACACTTGTAATTGATTTTGGAGCTAATCGGATCGGTCCCCCTATTGGAGCAGGACCCGGAGACGTAGTCCGACCCGTGGACGAACTCCGTTATCAATTGTGTTTTGTCTTCTGTCTTTCTACTCTCTTTCTTTCAGTTCATTACCTTTATTATGCTTTGTTCATTTAAGCATTATTATGTGAATTCGCTCAGATTAAAGCTTTGAATTAACTTGTGTAATGTTGTTAAGCATTTGTATGTAATTGTCATAGATCCTAATCAGACCATTTATTCAAATTTGTGCAGTTTGTGACTTTTGAAATTAAGTGTTTAATTGCAACAACTTTGATTTCCACTTTCCAAATTCGAATTTTGCATGAAATCGAGTCAACTTTTAAATTTCAAAACCTGCATTGCTTTTAGCATTCCCTCTAAAATCATAAAATTCAAAATTTCAATTTCCCTCTCTTTTTCAAGGTTCAAATTTTACATTTTTCAACAATCTTGGTAGGGTTCAATTTTGAGATTGCAACTTTAATTTGGCCTATCTACAGATCATAAAATCACTCAATTTTTTTGGATTAGCTTTAAAATCATCATAACTTTCATCCCTGAAAATTTCGAAAAAAGTTGCGAGGACCATGTGCACTCCGTTTGCCACGGTCCCGGACATTTTTTCCGAAATTTCGGGAGATTGTCCTGATTGCATTTAACAGCTTAAATCTAGGAGATTGGCTGATTTTATTGAAATTTGCTACCTCTAAAATTCAAAATCTTCTCTCTCTCTTTAGTGCATGAGTTTTACAACAATAAGCCCTACTTACACTATTCCCGTTAAACGAAACCTTAGAATTAAGTCTTTCCAAGGTTTAATTACTGAGGAGATGGAACCTAATTTGAATGGCCTTTTTAACGAGGACATGGGTAATTCCTCTAATCCACTTAATGATGAAGAATCTCTCCATGAGGTTTCTGTAGAACAAATTTCAAAATTGGATAACCAATTTGATGATTTTCGACAATGGATGTCTCAAGAATACCCTGATAGTCAAGCTCTTTCATTAATTGAGGGTCTAAAACGTATGGTTCAAAGTGATAAGAATGGAATTGATATTTTACGTGGTATTGCACACATTGTGGATTCGAATGTGATGCCTATGAAGAGTTGTGCCGAAACCTTAGGTTATACACAACCTCTTACTCAAGTCAATCATTCTATTCCTTTGACAACTTCTATTGCTAGTATACCTACTTTTACATCAAACATAATGACTACTTCAATACAAGACATTCCTCCTATGATCACTAGTCATGGGGGCAATCCCTCTTCTTCAATCAACCCTCTTCCTTCATTCAATCTGGCTTCTTCATTCATTCCTTCAATGAGTGTTCCTCTTATATCTCCACAAATGAACATGACGCAAGGGGGCAATTCATTTAACCCTTCCATTCCTCCTTGTAGTGTTCCTCCTTTTCAATCATCTCCTATGACTAACTATCATAGTGTCCCACCACCTTACTCTCTACCTTCTTTCAATAACATAACACCTCCATCACAATCTAACACGTCTAATATGAACTCTTCAACTGAAGCGACCATTAACAATCTTGCACAAACTTTCTCTTCTTTACAGCAACAAATTGCCTCTATGAATCAATCTAAGTTTAGTGTGCCCACATTTGATGTTGCGAGCCCACTTTCTCTTGACATTGTTCGAGCTATCCCCCCTAAACATGTTGAAATTCCGCATTTGGAGCTTTATAATGGTAAGGGTGATCCTCTAACACATGTTAAGACCTTTCAAACAATATGTACTGATTTTGCTTATGACCAAAGGTTGCTTGCAAAACTGTTTACTAGAACATTAAGAGACAAAGCCCTACAATGGTATTGCTCGTTGCCTTCCTATTCTATTTCTTCTTTCGAACAACTTGCAAATGCTTTCATTCAACAATTTCAAAACAATATAAGTCCTAAAGTTACTTTGATTGATTTAATGCATTGCAAACAAGGTGTTAAAGAAAAAGTGACTGATTTCATTGGTAGATATAAGCACTTGTATGCTAAAATTTCTTTTCCAGTGCCTGACAATGATATTCAAAGAATCTTTATTTCTAATTTACAAAAAGATATTAGAGAAAAACTCCTATTTTCTGAGTTTACTTCTTTCCAACAGTTGTGCGCAACTCTTCACAATTATCAACTGACTGTAAGTCAAATGGAACAAGCAAATCCTTTGGCTCTGAGTGATAAGGGTGATAGTAGTCAACAACCATTTGGGAAGTTTAAACTGAACAAAGAGTCCATTAAATTCAATGAAAACATCATCAACAACAATGTGAATGCAGCATCAGGTGTGCCTCCTATTTCTAAGTTTTTCAAGAAAGAAAGAAAGTTTACTCCTTTGAATGAATCATTGCATAGTATTATGAATACGTTATTGGAACAAAATGTGCTTACCCTCCCTCCTAAAGGCAAATAGATCCTGCAAAGATTAACTCACCCTATTTTGATAACAAATCTTTTTGTCAATTTCATCGTCATCCTGGGCATGATACTGAAAAATGTTTTTCTTTAAAGGGTAAAATTCAAGATTTGATTGATAATAATACTATCTCTGTTTCTGGTGTGAATGATAAAGGCAACACATCTGTAGCTCCTTCTAACCAAAATCTTCAGATTTTTACTGATCCATTGCCTTCTCATACCTCTAATGTGATTGATACTAATGATTCCTCTGTCTCACCTGATGATCTTGTGTCCATGACTCCGAATGAGATTAACTTTGTAGAGCGGCAGAAAATCCCTAAAGAACCTTCCATCACATTTGATTCCAGTGAAACTATCAGGGCACCTGATGGTCCTTTATATATAGTTGCAAAAGTCAAGAATACACCTTGCCGTGGAGTGCTTATTGATCCTTCTTGTATGGTTAATGTCATTACTGAAGAATTTCTTTTTACTTTGCAATTGAATCAAGTGATCTATGACGAAACAAATGTGGTTGTGAAATTATTTGATGCATTTTTTTCTCCTGCAATTGGTTCTATTACATTACCCATTGAGGTCCATAACAAATCCTTTGATGTGGACTTTGCTATTATTCCATCATCCGAACGATTTCGTGTGAAGCTAGGCTATCCTTGGCTATCTTCCATGAAAGCTATTGCTTCTCCTATTCACAAGTGTTTGAAATTTCCCCATAATGGTGAAGTTGTTACTGTCAATCATAGTCTCTTTAAACCAGCTAAAAGAACTTCTAGCGTTCCTATTGATTAGTTTTGGCCTAAACAATTTAAATCTCTTCCTCCGCGAAGTGATCATCTTTTTAAATCTTATCAAAAGTGGAAAAAAGATCTGATCCTATCTCTAAGTGAACCTAGAACACCCAAACTTGATATTCCTATCGTTCTTGAGAAGGAAGTTCTTCCTTTGAAAGATAAAACTAATGTCTTTCCTTAAGAAGATTCCCAACCCATTCCTATGAATGTGACTATGCCTATTTCTAATAAACTTCCTAAAAGTAGACCTATACCTCCTCGTCATGATGGACTTGGTCTCCTTCCTAAACCAAATATTCCTTCTTTATATGGAGCAGTTCCTCCTCCTTCCTCTTATGGAGAGAAGAGACCTTCCTCTTCTCCTATTATTCAACCTAAGAGACCACAACCTAAACACCCAAGTGATAAGGATGAGAACATTCCTCCTCCTCAATCTTCGCAACTTCCTACTAAGACTAGACAAAATCGTTCTGCACGTGAATGCTAACGAAAGCGTCGTCTTAGAGCTCAGGTAGCTGCTTCTCAAACTTTGCAATCCCCAAAATCACCTTTAGCCAGTATTATTCCATTTTCTCCTCAGCTAACGATTGAGCCGAAATCTCCTAAACATAAGATGCATGATGGTCTTGATCCTGTGCGAGTTAAAGATCCTATTTTTATAAATCTTGATGATGATATAGATGAAAATGTTATTCATGATGAAAATGTTACTCCTGTTCATTCTGATAGTGAATATGAATATGTTGATGTTGATAACCATTTATCTAACGCATTTTCTAAAGCACTTATCCTAGCTCCTAGACAAGAACACCGTGGCTTGGGGTATGAACATAGCCCTTGTTTAGATCTTGTGATAGCTCCATCTGCTGTGTTGGATGTTCCTCCTCTAGCGTGTTTCCTACCTTCCCGAAATATTGATCAGGAAGATCGGGGGGTAGATGACGTGCTAGACTAGTTCATTAGCATAGCAGATTCTCTCCTCCTCTCTTTTGTTACTTCTTCTATGTGTTATTCTCATTCTTCTATTTGTTGTCCTTAGTGTTGTCTACTTGAGGACGATGCAAAACATTGAGATCTCTTTTGGTCTCTCTGATGTTGACTCAAAAGACACATGTGTTCCCTTCTTCTAGGTGACCTTCTTTGATTGGGGAATGAAGAACAATTATGCATACATACATATGTTATCATACAGCATACTGACCCCGAGGAAAGTGAAGTCACCTTGTGCTTTGTGTTTTGTGTCTATTATCCTTGGGCTTATCTCACACTTGGGGGCTAAATCCTTGTGATAACGTGCTCCTTTCCCTTCTCATTTCTTATATGTATCACTACCTTAAAGCAATCACCCCCGGTGAGGCGTGTGCAATCGCTTTAACGTAGGGGGGCATACATCCCGTCCATATCTTTTCAAGATACTTGAAAATTTCTTGACAAATTTAGCTTTGCCTTGAAAATTTTTGATATCTTTCTTGCATGACTCATAGTGAGGGAACCTTACTACCAACAGTCATGGTTCTCTCTCGTGATCTTCCCTTTTACTTTGTCAATCGAAGTTGTAAGATCCTTAGTCCACTAGGGGCTTGGTGTATCTTGCCTCCTTGATGTGGTGAAAGTCTTTCAAAGTTGTTTCCTTGTACTTTACCGAAAGTATGAGCATATGCTTATACTCCCGCTAAAGTGGGGGCTAAATGTAGCGTCCTAAAATTGTGACACTTGCAATTTCGACTGCATTTGGGTCTTCACGATGGCGATGCAACACGGAACCTGAATGGAGACCCCGAAACTTGTTCATGACACCAAAAACTGCATTTTTTTGCACCCTGGCCTGATCCTCCTTGCACCCTATTGTCCCGGGAGGTGGGACCATTGCGCCCAGCACCCTGGTCCTTCAGGACTAGGGCACCCAGCGCCCTGGTCCCCCAGGACCATGGCGCCCAGCGCCCTGGTCCCTGGCCCTATTTTTGGGCTCGGTCTCTTTTGGGTCTCGGGTCTTTATGTTTGCAAATTGGAAAATAACATTTCCTGGTCGGCCTAAGGTCGGGAAAATTAGTCTATCAGCCCTAATTGACAAGTATATAAACTACTTTTCCTCTCCTAGAAAGGGAGAAAAAGGAGGACATATGTGAGCAAGGCGCGAAAGCGATATTCAAACATTCAAGCATTCAAGCATTCCTTCAAGCAATTGAGCATTCTAAGTCTCCATTCAAGGCTAAGTGTTGCATTCAAGACAAGGATTCAACCATTGAAGAGGAGATCACATACAACACATTACATACTACATACATTACACCTTCGCATGTAAGAATACAAACATTCTTACAACAAGGTATCAGTACTTGTTTACATTACAAACATTTACATTTACAGCATTCTCATTTCTTGGTTAATTCCAAAACCGGGGTTTGACCTAAAGGCAAACCCCTCATCCCTAACCCCCCAATTGTCCTCTCTTTTCTGTGTGTAGGTTGCAGGTACGCGGCTGTAATTGAAGATTTGGAATCCTTGTGCAGAGACGAATAGATCCCCCTTCATTTCGCGGATTTTTCGGAGGACCATGTGCATGCCGGGCGCCATCGTCCCGTCAACTTTCACTCAAATTTGCAGAACAACACCGTCTTGACATTTTACTGCTAATTCCAGGTCCGTAGCTTCATCCTATATTCCTATCTCTGTTTATAAGCAAATCTTTCTTGCCTCTACATGCATTCCTAGTTCAATCATTCTATCTACATTTCTTTACAAAAGAGGGTATCCTTGATGTCTTAACCCTTGAAACTCATATAGAATCCAATCTTGCATTGCGTGGGATTGGATCTTGTGGGTTTCAACCCCTCTTTTGAATGTAAAGTCCCTCCTAAGTGAAAACCATCAACCCTAGTGACTCTCCCTTCTCTCTCCTTGGAGTTGGGGAGGGGAGAACGACTAGGGTTCAATTTTTCTGCTTTACAGGAAGATACTCCTCCCACTGGGTCTGATGATCCATGACGTACATGTGAAGCATATCCTCTAACACCTGATTGACCCTCTCTGTCTGACCATCTGTCTCTAGGTGATAGGCTATACTGAAATTGAGCTTAGTGCCCATAGCTGCCTGTAATGACTTCCAAAAGGAAGAAGTGAAAAGGGAATCCCTGTCAGATATAATCTTGCGGGGCACGCCATGAAGTCTAACAATGTCTCGCAAGAACACTTGTGCTACTGCTGGGGCTGTGAATGTAGTACGGATTGGTGAAAAGTGAGCTACTTTGGTCAACTTGTCAACTATCACCAAGATAGCATCATGGCGACGAGAAGACATAGGAAGACCAATGATGAAATCCATGGATATAGTATCCCACTTCCACTCTGGTATAGCATGAGACTGAAGCAACCCTCCTGGATGGCGGTGCTTCGCCTTTACCCTCTGACACTCGAGGCATCGAGCTACTATCTCAGCAATGAGCTGCCGCATTCCCGACCAATGATACAACTGCCTCAAGTCAGCATGCAACTTCTTAACCCCGGGATGCGCTGCATAAGGATCTCTATGAGCTTCCGTGACAATGAACTCTCGCAACCCTCTGGAGGAAGGTACATAAATGCACCCTCTGTGGTGTAACAGTCTATCGGACTCCAAAGAATAATCCACATATTTGCCTTCTAGAGTACCCTGAGAACGTAATACCTGACAAACCTCTGCATACCATCCATCCTCTGATAGGTGCCGAAGTATACGGTCTCTCAAGTCTATGCCCATGGATATGGTGTAAACCTCATGATGTCTCCTACTCAAGGCATCTGCAACTACATTTTCCCTACCTTTGATGTAGTGAACATCAAAATCATATTCGCACAAGAACTCCATCCATCTCCTCTGACGGGCATTAAGGTTCGGCTGAGTGAAGATGTACTGAAGACTCTGATGATCTGAATGCAACTTGAAGTGATGTCCTAAAAGGAAGTGTCTCCACCTCACAAGTGCAAGTACTACTGCTGCGAGCTCAAGGTCATGAGTGGGATAATTAAGTTCATGTGTCTTAAGTTTCCTAGACTCGAAAGCTATGGCCCTACCATCCTGCATAAGAACTGCTCCTAAACCCTCTAGAGAAGCATCTGTACAAACCATGAAGTCAGTTGAAGGATCTGGTACAACAAGGATAGGAGCGCTAGTAAGTGCCTTCTTGAGTTCCTGAAAGGCCTTCTCGCACTTCTCTGTCCACTCAAATTTCTTCCCTTTACGCTGAAGAGAAGTAATAGGGTGTGCGACTCTGGAAAATCCCTCGACGAAATGTCGGTAATACCCTACTAAGCCCATGAAACTCCTGACCTCTGTCACACTGGTAGGCATTGGCCAATCCATAATAGCCCTAATCTTTGATGGGTCAACTAAGATCCCATCACCGGAAATAACGTGCCCAAGGTACTTAACCTCAGACCGGAAGAAAGCACACTTCGATAGGCTGCCAAACAACTGATTATCCCGCAAACACTGCAATACCTGTTTCAGGTGCTCCTCATGCTCCTTCTCATTCCGAGAATATATCAGTATATCATCGAGGAACACAACAACAAAACGGTCCAAGAAAGGTACGGAACACCCCATTCATGAGGCTCATAAAAACTGCTGGTGCATTCGTAAGTCCAAACGGGACTATGGTAAACTCATAGTGACCATATCTAGTGCGAAACGGGGTCTTGTGGATATCACTTTCCACTATTCTCAACTGATGGTATCCTGACTTCAGATCTATTTTGGAAAAGACCTTGGCACCCTGAAGTTGGTCGAATAAATCATCAATTCTGGGCAAAGGATATCGGTTCTTGATGGTTACTTTATTCAGCTGCCGATAATCCATACATAATCAGAGAGATCCATCCTTCTTCTTAACGAAGATGACTGGTGCACCCCAAGGGGATACGCTAGGATGAATATGACCCTTCTCAAGAAGTTCCTCAAGCTGAATTTTAAGTTCATTTAGCTCATTTGTGGTCATCCTGTAAGGTGCTCTGGAAACTGGCTCGGCTCCTAGTACTAGGTCTATATGAAAATCAATCTCTCTACGGGGAGGCATTCCCGGTAACTCCAAGAGGAAGTTCATGCCTAGAGGGGGAGGATGTGAGGCCTCACCTCGACTCAGTCTGACCTTCAGTGGATTTTATATTTAGACTATTATGGATACTTTATTTTGATGCATTTTGAGACTAAGAATTTACATGATTTCAGGATTTGGATAACATTGCTATGATTTGGTGATTTTACTTATATGCCTTATGAGATAGAACACTACTTGATTGTTAGATAAGATGATATTGAAATGATAGATGTCATTATTTAATTTGCAGGACTTTTCTATGATAATAGAACTATGATGTATGGTTAAGTTTATGTGAATTGGGATGAAATTGTTTATGAGAACTTTGCTTGATAAAAGATGTATATAATATGTGCAGATGAAAATTGTATGCAAGTGATGATGTGTATTGTTATTCCTTTGAATTATATTATATGTGGATATTTGAAAGTACTAATGTGTAAATTGAGATGCGTAGGAAATTTACCATGTGACCATCGAAAATTACGGAGAACCAAACCTAGACTTATGTATGTTCGTAATCTAGGGGTTGTCTATTTGGAGAGACAACACCCCATTTTGTGTTGTATTTTATTCGTAACAGTATATGGTACATGAGTGTTAAGTGTTATTTAAATTTAATGTGTAAAACCACAAGAGACAATTTCATGTTTTATTTTGTAAAAGTGTTTTATTTGTGTCACTTGACACGTGTGGATTTAAATTTAAATGTTTTATTTAGTCTCTTGGTGGGAAAGTGTTTAATTATCGTTCTTCTTAAATAAAATAATGTGTTGTCATAAATACTTTGGGAATATAATATTTGGGGTGGTCAACATATGTTTGACCCGAAAATAAACTTCAGAGGGGTTTAAAATGGGTTAAATGAACACCTAGGGGTAGTTTAATAGGGTTTCCTAAAGCCCATAAGGTATACCTAGGGGTTAGGGGTAATTTTAGGCAAGTTTCTACTTTTTAATGATCTTTTTAACGCTTTAAAAATTGGCTTTTTTGAGTTGTGTAAAAATTCAAAATTAGAAGTTTAAATCTAATTAAGATTTTTTCCTTTTGGAATGAGAGTCTTTTAGCATTCTGCTTTTCTTTCCTTTTTGGTTTTTAGAAACTTGTGAGAACTCAGAGAATGAGCTTCTTAAGCAAGATTTTAGGGAATTGGAGGGTAATCACCCACTCTCCATTTTTGGAGACAAGAGAAATTTTGAAAAGAAAATAATAGGATGGAATAGAAAAATTGACTAAGGGTAGAAGGAAAAAGATTCGTGGATTGGGCAGGTCTTCCTCGAATATCATAATACCTTTGGGCAGATTAAGGTTGGTTTCAATTATTCATTATAATGTCTTCTTCTTGCTTATGTCTAGAAGTATATTGGTGTAAGAAATCTGTGTTCTTGAATGTTTTTTTTGAAATTCATTTGGTATTTTTGCCTTATGATTTGTTTGTGTTTTGGGAGTTTTCTCAAGACCTCTTACTCTTGGGAGAGAAGAGGATCTTGTGGGTGGTAGCAGTGACAACCCTCGAGTGAGAGACTCTCTTTTGAGAGCGATCACAAGGGATCTTTGTGTGACCCTTACTGCATGGCCTGTTTGTGCAATGGGGGTCATAAGGAGGGAAATAAGGCTAGAATGCCTTTGGGGGGCATAAGGAATAAGGGGTTGAGATTTTTGATATAATTATTGTGCCATGAGGTGGCTTCTTGTTTATTTCATACTTGCAGTTCTCTTCAGGATATTGGTCCACTACCATCCTTTGAAAAGATCATCACCAAAGTGTTGTGCTGTGAAGCCAAGTTGGGAGTGTGTCTGAAAATCTGTATGTATTTGCCTTCTATGTGTTTGCCTATTTGTTACCCATCTAGGAATTGGTTCTCCGAGCTCGGGGGTGGCTACCAGTTAGCCTAGGTTGGGAGGTGACCACTCCGTGGTCATATTTGTGTTTCTATTATGCAGGAAAGTTAGGAGAAGAGAATAGGAACCATGAAAAGATACAGAAGATTATTGTTGAAGATACTTAAATCTATTTGCAAATATTTGTTTTTATTTTTGATTCAGAAGTATGCCCTCATTCATAGAAATGAGAGGCAAGTTGTAATTCTTGAAAATACTCTTGAGGTTTATTTTTGTAGCTAAACAAAGAAACATCCTGTAAAATTTGCAGAATATCTTGGAGTTGTAAAAAAAAAAAGCTTGTTTTATTTCTACTTCTGTTTTTGTTTCAGAAAAAGAAAAGCCTCCTTGAGTTGCATGCAAAAGCTTCTTTTGTATTATGGAAAAATTAGTTTTCAAATAAATTTTATCTATATTCTACTTGTTGAAAAGTATGAGTTATTTTGCTAAAAGATCCTAAGTATTTAAAAGAATAAGGGTGTTTTAAGTAATTGTTTTATTAGTGGAAAAATCAATGAATGTGTTTTATTCAGAATAGTATGATGTATTTTAAGAAAAAAAATGTGTTAGAATAAAAGTTTAGCAAAAGATCTACTTCAATTTCTTTTATCAGCAATTAAAATAAATAAATAAAAGAGCCTAAGTTATATATCAATTATATATATATATATATATATATATATATATATATATATATATATATATAAACATTTATTTGTGCACATGAAATTTTGATTTACATAATGCTTTCCCTTTGTTATCTTGTTTAAAATTTTGTATGTAAATCTTATAAAAAAAATAAATATATTTTTATATATATTCACCCTTAAAACTTTTATATATATAAATTTATATAAATATAAATATATATATATATATAAATATATATATATATATATATATATTTATATATAATATAATTTAAAAAAAAAAAACTAAAAAAAAAAAAAAATGAATTTTGGGATCCACGCAGACCCCACTGTGTGTACACATAGTGCGGGCCGCACGGCGCCCACTGTGTGCACACACGGTGTGAGTTGCTTCGGCTCCCACTATGTGGACACATAGTGGTCGGTCGTGGCCGCCACTGTGTAGACACACAGTGGTGCGAGCCGCAAGCGGCGCCCACTGTGTGGACACACAGTGGTGCGAGCCGCAAGCGACGCCCACTGTGTGGACACACAGTGGCGCCGCGCCGCCACTGTGCGTTCACATAGTGGCGCCCACGGCCTTCGCCTTCTTCAAACCTTGCATAAAAAAATCGCCGCTGCCGTTGTTCGGCCCTGTGGAATTTTTGGTGGTGATAAAAAAATAAAGAGATTAAAACCCTAGCCCGGGTAGAGCTAGGGTAAATGAAATAAAATTTACATGATAGTTTAGAGTTGTTAATATATTTATAAAAAAAAATAGAACCCTAATTAGGGTTGGAAAAATATTGATTATTATTTTGGAAAGTTATGTTTGTTTTAAAAGAATTAAAATATGTATATATATATATATAATTCTGGTTATATTTTGGAGTAAGTATTTAATTTTATATATATATATATATATATAAAATTCTGGTTATATTTTGGAGTAAGTATTTAATTATATATATATATATATATATAAATAATATTCTGGTTATAATTTGGAGTAAGTAATTAATAGAGATTTAAATATTTAAATACCTCTGTATTGGTTTCTAATAGGTAGTAAAAGAAAAAAAAAAGAAATATACAAATTTATGAATAAAGCCTGGTCTTATAAATTTCAAATATTTTTAGCGTGTTAAATGCTTAATATTGCCCTAGTTAATTTAATTAGAACATTAAAATTTTAAAATGGTTGTTTAGACTATATAATATATTGGAGATTGAATTAATTTTCCTCTCCTATTTCTTTAGCGTGATTGATTTAATAAACTTAATGACTAGGTATCTCGTGGAGATAAAATGAAACCAGTTAGTTTTGCACAATTAGAATTAAACAAATTATCGATGCTTGGTTTGTTTCAGAATTAGCTCGAATATAATTATGAAAATTTCATTAACGCTTGTCGTGTGAGCGAACTTGATAATTAATTAGTATTTTTTTTAAAAAAAATCGTTTCGTTTTTGCCCTAAATTTTGGGCATGACATTTTGGTATCAGAGCGAGGTTTCCACTCTAGGAACCTTACTCACTTACGTTTCACCTTAGAACATTTAAAATTATTTTGTTAAATTGATTTTATCAGACTTTTGAATTTAATTGAATTGAATATTATTCTAAAAGAAATTAATAAATTAATTGTTTTGCCTTATTTTCCTCTTAGGATGCCACCGACGACGCGACAAGCTCGCAAGCGCGGACGGGGTCCTAGACGTGTGCGCATAGCACGCGAGGAGGTAGAGAGGGAGGCATCGGTTCCAGAGGAGAACCTAGGAGCACCTCCCGAATAGCCAAATGAACCTAACCAAGACCTCTTAGCAGCCATTCAGAATCTTATTGGCATAGTTTAGGAAAGGATCCCAGTAGAGAACCCTCAGGTTAGGAGTCATGACTCTGGGAGTCATAGATCTATTGATAAAGAATGAAGTAGGAGCCCAGCTCTGATTCCTGTAGAGAGTCAGGGTGGTAATGAGCTAGAGTCTGTGCATATGCCAGGACCACCTCCAGCAGTGGAACCGGTTTATTTTGAGAGAGCTCGTTGAAATCCAGGGGATCTCATCAGGGAGGTCATGTGCCTCTAACCACCATCCTTCGGAGGGTCTACAGATGGAGTAGAGGCCGAGGCATGGCTTCTGAGTCTTGAGAGGTGCTTTGCATTGCATTCTTATGAGAGCAACTTGAAAGCATGTGTTGCAGTTCATCTTCTAAGAGGGACAACCTCCACTTGGTGGAGACAGGAAGAGTACAAATGCGGATTAGTTCCTGATACTCTCACTTGGGAGATATTCATAGAGAGGTTCCGTGAGAGGTACCTATCAGAACACTTCAGGCAGCGTCGTATAGATGAATTTCATGATCTCCAACAAAAAGGCTTGTCAGTAACCCAGTATAAGAGTAAATTCTTTGAGTTGTTGCCTTATGTAGATTATCTAAAGGATGAGAAACTTCTTGTAAACCGCTTCATCAGGGGATTAAATGCCGGTATAGCCGGGCCTGTTAGGATGTCCGCCCCAGAGAGCCTTCAGGTTGCTGTAAAGAAGGCACTGATTGCCGAAGAAATTCAGGTTAGACCACAGGACAATAGGGATCGGTTTCAGAACCGAAATCCCGCACCTCAGACTTATGGATTCTAGAAACCACATTGGAAAGGGAACAACCAAAATTCTCAGGGGTTCTCCAAACCCCCTCCTCCACAACAGACACCACAAAACTAGAGGCAGAAGCCTCCACAGTATCAGCAGGGCTCCAAGCCTAAGCAGTGGCAGACTCAGAGAAAGAAACGTGATCAGAGAGCACAGGGGCAGTACACACAGTCGACGGGGACTCAGCAGTCCTCCAGGGGTGGGTACAGTGGATCCAGTAGGACAGGAGGTCAGGCATTCTTTAGGCCTCAGGGTGCCCAGTTCCAGGCAAAGGGTGCTTGCTTTATGTGTGGAGCCATGGGGCATATGGCGAGGGATTGCCCTCAGGGACAGGTAGCAGGGAGTCAGCGGATGGCCACTTCAGAGCCGACAGTTGGTGATATGGGCAGGTCCCATAGAGTATTCGCAGTGGTTGACAACCGCCAAGCTGAGCATCAGGCCATGGTTATCAAATCTATAGGTATAATCAAAGGTAACAATGTATCTATTTTGTTTGATTCGGGAGCTACTGACTCCTTTATATCTCCATTGGTTGTGGAGCGTTGCGGGCTAGTGGCAACTAGACAGGGTGTCAGTTGGGAAGTGGAATTAGCTTCAGGGGCTAGAGTGTCAGTGGAATCAGATGTTAGGGCATGTCAGCTGCAGATTGGCAAGACCACCACTTTATTAGACCTTAGAGTGACTCCACTTGGATCTTACAGAATCGTACTTGGCATGGATTGGCTTTATGCTCACAGGGCCAAGATGGATTGCCGCCTGAAAAAGATCGAGTGTGAGGATGATCATGGTTCGCCCATAGTTATCGCTGGGATTCAGAGGCGCGTGTCTCTTCGTATGATCTCCGCAATGCAACTTAAGCGGAGCATGCGAAAGGGATGTCAGCTTTTTGCTATCACTATCAGTGACAGAGAAGAAGAGGAGGAAAAAGAAACATCGCTCAATGACCATCCTATCCTTAAGGGATATTCAGATGTATTTCCTTCAGAGTTACCGGGAATGCCTCCCCGTAGAGAGATTGATTTTCATATAGACTTAGTACCAGGAGCCGAGCCAGTTTCCAGAGCACCTTACAGGATGACCACAAATGAGCTAAATGAACTTAAAATTCAGCTTGAGGAACTTCTTGAGAAGGGTCATATTCGTCCTAGCGTATCCCCTTGGGGTGCACCAGTCATCTTCGTTAAGAAGAAGGATGGATCTCTCTGATTATGTATGGATTATCGGCAGCTGAATAAAGTATCCATCAAGAACTGATATCCTTTGCCCAGAATTGATGATTTATTCGACCAGCTTCAGGGTGCCAAGGTCTTTTCCAAAATAGATCTGAAGTCAGGATACCATCAGTTGAGAATAGTGGAAAGTGATATCCACAAGACCGCATTTCGCACTAGATATGGTCACTATGAGTTTACTGTAGTCCCGTTTGGACTTACGAATGCACCAGCAGTTTTTATGAGCCTCATGAATGGGGTGTTTCGTACCTTTCTGGACCGTTTTGTTGTTGTGTTCCTCGATGATATACTGATATATTCTTGGAATGAGAAGGAGCATGAGGAGCACCTGAAATAGGTATTGCAGTGTTTGTGGGATAATCAGTGGTTTGGTAGCCTATCGAAGTGTGCTTTCTTTCGGTCTGAGGTTAAGTACCTTGGGCACGTTATTTCCGGTGATGGGATCTCAGTTGACCCATCAAAGATTAGGGCTATTATGGATTGGCCAGCGCCTACCAGTGTGACAGAGGTCAGGAGTTTCATGGGCTTAGTAGGGTATTACCGACGTTTCGTCGAGGGATTTTCCAGAGTCACACACCCTATTACTTCTCTTCAGCGTAAAGGGAAGAAATTTGAGTGGACAGAGAAGTGCGAGAAGGCCTTTCAAGAACTCAAGAAGGCACTTACTAGCGCTCCTATCCTTGTTGTACCAGATCCTTTAGCTGACTTCATGGTTTGTACAGATGCTTCTCTAGAGGGTTTAGGGGCAGTTCTTATGCAGGATGGTAGGGCCATAGCTTTCGAGTCTAGGAAACTTAAGACTCATGAACTTAATTATTCCACTCATGACCTTGAGCTCGCAGCAGTAGTGCATGCACTTGTGAGGTGGAGACACTTCCTTTTAGGACATCACTTCGAGTTGCATTCAGATCATTAGAGTCTTCAGTACATCTTCACTCAGCCGAACCTTAATGCCCGTCAGAGGAGATGGATGGAGTTCTTGTGCGAATATGATTTTAACGTTAGCTACATCAAAGGTAGGGAAAATGTAGTTGCAGATGCCTTGAGTAGGAGACGTCATGAGGTTTACACCATATCCATGGGCACAGACTTGAGAGACTGTATACTTCGGCACTTGTCAGAGGATGGATGGTATGCAGAGGTTTGTCAGGTATTACGTTCTCAGGGTACTCTAGAAGGGAAATATGTGGATTATTCTTTGGAGTCCGATGGACTATTACGCCACAGAGGGCGTATTTATGTACCTTCCTCCGAAGGGTTGCGAGAGTTCATTGTCACGGAAGCTCATAGAGCTCCTTATGCAGCGCATCCCGAGGTTAAGAAGTTGCATGCTGACTTGAGGCAGTTGTATCATTGGCCGGGAATGCGGCAGCTCATTGCTGAGATAGTAGCTCGATGCCTCAAGTGTCAGAGGGTAAAGGCGGAGCACCACCATCCAGGAGGGTTGCTTCAGTCTCATGCTATACCAGAGTGGAAGTGGGATACTATATCCATGGATTTCATCATTGGTCTTCCTATGTCTTCTTGTCGCCATGATGCTATCTTGGTGACAGTTGACAAGTTGACCAAAGTAGCTCACTTTTCACCAGTCCGTACTACATTCACAGCTCCAGCAGTAGCACAGGTGTTCTTGCGAGACATTGTTAGACTTCATGGCGTGCCCCACAAGATTATATCTGACAGGGATTCTCTTTTCACTTCTTCCTTTTGGAAGTCATTACAGGCAGCTATGGGCACTAAGCTCAATTTCAGTACAGCCTATCACCCGGAGACAGATGGTCAGACAGAGAGGGTCAATCAGGTGTTAGAGGATGTGCTTCGCATGTACGTCATGGATCATCAGACCCGGTGGGAGGAGTATCTTCCCTTAGTGGAGTTTGCCTGTAACAATGGGCATCACACTTCTTTGGGGATGCCACCCTATCAGGCACTATACGACAGGCCTTGCAGGACGCCCTTGAGTTTGGATCGCATAGAGGATAGAGTTGCTATTGGTCCTGAGTTAGTTCGGGATATGGAACAGCAGGTGGATTTGATTAGGCAGCGTCTCAGAGAGGCTCAGGATAGACAAAAGAAATATGCCGATGCAAAGAGGATAGATCGTAGCTACTTGGTTGGAGACAGAGTTTTCTTGAGAGTGCGACCGCATAAGAGTCCAATCCGTTACGGAAAGGGTTCTAAGCTCGCACCTCGCTTTGTAGGACCTTTTGAGATTCTGGAGAGGATAGGCCCAGTTGCCTACCATTTAGCTTTGCCACCTAGCCTGTCACGCATCCACGATGTGTTTCATGTTTCAGTTTTGAGAAAGTATATCTATGATGAGTCTCAAATTTTAGATTGGGATGCCTTGCAGGTGGAGTCGGACGGGCAGCTAGCTTTGGAGCCCATTCGCATTTTGGCACATCGGACATTGGCCCTTCGAGGTCGAGAGCTGGACCAGGTTAGGGTCCAGTGGGATTGTTATGATGAGGTTACAACTTCATGGGAGGACGTAGCACGTATGAGATCAGAGTACCCCCACCTCTTTGATGAACTCCAGGAGGAAGTTCATGCCTAGAGGGGGAGGATGTGAGGCCTCACCTCGACTCAGTCTGACATTCAGTGGATTTTATATTTAGACTATTATGGATACTTTATTTTGATGCATTTTGAGTTTTAGAACTTACATGATTTCAGGATTTGGATAACATTGCTATGATTTGATGATTTTACTTATATGCCTTATGAGATAGAACACTACTTGATTGTTAGATAAGATGATATTGCAATGATAGATGTCGTTATTTAATTTGCAGGACTTTTCTATGATAATAGAACTATGATGTATGGTTAAGTTTATGTGAATTGGGATGAAATTGTTTATGAGAACTTTGCTTGATAAAAGATGTATATAATCTGTGCAGATGAAAATTGTATGCAAGTGATGATGTGTATTGGTATTCTTTTGAATTATATTATATGTGGATATTTGAAAGTACTAATGTGTAAATTGAGATGCGTAGGAAATTTACCATGTGACCATGGAAAATTACGGAGAACCAAACCTAGACTTATGTATGTTCGTAAGCCAGGGGTTGTCTATTTGGAGAGACAACACCCCGTTTGTGTTGTATTTTATTCGTAACAGTATATGCTGCATGGGTGTTAAGTGTTATTTAAATTTAATGTGTAAAACCACAAGAGACAATTTCATGTTTTATTTTGTAAAAGTGTTTTATTTGTGTCACTTGACACATGTGTGGATTTAAATTTAAATGTTTTATTTGGTCTCTTGGTGGGAAAGTGTTTAATTATAGTTCTTCTTAAATAAAATAATGTGTTGTCATAAATACTTTGGGAATATAATATTTGGGGTGGTCAACATATGTTTGACCCGAAAATAAACTTCAGAGGGGTTTAAAATGGGTTAAATGAACACCTAGGGGTAGTTTAATAGGGTTTCCTAAAGCCCATAAGGTATACCTAGGGGTTAGGGGTAATTTTAGGCAAGTTTCTACTTTTTAATGATCTTTTTAACGCTTTAAAAATTGGCTTTTTTGAGTTGTGCGAAAATTGAAAATTAGAAGTTTAAATCTAATTAAGATTTTTCCTTTTGGAATGAGAGTCTTTTTGCATTTTGCTTTTCTTTCCTTTTTGGTTTCTTGAAACTTGTGAGAACTCAGAGAATGAGCTTCTTAAGCAAGATTTTAGGGAATTGGAGGGTAATCACCCACTCTCCATTTTTGGAGACAAGAGAAATTTTGAAAAGAAAATAATAGGATGGAATAGAAAAATTGACTAAGGGTAGAAGGAAAAAGATTCGTAGATTGGGCAGCTCTTCCTCAAATATCATAATACCTTTGGGCAGATTAAGGGTGGTTTCAATTATTCATTATAATGTCTTCTTCTTGCTTATGTCTGGAAGTATATTGGTGTAAGAAATCTATGTTCTTGAATGTTTTCTTTGAAATTCATTTGGTATTTTTGCATTATGATTTGTTTGTGTTTTGGGAGTTTTCTCAAGACCTCTTACTCTTGGGAGAGAAGAGGATCTTGTGGGTGGTAGCAGTGACAACCCTCGAGTGAGAGACTCTCTTTTGAGAGCGATCACAAGGGATCTTTGTGTGACCCTTGCTGCATGGCCTGTTTGTGCAATGGGGGTCATAAGGAGGGAAATAAGGCTAGAATGCCTTTGGGGGGCATAAGGAATAAGGGGTTGAGATTTTTGATATAATTATTGTGCCATGAGGTGGCTTCTTGTTTATTTCATACTTGCAGTTCTCCTCAGGGTATTGGTCCACTACCACCCTTTGAAAAGATCATCACCAAAGTGTGGTGCTGTGAAGCCAAGTTGCGAGTGTGTCTGAAAATCTGTATGTATTTGCCTTCTATGTGTTTGCCTGTTTGTTACCCTTCTAGGAATTGGTTCTCCGAGCTCGGAGGTGGCTACTAGTTAGCCTAGGCTGGGAGGTGAGCACTTCGTGGTCATATTTGTGTTTCTATTATGCAGGAAAGTCAGGAGAAGAGAATAGGAACCATGAAAACATACAGAAGATTATTTTTGAAGATACTTAAATCCATTTGCAAATATTTGTTTTTATTTTTGATTCAGAAGTATGCCCTCATTCATAGAAATGAGAGGCAAGTTGTAATTCTTGAAAATACTCTTGAGGTTTATTGATGTAGCTAAACAAAGAAACATCCTATAAAATTTGCAGAATATCTTGGAGTTGTAAAAAAAAAAAAGCTTGTTTTATTTCTACTTCTGTTTTTGTTCCAGAAAAAGAAAAGCCTCCTTGAGTTGCATGCAAAAGCTTCTTTTGTATTATGGAAAAATTAATTTTCAAATAAATTTTATCTATATTCTACTTGTTGAAAAGTATGAGTTATATTGCTGAAAGATCCTAAGTATTTAAAAGAATAAGGGTGTTTTAAGTAATTGTTTTATTAGTGGAAAAATCAATGAATGTGTTTTATTCAGAATAGTATGATGTATTTTAAGAAAAAAAATGTGTTAGAATAAAAGTTTAGCAAAAGATCTACTTCAATTTCTTTTATCAGCAATTAAAATAAATAAATAAAAGAGCCTAAGTTATATATCAATTATATATATATATATATATATATATATATACACACACATAAACATTTATTTGTGCACATGAAATTTTGATTTACATAATGCTTTCCCTTTGTTATCTTGTTTAAAATTTTGTATGTAAATCTTATAAAAAAAAATATATATTTTTATATATATTCACCCTTAAAACTTTTATATATATAAATTTATATAATTATAAATATATATATATATATATATAAATATATATATATATATATATATATATAAATATATATATATGTATATATATATAAATATATATATATTTATATATAATATAATTTAAAAAAAAAATAAAAAAAAAGGAATTTTGGGATCCACGCAGACCCCACTGTGTGTACACACAGTGCGGGCCACGCGACGCCCACTGTGTGCACACACAGTGCGAGCCGCTTCGGCTCCCACTGTGTGGACACACAGTGGTGCAAGCCGCAAGCGACGCCCACTGTGTGGACACACAGTGGTGCCGCGCCGCCATTGTGCGTTCACATAGTGGCACCCACGGCCTTCACCTTCTTCAAACCCTGCATAAAAAAATGGCCGCCGCCGTTGTTCAGCCCTGTGGAATTTTTGGTGGCGATAAAAAAATAAAGAGATTAAAACCCTAGCCCGGGTAGGGCTAGGGTAAATGAAATAAAATTTACATGATAGTTTAGAGTTGTAAATATATTAATAAAAAAAATAGAACCCTAATTAGGGTTGGAAAAATATTGATTATTATTTTGGAAAGTTATGTTTGTTTTAAAAGAATTAAAATATGTAAATATAAATATATATATATATATATATAATTCTGGTTATATTTTGGAGTAAGTATTTAATTATATATATATATATATATATATATATATTCTGGTTATAATTTGGAGTAAGTAATTAATAGAGATTTAAATATTTAAATACCTCTGTATTGGTTTCTAATAGGTAGTAAAAGAAAAAAAAAGAAATATACAAATTTATGAATAAAGCCTGGTCTTATAAATTTCAAATGTTTTTAGCGAGTTAAATGCTTAATATTGCCCTAGTTAATTTAATTAGAGCATTAAAATTTTAAAATGGTTGTTTAGACTATATAGTCATATTGGAGATTGAATTAATTTTCCTCTCCTATTTCTTTAGCGTGATTGATTTAATAAACTTAATGACTAAGTATCTCGTGGAGATAAAATGAAACCAGTTAGTTTTCCGCAATTAGAATTAAACAAATTATCGATGCTTGGTTCGTTTCAAAATTAGCTCGAATATAATTATGGAAATTTCATTAACGCTTGTCGTGTGAGCGAACTTGATAATTAATTAGTATTTAAAAAAAAAAAAATCTTTCCGTTTTTGCCCTAAATTTTGGGCATGACAAAATATGAGTATAAGTATTATGAACAAGCCAATTCCATCACCAAATTATACCAGAGTCTACCAGATCATGCTGGATCCAAGTTAACTAGAAACCACGCAACCTACCAGGACTAGAAGGGTGTCAGTAAAGCATCCAAACAACTAGTGTTGACATCAATGAAAAAATATCAATGCAACACATAATCAATTCCACCAAATGGCCAACAATATCCCCCTTTGGCATTGATGGCAACACTAGATGTGAAAAACATCTAAGTACCAAGAAATGCCAAATGAGTCTCCCCCTATGGAAAACAATCAACAATCTCCTACATATAGCTTTGAGTATCAATATCTCTCCTTTGAATAATATCTCTATAAAAGATCTGAATTTATTTTTCACATCACTATCTCTCCCCCTTTGACATCAATGCCAGAAAGCTGACAAAAATATCAAAGCAAAAGCATAAGCCTTTGAATCTCAAAGATGACTACTCCCCCTTGTTAGAATCAATGACATTCCCAAAGACACTGAGAGGGGGGGGGGGGTGAATCAATGTCTAACCAGTTAGCAAAATATTTATACTTATTAAGAATTTTGCTTCTCAAAATAGTATACTGGTAAATAAGAATTAATGCAGCAAATAAGAATAACAGAGACAACATTGGGAACACACCATAACACAAGATATTTAAGGAGAAAACCCGGTCTCGAAAAAACCTCGATGAGATTTGTGACCCACAATATTCACTCACTGGCCAATGAATAAATATTACTTACAACGAGGGGCCTGCACATGCAGGAAGGCTAGTAGCCTAGAGCTCACTACTCAACTACAAAATGAAAGTCTCACTGACTTACAAAATGGATTATCAAAATCCAATATAATGTACTGCTTCAAATCAACATCAACTATTCCAGGTTCAGTACCAATTTAAGCTCAGTCTATAATTGAAACCTTCACTGTCAACTATATCACCTTATACAAAATTGCCTTATGCTTCTCATCTATCTTTTACCTCACAAATCAAAATAATCTATAAGATCTCATACATATATGGGTCTTTTACAATATGCCATGTCGGCTTTTACAAGAGATAATTACATTATAAAACAATAAACAAAAGTTTATTCCATGTCGGCTTGAATGCCGGTATGCATTGTTGTTGTTGCCGATGAAGTGCTTGCCGGTGTATGTAGAAGTCTATTGCTAGTGTCAGTGACTACCCGTGGGTTGCTAGATGATTGCTAGTCGGTTGCCATCAATGACAACATCAACTATTCTCATAAGAGTGTATAATTCGAACAATCTCCCCCTTTGGCATTGATGACGACACTCATGAGAAAAATCCAAAAAATATTTCCAAAAAGATGTGCTCCCCTTAAGCAAATGATCTCCTCTGTATAAGTATTTTTCTCTCCACTACTCCCCCTTTGACATCAATGACAAAGTTTGTCAAAAATAGTCAAACGAGTGCAAAAATTTCACCTCAAAGTCTGTAACTGGTTGGTTACAATCTGAAAAATATCTGCCAAAACTAGATTTAGACTCTGCATAAACCTTTTGTTGTTATTCAAGGTTGCCTTAGTCTGTTGGATCATGTCAGTGAGATAGTGCATGTGTTCTTCCGGTGATCGCTCTCCTTGAAGTAATGCCTTAGATATTTCAATTCTCTGAGAGATAAGATTATCCAACTTGGGACCAAGTTTATTTTTAAGTTCTCGGGCATTTAACCTTATCCTTGCCTTCTCTTTTTCAAGTTTCTCTAATTTCTCCTCAAAACCTGCCATTTCCTGCTCAAAAATTGGTATATGTCCAGATGAACCAATTACATTATTAGCTATGTCATCTATTTCTTTCTATGTTTTACTGATCTCCTTATCTATGTATGCTGTCAAAAGGTGAGGTTTGCATGTTTCCTTATATAGCTCTTTGTACTCCAAAATTGTAGAGTTAAGTACCGGTAATAATGTATTCAGGTGGTCTGTACACTTCTTTGTGGTGTCTTCAAAGAATTTGTTTTTCTCTTTTTCAACTCTCTCCTTAATTGTGTCCTCATTCACCTTGTCAATAGTTATCACATTGTTAGCAATAAATTTGGGCAATGTATCCATTTTACCTAGAGAATCCTTAATATGATATATGTTACAATATGGTGCAATCAATTTAAGAACTGGTAAAGTGTTATCAATTGCCTTGTAGGCCAATGCATTGAAATCTGTTATCTTCTTGATTGAATCCAAAAGTACCTTTGTAACATTGGTAGGTCTGAATTCACTTGTAGATGTGCCGGATGTTTGACCAATTATCTTTATTACCTATGTGCTTCCATCAGGTATAACCACTTTGCTTGAATTTTCCTCTGGTGGATCACTTTGGGTTTGCATCACAACCTGTAAAGGTTTCTCAGACTGTTTTAATGTCTCAGTGTGTACTTCTGCCTCAGTTTGTTTTTCTAAAATTTCAACTATCGGTATCTCTGTCTCCGGTGGCCCCGTGCCAGCATCTTTACCTTCAGTAGGTTTTTCAATTTCTAACAGTTGCTTTGTTTGGCTTGGGATCTCAACTTCAATAGTTTCTACTAGTTTCTTTGCCATGTTACCACTGTCAACATTGTTTGCCTTAACCTCTAAATTATCCTTATCCACACCAATATTTACTTCCTGAGTATCCACATTCATGGTAAAGAATATCTCAGATTCAGGATTTGTGTCATCATGTGTAATACATTCAGTGTCAATAACCGGTGGATCTTCTAAATGTATTGGTGCATTATCCAAAGGTGGCAGTAGATTGTCAGTAATCTTGATGTTTGGAACTCCACCAATTTTTCCTTTGCCCTTGTCCTTGTCCTTCTGATACACTTTAAATGTCTTTTTAGGTTGGTTCATTTCCTCTTGTTTTTCCTTCTCCACAAAAAATATATCCCAATTATCTGCAATCTCATCTGCAATCTCTTTCACTCTTCCTTCCATTAAGCTTACTTGCCGGTGCCCACTGGCAAAAACAGATCGGTTAGCCTCAAAAATCAATTCATCAATTTCTTCTTTTAAATTAATAGGATGTACAACTAGAAGTTTTTCAATTTTTAGTTTCTTGTCTAATTCCATCATTGCTATCCTTTTTGCTTCCAATATTCTATAAAGTTCATTAGGTAAGTCATCCACAACTTCAATTAGAACCTTCTTATATATGTCCAAGTGTAAAATAATATTGTTCTCAATGATTTCCCTATCAGAATCATTAAATGTATTATACAGTTTGTGTACATTAGCCAAATTGTCGTCATCAGTTATTTCATTCAACAAATCATTCAAAGAAGGGGTAACTAATTGTTGTTTCTTCTTTGGTGTTAGTTTCTTGGGCGGTCCCCTTACTGCCTATTGCTTCTTTCTTAAAGTCCTTGTTTTCTTAGGTAAAGGAGAGGGTATTGGTGAAGGTTTTCTCTTCCTTCTTTCAACTCTTTTAAATTTTGTTGCCTTCTCATTGTCAGTTCCAGAAGATGTGTCAACTAATGAAATATGTGCCTTCGGTTGCAATCCTTCAAGCTCACTAGCCGATATGCCATTGATGTTCATGACATTTTCTTTGATTTCCTTTACTTTCTTAGAAGCATCTCTAATGAATTTTTCTCTTTTCTTTCTTTTCTTCAATAAATTTACATCAGTCTCAATAGTCTCAGCACTACCAAAGACCTCTTCTAATGGTTCTCTCAGTGATTCTAGTAAAGCTTTAGCATATGTTTCCAAAATAGTAAGATCTACTTCATATCCCATCTTGGTGACCCAGATAGTCCTAGGGAGTACTTCCTCCATCCAAGTCTCATTTCTTTTGATAACAAAACAAATTTCTTTATCATATTTATCTACTATACTATGTGTTAACCTTTCTCTAGCTCTCATTTTAGCTTGGAAAGTTTTGAAGTAATCTGTTATGTTGTTGTCTCTAGTAGTACCCATGTCGGTAAAAGCTTCCTATAGTTGTTTTCCTACTGGTATATCATAGCCAAAGTCTTTGGGTCCAGTACTAGGGATCTCTTTGGTGAAATATAGCATTAAACATACCAACAAATTTCCAAAATGGAATGTGCCTTTCTTATCTCCCTTAATCTTTTTCAAGTTGTCAATAAGCTCATTTTTTAACCATTTGCACACATCTATCACTACATTGTTGTTTACCATCTCATAAGCACTGTGTATACAGAGACTAGAAATAGAGTTGAGTTTGTTAGCATGTGTGGCCTTGTAACCTAGAACCATAATTACAAATATCAGATTGATGTCCTTAATATCATTTACTCTAAATGATCTATTGTCAGATGTTGCTCCAGTTAAGCTTATCACTTTGTTGTTGGGAATCTTCTTTGACTTATCAGGTCTGCTACCGATTGAGGGTAAACTAGTAACTTCACTAATTGCTTGTCGAGTTATCTTGCAAACAAAATCCAACCATAAGAATTCTACCAGTATAGAGATAGTTTCATCAATATTCTGATCTCTCTTCCTAATCCATTGTTTTGAAAATTCTTGCTTTACCTCATCTACCTTTTTTTGCCTTTCAAACTAGATCCTTTATTCTTTGCTGGTGAAGTCTTGCTTCTACAAAATTTAGCAATATGTCCAATTTTTTTACAAGCATAACAAGTCACATTATTCCTTTAAATAGCCTTTCCATATCCTATGTTGGTTTTGTGTTCTGCATTGATTAGATAGGTGTCCATATCTTCCACAAATATAACATTTCACATTCATTTTGCAGTTTTTTGACTTATGACCAACTTTGTTGCATTTGGAACATTGACCGGTGGTGCATTATTATTCGGATTGTTTCTAAATATACACTGATTTTCTCTATGACCATATTTGTTGCAATTGAAACATTTGCCATTAAACTTATAAGCATTAGGTTATCTTACCGGTTTGTTCTGATGTAGATTGTTTGCAGTACTAGTTTTTTCACCAACTTCAAATCCAAGTCCATTAGTATCTCCATTAGGTTTTTGACTTTTCAGCATGTCATCAAGCTCCTCTAAAATTTTCTTGAATTTGTCTTTGTGTTTATTTGCAGTAGCCAACTCATTTTCCAGAATTCTCATTTGTCTCATAAGCTTAGTTTTATCATGTTGCATGTGAATCATATCTGTCTTCAGCATATCATTTTCATGACTAAGTCTTAGATTTTCATTTCGAGCATCATTGAGTCTCCTAGTCAAGTCTTCTTCATTCTTCTTCCTGTCTTCAATATCTTTACATAACCTCATAGTCATATCTTGCATTTCAATCTTCATATTATTGTTTTCTTGTCTCAACTTATTTGAAAGTTCTCTAGGAGTTTCTTTTTCATCATCATCTTTCTGCATCTTCTCATGAAATTCTTTTATTTTATTTTGTGCTATAGCAAAGTTTTCCTAAAGTCCTTTAATGAATTCCTGTGCAGTCCTTAGATCATCTTCAAGTTTGATATTCTTTAATTTCTCTCATCATAATCTACAAGAGCTCCTTCCAATTGTTTTCTTAAGTTCTCCTTTTGTACCAGTGTCAGAATCTTCCTCAAGTTGTTAGGCTTTTGAAAATAGAGGACCAGGCTCTGAAAATAATTGTTAGAATCAATGACAGTCCCAAAGACACTGAGAGGTGGGGGGGGTGAATCACTGTCTAACTGGTTAGCAGAATATTTATACTTATTAAGAATTTTGCATCTCAAAACAGTATACCGGTAAATAAGAAATAATGCAACAAATAAGAATAACAGAGACAACATAGGGAACACACCATAACACAAGATATTTAATGAGGAAACCTGGTGTGGGAAAAACCTCAGTGGGATTTGTGACCCACAATATTCATTCACTGGCTAATGAATAAATATTACTTACAATGAGGGGCCTACACATATAGGAAGGCTAGCAGCCTAGAGCTCACTACTCAACTACAAAATGGAAGTCTCATTGACTTAAAAAATGGATTATCAAAATCCAATATAATGTACTACTTCAAATCAACATAAACTATGTCAGGTTCAGTACCGGTTTAAGCTTAGTCTATAACCAAAACCTTTGCTATCAACTATATCATCTTATACAAAATTACCTTATGCTTCTCATCTATCTTCTACCTCACATATCAAAATGACCTATAAGATCTCATACATATATGGGTCTTTTACAATATTCCATGTTGAATTTTACAAGAGATAATTGCATTATAAAACAATAAACAAAAGTTTATTCCATGTTGGCTTGAGTGCCGGTATGCATTGTTGCCTCTGCCGGTGAAGTGCCTGTTGGTGTATGTAGAAGTCTATTGCTGGTACCGGTGACTACCGGTGGGTTGCCAGATGATTGCTAGTTGGTTGCCATCAATGACAACATCAACTATTCTCATAAGAGTGTAGAATGCCAACACCTCTGAGCAGTAGCATCCCACATCAGTGCCAAAATCAATAGTATCTCTGATAATACATGTCAGACTGATGCATAACTACATCAATCAAGTTTCCGTCAGAGGGGCAAAAACCCCCAATCTGTCTCTCAAGTACTCAAATTATACCTTAGTTAAAGGTTTAGTGAAAATATCTGCAATCTATTCTTTAGTGTTCACATAAACTAGTTTAACTTCTTTTCCTTCCACCTTCTCCTTCAAAAAGTTATACTTGATAGATATGTGCTTTGTCTTAGAATGAAATACCAAATTCTTTGATATATCAATAGCAACAAAGTTATCACAGTGAATAACTACCAGTGCATCATATTCCACCTTTATATCATTGAACATTTTCTTCATCCATAAAACTTGTGTACAATTAGTAGAAGGAACAACATACTCAGCTTCAAGAGTAGATAAAGAAGTACATGATTGTTTTTTTCTGATCCATGAAACCAACTTCTTTCCAAGAAAGAAAGCTCCACTGGAAGTACTTTTTTGGTAATCAACATCTCCAGCCCAATCATCATCTATATATGCATATACAGTAAAGTTATCATCCTTAGGGTACCACAAGCCATATTCTGATGTACCTTGCAATAATCTAAAAATCCTTTTCACCACCATCTCATGATTTTCTCTAGGATCACTCTGAAATCTTGAAATAATACAAACAACATTCATAATGTCAAGCCTAGTCTGAGTTAAATAAAGTAGACCTCTAGTCATAGATTTGTATCTTGTAGGATTTACTGGTGCAAAACCAACTTTTCTTGTCAACTTGTCACTTGTAACCATAAGTGTACTTACCGGTTTAGAATCTCCCATACCAAATTTCTTCAACAATTCCTTAGCATATTTAGTTTGATAGATAAAAATACCTTTGTCAGTCTGAGTAAACTGCAAACCTAAGAAAAATTTCATCTCACCAATCATAGACATCTCAAATTCTATGCATAATTTTGTAGGTCCTGGGGACAACTAAGAGGGGGGAGGGGGTGAATCAGTTGTCTAATAAATTCAAACCAAAATCTTATTAACCAACTTATTGCTTAATACTGGTAAGACAGTTAATTGTGCCGGTAAACAATGTTAACAGGAAATGTTGTATCGGTAAGAATTAATGCATGAAACATAAGCACAAAGTCAACCATAACACATGACACAAATATTTGTACATGGAAATCCTGTAAGGGGAAAAACCATGGTGGGAAACCTTACCCACAATCAGATGATACTACTGTAGATAGTAAGTGTACAAGAGGGGTCTGCACATGCAGAAAGGCCAACAACCTAGAGCTCATTGCTCAAACACAAATGGGAGTCACACTGACTACAGTTGGATGGTTAAATCCAATGAGAATGTACTACACAAAATAGCATCTTCATATGCTGGATTCAGTACCGGTGTAATGCTGATATGCTTCTACAAAAACCTAGCTTCACCTTCAAATGATGTCTTCGTGTATACCTCTGCTTAATCTCGCATATACCCTTCCTTAAATCTTTTTCGCATTCCACATTTGATCTTACAAATAAGATCTTACATTTATACCATACCCTAAGACCAATTTTAGTAGGTCGGCTCTACAAGATATTACAATAAAACATTTTACAAATAATACAATATCCGATGCAATAACCGATTGAACATGTCGGCTTAATGCATTTACAACAACAATAAATCATTTGCATAGCGTGAAATGCTGATCTGGAAAAGATAGACCTGCCGGTGTGACCCTAGATAACCTTGACCTATTTGCCGGTAAAGGCAAATATGCAAATAAGAATATACCAATGATATTACTTCAAGGAAAAGTGTCCACATGATGTCTTTGACATTACCAAGTGTCTTCCAAGTCATTGCATGTACCGGTGTACATTATATCCTACCGGTTAACTATATACCGGTGATTGTTGACCAGTTTACTGATTGCCAGTGAATGTTGTTGGATCTCCAAAGTAGGTGTATTTAGCAGGTGTTGACATCAATGACAAAACCATACCAAAATACCAACAATCTCCCCCTTTGGAATTGATGGCAACACAAGATGGAAAAACCATCAAAGTGCCAAAATAGAAATGCCAAGTACAAAAACCAGTTCTCCCCTTGGGAGTAATATGTGTTTATACAAAGATTTATTTACAATACCAATCTCTCATACCAATCTCTCCTAAAAAAGATAATGCATTTTTCCATATATCTCTCCCCCTTTGACATCAAATGCCAAAGTCACAAAAAGGTCAAGTTCATACAAAATACCAATCAATTCAATATACCAACTACTCCCCCTGAGAAGTAGCTTTCTCATCAAATACCGGAATAAAAGATTTTTCCATTTAATGCTGTCGGTTGATGACAATCATCAACTGTCTAAGTCTCTACCGGTGAAGGTAAGACTCTGAGCTGATCTCTGAGATACTCAAAAGTTTCCTTAGGCAAAGGTTTTGTAAAAATATCTGCAAGCTGTTCTTTAGTATTCACATAAACTAGTTTTATTTCCTTTTCTTCAACTTTTTCCCTTAGAAAATTCAGTTTGATAGAAACATGTTTTGTTTTAGAATGTAATACTGGATTCTTAGGTATATCAATTGCTGCAATGTTATCACAATATATGGTAATAGGTTCCTTGCATTTTACCTTTATGTCTTTCAACATTTGCTTAAGCCAAAGTACCTGTGTATAGTTTGTTGCTGCTACAACATATTCTGATTCTATTGTTGATAAAGATGTACAACTCTATTTCTTTCTTAACCAAGAAACTAATCTCTTTCCAAGAAAGAATGCTCCTCCAGTGGTGCTCTTTCTATCATCCACATCTCCTGCCCAATTTGCATCTGTGTATGCATATAGATCAAAATTTTCATTTTTAGGATACCATAATCCAAGACTTGATGTGCCTTGTAAGTATCAGAAAATCCTTTTTACTACTAATTCATGATTTTCCTTGGGATTACTCTGAAATCTAGAAACTATACATACTGCATTCATAATATCAGGTCTAGTTTGTGTCAAATACAGTAAACCTCCTATCATAGATTTGTATCTAGTTGGATTAACAGGTGTAGATTCATCCCTTTGAGATAATTTGTCATTTGTAGTCATAGGTGTGCTTACCAGTTCAGAGTTCTCCATCCCAAATTTCTTGAGTAGTTCTTTCAAGTACTTAGATTGACTCAAAAATATGCCTTTATCAGTCTGTAAAATCTGCAATCCTAAAAATAATTTTATTTCTCCAATCATAGACATTTCAAATTCATGCTGCATTTTAAGAGAAAATTCTTTGCATAATCCATCTTCTCCTCCAAAGATTATATCATCAACAAATACTTCCATAATCAAAATGTCATCATTAGTTACTTTGTAATATAAATTGCTATCTGCATTTCCTTTAGTAAAACCGATTTTTAAGAGATACTCATCCAATCTTGCATACCAGGTTCTTGGAGCTTGTTTTAGTTCATACAGAGCTTTTCTTAATCTGTAAACCATATCATTGTTATCTATCAAACAAAATCCATCAGGTTGTTCAATATAAACTTCTTCTTCAAGATCTCCATTCAAAAATGCACATTTAATATCCATTTGATAAACTTTGTAATCCTTGTGAGCTGCAAAGGCTAAGAATAATCTAACTACTTCAATTCTGGCTACCAGTGCAAAGGTTTCATTGTAATCAACTCCTTCCTTCTAAGAATATCCCTTACACACTAGTCTTGCTTTATTCCTGACAACTTTACCATCTTCATTGAGTTTTTTTCTAAATACCCATTTGGTTCCAATTACATTTTTATTTTTAGGCCAAGGAACTAATGTCCAAGTATTATTTTTCTCAATTTGTCCTAATTCTTCTTCCATAGCTTCAATCCAAAATTTATCTTCACATGCCTCATTGATAGATAATGGTTCAATTTGAGAAATAAGACATACCTCTTCATTTGCCAATCTTCCTCTTGTCATGACTCCTTTAAATTTGCTTCCAATTATCTGATCTTCAGAATGATTCAGTCTTACATACCGGGGTGTCTTAGTCTGTTGTTGTTCTTCAATTACTATGGTATCCTTTGATGATACCAGAGTAACTAGGTCATCATTCTGTACCAGTGGATTTACTATTGGTTCATTTGTCATAATTTTTGTTACCGGTTAAGAGTCTATATACCTTGAAGTTCCTCTGAATTGTTCATCAATCTTTACATTTGTACTCTCAACAATTTTTTGTAATCTTTTATTAAAACATCTATAAGCTTTACTCTTAGATGAATAACCAAGAAATATTCCTTCATCACTTCTAGGATCAAACTTTCCAATATACTCATCTCTTCTAATATAATATTTACTTTCAAAAATTCTGAAATACTTAAGAGTAGGAGTATTACCAAACCATAGTTCATGAGGGGTCTTACCGGTTTCACCTTTGATGTGAACTTTGTTGAATTTATAGACAACAGTGCTTATTGCCTCTCTCCAGTACACATGTGGTAGATTTTCTTCTGATAACATACTTCTTGCTGCATCCAAAATAGTTCTATTTTTCCTTTCAACAACTCCATTCTGTTGTGGTGTCCGAGGTGCTGATAATTGTCTTTTGATTCCATTCACTTCACAGAATGTATTAAAATCTCTAGATGTGAATTCTCCTCCTTGATCTGATCTTAAACATTTAATTTTCTTACCAGTTTCATTTTCAACCATTGCTTTGAATAGTTTGAACTTCCCAAGTGCTTCTGACTTTTCTCTGAGAAAAGTAACCCAACACATTCTAGAATAATCATCAATAATTAGCATGAAATATCTATCACCTTGTAAGCTTTTAGTTCTAGCCGGACCACATAAATCAGTGTGAATTAAATCAAGAGCATTATTGGATTTTTCTGGAATACTTTTGAAACTAGCTCTAACCTGTTTTCCAAACTGACATTCCTTGCAAATTGTATTATGAGGTTTCACAATGTTAGGTAGATCTCTAACTGCCTTAGAAGTACTGATTTTTACCATGCAATCAAAATTTACATGACATAGTCTTTTATGCCATAGCCAACTTTCATCTATATGAGCAATTAAGCATGCCTTTTCACTGTTATTCAAATGAAAGATATTACCTCTAGTCTGATTACCGGTTGCAATTTCCAAACCAGTTCTATTCATGATTTTGCATTTTCCATTTTTAAATTGTAATTGAAAACCTTTCTCAACCAATTGACCAACACTTAAAAGATTATGTTTTAATCCTTCAACATAGTAAACATTGTCAATGTTATGTTTACCATCAAGAGATATTGAGCCCTTACCTTTGATTGAATAGGCTTTGTCATCTCCGAATCTTACTAAACCTCCATTGTATTCTTGAAAGTTCAAGAATTTGCCTTTGTCTCCAATCATGTGATGTGAGCATCCTGAGTCAATAATCCATTCATCCTTTGATTCAACTTTAGCTGCTAGGGCTTGTTCTACCAGTGGAGCAATAGGTACCAGTTGATCTTCTATTATAGCAACAAAGACCCATCCATTGTCCGCTGGATCCTCATCAGAATCATCAGTCACACCTTCATCAACAATGTAATAGGATTTATCTTTGTTTTTCTTAAATCTGTATCTCTGATATTCAGGATTAGGTTTGTATGTCCTTCTAGCTTCTTCTCTTAGTCTAGCATGTCTATCAAGGCATCTTGAAGCCATATGATCAATCTTATTGCAATTGAAACATTTAAAGGGTGCTTTACCTTCATACTTACTTCCAATTGGACCTTTTGGCATTTTTCTTGCAAATACTGCTTCAAGTTCTTCAAGCTCTTCATTCTCTTTTCTAGTTTCTTCAAGTTCTCTTGCATAAAAGGCTCTCCAGTCTAATTTGTCAAAAGATGGAGCAGATGATGTTGATGCTTTGAAGGCCAAATCAGTTTTTATAGCAACAAGACCAAATTCCTCTATTTCAAAAGCTGAAAGTTTTCCAATCAATGTATCCCTAGTTACTGATGTATTAGGCATTGTTCTCAGCTCATTAATAGTAGTAACCTTCATTTTATATGCCGGTGGCAAACCTCTTAAGATTTTTGAAACTATCTCATCTTCACTCAAGGTTCCTCCACAACATTTGATACCTAAAACAATTTCATTTACTCTTTCCATAAAGGCATAAATTCTTTCATCTTCTTCCATTTTCAGATGTTCATACTTGACTCAGAAGCTTTCAAGTTTTGCAATTTTGACTATGGAATCCCCTTCATTCAGTGTTTCCAAATGATCCCAAATAGCTTTTGCAGTAGATCTATCTGATAATCCCATGATTTGTTGATCTGATAATGCGCTCAAAAGTGCTTCTCTTGCTTTGCAATCATTTTCTTCATCTTTACCTAGAGTAATAGGAGCAGGCTGACCAACTACAACAACAGTATAACCATTCTTAGTAACTTCCCAGATGTATTTACCAATGCAATTCAGATGTGTCTCCATTCTGATTTTCCATATTCCATAGTTGGTTCCATCAAGTTTTGGACTATCCTTCCTGAAATAATTAGTAGACATTGGATCTCCTCAAGTTGTTAAACTTTTGCAAAAAGAGGACTAAGCTCTAATACCAATTGTAGGTCTTGGGGACAACTGAGAGGGGGGGGTGAATCAGTTGTCTAATAAATTCAAACCAAAATCTTATTAACCAACTTATTGCTTAATACTGGTAAGACAGTTAATTGTGCTGGTAAACAATGTTAACAGGAAATGTTGTACCGGTAAGAATTAATGCATGAAACATAAGCACAAAGTCAACCATAACACATGACACAAATATTTGTACGTGGAAACCCTATAAGGGGAAAAACCATGGTGGGAAACCTTACCCACAATCAGATGATACTACTGCAGATAGTAAGTGTACAAGAGGGGTCTGCACATGCAGAAAGGCCAATAGCCTAGAGCTCACTGCTCAAACACAAATGGGAGTCACACTGACTACAGTTGGATGGCTAAATCCAATGAGAATGTACTGCACAAAATAACATCTTCATATGCTAGATTCAGTACCGGTGTAATGCTGATATGCTTCTACAAAAACCTAGCTTCACTTTCAAATGATGTCTTTGTGTATACCTCTGCTTAATCTCACATATACCCTTCCTTCAATCTTTTTCGCATTCCACATTTGATCTTACAAATAAGATATTACTTTTATACCATACCCTAAGACCAATTTTAGTAGGTCGGCTCTACAAGATATTACAATAAAACATTTTACAAATAATACAATATTCGATGCAATAACCGATTGAACATGTCGGCTTAATGCATTTACAACAATAATAAATCATCTCCATAGTGTGCCATGCTGATCTGGAAAAGATTGACTTGCTGATGTGACCCTAGATAACCTGGACCTATTTGCTGGTAAAGGCAAATATGCAAATAAGAATATACCAATGATATTACTTCAAGGAAAAGTGTCCACATGATGTCTTCGACATTACCAAGTGTCTTCCATGTCATTGCATGTACCGGTGTACATTATATCCTGCCGGTTAACTATATACTGGTGATTATTCAACAATTTACTGATTGCCAGTGAATGTTGCTGGATCTCCAAAGTAGGTGTATTTAGCAAGTGTTGACATCAATGACAAAACCATACCAAAATACCAACAAATTTATCTTCACCTCCAAAAATAATGTCATCAACAAATACTTCAACAATCAATATATCATCTTCAGTGATTTTATAATATAAATTACTGTCAGCACTGCCCTTAGTAAAACCAAGCTTCAAAAGATATTTATCCAACCTTGCATACCAAGCTCTAGGTGCTTGTTTCAATCCATATAAAGCTTTCCTTAACCTGCAAACCATATATATATCATCTGATAGTGAAAAACCATCAGGTTGCTCAATATAAACTTCCTCATCAAGATCCCCATTCAAGAATGCATATTTAACATCCATCTGATAAACCTTGTAGTTTTTATAAGCAACATAGGTAAGAAATAATCTTACAGATTCAATCCTAACTATCGGTGCAAAATTTTCTCCATAATCAATTCCTTCCTTCTGAGAATATACTTTACAAACCAATCTAGCCTTATTCCTTATAACTTGGCCATCCTCATTCAATTTATTCCTAAAAACCCATTTAGTTCCAATGACATTTTTATTTTTAGGCCGGGGAACCAAAGTCCATGTGTTATTTTTCTCAATCTGATCTAATTCTTCTTCCATAGCTTTTAACCAAAATTCATCTTTACATGCCTCAATTACTGATATCGGTTCAACTTGTGAAATTAAACATACCTCATTAGTTTCTAGTATTTTTCTTGTCATCACTCCATTTCTCTTATCCCCAATGATTTGCTCTTCAGAACGATTCAATCTCACATACCTAGGAGTCTTTTGACTCTTTGTTCCTCTTCCCTATTCTTCAGTTACTATAGAATTCTCTGATGTTGCTAGAGTAACTAGTTCAAATCTCTATTCTGGTAAAGGTGCTACTAGTTCAGATATAATCATTTCCACTATCGGTTCCTTCTCATAAAATCTGATTTGACTTTTGTTTAGCTCATGTAATTTAACATTAGCACTCTCCATAATTGTTTGCAATATCTTGTTATAACATCTATATGCTTTTCTTTCATTAGAATAACCAAGAAATATGCCTTCATCACTTCTAGGATCAAATTTCCCAATAGTATCATCTCTCCTGATATAATAGTTCTACCAAAAATTTTGAAATACTTAACTATAGGTGTGTTGCCAAACCATAATTCATAAGGTGTCTTACTGGTTTATCCTTTGATATGTGCTCTATTGAATGTGTAAACTATTGCACTTACTGCTTCTCTCCAGTAGATATGAGGGAGATTAGCTTCCATCATCATTGTTCTAGCAGCATCCAAGATAGTTTTGTTTTTCCTTTCCACAACTCCATTCTGCTGAGGTGTCCTAGGAGAAAAAAATTGTCTTCTTATACCTTGCTTGTCACAAAAGTTATTAAACTCACCGGATGTGAATTATCCACCATGATTTGATCTCAAATATTTAATCTTCAATTCTGTCCCAGTGTCCACTTTAGCCTTAAAGATTTTAAAATTTTCAAATGCTTCAGATTTTTCTCTTAAAAAAGGTAACCCACATCATTCTAGAATAATCATCAATGATTAGCATGAAATATATATCACCATGAAAACTTTTAACTCTAGCAAGGCCACACAAATCACTATAAATAAGATCAAGAACATCATTTGATTTATCTTGTATACTCCTAAAAGAGGTTCTGACTTGTTTACCCATTTGACATTCTTTACATACAAGATTATAGGGCTTCATAATCTTAGGTATATCTCTAACAACCTTAGTTGAACTGATCTTCACAATGCAATCAAAATTCACATGACACGGCCTTTTATGCCATAACCAAATCTCATCAATATGTGTAATCAAATATGTCTTCTCATCAGAGTTCAAATGAAATATAGTACCTTTTGTCTGTGTACCGGTTGAAATCTCCAAGCCAGATCTATTAATGATTTTGCATTTTCCATTCTTGAAATTTAATTGAAATCCCTTAACTACATACTATCCTACACTCAAAATATTATGCTTCAAACCTTCAACATAATTAACATTGTCAGTATTGTTCTTACCATCCAATGATATAGTTCCTTTTCCTTTGATCATACATGCCTTGTCATCTCCAAATCTAACAAGTCCACCATCAAATTCTTGCAAAGATAGAAACTTCCCTTTATCTCCAGTCATATGATGTGAATAACCACTATCAATTATCTATTCATTCGTGTCCTCAATTTTAGCAACAAGTGCCTTCTCCTTAGGTACATTAGCTTCCAGTGCTAGATCATCTTCCTTGATAGCCAGGAACACCCATTCCTTCCCATTGTCAGTGTTGGAATTCTACACTCTTATGAGAATAGTTGATGTTGTCATTGATGGCAACCAACTGGCAACCAACTAGCAACCAACTGAAATAACAGTTACTGACACTAGCAATAGACTTCTAAATACACTGGCAGACACTTCACCGATAGTGCCAATAATGCATACCAACACTCAAGCCGACATGGAATAAACTTTGTTTATTGTTTTATATTGTAATTATCTTTTGTAAAAGCTGACATGAGATATTGTAAAAGACTCATATATATGTGTGAGATCTTATAAGTCATTTTGACAAAAAAAAGGACATGATTTATAGATGATATTTTTGTATAAGGTGAGATAGTCGACAACAAAGATTTTGGTAATAGACCGAGCTTAAACCGGTACTGAACTTGGCATAGTTGATGCTGATCTGAAGCAATACATTGTATTGGATTTTGATAATCCATTTGTAAGTTAGTGAGACTTATGTTTGGTAATTGAGTAGTGAGCTCTAGGCTGCTAGCCTTCCTACATGTGCAGGCCCCTCATTGTAATTAATATTTATTCATTGGCCAGTGACTAAATATTGTGGGTCACAAATCCACCGAGGTTTTTCCCACACTGGGTTTCCTCGTTAAATATCTTGTGTTATGGCGTGTTCTCTATGTTGTCTCTATTATTCTTATTTACTACATTAATTCTTATTTACCGGTACACTGTTTTGGGATACAAAGTTCTTAATAAGTTTAAATATTCCGCTAACTGGTTAGCCACTAATTTACCCCCCCCTCTCAGTGTCTTTGGGACTGTCATTGATTCTAACAATTGGTATCAGAGCTTGGTCCTCTATTTTCAAAAGCCTAATAGCTTGGTGAAGACTCTAACACTGGTACAGATGGAGAAATTAAGAAAACAATTGGAAGGAGCTCTTTTATATTATGATGCAAAGAAATTGAAGAATATAAAACTTGAAGATGATCTAAGGACTGCACAAAATAAAAGAAAAGAACTTCATGAGAAGATGCAGAAAGATGATGAGGAAAAAGAAACTCTTAATGAACTTGCAAACAAGCTGAGATAGGAATGTTATGATTCCCACTTATACTGAGAGGGCGGGGTGAATCAGTATCTAACCGGTGATAAGTATTTCTTAAGTTAAAACATGCAGAACATAAGATAACAATATACCAGTATGCAAGAATTAATGCAATAAACAGAATCAGAAACATCCACATGAAAATAACACCATAAAACAAGATGTTTAACGAGGAAACCCGATGTGGGAAAAAACTCGATGGGATTTGTGACCCACAATATTCACTCACTGGCCAATAAGAGATTACTTACAATAGGGGCCTGCACATGCAGGAAGGCCAACTGCCTAAAGCTCACTACTCAATGAGAAGTCACACTAACTTACAATAAGGATTATACTAATCCAATGACTTGTACTACTTTACAATAGCATCTTGAATGCTAAATTCAGTACCGGTTCTTTCTCTGTTCTTTACATACACCCTTGACCTATAATTCGCATATTAGGTCTGTCTAGTAATTTTCTTTATGCTCGCTTCCTTGCCTCTCTAAATGTCTACAATGATCTCCTTTATATACAAGAGTCATTTTACAATTTGCCAAGTCAGCTTATAATAATAAAAAAAATATTACATAACAAAAATCCTGTTGGCTTCTATGCTGGTATACATCTTTTCTTCTATGCCGGTGCCGGTGTAGAGTGATCTTGTTGATGCCGGTGAAGTCTTGCCTATGTAATTCTTTTCTGGTATGATATCTTGCCGGTGCCATAGGATTGCAAGGTTGCCATCAATGACAAAACCTTCAATCACATACAATGTCTCATTGGAGTGTCCATATGCCAACAATCTCCCCCTTTGGCATTGATGGCAACACTCATGAGAAATTTCAAAAAGTGTCCAAAAATGTGTAGTCCAAAAAATGTTTACCAAAAAAAAAAATGAGGGCTCCCCCTGAGCATATGATCCCTGTCTTTGAACTTTCTCATCCTACTACTCCCCCTTTGGCATCAATGACAAAGGTTGTCAAGATGTTAGTGGAGTTTGTAGTTACATCTATCCATATCCTCAACCTTGTAGTTGGGTAGTTATTATTTGAAAAAGATCACCCAAAATTAAGTTTATACTATCCATAAGCTTTTTACTATCTTTTATTGTTGTTTCAGTCCTTTTCATAGTACCGGTGAGATGCTGCAAATGCTCTGCCAGTGTTTAACTTCACTGTGCTAATGCCTCTGAGATTTCCTTCTGTAGAGATGCTAAATAATCCAATCTTGGACTCAATTTAGATCTCAAGTGTTTTGCCTTGTTTATTATTCTTTCTTTCTCTCTTTCCTGTTTGAGCAATTCTTCCTCAAAAATTGCTAACTTTTCTTCAAAAATAGATAATGAATCTGGTGAGTTGACAAAATTGTCTGCAAGCTTATTTATCTCATCCTGTGTCTTGCTTATTTTCTTGTCAATATCTATACTCAAGAAGTTTGTTTTAGATGTATCTTTATATAGATTTTTATACTCTTTCAGCAAACTACATAGTTCTGGTAGAAGTGTGTCAAAGTCTCTGTTACACTTCTTTATTTCTTCATCAAAGAATTTCTGTTTCTCTTTTTCTACCTTGTCCTTTACTGATTCTTCCTTTAATTTCTCAATATTTCCAGAAATATATTTACATAATGTGTCCAATTGTCCTAAAGAGTCTTTATTATCTATATTACATTTAGGAGCAATTAACTTCAAAAATGGTATTGAATCATCTATTGCTTTATAAACCTATGAACTGTAGTCAATTATTTTCTTTATAGAATCTAATAATACCTTAGTCACATTAGTTGACTTGAATGTTGATGATGATCCAAGAGTCTGAGTGCCAGTGGAAATAACCATGCTTGTATTGACCTCTGGCAGGTCAGTTTGTGTTTGCATTTCTTTTAGCACTAGTTTCCCTGCTTCACTGCTTACTGGTGGCACTGTTTCCTTGTGAACCTGTTCTAGAGCCTTTAGCTCTGTTGGTTTCTCTGTTTGTGTCTCAAATTCTATCTTTTTCCCTGTATCCTCTACCGGTTTCTCTATATCTCCTATTACCGGAGGCTCTTTAGCCATATCTGACTTGTCAGTTGTATCTTTATCAACTGTTATGTTGATCTTTTGGGTATCAACATTTACAGTGTATAGGACTTCAGGATTTGGATTGCTATCCTCTACATCCATACTTTTTGCTGCCGGTTGGTCTTCAGTGGTTGTAATTTTCACAGGTGGGGGTAGGTTGTCTTTAACCTTTATGCTTGGAGGTCCACCAACTTTGCCTTTCCCTTTGTCCCTATCCTTCTGATATACTTTAATAGGCTTAGGGTTCCTATATTCTTCTTGTTTTTCCTTTTCAACCAGGAATATGTCCCAACCATCTTCTGTTTCCTCTGTTACTTTAGTAACTCTTCCTGCCATTAGTGAAATATGCCAGTGTGCAGTAGAGAATATTGGTTTGCCTGAGCAATCAAATCATCAATTTCCTTTGGAGAGTTTACCGGATATACAGCAAGTAGTTTTTCTATTTTTATTTTCTTGTCTAATTCAATCACTTCTTTCCTTCTGGCCTCAAGTCTTTTGTACAAATCATCAGGAATTTCATTGACTACTTCCATCAAAAACTTTTTGTACATGTCCATATGCAATATTACACTTTCCTCAACTTGCCCTTTCTCATCAGCAGATAGAGTGTCATAAATTTTCTCTATGTTTTTCAGTTTTCCTTCCTTTGTGATCTCATTTAGCAATATGTCTAGAGGTGCCAAGTCAGTTTTTGTCTTTTTCTTTTTCTTAGGGGTTAGCTTCTTCTTAGGTGTGACCTTTCTAACTAGAGATCTCAATGCTTATTGCTTCTGCCTTGTCCTTCTAGGTGAAGGAGTGGTTTCCGGTGAGGGATCTCTTTTCCTAACAACTCTTTTAAAAGTTGCTGGCATGTTACCTTCCGAAGAAGTACCTACCGGTGATAGATGAGCTTTAGGTTGTGGGGCTACCAACTCATCTTCTGTTATGTTGATTTTCTTTAATACATCTTCCTTAATGGCCTTTTCTTGTCTAGATCCTTTCCTCACAAATGCCTCTACCTTCTTTACTCTTTTCTTAGACTATATTTGGCTTTCTATGGTCTCAGCACTACCAAATACTTCTTCCTTAGGTTCTCTGGGGGCTTCCAGAAGTGCTTTAGCATAAGTTTCAACTATGTGGTCATCTATCTCATATCCCATTTCGGTTACCCAGATTGTCCTTGGGATGACTGCTTCCATCCATATTTCATATTTCTTAATAACAAAGCATATATCATCTTTGTATTTGTCTACAATTTTCTGAGATAACCTTATCCTTTTCTTCATTTTTGTCTTCAATGCTTGAAAAAAGTCATGAATGTTATTTTCCTTGTTCTCACCCATGGTATTAAATAGTTCTGTCAATTACTTTCCTACCGGTATGTCATATCCTAGTTCTTTATATCCTATACCGGGAACCTATTTTGTTATATGAAGCATTAGGCATACTAATAGATTTCCAAATCTAAAAGTTCCTTTCTTACCCTTCTTTATCTTTCCAAGGTTGTCTATCAGTTCATCTTTTAACCATTCACAGATGTCAATTTTTGCATTGTCTGTTACCATATCATAAGCACTCTTAATGCATAAACTTGAAACTGAGTTAAGTCTATTAGCATGAGTGGCTTTGTAACCTAATATCATACTTATGAATCTCACATTGATATCTTTTACATCATTAACCCTTAGAGATCTCTTATCGAATGTTGCACCTCTTAGGTCTATTACTAGGTCATTGGAAACCTTCTTGTTTTTTTCTAGTCTTTTACCGGTGGTCGGTAACCCTGTGACAACTTTTACCACTTCCTTGGTGATCTTATGAATTGCATCTAACTTGAAAAATTCTCCATGAACTTTGCTTAACACTATCCTAATCACATCCTTAGGAAATTCAGGAATGCTAAGGATTTCTATGAATCCTAGGGTTTCAATAACCTTGTGTTCAGCTTTAACATTGCCGATATCATCACATATCTTGGTTTTATACATGGTTTTGATTTTCTCATCTCCTAACTCTTCAATGTTGCAGTGGATGTACATTCTAGGGTCTTCAGCATATACAACACCTTTAGGGATTTGAGAAAATGCACCTAAGGTATCATCCTTCTTTGCTATCTCGGGGACTAACTAAAATATGGGCCTAGGTATTTTAATTACTTCCACAACAGTAGGGTTTGCTATGTATTCAATTGTAGAGGTGGATGCCATGATTAAATACCTTTTTCTATCTTGGATGGATGATTGCTTGGAGTGTGCTTGCTTTTTGCTCGAAATGCCTTAGCTCAGAATCTTCGCGCTCTTTGAAAGTTTGAAATCACGGTGAAATGAAATGGAGCCAAAACCTTATTTTTATAATGTCTTTTCGCCATCTACCACATTAATTGCATGCTGGTTAAGTATTCACTTAATATTGTTTGTCGGTAATAAGTAATTTTCAACTTCTTATCTCCAACCGAGGGAATAATAGCACATGTATCATTAGATTGCCAAACCCTCAAGGAAATTTTCTTCAATTGGATGAAGAACTTCCTACCGGTGGATCACTGCTCTGTCCTATCGGTGAAGCATCACTCTGTCTTGCCAGTGAAGCATTTGTTGGTTCTACTGGTGGAGGAGTATTCCCACTATTTAGATTAGCTTTTCTAATCCATTGCTTTGAGAATTCTTGCTTAACCTCTTCAACCTTTTCTTTACCTTTCAAGCTAGCACTTTTGTTGTCTACCGGTGTACCTTTACTTCTACAAAATTTAGCAATATGCCCAATCTTGTTACATGCATAACAAGTTACATTATTTTTCTGAATAGCTTTCCCATAACCTATGCCGGTTTGTGTTCTGCATTGATTTGATAAATGTCCAAATCTTCCACAAACATAACATCTCACATTCATTCTACAGTTTTCAGAGTTTTGACCAACTTTGTTGCATTTTGAACATTGACTGGTGGGTGTATTGATATTCTGATAATTCTTAGATCTACATTCATTTTCCCTATGACCATACTTATTACAGTTAAAGCATTTTCCATTGAATTTATAAGCATTAGGTGGTCTTACCGGTTTGCTGTGATCCTGAGTATTTGCAGTACCGAAGCTTTCACCAACTTCAAAGCCAATTCCAGAAGTGTCACCTTTAGGTTTTTGATTCTTCAATAAGTTACCAAGTTCTTCTGAGCTTTTCTTGAATTTTTCTTTATGTTGATTTGCAGTTTCCAATTCCCTTTCCAAGATTTCTTTTTGTCTCATCAGTTCATTTGAGTCATTCTGAGTATGCATCAAATCTATTTTCAACATGTCATTTTCATAGCTAAGTCTTGTGTTCTCATTTGCTGCATCACTTAGTCTTCTGGTCAATTTTTCTTCATTCTTCTTCCTATCCTCAATCTCTTTGCAAAATCTCATAGTCATATCCTAAATTTCATTTTTTGTTGTCATGATCTCTTGTTTCAGCTTCCTTATCATGTCATTAAGTGATTCCTTTTCATCATTCTCATTTTGCAATTTTTCACAAAGTTCTCTTCTCTTATTTCTTGCAACAGTAAGATTTTCTTGAAGTTCCTGAATGATATCCTGAGCTGCTCTTAAATCATCTTCTAATTTGATATTTTTCAACTTCTTTGCATCATAGTCTGTAAGAGCTCCTTCAAGTTGCTTCATTAGATTTTCCATCTTTACTGGTGTCAAGATCTTCCTCAAGCTATTAGGCTTTTGAAAATAGAGGACCAAGCTCTGATACCAATTGTTAGGTTTTCCACTGATACTGAGAGGGGGGGGGTGAATCAATATCTAACCGGTGATAAGTATTTCTTAAGTTAAAACATGCAGAACATAAAATAACAGTATACCAGTATGCAAGAATTAATGCAATAAATAGAATCAGAAACATCCACATGAAAAGAACACCATAACACAAGATGTTTAATGAGGAAACCCGGTGTGGGAAAAACCTTGGTGGGATTTGTGACCCACAATATTCACTCACTAGCCAATAAGAGAATATTACTTACAATAAGGGCTTGCACATGCAGGAAGGCCAACTGCCTAGAGCTCACTGCTTAATGAGAAGTCACACTGACTTACAAAAAGGATTATACTAATCCAATGACTTGTACTGCTTTACAATAGCATCTCCAATGCCAGATTCAGTACCGGTTCTTGCTCTATTCTTTACATATACCCTTGACCTATAATTCACATATTAGGTCTGCCTAATAATTTTCTTTATGCTCGCTTCCTTACCTCTCTAAATGTCTACAATGATCTCCTTTATATACAAGAGTCATTTTACAATTTTCCAAGTCGACTTACAATAATAAACAAAATATTACATAACAAAAATCTTGTCGGCTTCTATGCCGGTATACATCTTTTCTTCTGTGCCGGTGCCGGTGCCGGTGTAGAGTGATCTTGTTGATGCCGGTGCACTATCTTGCTTGTGTAATGCTTTGCCGGTATGATATCTTGTTGGTGCCATAGGATTGCAAGGTTTCCATCAATGACAAAACCTTCAATCACATACAATGTCTCATTGGAGTGTCCATATGCCAACAAGGAAAACAATAATATGAAGAATGAAATGCAAGATATGACTATGAGGTTATGTAAAGACATTGAAGACATGAAGAATAATGAAGAAGACTTGACTAGAAGACTCAATGATGTTGGAAATGAAAATCTAAGACTTAGTCATGAAAATGATATGTTAAAGAAAGATCTGATTCACATGCAACTTGATAAAACCAAGCTTATGAGATAAAAGGGAATTCTAGAAAATGAATTGGCTACTGCAAATCAACACAAAGATAAATTCAAGAAAAGTTCAGAGGAGCTTGATGACATGCTGAAAAGTCAGAAACCTAATGGAGATACTAATGGACTTGGATTTGAAGTTGGTGAAAAAACTGGTACTGCAAACAATCTACATCAGAACAAACTGGTAAGATAACCTAATGCTTATAAGTTTAATGGCAAATGTTTCAATTGCAACAAATATGGTCATAGAGAAAATCAGTGTATATTTAGAAACAATCCGAATATTAATGCACCACCGGTCAATGTTCCAAATGCAACAAAGTTGGTCATAAGTCAAAAAACTGCAGAATGAATGTGACATGTTATATTTGTGGAAGATATGGACACCTATCTAATCAATGCAGAACACAAAACCAACATAGGATATGGAAAGGCTATTTAAAGGAATAATGTGACTTGTTATGCTTGTAACAAAATTGGACATATTGCTAAATTTTGTAGAAGCAAGACTTCACCAGCAAAGATTAAAGGATCTAGTTTGAAAGGCAAAAAAAGGTAGATGAGGTAAAGCAAGAATTTTCAAAACAATGGATTAGGAAGAGAGATCAAAATATTGATGAAACTATCTCTATACTAGTAGAATATAGTAAACCTTCACTGGCAGGAAAATCTTCATCTAACTGAGAAGTAACCCTTTGTAGGTATTGCAGTAAGTTGAAAATCATGCAGATTACCCTCGGTCGATGGTGAGAAGATATATTTCTTCTTTACTGACAGATGTGTTAAGTTTTCACTTAATCGGCGAGCATTTAATATAGTTGGTGAGAGAAATGTCATTATAAATCAGCTAATTTTCATCATTTTTTATTCACCAAGCTTTCAAATTAGAAGAGAGCTCGAAAACAGAACTAAGGCATTCAAGGCAAAGGTGCAAAGTAATTTCTTCAGGAATTCATAATATTTTCAGGCAACTAAAGGTTTTTTTCAATGGCTTCTTCTGCTCTTGAGTTTATTCAGAACCCTACTATTGTGGAAAATGTGAAATGCCCTAGGCCCGCATTTAAGATAATTCTCGAAGTAGCTAAGAAAGTTGACTCTATAGGGACATTTTCAAAAATTCCTAAAGGTGTAGCTTTTGCAGAAGACCTTAGGATTTATATACATTGCAATATAGAAGAACTAGGTTCTGAGGAATTGATGAAAATGTTTACTAAAGTGATTTGTGATGAAAATGGTGCTATCAAACCTGAACACAAGATTATAGAAACTCTAAGTTTTGTAGAGATACTGAACATTCCCCAATTTCTAGAGGAAGTAGTAAGAATTGTTTTGAGTAGAGCACATGGAGAATTCTTATGGTTGGATTATGTCTGCAAATTAACCCGACAAGTAAATAGGGCAATAATTGGTTTACCCTCAACTGACAACAAACTTGATAAAACAAAGAAGATTCCTAACATCAAAGTGATGACCCTAATAGTAGCAACATCTGACAATAGATCACTGAGAGTGAATGACATCAAAGACATCAATGTAATATTTGTAAGTATGGTGCTAGGATACAAGACTACACATGCAAACAGGCTAAATTCAGTTTCTAGTCTTTGTATTAACAATGCTTATGAGATGGTTAACAACAATGCAATGATAGATGTATGTGAATGGCTAAAATATGAACTTATTAACAATTTGAAAAAAGATCAAAGGAGATAAGAAAGGGACATTCCACTTTGGAAATATCTTGGTATATTTAATGTTGTATTTCACTAAGGAAATCCTCGGTATAGGACCTAAAGACTTTGGATATGACATACCAGTAGGAAAATAATTACAGGAATCTTTTATCGACATGGGATCTGCAAAGGGCATCAACATAATTGAATACTTCAAAACCTTCCAAGCTAAAATGAAAACTAGAGAAAGACTACCATAGAGTGTAGTAGACAAATATAACAAAGAAATTTGTTTTGTTATCAAGAAAGATGAGACATGGATGGAAGTTGTACTCCATAGGACTATATGGGTGACTGAAATGGGATATGAGGTAGATATTAATATTCTTGAGACATATGCTAAAGCTTTACTAGATGCACCGAGAGAACCATCAGAACAAGTTTTTGGTAGTGCTGAGACTATTGAAAGTGATGTAAAAACATTGAAGCAAAGAAAGAAAAGAGAAAAAATTATTAGAGATGCTTCTTAGAAAGTGAAGGAAATCAAGGAAAATGTAATGAACGTCAATGACATATCAGCTTGTGAACTTGAAGGACTGCAACGAAGGCACATATTTCACCAGTTGGCACATCTTCTAAAACTGACAGTGACAAGGCAGCTGAGTTTAAAAGAGTTGAAAGGAGGAAGAGATACCCTCTCCTTCACCTAATAGAACAAGGACTTTGAGGAAGAAACAACAAGAAGTAAGGGGATCACCAAAGAAACTGACACTAAAGAAGAAACAACAACCTATTACACCTTCTTTGAATGACTTATTGAATGAGATAACTGATGATGGAAATTTGGCCAATGTACACCAACTGCATAACACATTTAATGATTCTGATAGGGAAAGCATTGAGAATAGTATAATTTTACATCTTGACATATACAAAAAGGTTTTAATTGAAGTTGTGGATGACTTACCCAATGATCTATATAGGAGATTGGAAGCAAAAAGGATTGCAGTGATGGAATTAGATAAGAAACTAAAAGTTGAAAAAATTCTAGTTGTACATCCTATAAATTCAAAAGAGGAAATTGATGAATTAATTTCGGAGGCTAACCAATCTATATTTTCCAGTGGACACCAACAAGTAAGTTTAATGGCAGGGAGAGTAAAAGAGATTGCAGATGAAACTACTGATACATTTTTTGTGGAGAAGGAAAAATGAGAGGAAATGAATTGACCAAAGATGACATTTAAAGTATATGAGAAGCATAAGGACAAGGGCAAAGGTAAAATTGGTGGTATTCCAAACATCAAGATCACTGACAATTTACCGCCACCTTTAGATACTGCGCTGGTACATATAGATGATCCACCAATTATTGACACTGAAGGTGTTACACATGATGACACAAATCCTGAAACTGAGATACTCTTCACCATGAATGTGGATACTCAGGAAGTGAATATTATTGTAGATAAGGATAGTGTAGAGGTTAAGGAAGACAATGTGGATAGTGACAACATGGCTGAGAGACTAGTAGAGAGTGTTGAGGTTGAGATCCCAACCCAAATAGAGAAACCATTACAAACAGAGAAACCTACTGAAGGAATAGATGCTGGCACAGGACCACCTGAGACTGAGTTACTGGTAGCTGAACTTACTGAGAAACCTACCGAGGAAGAGGTACATATCGAGGCAGAGAAACCGACAATCATTGTGACATGAAAGTAGTCTGAGAAACCCTTTCTAGTTGATATGAAAACATAGACTGATCCACCGAAGGTAAACACAAGTAAAATAGTTACAACTGATGAAAGCACAGAGGTAATTAAGGTAATTGGTCAGATATCCAGCACATCAACAAGTGAATTCAAACCTACCAATGTTATAGAGGTACTTTTGGATTCAACAAAAAAGATAATGGATTGCAATGCTTTGGCCTACAAGGCAATTGATATCACTGTACCAAGTCTTAAATTGATTGCACCAAAATGTAACATAGATCATATTAAGGATTCTTTAAGTAAACTAGACACATTGTCCAAATTTATTGCTAACAATGTAATAATGGTTGATAAAGTGAATGAGGATACAATAAAGGAGAGAGTTGAAAAAGAGAAGAATAAATTCTTTTATGACACCATAAAGAAGTGCACTAAACAACCGAATACATTATTACCGACACTGAACTCTACAATTTTGGAGTACAAAGAGCTATACAGGGAAACATGCAAACCTCACCTTCTGATAGGGGACATAGACAAGGAGACCAGCAAATTACAGAAATAAATTGATGACATAGCTGATAACATAATAGATTCATCTGGTCACATATCATTTTTTGAGCAAGAGATGACAGGTTTTGAGGAAAAAATAGAGAAACTTGAGAAAGAAAAGACAAGGATAAGGTCTAATGCTAGAGAGATTAAAGATAAACTTGATCCTAAGTTGGAAAATCTTATTTCTCAGATAATAGAAATAACTAAGGCATTACTTCATAGAGAACGATCACTAGAAGATCACATGCATCATCTCACCGACATGATCCAACAGACTAAGGCAACCTTGAATGCCAACAACAGATTTATGCAGAGTCTGAATTTGGTTTTAGTAGATATCTTTCAGATTGTAACCAACCGGTTATAGAATTTGAGGTGAAATTTTTGCACTCATTTGATAATTTTTTATAACCTTTGTCATTGATGTGAAGGGGGAGTAGTGGAGAGAAAAATTCTTATTCAGAGGAGATCATTTTCTCAGGGGGAGCACATCTTTTTGGAAACTTTTTGGACTTCAGTTTTTGGTTTTTAGTTTTTTCTCATGAGTGTTGCCATCAATGCCAAATGGGGAGATTGTTGGCATTCCACACTCTTATGTGATGCATATCCCTCCTTGTTACCTGACAAACACCTCCAAATGTATGACAGTGACCCCCTAGCACCTGAATGGGATCCTATCAAGGCAAGGCTCTACAACTTTAGTACAATCTTCTCACCATCTCCAAGACTCTTGCTTATTCAATCAGGGGTATCTTGCTACAACACACTCCATGATACCTCCAAGGGTTACAAATAATTTTCACACTAGTTTTGGGTCATACCAGCCTCCCTAAGATTAGACAAAGCACCAGTTATAAGAATACATGCTCATTCCTTAAGAAACTCACCCAATTAGGCCTAGTTGCTTGTAGCCCTATTTAGCGGGTAAAGGGACCTTAAGTTCCAATTTTTCCAAACACCTTAGAAAAAAAAATAATGGATTCAAACACCCTTTTTGGAAGTTATACAAGTCCCCAAAAGGAAGGGTCAAGGTCTGAAAAATAAAGGTCTTTGTTAGTAGGAAGTTGACTATCCTAAAAGGGTTAATTAGGCCTCTTTTGTGAAGAAACTATGCTTAGATGAATGAACCAGTCAATTACAATCCCATGGGAATGTTGGGAAACATAAATGAATAGGGATTCCAGGGTTACACTCTTGGAAGCATCACCATTTATACACAAGGTACTTTGTTTGTTCAAGGTCTAGGTAGCCACATAGAGATGTCTACTTAGGATCGCTCCAAACACTTCTCTCCCTTGCTCCTCCTGAAAAATACTCTTGGAAATCTAAAATAAATTGACCATAATTTCATTTCATGAAATCCCATGAGCCTCAGATTGGTAAAGTGCAAGATATGGCCATGAAGGAGGAAAAACCCAAGGTAAACCCTAGTTTTTCGGGTACCTCCAGCAAAACTTGAATATCAGGAGGAAAACTAAAATAGAGTTAACTATTGTCTCAAATAAATTCATATCATTGGGAATGGATCCCAATCTGTATAGAGCTGTACCACAGACCAAAACTCCAAAATTGCAGGAAAAACTCATAATTCTATTAGTTTGTTTGCATCAAAACTCTTCTCCATACCATCACCTCTTGGAAATTGGATCCACGAGGTGTATAAACCATTCCTCAACTACTCGCAACCAAAAATCAAGAGGTTAGAGCCATTGGAAGAGTTTCAAATTACAAAATGCAAAAAGTGCATAAAAGTTGCTCATGACAACTTTTGACAACTTTTGCAAAAGTTGTCAAAATGTTATCTTTCACCTCCTAATGCCTTGGGTCATGTTCAACCCCTCCTAAAACATCTTAAAAAACTTAAAACCAACACATTTTATCCCCTATTGTCCAAAATTCCTAATTGGCTCATAGAAATGCCAAAATAGGAGTTTGGTTGACAAGATGGGGTTCATTATTACAGACATATAATGTATAATTGAAAACCTATATAAAACATCCTAAATAAATTGTTAATGCCTTATCCTCCCTTATCAGAGTCTGACTTGTCATCTTGAAGGGTTTGATGAGTTGCTCCTACACCATACTCCTCGGAAGAAGAAATCTCAAGTCCACTTGAGATGAGAGTCTACAAATCTGCACCATGATATTTGATCTATTGCTCTGTCATCTAGATTGCTTCAATATTAGGTTGTCCTTTCCAAGCCACAAAATAATCCAGGTAAAATTTTCTCTTGGTTTTCTTGGCAACCTTAGTATCTAGAACCTTATGCAACTTTGGTGGTTCATATTTGGGAATGCCATCATCAACAATATCCTACATTGTGTCTTCGCCTGCATCAACATGACACTTATAAAGAGTTAAGTTACAAACATTAAAAATGGGTGACAAACCAAGATTAGATGGTAGTTGAATTTCATAGGCATTTGAACCACATTTCTTCAAGATTTGGTAGGGTCCAATCTTTCTTTACATCAACTTTGTGTATCTTCCTTTTGGAAGTCGTTCCTTCCTCAAGTGAACCTACACCAAGTCTCCCACATCAAATTTAACATCTCTCTTCTTTTTGTCAGCATGAGCTTTATATCTCTCTGTAGATTGTTGAAGATGAGTCTTCACTTGGTCATGGATCTCTTGTATGGCAGTAGCAAAGGTTTCTCCATCTGCACTAATGGCTTCTCCTTGAGGTATCTCTCTCAACTCCAGCACACCCCTTGGGTGGATGCCATATACAATCTGGAAAGGTGACTTACCGGTACTCCTATTCACTGTATCATTATAGGAGAATTCTTCTTGAGACAATATATTATCCCCACCTTTCTCCATGCTGTCTAGTCAAACAACTTAAGAGATTCCCTAGTGTTCTATTTACAACTTCAGTTTGACCATCTGTTTGGGGATGGTAGGCTAAGGAGAAGGATAAATTTGTACCAAGATTCTTCCAAAGGGTCCTCCAAAAGTGACCAATAAATTTTACATCCCTATCGGAGACTATGGTCAAAGGCAAACCATATATCTGGACAATCTCCTTAAAGAACAAGTCTACTACATAAGAAGCATCACAAGTTGTTTTGCATGGCAAGAAATGTGCCATCTTAATGAACCTATCCACCACTACAAAACCACTATCGTATCCTTTCCTTGTCCTATAAAATCCTAAAATAAAATCCATACTTATGCTTTCCCATGGTCTTGAAGGTATGGGTAAAGGCTGGTATAAGCTTGCATTGGTGGATTGTCATTTTGCCTTTGGCAGATCACACATGTCTCCACAAATCTCCTGACATCTTCCTATATTTTGGGCCAAAAATAGTGTCTTTTCACCAAATCTAATGTCTTGTCAACACCAAAATGTCTTGCCATTGCTCCACAATGTTTTTCCTTAATGATATTCAGTCTCATAAAGCATTTGGGTATGCATAGTTGTGCACCCTTAAACAACAATCCATTTTGAATAAAAGATTCAGAATACTCAACCTGAAACCATTCATCAAATGAAGTACATACCTTGTAGGCCTCTCCAAAATATTCATCATCCTCATACATGGTTTTCAAAGAGTCTATTCCAACACTCTCCAATTGAATTTGATTTGCAGTTAGGACTCTTCTATTCAAAGCATCTGCCACCTTATTCTGGACTCCTTTCTTGTGCTTAAGAATGAAAGTGGAAGATTGTAGGGTCTCTACCCATTTCATGTGTCGGTGATTCCTCTTTTCTTGACTGTTTATGAAGCTAAGGGCCTGATTGTCTGTGAAAACTATGAATTATTTTGGTAGCAAGTAGTGTCTCCATTTTTTCAAGGATTGGACTAGAGCATACATCTCTAGGTCATAAGATGAATATCTCCTCTTTCCCTCATTCAACTTCTCACTAAAGAAAGAAATAGATCTTCCTTCTTGAATGAGCACTGCTCCAATGGCCATATGACTAGCATCACATTCCACTTGGAATATCTTGTTGAAGTCAGGTAGGGCAAGGACTGGCTGCTCTGCAACTTTCCTTTTCAGTGTTTCAAAAGAGTTATCTGCTTCTTTTGTCCAACTAAACCTACACTTTTGTCCTCCCTTTATTGTATCAAGCATAGGGGTACAAAAATGACTAAAGACTCTTATAAACTTCCTATAGAAGGTAGCTAAGCCATGGAAACTCCTAACATCATTCATTTCCCTAGGTGTAGGCCAAGACAATATGGCACTCACCTTTTCTTGATCCGTTTTCAATTCACCATATGAGATCACAAATCCAAAGTGAATGATCTCTTCTTGCATAAAGAAATACTTTCCAAGTTGATCATTAATTGTTCTTCATACAATCTCCTTAGAACCAGGTCTACATGCTTTAGATGTTCTCCTTTGGTTTGACTGAAAACTAGAATGTCATCTAGGTAGACTATAACAAATTTCCTATGAAATCCCTCATGACTTTATTCATTAACCTCACAAAGGTACTAGGTGCATTGGATAAGCCAAAGGGCATGAATTTATACTCATAAAACTTCTCATTTGTTTTAAATGCAGTCTTCCATTCATCTCCCAGCCTAAATATAATCTGATGATAGCCACTCTTTAAATCAACTTTTGTAAAATATCTAGCACCCCCCAAACAATCTAACAAATCCTCAATCCTAGGCATGGGGAACCTATACCTGATAGTAATCTTGTTGATAGCTCTTTAATTGGTGCAAAGCCTCCAAGTTCCTTCCTTTTTGGGTACCAAGACTATAGGGACTACACATGGGCTCAAACTTTTTCCAATCAATCCAGATTCCAACAATTCTTCAACCTTTTTTTCCATCTCAACACTCTGATCCAGTGTGAGCTTGTATGCTACTTTATTAGGCAAGGTGGATCTAGGTATAAGGTATATACAATGATTTATGTCCCTCATAGGAGGAAGTGACCTTGGCATGCTATTAGAGATGACAACCTTGTATTTGTCTAGTAGTTGTTGCACTGCAAGGTCAATCAAGTCCTCTTTCTTATCCTCAAACCTCTCCACCTTTGTTACTATTGGAATAGGGATAAGGGAATAATAGACCATGCCTTCATTTATCATGTTCTTCATGAACTGCTTCCCTCCTAATATCAACACCTTGGCTTCCTTTTGTTTGGTCTCCTCCTCACCCTCCATTAAAGGTAGCAACCCAATCACCTTACCACCCTTGGAAATGGAATATATATTCCTAGCACCATCGTGTTGTGCCTTCAAATCAAACTACCATGGTCTCCCAAATAGGAGATGGTAAGCATCCATTTTTGCAATGTCAAACATCAACCTATCTCTATAGGTTCCAATCTGAAATTCTACTCAAGCCTGCTCTTCCACAACAACTTGTTGTCCTTGTGTGAGTCATGAGACCTTGTAGGGGAAAGGGTGAGGTAGTCTCATCAAATTTAGTTTCTCCACCATCTCTAGAGACACAAATTTTTTAGTTGAACTAGAATCTATTAGGACCTTGCAGACCTTTCCACCTACTTTTCAAGTGGTATTGAATAGAGACTTCCTCTGTGGGGGTTCTTTATCAGACATCTTCATAGTGGTTACTGCTCTTCTGACCATCAAGGCTTCACCTCTTTTAGGGTATCCATAACTATCAGGGGTATTGACACTTTGGTATGTGTTTGCACTTGCCACACTTTGGCAGTCTGCCTCTAAAATCAAGTTACTTCTTCTTTCTCCTATGGAACCAATAGGTTTCTCTAGGCATCTATTAGCCATTTGCCCTTCTTGATTGCAGTTATAACATCTGCTTGGACCTCTACCTTGAGATCTCCCTCTAAATGGTGGTCTTCTTCCTCTGAAGTTTCCTCTCTGATTGTATCCTCCATTGTTATTGGAGCTACTCTCTCCTTTCATGCCTTCTTGACTAGTTTCACTTTGATTTCCAAAGCCATTTCCTTTTCTTCTGAAAAAATTTCTTCCATTCATCTGTTGTCTTCCTCTTCCTTTATTATTCTTCTCTTGTCTCCTTTTGATCTTCTCTTCCACCTTGATAGCAAGTTGATGGGACCTACCAATGGTATCTGGGCTAAGAAGGTTCAATTCTTCTTGAATGTTGTACCTTAATCCATTTAGGTACCGAGAAAATTTCTCACTCTCTTCCTCTTTTGTTTTAGACTTCATGCATAGCCATTGGAACTCCTCCGTATATGAGTTCACATCCATATCTTTCTACTTGAGATTTTGTCTCTTCTTATGGAGTTGTATTTCATAGTCTTTGGGTACATAGGCCTCTTTAATTAAGGCAACCATCCTATTCTAAGAAACATTCTTGGGCTTATTGTCCTTCTCTCTTTCCTCTTGGACAAAGTTCCACCAAGTTAGGGCTACTCCCTTCAACTTGGACTTAGCAATCTCCACCTTCTAGTGTCCTGGAATCTCTTCACACTCATAGAAACTAGACAGGGAGTCTATCCAATCCATCACAACATCTGGTTCCATCTTCCCAGTGAAAGTTGGTAAATCAATCTTCTACTCCATGGTTCTCCTCTCCATGGATTTGAGGGCATTAAGGAAGTGCCTCTGGTTAGGAGGAATTGCCTCTTCCTCTGGCATAAGGATGTCATCCTCATCCCCTTCATCACAACTACCAGTGCCTCCATCTTCCTTCCCATTTACTCTACCTCTCAACCCCTCTATCTCCCTCTGCATTGCCTTGCAAGCAGTGGCCTTCTCTCTCACAATATTTGCTAGTTCCATGTTGGTGATTGGTCCTCTAGGGACCTCTTCTTGTTCCTTTGACATCTCTCAATTTTCTATCTCCTTACCAAAGCCGTTACTAGCTCTGATACCACTTGATGCAGAGCCCTCCTTTTTACCTGCCAAACACCTCCAAATGTATGACACTGACCCCATAGCACCTAAATGGGATCCTATCAAGGCAAGGCTCTACAAATTTAGTACAATCTTCTCACCATCTCCAAGACTCTTGCTTACTCAATTAGGGGTATCTTGCTACAACACACTCCATGATACCTCTAAGAGTTACAAATTATTTTCACACCATTTTTGGGTCATACCAACCTCCCTAAGGTTAGACAAAGTACCGGTTGCAAGAATACATGCTCATTTCTTAAGAAACTCACCCAATTAGGCCTAGTTACTTGTAGCCCTATTTAGCGGGTAAAGGGACCTTAAGTTCAAATTTTCCTAAACACATTGGCAAAAAAATTATGGATTTAAAAACCCTTTTGGAAGTTATACAAGTCCCCAAAAAAAAGGGTCAAGGTCTGGAAAATAAAGGACTTTGCCAGTAGGAAGTTGACTGTCCTGAAAGGGCTAATTATGCCTCTTTTGTGAAGCAACTATGCTCAAATGAATGAACCGATCAATAAAAATCCCATGGGAATGTTGGGAAACATAAATCAATAGGGATTCCAAGGTTACACTCTTGGAAGCATCGCCATTTGCACACAAGGTACTTTGTTTGTTCAAGGTCTAGGTAGCCACATAGAGATGTCTACCTAGGGTCACTCCAAACACTTCTCTCCCTTGATCCTCCTACAAAATACTCTTGGAAATCTAAAATAAATTTACCATAATTTCCTTTCACCAAATCCCATGAGCCTCAGATTGGTAAAGTGCAAGATATGGCCATGAAGGAGGAAAAACCCAAGGTAAACCCTAGTTTTTCGGGTACCTGCAGCAAAACTTGAATATCAGGAGCAAAACACACAATAAAGACTTCAAATCAAAACCAAAATAGAGTTAAATATCCTCTCAAATCAATTCACATCATTGGGAATGGATCCCAATTTGTACAGAACCGTACCACGGACCAAAACTCCAGAATTGCAGGGAAAACTCAGAATTCTATTAGTTTGTTTGCATCAAAACTCTTCTCTGTACCATCACCTCTTGGAAATTGGATACATGAGGTGTATAAACCATTCCTCAAATTATATCAACTTAAAATCAAGATGTTAGAACTATTGGAGGAGTTTCAAATTACAAAATGCAAAAAGTGCATAAAAGTTGCTCATGACAACTTTTGACAACTTTTGCAGAAGTTGTCAAAATGTCATCTTTCACCTCCTAATGCCTTGGGTTAAGTTGAAACCTTCCTCAAACATATTAAAACACTAAAAGCCAACACATTTTATGCCCTATTTTCCAAAAGTCCTAATTGGCTCATAGATATGCCAAAATAGGAGTTTGGCTCACAAGATGGGGTTCATTATTACAAACATATAATATATGATTGAAAACCTATCTAAAACATCCTAAAGACATTGTTAATGCCTTATCCTCCCTTATCAAAGTTTTAATTGTCATCTTGAAGGGATTAATGAGGTGCCCCTACACTATTATGAGAATAGTTGATGTTGTCATTGATGGCAACCAACTGGAAATCATCTGGCTACCCACCGGTGGTTACTGACACCGACAATAGACTTCTAAATACACTGAAAGGCACTTCACCAGCAATGACAATAATGCATACCAACACTCAAGATGACATGGAATAAACTTTGTTTATTGTTTTATATTGTAATTATCTTTTGTAAAAGCTGATATAGTATATTGTAAAAGACTCATATATATGTGTGAGATCTTATAGGTCATTTTGACAAAAAAAGGAAGGACATGATATATAGATGAGATTTTTTTATAAGGTGAGATTGTTGACAACAAAGTTTTTGGTAATAGACAGAGATTAAACCGGTACTGAACCTGGCATAGTTGATGCTGATCTGAAGTAGTACATTTTATTGGATGTTGATAGTCCATTTGTAAGTCAGTGAGACTTCTGTTTTGTAATTGAGTAGTGAGCTCTAGGTTACTAGCCTTCCTGCATGTGTAGGCCCCTCATTGTAAGTAATATTTATTCATTGGCCAGTGAGTGAATATTGTGGGTCACAAATCCCACTGAGGTTTTTCCCACACCGGGTTTCCTCGTTAAATATCTTGTGTTATGGTGTCTTCTCTATGTTGTCTCTGTTATCCTTATTTACTAAATTAATTCTTATTTACTGGTACACTGTTTTGGGATACAAAGTTCTTAATAAGTTTAAATATTCTACTAATAGATTAGACACTGATTCATCCCCCCCTCTCAATGTCTTTGGGATTGTCATTGATTCTAACAGTTGGATCCACTAGTAGAGTCTTCTGTCGGTTCATCATCTGAATCAGTAATGCCTTCCTCATCTACTATGTAGCATGATTTGTCTCTATTTTTCTTGAATCTATACTTGTTCTGATATCTAGGGTTAGGCTTAAATGATCTTTTAACTCTTTCTTCAAATCTTGAATTCCTTTTAGGACATCTAGATGCAAAATGACCAATCTTATTACATGCAAAACATTTAAAAGGTTATTTTCCTTCAAACTTACTTCCTACCAGTCCTTTGGGTACTCTTCTAACAAATAGTTCTTCAAGTTGCTCAAACTCATCATCTTCTCTCATCATATCTTCTAGTTCTTTTGCATATAAAGCTTTCCATTCTTGCTTACCAGTTGTAGATGTAGATGCATGAAAAGTAGGTTCAGTCTTCACAACCATAGAGAGGAAAAAAGCTCTGATACCAATTGTTAGATAGTTAAGATAACCAGAAGATAGCTAAGAGGGGGGGTGAATCAATTGTCATAGATTACCAAAAGAATTAGCAATTTAAACTTTAATACCAGAACCCAAAACAATAATATCGAAATATAAGTTAATCTAATTAAGCATAAACAATAATCACATAATAAAAGCCATCCACACAACACCAAGATTTGTACGTGGAAAACCCAGTAAAGGGAAAAACCATGGTGGGAAGCCTACCCACAGTTAGATAATACTTTTGTAGTAAGTATGTGAATTACAATGAAGGGGCTTGCACTTGTAGGAAGGCCAATAGCCTAGAGTGCACTGTTCATCACAAAAGGAGCCTCACTGACTACATATAAATCCATACTACAATCCAGAAAAGTGTTGAACTGCAAAAGATAACATCTCCTATGCTAGAGTACAATTCTGATTAAGCTTAATACTGGAGAACTAAATCCTCTTCCATAAACCAAATTCAATCTCTAATGATCGACCAACTCCTCTACGTGAATGATATTACATTATTCACACATTACATTCCTTGACCATGACCTCTTACATTAACCATGATGATCTACAATGAGATCTTACATATTATTTATACAAACCCTCGACCATAAACAATCAGGTCGGCTACCTGATAATAAACTAATTTCATAATTACAAACCATGTTGGCCTAAGACCAAAACGAATAATACCCAACACATAAGATATCCTAGAAATACAATAATAGGTCCTATCCACATGTTACATTAATGTTGGTCCATAACCTAGATCAACTGAGACCAAGTATAGCTCCACACGCTTCATCAATGATCTCCAAATGCCAAGTCTCGAATGTGATCACCAACAACATCCTAAAACTCCATCAGAAGTTGCACCAAGACCACATATACAATTCATTAAAGATCTCCACCAAAAGCTTTGTTGGTGAAAACCTCACTGGAACCAGAAACCAATCTTCTAAGTAAGTAGGATAGAATCCAATCACCAGACTGAAACCAACTAATGAAATATGAGTATAAGCATTTTGAACAAGCCAATTCCATCACCAGATTATACCGGAGTCTACCGGATCATGTCAGATCCAAGTTAACCAGAAACCACTCAACCTACTGAGACCAAAAGGGTGTTGGTAAAGCATCCAAACAACTATTGTTGACATCAATGCAACACATAATCAATTCCACCAAATGGCCAACAACACCCTCAATTACAATCATTACCATCATATCATAAATGATCTAATCAACTGACCTATATACCCTTACAATCCTTCATGACTCATGTCAACTTACATAGATAATTTACAAAATAATTATACATCTCAGCTCATTACATATATACATAAATATAAAAATGAATTTTTGATTGCCAGATCTCCTAATGATGTTGGCTTCCTATACCGGTACCCATAGAATCCTTCCTGCCAGTGAAGATACCTATCGGTGCTAGTGAAGTGTCTGTTGGTGAAGTACCAAACCAAAGAATGAAGCTGGAACATGTTGCCATCAATGACAATATATAAAACCAATCAAATGAGCATCAATTTCCAACAATCTCCCCCTTTGGCATTGATGGCAACACTCATGTGAAAAATGATAATGGTTTCCATTTGTCAGTTTCACCCTAAGACTTCTCCTCCTAAGTTGAATATCCATCTGTGATCATGATCTGTACAAAATACTCCATATCTCCTAATGTCAAGAATATATTTTTCACCTATACATCCCCCTTTAACATCAACGCCAAAAAGAAATACCAAAAAATAGAACAAAGAATGAAATACAACACAAAGAATGTGTCCCAAAACACCTTACCAGAGCTGAATATACTTGAAAATTTTGAGATAGGCTTTCTCCAAAAGCTCTAGATAAGTGTCCCAACTAAAATTGAATGTGTCAAAAACTAATACAAGTCCATTAAGAATATGAGCATATGACTCTTTCTACTTAACCTCTACCGGTGTGGGCTTACCAACCATATCAATGCATTCCATCTTATGTAAACTTAAGGAGTCCAACTGGGGACTCACCAATCCTCTAAGCCCTTTATCTCTTATGATTTTGTATTTATCCCTTTCAAGAGATGAAATTTGAGCTTCTAATACCAGAATCTATCCATCAATAGATGTAGTCAAATAATTGGAACAATCAAAAGAATTGACTATACCTACAATTTTATCCTAAGAATCCTTAATCCCTTTATCTATATCTGCAATAAGTAATCCAGTGTTACAACATACTCTGTATATATTAGTACATTGCCTTAAAGCATTATCAATTAACTTCAATTTGTTAGAAATCTCTTTCTTCTATGATTCAATCATCTGATCAAAAGTAGCTCTCTTAGCTTGTGTGAATCTCTCCAATGCATGTTGGTTAGATATCTACTGCAGTGATTGAAAATCCTTAGAAATGTGCTCAGTAATTATTTTGAGCTTGCTAGATGGGCTTGCTCCTTTGTAAAAATGGCACTCCAGGACAAGTTTGTGCAAAATTGGGATTGATTGATCAATTATTCCTTTGTCCATTGATACTTCCTTCATCATCTTCTGAGAAGCCATCATCATGAGCTCAGCATAATTCAACTCAGTTATGCTCTTCTTCTCTACCAAAGAGGTGTCAATTGAAAATAATGATGTGCTCACTACTGGTTCCTTGCCAGATTCCTCTCCCTTCTCCTCTAATGGTTGATTAACTTTAATAACTTCCTCTTTTGCACTGGTGGCTTCACCACTTGGTGTAGTATCAGTTACTCCCAGTTCCACATGAACTGTATCCTTGACTTATACATTATGATCTAGAGGACTATTGTCCTCAACATTTATAACCTGTACATTATGTGAATCTACTGGTATATCTACTTTTGTTGGTATCTGCTTACTATCTTGTACATTAGATTTTATTGGGGGCTCTACATCCAATGCCTTATTATCTTTCAAAATTGTGGGTGAGGCACCCATTACACCTTTGCCTTTCCCTTCAATCGGGATGTTAGTGGTCTCAATTTTAGCCTTTGGTGAATTATAGAAATAAGGGTTGTTAATAAAGAATTGAACCCATGCCTTGTGGGTTTCATTGGTTATTTCATTAACCCTACCTGACATAAGACTAACTATCCTATGCTTGCTATGAAAAATTGTCCTGTCTACAACTTCAAGTGTCATATCCAACTCATTTGGAGTAATTGATCCACAAGCAGTTAATAATTCTTGAATTTTTATGCACTTGTCCTCCTTCATAGCGGATAATATCCTAGCATCTATATTGTCATATAGTTGTGATGGTATTTGCTTCTCAATTTCCAACAAAGCCTTCTTAAATATATTCAAGTATAACAAAACTACTTTTTCAATTTCTTTCTACTCATCATCATCTAAGTGCTCATAATAGAATTGTACATTTTTCAAAATTCCATCCTTAGTGATTTCACCTATCAATTCTGCACAAGTCTTGGGAGGGATTATACTTACATTACCGGATATAATAGAAAATTATGTGTCATCCATCTTCTTTCTTCTACCTATACCGGATGGCACATAAGGTGTATGAGATCTTTCCTTTAGAGCTCTTTTCTTTTTAGGTTTGCTGGTTGGTACCTTGCTTGTGACCTTCCTTACTAGTTGCTTCACTAAATTCTCCTTAGACTCCCCACCTTTCTTCCTCAATACCCTCTTGAATGCTAAAGGTGTGTCATCTTTAGTTCCAGAGTCTGATGGAATAGGATCAATGAAGATTTCAGGCTCTTTCCTCTTTCTTCCTTTTCCTAGAACAACATCCATTAAGGCCTTGATGTCCTGAGATACTTGTTCAACAAATTTTCTGGCCTTGCCTTGTTGTTTCTCCCTCTTCTTCCAATTGAATTTAGCTTGAACCTCTTGCTTCTTTTGTTTTGCAGTACCAAAGGAATTTTTAGTCTCATCAATAGGAGCATCAATCAACATTTTGGCATAAGCATCCATAATTTTAGCATCAACCTCATATCCCATCTCCTCTATCCATATCTTCTGGGGTTTAACTACTTCCATTAAAGTTTCATCCTTTTTTACCATAAAGTAGATCTCGGTTGAGTATTTCTCAACAATTTTTTTAGGAACCCTCTCTCCGGTTTTCATTGCTTTTTGAAATGCCTTGAAATAACCCCAAACCTTGTCATCTCGCTGACTACCCAGACTAGCAATAGATTATTTCAATTGTCTGCCTACCAAAATATCAAATGCCCATTGTCTCTTCCCAAAACTGGGAGTTTCATTAATGAAAAATAGCATCAAGCAAACAATAAGATTCCCATATGAGAATATCCCCTTTTTCTCTCCTTTGATCTTCCCAAGTTTAATTAACAACTCATCTAACATCTATCCATAGAGATCTATCTTCTCATTTTCCCTCATAATCTTATGTGCGACATATATGCAGAAGCTAGAAATAGAATTGAGATGATTGAATTGAGTTACCTTATACCCAATGATCATGCTACCAAATTTGATGTCTCTATCAGTGATGGTGTTGACCCTCATCAATCACTAGTCTGAAGTTGTGTCAATGAGTTTGTTAACTTGATCATTTGAAATGTTTTTCTCCAGACACTGACCCATCTATGAAAAAATAGTCATGGCCCTAATGGTCTCCTTTGTGATCTTATAAGGTCTGTCCAACCAAATGAACTCTCCATGAACTCTGCTGAGTACATATCTGATGATCTCATCTTCAAATTTAGGGATATCAAGAATGCCAGTAAACCCTAGAACCTCAATTTGCTTATACTCGGGTTTGATCTTTTTGAGGTCTCCCATCAACTCGCTCATATACATGCTCTTGATTTCATTGGTACCCAGATCCTCAATGTGGCAGTGAATGTATGCTCTGACATCTTCCACATAAACAACTCCTTCTAGAACACGAGAAAATACACCAACCGAATCATCCAAGATAGCAATATGCAGGCATTGCTTGAAAATTGTCCTGGGATGGTCTTTAACCTCGACAACAGTAGGATTTGCAATGAAAGTAGGTGCAGAGGATGATCCCGTTTCCATGATGAAAGATGATTTCGATAAGTACCTGAGAAATGGTTGTCTGTGAAACCCTAGAGAACTCTTTCGATCACTGGTGGAATAGCTGAAGAAGATATCTGATCACACTGAATAACCTTAGACTCACTCTGTATCACTCTTAATTGCTCTAAATGCAAGGTGATTAAAAAAGAAGTGGATTCAACCTTTTAACCTTCAAGAAACCCTAATCCGTCATTGATATGAATGACTTCCTGTGGAACATACCAGATCTCGATCAAACATCTCCATACCAGATAAACCTTTTCTAATGTTTGGAACATATTCCAGAAGTCCTTCCCGAGGCTTATGCAATATTTTCATGAATTGTTCCTACCCCTAAGGCATCTGCCTCAGTTACCGGATGAGCTTCATGTTGGTGCAAGAGCAACTTCCTCTACTAGTTGAGTAACTAGAGCATTCCCATCTGTTGATTGATCATTTGACTTCCTGAACCATTTCTTGATATGATCTTTCTAGATTTCATTGATATTTTCTTTCTCTTTATCATTTGATCCATCATTGTTAACAGATGGATTTTTGCTTCTACAAAACTTAGCTATGTGTCCAATCTTATTGCATGGATAACATGTAACACTGTTCTTGTGAATTTATTTTTTATAACCGTTATAATTTCTTGACCTGCACTGATTAGCCATATGTCCAAATTTTCCACATGCATGACATTTAACATTCATTCTGCAATCTTCTATCTTATGACCATACTTATTGCATTTAGAACATTGACCGTGAGTATAATTATAGTTCTGATTTGTTCTGTTTCTACATTGCCTAGCCATGTGACCAAAATTATTATGAACAAAGCATCTACTATTAAATTTGTAAGCATTAAGTTGCCTTATCGGTGTCTTTTGGTTTTGATCTTCATTTGCAGTATCGGAGCTTTGACCTTGTTCAAATCCAAGTCCACTAGAATCTCCATTCTGTCTTTGGCTTTTCAATAATTCATCAAGTTGTGCTGAACTAACCTTGACTTTTTCCTTGTACTCATTTACAATAGCTAGATCATCTCTTAGAATTATCATATGTCTTTCAATTTCTTGTCCATTTCTTTGGAATTGCACTAATTATGTTCATATCATTTTCATGAGCCAACCAGATGCATTCTTCAGATCTATCTTTTAGAGATCTCCCAAGGTTTTCTTCATTCATCTTCTGGTCTTCAATCTTCTTTGACATCCTCATAGTTAAGGCTTTCATTTCATTCCTCATGACCATATTCTCTTGACTTAGCTTCTGACATTTTTCATTGAGGGCATCTTTCTCTTCATTATTCTGAATTTGAAGAAGTTCCTTCCTCCTAGCTTGACTAGATGACAATCTCTCCCATAGGATAAGAATGAATTCCTTGGTAGAATTCAATTCATCTTGTAACTTTAGGTTCTTAATCCTTTTAGCATCATAATATTCAAGTGCTACCTCAAGTTGCTTCTCCATACTCATATCCATGGATCATGGATTTAGGATCTCCCTCAAGCTATTAGACTTCCTCTAAGGCACAAGGCTCTGATACCCATTGTTGGAATCCAAGAACACTGAGAGGGGGGGTGAATCATTGTTCTATCGGTAAATTCAATTTTAACCTTATTATAACATGCATTCACCAACCGGTGAACCAGTACATATATAATTGAAATAAGTAAAGAAATCAATGAACCAATCACACAAATTAACATCATAACATAAAGAATTCATACGTGGAAAACCTTAAAGAGAAAAACCCACGGTGGGATTTGTTACCCACAATATCAATCCACTAGCCACACAAAAGGATATTACATAATATGGGGGCCTACACATGCAGGAAGGCTTACAACCTAAAGCACATTTCTCAACACAAAGGAGGCTCACTGACTATAGTCACTTTGAATAATAAAACATAAGACTAAACTCATTTAATGCATCTTCTATGCCTGATTGAGTTCTGATTCAAGCTCTGTCAGTCACACAACATCATCAATAACCTTCACATTACTAGAATAACCTTTGCATTACTGATCTAATCACACAACATCCTCAATTACAATCATTACCATCATATCACAAATGATCTAATCAACTGACCTATATACCCTTACAATCCTTCATGACTCATGTTAGCTTACATAGATAATTTACAAAATGATTATACATGTCAGCTCATTACATATATACATAAATATCAAAATTAATTGTCGGTTGTCTGATCTCCCAATGATGTTAGCTTCCTATACCGGTACTCATGGAATCCTTCCTACCGGTGAAGATACCTGTCGGTGCTAGTCAAGTGTCTGTCGGTGAAGTACCAAACCAAAGAATGAAGCCAGAACATGTTGCCATCAATGACAACATATGAAACCAATCAAATGAGTATCAATTGCCAACATGTATCTATTTTGGGAACATTGAAAGCCGGTTGGGATACTTAGGATTTTTGAAGGGTTCTTACCTGGATATATTCAAGTACATCTAGATCCGATAAACACATTATTTTGCCCTACCTTTTTTATTGATGTCAAAGGGGGAGTGGTTGTTCTAAAAAATGTTAAGGACATAAGAAGTAATGTATAGCTTAGGGGGAGTAGGGTCAGTTTTGGGAGGAACTGGGATAGCACTTTAGTGATCCATTTTTTACATGAGTGTTTCCATCAATGCCAAAGGGGGAGATTGTTGGCAATTGACACACATTTGTTTAGTTGTGTTGTCATTGATGGAAACACACATCATTTTGGGTTGGACGCTTAACTGGTACTCACCAATATTTATGATTCAACAATCAACATTCAAGCCATTTGACAGACAAGGGAAACCAACAAACTAGGAACCGGTACATGAGGTCGATATAGGAGATTGATCCGGTAGGTCTACACAATAACAACCGGCGACATCTATCATGAAGTTTAATTTTTTTTTTCCTAGGCCAACATGTAAAGAAATTTTAATATCATTGTAAGTTGACATAAGGAATTCATGTTTATGTTTGGGAAAGGTATTTAAGTCAGTCTAGTTAGGTTATTTTGGAGATACATACAAAGAGAAGGAATATATAGTGGTGTGATATTGTGTGAGCAATGTTGATTGACTAAATGCAAATATAATATTCTGTAGTCAGTCTTGGTTATTGGTTTAGAGGTTTGGGATACGAAGTAAGTTACTGGTAAAGGAGGACATAGTGAAAAATGGTACTGACAGTGCTTGAACCGAAACTCATCTAGCATAGCAGATCCATTATCTGAGTTCATAAATTTGTTTGTAAACCAGTATTTGGTGTTTGTAGTCAGTGAGGCTCCTTTTGTGATGAGCAGTGCACTCTAGGCTATTGGCCTTCCTGCATGTGTAGGCCCCTATTGTAATATTTATTCATTTCACTAGTGGATAGATATTGTGGGTCACCAATCCCACCATGGTTTTTCCTCTTTGAGGTTTTCAACGTATAAGTCTTTGTGTTATAGTGTATGTTCTTGTGGTGGCATCATTTCTACTTACTATTATATTCTTTTATGGTTACCAATTACTGAATTACTTTGTTAATAAGGTTAAAATTGATTTCACCTTTAGAACACCGATTCACCCCCCCCCTCTCAGTTTTCTTGGATTCCAACAATATATGCCCGAATGTATTCATTATGAAGAACATCATAGGGTAAAGAGGAAAATGATCCTTTTGGATCATCCTCGACTGATTTGAGAGGATGCTTCTTGAAAATGGGTCGAGCCCTATCCTTTATTTCCACAACCACTGGGGTAGCAATTCCAGATACTGATGCCATTGAGAACTTAGGGTTTTCAAAAACTAATAGCTTAAAATAGATAAATAGCTTAGTTTGCAATCAAGGACATAAATTCACTTTAGGATCATTGTAATCATTGTTTAGATCACCAAATTACTTCTCTCTACTTTGCAATCAAGGACATAAATTCACTTTCTCTTGATCAAATTGTGAGAAATAAAGCTTTGAAATGCCTTTTAATCCTTCAGAAACCTAATTCTCCATTGTAATAAATGTTGCAATGGGTTACCTTGATTTTTCACGGAGTCACTTCCTGGAGCATCAAGTATTCACTAAATCTTCCGAATAACATTTGCACATATGATTTAAGCCTTTTTCAACCTTCCGGAATCAATTGAAAATCTTTGAAGAGGGGGTTCTTAGAATCTGCATGAAAAGTTCCCCCTAAGGCAAAAATCCCTAGTTATCGAATGAAGATCATGCACCAGATAAGGGTGCAGATCCATTTTTTGCCTTGGATTCATCTTTTCTAACCCACATCTTCTCATTCTTGTCTCTGATCTCCTCTACCTTTGCCTTGCCTTTCTCATCTGATTTGTTCTTGTCTACTAGAGCACTCTTCTTTAGATTTTTGCTTCTGCAATATTTTGCAATGTGACAGGTTTTATTGCATGCAGGACAAACAAAATTTTGCATAGGTCTGAAGTTCATCTGATTTGGTCTCACCGTACACTAGTTAGAGATATGTCCAAAAATCCCACAAGCATAGCATCTCTTGTTTTCAAAATTAATCATTACTACTCTGCACATGTTTGACTTGTGACCAAAATTATTGCATATGAAACACTAACCGGTAAAGGTAGGACCATTGTTCATATTATTTATTCCATTATTCACCCTAGTTTTGCATTGATTCACCATATGACCAAATTTATTATAGGTAAAGCATCTACTATTGAATTTATGAGCATTAGGTTGTCTTGCTGGAGGATTCTTGTTCTTAGGCTTTGCATTGCTTTGTCTAGATCTGGAGGATTCTCCTTTCTCAAATCCAAGTCCTCACATGTCCTTTCCATGTCTCTGACTTTCCAGCATCTCATGAAGCCTTGCTAAGATAACATTGAATTTGTTTTTAATTCATTTGAAGTAGCAATTTCATCTCTTAGGGCAATAATCTTTCTTTCAAGTTCTTGATCATTATTCCTTGATTGTGTCAACTCAAGCTTCAACTGATCATTCTCATAGGTAATCCTAAAGCATTCATCTTCCCTTTCCTTCAATGATTGAGTCAAATTCTCTTCATTCTTTTTCTTGTTATCAATCTCCTTAGTTAGCTTCATCACAATGGATTGCATCTCATTTTTCAATGCAACAATCTCTCTCTCAAGCTTGTCAACTTTGTCCTGATTCTCCATGCATTGATCTCCTTTCTCCTTTAACTTGTCCATTAGCTATTTCCTCTTGTCTCTTGTAGAATTCACTTGATCCTTCAAATCATTAATGAAGTCTTCAATTACATTCAGGTTTCTTTTTAAGGTTCCAATTTCATTCCTTGTTGCATCAAGATCCTCAAGTTCCACACTAAGCTATCTCTGAAAAACTAGAATCCATTGATTCAATCTCCCAGACCTTCCTCAAGTTGTTAGGATTCCTTAGAGGAAATAGGCTCTGATACCAATTATTGGAATCAAGGAACACTAAGAGGGGGTGGGGGGTGAATTAGTTTTCCACCTATTACCAAATTTTCTAATTTAATTTTAAACCACTAGAAGAACAAGCATGAAATTGAAATGCAAAAACTCAAAACAATCAACCACAAGATCATAACACCAAGATTTTTATGTGGAAACCAAAATGGGAAAAACCATGGTGGGGTTTGAACCCACAATATTATTCCACTATGGCCAGTAGAAAAACATTATTATATGAGGGGGAATGCACAAGCATTCAGGCACACCGCCTAGAGCTCAATGCTCAAGTACAATAAGGGCTACAACCTTGGAAGGCTCACTACCTTATTGATCAATTACAGTGATGAAATAAAATTAAATAACTCCAAAATAGAATCTAACAATGCCTGGATGAGTTTTGGTTAAGTGCCAAATATCTAATTATATTAGCTCTGCAACTATGCTTTGTTTCTTGTCTGATTCAGCTACTAGATCAAGAATGCACACATGAAACTGGGCTACAAAGGATTCATGATCACCACTCACTCACATATCAATCGTACCACACACCAAAAATATCTTCTACACTGGTCTTATATATCCACAATCACAAAATAATCATTTATCAAGTCAACATGTTAATGTAACATGTAGAATTGAGTTGGCTTGACCGGATCACCAAAACGATGATAAAATGATCTCTATGTCATCCCATTCATCCCATGCACAATTCATAACACTGCAATCACCAAAAAGATTCTGGACCAAAACTACTCTACTCACCCTAAAATATCAGTTAACTGGCTACTGGTTGACACCCACTTCTGGGAATCAAGATTCGTGATTACCAGATAGGAATTTCAAAGAAGAGTTTCCATCAATGACAACCCTAAACAATTAATCAAGCATCATAATGCACCAGATGAGTGTCAATTGCCAACAAGATATGAAAAAAGTTAGAGGTCTTGTATGAAGGAGATGCACAAGTGAAAGTTGCTAAATTGTAGAGTTTGAAGGGAAAATATGAAACATTAAAGATGGGAGAAGATGAGAACATAACTTTGTTTATGGATAAAGTGAATGATCTTGTTATGAACATCTGATGTGTTGGTGGAACTCTTGAGGAAGATGTGATTGTTAAGGTATTGAGATCCTTTCCTTCTACTTATAAAGCTAAAGTTGATGCTATTGATGAGATCCAAAGTGTCACTACCATGACAAGAGATATGTTCATTGGTGAGCTGGCTACATTTGAGTTGAGTGAATTTGGAGAATCACATGGTAAATTTGAGAGTGCATTTAAAGCCTCTATATCTGGGAAGCAACTATATGATCCAGGAGAGAGTTCATCTAGGGTTTCAAGATATGAAAGAGAGATGAGAGAGATGATGATATGATGAATCAATAAGGATCTAAAAAACTACTGAGAAGGGGGATGAATCGGTAGATAGAAAACTGACTAAACTTTCAGCAAACTCAAAAATAATCTCTCAAGTCAATCACTGAACAAACTAGTTCAAACACTGAACTACAAACTGCAATAGCACTGACAGTTTACTGGTTTGACTGTCATACCAAAATAATAGTATAACAGCTCTGAAACTCTCAAACCATTTAACCAAAACATCAAAATACTTTATTGATAATAGTAAAAGCACATTTCAGATTTCTGTTGCTCATCTTATCATATCTAAGTGGATTTAACAATTAAGAAAAATAACCATATAAAACATAACCACAAAATCCATTCACCACTTGACACAATGATTTTTGACGTGGAAACCCAAATAGAAAAAACAATAGTGGGGATGAATACCCACAAGTATTTTGAACTCTTCTAAAGTTTTCCTTATTAGGAGCCAAGCCTATTAAAGCTTTACAAAATGTCCTGTTAAGAACAGATCCCATTAGGGACCACCCAGTTAAGGGATTGACTATAATGCCCTGTTAGAAGCAATACCCTCTTAGGAGTAACCTCGATAGAGGATTTGAAATCCAAGATAATGGATCACCTAGTTAGAGGATTTAGAAGCACTAATCTTGTTAAAGCTTACCCGAGTAAGGGATTTAACTATTGTAATTATTAGAGAACAACAAGGGTTTGTTGATCTGGTAAATAACACTACATTGCTTGGTCAGATCCCTTTTCATGCTCTTATCTTCCTTCACACATATTGCAGATAGACCTTCTGGTTTGACAACCAATCACACTGGCACTTAACCAAAATTGCCAACACTATAACAAAACAACTGATCGACCTTATAAGTAAAACAATTGGTTGGTAACACATCACAAACCTAAGTTCTCATAGAGATTACAAATAAATCGGTTCAAGAATGATTGTTGGATTACATAGAAATCATTTCACATTGTATAAGACAACCTTGACCGCTCCTTGATCACCACTTCATCGAATCCTATAACTCATCACATGGCTTCTTCTTCATGTGATGTACTTGCTCATTCTCAAGATAAAACTGTTATCTCTACACACCAAAAACCACTTGAAACTTATCACATACAACATGTATACATGGCATAATCATTACCATTCACCATTTGATCATAAACCAATACAACCGATTCACCAAGCTCCATCGGTTAGGGTTTGACACATCAACAGGTAGGGTTACTAGCTGATCTCACTTCTTCTAAGGTAATACCAGTTTAATTCACTTTCTCACCTACTGGTTGTAAAAAAACATCATTATCGATTGTAATTGACATCAATGACAACACAATAGTTCATCAATGCAATCTTCAATCAAATACCAACAATCTCTCCCTTTGGAATTCATAGCAATACAAATATCAATACCCTTGATTGTGATGATTGAGAGTAATGCACATACATAGGTATAGAAATCTTGGTTTACATTTTACCATGTACTCTCCTTCAACTGAGTCTCCATGTCTTTAGCTGGTAACTAGCTATAGTTCTTCTCCCCCTTTGACAACAATGCCAAAGTGAAAGTAAAACATGCAGTGTCATACTTCACTATTCTGTATCAACGACCTACAACTTGATGCTCCCCCTTTGGAATAGCTCCACTCTACACCAATCCTGCTTCAAGATTCTTCAATTATCTCTAGGACTAATGTCTTCTACATCTTCTCAATTGACCTCATGCAGGGGCATAATCCTTAGCTAACCTCTAAGATACTCAAAAGTAGTCTTAGGCAGAGGTTTAGTAAAGATAACTGCTAGCTGCTCCTTGGTAGATATATGCTCCAATAATACATCTTTACTTTGCACTTTCTCCCTCAAGAAATGATATTTCAGCTCAATATGCTTGGTTGTAGCATGCAACATCGGGTTCTTTGAGATATTTATTGTACTTGTGTTATCACATAGAATCTTTACTAGTTTTGTGATATTCAACTTGAATCTTTCCAGAATGTGTTTCATCCAGATTGTTTGGGTACAATTCATATACATTGCAACATATTCAGCTTTAGTAGTAGACTATGATATACAACTATGCTTCTTGTTGCTCCAAGATACAAGTCTCCCTCCAAGAAAGAACGCACCACCAGTTGTTCTCTTCCTGTCATCAACATTTCTAGCCTAGTCTGCATCTGTATAAACCTTCAAATAAAAGTTACCTGTAGACGGATACCATAATCCATAGTTAATAGTACCTTTAAAATATCTGACTATCCTTTTAGTTGCAATCATGTGTGTTTCCTTTGGGTTCTTCTAAAATCTGGCAACTAATCCAACTGCATGAGAAATATATGGTCTGTTGTGAACAACATAATGCAGTTTCCCTATCATTGATCTATACTCCTTTTCATCTATAGATGCAAAATCATCCTCCTTGGATAGTTTACAACTTGTAACCATTGATGTCCCAACTAGTTTACAATCACTCATTCCAAACATCTTCAATACATCTTTCACATGTTTGGACTGTGTGATAAAGATACCACTCTTCATCTGTTGAATTTGCAAACCTATGAAGAATTTTATCTCTCCTACCAGAGACATTTCAAATTCACTTTTCATCTCATTTGCAAAGTTATCACTCATGTCATCATTGCCTCCAAATATAAGATCATCCACAAATACTTCACTAACCAGTATCTTATCTCCTTCAGTCTTGAGATATGTATTGTTGTCTTCATTGGTTCTCAGGAAACCTATCTTCATCAGGTGTGAATGTAATATTTCATACCATGCTCTCAGTTCTTGCTTCAAACCATATAATGTCATGTAGTTTACACACCATATCCTTTGCATTAGTCAAAGCATAACCATCTGGTTGTTCAATGTATACTTCCTCTTCCAGTATTCCATTTAGAAATGTTGACTTCACATCCATTTGATATGCTTTGAATCCCCTATATGATGCAAATGCAAGTAGATTCCTAACACCTTCCAATCTAGCAATTGGTGCAAATGTCTCGCCATAGTATTCTCCTTCTTCCTATGCATAACCTTTTCATACCAATCTTTCTTTGTTTCTAACTACTACTCCATCTTCATTTAGTTTATTCCTGAATACCCAATTAGTGCCTATCACATTTTTACTCACTGGTCTAGGTACTAGGGTCCATGTTGTTAGGACCTGAAGGCAAATGAGAGGGGGAGGGTGAATCAGTTGTCTATTAATTTCATCCCAAATATACTTTAACCAACCTTGATACTTAATACCGGTAAACCAAACTTAATGCCGGTAAACAAATTAATAGTTAATAATAGTACTGGTGAAACTTAATGCATGGAACAAAAAGAGAAACAATATCCACAACACATAACACAAAGATTTGTACATGGAAACCCTGTAAGGCGAAAAACCATGGTGGGAAACCTTACCCACAATCAAATGATACTACTATAGATAGTATGGGTATACATATGGGGTCTGGACATGCAGATAGGCCAGCTGCCTAGAGCTCACTACTCAATCACAAAATGAGAGTCACACTGACTACAATTAGATGATTAAATCCAATGATAATGTAATGCTCAAAGTAGCATCTCCAATGCTAGATTCAGTACCGGTTAAGCTTTTATTGTCTCCTTCAAACCTTCCTTGAATATTCAAATGATGTCTGCATGAGTATCTCTTCTTATATTCGCATATACCAAATATCACAACCTTATAATACCTTACTCATCTCCTATATCAATCTCACAATTGAGCTCTTACATATATACTAAAACCTAAGACCAAATGTGTAGGTCGGATTACTAAGAATAATATAATAAATTTTATTACAAGTAAGTCAAGATGCGATGCATCATGTTGGCTCAACAACAATATTAATTGATTAAACCATCTCCATAACGTGTCATGCTGATCTGGAATAGATAATGCTTGCCGGTCCATAACCTAGACCCATTTGTCGGTGACAACAAATATGTCAACCTGATTAGACCAATAACTAAATCATCAAAACCAAGTGATCTCTAGATGATAACAAGTCATCCTTAGTGCTGGTGAACAATATAACCTATTGGTGAACAAGATATCGGTGACTATGCATAATTCACTGAGTTTTTCCAGTGAACATAACCAAAGATCTCTAGAAGGATAAGTGTTGATAAGTGTTGACATCAATAACAAAACCAATGCAACATATCCATAATACCAACAATCTCCCCCTTTGGCATTGATGGCAACACAAGATGGAAAAACTATCTAAGTGCCAAAGAAAAAATGCCAAAAGCCAAAAACCAACAATCTCCAGAAATCAATACCATAAATTCTTAGGATAATGATTCCTAAATACAAAGTTTTTCCATAGATATCTCTCCCCCTTTGACATCAAATGCCAAAGCAATACAAATACTAGATACAACCAATTCATAGAACCAATTATAAATACCAACTACTCCCCTTGAGAAGTAGCTCTCCTCCATTAGAGCTGAAAAAAGGTTTCTTTGTAAATTTTGTCGGTTTGATGCCAAGCATCAATTGTCTAAGTCTCTACCAGTGAGGGTATGACCCCAAGCTGTTCTCTGAGATATTCAAAAGTTTCCTTAGGTAAAGGCTTAGTAAAGATGTCTGCAATATTCTCTTTAGTATTCACACAAACCAATCTTACTTCTTTTGCTTCTACATTATCTTTCAGAAAATTGTATTTGATAGAAACGTGTTTAGTTTTAGAGTGAAATACTGGATTCTTAGATATATCAATTGTTGTTGAATTATCACAATAGATGATTATAGGTTCTTTGCATTTTATCTTTATGTCCTTCAATATTTGTTTAATCCATAATACCTGAGTACAATTGGTTGTTGTTGCAACATATTCGGATTCTACTGTTGATAATGATGTACAAATCTATTTCTTTCTCAACCATGAAATCAATCTGCTACCAAGAAAGAATGCCCTACCAGTGGTTCTCTTTCTGTCATCTACATCTCCTGCACAATTAGCATCGGTGTATGCACATAAATCAAAATTTTCATCTTTAGGATACCATAAACCAAGGTTTGGTGTGCCTTGTAAATACCGGAAAATCCTTTTTACTGCTAATTCATGATTTTCTCTAGAATTACTCTGAAATCTTGAAATAATAGATACTGCATTCATTATATCAGGTCTTGTTTGTGTCAAATACAATAAACCTCCAATCATAGATTTGTATCTTGTCAAATTAACAGGAGCTGAATCATCTTTCAATGATAGTTTATCAGTTTTAGTCATAGGAGTACTTACCGGTTTAGAGTTTTCCATACTAAATTTCTTCAGTAATTCCTTCAAATACTTTGATTGACATAAAAATATACCTGTATCAGTCTGAGAAATCTACAATCCTAAAAAGAATTTTATCTCCCCAATCATAGACATTTCAAATTCTTCCTACATCTTGTTGAAAAGTCTTTATACAATCCATCTTCTCCTCCAAAAATGATGTCATCAACAAAAACTTCAATAACCAAAATGTCTTCATTAGTCACTTTAGAGTATAAGTTGTTGTCAGTATTACCTTTAGTGTAGCCAAGTTTCATAAGATATTTGATCAATCTAGCATACCAAGCTCTAGGAGCTTGCTTCAATCCATATAAAGCTTTCCTTAACCTGCAAACCATATCTTTATCATTTGTTAATGAAAATCCATTAGGTTGTTCAATGTAAAATTCCTCTTCAAGATCACCATTCAGAAATGCACATTTAACATCCATTTGATATACTTTATAGTTTTTGTGTGCTGCAAATGTAAGAAATAATCTGACTGCCTCAATTATAGCTACCGGTGCAAAGGTTTCATTGTAATGAATTCCCTCTTTCTATGAATATCCCTTACACACTAGTCTTGCTTTGTTTCTGATTACCTTACCATCTTCATTAAGTTTATTTCTAAATACCCATTTAGTTCCAATTATATTTTTTTTTTAGGCCGGGGAACCAATGTCCATGTTTTGTTCTTTTCAATTTGTTCCAATTCATCTTCCATAGCCTTAATCCAATGTTTATCTTCACATGCCTCAATGACAGATGGTTCAATTTGAGAAATTAAACATACCTCTTCATTTGTCAGTCTTCCTCTTGTCATAACTCCTTGATACTTATTCCCAATTATCTGACTTTCAGAGTGATTCAATCTTACATACCTAGGTGTGTTCACTTGTTGTTTGGTCTTCAGTCACTGTGGAATTCTCTGACGATGCCGGTGTGACTAGATCAACATTCTATACTAGTGTATTTGGTATAGGTTTATTTGTGATGATCTCAACTACCAGTTCAGAATCCACAGACCTTGAATTTCTTCTAAAATGTTCATCAATCTTCACATTTGCACACTCAATGGTTTTCTGCAATCTCTTATTAAAACTTCTATATGATTTGCTTTTAGATGAATATCGAAGAAATATTCCTTCACCACTTCTAGGATCAAATTTTCCAATATACTCATCTCTCCTAATGTAACATTTGCTTCTAAATATTTTGAAGTACTTAAGAGTAGGAATATCACCAAACCATAATTCATAGGGTGTCTTACCGATTTCACCTTTGATGTGGACTCTGTTGAAAGTGTAGACCATTGTATTCACTGCTTCTCTCCAATACACATGAGGTAGATTTTCTTTTGATATCATACTTCTAGTTGCATCTAGAATAGTTCTATTCTTCCTTTCCCCAACTCCATTTTTTTGAGGTGTCAGAAGTGCTAATAGTTGTCTTCTTATTCCATTCACTTCACAAAATGTATTGACCTCCTTAGATGTAAATTCACCTCCTTGATCTGATCTTAAACATTTGATTTTCTTACCGATTTCATTCTCTACAAGTGCCTTGAATAATTTGAATTTCCTAAAAGCTTCTATTTTCTCCCTAAGAAAAGTAACCTAACACATTCTAGAATAATCATCAATGATTAGCATAAAGTATCTATCTCCTTGTAGACTTCTTGTTCTTGCCAGACCACATAAGTCAATATGAATTAAATCAAGAACATCATTGGTTTTCTCAGAAATACTCTTAAAATTTATTCTAATTTTATTTCCCATTTGACATTCCTTACATACCGGATTATGAGGTTTTACAATCTTAGGTAAATCCCTTACTGCCTTAGATGAACTAATCTTCACAATGCAATCAAAATTTACATGACATAGTCTTTTGTGCCATAACCAACTTTCATCAATGTGTGCAATCAAGCATGTCTTTTCAATGTTATTCAAATGAAAGATATTACCTCTAGTCTGATTACAAGTTGCAATTTACAAACCAGTTCTATTCATGATTTTTCATTTACCATTCTTGAATTGTAACTAAAATCCCTTTTCAACTAATTGAACAACACACAAAAGATTGTTCTTTAAAACTTGAACATAATAAACATTTTCAGTACTATGCTTACCATCAAAAGATATAGTGCCTTTTCCTCTAATCAAACAAGATTTGTCATCTCCAAATCTTACTAGACCTCCATTGTATTCCTAAAAAGATAAGAATTTACTTTTATCACCAGTCATATGATGTGAACATCCAGAATCTATAATGCATTCATCCTTTTCTTCTATTTTAGTTGCCAAGGCCTGCTCTATTGGTGGAACAATAGGTGCTAGTTGATCTTCTGTTATTGCAACAAAACCCCATCCATTGTCTCCTAGTTCTTCATTAGAATCATCAATAACTCCTTCATCAACATAGTAGCAAGATTTGTCTCTATTTTTCTTGAATCAGTATCTCTAATATTCAGGGTTTGACTTATATGTTCTTTTAGCTTCTTCTCTTAATCTTGCATGTCTATCCAGACATCTAGATGCCAATGACCAATTTTATTATAGTTAAAACATTTAAAAGGTGTTTTACCTTCATACTTACTTCCAATATGACCTTTAGGCATTTTCCTTGCAAATAGTGCTTCAAGCTCTTCAATTTCTTCATTTTCCCTCCTGATGTCTTCAAGTTCTCTTGCATAAAGTGCTTTCCAATCAAATTTATCAGCTAATGATGAAGATGATGTAGATGATGATGCTTTGAAAGCTAAATCTATCTTAGTTGTAGCAACAGGACCAAACTCCTCAAGCTCAAATGCTAAAAGTTTTCCAACCAAGGTATCTCTAGACACTGATGTATTAGGCATAGTTCTTAACTCATTAATAGCAGTTACTTTCATTTTGTAAGCTGGTGGAAATGCTCTTAAAACTTTAGAAACAATTTCATCTTCACTTAAGGAACCTCCACGACATTGTATTCCCAAAACAATTTCATTAACTCTTTCCATAAAAGTAAAAATTATTTCATCTTCTTCCATTTTAAAATTTTTATACCCGACCCGGAAACATTCCAGTTTTGCAATTTTATAGTGGTATCTCCTTCATTCAATGTCTCCAATTTATCCCAAATAGCTTTAGTAGTAGATCGGTCTGATAATCCCATGATTTGCTAATCTGACAAGGCACTCAAAAGTGCTTCTCTTTCTTTGCAATCATTCTCTTGATCCTTACCCAATGTAGGTGGATTAGGTTGATTTGGTGTAGGACCAACATAACCATTATGTGTAACATCCCATATGTCTCTTCCAATGCAATTCAGATGAGTCTCCATTCAGATCTTCCATATGCTATAGTTAGTTCCATCAATTTTTGGACTGTCTATTAATTTCATCCCAAATATACTTTAACTAAACGTGATACTTAATACCGATAAACCAAACTTAATGCCAGTAAATAGATTAACAATTAATAATAGTATTGGTGAAACTTAATGCATGAAACAGAAAGAGAAATAATATCCACAACACATAACATAGAGATTTGTACGTGGAAACCTTGTAAGGGGAAAAACTACGGTGGGAAACCTTACCCACAATCAAATGGTACTACTGTAGATAGTATGTGTATACAAATGGGGTCTGCACATGCAGAGAGGCCAACTGCCTAGAGCTCACTTCTCAATCACAAAATGAGAGTCACACTCACTACAATTGGATGATTAAATCCAATGATAATGTACTACTCAAAGTAGCATCTCCAATGCTAGATTCAGTACTGGTTAAGCTCTGATTGTCTCCTTCAAACCTTCCTTGAATCTTCAAATGATGTCTGTGTGAGTAGTTGTACTTATATTCACATATACCAAATATCACAACCTTATAATACCTTCTCTCATATCTTATATCAATCTCACAATTGAGATCTTACATATATACCAAAACCTAAGACCAAATGTGTAGGTCGGTGTACTAAGAATAATATAATAAAATTTATTACAAGTAAGTCAAGATGTGATGCATCATGTCGGCTTAACAACAATATTAATTGATTAAACCATCTCCATAATGTGTTGTGCTGATCTGGAATAGATAACGCTTGCCAGTCCATAACCTAGACCCATTTGCGGGTAAACAACAAATATGTCAACTTGATTAGAGCAATAACCAAATCATCAAAACCAAGTGTCCAAACCATGTCTTCGACATAACCAAGTGATCTCTAGATGATAACAAGTCATCCTCAGTGTCGGTGAACCAGATACTAGTGACTGTGCAGCAGTCACTGAGTCTTGCCAGTGAACATAACCAAAGGTCTCCAGAAGGATAAGTGTTGATAAGTGTTGACATCAATGACAAAACAATTGCAACATATCCATAATACCAACACATTTATTGTTCTTCTCAATTGGGTCAAGCTCCTCTTCCATAGCTTTGATCCACTGATCATCTCCAAAGGGTTCCTTAGCAGTTCTAGGATCAATAGTGGAGATCATGCAATAACTTTCTCTAATTCTTCTTCTAGTTAACACACTAGCATCTTTATCTCCAATAATCCTGTTAGGATTATGATTGAGTCTCACATACCTTGGAATGTCATGATCATTATCTTTAGGTTCTTCTTCCTCACTATTATCATCTTCAAAATCTACTTTTTTTGGTTGAACTAGTGCTACAATATTCACTTCACCAACTTCTGGCTTCACAGGTTTTGGCTCCAAAATCATAATGTAATGTTCATCTTCCTTCTTCTCCTTACTAGTTTCTCCTTAAAATTTAGAACACTTTTTTATTCAGACATCAACACTTTCAATGATTCTCTTTGTCTGATTGGTGTAACATTTCTAGGCCTTACTCTTGGTGGAGTAACCAAGAAATATGCCTTCATAACTCTTAGCATGAAAATTACCAACATAGTCACCTCTCTTGATAAAACATTTACTACCAAAAATCTTAAAATAACTAACATTAGGTGATCTACCATACTAGTATTCATAAGGAGTTTTATCCTTACCTCTCTTTACCAATATCTGGTTCATAGTGTAGACAGTTGTGCTAACAGATTCTCTCCATAAATTTTTTGCTATACCTCCTTGTGTTAGCATCACTCTAGCAACTTCAACAACTGACCGGTTGCTCCTCTTTGCAATACCATTATGTTGTGGTGTCCTAGGTGCAAAAAGTTGCCTCTTAATTCCATTGTCCTCACAATATCTAGTGAATTCCTTTGATGTAAGTTCACCTCCTTGACAATTCCTAAAACACTTTATCTCCTTACCACTTTCCTTTTTAGCTAAGGCCATGAATGCCTTAAACTTACTAAAGGCTTCTGACTTGTCCTTCAAGAATGTGACCCACATCATTCTTGAGCAATCATCATTGAAGATCATAAAATATCTATCACCTTGAATACTTTTAGTCCTTATTGGTACACAGAGGTCTGTATGAACCAAATCTAACAAATGTTCTGCTGAGAAATATTTTCTCTTAAAAGTTGAGGATGCCATCTTCCCTAACTGAAATTCTTGACATAGAGCATTCACCAGTTTGTCCAACTGAGGTAAACCTCTTACTAACTTGGACTTACTGACTTTGACAATATTATCAAAATTTATATGACAAAATCTCCAATGCCAAAGAAACTATCATGTACTTTAGCAATTAAATAGTTGTTGACTTTAGGATTTAGGTGAAACAGGTTACCTTTTTTCTTCTTGCCGGTTGCAATCATTTCACCTTTACTCCCATAGATTTTGTACATTCCATTCTTAAATTCCAATGGATAACCTTTGTCATTTAGTTGAGATACACTAAACAAATTGTTCTTTAATCTTTCAACCCAGTAGACATCATCTACACTGCTCTTTCCATTAAGAGAAATGGTTCCCTTTCCTTTTACCATGCAGGGTGAGTCATTTCCAAATCTCACAACTCCTCCATCAAATTCCTTCAAAGTAAGAAATTTACTCTAGTCACCGGTCATGTGGTGTGAACAACCACTATCTATGATCCAATCATCAGAACTATCCATGCGAGAAGCTAATGCCTTCTGATCAGATGTTTCCTCTTTAATGGCAACAAAGACAATGTCTTCATTAGCATCTCCCTTAGATCCCTCATCAGTTATTCCACCATCAACTGCAATGAGGCAATCTATTTTGCCTTTTCCTTTATACTTCTTGTACATCTCACGCTTATGTTCATTGTCACCATTAGGACAGTTAGCTGCAATGTGTCTAATCTTGTTACAAGCAAAACACTTCAAAGATAATTTACCTCTATACTTACTGGTACCTCTGGGTAACCGCTTGGCCAACAATGCTTCAAGCTTGATCAGATTGTCTTCATCATCAACTTCTCTACTAGATCAAGACTCATAACTGTGACTAACATCTCTATTTTTCCTTACAGGTGGATAAGAAACTGAAGCTCTAAATGCAGATTTGGATTTCTGAGCACTACCATCATAACCATTTAACTCAAATGCAGTAAGTTTACCAATGATGGAGTCAGGAGTTACATTTGTTTTATCAATAGACTTTAGCTCTTGAATGGCTACAACTCAAATAGCATAGACTGGTAGAAGGGTTCTCAATTCCTTACTAACCACTGTGGCATCCTCCATTTTACATTCAACACTCTTGATCTCACCAACTATCTCCTTGATCCTTTGACCATAGTGTTGAATATTCTCACCTTCAACCATCCACATGTCATCAAATTGACCTCTCAGACTTTCTTCTTTGGCAAGCTTCACATGCTCATCACTACTATAGATTTCCTCAAGTTTCTTCCACACATCATAAGCAGTCTTTAGACCATGGACATCAACATACTATGAATCAGACAAAACTCTGATAATGGCCTCCAATGCTTGATTATTTTCTTGTTGCTCTTTCTTTTGATCATCAGGCATAGTCCCACTAGGTGTAGTATATTGTGTAACAACATGTTCCCAGTATTGACTTCCTAGACTCTTGATATATATTTTCATCCTATCACTCCATATTCTGTTGTTTTCCCTATTAAACTTCAAATCTTCTTTCTTCATCATGTTCTTCAAGATCTTTACCTCAAGCTATTAGGCTTAGACACTAGAGGGCCTAAAATGCCCTAATACCAATTGACAATATGATGAATCAATAAGGATCTGGACAATTACTAAGAGGGGAGGTGAATCAGTAGATAGAAAACTGACTAAACTTTCAGCAAACTCAAAAAAAATCTCTCAAGTCAATCACTGAACAAACTGGTTCAAACACTGAACTACAAATTGCAATAGCACTAACAGTTTACTGGTTTGACTGGCATACCAAAATAATAGTATAACAACTCTAAAACTCTCAAACCATTTAAGAAAAACATCAAAATACTTTACTGACAATAGTAAAAGCACATTTCAATTTTTGTCGATCATCTTATCATATCTAAGTGGATTTAACAATTAAGAAAATTAACCATATCAAACATAGCCACAAAAACCATTCACCACTTGACATAATGATTTTTGACGTGGAAACCTAAATGGGAAAAACCACGATGGAGATGAATACCCACAAGTATTTTGAACTCTTCTCAAGTTCATCGTATTAGGAGTCAAGTCTGTTAAAGATTTACAAAATATCCTATTAAGAACAGATCCTGTTAGGGACGACCCGATTAAGGGATTGACTTTAATGACCCATTAGAAGTTGTCGTGCCCAAAATTTTGGGCTAAAAATGGAACAATTTTTTTTTTTTAAAAACACCTAAACTCTCAAAACAAAATACATTTAAAGTGGAATCAAACAATTCTTGTCTTAACTAGGATGTAAATAGAATTGTTTTCTAAAGTTGGATTAATTAAACAACTCAAATAAGCGACATTAATTATTGGAGAATAATTAATCCCAAGAGGTTTATCACAATTTAGCTAGTTAATTTAATTATCTTAATTAAGTTGCTGCTAATTAAAGTCAAGGGATATTCAGATATCTCAAATGCATTTAAAATTATGTTGGGCTAATTGAATGATGATGAGGATATCTTAAATTAAAAATTTAATTAATCAAGCGCACGCAATTTCATTGTTTGAATCTTACTGGTAAGGGTTTAAATTCCACAATGTCATTTGGAAAATAAATCCAATTTTATGCTATAGTCAATTTTAATTTCCCCTAAACCTTCGAATTTGATGAAATAATTAATCTGACCAACATTGGCCTCATAGGCTAAAATTTCGTAAAAATAATTAATAATTTTCAATTATAAATTTTCCCCAATTTAAAATATAACTTAACGTCCATATTTAATTGAATATATCAAATAACTACATAGTTTCTTTAGTTAGATAATTTAAACCAATTATGTGATTAATGTAACCATATAACATTAATCTCCATTTTAAATCTTATAAAATAAACTATATTAAAAATTAATTTTCTCCCAAATCGAATAAGGAGTTTTAAATCAATGACACATATGGCTAAAATTATATGGGGGGGGGAATAATTTCCCCTTCTTCTTATTTTAATTTATTTTTTTAAATCTCAAACCCTAACTAGGGTTGAGTAATTTTATTGTCCTATATTTTAATTAAATAATCCACTTGTTAATTCCTCTCTTTTATTTTTCCAACTAAAAACCTTAACCCAAAACTGGGTTAGGGTTTATCTTTTTTTTTTTTGTGTGTGTGTAGGTTGTGCGTTATGTAGGGCCGAACTAGGGAAAGGCGGCAACCAAATGGAAAGGCGGAGGCCAAAAGCAAGGGCAGAGGCCGAAGGAAGGTTGGGCTTCACAGTACGGGCTCCCCCTAGTCGCCATTGTGCTTACACACAGTGGCAGGCGGTACCGTCCACTGTGTGCACCCACAGTGGTGGTCGGTTTCGTCCATTGTGTGTACACATAGTGGCGATCGGTGCCGTCCACTGTTTGTAAGCACAGTGGCGGCCGTGGGCCGTCCAGTGTGTTTACACACAGTGGGGGCACCTCCCGCATCGAGCACTATGTGTAAACACAGTGGCTCAGCCCATGAGCCATCCACTGTGTTAACACACAGTGGTTCGGCCTGGTGCCCCCCCAACTTTTGTTTATTTATTTATTTTTTTACAAGGTTTAAAATGTCAACAAATATATATATATATATATATGGATGCATATCCAAACTCATAGGGTTAGGAATCTTTATTTATTTTTGAATAAATTTATACATTAGCATGCATTTTTTTTTTTTTTAAATGGCAATATAATTTTTTTTTTTGACAGTTATACTAACAACAAGCTAGAGACTATAAATAGGTTTTATTTTTCATTTCTTTTGTTTATAGGTTAATTTTCTGCTATGTGTAAACATAAGTAAAAATGACATAAATAAAATAGGACTGTAAGGGCATTTTTAACTTCAGTTAGATATCTTATAGGAAGAGTAGATTTACATGGTTCTAAAAGCTTTCTGTTTTCCTTTTTTTTTGTTTTAAGTAAAATAAAATGACAGTAAGAAATCAACATGTAAATATTGTAGGAAAATACATAAATACACACTGCATTTCTTTTCTACATCTTTCATTTCTTTACAAAAATTGTAGAGATAAATAACAATAGATTCCATTTTAAGATAGAATTAAATAAAATTAACAGCAACATAATATATTACAAAATTCTATTAAAAATTGATTTTCTTATATGAATGGTATGAACTCAAGCTGTCAATCTTTACAAATGGGTAAAATACCCAATTAGTCTCTCATTCCTAATGAATGAGGACTTAACTAAATGACACATTTCTATCCTTCAAAATAATTACAATTATTTACATTTTTATTTATTTCTTTCTACAACTAAGTAAAATCTGCAACTAAGTAGAATCTGCTACTCCTAGCTTTCTTTCCTATTTCCAAGCAACTTGCATACAAAACATAAGGCTATGACCATGGGGTGCTCACCTCCCAGCCTAGGCTTACAAGAAGGCACCCCCGAGCTTGGAGAACCAAGTCCTAGATGGGTTACACTCAAGCAAACACAAGCAAGCAAGGGGAAAACAAAACACAACAAACACATTCCCTTCCCAAGTTGAAACTTCATGACATAATGTGATGTTTTACTAGGGTGGAAGTGGACCAAGTACCCTAGAGGAGATTTGATAGATAATAATTCATAGCCAACTCATGGCATCCAAGAAAAAACAATAAAACTCATCTTAACCCCCATATCCTTATGACCCCAAAAGGCACACCTACCATATTTTCTCCCCTTATGACCCCTAAATGCATAAACAAAAATATGTAGCAAGGGTCACATGGACAAACCCTTGAGATCACTCTCATGATGAGGGCCTCTCACTCTAAAGCTATCAGACTCCTTCCACCCCCAAGACCATTCTACCCTCCCAAGGGTAAGATGGTCTTGGATACTCCCAAAACACAACAAAATGCAAAATCGAAATAGGAAAAAAATCACATAAAGCTTTCACAAATACAATACAAATAAAAAATACAATATTTTCATTCAAGCATTCTACAACAGATTTTAACATGTAAGCAAGAAAACGCACTTACCTTGAATCTGCCAAGGGTATTGTAGGGAAATCTTGGAGAAGAGCAGCCCAATCCACAGAACTTTTCTGCAACACTTAGTCAAATTTTCCTATTCTCAAATTGGTTTTCCTTCAAAAATTGTCCAAAATCTCCAAAGATGGAGAGTGGGCGATTAGCTCACTAAGCTTCAATATCTAGCCTAAGAAGGCTTCTCTCACTCCTTCCAACCTCTTGGATAGAGTGAGGGACTCCCATTGGTTGGTCTTCCCTAGGTCTTACACACTCCCTAACCAAGGCACCTCAAGAAGAGGAATGAAATGGGGAAAAGGAATTACACCTATCAAGAAGGTTATCTAACCAAGGATGGCACTCCTATAGATGGAATTCGTCCATATTGGGAAAACCACTTTTTTGGGTGGTTAAACAAGCCCTAGGGGAAGGACACATGGCCAAATTTGGTCTTCACCCATAGGTACTCCATGAGGCGTAATAAAAATGCTCTAAAATTGACTCTAGGAGTTGATTTAACCCTTTGAAAGTCCACCTAAAGTTAACCTGCGGGTGAACTCTGAGTTGACCCTCCTTATGGCTCACTATCCTATATTTCTTGGTACCTTCAAGGATAATTAGGAGATACAATAATTAAACAAAATAAATCTTTCCAAAAAGGTGACATGACAATTGCCAACACCACATACAACATAGGTGTCAAGTGACACTACAAAATAATTCCACATCACAAATACACACATGGCAATTATCCCTTGAATGATTTAAACAATATAATAAATACAATTTACACTCATGCAAACATTTTATGTTTATGAATAAAATACAATACATATAGGGTGTTGTTTCTCCAAATAGACAACTCCTGGTTTTACGAATGCACATAGGCCTAGGCTTGATTCTCCATAATATTTCCATGGTCACATGGATAATTTCATGCGCATCTCAATTTAAACATTAGTACTTTCCAATAGCCTCATATAATATAAAACACATAGTTAAGAATACAATTCAATCACTCTGCATATAATTGACATTATACAATACAATTTGCCACATATCAAAGCATTTCACATAAGCAATTCATCATAACCCTCATAATTTAATCCATTCATAAGATGTGTGAACATATTTCTAGCAACGTAATAAAGTTGTGCAAATCAAATAATGACATACATCATCTCAATGTTACCCTATTCTAGGATCATATAAAATTCTATATCCACAAAGCATAGAAATGAAGCATAAATATATCAATGTTATCAAATTCGTGGGATCATATAAAGTTCTATATCCATAATGCATAAAAATAAAGCATCCATAATAGTTCCAACATGAAAATCACTAAAAAGCTAGGATGGGTTGGGGTAGGGCCTCACACCCTCCCCCTCTAGGCATGAACATCCTCCTAGAGTTCATCAAAAAGATGAGGGTACTGTGATCTCATATTTGCTGCATCCTCCCATGAAGATGTAACTTCACCATAGAAATCCCACTGGATCCTAACCTGTTCCAGCTCTCGAACTCAAAGGGCCAACATCTGGCAAGCCAAAAGGCGAATGGGCTCCAAACCTAGCTGCCTGTCAGACTCCACCTGCAAGGCATCCCAATCTAAAATATGAGACTCATCATAGATATAGTTCCTCAAAATTGATACATGAAACACATCGTGGATGCATGATAGGCTAGGTGGTAAAGCTAGGTGATAAGCAATTGGTCCTATCCTCTCAAGGATTTCAAAAGGTCTGACAAGGTGAGGTGTGATCTTAGAACCCTTTCCATAATGGATTAGACTCTTATGCGGCTGCACTCTCAGAAAAACTCTGTCCCCAACCATGTAACTCCGGTCTATCCTCTTTGCATCTGCATATTTCTTTTGCCTATCTCGTGCCTCTCTAAGGCACTGTCTAATCAAAATTACCTACTGCTCCATATCATGAACCATCTCAGGACCTATGGCCACTCTATCCTCAATACGGTCCCAACTCAAAGGTGTCCTACAAGGTCTGTCGTACAAGGCCTGAAAAGGTGGCATCCCTAAAGAAGTGTGATGCCCATTATTATAGGAAAACTCTACTAAATGAAGGTACTCCTCCCATCTGGTCTGGTGATCCATGACATACATGCAAAGAATATCCTCTAACACTTGGTTAACTTGCTCTTTCTGTCTATCCATTTCCAGATAATAGGCTGTGCTAAAATTGAGCTTGGTGCCCATTGCTGCCTATAATGCCTTCCAAAAGGAAGAAGTGAAGAGGGAATCCTTGTCAGAAATAATCTTGCATGGGACACCATGAAGCCTAACAATGTCTCACAAGAACACCTGTGCCATTGCTAGTGCTGTGAAGGTAGTCCGGACTAGTGAGAAGTGGGCCACTTTGGTCAACTTGTCAACTGTCACCAAGATAGCATCATGGCGACGAGATGACATGGGAAGACCAATGATGAAATCCATAGATAGAGTATCCCACTTCCACTCTGGTATAGCATGAGACTGGAGCAACCCACCAGGATGGTGGTGCTCCGCCTTGACTCTCTGACACTCAAGGCATCGGGCTACTAACTCAGCAATAAGCTGCTACATACCTAGCCAATGATATAACTGCCTCAAGTCTGCATGCATCTTCTTAACCCCGGGATGCACTGCATAAGGAGCTCTATGAGCCTCCATGACAATGAACTCTCACAATCCCCTAGGAGAAGGTACATAGATGCACCCTCTATGGTGCAATAGTCCATCGAACTCTAATGAGTAATCCACATACTTCCTGTCCAAGGTATCCTGAGATCGGATCCTCTAACAAACCTCTAGATACCATCCATCCTCGAAACCGCTGCAATATATGGTCTCTCAAATCTATGCTCATAGATATGGTGTATACCTTGTGTCATCTCTTACTCAAGGCATCTGCAACTACGTTCTCCTTCCCTTTGATGTAGTGGACATCAAAATCATACTCGCAAAGGAACTCCATCCATCTCCTTTGGCAGACATTAAGATTAGGTTGGGTGAAGATGTACTGCAAACTCTAATGGTCTGAATGAAGCTCAAAGTGATGACCTAAAAGGAAGTGTCTCCACTTCACAAGTGCATGTACCATTGCTGCAAGCTCTAGGTCATGCATAGGGTAGTTAAGCTCATGAGTCTTAAGTTTCTTAGACTCGTATGCTATAACTCTACCCTCCTACATAAGAACTGCTCCTAATCCATACAAGGAACCATCTGTGCATACCATGAAATTGACCGTGGGGTTTGGCACAGTAAGAATAGGCACACTAGTGAGTTCCCTTTTCAGATCCTAAAAATCCCTCTCACACTTCTCTATCCACTCAAATTTCTTTCCCTTTCGCTGAAGGGATGAGATGGGGTGTGCAACTTTGGAAAATCCCTCAATAAAGCTTCTGTAGTATCCTGCTAAACCCATGAAGCTCCTAACCTTTGTCACACTGATTGGTACTGGCCAATCCATAATAGCTCTGATCTTTGATGGGTCAATTGAGATCCCATCACCAGATATAACATGCCCCAGGTACTTGACCTCTGATCTAAAGAAAGAACACTTCGACAAACTGCTGAACAACTAGTTGTCCCTCAAACACTGCAAAACCTGTCTCAAATGCTCCTCATGCTCCTTCTCATTTTGAGAATATATCAATATGTCATCGAGGAACACAATCACAAATTAGTCAAGGAAAGTGTGGAATACCCCATTCATGAGACTCATGAATACAACTGGAGCATTCATAAGACCGAATGAGACCATAGTGAACTCATAGTGGCCATATCTAGTACGAAATGCGGTTTTATGGATATCACTCTCCACAATCCTCAACTGATGATACCCTGACTTTAGATCTATTTTGGAGAACACTTTAGCACCCTGAAGCTGATCAAACAAATCATCGATCTTGGGCAAGGGATAACAGTTCTTGATGGTTACTTTATTCAGTTGCCTGTAATCCATGCATAACCAAAGGGACCCATCCTTCTTCTTTATGAAGATGATTGGTGCACCCCAAGGGGAGGTGCTAGGATGAATGTGACCCTTCTCTAAGAGTTCCTCTAGCTGCATCTTGAGCTCATTAAGCTCATGTGTGGTCATCCTGTAAGGTGCTCTCGAACTTGGCTTGGCTCCTAGTACCAAATCTATGTGGAAGTCAATCTCTCTGCTAGGTGGCATACCAGGCAGCTCGGCTGGAAACACATCTGCAAATGCCCCAAGGATGGGATGAGCATCTATGGAAGGCTACTTCTCATTTTCTTCCTCTCTATCACTGATGGTGATAGCAAACAACTAGCATCCCTTTTGCATGCTCCACTTAAGCTGCATAGTGGAAATCATATGAGGAGACACGGGCCTCTGAATCCCAGCGATTACTATGGGAGCACCATGATCATCCCAACACTCGATCATTTTTAGGTGAAAATCCATCTTGGCTTTGTGGGCGTAAAGACAATCCATGCCAAGTACGATGCCATAGGATCCGAGTGGTGTAACTCTAAGGTCTACTAAGGTGGTGGTATTACCAATCTGGAGCAGACATCCACTGACACTCTAGCCCCTGATGCTAACTCCACTTCCCAATTGACCCTTTGCATAACTGCCACTAGCCCGCAACACTCCACAACCAATGGATATATAAAGGAGTTAGTCACTCCTGAGTCAAATAATATAGAAATATCGATACCTCTGATCATACCTACAGCCTCAATGACTGTGGCCTGGTACTCTTCCTGGCGGTTGCCAACCACTGCAAAGACCCTATGGGACTTGCCCATATCTCCAACTGTAGGCTCTAATGCTGCCATCCTTTGATTACCTACCATTGGACCCTGTAGACACTCTCTCACCATGTGCCCCATAGCTCCACATGTGAAACAAGCATCGCATTCTTGAAACTATGTGGCCTAAGGACTAGAGTAAGGCCGCCCACCTATCCTGCTCGAACCACTATACCCACCCTTGGAGGACTATTGAATCCATGCCGAAGGTGTGTATGTACCCTGTGCTCTCTGGTCACATCTAGGACCCTGTGACTACCACTGCTTGGGCTTAAAGCCCTGCTGTCCCTAAGGGGGCCTCTAGCTCTGACTCTGTTGTGACTATTGTGGAGGAGGGGGTTTATAAGACCCTGATGCATTTTTGTGGTTGTCTTTCCAGTGGGGTTTCTAAGACCCAAAAGACTAGGGTGCCGGGTTTCGGTTCTAAAACTGATCCCTCGAGTCTTGTGGCCTGACCTGAACCTCCTCAGCTATCAAGGCCTTCTCCATGACAACCCGAAGGATCCCTGGAGCGGCCATCCTCACTAGTCCTGCTATCTTGGCATTAAGTCCCTTGATAAATCGGTTGACAAGAAGCTTCTCATCCTTCAAGTAGTCTACATAAGGTAGGAGCTTGATGAACTTGCTCTCGTACTGGGTCACTAAGAGACCCTTCTGCTGGAGGTCATGGAACTCATCTATCCTACGCTTCCTAAAGTGCTTTGATAGGTATCTCTCCTTGAACCTCTCTGTGAAGATCTCCCATGTGAGGGTGTCTGCAGTTAAACCACACTTGAATTCCTCCTGTTTCCACCATGTGGAAGTCGTCGATCTTAGAAGGTGGACTACAACTCATGCCTTCAGATTGCTTTCATAAGAATGCATTGTGAATCACCGATCTAGGCTCAAAAGCCAAGCCTCAGCTTCTACTCCGTCGGTAGATCCCCCAAAAGATGGTGGCTGGAGGTGCAAAACCTCTTTGATCAGATCCCCTGGTTCTCGATGTGTCCTCTTAATATAAATAGGTGTGGCTAACAGAGGTGGTCCAGGTAGATGAATGGACTCAGGCTTGTGCTTAGCCTGGCCCTCTAAGGAATTAGGAGGTGGACTCCTACTCTGTTCCCTAGCTGGTGATCTAAGGCTCCCCGAGTTCTAGTTTTCTGCATGACAGTCTACTGTTGGAAGCCTATCTTGCAATATCCCAATTAGGTTCTAAAGTGCTAATAAGATGTCTCGGTTTGGGTCAACCGATGGTTCGGGAGGGGCCTCCGGGTTCCCTTCTGGAACTGGATCCTCCCTATCAACATCCTCGCATGCCATACGTGTACGCTTAGGACCCCTTTCATGCTTGTGAGCTTGTCGCGTAGTCGGAGGCATCCTTATGAGAAAATAAAATGAAAATAAAATAAAAAAATAATTTTTGAGGAAAAATTTAATTAATTAAATAATTAAAGCGAAACGTAATGGATAAAGGTTCCTAGTGTTGGAAACCTTGCTCTGACATGAAAATGTCGTGCCCAAACTTTTGGGCTAAAAATAGAACAATTTTTTTTTTTTAAACACCTAAACTCTCAAAACAAGCTACATTTAAAGTGGAATCAAATAAGTCTTGTCTTAACTAGGATGTAAATAGAATTGTTTTCTAAAGTTGGATTAATTAACCAACTCAAATAAGAAACATTAATTATTGGAGAATAATTAATCCAAAGAGGGTTGTCACAATTTAGCTAGTTAATTTAATTATCTTAATTAAGTTGCCGCTAATTAAAGTTGAGGGATATTCAAATATCTCAAATGCATTTAAAATTATGTTGGGCTAATTAAATGATGATGAGGATATCTTAAATTAAAAATTTAATTAATCAAGCACACACAATTTTATTGTTTAAATCTAACCGGTAAGGGTTCAAATTCCACAATTTCATTTGGCAAATAAATCCAATTTTATGCTATAGTCAATTTTAATTTCCCCTAAACCTTCGAATTTGATGATATAATTAATCTGGCCAACACTAGCCTCATAGGCTAAAATTTCGTAAAAATAATTAATAATTTTCAATTATAAATTTTTTCCAATTTAAAATATAACTTAACGTCCATATTTAATTGAATATATCAAATAACTATATAGTTTCCTTAGTTGAATAATTTAAACCAATTATGCGATTAATGTAACCATATAACATTAATCTCCATTTTAAATCTTATAAAATAAACTATATTAAAAATTAATTTTCTCCCAAATCAAATAAGGAGTTTTAATCAATGACACATATGGCTAAAATTATATGGGGGGGGGAGGGGGGTGGAAATCATTTTCAAAATTTGGAAAGTATTTCCCCTTCTTCTTATTTTAATTTTTTTTTTAAATCTCAAACCCTAACTAGGGTTAAGTAATTTTCTTCTCCTATATTTTATTTAAATAATCCACTTGTTAATTCCTCTCTTTTATTTTTATATTATTAGCTCACCCTAATATTTTGTCTCTTTATTTGAATGCAAACCCTAATCTAGATTTGGATTAGGGTTGCATAATTTATCCAAATAAAAACCTTAACCCCTTTTTTAGTGTTGCCTTTACCCTAACCCGAAACTGGGTTAGGGTTTATCTTTTTTTTTTCTGTGTGTGTGTGTAGGTTGTGTGTTATGCAGGGCCGAACTAGGGCAAGGCGGCGGCCAAATGGAAAGGTAGAGGCCAAAAGGAAGGGTGGAGGCTGAAGGAAGGTTGGGCTTCATAGTGCAGGCTTCCCCCGGTTGCCACTATGTACAGTGGCGGGCGGTGCCGTCCACTGTGTGCACCCACAGTGGCGACCGGTGCCATCCACTATGTGTAAGCACAATGGCAGCTGCGGACTGTCCACTGTGTTTACACACAGTGGTGGCACCTCCTGTGATGACCATTGTGTGTAAACATAGTGGCTAGGCCCATGAGACGTCCACTGTGTTAACACACAGTGGTTCGGCCCAATGCCTCCCCAATTTTTGTTTATTTCTTTTTTTTTTTACAAGTTTTAAAATGTGAATATATATATATATATATATATATATATATATATATATATATATATATATATATATATATATATATATATCTATGGATGCATATCCAAACTCATAGGGTTAGGAATCTTTATTTTTTTTATGAATAAATTTATACATTAGCGTGCAGTTCTTTTTTTTTTTTTTACCAACAATATAATTTTTTTTTTTTGATAGTTATACTAACATCAAGCTAGAGACTATAAATAGGTTTTATTTTTCATTTCTTTTGTTTATAGGTTAATTTTCTTCTATGTGTAAGCATAAGTAAAAATGACATAAATAAAATAGGACTATAAGGGCATTTTTAACTTCAGTTAGATATCTTATAGAAAGAGTAGATTTACATGGTTCTAAAAGCTTTATGTTTTCCTTTTTTTTTTGTTCTAAGTAAAATAAAATGATAGTAAGAAATCAGCATGTAAATATTGCAAGAAAATACATAAATACACACTGCATTTCTTTTTTGCATCTTTCATTTCTTTACAAAAATTGCAGAGATAAATAACAACAGATTCTATTTTAAGACAATTAAATAAAATTAACAACAGCATAATATATTACATAATTCTAATAAAAAATGATTTTCTTATATGAATGGTATGAACTCAAGCTATCAATCTTTACAAATGGGTAAAATACCCAATTAGTCTCTCATTCCTAATGAATGAGAACTTAACTAAATGACACATTTCTATCCTTCAAAATAATTACAATAATTTACATTTTTCTTTCTTTCTTTGTGCAACTAAGTAAAATCTGCAATTAAGGAGAATCTTCTACTCCTAGCTTTCTTTCCTCTTTCTAAGCAACCTGCATACAAAACATAAGGCCGTGACCATGGGGTGCTCACCTCCCAGCCTAGGCTTACTAGAAGGCACCCCCAAGCTTGGAGAACCAAGTCTTAGATGGGTTACACTCAAGCAAACACAAGCAAGGAAGGGGAAAACAAAATACAACAAACACATTCCCTTCCCTGTTAGGTCCCGGAGACAACTGGGGGGGGGGGGTGAATCAGTTGTCAAATAAAGTCAAACCAAAAACAACTTAACCAACTTAATGCTTAATACCGGTAAACTAGTTAAGTATGCCGGTAGACAGTTTTAAGAGTTAATTTCTATACTGGTAAAGATTAATGCATGAAAGATAAACACAGTCATCCACAACACAAGACACCAATATTTGTATGTGGAAACCCTGTAAGGAGAAAAAAACCGGTGGGAAACCTTACCCATAATCAGATGATACGACTGCAGATAGTAAGTGTACATAAATGGGGTCTGCACATGTAGAAAGGCCAATAACCTGGAGCTCACTGCTCAATCACAAAATGGGAGTCACACTGACTATAGTTGGATGGTCAGATCCAATAAGAATGTACTGCACAAAATAACATCTTCATATGCTGGATTCAATATCGGTGTAATGTTGATATGCTTTCACAAAAACCTAGCTTCACCTTCAAATGATGTCTACATGTATTGCACTGCGTAATCTCGCATATACCTTCACACAATTCTTTTTCGCATTCCACACGATCTTACAAATAAGATCTTACCTTTATACCATAACCTAAGACCAATTTTAGTAGGTCATCTCTACAAGATATTACAATAAAAACATTTTACAAATAATATAATATCCGATGCAATAACTGATTGAACATGTCAGCTTAATGCATTTATAACAATAATTAATCATTTCCATAGTGTGCCATGCTGATCTGGAATAGATAAACCTGCCAGTGTAACCCTAGACCTATTTGTTGGTAAAAGCAAATATGCAAATATGAATATACCAATGATTAATTCATTAAGATAATATGTCCACATGATGTCTTCGATATTACCAAGTGTCTTCCATATCATTTCAAGTGTCGGTGATTATTATATCCTACCGGTGAACCATATACCAGTAACTGTGCAATAGTTACTTGCTTGCTGGTGAATGCTACTGGATCTCCAAAGTGCTATTGTTTTAGTAGGTGTTGACATCAATGAAAAAACCATACCAAAATACCAACAATCTCCCCCTTTGGCATTGATGGCAAGACAAGATGGAAAAACCATCAAAGTGCCAAAATAGAAATGCCAAAAACCAACAATCTCCAAAAGATCATAACCAGAATATAGAGAGTAATAGTCTCTCCCAAACAACAATCTCTCCCCCTGGGAGCAACATGTGTTTTCAAAGTTTCCATACCAATCTCTCCAAAAGATAATGTGTTTTTCCATATATCTCTCTCCCCCTTTGACATCAAATGCCAAAGTTATAATAAAACCAAGTTCATATACAAAATACCACTCAATTTAATATACCAACTACTCCCCTTGAGAAGTAGCTTCCTCATCAAAGACCAGAGTAAAAGATTTATCTTTTAATTCTGTCGGTTGATCACAATCATCAACTGTCTAAGTCTCTACTGGTGGTGGTATGACTCCAAGCTGATCTCTGAGATATTCAAAAGCCTCCTTAGGCAAAGTTTTTGTAAAGATATCTGCAAGCTATTCTTTAGTATTCACATAAACCAGTTTTATCTCTTTTTCTTCAACTTTTTCCCTTAGAAAATTCAGTTTGATAGAAACATGTTTTGTTTTAGAATATAGTACTGGATTCTTAGATATATCAATTGCTACAGTGTTATCACAATATATGGTAATAGGTTCCTTGCATTTTACCTTTATGTCTTTCAACATTTGCTTAAGCCATAGTACTTGTGTACAGTTAGTTGCTGCTGCAACATATTCTAATTCTATTTATGATAAAGATGTACAACTCTGTTTCTTACTCAACCAAGAAACTAGTATGTTTCTAAGAAAGAATGTTTCGCCAGTGGTGCTTTTTCTATCATCCACATCTCCTGCCCAATTTGCATCTGTGTATGCACATAATTCAAAGTTTTCATCTCTAGGATACCATAATCCAAGATTTATAGTGCCTTGTAAGTACCAGAAAATCCTTTTTACTGTTGATTCATGATTTTCTCTAGGATTACTTTGAAATATAGAAACAATACATACTGCATTCATAATATTAGGTCTGGTTTGTGTCAAATATAGTAAACCTCCTATCATAGATTTGTATCTAGCTGGATTAACAAGTGTAGATTCATCCCTTTGAGATAATTTGTCATTTGTAGTCATAGGTGTGCTTATCGATTTAGAGTTCTCCATCCCAAATTTCTTTAGTAACTCTTTAAAGTATTTGGATTGACTCAAGAATATACCTTTATCAGTCTATGAAATCTATAATCCTAAAAAGAATTTTATTTCTCCAATTATAGACATTTCAAATTCTTGCTGCATTTTAGTAGAAAATTCCTTACATAAACCATCTTCTCCTCCAAAGATTATATCATCAACAAATACTTCTATAATCAAGATGTCATCATTAGTTATTTTGTAATATAAATTGTTGTCTGCATTTCCTTTAGTAAAACCAATCTTTAAAAGATATTTATCCAATCTTGCATACCAAGCTCTTGGAGCTTGTTTTAATCCATACAGAGATTTTCTTAACTTGCAAACCATATCATTTTCGATTGTTAAAGAAAATCCATCAGGTTGTTCAATGTATACTTCCTCTTCAAGATCTCCATTCAAAAATGCACATTTAATATCCATTTGATAAACTTTGTAGTTCTTGTGTGCTGCAAAAGCCAAGAATAATCTAACTGCCTCAATTCTAGGTACCGGTGCAAAGGTTTCATTGTAATCAACTCCTTCTTTCTGAGAATATACCTTACAAACTAGTCTTTCTTTATTTCTGACAACCTTACCATCTTCATTAAGTTTGTTTCTGAATACCCATTTGGTTCCAATTACATTTTTATCTTTAGGCTGGGGAACTAATGTCCAAGTGTTATTTTTCTCAATTTGTTCTAATTCTTCTTCCATAGCTTTAATCCAAAATTTATCTTCACATGCCTCATTAACAGAGGATGGTTCAATTTGAGAAATAAGACATACCTCTTCATTTGCCAATCTTCCTCTTGTCATAACTCCTTTAAATTTATTTCCAATTATCTGATCTTCAAAATGATTCAATCTTACATACCAGGGTGTCTTTGTTTGTTGTTGTTCTTCAATTATTGTGGAATCCTCAGATGGTACCAGGGTAATTGGATCTTCATTCTATACTGGCGGATTTAGTGTAGGTTCATTTGTCACAATTTCTGTTGCCGGTTCAAAGTCTATATACCTTGAAGTTCCTCTAAATTGTTCATCAATTTTTACATTTGTACTCTCAATAATTTTCTGCAATCTCTTGTTAAAACATCTATATGCCTTGCTCTTAGATGAATAACCAAGAAATATTCCTTCATCGCTTCTAGGATCAAATTTGCCAATATAATCATCTCTTCTAATATAACATTTACTTCCAAAAATTCTGAAATACTTAAGAGTAGGAGTATTACCAAACCATAGTTCATGAGGGGTCTTATCGATTTCACCTTTGATGTGAACTTTGTTGAATGTATAGACCGCTGTGTTGACTGCTTCTCTCCAATACACATGTGGTAAATTTGCTTCTGATAACATACTTCTTGCTGCATCCAAGATAGTTCTGTTTTTCCTTTCAACAACTCCATTCTGCTGTAGTGTCCAAGGTGCTAATAGCTGTCTTCTGATTCCATTCACTTCATAGAATGTATTAAAGTTCTTAGATGTGAATTCTCCTCCTTGATTTGATCTTAAGCATTTGATTTTCTTACCGGTTTCATTTTCAACCATTGCTTTGAATAGTTTGAACTTTCCAAGTGCTTCTGATTTTTCTCTGAGAAAAGTAACCCAACACATTCTAGAATAGTCATCAATGATTAGAATGAAATATCTATCACCTTGTAAGCTTTTAGTTCTAGCTGGACCACCTAAATCAGTGTGAATCAAATCAAGAGCATTATTGGATTTTTCTAGAATACTTTTGAAACTAGCTCTAACTTGTTTTCCAAATTAACATTCCTTACATATTGTATTCTAAGGTTTGACAATTTTAGGTAGATCTCTAACTGCCTTAGTAGTACTGATCTTTACCATGCAATTAAAGTTTACATGACAGAGTCTCTTATGCCATAACCAACTTTCATCTATATGTGTAATCAAGCATGTCTTTTCACTGTTATTCAAATGAAAGATATTACCTCTAGTCTGATTATCGGTTGCAATTTCCAAACCAGTTCTATTCATGATTTTGCATTTTCCATTTTTAAATTGTAACTGATATCCTTTCTCAACTAATTGACCGACACTTAAAAGATTATGCTTTAATCCTTCAACATAGTAAACATTGTCAATGATCCATTCATCCTTTATTTCAACTTTAGCTGCTAGGGCTTGTTCTACCGGTTGAGCAGTAGGTGCCAGTTGATCTTCTATTATAGCAACAAAAACCCATCCATTGTCTATCAGATCCTCATCAGAATCATCATTCACACCTTCATCAACAATGTAACAAGATTTGTCTTTGTTCTTCTTAAATCTGTATCTTTGATATTCAGGATTAGGCTTGTATGTTCTTCTGGCTTCTTCTCTTAGTCTAGCATGTCTATCAGGGCATCTTGAAGCCATATGACCAATCTTATTGCAGTTAAAACATTTAAAGGGTGCTTTACCTTCATATTTACTTCCAATTGGACCTTTAGGCATTTTCCTTGCAAATAGTGCTTCAAGTTCTTCAAGTTCTTCATTTTCTTTCCCACTTTCTTCAAGTTCTCTTGCATAAAAGGCTTTCCAATCAGATTAGTAAAATGATGGAGTAGATGATGTTGATGCTTTAAAGGCTAAACCTGTCTTAATAGTAGTAACAGGACCAAATTCTTCAATTTCAAAAGTTGAAAGTTTCCCAATCAATGTATCCTTAGTTACTGATGTATTAGGCATTGTTCTTAACTCATTTATAGCAGTAACCTTCATTTCATATGTTGGTGGCAATCCTCTTAAAACTTTTGAAACAAATTCATCCTCACTTAAGGTTCCTCCACAACATTTAATACCCAAAACAATTTCGTTTACTCTTTCCATAAAAGTAGAAATCCTTTCATCTTCTTCCATTTTCAGATGTTCATACCTGACCCAGAAGCTTTCAAGTTTTGCAATTTTGACTGTGGAATCTTCTTCATTCAGTGTTTCCAAATGATTCCAAATAGCTTTAGCAGTAGACCTATCTAATAATCCCATGATTTATTGATCTGATAATGCGCTCAAAAGTGCTTCTCTTGCTTTGCAATCATTTTCCTCATCTTTAGCCAAGTTAGTTGGACTGGGCTGACCAGGTACAATAGCAGTGTAACCTTTCTTTGTAACTTCCCAGACATCTTTACCAATGCAATTTAGATGTGTCTCCATTCTGATCTTCCATATACCATAGTTGGTTCCATCAAGTTTAGGATTGTCCTTTATGAAATAATTAGTAGACATTGGATCTCCTCAAGTTGTTAAACTTCTGCAAAAGAGGACTAAGCTTTGATACCAATTGTTAGGTCCTAGAGACAACTGAGAGGGGGGGGGGTGAATCAGTTTTCAAAGAAATTCAAACCAAAAACAACTTAACCAACTTAATGCTTAATACCGGTAAACCAGTTAAGTATGTTGGTAGACAGTTTTAAGAGTTAATTGCTATACCGGTAAAGATTAATGCATGAAACATAAACACATAGTCATCCAGAACACATGACACCAATATATGTACATGGAAACCCTATAAGGGGAAAAACCACGGTGGGAAATCTTACCCACAATCAGATGATACTATTGCAGATAGTAAGTATACATAAATGGGGTTTGCACATGCAGAAAGGCCAACAACCTAGAGTTCACTGCTCAATCACAAAATGGGAGTCACACTAACTACAGTTGGATGGTTAAATCCAATAAGAATGTACTGCACAAAATAGCATCTTCATATGCTAGATTCAGTACTGGTGTAATGCTGATATGGTTTCACAAAAACCTAGTTTCACCTTCAAATGATGTCTACGTGTATTGCACTGCTTAATCTCACATATACCTTCACACAATTCTTTTTCACATTCCACACTTGATCTTACAAATAAGATCTTACCTTTATACAATAACCTAAGACTAATTTTAGTAGGTCATCTCTACAAGATATTACAATAAAACATTTTACAAATAATATAATATCCGGTGCAATAACCGATTGAACATGTCGGCCTAATGCATTTACAACAATAATTAATCATTTCCATAGCGTGCCATGCTGATCTGGAAAAGATAAACCTATCGGTGTAACCCTAGGTAACCCTAGACCTATTTGTCGATAAAAACAAATATGCAAATATGAATATACCAATGATTTATTCATTAAGATAAAATGTCCACACAATGTCTTTGATATTACCAAGTGTCTTCCATATCATTTCAAGTGCCGGTGATCATTATATCCTACTGGTGAACCATATACCAATAACTGTGCAATAGTTACTTGCTTGCCGGTGAATGTTGTTGGATCTCCAAAGTGCTATTGTTTTAGTAGGTGTTGAAATCAATAACAAAACCATACCAAAATACAAACATTCCCAAGCTGAAACTTCATCACATAATGTGATGTTTTACTAGGGTGGAAGTGGACCACGTAACCTAGAGGAGATCTACTAGATAGTAATTCATAGCCAACTCATGGCATCCAAGAAAACACAACAAAACTCATCTTAACCCCATATCCTTATGGCCCCCAAAGGCATACCTACCATATTTTCTCCCCTTATGACCCCCAAATGTATAAACAAAACTATGCAACAAGGGTCACATGGACAAACCCTTGATATCACTCTCTTGATGAGAACCTCTCACTCTAAGGCTGTCAAACTCCTTCCACCCCCAAGACCATTCTGCCCTCCCAAGGGTAAGATGGTCTTGGATACTCCCAAAACACAACAAAATGCAAAACAGAAATAGGAAAAGAATCACATAAAGCTTTCACAAATACAATACAAATAAAAAATACAATATTTTCATTCAAGCATTCTACAACAGATTTTAACATATAAGCAAGAAAATGCACCTACCTTGAATCTACCAAGGGTATTCTAGGGAAAGCTTGGAGAAGAGCAACCCAATCCACAAAAATTTTCTACAACACTTAGCCAAATTTTCTTGTTCTCAAACTAGTTTTCCTTCAAAAATTGTCCAAAATCTCCAAAGATGGAGAGTGGGTGATTAGCTCACTAAGCTTCAATCTCTAGCCTAAGAAGGCTTCTCTCACTCCTTCCAACCTCTTGGATAGAGTGAGGGACTCCCATTAGTTGGTCTTCCCTAGGTCTTACACACTCCCTAACCAAGGCACCTCAAGAAGAGGAATGAAATGGGGAAAAGGAATTACACCTATCAAGAAGGTTATCTAACCAAGGATGGCACTCCTATAGATGGAATTCATCCATCTTGGGAAAACCACTTTTTTGGGTGGTTAAACAAGCCCTAGGGGAAGGACACATGGCCAAATTTGGCCTTCACCCATAGGTACTCCATGAGGCCTAATAAAAATGCTCTAAAACTAACTCTAGGAGTTGATTTAACCCTTTAAAGTCGACTTAAAGTTAACCTGCGGGTCAACTCTGAGTTGACCCTCCTTATGACTCACTATCATAGATTTCTTGGTACCTTCAAGGATAATTAGGAGATGCAACAATTAAACAAAATAAATCTTTCCAAAAAGGTGGCATGACAATTGCCAACACCACATACAACATAGGTGTCAAGTGACACTACAAAATAACTCCACATCACAAATACACACATGGCAATTGTCCCTTGAATAATTTAAACAATTTAATAAATACAATTTACACTCATGCAAACATTTTACATTTATGAATAAAATACAATACATATGAGGTGTTGTCTCTCCAAATAGACAACCCCTGGTTTTACAAATGCACATAGGCTTAGGCTTGATTCTCCATAATATTTCCATGGTCACATGGATAATTTCATGCGCATCTCAATTTAAACATTAGTACTTTCCAATAGCCTCATATAATATAAAACACATACTTAAGAATACAATTCAATCACTCTACATAGAATTGACATTATATAATATAATTTGTGACATATCAAAGCAATTCACATAAGCAATTCATCATAACCCTCATAATTTAATCCATTCATAAGATGTGCAAACATATTTCTAGCATCATAATAATGTCCTGCAAATCAAATAATGACATACATCGTCTCAATGTTACCCTATTCTAGGATCATATAAAATTCTATATCCACAAAGCATAGAAATGAAGCATCAATATATCAATGTTATCAAATTCGTGGGATCATATAAAGTTCTATATCCATAATGCATAAAAATAAAGCATCAATAATAGTTCCAACATGAAAATCACTGAAAAGTTAGGATGGGTCGGGGTAGGGCCTCACAAAAGCAATACCCTGTTAGGAGTAACCTCGATATAAGATTTGAAATCCAAGCTAATGGATCACCTAGTTAGAAGATTTAGAAAGAACTAAGCCTGTTAAAGCTTACTTGGTTAAGGGATTTAACTGTTGTAATTGTTAGAGAACAACAAGGGTTTGCTGATTTGGTAAATAGCACTACACTGCTTGATCAGATCCTTTTCATGTTCTTATCTTCCTTCACACATACTGTAGATACACCTTCTAGTTTGGCAACCAACCACACTAACACTTACCCAAAATTGCCAACACTACAACAAAACAACTCATCGACCTTATAAGAAAAGAAATAGGTCAAGAACACATCACAAACCTAAGATCTCATAGACATTACAAACAAATCGGTTCAAGTATGACCATTCAATTACATAGCAATCATTGCACATTGTACAAGATAACCTTGACCGCTCCTTTATTACCGCTTCGTCAAATCATGTAACTCATCACACAGCTTCTTTTTCATGCAATGTACTCACTTATTCCCAAGGTAAAACCATTATCTCTATGTGCCAAAAAGCACTTGAAACTTATCACATACAACATGCATACGTGGCATAACCATTACCATTCATTATTTGATCATAAACCAGTACAACTGATTCACCAAGCTCTACTGGTTAGGGTTTGACACATCAATAGCTAGGGTTATGGGTTGATCTCACTTCTTCTAAGGTAATACTAGTTTCCTTCACTTGCTCACCTACCGGTTGCAAAACAACATCATTACGAGTTGCAATTGACATCAATGACAACACAATAGTTCATCAATGCAATCTTCAATCAAATACCAACAAGAGATGAAAGAACATGAGAAAGAGTTGGATGAGGTTGAAGCACTTACTGCTCGAAGATCGCCTAAGGGAGCTCGTAAGTATTATGGTAAGTTACTTTTAAAATGTTTCTCTTGTAATGAGATAGGACACTTTGCTTCTAGGAGTCCCAAAAGAATGTCTAGGTATGATAAGCATGAAAGACATGATAGATTTGATAAGCATGATAGATATGATAAGCAAGATAAGCCCTACCGGAAGTACAAAAATAAGAACAGATTCTATTATGTTGCTGATGAAGGTGTGACGGATGAAGAATCGGACAATGGGAATTTAGGAGATGAGTTTGTGTTTATTGCTATCAAAGAAGATGATTTGGTACCAGTGAATCATACAAGTTGCATTGTTGAGGAGAAAGATTTGGCTTGTAAGATTGAAGAGAAAGATGAATGGGTAATTGACAATGGTTGTTCACATGACATGATAGGTGATAAAATTAAATTTGTGAGTATGGAAAAGTATGATGGTGGTATAGTAAAATTTGGAGATGATAAAGATTGTGTGATTCATGGTAGAGGTTGTATATCTTTTGATGGTAAGAATAACATTGATGATATCTTATATGTTTAAGGATTAAAGCATAATCATCTGAGTGTTGGACATATGGTTGACAAAGGATATGATCTACAATTCAAGAATGGTAAATGCAAGATCCTGAATGCCTCTGGTGTAGAGATTGCAACAAGGACTAAAACTAAAGGTAATATCTTTCATTTCAATGCTGGTGAGAAAAGTTGTTTGATTTCTTAGATAGATGAAAGTTGGTTGTAGCATATGAGGATGTGTCATGTTAAATTTGACTGCATGATAAGGATAAGTTCTACTCAAGTTGTTAGAGATTTTCCTAAGATTGTGAAGCCCTCTAATATTGTATGTAAAGAATGTCAGTTGGGGAAGCAAACAAGAACATAATTTAAAAGCAAATTGTATATATCAAATAGACTGCTAGATCTTGTGCATACTAACTTGTATGGTCCTACTAGAGAAAGAAGCATGTAGGGTGCTAGGTATTTCATGATGTTGATTGATGATTACTCTAGAATGATGTGGGTGACTTTTCTTAGGGAGAAATCAGAAGCATTGGAGAAATTCAAGATATTCAAAGCAAAGGTGGAGATAATAGAGGAGGAGAATTCATGTTCAGTGTGTTTGATACATTCTTTGAGAGGAATGGAATTAGAAGTCTGTTATCTACTCCTAGAACCCCTCAACAAAATGAAGTTGTTCAAAGGAAGAGCAAAACAATCTTGGATGCTACTAGAATGATGTTGATTGAAGGAAATGTTGCACAAACCTTTTTTGGAGGAAGTTGTTAGCACGGATGTTTGCACATTCAACCAAATGCATATAAAAGGTGATTCTGGTAAGACTCCCAATGAGCTATGGTTTCATCATGTTCCTACAATTAGATATTTCAGAGTGTTTGGAAGCAAATATTATATAAAAAGAGATGAGGATATAGGAAAGTTTGATGCAAGATGTGATGAAGGAATCTTCTTGGGATATTATACTAAGAGAAAGGCCTACCCGTGTTACAATAAGAGGTTGAAGAAGATAGTAGAAAAAGAAAATGTAAAAGTTAATGAATGTTTTGATAAACATATTAGAGCATGTAGACATGAGATTGATTAAAATGACATTATCTCTAAGCCTACATAGACAGATCATGAAGGAGATTAATTTGGTAGAGACAAATAATCCAAATATTGCTATTGTCGAAGAAGGACTTCAAGAGCCTAAGAATTAGAATAATAAGAAGACTTCAAGGTTTGTAAAATTGAATCACTATGAGAATTAGATTATTGGTGATAAGAACAAGGGTTTGATGACTAGGAGAAGACTTGTTGCTGAAGAGATGTCTGATTTCTAAGATTGAGCCTAAAGATGTTGCTGAAGCATGTAAGGATGAGAATTGGAAAAAATCTATGGAGGAGGAGTTGATTCAAAATGAAAATAATAACACTTGGGAGCTTGTTCTGAGACCTAAAGATAAAAATGTGATTGGCACTAAATGGGTGTTCCAGAATAAATTGAATGAAGTCGGTGAAGTGGTAAGAAACAAAGAAAGATTGGTATGTAAGGTATTCTGTTAGATGGAAGGTATTGATTATGAAGAAAAAATTTCTCCTATAGCTAGAATTGAAGTTGCTATATTACTACTAGCTTGTGTTGCTTATAATAATTTCAAGGTTTATCAAATGGATGTAAAGTTAGCATTTTTGAATGGTGATCTTGAGGAGGAAGTCTACATTGAGCAACCGGAAGGATTTTCTTTATCAAATGAAGGAGACATAGTATGCAGATTGAAGAAAGAATTGTATGGATTGAAGCAAGCCCCTAGAGCTTGGTATGAAAGATTAGATATGTATTTGATAAAGTTGGGGTTTTATAAAGGTATTGTTGATAGTAACTTATACTTTAAGGTTTAGAATGATAACATTTTGATTGTTGAAGTATTTGTGGATGACATTATTTTTGGAGAAGATGATGATTTGAGTATGAAGTTTGTTGATGATATGAAAAAGGAATTTGAGATGTCTATGATAGGTGAGATGAAATTCTTCTTAGGATTGCAGATTACTCAGATTGGTAAAGGTATGTTCATTTATCAATCTCAATATGTGAAGGAATTGTTGAAGAAATTTGGGTTAGATGATACTAAACCTATTGGAACTCCTATGGTGACTGGATGCAAGTTGTCTAAGAATGATGAATCTAAGAAAGTGAATTAGACTTTGTATAGATCTATGGTTGATGGACTGTTGTACCTGACTCAGACTAGACCAGATATTATGCATGTTGTGTGTCTTTGTGCCATATTTTTCAAGATGAGCCTAAAGAGACTCATGTTACTACTATTAAAAGAATTTTTCAGATACTTAAAGGGAACTGCTAACTATTTGTTGTGGTATCCATAGAATGATGAATTTATGCTATGTGCCTATAATGATGTTGATTAGGTAGGTGATGTAGATGACCGAAAGAGCACTATCGGTGCAGCTTTCTTTTTGGGGAAAAAGTTGGTATCATGGGTGAGCAAGAAACAAGATGCTATATCTCTATCTACTACTGAAGTTGAATACATTGTTGCTGCTACAAATTGTACTCAGGTAGTTTGGATGAAACAGATGCTGAAAGACATTAGAGTTGTGTATGATGAGCTTATTGTTATTTACTATGACAATTCAAGTGCTATTAATATTTCCAAGAATCTAGTATTGTATTCTAAAATGAAGCATATATCAATTAAGTATCATTTCTTGAGGGAGGAAGTTAGTGGTGAAGAAGTAAAACTAGAGTATGTATCTACAAAAGATTAAATTGCATATATTTTCACTAAGCCTTTGCTTGCAGATACATTTGTGTATTTGAGAGAAAAATTAGGGGTCTTTTCCCCTCCTAATGAGAACCAAGAACATTGAGATGCATCAATCTGATGGACTTCATAGTCTTATCTCTTTATCCAGATTGATGAGTTGATGTTGCTACTCAGCCGAAGTAGTTAGTGAGTTGTTCAGAGCCATGACTATGTTTCTTAGGGGGAGAGAAGCTTCATCAGTTTATATCTTTGGCATTGTTGTCAAAGGGGGAGAGAAGCATGTGAAAAAAAAAATTAGCTTTAGAGATTTCTGTGCATGACCTTAGGGGGAGCCTATTGTATTTTCTTGATATTGGTTTCTTTGTTTGCATTGATTATTTTTCACATTTATATGTTGCCATTAATGACAAAGGGGGAGATTGTTGGATATTGTTGCTACTAGGATATGTTGTTGTCATTGATGTCAACATATTCTTGTGTTTTGGTATTGCAAAGAATTATTTTGGTGATTCGGTGATTGCATTTGAGGTTTTGGTCTTTCTATTCAGTAACTAGCAGAGTCTGGTTTTTTATCCGTTGAGCTCTGGTATGATCATATCTTGTGTTGTTGTTTAGGGAAAATGTTTTGGATGTTCGCATGTATCTTCATTTCAATTCGTTCATGATTTTCTACTTTGGAAGCTATCTTTATTTTTCGAGTTGTTGTTGAGTGTTCTTGAATGTTAGTGTGTCCATCGATGAAGATTTGCATAAGTGGTGTTGGTGCAACTATTGCAGATGGTTCTAACATTCTTTTTGGTGTTTCGTAATCATGTCCTATTTTTCTTGGTGGTCCGTATTGATTATTATGTGATTTCTTGATGATCTTCATGGTCCAGTGATATTCTTCATGTTATGTGGTGTTTTGGTGGTGTAACGTGTTGCAGTTGTTCTTGGTGAGATTTACTATGGTGGTGCATGTTTAAGGAGTTGATTTAGGTCCATGCTATGTTGTCTATGTAATTGTATTGGTTTGGTGGTTGATTCATGTATCGTGTGATATAATTTTGTAATTAGGTGCTATGGGTTTTGTTTTAAGGTGTGTGCCCTTGGTCTCCTTGTGTTGTGCAACGCAATGCTCAAGTTTGTGACATGGCTTAATTGCTTCCTATGGATTATATAAGTCTAGTGGTTGTATCGGGCATTAATAGGTTGATATTTTTGTGCAACGACAACCACACTTGTAACAAGTGGTATTAGAGCTTGGTCAAAGGTTCAAACTATTAGGATAACCAGTGAACAACTAAGAGGGGGGGTGAATCAGTTGTTAAAAAATTATATCATTTAATCCACTTAATAACCTTAAACCAGATTAAGTACTGATAAAACATAAACAAATACCAGTAAGCAGTAAAACTTAACAATAAAATAGATAATCAACATAATGCAACCATACCATGTAACACCATGATTTGTATGTGGAAAACCCAGAAAGGGAAAATCCATGGTGGGAAGCCTACCCATAGTTAGATGATACTTTTGTAGAAAGTATGTGATACAATGAGGGACTTGCACATGTAGGAAGGCACACTGCCTAGAGTGCATTGCTCATTAAAAAAGAGTCACATTGACTACATAGAGGTTACAACCACCTCAATATAAATGGACAACAATCCAATAGAGTGAACTACCAGAGATAACATCTACCATTCTTGACTATAGTCTCAGTTAAGCTCAATACCGGAGGCCTTTGACGTATTCCTTAATCCCAATTCAATCACCTATGATTGACCAAATCTCCTTCGCATATGACATTGCATTCCAAGACCACAGATACATAATCCCCATTCCATACCATGATCTACAATGAGATCTTACATCATTTTATACCAAACCTAAGGCCTAAAACAATTAGGTCAGACACCTAAAAGATATTACAATAAGATCATTACATAAATCCATATTACAATGATATGCCATATCGGCTTAAGACCAAAACAACAATAACCAATCCATAGTACATCCCGGTAAGGTGTGGAATACACGTTAACATGATATCGGTCCATAACCTAGATAGGCACGGGATCTATTCTGGGTCCACCACGCCAAACAAATGTCTTCAAGGAGTTTGAAGCATGATCAAAGAACATTTTCAACATCTTGAAATCCATCTAGAAGTCGCACCAACACTACTTATGCATCCTGTCAAGATTCCTCAGTGAAATCTCTATCGGTTAAACCTTAAACCAATGCCAGTATGGGTTTACAAGAGTGTATGATAGCATCTGAATACCAAGTCAATACCAACTAACCAAAACATGCTCCAGGAGCATGTAACACATAAAATCAAACATACTCCATTGACCCAAACATGTCAGAAATGTCCAACAGATAGTCTCTTCTGTCGATAACATTAGATCTTCTACCGGTAACCAAAACCTGTCTATTGGTAACCAACCATAACAAATAGTGTTGACATCAATGACAAAACATCAATGCAACACATAATCAATTAATCCATATTACCAACAATCTCCCTCTTTGGCATTGATGGAAACACTAGATGTGAAAACCATCTAAGTACCAAAAAATGTCAAACAAGTCTCCCAATGGGAAAGACAACCACCAATCTCCTGAATAACTCTCCCTGTATGAATGATATCTCTGTAAAGTTCTTTTGAATTTATTTTTCACATCACTATCTCTCCCCCTTTGACATCAATGCCAAAAATCTAACACAAATATCAAAGTAAGAATATAAACCTCTGAATCTCAAAGCTGACTACTCCCCCTGAGTAGTATCACCACTCATCAGTGTCAGAATGAGTAACATCTCTGATAATGCATGTTGGACTGATGATAAACTACACCAATCAAGTCTCTGCTAGAGGGGCATAAACCCCTAACCTGTCTCTCAAATACTCAAATGATTCCTTAGACAGTGGTTTAGTGAATATATCTACAATTTGTTCTTTAGTGTTCACATAAACCAATTTGACTTCCTTTCCTTCTACCTTGTCCTTCAGAAAGTTATGCTTTATTGAAATATGCTTAGTCTTAGAGTGAAATATCAGATTCTTAGACATGTCAATAGATGCAGAGTTATCACAGTAGATAACTATTGGTTCACTACAATTTACCTTGATATCCTTCAATATTTTCTTCATCCACAAGACTTGAGTGCAATTAGTTGTTCCTGCAACATATTCAACTTCTACAGTAGATAAAGAAATGCATGACTATTTTTTTCTGATCCATGAAAACAGTTTCTTTCCAAGAAAGAAATCTCCACCAGAAGTTCTCTTCCTGTCATTAGTATCTCCTGCCCAATCTGAGTCAATATATGTACATAAACTGAAATCATCATTTTTAGAATACCATAAGCCATATTTTGTTGTTCCTTGCAAATACTAGAATATCCTCTTTACTGCACATTCATGATTTTATTTAGGATTACTTTGATATCTTGAAACAATACTTACTACATTCATAATGTTTGGTCTAGTTTGAGTTAAATATAACAAACCACCAATCATAGAATTATACCTTGTCAGATTTACCGGTGTAGAACTATCCTTGATAGATAATTTCTCACTTGTCACCATAGGAGTACTACTGGTTTGGAATTATCCATACCAAACTTCTTCAACAATTCCCTCAGATACTTATTTTGACAGATAAAAATACCTTTGTTAGTTTGAGTAATCTACAAACCTAAGAAAAATCTTATCTCAGCAATCATGGGCATTTCAAATTCATTCTTCATATTGTTAGTGAATTCCATACACAATTTATCTTCTCCTCCAAAAATGATATCATCAACAAATATTTCAATAATAATAATATCATCAGCATTGATCTTATAATATAAATTACTATCAGCACCACCTTTAGTAAAACCAAGCTTCAAAAGGTACTTATCCAAGCTTGCATACCAAGCTCTAGGAGCTTGTTTCAATCCATATAAAGCTTTCTTCAATCTACAAACCATATCTTTATCACTTGTTAGTGAAAATCCATTAGGTTTCTCAATGTATACTTCTTCCTCAAGTTAACCATTCAAAAATGCACATTTAACATCCATTTGATAAACCTTATAGTTCCTATAAGCTGCATAGGCAAGAACTAGTCTAACATCTTCAATTCTAGCTACAGGTGCAAATGTCTCACCATAATCAATTCCTTCCATTTGAGAATATCCTTTACAAACCAATCTAGCTTTGTTTCTTACAACTTTACCATCCTCATTTAGTTTATTCCTAAAAACCCATTTAGTTCCAATGACATTCTTATTTTTAGCCTGGGGAACTAAAGTCCAAGTCTCATTCTTCTCTATCTGATCTAATTCATCTTCCATAGCTTTTAACCAATGTTTATCCTTACAAGCTTCAATAATAGATGTCGGTTCAATTTGAGAAATAAGACATACCTCTTCATTTTCCAGTCTTCTTCTTATCATAACTCCCTTGTTCCTATCTCCAATGATTTGATCTTCAAAATGATTTAATCTTACATACCTTGGTATCTTCTGAACTTCAGGTTCATTGCTCTGATCATCAATAATAGTTGAATTTTTTGATTGTGTCGATGTAACTGTCTTAGTTTCCTATACCGGTTGAGGCATTGTCAATTCAGTTATGATCATTTCCACTATCGGTTCCCTATCATATGATATAGATTGATTTTTGTATTGCTCATCCACTTTCACATTAGCAGTCTCCACAATTTTCTGCAATATTTTGTTATAACATCTATATGCTTTTCTTTGAATTGAATAACCAAGAAATATCTCTTCATCATATCTAAGATCAAACTTTCCAATTGAATCATCTCTTTTGATATAGAATTTCATTCCAAAAATTCTAAAATATTTAACAGTAGGTGTATGTCCAAACCATAGTTCATAAGGGGTTTTACTGGTTTCACCTTTGATGTGAACTCTGTTGAATGTATAGACTAATGTACCCACTGCTTCTCTCTAGTAGATGTGACACAATTCGGCTTCCATCATCATAGATCTTGTTGCATCCAAAATGGTTATGTTCTTTCTTTCCACTACTCCATTCTGCTGAGGAGTCCAAGGTGCAGATAATTGTCTCCTAATTTTATTTGTCTCACAATAACTGTTAAATTCATGAGAAGTGAACTCACTGCCTGTTAGCATTTGGCATTATAAAAGACAATGGGAGATTTTTGGCATTTCAATAAGGATATTGAGAAGGTTGTTGATGATTATGGATATAACTGATTAAGGATGTTTACTGTCTTAATATTATTATTTTGTCATTGATGTCAAGAAATTGATTTTCTAATTCAGTATGATGTTGCAATATCTTGAGAAGTATGATTTGAAGAGTATTTGAAGAGTATAAATATGTCGGTAAAAGACACAAAAAGAATATGATGAATAAGGATATGAATAAGGTATTCAATGGGCAACTATTACCGAGTTAGACAATGATGAGATCATGATGTTTAGATTGTTTTGACATCATACATATGTTGTAAATTGTAAGGTTAATACTATACTATGTTACCGAGCAAAGAACCTAGTCAGTAAACCCTACGGCACCTAGTCGGTAAACCCTAAGGTTATCACTATCGGTTAATGAAGGCGGAATGTCTACCGAGTGAAGTTTAGTATTTACCAAGTTATAACCGAGTTGTTACCGAGTTGTAACCGAGCTATAATAGAATGCATTAAATATTTACATGCGTTATTTAATGAAGGAAGCTGATGAGTTGGAGCTGCTTAGAGGATTGGTATGTCATGCATGAAGTTCGTTAATGAATCTATGAAAAAGGAAAGTTGGCATGAAGATCTACAGCATAGATTGAACCGCAATACCCTAGCACAAGTTCCAAGGCGGGGTAAAACATTTTTCAGATTGAAGGATACATTGAACCTAGTCAAGATTGAAGATCTGATGGCTATGATTGATCATGGCAAATGTGATCAAGGAGATTAAGCGGTTAGATAATTGTTTATAAATAGGAAACTATTGATAAACAATGTATGTGGGCAAATGTATGCACAGGGATGCTACATAGTGATTACCGAGAACAGAGGCTTGAAGACCTATTTGAATAACAGAGTATAGAAGCCCTGCAGATGGACAAGATTAGTTCTATGTCTAGATTGTATTAAGCAAATAAGAATCTTCTTTAGCATTTTAGATGTGAAGTTACAGATAGATTTTTATTACTGTTATTTTGTGCAAGTGATAGAAAATCTCTTAACCAAGTGGACTTAACAGTCTTATTTGTAAAACCCTCTAGCAAGGTGACATTTTGATTGAGTGTTTGAAATCCTTTAACAAGGTCACTTCTAACAAGGTGAAGATCCTAACAAATCTAAGGGAAATCCCTTAACTAGGTCACATCTAGCAATGTGTTTGTAATCTTTAACAGGGTTTGCTTTTAACCGAGCATACTCTAGAAGAGTATATTTCTTAGTGGGTCCAAAATCCCACAGTGGTTTTTCCCTATTTGGGTTTCCACATTAAATCTAGTGTTATGAGGTTTATGATGTTTATATGCTTTTGAGTTTGCATGTTTTACAGTTTTGGTTATATTACTAAAGTATATGTTACCGAGGTTGAATCTAATATTTTTATGGAAGATTAAGTTTGTATGATTCATCCCCCCCTCTCATCTTGTTGGCTATTGGATCTGTACTTATCTTTAGTATCAAAACTATCAATTGGTATCAGAGCTTTGGACTCTAGAAGAAAATTTTAAAGGCACTTGAGTTAAAGATCCAAAGATGTATAAGAGGGATGCACCGAAGCTGAACAAGTCAAGTTTCTCTACATGGCAGAAAAGGATGAAGATGCATTTATCAGGAGTTGGATAATATGTTGTATACTATTAGGAGAATGATTTTATTACACCGAGCACCTATCCATTGACAATAGAAGAGATAAAGGCAAAGCAAGAACATATCCAAGCAATTATTGAAATAACATCTACATTGACCGACTTAGAGTTTAATGATCTAGAAGGTTGCAATGATGCAAAGACAATGTGGGATAAGCTCATATCAGTATATGGAGGAGATGAACATGTTCAAAGAGCAAAAGTAGATAGTCTAAGAGGACAACTTGAATCCATGAGGATGAATGAAGGTGAGAACATAACTCAGTACAATACAAGACTAATGGATATTGTCAATCAAATCAAAGGAGCAGGTGGAACTATTGAAGAAAAGGATATAACAAGTAAGCTGTTAAGAACCCTTCTACCGGCTTATGCAATCTGAGTCTCTACAATCAATGAATTGAGGTCTATACCTAATATGCCAGGTTCTTTAGATGCTACCATTGGTAAGCTACATGCATTTGAGTTAAGTAACTTTGATAACAGTGGATCTTTAGTAAATAAAGTTGAATCTGCATTTAGTTCTTTTCATCTTGATGAATCTAATGATTACAATGAAAGAAAGTATAAGTACTCTAAAAGAGATCACAGTGGAGCAAGTGAAAGATTTTGTAAGAACATGGAAGAAGTACACAAACTGTATGAGGAAATCAGAAAGCAAGAAGAGTTTGAAGCACTATTAGCCAGAAGGTTACCGAGAGGCAAAGGTAAGTATAAAGGAAAACTACCTTTGAAATGTTTCATTTGTGATAAAATAGGACATATAGCTTCTAACTATCCTGACAAAGATTCTACTAAAAAGAGAGATTACCAAGATGACAAATAGAAAGATAATCATTACAGAGGACATCGAGACTTTAGAAGAAGAGATAGAAAGACATGCTTAATAGTTGATGAGGAATCCAATGATGATAAATCAGATGAAACAGATATAGAGGAAGTAGTTTATGTGACTATCAAAGATGGATTAGATGAAGAAAGGTATGAAGAAAAAGCCCTAATATCTCACATAAATACTAATGATTCTTGGATCATAGATAGTGGATGCTCACATCATATGATAGGAGATAAACACAAGTTTATTATATTAGAAGATTATGATGGAGGCTATGTTAGATTTGGTAATGATGCACCATGTCCGGTAAAAGGTAAAGGATCTATAACACTTCTTGACAATGCAAGATGCAATGATGTTTATTGGGTTGAAGGTTTGAAATATAATTTGTTGAGTGTAGCACAACTAAACAATACAGGTTACCAAATAGAATATCAGAAAGGAATTGTCAAAGTTCATGACAAGAATGGAAAGTTAGCTGCTATCGGGACACAAACAAAAGGTAACACATTTCACCTTGACTTAACTCAGAATAAGTGTTTGTATGCAAAGATAGATGATACCTGGTTATGGCATAAAAGGTTTTGTCATGTAAATTTTGATAATCTGATCAAAATAAGAAAGAAGCACCGAGTAAGAGGTCTACCAAGTCTTGAAAAACCTGAGAATGCTATGTGCCGAGGATGCCAAATGGGTAAGATGACAAGATCAAGCTTTACAGGTAAGTCTTACACTTCTAAGGGAATTTTAGATCTTGTGCACACTGATCTTTGTGGTCCTATGAAAGTTCAAAGTTAGTATGGTGATAAATATTTCATATTATTTGTGGATGACTATTCAAGGATGATGTCAGTAATGTTTTTAAAAGAAAAATCAGAAGCTTTTCAAATGTTTAAATGGTACAAGGCAAGAGTTGAAAATGAAACATGAAGACCACTGAAATATCTTAGATCAGATAGAGGAGGAGAGTTCACATTTGATGAGTTCAACTTATTCTGCAATGATCATGGTATTAAATGACAAGTTGCTGCACCAAGAACTCCATAGCAGAATGGAATAGCTGAGAGAAGAAACAGATCTATTGTGGATTGTGCTAGAACACTGATGATTGAAAAGAAAGTGCCACAAACATTTTGGAGAGAAGCAATGAGCACAACAGTTTACACCCTGAACTGAGTACAACTGAAGAAAGGTACTTTGAAGACACCATATGAAATATGGTATGATAAGAAACCTAATGTAAGTTATTTTAAAATGTTTGGAAGTAGATGCCATGTTCACAAAGATGATAGAAATGGCAAGTTTGATCAGAAAAGTGAAGAAGGAACATTTCTAGGTTATTCTTCTAGAAGCAAAGCATTTAAATGTCTGATAAAATCATCTAACAAAATAGTAGAAAGTGCAAATGTGAAAATTGATGAATTTGCAGAAAGAAATGATGAAGGAAATTCCAAGGAACTAGAAGACTATGATGAATTTGTCTATGTTCAACCAACAAGTCTTACCGAGATAACTATTGAAGAAAATGAAGAGAATATCCAGTTACCAAGTGATGAAGAAGATCATACAGAGCCTACCAAGCCTATATTAGCCAAGTATGTCAGAAGGCATCATGCACCAAGTCAGATTGTAGGAGATAAGGATGATCCAATAATGACAAGGAACAAATCGAGACAGAACACATGTTTGATATCTGAATTTGAACCGAGAATAGTGAAAGAGGCATTTAATAGTGAAGATTGGATAAATGCTATGATAGAAGAGATTGATCAAATCAAGAAGAATGACACATGGACACTAATCCCAAGACCGAAGGACAAAAATGTAATCGGTACAAAGTGGATTTTCAGAAACAAGCTAAATGAAAAAGGAGAGGTCATTCGAAACAAAGCAAGACTAGTTTGCAAAGGTTATGCTCAAGAAGAAAGAATTGATTATGGTGAAACTTTTGCACCTGTTGCTAGACTTGAAGGAGTAAGAACATTGTTGGCATATGCTACTTTCAAAAACTTCAAGGTATATCAAATGGATGTCAAATCTGCATTTCTAAATGGAATATTAGAAGAAGAAGTTTTTATTGAACAATCTGAAGGATTTGTTGAAGACAAGAATAAAGATCAGGTATGTAAATTGAACAAAGCTTTATATGGTTTGAAACAAGCACCTAGAGTATGGTATAAAAGATTGCACTCTTATTTGATTAAGATTGGTTTTATAAGGACAAGTGAGAACAACAATATGTACATGAAGAATGATGAAAATGGAATACTGATCTCAGCCATATTTGTTGATGATATTATATTTTGTGGAAATGACTCTTTATGCAAGAACTTTGGAAATGAAATGAGCAAAGAATTTGAGATGTCATTAATCGGTGAGATAAAGTATTTTATAGGTTTATAGATACTACAAATGAAAAATGAGATTTTCATTACTCAATCCAAGTACATAAAGGAAATCTTGAAGAAATTTGGAATGGAGGATTCAAAACCAATAAGTACTCCTATGACTACCAACTATAAATTATCAAAGAACGATGAATCTGCATCTATTGATGAGACACTTAACTGATCCATTATTGGAAAGCTAGAATATGTTGTTCACAACAAACCAGACATAGCACATGTAGTAGGTATAGTTGCAAGATTCTTTGCAGATCCTAAGGAAACACACATGACAGCAATCAAAAGAATTTTTAGATACTTGAAAGGCACTGAAGATTATGGCTTATTATATCAGAAAGAAAATGATTTTGATTTAAAAGTTTATACTGATGCTGATTGGGTAGGCAACATTGATGACAGAAAAAGCACAAGTGGAGGAGCTTTCTTTTTAGGAGAAAGACTAGTGAGTTGGCTTAGCAAGAAACAAGGATGTGTTTCACAATCAATAGCAGAAGCTGAATACGTTGCTGCAACATTGAATTGTACCAACATTGCATGGATCAAACAACTATTGGAAGGAATAAATGAGAAAGTTATCGAGCCAGTAACTATATTCTGTGACAATACTAGTGCCATTAACATTTCAAAAAATCCTGTTATGCACTCTAAGACAAAGCACATCTCTATCAAATATCATTATCTTAGAGAAGAAGCTCAAGAGAAGAAACTGGTGTTGGAGTATGTTAGCACAAAGGAACAAATAGCAGATATCTTCACCAAACCACTACCAAGGGTCACTTTTGAATATCTCAGAAGTAGGGGTCCTACCCCTATCTTCTACTCAGTGACCGAGTTTGGTGAAAGCATCAATCTGATGACTCTATCAAAAATCTTTTAGGAGTTGATGCTGATTTACACACTTTAGGAGGTTTTCTAAAGGTGTATAGGAAATAATATAAACAATGCAGGATACAATACAAGGAACAAGAAATGAAGAAAAATTGCTCTGACCGAGACTGAATTGACACATCACAGCAGGAATTCACTTCATACAGGAAGAAATTATGTTTTAGTTCTTTACTTTTTGGCATTGTTGTCAAAGGGGGAGAAAACTGAGAAAGGGGAGAAGACTGAAGATCGGAAAGAAAATTGAAGAAAATAGGAGAAGTCTAATGTATGGGGGAGAAAATCTGTTGACAATAAGAGAGCATTTTAGCATTTCAGAATCACAGTAATCCGAATCTTTTTATGGTCAAATCAATTGGTTTTGCCATCAATGCCAAAGGGGGAGATTGTTAGCATTTGGCATTATAACAGACAATAAGAGATTGTTGGCATTTCAATAAGGATATTGAGAAGGTTGTTGATGATTATGGATATAACTGATTAAGGATGTTTATTGTCTTAATATTATTATTTTGTCATTGATGTCAAGAAATTGATTTTCTAATTCAGTATGATGTTGCCATATCTTGAGAAGTATGATTTGAAGAGTATAAAGATGTCAGTAAAAGACATCGAAAGAATATGATGAATAAGGGGATGAATAAGGTATTCAATGGGCAACTATTACCGAGTCAGACAATGATGAGATCATGATGTTTAGATTGTTTTGACATCATACATATGTTGTAAATTGTAAGGTTAATACTATACTATGTTGCCGAGAAAAGAACCTAGTCAGTAAACCCTAAGGAACCTAGTCGGTAAACCCTAAGGTTATCGCTATCAGTTAATGAAGGAAGAATTTCTACCGAGTGAAGTTTAGTATTTACCAAGTTATAACCGAGTTGTAACCGAGCTATAACAAAATGCATTAAATGTTTACATGCATTATTTAATGAAGGAAGCTGATGAGATGGAGCTGCTTAGATGATTGGTATGCCATGCACAAAGTTTGTTAATGAATCTATGGCAAAGGAAAGTCAGCATGGAGATCTACAGTGCAGATTGAACTGCAATACCCTAGCACAAGTTCCAAGAAATGTATGCAAGTTCCAAGGCAGGGTAAAATGTTTTTCAGATTGAAGGATACATTGAACCTGGTCAAGATTGAAGATCTGATGGCTATGATTGATCATGGGAAATGTGATCAAGGAGATTAAGCGGTTAGCTAATTGTTTATAAATAGGGAACTATTGATAAACAATGTATGTGGGCAAATGTATGCACATGGATGCTACATAGTGATTACTGAGCACAAAACCTTGAAGACCTGTTTGAATAACAGAGTATAGAAGCCCAACAAATGGACAAGATTAGTTCTATGTCTAGTTTGTATTGAGCAAATAAGAATTTGCTTTAGCATTTTAGATGTGAAGTTGCAGATAGATTTTTATTACTATTATTTTGTGAAAGTGATAGAAAATCTCTTAACTGAGTGGACTTAGTAGTCTTATTTGTAAAACCCTCTAGCAAGGTGACATTCTGATTGAGTGTTTGAAATCCTTTAACAAGGTCACTTCTAACAAGGTGAAGATCCTAACAGATCTGAGGGAAATCCCTTAACCGGGTCACATCTAGCAATGTGTTTGTAATCTTTAACAGGATTTGCTTTTAACCGAGCATACTCTAGAAGAGTGTATTTCTTAGTGGGTCTGAAATCCCATAGTGGTTTTTCCCTATTTGGGTTTCCACATTAAATCTAGTGATATGAGGTTTATGATGTTTATATGCTTTTGAGTTTGCATGTTTTACAGTTTTGGTTATATTACTGAAGTATATGTTACCGAGGTTGAATCTGATATTTTTATGGAAGATTAAGTTTGTATGATTCACCCCCCCCTCTCATCTTGTTGGCTATTGGATCTGTACTTATATTTAGTATCATAACTATCACTGCCTTGATCTGATCTTAGACATTTGATTTTCAATCCAGTTTCTATTTCAACCTTTTCTTTAAAGAGCTTGAATTTCTCAAAGGCTTTAGACTTCTCCCTTAGAAAAGTCACTCACATTATCCTAGAATAGTCATAAATAATCAACATGAAATTCCTATCACCTTGAAAGCTTCTAGTCCTTGTTGGACCACATAAGTCAGTGTGAATCAAATAAAGTACATCATTAGATTTATCATGTATGCTCTTAAAAGAAGTTCTAACTTTCTTTCCCAATTGACATTCCTTACATACTGGATTATAAGGCTTCATAATCTTAGGTATATCTTTAACTCCCTTAGTTGAACTAATCTTGATAATGTAATCAAAATTAACATGACACAACCTCTTATGCCATAACCAACTCTCATGAATATGAGCAATCAAATATGTCTTAGTACCAGTGTTCAAGTGAAAGATATTACCTACAGTTTGAATACCAGTTGCTATCTCCAAACCAGTCTTGTTAATGATCTTGCATTTTCTATCTTTAAACTGAAGTTGGAAACCCTTGTCCACCAATTGACCAAGACCTAAAAGATAATGATTTAAACCTTCTACATAATAGACATTATTAGTATTATGCTTACCATCTAGAGAAATAGTACCTCTACCTTTGATCATACATTCTTTGTCTTCTCCAAATCTAACTTGACCTCCATTGTATTCTTGCAGAGAGTGTTGGCATTATACACTCAGAGGAGAATAGTTGATGTTGTCATTGATGACAACCAATTGGTAATATGGTTCATGGGTTACACTAGCAACACAAACATCATCTACCGGCACCGACAGGCTACAAAAATTATTCTCACCAGCATCTAGTCTTCACCAATAATAGATCCTAGTGGCACTTTGAGTCGACATGAAAAATATATTGTTTTGTATTATAATTATATTGTATAACCAACATGATGTATTGTAAAAACTCATATATGTATGAGATCTTGTAGGTCATTTTGTTGCAGAAGATTATGTTGTTAGGTAATAATTATGAGAGCAAATATCTGTATATGCATTTTGATGTAATAATTTTGATGAGCAAATAAGAGCATAGATGAGAAAATAAAGGTTTATGGCAGAGGTATTTGACAAAGCTTAAACCGGTACTGAATCTAACATTGTAGATGCTATTTTGAGTAGTATATTGTCATTGGATTTAATCATCCAATTTTGTAGTCAATGTGAATCATTTTTGTGATTGAGCAGTGAGCTCTAGGCTATTGGCCTTCCTACATGTGCATGCCCCTATTGTATAAGTAATATTTATTCATATTGGTCAATGAGTAAATATTGTGGGTCACAAATCCCACCGAGGTTTTTCCCCTATTGGGTTTCCTCGCCAAAATATCTTGTGTTATGGTGTGCATTGATGTTGTCTCTCTTATTTCTCTTTATTTCTTTATTGCTTGCTTACTAGTACATTAATTTGGGTTGTAAAGTTGCAAACAAGTTTAAATATTTCACATACTAGTTATACATTGATTCACCGCCCCTCTCAGTGTCTTTGGGATTGATAAAGTATCTAACAGGGACCAAAAAATTATTTTATCTCCAGACATATGATGTGAGCATCCACTATCAATTACCCATTCATCCTTATCTTCAACTTTTGCTGCCAGGGCCTTTTCTTCATTCATGATAGCTGGTTTCAGGTCATCTTCCTTTAAAGCATAGAAAACCCATTCCTTCCCATTGCCAGATCTACTAGCAGAGTCTTTTGTCGGTTCATCCTCAGATTCATCACTTACTCCTTCCTCATCCGCTATGTAGCATTGTTTACTTTTCTTGAATCTATATCTGTTCTGGTTAGGATTAAATGATTTCTTAACTCTTTCCTCAAATCTTGCATTCCTTTCAGGATATATATATGCAAAATGACTAATTGTATTACATGCAAAACATTTAAAAGGTGATTTTCCTTCATACTTACTTCATGTCGGTCCTTTAGGTACTCTTCTAGAAAATAAGGCTTCAAGTTGCTCAAATTCTTCATCTTCTTTCCTCATGTCTTCCAATTCTTTTACATATAGGACTTTCCAATCACTTTTGAAGGTGGATGATGATGCATGAAAAGCAGGTTCAGACTTTACAGCTCCACAAGATCCAAATTCTTCAAGTTCAAAAGAAGAGAATTTCCCAATAAAAATGTCTCAGTTAACTGAAGAGTTAGCCATTGTTCTCAACTCATTAATTGCAGTTGCCTTCATCTTGTAGGTCAGTGGAAGGGCTCTCAAGACTTTGGAAACTATTTCATCTTCAATCAGAAATCCTCCACGACATTGAATTCCCATAACAATCTCATTTACTCTTTCCATAAACACAACAATTCTTTCATTATCTTCCATCTTTAAGTTTTCATATCTTACCCGATAACCATCAAGTTTAGCAATTTTGACAATAGGATCACCTTCATTCAAAGTTTACAATTTATACCACATAACCTTTGTTAATGATTCATCAATCAATCCCATGATTTTCTGATCAGTAAGTGCACACAAGAGGGCGTCTCTAGTTTTGCAATCATTTTCAATATTCTTATCCAAGTCTATAGGAGCAGGATTTCTAGATGTTGAATCATAAGGTGTGTATCATTTCTTAGTGATCTCCCAAATGTCCTTTCCAAGACATCTAAGATGAGTCTCCATTTGAATTTGTTTCATCAAGCTTAGGGATTTCTCTTCTGAAAATAGTTGCTGGTGGATTTGAAGCGTTAGATTCCATAGGATCTACATCAAGCGGTTAAGCTTCTACAAAAGAGGACCAAAGCTCTGATACCAATTATTAGGATAATTGGTGAACAACTGAGAGGGGAGGCGGGCTGAATCAGTTGTTAATAAGTTATATCATTTAATCCACTTAATAACCTTAAACCAGATTAAGTACCGGTAAGGCAAAAATAGATATCGGTAAGCAATAAAACTTAACAATAAAACAGATAATCAACACAATGAAACCATACCACATAACACCATTATTTTTACATGGAAAAACTGGAAAGGGAAAAACTACGGTGGGAAGCCTACCCACACTCAGATGATACTTCTGCATAAAGTATGTGATACAATGAGGGGCCTACACATGTAGGAAGGCACACTACCTAGAGTGCACTGCTCATTACAAAAGAGTCTCACTGACTATAGAGGGGTTATAACCACCTCAAGATAAATGGACAACTATCCAATAGAGAACTACCAGAGATAGCATCTACCATGCCTGATTACAGTCCTGATTAAGCTCAATACCAGAGGCCTTTGACCTCTTCCTTAATCCCAATTCGATAACCTATGATTGACCAAATCTCCTTCGCATATGATATTGCATTCCAAGACCATGAATATATAATCCCCATTCCATACCATGATTTACAATGAAATCTTACATCATTTTATACCAACCCTAAGGCCTAAACCAATTAGGTCGGCCACCTAAAAGATATTACAATAAGATCATTACATAAATTCATATTACAATGATATGCCATGTCGTCTTAAGACCAAAACAACAATAACCAATCCATAAAACACCTTGAAACATCCCGGTAACATGTAGAGTACATGTTAACATGATACCAGTCCATAACCTAGATAGCCACCTACCTATTCTGGGTCCACCACACCAAAGCAATATATTCAAGAAGTTTGAAGCATGATCAAAGAACATCTTCAACATCCTGAAATCCATCTAGAAGTCGCACCAACACCACTTATGCATCCTGTCAAGATTCCTCAGTTTAATCTTTGTCGGTTAAACCTTAAACCAATGCTAGTATGGGTTTACAAGAGTGTATGATAGCATCCCAATACCAAGTCAATACCAACTAACCAAAACATGCTCCAGGAGCATGTAACACATAAAATAAAACATACTCCATTGATCCAAACATGCCGGAAGTGTCCAACAGATAGTCTCTTCTGCTAATAACACTAAATTTTCTACTGATAACCAAAACCTGTCTACCGGTAACCAACCATAACAGCTAGTGTTGACATCAATGATAAAACATCAATACAACACACAATCAATTCATCCATATTGCCAACACAAACCCCTCACTTGTGCTAGGGGGTTTCTTGCAAGGTGTGCCCCCTTGGTCTCCTTGTGCTATGTAGCGTAATGCTCAGGTTTGTGACATGGCTTAACCACCTCTTGTGGATTATATTTCTAGTGGTTGTATCAGGCATTAATAGGTCGATCTTTTGGTGCAACAACAACCACATTTGTAACAGGTTTGGCCGACCTTGTAAACAAGGTTGATGGTCTGTATAAATGGGTGTAATATTCATGTAATTTGGGTGATAGGTATTGAGTCTACATTATCAGAGAGTGGTGTATGTGTGAACAAGTGTTCATATTTTGGTGTGGTGTGTTGATTAGAGATTGGTGAAGAGCAGACATTTGAGCTTAACTAGAACTATCATCGGGCATTAGCAGATGCTATTTTTGTAGTTCATTCTTTCTGGATTATAGTCTGTATCTTTTTGTAAGGTAGTGAACCTTCCTTGAGGGTTGGAGCCTTTTGGGTCATTGTAATTTAATCAGTGAGGTCTAGGAAGTGTGTCTAAATGCATGTGCATTCCCCATTGTAATATTTACACATACTACTACAGAGTATCATCTTATTGTGGTAGGTTCCCACCATGGTTTTTCCCTTAACTGAGTTTTCCACGTAAAAAATATTGGTGTTATGTGTGTTGTTGTTATTGTTGTTATCTTTCTTTTTGCTACAATTGATTAGATCTGAGATTGTGCTTAATTGATTTAATCCGATGAAAACTAATTCAACCACCGCTCTCAGTTTTCCTTCTTGTTGTTGCCAATAGATAAAGAGACTACAACCTATCTCTTGCTCATCCAAGTGACTGCACCACCATTCAACATGAAAATATATCCACTGGTGGATTTTCTACTGTCAATGTCCCCTGCCTAATCAGAATCCACATAACCTCGAATGCTGAGCAATCTCTTTGATCCAACTGAGTTAGCCTGATAGCATAAAATGTACTGTGATGTACCTTTTAAATATCTAAATACTCTTTTTGCGGCATCCTAGTGTGGCCTTCCTAGATTCGCCATGAACTGACTAAGTACTCTCATTGTTTGGGCAATGACTGGCCTAGTATAGACCATTGCATACATTAAAATTCCCACTACACTTCCATAAGGCACTTTGGTCATGTCCTCCATTTCAGTAGGAGATTTTGGAGAATCTTTAATAGATAGCTTTGTTCCTTGCAAAAATGGAACAACTAGCTACTTGCAATCAGTCATACCAAATCTCTCCTGAACAATGTTAATATACTTATTTAGGTTGGCTACAAGAGAAAAAATTTCTTCATAATCAATTCCCTCTACTTGGGAATAACCCTTCGCAATCAACCTCACTTTGTACTTTTCAACACTACCATCCAAACCGATTTTCTTTTTAAATATCCATTTACAGCGAACAACTTTTCTGCCTTCAGGAAAGGGCATCAAATTCCAACTTTCATTCTTCTTTAATGATGCCATTTATTCATTCATGGCTTCCAACCAAGAGTTTTAATCAAGCATCCCAATTGCCTCTTTAATAATCCTAGGCTCATCAGTGTTAGTAATTAAAGCATAGGCACATGCAAAATCTAACATAGAGAGCCCATACCTATCTGGTTGCTTCTTTTCATGTGTAGACCTCCTCATGGGTTGAGGCTAAGGTTGTGGTTCTTCTTGAGAACTCTCAGAGCTTTGTGGACTTTCCTCAGATTCAAGTACACTATCAATTTGTTGTTTCTCTTTTTCTAGAGTTAGAGGAATTGTGACTACATCATTTTTCTCCTTGACTTCTTCTTCCACCTCTAGATAGAGATCTACTGAAGAAGGTTTCAACTCACAAAAGATTACGCTTTTGTTCTATACAACCTTTTTAGTCATAGGATCCCAAAGTTTGTATCCTTTCACAACATTACTATATCCAATGAAGATACACTTAACAACTTTGTTCTCCAGTTAAGATCTCTTCTCATTAGGCACATTAACATATGCTTCACAACCAAATACATGGAAATGTCTTAGAGAGGGCTTCTTTCCAGACCACACTTCCAAAGGTGTTTTATCAACAAGTTTTGATGAAGGAGACCAATTCAATAAGTAACATTTTGTAGCTACAGCCTCAACATAGAACATCTTCTCTAGACCAACATTGCTCAACATACTTCTTGCCTTCTTCATCATCATCTTGTTCAACCTCTCAGCAACTCCATTTTGCTATGGACTGTAAGGTGTTGTTTCATGCCTTTTAATTCCATGGTCTTTGCAATACCTATCAAAATCTGTTGAACAAAATTCACCACCGTTATCTGTCCTCAAGCATTTAATTTTTCTTCCAATCTGATTTTCAACCAAGCTCTTAATTTTTTAAACTGACTAAACACTTCCAATTTGCTTTTCAAAAAATATACAAATTCCCTTATCGACTAATCATCAATGAAAGATACATAATATTTTGACTTTGACAACAAAGGAGCATTTATTGGATGAAAAAATATCAGAGTGTATATAATTCAGAACACCAGAAGATTTGTGAGGACTAGAGTAAAAAGAAATGCCATGATGTTTACCATATACACAATGTTCACAAAATTCAAATTGCAAATTACAATCATCAAGCCCCTCAACTAGGTTTTCATTTTTCAAGGCTTTTAAACCTTTTTCAAAACTCTGATCGAGCCTTTGATGCCAGAGAATAGTCTTCTCTACTGGAAGTTTAACTTCTAAAGAATTTGCACTCATGGGAACATTTTCCTTCTTCTCTTCATGAACAACCTTTTGTGACTTTGTAGAGACATTGTTACATTCTATAGCAAGTGCTTCCAGCTTATATAGAGTACCAATTTGAGAACCCCTTTCCAACACCATTGAGCCTCTAGTCATTTTGCAGCCATTGCTTGAGAATGTGACTTTCACTCAAACATCATTCAACTTGCTTACAAAAAGAAAATTTTGAGCTAGACCTAGTATATGCATTATGCCATCAATTCCTTTGATTCTTCCATCAAGGAATTGAATTATTACTCTTCCATGGCCAACTATCTCCAGAGATGAATTTCTTGCCAAATAAACCTTTCCAATATCATAATTTTCATACTTTGTGAACTAGTCTCTATGAGATGTCATGTGGAAAGATGCTCTAGAATCAATCAACCAGACATAATCTGATGCCTGACTTTCCAAGGCTAAAATGAAGGCATCTATTTCTCTCTGAGAAGCATTGTTATTGGAAGATTTCTTCTTCTTCTTCTTTTTATCCTCTTTGCAATGCTTTTGGCCATGACCAGGCTGCCCATAGTTCTAGCACTTCACCTTGGACTTCTTTCCAGGAGACTTTGATCTCCCATCTGATTTTCATTTGGAATTTTGGTCCTTTTTCTCACCTTTTTCTTTTTGTCTACCATGCACAACAAGAGCCTCCTTTTCCATCTTAAAATATTTTCTCCTCATCTCTTCTAATAACAAGGAAGCAACCATATATTCCATCTTGAAAGTGGTTGTCATACTCCCAATGGCCATCACCAAGTGATCCCAAGAATCTAGCAAAGAACATAAGAATAGCATACAATGATCTTCATTCTCAATTTTCACACCCATAGATGTTAACTAGGAAATCAACATGTTAAATGTATTCAAGTGATCAGCAACAAACACCCATTCCTTCATCTTCAATGAATATAGCTTCTTCCTTTGGAATGACTTATTCACCAAGGACTTGCCCTGATAAATATATCCTAATTTCTTCCATAAATAAGATGCAGTCTTCTCTTCATGAACATTTAGAAGAACTGATTTTGCCAAATAGAGCCTTATCAGCCCCTTTGTTTTTTGATCTGCCAAATCCCAATCTTCTTTCTTCATGCCAGAAGTTTTCATTTGAGACATTGAAAGCCAAAGATCACATTCAACCAACAGAACTTCCATTTTCAGTTTCCACAACTCAAAGTTGCCACCATTGAATTTTTCAATTTCTACTCTTCCTAGTGTACTTGCCATTCGAGACTGCAATTTCAATTACCAGAGTTCTACAAGGCTCCCACTCTATAATTAACACAAAAAACCAGCCCTACCCCAAGAATAACACAACTGGCCAGGCTTTGATACCACTTATAAGGAAAGAAAAGGTGTAGAAATGCCTTCCTAATGCTAATTCTAAGAGGAGAATGTAGACAACAGGTTCAATTTCTAATTACAGTTCATTTAAAATGTAATTCACCGAAATAGAGTAAGAAGATTATCAACAACACACAAACCCGAACACTAGATTTACGTGGGAAAAACCCTTAGGAAAAAAACCCACAACACCAAAGAAGAAGTCTCTTATATTACAGTAAAAGAATAATTACATACAAGTGCAGACTAACTCTTTGTTTAATCTGTGTTCAGGTAGCATATCGAGCACCCGATTAACAAGTTCTCAGCTAATTAAAGTCAACATGACTATCTAAAAACTTCTTCAAGCATTCAATGACAAACCATATTCCACGTCCATATAGTCTATTGATCACCCCCGTTCATCACCCTGTTCATCCATCCATTACTAATGATCAATTTTGTACGACAGGATTTGTTCATCAACCAAGAACAGTTCGATTTAGTTTCCACTATAGACAAACTATTGACCTTACCTATCATAAATACTCACTACCAACTCAACATAGTCCTCCAACATATATCATACACATCAACAGTCCAACCAAGTTAGCACCTATTCAACCATAGTCCACCTTCAAGTTCATCGGAAAGAGGAACATTATCGTCAAACATCTGAGATCTCAAACTACTAGCCCAAGTCTCCCCAATGCCCTTTAAGAAACACTGAGACCACAAACATTGACAAGAAACATATCAATCTCACTGTCAGCCTTATTGGAAAGAGAACAACTATTGGCAAATGTCTCATTGAAGTCACAAGTCACCTCGATGACCAACAAGTCAATAATAGTCTAAACAAACTCATCAACAAGAGTCACATCGACGTTCAACAAGAACAAATCCATTGACAAGATTTTAACTGTTGGGCCAACATTCTCAGGTCTTACCGAAGACCAATGCCACACTGACTCCCTAGATTGGCAAGAGTCTCAATGACAAAACTTATCGACTAGACTTCTAGAATCCACATAACCTTGAATGCTAAGTGATCTCTTTGATCCAACTGAGTTAGCCTGATAGCACCAAGCATACTGTGATGTACCTTTTAAATATCTAAACACTCTTTTCAGAGCATCCCAGTGTGGCCTTCCTGGTTTCTCCATGAACTGACTAAGTACTCCCACTACTTGGGCAATGTCTGGCCTAGTATAGACCATTACATATATTAAACTACCAACTGCACTTGCATAATCTAGTCTTGTCCTCCATCTCAATAGGATATTTTGGACAATCTTCAACATATAGCTTTGTTCCCTGTAAAATTGGAACAACTAGCTGCTTGCAATCAGTCATACCAAATCTCTCCATAACAGTGTTAATATAATTACTTTGGTTGAGCCAAATATTTCTTCTTTTCCTCTCTCTGGTTATTTCCATTCCCAGAATATACTTAGCTACACCAAGATCCTTCATTTTGAGCTTTGCAGACAACTAAGATTTTACATCAAAAATCATATACTTACTATTCCCTATGAGCAACATATCATCAACATAGAGCGCAATAATAAGAACCCGATCATTTTTCAGTTTTGAAGTACACACAATGATCTGATTTCGACCTTACAAATCCCAGAGACAAAAACAATGTGTCAAATTTATGGTAACACATTCTAGGTGATTGTTTCAAACCATATAGAGAATTCTTTAACTTGCAAACCAAATTTTCTTTACTTTTTCCCACAAAGTGCTCAAACTGGGACATTTAAATTTCTTCTTCAACATCACCAAAAAGAAATGTTGTCTTCACATCCCTTTGCTCAATCTCCAATTCATGTTGCTGCAAGTGACAAAAGAAATTTGATAGATATCATCTTGGCTACCAGAGAAAAAAATTCTCCATAATCAATTCCCTATACCTGGGAATAACCCTTCGCAACCAACCTCATTTTTTACTTTTCAACACAACCATCCAGACTAATTTTCTTTTTAAATACCCATTTACAACCAACAGATTTCTTGCCTTTAGGCAAGGGCATCAAAATCCAAATTTTATTCTTTTTTAATGATGTCATTTCTTCATTCATGGCTTCCAACCAAGAGTTTGAATCAGGTATCCCAATTGCCTCTTTAACAGTCCTTAGGTCATCAATGTTAGTAATTAAAGCATAGGCACAAGCATAATCTAACATAGATAACCCATACCTATCTGGTTTCTTCTTTTCACATGTAGACCTCCTCACAGGCTTAGGATGAGGTTGTGGTTCTTCTTCAGAACTCTTAGAGCTGCTCGAACTCTCCTTAGATTTAGGTACACTGTCAATTTACTGTTTCTCTTTTTTTTTTAAATTAGAGGAATTTGGACTACATCAGTTTTCTCCTTGAATTCTTCTTCCACCTCTGGTTGGAGATCCATTGAAGAAGGTTTCAACTCACAAAAGATTACACTTATGATGTATACAACCTTTCAGTCACAGGATCCCAAAGCTTGTATCCTTTCACATCATTTTTCTCCTTGGCTTCTTTTAACAACTTTGTTCTCTAGTTTAGATCTCCTCATTAGGAACATAAACATATGCTTCACAACCAAAGACACAAACATGTCTCAGAGAGGGCTTCTTCCCAGACCATGCTTTCAAAGGTGTTTTATCAACAAGTGTTGACAAAGCAGACTGATTCAATAAGTAACATGCTATAGCTATGACATAGCCCAAAAATTTTGTTGTGGAGTGTAAGGTGTTGTTTTATGTATTTTAATTCCATGGTCTTTGCAATACCTATCAAAATCTGTTGAACAAAATTCACCATCGTTATCTGTCCTCATTTAATTTTTTTCTAGTCTGATTTTTAACCAAGTTATTAAACTCTTTAAACTGACTGAACACTTCTAATTTTCTTTTCAAAAAATATACAAATTCCCTTCACAATTAATCATCAATGAAAGATACATAATATTTTGACTTTGAAAATGAAGGAATATTTATTGGACCAAAAACATCAAAGTGTATATAATCCAGAACACTAGAATATTTGTGAGGACTAGAGTGAAAATAAATGTGATGATGTTTACCATATATACAATTTTCACAAAATACAAATTGCAAATTACAATCATCAAGCCCCTCAACCAAGTTTTTATTTTTCAAGGCTTTTAAACCTTTTTCACCAATGTGACTGATCCTTTGATGCCAGAGCATAGTCTTCTCTGCTGGAAGTTTAACTTCCAAAGAATTTTCACTCAAGAACATTTTCCTTCTCTTCACGAACAACCTTTTGTGGCTTTGCAGACACACTATTACATTTTATAGCAAGTGCTTCCAGCTTATACAGAGTACCAATTTGAGCACCCCTTGCTAGCACCATCGAGCCTCTAGTAATTTTGTAGCCATTGCTTGAGAACATGAATTGCACTCCAACATCATTCAACTTTCTTACAGAAAGTAAATTCCAAGCCAAACCTAGTATATGCATTACACCATCAATTACTTTGATTCTTCCATCAGGGAATTGAATTCTGACTCTTCCATGGCCAAATATCTCCAAAGATGAATCACTTGACAAATACACCTTTCCACCATCATAATTTCCATACTTTGTTAACCAGTCTCTATGAGATGTCATGTGGAAATATGCTCTAGAATCAATCAGCTAGACATCATCCAATGCTCGAGTTGCCAAGGCTGCAATGAAGGCATCTATTTTTCTCTGAGAAGAATGATTATCAGAAAAGTTCTTCTTCTTCTTCTTTTTATTTTTCTTCTATTTGCAATCCTTTCAAACATGACCAAACTGCCCATAGTTCCAACACTTCACCTTGGACTTCTTGCCAGGAGACTTTGATCTCCCATCTAATTTTGATTTGGACTTTTTGTCCTCTTTCTTGCCTTTTTCTTTTGGTGTGCCACGCACAACAAGAGCCTCCTTTTCCATCTCAGAATATTTTCTTCTCATCTCTGCTAATAACAAAGAAGCAACCACATCTTCCATCTTGAAAGTGGTTGTCATGCTCCCAATGGCCATCAGCAAGTGATCCCAATAATTTGGTAAAGAACATAACAATAGCATACAATGATCTTCATTCTCAATTTTTACACCCATAGATGTTAACTGAGCAATCAACATGTTAAATGTATTCAAGTGATCAATAATATACACACCTTTCTCCATCTTCAATGAATACATTTTCTTCCTTAGGAATAACTTATTCACCAAGGACTTGCCTTGATAAATATGTCCTATTTTCTTCCATAAAGAAGATGCAGTCTTCTCTTCATGTACATTTACAAGAACTGAATTTACCAAACAAAGCCTTATTATCCCCTTTTCTTTTTGATTTGCCAAATCCCAATCTTCTTGCTTCTTGCCAAAAGGTTTTGTTCCAGACATGAAATGCCAAAGATGAAGTTCAACCAATAGATCTTCCATTTTGAGTTTTCACAACTCAAAGTTTCCACCATTGAATTTTTCAATTTCTACTCTTCCTAATGTACTTGCCATTCTAGACTGCAATTTCAATTACTAGAGATCTACAAGACTCCCACTCTAGAATTAACACAAAAAATCAACCCTACCCACAAGGATAACACAACTAGCCAAGCTCTGATACCACTTGTAAAGAAAGAAAAGGTGTAGAAATGCCTTCTTAAAGCTAATTCTAAGAGGATAATGCAAATAATAGGTTTAATTTCTAATTACAGTCATTTAAAATGTACATTCACAGAAATAGAGTAAGAAAATTATCAACAACACACAAACTTCAACACTAGATTTACATGGGAAAACCCCTTAGGGAAAAAACCCACAACACCAAAGAAGAAGTCTCTTGTATTATAGTAAAAGAACAATTACATACAAGTGTAGACTAACTCTCTCTTCAATCTATGTTTAGGCAGCATACAGAACACCCGATTAACAAGTTCTCAACTAATTACAGTCAACATGACTATCTGAAAAATTCTTTGAGCATTCAATGACAAACCATATTCCACATCCATACAGTCTACCAATCACCCCTGTTCATCACCTTGTTCATCCATCCATTACTATCGATCAATTCTATACAACAGGTTTTGTTCATCAACCAATAATAGTTCGATTCAGTTTCCACTGTAGACCAATCGTCGATCTTACCTATCATGAATAGTCAATACCAACTTAGCACAGTCCTCCAACATCTATCATACACATTAGTAGTCCATCCATGTCATCACCCATTCAACCACGATCCACCTTTAAGTTCATTGGCGGACATTTGAGATCTCAAACTGATAGCCCAAGTCTCCCCGATGTCCTTTAAGAAACACTGAGATCACGAGCATCAACAAGAATCATACCGATCTCATTGTCAGTCTTATCGGCAATAGGAAAACCATCGGCAAATATCTCTTCGAAGTCACAAGTCACCCCAATGACCAACAAGTCAATAGTAGTCTAAACGAATTCATCGGCAAGAGTCACACCGATGTTCAACAAGAACAAATCCATCAGTAGGACATTAACTATTGGGCTAACATTCTCAAGTCTTATCAAAGACCAATGTCACACCAACTCCCTAGATGGGCAAGAGTTTCTTTGACAAAACTTATCGACCAGACTTCTAGCATCGATGTGAGTTAGAAAACTCAAACCAATAGTCCAGGTCACATCGAAAGTCCTCGTTGGCAAGAGCAAGTACAATTCTCACCGATCTGATCACTTTGATCCTTTAGAGCTAAAATACCCATCATGAAGACATCTCAAGTGTCTCACCAATTCTACTCTTGCAAGAGATTCAAGTCAGTAAGTTTGACGCACATGTCTCCAACAACCCTTCTTGTTTTTTAGTAGTGAGCTCTAGGTAGAGTGTCTGAATGCATGTGCATTCCCCATTATAATATTTTCACATACTACTATAGAGTATCATCTTATTGTGGGTAGGTTCCCACCATGGTTTTTTCCTTAACCGGGTTTTCCACATTAATAATCTTGGTGTTATGTGTGTTGTTGTTTATCTTTGTTCTTGTTGCAATTGATCAGATAAGAAGTTGTGCTTAAATTGTTTGATCCAGTGAAAACTGATTCAACCCCCTCTCATTTTTCCTTCATTGTTATTGCCAATACTAAGTGCATTTAGCAATGCATTAGTCTAGGATATTCATGCATATTTCACTCTGAACTAATGTTTGGGGCTTCCTCTTAGGGGGAATAGTGTGATTTTTTAGCAGTGTTGTTGTTCACCTTTGTCTTTGATGTCAAAGGGGGAGAGTTTTTGGAAAGTCTTGTTGAGAAAACTGTTGGAGAAATTATTTGACATTGATGAATGTTGTTATCAATGAAAAAGGGGGAGATTGTTGTTGTAGCATCCTAAAATTGCACCCCTATACAATTTTGACCGCATTTGGGTCCCTACTTTAGAATTTGCACACCTAGGCTTGACTAGGACCTTATTTTGCTCATGTCACTCAAGTTTGACTACATTTTTTATTTTTGCATCAATTAGGACAAGGGCACCATGCTTTGGTCCTCCCTAATTACACCCCTTTTATAACCCTTTTTTCTATTTTAAATTTGAGTGAAAACCCCAGCTCCTTGTCGGCTCATGTCAGAAAACTAATAAGTTTTTCGATAGGTAATTATAGAAGGAGGCTTTCCTCTCTCATTTTGATATATATTCAATACAAGCATACATACACACACATGAAATCAATCATTCAAGCAAATTGAGCAAGTAACTAGTCTTCCTCCAAGCTTTGAAGCAACAACAAATACAAGATTCAAGCATTGAAGTGGAGATTTACATCCTATTTTATCAAAGAATTTATGAAACCCTAATCCTATGTGGAGACAAACACAAATTGACAAAGAGATATATCATTTGGGTTTTACTCATTATTTGACATCTCCCTCAAAAGAGAATCTTCATTTACAACAATTCAATTATCTTTTATTTCTATTTCGTGGTTAATTCCAAAACTCAGGTTTGACTTAGGCAAGCCCCTATTCCCAACATATTTCCTTTTCTTTCTATGTGCAGGAAATAGGTACAGAGCTGCGATCTTTAGAATCAACATTATTTGCAGAGACAAATCAACCCCCTTTAGTGTGCAAATATTTCAGAGGACTAGGGAAAATTTCACTTTGGTCTCGATGTTTTTGAAGCTTTTTTGGGGATCATGCCTGAATCTACTTATATTTCTCGGATCCAAGTCCATGCCTTAATCCTCCGACTATAGCTTGTTGTTTCTATATTTTTACCTTCATTTTCAGCACCTTACTCTAATTTCAGCAATTCAACTCATAAAAGAGGCCAAACAAATCCACCCCTTGAATCCAATTAGTATTTTTAGTCCTTATCTTGGCTAGTTTGTGACTAAATCTATTGGATTCAACCCTCTTTCGAATGTAATGGTCCCTAAGCAACAAAATTAGCGGTTTTCATCCTTTTTGGGTGGAAACCCTAAATTTTCACCATTACATTTTGGTGAACTCGACTCCTTAAACCTTTAATTTTGATTTATGTTCTCAGATCTAAGTGTTTATGCAATTTAAAATTCAAATTTTCATTTACAAGTTTGGTTTCCAAGTGAATTTTAAAAATTTAGAGGTTAAATTCAGCAAAACTAATTTTTTAAATTTAAAATTTAGCTTGTGAATTGATTAATTTGGATTAATTATTTCATATCTAAGTGTTTTCCCATTTCACAATTCAAATTTTCACTTAGAAGTTTAATTTCCAATCAAATTTATAAAAAAAATTGAGGTTAATTTCAAAAACCCTAATTTTTAGATTTAAAATTGAACTTGTGGATTGCACGGGGGCTTCACTTAGTGAACCTAGGTTATAGCACGTGTGTTCATGGTATAAGAATCCCCCTATTTTTAAAAAATATTACCTTAAAATCCTTTTTTGTCACCCCTCCCAATACATAGGCTAAATTAAAAGCCCCCCTATTTTTGCCAAATCAAATTAAAACCCACCTATTTTCACCGATAAGAAATATATTGTACCCTCATTTTTGGGATATTAAACGCCCCAATATGAATGCACGTGATATAATATTGCTTAGCTAGTGTGATGAATAATGATGAACAACAACTACCCCAACTAGTACTAAGAGGGGGGGTGAATCAATACATATAAAAACTTCTCTGCAACTTATCAAGTTAAAACAATGCTAATCGGTTGTCTTCATTATTGAACTTAACCATGGCAATATCAGTTAAACACAGTAAGACTTCAGACAACATAAACTGGTAAAACTGAACACTTCAAATACATTCAATACTTGATAACTACTTCACCCATAAACATATGCATGTGGTGTATCAACAATACCATAACCATTAGCTCTGCATGCATAATTACTCAGACAAAGAACACTTAATCATCACATGAAAAATGCACAACTCATGACACATAGATTTTTCATGTGGAAACCCAAATGGGAAAAACCACAGTGAGGATGAACACCCACAAGCTTGTTTTGAACTCTTTTGAAGCTCGCTCTATTAGGAGCCTAGTTTGGTTAAAGACTTTACAATAAGGTTCTGCTAGGAATGGATCATGTTAAAGAGCACCCGGTTAAGGGATGGCTACATACCCTATTAAAGGTTGAAACTCTGTTAAAGGTTACCTCTCTAGAGGATTTAAAGAACTCAATTAACTTGAGTCACCTGGTTAGAGGATTTATAGTAAGCATGTTAAAGCTACCTGGCAAAGGGATTTCCCTTCTATTGAAATGGTTAGAAGGCAACAGGTTAAACTCTGATCTGATAACAACACTATATTCTAAGGCAGATCCTTTTCAGTTCCTCTACTCTGCAATCACACTCTACAGTTATCACTCAATGGTCTAACAAGTATCTCATCACTCGAATACATACACAAATTTTTCCAACAACAACAATATCAAAACTCATCAACCTTATAGACAAGAATTAGATCAGTAACACAAACCCTAAACCCTAAGAATATTAGTTTTACAATTACAAGAGGGCCAATTCTGACCATCCAAACAATTTTCATAGAATGAAACAATCTCAAATAGATCACAAGTCATTATGTATCCTCCATTCTTCACCGCACATAGAAATTAGTAACCCATCACACTTTCTTCTCATACTGCTAAGAAGAATGTTCATTCCCGAGGTAGATATTTAATGTAATCGATCTTCACATGCAAGATCCTCAAGGAAATCCTTCACTTTCAAAAAACTGATGTGGCATCTTGATCTCATCCTTATTTATTAGCTAACTCATCACAGAATATCATCGGTTGCATTGCACAAGCTAGATTGCCAAACCAGAAACCCTAAAGCTGAGACTACCAACCGGTAGTCACACTTAGTGAAACCCTGACACCGGTTCACTACATCTCTTCTTACCGGTTGACCTGTACTGCTTCCAAGCTTCATACTGGTGCATACCGGTGTACCTGCTTGAACACATATTGACATCAATGACAACATACTTTGTCACCAGTTAATCATATGCCAACAATCTCCCCCTTTGGCATTGATGGCAATACTTAGTGTAGCATTGCAATTATAAACATCATAGACAAGTGCATCTAATATATCTTCATCAGATATCTTCTCCCCCTTTGACAAAAATGCCAAAGTGGAGGCACAAGCTTCCATACTCCACTATGTTGCGCCCCCTATGGAGTAGCATCCTTCAACACATCTATCCTGAAAGATTTGTCACTGTGATGCCTAACTGATGTGGAGAACACATCTTTAGTTTACTTCATGAAGGGGCAAAAACCCTAATTCACCTCTCAAATAGGTAAATGTAGTCTTCAGTAAGGGCTTAGTGAATATATCTGCTAGCTTCTCCTTACTAAAAACATGTTGTAATACGACCTCTCTATTTTGAACCTTCTCTCTCAAGAAATGATACTTGAGCTCAAAGTGCTTAGTTCTAGCATGTAATACCGGATTCTTGGAAATATTGATTGCACTAGTATTGTCACAAAATATACTCACCGGTTCAGATATAGGTACTTTGAAGCCATTCAGTACATGCTTCATCCAGATTGCCTGAGTGTAGTTCATAAATGTTGCCACATATTTTGCTTCAGCTGTAGACTGAGAAATATAGCTCTGCTTTTTGCTTGTCCAGGAGACTAGTCTTCCACCAAGAAAGAATGCTCCACCGGTTGTTCTCTTTCGATCATCCACATTACCTGCCCAATCTACATTAGTAAACACTTTGAGATTAAAATCACCATTGTATGGATACCACAATCTATAGTCAACGGTCCCTTTCTTGTATCTAAGAATCCCCTTTACAGCTACCAAGTGGGATTCTCTTGGACTCTTCTGAAAACGAGCTACTATGCCCACTGCATGAGCAATATTTGGTCTATTGTGCACCACATAGTGCAACTTACCAATCATTAACTGGTACTCCTTCTCATTCACCAACGCTAAACCATCTTCCTTAGTCAGTTTACAACCAGTCACCATCGGTGTACCAACCAGTTTGCTCTTCTCCATGCCAAAGGTCTTTAATACCTCTTTGACATACTTGGAATGGGTAATAAAGATACCCTCTTTCATTTTCTCAATCTATAAACCTATGAAGAACTTTATCTTTCCAATTAGAGACATCTCAAACTCTTTCTTCATTTCATCTGCAAAAGCATGACTCATTTCATCATCTCCTCCAAAGATTATGTCATCTACAAATACTTTAGAGATCAGAATTCAGATCACCTTCAGATTTTAGGTATATGTTACTATTCTCACTTGTTATCTGAAATCCTATTTTCACAAGATGAGAGTGTAACCATTCATACCATGCCCTTGGTGCTTGTTTTGATCCATACAGGGCCTTGTGTAATCTACACACCATGTTACTATCTTCTGATAAGGAAAACCCATCCGGTTTCTCAATATACACTTCCTCTTCTGGGATTCCATTCAAGAACGAAGACTTTACATCCATCTAGTATACCTTAAATCCCTTGAATATTGCAAATGCAAGTAGCATTTAGACACCTTCCATTCTAGCCACATGAGAAAAGGTTTCTCCATAGTCTTCTCCCTCTTCCTGAGTATATCCCTTGCATACAAGTCTTGCCTTGTTCCTCACAACTGTGCCTTCTTCATTTAGCTTATTCTTGAAGACCCATTTGGTACCTATGACATTCTTGTGTTCTGGTTTGGGTACCAAGGACCATGTTGCATTCTTTTCTATCTAGTCTAGCTCCTCTTCCATTTCCTTAATCCATTCTTCATCTGTAAGTGCTTCTCTAGAAGTCTTGGGCTCCAATTCAAAAATCATGCAAGAGTTTTCTTTCACCTTTCTTCTTGTCAGTATCCCTGCATATTTATCTCCTATGATTTGCTTCGGATCATGATGTAGTTTCACATATCTAGGAATGACTCTAGATGGTTCTTCTTGCTTCTCCTCTTCTTCTTCACTTCTTCTTTTGTAGCTTCTATCGGTATAGGAACACTGAGGTCTTTACTTTCTTCTTTTTAACCAGTTCCCAGAAGACTATACCGGGTTCATCTTCCACTTTCTCGCTATAGGTTTCCTTGGGCTCCTTAGGGGATTCATTAACCCTGACATTGATACTCTCAATAATTTTCTGTGTTCTATTGTTGTAGCACTTGAGAGCTTTAATTTTAGTGGAATATCCCAGAAATATTCCTTCATCACATTTAGCATCAAACTTTCTTAGATGCTCACCTCTCTTGATGTAACACTTACTACCAAATACTTTAAAATAACTCTCAGTGGGAGTCTTCCTGGTCCAATACTCATAAGGGGTTTTATTTTTACCTTTCTCGATGAGTACCTGGTTCATAGTATAGACTGTAGTGCTCATCGCTCCTCTCCAAAAAGTATGAGCAATCTTTCCTTAGATAAGCATTGTTTTGGCCACTTCAACTACAGTCCCCTTATTCCTTTCTGCTACGCCATTTTGTTGAGGTTTCCTTGGGGTAGACAACTGCCTCTTGATACCGCTATCTTCATAGTACTTGTTGAATTCATCAGAAGTGAATTCACCTCCTTGATCAGTTCTTAGGCATTTTATCTTTTGACCACTTTCCTTCTCTACTACTGCTCTAAAGGCTTTGAACTTTCCAAACACCTCAGACTTGTCTTTTAAGAATGTGACCCACATCATTCTTGAGTAGTCATCAATAAGAATCATGAAATACCTATCTCCCTAAATACTTCTAGTTTTCATAGGACAACACAAACTGGTATGCACAAGATCAAGTAAGTTTTTTGCTGAAAAAGACTTACCTTTGAAAGTTGAGGAAGACATCTTCCCAAGTTGATATTCTCTACATAAAGCATTCTTCGATTTGTTCAGCAAAGGCAATCCTCTTATTGCCTTGATCTTACTAGACTTTACAATATTATCAAAGTTCATATGAAAAAGTCTCCTATGCCATATTCAACTATCATCAAACTTTTCCATCAAACACCGACTAATCTTGGCATTCAGCTGAAACAAGTTACCTTTGGTCTGCTTATCGGTGGCAATAAGTTCACCACTCTTTCCAATTATACTACAGATTCCACCTTTGAACTCCAAAATGAGTCCTTTATCATTTAGCTGAGCAACACTCAACAGGTTATGATTAAGACCTTCTACCCAGTAGATGTCATCCACACTGCTCTTTCCATTTAGTGAAATGGATCCTTTTCCTTTTACCAAGCATGGTGCATCGTTGCAAAATCTGACAACACCTCCATCATATTCTTCTAGAGACAAAAACTTTCCCCGGTCACCAGTCATGTGGTGAGAATAACCACTATCAATAATCAACTCATTAGAGTTGTCAATGCGAGAGACAAGTGCTTTCTTGTTAGAAAATTCTTCCTTTATAGTTACAAACACTATGTCCTCATTCTCTTCATCCTCAGATTCTTCATCAGTAACACCTTCATCCACTGCAACAAGACAATTTCTTCTATTTCCTCCTTTATACTTTCTAAACCTCTCCAGTTTATCCTTATTGTCATTGTTAGGACAGTTAACAACTATATGTCCTATCTTATTGCAGGAAAAACATATTAAAGGAAGCTTACCTCTGTATTTTACAGTGCCTTTTGGAAGTCTCTTGGCAAGACGATCTTCAAAGTCCATCAGAATCTCTTCATCATCCATATCTCTGCATTGCCTGGATTCATAATTGATACTTACTTCTTTTCCTTTTTTGGTTGGTACAACAGATGCTCTAAAGGCTAACTTGGTCTTCTGAACACTACCATCATATCTATTCAACTCATATGCAGTCAATTTTGTAATGATGGAGTCTAAGGATACCTTGGTTTTATCAATAGACCTTAGATCCTGAATAGCAGCAACTCTGATTGCATAGATCGATAACAATGATCTCAAAACTTTACTGACAACGGTGGCATCTTCAATTGTTCCACCAGTGCTCTTGATATCTCCAACCATAGTCTTGATCCTTATGCCATATTGTTGAATGGTTTCACCTTCAACCATCCTCATGTCTTCAAATTTTCCTCTAAGGCTCTCTTCCTTAGCTTGATTGACATGCTCATCACCACCATAAATAGTTTCCAATGTGTCCCATACATCTTTAGGAGTGTCCTTATCTTGTACATCAATGAACTCAATATTGGACAAACTGCTAATAAGGGCTTCCATAACTTGCCCATTTTCTTGAATCTCTCTTTTTTGATCATCAGTTAGAGTGCCAGTGGGGATTACATAGACATTCTCAACATAGCTCCAGTGTTGAGCACCCAAACTCTTAATATAGATCTTCATTCTATCCTTCCATATTTTTAAGTTATCTCTATTGAACTTAAGACCTTCCCTCTTCATCATTAAGGAAAGATCTTTTAATTCAAGTGGTTAAGCATATATCACTAAGGACCTGGGGTTGCTCTAATATCAATTGATGAATAATGATGAACAACAAATACCCTAACTGGTACTGAGAGGGGGGTTGAATTAGTACATAAAAAAACTTCTCTACAACTTATCAAGTTAAAACAATGCTAATCGGTTGTCTTCATTACTGAACTTAACCATGGCAATACCAGTTAAACACAGTAAAAATTCAGACAAGATAAACCGGTAAAACTGAACACTTCAAATACATTCAATACTTGATAACTACTTCACCCATAAACATATGCATGTGGTGTATCAACAATATCATAACCATTAGCTCTGCATGAATAATTACTCAAACAAAGAACGCTTAATCATCACATCAAAAATACACAACTCATGACACATATATTTTTCACATGGAAACCCAAATGGGAAAAACCACAGTGGGGATGAATACCCACAAGCTTGTTTTGAACTCTTTTGAAGCTCTCTCTGTTGGGAGCCTAGTCCGTTTAAAGACTTTACAATAAGGTTTTGCTAGGAACCGATCTTGTTAAAGATCACCTAGTTAAGGGATGGCTATATACCCTATTAAAGGTTGAAACCCTGTAAAAGGTTACCTCGCTAAAGGATTTAAAGAACTCAATGAACTTGAGTCACCTAGTTAGAGGATTTACAGTAAGCCTGTTAAAGCTACCCGGCAAAGGGATTTTCCTTCTGTTGAAATGGTTAAAAGACAACAGGTAAAACTCTGATCTAATAACAACACTATATGCTAAGGCAGATCCTTTCAGTTCCTCTACTCTGCAATCACACTTTGCAGTAATCACTCACTGGTCTGACAAGTATCTCATCACTCAGATAAATACACAACTTTTGCCAACAACAACAATATCAACAAATCATCGACCTTATAGAGAAGAATTAGGTCGGTAACACAAACCCTAAACCCGAAGCATCTTAGGTTTACAATTACAAGTGGTCCAATCCTGACCATCCAAACACTTTTCATAGAATGAAACAATCTCAAATAGATCACAAGTCATCCTGCATTGTCCATTCTTCACCGCACATAGAAATCAGTAACCCATCACGCTTTCTTCCATACTGCTAAGAAGAATGTTCATTCCTAAGGTAGATATTTAATGCAAATGATCTTCACATACAAGATCCTCAAGGAAATCCTTCACGTGCATACCAGTGTACCTACTTGAGCACATATTGACATCAATGACAACATACTTCGTCACTGGTTCATCATATGCCGACACAGTGAAGCCCCCGTGGTGGATTGCTTAAACTTTGGATTTAATTATTTCATATTTGATTGTTGATGATAATTCAAATTCAAAATTGCAATCTTAGATCCAATTTCAAATTAATTTTAAAAATTAAGAGGTTATTTTCACAAAACCCTAATTTTTAAATTTAAAATTTACTAGTGGATTGCATGCTCTTTATTAATTCATCTTTTGAAATTCACAATCATTTTGCTTAATAATTGAACAATCATTTTTACAAAAAAAATTGCATTGCTTGATTATTTCCAATTTCTCGCATTTGTGCATGTGTTTTACTACTATTAGTCCAACCTATAATATCCCCATGAGAAGAAGTAGAATTAAGGCTTCCTAAGGTTTAATTATTGAGGAGATGGAGCCTACTTTGGATAATTTGTTCCATGAGGATGTTGGTGGTTCTAGAAATCCTACAAATGAATCCAGTTATCCTCATTATTTCCTTAATACTCATGATGTGGATGAATCACTAACTAGGGTTTTTGTTGATCAATTGGCGAATATTAACAATCAATTTAAAAATCTTCAACAATGGATGAGTCAACAATACCCTGAAAGTGAGGATTTACCATTGATTGAAGGATTAAAAAGAATGGTTCAAAATGATAAACTTGGTGTTGATGTGTTGTGTGGTATTTCTCATATTGTTGATACTAATATTATGCCTATGAAGAGTTGTGCTGAAGTCCTTGGTTATACACAACCTCCTAGTCAAGTTAATCATTCTATTCCTATGACTACTCCTATGGATTTTGTTCCTACTTTTACATCTAACATCATTGCTACCTCTACACAAAATTTCATGCCTACACATGTTAGTCAAGGAGGACATTCCTCTAATCATAATTCCTTCATCCCTCCTCCTATGCGTCTTCCATTTGTTACTCAATCATCTCCCATACCTACCTATCATAATTTCCCACCTCCTTATTCTCAATCTCCTCCTTCATTCAACAATGTTATGCCTCCTTCTCAATTGAATATATCCAATTTGAATCCTTCATTGAAGATACCATTAATAATCTATCCCAAACAATGTCATCCTTACAACAACAAATAGCTTCCATGAGTCAATCCAAGTATAATGTGCCCACATTTGATGTAGCAAGCCCATTATCCAATGCCATTGTTCATGTTGTCCCTCTTAAGAATGTGGTAGTCCCTCAATTGGAGCTTTATAATGGACAAGGTGGTCCTTTGACTCATGTTAAAACATTCCAAACTTTGTGTAGTGACTTTGCTCATGATCAAAGAATTTTGGCTAAATCATTCACTAAAACACTTAGGGATAAAGCTTTGCAATGGTGTTGTTATTTTCCTCCTTATTCTATTACTTCTTTTCAAAAATTGGCTAATGCTTTCATTCAACAATTTCACAATAATATTAGTCCTAAGATTACCTTGGCTAATTTGATGCATTATAAGCAAAGTGTTAAAGCAAAAGTGATTGATTTTATTGGTAGATATAAACATCTATATTCACAAATTGTATTTCCTATGCCTGGTCAAGATATTCAAAGAATTTTCATTTTGAATTTGCAAAAAGGCATTAGGGATAAACTTCTCTTTTTTGAGTTTACTTCCTTTATGCAGTTGTGCGGAGTACTTCACAATTATCACCTTACTGTGAGTCAATTGGAACAATCATCTTCAATGGCTCCAAATGATAAAAGTGAAAATTCTTAACAACCTTTTGTGAAGTTCAAACCAAATAAGGGATTTGTCAAGTTCAATGATAAGAACAACACTCAGGTAGAAATTGCAACAACGCGTGTGCCTCCTTTGTCCAAATACTTTAGAAAAGAATTCACTCCTCTTATTGAATCTTTGCATATTATTATGACACAATTGTTACAAAGGAATGTGTTTAAGCTTCCCCCTATTAAACCACTTGATCCATCAAAGACCTCCTCACCTTACTTTGATTCCAAAGCTTTTTTCCAATATCATCGTCAACCTGGTCATGAAACTAAAAAAGTGTTATTCTTTAAAGAGTAAGATTCGAGACTTGATTGATAACAATATCGTATCTGTGACCAGTGTGAATGATAAAGGAAATAAATCCACAACTCTTCCTAATGAAAATATTCAACCATTCTACTAATGTGATTGAGATTGATCGTCATGCTTTCTCTCCTAGTAATCTTGGCCTTGAGTCTAATAATGAGGTGAACCTTATTTATAAAACTGAACTTCCTAAGGACTTATGCATTGCACTTGATCCTAGTGATATTATTGAAGTACCCAATGACTTATTATATATCACTATGAAAATAAAAAAATACACTAACAAGGGGTGATCATTGATATAGCTTGTATTGTTAATGTGATCACTGAAGAATATTTTTATACCTTAAAATTGCATCAAGTGACATGATAAATCTGATGTGGTGACTAAAATATTTGATGACTTCTCTTGTCCTACTATTGGTTCTATTACACTTCTTATTGAGGTTGGAACTAAGTGCTTATATATTCTCTTTTTTATCATTCCTACATCTGATCAATTTCATGTGAAGTTGGGACATTCTTGTCTCTCTTCCATGAAAGTGATTGCTTCTACTGTCCATAAGTGTTTGAAATTTCCTCAGGATGATAAAATTATAACTGTTAATGACAACACATATCAACCTATGATGAGGCATGGATATTTTTGTCATGATTAATTTTGGTTTCAACAATTCTAGCCTCTTCAGCCTAGAAGTGATGCTCTCTTTAAATCTTTTCAAAATTACATGATTTTATCCTTGAGTAAACCTAGAAATCCAACACTTAGTCTTCCTCCTAGCAATGACCATATTCCTTCTCCTAAAGATAATCTCCCTCTTCCTCCTAAGGATTAACCTACTCTTCCTCCTAAGGATAAGCATATTCTTCCTCCTAATGATAGACCTATTCCTTCTCCTCATGATGGACCTGGTCTCCTTCCTACACCTTCTATTCCATGTTTATATGGTGTGGTTCTACCTCCTACATCTTACAAAGGGAAGTGTCCATCATCTCCTATTGTTCAACCTAAAACACCTTCTCTTATGCATCCTTCCTTAAAAGAGCAAAATAAGTCTATGCCTACTGAACCTAAACCTTTACAACCTTAAGCTAAAACTAAATGAAACTATTGTATGAGAGAACACCAAAGAAGACTTCATGCTAGGGCTCGTGAACTTACTTCTCAAACCATTACTTCACCGAAGACACCTTATATTGATATAATAACATTTTATCAACCTTCTCCTAACCAAGAGGTTCAACCTAAATCTCCAAGACGTAAAATGATTAAGACAAATGATGGTTCAAGTTATATTCCTATTAGAGATCCTCTTCTTGTTAATCTTGATGAAGAAATAAATGAGAATGTTGTTCATGATGAAAATGTTGATGCTAATATTTTAGATGATGAATATGAATATGTTGATGTTGATAGTGATTTATCTAAACAATTTTCAAAAGTATTAATCTTAGCTTCTAGTAAAAGATAGATTGACTCATCATTAGAGTATGGTCCTTATTTGGAATTTGTGATAGCTCCATCTACGGTTCTTGAAAGTGGCTCCTCTTGCATGTCATCCACCTTACCAAAACAATGATGAGAAAGATTGGGATGCAAATGATTTGAATCATTAGCTTCATTTGTGTCATAGATTCTCTCTCTCTCTCTCTCTCTCTCTCTCTCTCTCTCTCTCTCTTGCTTGTTTGTGACCTTCTTCTATTTGTCTCTCAATTATTCTATTTGTTATCCCAAGTGTTGTTTACTTGAGGATGATGCAAAGTGTTGAGATCTCTTTTGGTCTCTCCCATGTTGACTCAAAAGACGCATGTGCCCTTCTTCCATGGTGGTTTTTCTTTCTTTGTGGGATGAGAACAATTCTATGCATATATATACATGATATACATTATTTATCATAAAAAGCTTACTGACCCTAGAGTTAAGCAATACCACTCTATTTTTTTTGTGATCATAATCCTTTGATTTTCCCTATCTTCGAGGCATATTATTGTGATAATATGCTTGTCTTTTTGGGTGTATCCTACCTTAAAGAAATTTCAACTGATAAGGCATACACAATCACTTTAACATGGCAGAATACACTCTGTTCAATGATCTCTCTCTATTGCATATCTTGATACTTAAGTTACTTAGTGAACTTAGTCTTTTGCTTCATAATTTTGGTATTTTTCTTTTCATGACTCATAGTAAGAGAACCTTACTAGTTTGTAGGCATGGTTCTCTCTTTCTCTTTCTCTCATGATGTCCCTTTTATCTTGTTGAATCGAAGTTCTAAGATCGTAAATTCCACTCGGGGCTTGGTGTATCTTGCCTCCTTGGTGACTTGGTAAGAGTTTTTCAATGTCAACCCTTGTACTTTACCAATAGTATGATTGACTTCATGCTCCCACTAAAGTGGGGGCTAAATGTAGCATCCTAAAATTACACCCATGTACAATTTTGACCACATTTGGGTCCCTACCTTATCATTTGCACCCCTAGGCCTGACTAAGATGTGATTCTGCTCATATGACTCAAGTTTGACTACATTCTTTATTTTTGCATCAATTGGGAACCTTGTCCTAGACCTAAATTGGGGTAGGACCAGAGCATCATGCCCTATCCTAATTAAGACCAGGGCGCCACACTTTGGTCCTCCCTGATTGGGCCCCTTTTAAAACCCTTTTTTCTATTTCAAATTTGAATGAGAAACCCAACTTCATGTAGGCTCATGGTGGAAAGTTAATGAGTTTTTTGATGGGAAAGTTTAAAAGGAGGCTTTCCTCTCTCATTTTAATATACATTAGATACAAGCATACATACACACACAAGAAATCGAATATTATTTCAAGAATTCAAGAAATTGAGCAAGTAATTAGTCTTCCTTCAAGCCTTGGAGCAGCAACAAATTCAAGATTCAAGCATTGAAGTGGAGATTTACATCCTATTTTTTCAAATACTTCATGAAACTCTAATCCCATGTGGAGACAAACAAAACTTCACAAGGAGATATATCATTTGGTTTTCAATTATTATTCAACATCTCCCTCAAAAGGAGAATCTTCATTTACAACAATTAAATTATCTTTTATCTCTATTTCATGGTTAATTCCGAAATTGGGGTTTGACTTAGGCAAACCCCTATTCCCAACATATTTTACTTTCTTTCTATGTACAAGAAACATGAATTGACATCATTTGCAGATATGAATCAAACCCCTTTGATGTGTGAAAAGTTTGAAGGACCAGGGCAAATTTTTCTCTGGTCTCGACATTTTTGGAGCGTTTTCGGGGATCAAGTCCAAATCTACTTATATTTATTAGATCCAGGTGCATGCCTTAATCCACTGACTATAGCTTGTTGTTTCCATGTTTTTACCTTCATTTTCAACACCTTACCCTGATTTCAGCAATTCAACTAACAAAAGAGGGCAAACAAATCCACCCTTTGAATCCAATCAGTATTTTTAGTCCTTAACTTTATTGGTTTGTGACTAAATCTATTGGATTCAACCCTCTTTTGAATGTAATGGTCCCTAAGCCACAAAATTAGTGATATTCATCCTTTTTGGGTGGAAACCGTAAATTTTCATCATTATAGTTGCAAATGTGAAGTTGATTGATGTATTAGTATGATTGTCATTGACGTCAATTTACTAATTCCATGTTTCAGTGTTTGGTTTTGCTTCGGATTTTTTGAATTGTTGCAGTTATATTCATGATGGCATGTTGTTGGATATTTCTTTGAGATGTTCTTCTCATTTTTTGGTGGTTCGAAAGTTCTGCTTTGGAATCTATGCAGAGATGATAATAATTATCTAGAAGAGTGTGAAGAGCTCCACATTTTTCAGTTCTCCTGTTGCATTTTTGGAATTATGCTACTCATGCACATATCTTTGTTATTTTTTTAGCACATGTTGTTGTGCTCCAGAAATATTTTTTTGGCTATGTTCTTTCCTGGTCAAGTTAACCCTAGATGCTCCATCTTTTGATCTAGTGATTGCAACATTTGGATAAGGTGTTGTTGCATTGTGGTGTGGTCCACTTCTCATTCCTTTCCACTCTATGAATGCTTAGTGAAGATCTATTTTGAAATATATCTTATTATCTCTTTGGCCAACTTGGAAAATCTATTTTGGAGATCAATATATAAAGAATGGTTGCAATGAAATATCATAAGGAGGGATTTGTAGAAAGAAGTTAATTGTAAAAGAAAGATCTATCTTTGTCGATGCAAAGTGGTTGATCAATATGGTTGTATGTTGATGTTGTTTGGTATTGGTGGTAGTGATCCTAAGGTTTCTTCCATCATTGCAACAGTTTGGCAGATGTGCCCTAGTGGTGGATTCTTTCTTTCTTCCTCTAGGTAGTGAGCCCACTTGCAGTGAACAATCTTTGTAAAAATCACTTTAACCTATGTCACCCTAACAAGTGTTTTCATATTCAGAACCAACATTCTTTGTGGTTTTTCCCTTCTTGGGTTTTCCACGTCATATTTGGTGTTTCATGCTCTTATCTGTTTATGGTTAAGTAATCTGAGTTTATGTTACCGGATCTATTTCTATGGGAAAATTAATATATTTTTAATATACAACTGATTCACCCACCCCACCCCCCTCTCAATTGTCTGGAATATTGAACACTTGTATCATGCCAAATATCTCCCACAAATGTCTAAAGTAAACTAAGACACAATGCCAAACATCATCTCAATCAAGGATCTCTTTCCAAAACTAATAAGTCACAAAATAATACCTCACTAAAAGATCCAAGAGGCCTCTATGGCTAACCAGGATGTCAACAAATCCAATCACGTGAATATAACCATCTCTTGTCAAATGCATTCAAGATGTCAAAGTATTATAATTGTATACAAAAATTATGATCCGAGAGTTTTTTCCATGATACCCACAACCACTACAAAGGATCATTCATCACCAAGTGATGAATCCACATCACTATCAAATCTCCCACTAAATTGTGTAGCCAATATACCCTGACATTGTGATAACACCATGCTACAAGTCCCAACAAATGAGTATTCAAGAACTCTGAACATTCATCCTCTCATCCCAACGCAACATACCACTCCATAAATTAGGAATAGATAAGGCCAAATATATAAATTTACATCAACGCTAAAATTGCCATGGTTGTAGATAATCTACTTCTAATTTTTCTGACTACAACTAAACAATGACAACAATCCATGAGATTACATAAGTTGTAGATTGTAAAAAATTAAAACATGAGAACTCATAATCACATTAATAACTTATAAATTGAGATGTCAAAGATGATAACATGTAGTCCTTCAAACACCATATCAAGTCTAGATCTAATTTGTCAAAAAGCTAGAAAACATGTAAACATATCCATGAAATTAAACAAGCATCTAAGAGATAAGAATCACCTCCTAAAACTAAACCATAGACATGATCATCTCATGTCAGTGCTCAAATGTACATGAATATTAATGACACCATAATCATAATCGTAAATGTATCTCCACTTATTTCCCACTTCACTATGACTCCTATTCTCACACATGTGTCAACCATATCTTCAAAGTAGACTACATCATGTGTAACAATCTCCATCAAACTCCATACTTTGAAAATATATAACCCTATATCAAGAATCACCAAATTTGATAACCTATTATATCATCATATTGGACTCATAAAACTATGCACTCTCACAAGTTTGTTAGATAACATTTAAATCTATGACCTTAAATATATCTTCATATTTTTCACAAGCCCATGGATTCAACTAAGCAAAAGAATCTACTCATATTGAGGGTTATAACTAAAGAAATTTCCTCTCACAACTACAAAGCCCATATACAACTTAATATGAAACAATTGCACTAATATAAAAAAAAATATACAGCTCCAAAAGAGAAAACTATACAAACAATTATAATCCACCATACAAAAGAATAGAAAAAATAGACAATCAAGATGATACAAGATATACCCCAACAAAAACCCTCCATTAAGGAAAAACACTACCTTTAAAGGAATCCACACTTAATTTATTATTCCTTATTAAATATTTATAGAGTTGTCATAAATACTCCTTAAAAATTGAGCTCCTCCAATGCATCCTCCATGTATTTGCATCACAGCTAACTATGCAGCCTATCCCATGGTTCACATATACACTCTTTAGTATAGTTCAATACAAATGATGGCCAATCCAACCACCAAAAATATATGTTCTTTATAGATTCAAGCGCATATTAAACCACTAAGTGGTATTAGCTAAACCACATGTCTCAAAACCATTGATTTTTTTATATTAAGCTTACTTAATGTTAAATATTATTTTGAATATGCAGCCCACAAATAAATCAACTAATGTTACAACACAACATTATAAATGAACCTAGTTAAATATTGAATATGACTAAACACATTAACTAAGATGTATCACACACACATATGCATACATGCATACATACATACATACATACATACATACGTACATATACTAACAAATAGATATATTGTAAACACTTCTAAAACTGAGCTCTTCTTTGATGACCTTATATCACCAATTTAACAACAGTGGTACCAAAAATACATGATTCTATTTTAATATTTTTTCTTCTTTTAACAATTTTGTCACATCACAACTAAGTTTATCTGCCTAATCAATATTTCATATAATATTAGTATGCAAGCCTCTTCATTTGATTTATTTTTAATAATCAGAACAGTGGTCTCTCCATAAAAGCATCTTGTTCATCAACCATCTTATTTGAGAAATCTTTAAAAAATTGTAAATAAAAGTATATCCTAGCAATGCTTGAACTTTCATCCTCCAGTTGGCTATCTATGCTGAATCTGTGGCTGATCATTATTTTATTAATCTTCTCCGCTCAAATATTATCTGTTTAAGACTGCTTATATCCCAGCATTACCATTTTGTTTCCAACAGATCAGCATATCCCACCATTTGGGGATCCCCTCTATATAATATTAATCCTAATACTAATATATCTGAAAATTTCGTCTTATAGCTGTTTACTGTGGAGACCCTACAAAATCAATTCAAGTTATTCTGAAAAGATTCCAGCTAGGGTTAAATAAACACATTACTTAACTCTTCAAAGCCATATCTGTTCATCATTTTGTTTCTGGATACCACATGAACATAAAAAATTCTGTACTGAAATGATTGATCTTCCATTTAGACATTAAATACTAGATGGCACAAGCATTCCCATTGATGGCACATTTTAACAATTTCCTTTGGCCAGAAAAACTACAGTTTATATACTCAGTTTTCACTGCTAATTGAAGATGCAATGTGGGTCATGGCTTAAGTTATGTCAGAGAATGATATATCCAGCACAGCCTCTCTTGATTCTACAGATAGGCTCAGTCTGCCCAGCTTAAATGATACCCACATTTGCAGTCAAAAAATCCCTGTATACCAGCCCAAAAGAGTAACAATGCATGTATTTTTATTTCTAAACTATATGCACTCACCATATTTTAAAACAAATCAGATAAGTTTACATTTTGAAATAAATAATAGAGTAAAATGTTGCATTGGGTATTTCTGGATTAGATTATGCAATTTTTTTTCTTCATCATCAATGTTTAGGATCACAATCTATAATCCAATAATATTTTCTCTTCTCTTGCTTGCTCATTCTTATGTTGCGTCATGAAGTGTGATCTGAAACATTAATGAAGAAAAAAAAGCTTACATAATCCGATTCAGAAATATTCAAATCTAATGTAAAAAAATTCATCATCAATGTTTCCAATCACATTCTATGATCAAATAATATTTTCTCTTCTCTCTTTTGTTCATCGTTATGTTGGGTCATGAACTGTGATGTGAAACATTACTGAAGAAAAATCTTACATAATCTAATCTAGAAATGCTCAATATAATATTAAAGATCTGGTGATTCAAACATTGATATAAAAACTTTCTATTATCTTGATGAAAGATCTCTTGATTCAAATGTTGATGCAAAATCTCCAACACAATCGAATCAGAAGACAATAATAAACAATTTTATATCATTCAGCATATGCACATTAGTGATGTTTAAGTTCAGCTACTTCAATCAGACCTATGCCCAGATTCTCCAACTTAAAAATTTCCAGGTTCTAACTATTTAAAACAACAGACAGCACAGAATGCAGTTACAACAACAAACTAAATACACCATAAGAGACCATTTTTTCTCCATAGAGATAAACAGTGTTGTTTATACAGCTTCAAATGAAATGGATTACATTACATACCTTGTGTATACTGTACATGCAAATTTCTCCCCTCTGAAACCCTTTGTATATTCTACAAACTGGAGGATTCCAAAGAGAATGCATGATTCTTCTTCTACTAAGACGAATCAATGCAATCCCTTTGGAGTTATCCAGCTGCAAGAAGTCTAAGAAAACAACCTTGAGAAATCCATGGATATAACCCTAAGAACTGAAACTGCAAAAAACTGACAGAGCTCAGCAATCACCACCAATGGATATAACCCACATCAATCTTTTCTCTTTTCTCAAGTTCATCAGCAGAAACCTATTATATCAATCCCAAAGAGAATAAAATAAAGAAAACCCATTACAGTAATAATGAATAGATCCTCCATAATAGGTAGCCCATAGGTGTTGCAGGCTAGGCATGATCTGCTTATGATTAGCTTTCCTTCAAATTGAATACCCAAAGAGATTAAACTAAATTGAATACCCATCAATACAGTTAAGGCAATAGATCTATGCTAGACTTTCGTACACCATTAATTGAAAAATATACAAGCATTCCACCTGCCAGGATACACTGAATCGAATAAGGCTGCAAATATAGTGGGATATCAATACATTTTAATGGCCAAAAGTTCTGCATTCAGATTTTTTATTTACAGTCAATGCACTGTAGAAGAAATAGGTGTCTTTATGCGCACTCAATGATAGAAAACTACTTGTATTGAGAAAAAGTTGATCAAATCAGCTTTATCCAACTCTGGTTAAATACTTCCAATAGTTTATTTTCCTTAATCATCACCAGAACTTTGGAAACCACTATAGAAGTGAGAGGTTTTTTTTTTTTAATCATGAAAGTCCAACTATCTGAATACTTTATATTCTTAATCATGTGAGAGATTTGCAGGCCACTACAGAAATCAATAGTATTCTATCAAGTGGTGATTAAATCAATTTGCTTGAAATTGTGTAGTAATGATTGAGTTTTGTAATCTCACAAAGATTTAGGTCATATAAATCACAAGTAAACTTTATCTTCTAATCATAATGCTCTCATTGATCTCACAACTATTTAGGGTTTTAGAATTCACGAGTGAATAAACATTGATTTTTTTTTCTGGTTTGAACTGCATCTTTGACTATGCCATCTGATGGTATGTGCTTTAGAAATGATAGTTTAGTAAGAATTGATTGAGTGCACGCAGAGAACAAATGATTGATACAGAAATGAGATTAGATGGGTATCTTTTTGCTTAAGAAATGAGTTTGGTTCATTCTCTCGTGATTGTTTAGAAAGATCTGATTTTACAATGCTTCTTGCATGTGATTTTATGATTGATAGTTTTGTATTGCATTGATTAAGTTACATCTCATAGTTAGAATTTAACTCGAGCCAAATGCTTTTCTCAGTCATTTCTCTTTTGGAATGAGAGTTATTTTAGTTGTTTTTTTGCATTAGTTGCAGGCCACTAACTTTGTTAAGGAAATGGGAATGGTCTCTATTTGGGAATTGTGTTGTGTACTTTTTAACTATTTTGTTTGTTTAGAGAATCTCTTGTAGTTTGTGAGAATTTCTTCTTTTTTTTTTCTTCTTTCTTGTATTTTAGTTTTATTTTTTGAGTAGTTAATGGGATTCATTGTAATTATTAGTGAATATAGATATTTATGTTCACATTTTTATTTGTCTTTATTATCAATGTTCAATATAAATATTAATTTTTTTTTATAAAATAGAGGGTTTTAAAGGATTTTTTATAATAAAATTTAAAAAATCATATGTACAGGTTATGTATATAATTTAGTTATAGTTAAAATCAACGATTTTGATATTGGATAGGATAGACAAGATAATAGGGATCATAATAAAAACAAAGTATCAAAATAATAAGTAAAGACATTCTCTAGAGATGACCAAAATACTATTCAACTATTTATCTCAAAGGGTCTTTAACTAGTTTTCCATGAACACAACAACCTCCTACGTAGTTTCTTTACCTTTTTGGCATCTTATTTTGGTGCTAGGATCATACGAAGGATAATTTTCTCTTGTAATACTTTGATGTTGTTGGTAGGTTTTTGGATAGTTGTTCTATTATAAGTCCATATACAATTTAGTTATAGTTAAATTTAAAACAAAAAATACAAAAAAAAACTATATCATGGCTCCAATTTATAGCAAATAGGGAGAGGGAAAAACGTTGTTGTTTCCCAAGACAAGAGGGAAGAAATCACTTGCAAAAACCTAAGCCTAGAAAATTGAATAGGTAATAAGACATAATAAAATATTAATTTCTTTCAAATGAATCCAACATGGGTGCCTAACCCATAGCTACTCATGTTAAACAGATCTGATACCGGGAGTAAACTAAGAGGGGGGGTGAATCGGTTTACCATTAGAAATCAGAACTAATGCATATCAAAACCATTGAACTGGAGCACAAAGAAACCAACACAATGAAGGATAGAACATGAAAGCACTGTACACACAACACCAATATTTTGACGTGGAAAACCCGGTAAAGGGAAAAACCACGGTGGGAAACCCTACCCACAATCAGATAATATTTTTGCAGCAGTATGTGAAATTACAATGGGGATTGCACTTGCAATCAGGCCAACCACCTAGATCTCACCACTCATCACAAAAAAAAGTCTCACTGACTTACAAAAACATCGGACTACAATCCGGAAAGAATGAACTGTGAAAGTAGCATCTCCTAATGCTTGATAGAGTTTCAGTTAAGCACAAATGTCTACCCTACAATACAAAAACCTTCACCAAATGATATATCACTTGTTCACACATAAACCTTCCTCTGATAATGCAGACATAACCATCAATCTCATCCATGTATCGATATCCAAATTACATAAATAAGTCACTTATAAATACAGATCATCAACCTTATTGACAAGGTCGGCTAAACCCTAAACCCATAAACCCATAATAGAAAAAATTACATTACACGGTATCACCGGACCAATATTATGATTTACATCACATAGAATGGACCTAAATCAAGTAACCAAACAATTCCATCTACCGAAAATTCGGCTAAGACCAACATCCAACACGCTTCACCAACCGGATTCTTTGATATGTTAATTGCACTGGAATTGTCACACTGGATGGAAATGTGGTTGGACATCTCTACCTGAATATCCTTGAGGGTCTGCTTCATCCATAGCACCTGAGAACAACATGTGGCAGCAACAATATATTCTGCCTCAACAGTAGATAGAGAAACTGAATCTTGCTTCTTGTTGTGCCATGAGACCAACCGGTTACCTAGGAAGAATGCATCACCACGTGCTCTTTCGGTCATCAATGCAGCCTGCCCAATCAACATCAGTGCAGGCATGCAAGATAAATTCCCCTTGCTTGGGATACCATAGTCCATAATCAAGTGTCCCTTGTATATACTGAAATATCCTCATGACTACATTTACATGTGACTGTTTGGGTGCAACTTGAAATCTAGCCACCATGCATACTACTTGCACTATATCCGGTCTAGTAGCAGTAAGATATAAGAAAATGCCAATCATGGATCTATACAATGTCTGATCTGCTACCGGTGATTCATCATCCTTTCTCAACTTGCATCCGGTCACCATGGGGGTACTTACTGGTTTGTTGTCTTCCATTTGGAATTTCTTCAACATGTCCTGGGCATACTTGGTTTGAGAGACAAAAATTCCCTTGTCTTGTTGTGAAACCTGCAAACCAAGAAAAAATGACAGCTCTCCAAGCATGGAAATCTCAAATTTTGTTTTTATTTGATCAACAAAGTCCTTGCATAGCATGTCCTTGTTACCTCCAAAAATGATGTCATCCAAATACACAACCACAATAATCATGTGGTTGCCTTCTTCTTTAACATACAAATTGTTGTCTACACTTCCTTTTCTGAACCCTTGCCCCTTTAGATACTTATCTAGTCTAGAGTACCATTCTCTAGGAGCCTTCTTCAACCCGTACAATGCTTTCTTCAACCGACACACAAAGGTTTCATTATCCTGTAGCAAAAAATCTTCTGGTTGTTCCATGGATACTTCCTCTTCTAAATTTCCATTTAGGAAAGCATATTTGACATCCATTTGTTAAACTTTATAACCCTTGTAGGCAAAGAAAGCAAGAAACATCCTAATAGCTTCTAGTCTAGCCATTGGTACAAATGTTTCTTCAAAATTAATACTTTCTACTTGAGAATATCCTTTGCACACTAACCTTATTTTGTGCCTCATAATCTTCCCTTCTTCATTCATCTTGTTCTGGTATACCCACTTTGTGCCAATGCCATTCTTATCAACCGGTCTAGGAACTAATTCCCAAGTCTTATTCTTCTCAATCTGATATAGTTCCTCTTCCATTGCATTCATCCATTTCTGACTATTGTTGGCCTCATTGAATGTCTTAGGTTCCATTTCAGTCATGAGGCAGAAATTTACTTGTTCATCATTTCGAGCAAGTCTTCTTCTAGTTTGCACACCATCACTCTTGTTACCTAAAATCTGCTCTTCTAGGCGGTTTTTATGCACATACCAGTTAGGGACCTTATTGGATTCTTCTTCTAGTTCATTGTTTGACTGAGATTCTTCACTAGGATCATCATACGAGCTCACTTGTGCTTGTCTTCCTTTATGCATATCCTCATCAACTCTTACATGCACACTCTCAATAACACTTCTTAGTCTTTTTTTGTAGCATTTGTAGGCCTTACTATGAGTTGAGTAACCAAGGAAAATACCTTCATCACTCCTGGAATCAAATCTTCCCAAGCTATCCTGATCTCTTTTAATGAAGAATTTACTCCCAAACACCTTGAAGTACTTGATTGATGGTTTTTGGTCATACCACAACTCATAAGGTCTCATCATGTTGTTTGTTCTCAGTTGAACCCGGTTCAAAGTATATGTTTTAGTATGAACTGGTTCCTTCCAATACATATCTGGTAAGTTTTCCTCATTCAACATATTTCTAGCCATCTCCTTGACTGTCATGTTCTTCCTTTCTACCACACAATTTTGTTGTGGTGTCCTGGGGGCTGAATATTGTCTTCTAATTCCATGTCTTTAACAGTAGTCCTCAAACTCATTTGATGTGAACTCACCACCCCGGTCTAATCTTAGGCATTTCAGCTTGCATTCACTTTCCTTCTGTACCATCTTCGAAAAGATCTTGAATCTGTCAAATGCTTGTGATTTATCTTATAGGAAAGTGACCCATGTCATTCTTGAATAGTCATCAATGAAGAGCGTTAAGTATCTCTCACCGGAAAGAGCTCTTGTCCTAGTTGGACCACACAAATCTGTATGTACCGGTTCAAGTAGTCTTGAGGTTCTATGTTACTTAGTCTTGAAACTCACCTTAGTTTTCTTTCCTCTTACACATTCATCACAAAATGTGCTTACCGGTTTAACGATTGGTGGTATATTTCTCATAGACCCCTTTTTGCTTACCGCAATTAGATTATCAAAATTTATGTGGCCTAATCTCATGTGCCACAACCAGCTCTACTTGTCCCATCATGCATTGGGACTGAAATAATTCCTTTCGATTGTACACATTTCCATCATTTCTTTTACCTTCTGCTATAATCTGACCGATACTCTCTCTTCTTATCTGGAAACTGGTATAGTCAAAAATGAATTTGTATCCTTTATCACACATCGGACTCACGCTTAGCAAATTATGTTTTAGACCTTTTACATAATACACATCATGTGCCTTCACTTTTCCATCTATATTTAGAGTACCTTTGCCCTTTATCTTGATGGAGGAGTTGTATCCAAATCTTACTGAGCCTCCATTCCAATCTTCAAGCTTGATAAATTTCTTTTTATCACCAGATGTGGTTGGAACAACCATTGTCTACAACCCACAAGTTTCTTCTTTCTACAAGTAGGGCAGTCTGGACAATTAGACTTGATTCTTATTTGTTCTTGTCTTTCTCAACCTAAATCAGTTTGTCTTCTTTCTTTTTGTTTGTTGCAACTTCTTGTTCTGGTTTAACTACTAGTTTTTGATCAGGAGCTATTTGTTTCTGCTTGATTTTTCTATGCTTGCAAAGCTTTGTAATAAGTCCAAACTCTTGATAGTTATAGCATTTCATATTGACATTAAAATATGAATCTTTAAAACTATTGTAGGACACCGGTTGACTTCTCCTACATTCAAAACTCTTATGACCAAATCCACTACACTGATAACAAATAATATCCATACCTCAAAGTACAACAAAAGAGTTTCTACTTTCAAAACTAACATGAGGCTTATTCATCAGTCTACAATTTGAAACTCTATGTCCAAACTTATTACACCAGTAGCAATAACCATGGAAATTGGGTACATACCAGTCTTGTTGCTTTGAACCGGAAAACCGTCTCACCGAATGTCTTCCTCTCATGCTGTTGATTCTGGTGAATCCTTCACTATCCACCTTAGGCATTCTTTAATAATTTGCATACTAGTATGATGTCTGAGCCTTCTAGTTTTGAGCATACCGGTTTACAAGCTGATTTCTTGTAACCTCATCCTAGGTCTTCTTGCCAGTATCTTTGCTGACTGTAAATATTTTCTTCTCTTTACTTTCACTTGAAGAAGCGAACTGTATCTCCTTACCAGATGTGTCTTTGTTGTTGGAACTTTTTCCTTCTTCAAATCCCAAGCTGAATGTCTTTGATTATTCAACATCTTATCCAAAGTTTTAGTGTTGCCTTCATACTTTCTCCTTATTTTCAATTCATCCTTACTCTTTTCAAGCTCCTTTCTGAGTTTTACAATTTCTTCTTCCAGATTTTGATGCACCTTCTCCTTCTTCATCAAATCAGAGGATGTGACTTCACATATCCTCTTAGCTTCTTCTATTTGGAGTTTCAAGTCAAAAATCACTTGATCAAGGACTTTGTTGCCATTGTGTTATCATTGATGTCAATTGGTATGGGAGATTGATGAGCAGTGTTATCATTGATGTATATCGGAAATGGTGTCATTGATGTCAACTAGTGTAGAAGGGCTAGTGGTATAAGAGATGTATGTGTTGCATTGTCATGGATGCATACAGAATGAGATATCCTTAATATCACATTGTGTTCTAGTGCATCAATAAGGTAAGATGAGGGAGAGAATGTCATTCAACATAATAACCTTTGGAGTCACCGCTATACAAGTCGGTGTTTGACTTGTGTGAAAGAGATGGGCAGGTTACCGATACAATCTATCACCGGTAAGCAGAGAATGTTAGTTGGTAAGTGATGTGTTGACATGAAGAAGGAAAATCAACCAAGTGAGTGGTTCTCAACCAGAAAGCTTATGACCAATGTACATGGAGGATGCAGATGACAAGGATCCACTACCACCGGTAAGTGGAGATTATCTCCTATTATGCATAAGTGTGCATCATAGTTCTGATAGATAAGAAAGAAGAGGTAAAGGAAAGTGTTTGAAGGCTAACACCAGATCTACTGATGAATCAAAGGAATACCTCAAGTGAATGAAATCAAGGATATGCACCGGATCGACAGAGAAGGCATGTTGAGCTACCAGAACAAATGAAGAGTGATGGTTTTGTCATCTTGACAAACCGTCTGAGATGATATCCCATCTGATGATGAAGAAGACAAAGTGGAGCAGCTGAAAATAGAGAATGCAACTGGCAAGCAGATGCCTTAGATGGAAACAGCTGAAGGTTGATGACATGGTGTCATCAGAATCGCTAACAGTCATTATGAGAATCGGTAAGGAAGCAAAAGGCTAAGTGATATGCTCCTACCTAATGAGAATGAGCATGCTATCGATAGACATGTTTGGCGATCGGTTAAGGTGTTATACCGGTAGTTTAGCAAAGTGTAGACATCAAGGGTAATCGGTAGTGTGTGAGATACCGACAGGGTTAGTGAACTAGCAGAAAAGAAGGACCGATTGAGTTTTTGGTTGATGATCCTATCTGAACCGATGCAAAGGACCAAGCTAAGGTGGATGTGGACAAAGGTGCCACGTGGAGTCAAGGTAGCAGACATGCAAGCAACAATAGATGGAGTGTGCACTGATGAGGTTGTTACAGAGTTGGTCGACATTAATTGAAGACCTCATAAATCATGGGATGTGTTGTAGATGCATTGTAGACATGTGTGGCTCGAGGAAGGTCAAACAAAAGTGATTGATGAGATGCATCAATCAGTGTAGAGTGTCCAGGTGCAGAATGACGTCGGTGATGAAATTTGCAGAACCATTTATGGTGATTGATCTTGTGTCTTGTTGATTGACTGTCCGTGTTTGCTAAGTTTAGAAAACATGTATTGGAAGGCACCTTAATGATGGTGATGTGCAGATAGTTGTCTTGGAGCTTAGATCAAATGAAATCTGATTGGATTCGATGTGCCTCGTGATCAGTGGAAGAAATTCTAAGGCGCCAAATTTGAATGTTGCTTTTGGTGGGAATGTCTGATCATAAATATGGAGGCCGAAGATAGAAGTCGATGATGCCTCAAAAAGTGATGCTGCCAAGTGATGCACAATCCCGAATAGAGAAGTAGATGAAGTGTGATATCTATAGAGGATCATAGAGTTCAAGCAGTAGGGAGACAACATGTATTAGGTTTTGGTGAAGGTTTAACTAGTGAGGTTAAAGCGACCGACAAGCTGCTAAATGAGAGAGGATTGCTGCATCTGAGAGAAGATCAATCAAGTACTCAATGAGTACCAAAAGAGAGACTGAGTGTGAGAAGAGTCTAGGGTTGAAGAGTTCAACCAACAACTATGAGGTAACTAGTGGTAACAAAACCAGCATTGAAGAGTTGCAGAAGAGTGCAAAGTAGGCAAGCAAAGAATCGACAGAAGATAGTACCAGTGGAGAGCAATAGACCAGTTGAGAGAAGAGGCAACCAAAAGAGATAATTGGCAGAGAGAGAACCGACAGAGAGAGAACCAGCAATGAACTGGATAGAAGATCCAATAGAGATATTTGAAGAAGTTTTACAAAATCCATTTGCAACAAGGCTATCAACTTGTAAATGATTATGTTTTGTATTCATTGAGTTGGAGCTTGGTGTAGGGGTTGGTGCTCCTTGGGTTGGTGCGCAAAAGTCAGGGGTTGGTTCTCCTTGGTTTGGTGCCCTAAACATTGTAATCAAAGATTGATTGTGAGGCTGGATTGGAGTAGTAGTCTCCAACAACATTTCTCACCAAGGTTTTTCCCATCTTGGGTTTTCCTTGTATATGTTGGTGTTATGTGATGTCCCTTGTGTGTGAATGCATTTGTGATTAATCTTCCCACTAATCGGTAAGCCTACATTGAGTTATATCTGATAACTAGTATACACACATCAGATAGAGAAAGGGAAAATATTGAGAACCACTAATTCACCTCCCTCTTAGTGGTGCATTGTGTCTAACAAGCCTAGATTCCTGATTGATATGCTTTCTCCAGCTTGGGTAGATTCTGGCATGATGAAACAATGATTTATTTAGTGTCAATCTCTACTCTAGTTGTTGATGACTCAAACTATTCCATTTGGATTTGTAGAATGGAAGTTCACTTATCCTCTCTAGGATTTGATGTTTGGATTCTATTGTAAATGGCTGCCCTAGTAAAGTCAGTCTGCCCACCGATTCAAATGTAGAAAGAAGAAACCAGTGCAATGAAGTAGCAATGAAGGCTATACTCTGTGGGTTAGTAGATGATGTCTCCTCATAGATGGACAGATGTAGATCAGAAAAAAGCTTATGGGAAAGATTGAAGAGGCTCTATGGAAATGAGCCCACTACTATAGAATCAACTTATGATGATAGGATGAGAAATGCATCTCATGTATCTACAGAGGATGAAGGCAGATCTACTAGAAATCACAACATTGATGAAGAAGGAACCTACCTCTTCATGGCTTAAGAATCAAAAGATGAGAGGTGCACATCTGAGAATGATCATGTAGATCACTCCTACCAACAAAATGTGTTTGGTAGTGATAGTGAAGGTGAAGAAGAAGAGGAAGTAGAAGTTGATCTTGAAGGAGAGCTTGTAAGTGCACTCGAAGAAATTAGAAGAGTAAGAAATGAATACAATTTATTCAAGAATGTCATTATTATGGAGCAAAACGTATTGATAAAATGCCTTGAAGAATCTGAGAAATGTATCTCAAAGTTGAAGCCTCGACAAGGAGACACCAAGGAGTGCCAGTGCAGTGATCTAGCCTCTGAGATAGAAGTAAAAGATAAAGAATATCAACAACTTCTTGGAGAAATGGAGGTTCTCTGAAATGACCTTGAGAAGTGTCAGGATGAGCTCAAGGTAAGAATCCGGTTTGATAGGAGCAATGATGCCCTGGAAAAAATGTTGAAAAAGTGAAAGCATGACAGGGACACTGAAGGTTTAGGAAGTGGTGTCAGTGAATGCTCCACTAGCAAGAATGTCCCCCATAGTGACATTCTATTTGTCTCCTCAAATGGAGAAAACAAGGGACACACCTTCACAGTTAGAAATGCTCCCCAAAAGAAGGTTGATTTAAATACAATTGGCGAAGACTTGCAGACAAGAATGAAGATTGGTGTTGTAAGAAGGAGGAACAATGCAGATCCCAAAGGAAAAGGGAAAATGAGAGAAGACAACTTCACCGGAAGCAAGAACATGAGCAACAAAGAAGACCTCCTACTAGTAGAGGACAAAGAAATTCTACTGCCCACATGTCAAGACAAGTGTGGGAGAAGAAGAGATCAGATGGAGGAAATGCAAAGAATGGACAACCCAGGATCCATCCTCAAATAAGGAGAAATGGAGATGCCAGACCAGTAAGATCTCCCCATGCATGGTAGAATAAATTTATAAGTCATATGCCATCCTTCCTTGATTATTTCTTTGTATGTAATGGTCATGGTCATAGGGCAGAAGAATGTAGAAAGGGATCTAGAAGGAATAATCTAGGATCTCATAGATATCATGCAAATAAGAAAAATGTATCAAGGAGTAGATACATGCATATCCCCTCCCTCGGTTATGCAAATATTATTTGTTATAACTACAATGGAATTGGCCACAAAAGTTATGAATATAGGAAGAAAGACTTGCAATCACATGGAAGCCAGTATAGTAGCTATGCTCAACTTTGAAATGGATATAGAGCATATGGAAGTTGGATACCTACATGGAGTCAAAGGAGAAATGTCCCTACAAGACCAAGAGGTCCACCAGTTTCAGTTGCCAGTCATAGCAACATGACCAGAAGAAGATGGTCAAATCGACATGTTAAGAGATTCCCCAATCATGATGTTGGGATGGATGTTGTGTGCTACTATAGCACTACTTCTGGTTGTGATGTAGAGTCTGGAAATGAAAGGAACCATCAACAGAAGAAGGTAAGACATGCTCCCAAGACTGGAAAATGGAAAGAAGAATGAGACCAAGAAGGTATGGAGGAAGAAGCATGAAGATACTACCATGGACCGACATTGTGCATTCAATGCACAAGTGATATCTCCTAAGGCTTGAAGAAGATGCATGATCTTAGGGGGGGTAGTATACTGAACTTATCATTCACCCCCTCAGTGATGAACGATACATGGAAGAACAAGATGCTGTCGATATGAAGGATGGAAATGAGAAGATAAGTGTGTGAAGTGGCTGTCTTGGCTACACACCTACAGATCAGAGTTGGATCACTACTGCATGTGTAAATAAATGGAGATTAACAATTGAAATTAAATACATAGTGACACAAAATGTCAGGAGTTATAGGAAGGGGCTCTGGTAGTGATGATGGATCGGTACAGGTGTAGACACCTAAAAATGGTCAACGCTTGCGGGATCATACTTTAACATTTGCGCATTGCCTCATTTTAGGTTTTTGCGTCGCATTAACATTTCTCCTATGTCACGCACTTGGTTTTTATCATTTGTGAGCATCGATTCATTCTTCTACATTCTTCGTCTATCTCGCTTTCGAATTTGGTCGATCTTGTCAATCTCTTATCAACTTGTCAATCTCGTCGTTTTACGATCGATTTGACATCGATCGTCATCCTCTTCAATCATGTCAATTTGGATCAATTTTTCATTGTTCCTCGACACATTTATCAATCCAAAATCATGATCGAATTGATATCAAATCAATCTTACATCAAGACCTAATTGTCATCCTTGCATTTTTAATTCATCTTCCAAGGTTTTATGATTTATTCATTTAATCTTGTTTGTCATTTTCCCTTTAGGATAAATGATTTATTTATTTATCCTAAGTCTTCTTGTCACAATTAAATTTTTATTTAATTGGCTAATTAATTCCTCCTATTTTTGTAAATTAATTAATGAATGAAAAATTATTAATTAATTTACCTAATTTACATCAATTTCCTAATTTCCACCTAATTAATTTCTCTCTAGTTCTCCCTATTTTTGTGCTTTGGTGGAAGCATGAATTTCTCATGCATCATACTTTTGGCATAGCAAGATGTCATAAGCCTCTAGTCCTCTAAACTTTGCATTGGCAATATGTCATAATTCATGACATAGAAGGTGTCATAACCTTCTTCTTTCCACTCAATTGTGCCAATTTTGAAATCAATTGCTTCCAATATCCATTTCATGCTAATTTGATCTTTTTCTCCAATTTTTCTATAAATTGGATGAATTTCTTCAATCAAGGCCCCAATTGATCACATTTTGAATCACATTATTGATCTAATAATCAGATTATCGAATTTATAATCACTTTGTCAAATCACGCTTCGAGTACTCTTGAGCAATCATCTTGTCTATTTGCTTTCATCTCATGTGTATGCACTAGTAGGTGAGATCTGCAACAAAGCTATTTGGAGAAGAAAGAAGAACAATGGAGCCGCATGAAGGAAGCATTCATATCTGCATTTGGTTTGCATAGTATTTAGTTTTGAATGTTTCATTTTCATGTCTCTATTGAGTGTAATTAGGATAGATCATTGCATTTAAGCTTTCGTGATTGAGCTATGATTAATAATATTACTTGCTTTGATGATTTCTAATTTCCTAGGTACATTAATTGGTGAACCCGACATGAACATGCTTGGATCTAATATTTTTTTGAATGTTTTGTGAAGTTGCAGATTTTTTTGTGGAGAAATTGCAGATTTTTCTTCTAAAAAAAAATAGTCATAATCAATTGATCACGTAAAAAATTTCATGCAGAATTAAAATAAATGATTTTTGGGTATATTAGATCACGTTTTTACCTTTCCAGATCATTTTACGGTTTGTGATTTGGATAAATATTGAGAAAGTTATGACATTTTTAATTATGCTGTTGTAAATGGTCAAAATTTTCAAAAAACAAAATCATGCAACCTTCATCTAGATTAATTTAGTTTGGCAAATTAATCATGCATTCATGCAAATTTTATCTAGATTAATCTAGGGTGATAAATTTGATAAATTTCACATAGATTAATCTAAGAGGGCAAAGAATCACAACTTTTATGGATTAATTTTGATGGTGATTCATTTCTCTTGATTCTCTAACATTGTTGGTAGCTTTGTGGCAAAACGCTTGACAAAGAATTATTTCAAAAACTGCTAATGAATTATTTGTAGGTTCGCTAGTCAAAGACCAAACAAATTAAACTTCTGACTTGGTGATTTTGCAGGTTGCCTTGGACATACAACTAAACTTTGTGTTTGCAATTAATATTTAGGCACCTAGTGATTTCTAAATAGGATGGAATGAATCTATGCTTGATTTGACTGTTGAGTTTGACATTGGAGTAGGAGAGTATGCTCTCATCCTTCTCAGGGTGATCAGAAATCCAGATCTTCAATACCATGCTCATGTTTTTGATTGTGTGTCACCTTTAGAGGGCCTGCCTTCCCGACCATTTTGCTTTTGCAAGAAAGTGATAATCGTGAGAAGGGAATGACCCAAAGTGAGTACGGCTAGAATACCTTGGCATTCTAACTCACTATAAACAAATACCTGATGGGCGAAAGCTTTGAAGGAAGGGTTATGTGGGAATTGCAGTTACTTGGGAAGTGATGACCCTTGAACTCTTTCTCATATCAACATATAAGTAGGACCTCATGGTCTAAATCATGCTTGTGCGACTACATTTGTTTGGTACCTTGGTGAGCTTAATGTCTCAATCACGCTTGTGTGACACCAAGGAGTAACACTTAACAGAAATCCTTACTAAACACCTTGTATTTAGAGGCCAAAAATCCTTCTAGTTGCTTGAGAAGGACAAGTTCGGATACTTGGAAGAGATACTAAGTTCGCCATGGGGAGATTTCCATGGGGACTGATGCTTGGCTGCCCTGAGAAGTGAGTGTTGTGGAGGGGAGCCTATGGGGTCAAGCATCTATGTATTCTCCTTGAATACCATAACAAGTCTACCTCTCAAGTACCTAATGTCCTTGCCTACCATAAGAAATGTGGGAATGAGCATGATTGTCTTGAGTCTATGTTAAAATATCTTGTCTTCTTTGCTTGTCAAAAGTTGAATTGCATCTCATTGCAAAAACAAGGCAAATTGATTCAAAACAAGGTTAAACATAAGAGCATTTCATCCAACAAACTTCAAAACACTTTCAAACATGGTTATCAAACATTGTTCAAAATCTTGTCTCAGCATTCATGTCACTTAGATTTAGGTTCATCTTAGGTTTGCATTTTGCAGGGTCATTTGTCAAGTACCAAGGTTAGGTTCCACCTAGGTCATACTCCTTTGCATATCAATAAGGGTCATCCATTTTCATGTGTCCTCTTGCATTAGAGTAATACCATTGTCATACATTGCATACCCTATGTCTCTTCATCAAGCTTAGGTCATTATCATATCATATTAGGGTCATTTGCATAGTAATTGTCCCTTTGCATATAGTGTCAAAACTAGGTTTTGTCATACTTGAGTAATCCAAATCTTTGATAAACCCTAAGTCATTGTTAAGAAGTCTAGACCTTATTAAACCTTTTCTTTTTATGTCATTATTGTCATTTGGTCAAACCTAGCTTAGTATCCAAGCATATAGGGGAGACTTTGTCATTTGTCCTTTTGTCACTTGGTCCTTTTGTCCTTTGAGGTCTAGACATCATTTCAATTTCCTAAGGGTCTCTTTTAGATTTGCATTCCAAAAAGTTTGTCAAAATCTTGAAAAAAGAACAAAAACATAGGTTGCATTCTTGCCATAGATTGCATTCTCATTCATTTAGTTCGCATTTAGTTGCATATCATACATTATCTTTGAAAAATTCCAAAAATATTGCATTTGCATAGTGACATGTCTATTGAAACAAGGTTCCAAGCACCAATGATGCAACAAAGTTTGACATATCAACTAACAATGCAATCGAATTTTAATCCAAGGCTATCACAATTATATTGAACCCAACAACAAGGCAATATCGATCAAACTCTTTATGATGAAACAAATCTCCAAATACAAAAACTAGAGGAGAAACTAGCTCAAGAAGAGGAGATATTGGAACAAAGAGTGAAAAACATTGAGAAGAATAGATCACAAATGTCCAAAGTGTTTCAAAAATTTCCAAGTCAAAATCCAAAGATTGAGCCAATTGATGTAAGATCTCTTCTTGAACGATCAGACATACTAGCTCTCCTCTCCCAAATAGAGATGATGAAACCATTTCAAGAAAAGAGCCAACAACATTATGTGCCTTCACATCAAGAACAAGAAGGTGTTTACTATCAATCAGATTTTCAACCATCACAACCAATTGTTCAACAGCTCGAACATTTCCGACAGACACAACCAATGGTCCAACATATACAACCAACACAACCAATGGTCCAATCTCAACAATATGTCCAACCGACTATCAAGTATCAACAACAAACTCAATGGACAACTCAGTATCAACAACAACAACCAAACATTCAAAAACAAAGGTTGCAACACACACCAAGCCAAGTTTCAAACATGTTGGAACAACTGAACCAAGTCTAATATCAAAACATGACATCAAACCAAGACCAACTCCTTTCCAAACAAGTTCAAATTCCAGGTCCAATCATGTCAAAACCTCAAAAGAAAGGTGGCTTTATTGCAATGATCTTAAGGAAACTACCAAGTGAGTTCTTTGAGGAAGATCCAGATAATACAATTATGTCTAGCAATGCCTCATTCCCCCACAAACAAATTGACTCTCCAGTGGCATCTATCCCTACACATTTAGAAGTTTCACAAGAACCTTCTATATTGTCCTCATCAAATAATACACCCAGGGATGCAATTATCCAAGAGCTATCCATAATTGATTGCCAAGATAATCCAATTCATGATGCACAGCCTTGTCATGTTTCAAAAATACAAGACCCAATGCCACCATGCACTTTATTGCCATTACCTGTTTTAGAGGACCCCATTCAAAGTCCCTCTTCCTCATGTTCAAGCATTGATTCCTTGCCAGAATCCATCACAAACGTTCCAAGTGCATTTCCTTCAGGCCAAAGAATTAATCCCTTGCCAGAATCCCCCATGCATATCCAAAGACCAACCTCATGTCAAGAGGATAATTTAGAGCACGAAGAAACGTGTCTTGAAATAGATCAAGATCAAGATCCTGAAACCTTATCATCCCATCCCATTGTTGACCAAGACCCCATGTTCCCAAACACTCACGATGATTCCCCTATTCATGTCCATCCTATCCAAAGTCCTATTGACATTCCACTTCCTAAGAAAGATCAAGATATCCCAGTCCATCCAATCCCAAACGATCCCCTTCCATTCCAAGAACAAAATTTCCTTTCAAATCCCATTGACATTCCAGATATTCCTTCCATCCTTTCCGATGATCCCATTAAAATTCAAGAGCAAAGCACCTTTAAAGAGGATTCCCATGATCTTCCTCCTTGTCAAGATCAAATTATTCCTTTAGATCCTCCACAAGATCCTTTTGTTCCTCCATCTCCTTGTCTTAATGCTCCATATACACTCCAAGATTGCATTTCTTTTGATGATCCCATTATTTCTCCCATTCCATCTCTTGAAGAGCCTGTCATTGAACCATGTCCACTACACAATCCTAGGCCCCCTCATGATCCTAATCCCCCTCATGATTCTAACGTGTCAGTGCAATATGTTCATGAATCCTCGACATGCATAATGGGTTCTTCCACTTTGGTGCAATCTGATCCACTTCAAGATCTCATTATTTCTCTCATATCATATCCACCTCATAATGGACTCGCGTCTTCTTCCCAAAGAAAAGAGTATCCTACAAGTCAAGATATTCATAAAGGCAAAGGAGTAGATCTCCATAAGAAAGAATCCCTCCATATCAAAGAAGATCTTAAGGGTCACGTCTACACAACTCACTCTCAAGACGTTGGTATCCCTCCATCAAAATCAAAACATATCCCTTCCCCATCATACCTTCCATCCATCTTAGGTCCTTATATCCCTTCATCCTCTATGCAAGGTCTGCAAAGGCACACATCTTTGAGAACCTTCCAGTCATCCAAAAGAACTCCATTTCATTCATATCCATCCATGCATTCCTTGCCCCCTCCAAGCAATTTGGATGCCAAGTATAAAAGTCATAAGTCTAGCAATCCACATGTATTCTTAGATCAACATGTCCAATATAATCGACATGTCAAAAGAAAGCAAAATTGCTCTATAAAGAAAAAAATATATCCAAAAGGCCACAGAGGCCCACTGAGCAAAATAAAGCAAAGTCAAAATATATATGGGTTCCTAAATCCCTTGTGCAAGCAATGCACTACAAGGAACCACAAAAGCATGAAAAATAAAAAACCATGTGGATCCCTAAGTGGCTCCTTGAAGCACAAAAGCCTAAAGAAACATCAAACTTGGCATCTAAAATTGCTATTCCTCCATCCAAACCTTCCAAGTCTATTCCTTCATCACCTTCTTCATCCATTTTGGGCTCTTATGTCCCAAAATCCCAAGCTATTCCTCCGTCAAAATCTCAATATCCAAAATACATTTTTCCTCCATCAGTCCATCATCCCTCAAGGTGTGTGCCAATGTTGATCTTGCCTTCATTTCCATCCACTAAAACCCAATTTTTCCAATACCCTATCCATTATCCAATGCATATTTTCCATCCTTCAATCCCTTTGATCCCATCCTTTGCATAAATCCCTGCCTTAGTTTCATCTCTTTTTCCATGTCCTTATCCTACCAACATCTTTGAGCATACTTTTAACAGTCATGGTCCATTTTTTTCAAGGCTACTATTCAAACAAAAAGATGCTTGAGTCCTTCTTCCATCCCCTATCATGTGTCCATCTTCTATTGAAAAAGTCAAAAAAAAAAAAGTGAAAAAAAAAAGAAAAAAAAAAAGAAAGAAAAAAGTAAAGCAAAAATAATTCGTCCACTGGTGAAAACCTGGCAAACAGGCACCTTGGGCAAGTACCGTGATGAAAACCTGGCAAACAGGCGTCATGCATAATCTATGAACTTCTTGCACACCACACTTGGGGGCAGGTTTCCTCCATATCCTATTGCTCTTCATTATCCTATCAAACCCATGCCATACTCCTTCATATCCTATTGCCCTTCATTATCCTATCGAACCCCTGTCATTACCCTCCATTATCCTATTGTCCCTCATGTCCATTTCCTCTTTCCACCTTTGATCTTGATAGGGCTGAGGATCTTCATGAGCATCACGCATCTTGTTTGCAGCTTTTAGTCCATCATAGCTTTTGGTCATTTATCCATTTGCTTATTATACCCTTTCATCCATATTCCCTGGCTTATTGCAACTTTCTGCCACTATCCCTTATCCTACCCCGACCTTCAATCCATGTCCCTTATCCATTCTTGGTCTTGCTTATCCTATCCATATCTTATCACTATCCATACACTCTTTTTCATTCCTTGATCTTGTTTTGACATAAGGACACAAAATTTAAACATGGTTTCAAAAACCTCGTGACATGTCCCTCATGCCATGTTCCTGCTTTACATTGTCATATCCAGTCTCTTGTCCCATCACGCAATAGCCCTTGAAAATTGCATCTGTATTGTCTCCATAATAAAAGACCTTTGTCTTCCCTCTATCCACCATCATTTCAGTAAGCCTATTTATTCACCTGTCATATTCCTTTCCTTGCTAGACACTGGGGGCAAAATCATAAAAATTGAAAAATGTCCTGAAAAAATCTCTAAAAATCAAAAAATGTCCTGAAAAAATCCAAAAAAATTGAAAAATGTCCTAAAAAAAAAAATCCCTAAAAAAATCATATAAATCCTTGAAAAAACTGAACACAAAGCAAAAAAAAATTTTGTAAAATCTCGAAAAGCAAAACAAAAATTAAATGATCCCTTTTGTACATAAGACAAATCACTGAGCATACATCCAACGACACGCAATCACACACTATGCTTTAAATGAAATCATGCATAAACAGATGAACTTTTTAAATCAAACCAGACATTCAAACTGATCAAAATTGTCTTATCAATTGAACATTACCATCAAAATCATTTGTCCTTGTCTCTACTATCATGGGTCTTATACAGGGTGTGGTATACTCGAAACCAGACAATGTCTTGTCTTGGACGGAGTATCGCATGTCCTGAAACCAGATAGCATGATCGTCCTATTAGCACTTTCAACTTTTGACAATGAAGATCAAGATGTTTGTTTGATTTGTTGGAATTTGTGCATCTTATCTTTTTATTGATTTATCTTTGGCTTCGATCATGTTCCTATGTTGCTCGATGATGTCACTAAGTGATTTAGAGTGACTGGGATGGTTCATGGTTCTTTTCTTTTTGGTTGTGATTGTTGTTTGTCTGTGATGTGTCTGTCTTTTGCAAAAAGGGTTGCATTTCAGCTCTGGCCTTCAATGCCATGATGCTACGCATCCATTTTTCCATATCAAATAAAGGTTCTCACCTACTTATGTGCATTTGTGAAAGCAAGTTTTCCTTCATCTCTAACTGTCCTCTGTCTAATTTCTGCTTACTAACATTTCTTCCGTCAGTCTTGTCAATCTGTTTGCTCCTATCATTTTCTATCATTCTTATCGATCAATTGGCCTCTTTTCTGGACACTTCCGGCCAATTCCTCGAGGGGGCATGCATATGTCATTATCATTGTCTGGGGCATTTTCATTATTGTTCTTTGAAACAACACTTAAAATCACATTGTCTCAAAGAGGGGCAAAATGTAGACACCTAAAAATGGTCAACGCTTGCGGGATTACTTTAACATTTGCGCATTGCCTCATTTTAGGTTTCTGCATCGCATTAACATTTCTCCTATGTCACGCACTTGGTTTTTATCATTTGCGAGAATCAAGTCATTCTTCTACATTCTTCATCTGTCTCGCTTTTGAATTTGGTCTTGTCGATAACAATCTTTAATCATGATTTTGGTCGATCTTGTCAATCTCTTATCAACTTGTCAATCTCGTCGATTTACGATCGATTTGACATCGATCGTCATCCTCTTCAATCATGTCAATTTGGATCAATTTGTCATTGTTCCTCGGTGTATTTATCAATCAAATCATTTATCAATCCAAAATCATGATCGAATCGATATCAAATCAATCTTACATCAAGACCTAATTGTTGTCCTTGCATTTCTAATTCATCTTCCAAGGTTTTATGATTTATTCATTTAATCTTGTTTGTCATTTTCCCTTTAGGATAAATGATTTATTTATTTATCCTAAGTCTTTTTGTCACAATTAAATGTTTATTTAATTGGCTAATTAATTCCTCCTATTTTTGTAAATTAATTAATGAATGAAAAATTATTAATTAATTTACCTAATTTACATCAATTTCCTAATTTCCACCTATTTTCTAATTTGTCAAATTTAATTTCCACCTAATTAATTTCTCTCTAGTTCTCCCTATTTTTGTGCTTTGGTGGAAGCATGAATTTTTCATGCATCATACTTTTGGCATAGCAAGATGTCATAAGCCTCTAGTCCTCTAAACTTTGCATTGGCAATGTGTCATAATTCATGACATAGAAGGTGTCATAACCTTCTTCTTTCCACTCAATTGTGCCAATTTTGAAATCAATTGCTTCCAATATCCATTTCATGCTAATTTGATCTTTTTCTCCAATTTTTCTATAAATTGGATGAATTTCTTCAATCAAGGCCCCAATTGATCACATTTTGAATCACGTTATTGATCTAATAATCAGATTATCAAATTTATAATCACTTTGTCAAATCATGCTTCGAGTACTCTTGAGCAATCATCTTGTCTATTTGCTTTCATCTCATGTGTATGCACTAGTAGGTGAGATCCACAACAAAGCTATTTGGAGAAGAAAGAAGAACAATGGAGCCGCATGAAGGAAGCATTCATATCTGCGTTTGGTTTGCATAGTATTTAGTTTTGAATGTTTTGTCTTTATGTCTTTATTGAATGTGTTTAGGATTTATCATTGCATTTGACCTTTCGTGATTGAGCTAAATTACTATTTTATATTGTCTATGATGATTTCCGATTTCCTAGCTACAACAGGAAATCAGTATGTGTAGGATGTTATCGGCATGAATGCTAATAGGTACTTGCAGGTTATGTAAGAGAATGAGGTAGCAGATCATTGCATTAGCCCTGGTAACATGGAATGGGAAGTTATGTCTCATGTGGTGTTGATGAAGACCTGAATGACATATGTTGGCCTGACTGTTGATCATGCATGCATGCATATCTTTGGGGATAACCGGTTTGATTCATGGAATGATGACAACATTGTTTGGCATTGTGAAGATCTAGGATCATGTCATACGTTGTGTTGGAACCTATAAAAATCATGCTAAATTTGGTTATCCAATGAGGCCTTGGTGTATAGTTTTCTCTTTACGGCTTTATTTTATGGTAAGGCAAATGCATTTCTATAATTTGCCTTGAACTTGAACTCTTGAACATTTTTTGGTTCAAGGTTCAAGGTTCAATCGCTTTTCCTTCTTGTGTTGTGGCTTTGTAATATTTTTTAATAAGCATGGGTGAATGCGCTATGTTTGTTTTGAACCATCTGCAATTGGTTCCAGGTTCATGGTTCAAAATGCCCCTTTCTTTTGCTAAAGGTCTTTGCTTGTTATTTTTCCACTTAAGTGGAAGGGTCTGTGTGTCATCAAGAGGGGCCCCCTTTTTATGTCTAGGCTTGGGTGGGTTCAGATAAATTTTAATTTTTTCTCAAGTCTTGTGTCTTTTCTTATGTATCTGTTGGGCTTCATAAAGATCGAGCAGGTTCCTATTGATCTCATGACTATCACTATATCATAGTCTGAAAGTGCTCGATGGTTAATAGCCACGACATGGTGACTAAGTGGTGGGACCCATTGGAAAAGGGCTAAAGCAAACCTTTTATCCCACATTGGCCGCAAGGAGGAGCATTTCAGTATTTATGTGCAAGGTCGCGCGCATCCTAGGTGTCAAAGCTTATGGGCTTTTGACAAATGTCAGCTCAGAGTGGTGGGTCCCCGCGTACAAGTGCATATCAAAGCGGCTTAATTTTGTAGTAAAAGGGCAGGTTAAATAGTGAGCAGGTTGAATGCAGATCCATGACCATCGCTATACTGCCTTGCGAAGGTGATCGACTGTTTATCGCCGTGACTTGGTGACTAATGAGTTGGCAGGCCAGGTGGCACCGAGGTAAGCACTGAGCAAGTCATGAGGTGCCACATGGTGACACATAGTTGATGAGGTGGAAGGTCCAGTGGTGACGTGGCATAACAGATGGTAGATGGATGTAGTGGCTCAAAGGGACTAAGGGTTGAGAAGATCAAGGCCGATCAATGGTGATCAAGATGGATCCAAGGGCTATTGCTATGTCATGAAATGAAAATGCTTGCCAGATAAAGGCCGTGACTTGGTGACAAACCACTAGAGGTGAACCATGGCTGACAGTTAATGCAAGCGGTTAAGGTAGGCGGTTCATTCCGACAGTTAGTGGAGGTCGTGCTAAGGTGTCAGAGTGGAGACCCCAAAATGAATACCCTCGTGACAGGTGGTGCCCAGTTGTGAAATCTGGAGCTAATCAAAGGTTGCCACATGGTGGATAGGTGGCACATCATCAAAATGAAGGCATCGATGAAAATACGATTTCGATGAGACACAAAAACGGATAGCTAAAGAGGATGTTTGGCCAAAAGGCTTGTGCCGAACAAATCAAAGGAGGTGGTGGGTCTGGTGGAGATGACTTAGTGGTCCAGGTGACAAACCAGAGTTTGACAAGTGGCAAGCTTGAATAGATAGGTGGAATCCAGGAGGATCTCAATGTGAATCCAGAGGTGCCACGTGGTGACATCATGGCATAGGCTAGAGCCATTTAGAGAAGTTAAAGGCCTAGCAGGTTAAGAAGATCAATGGTTAGGCGAGATGATTAAATGGTTGTCATCATGTCATGATGCGAAAGTGATCACCAAATATCCCATGTGACTTGGTGACAAAGCACGTGCGCTTAAAGGAAAGCGGCCCCAACATTAAGGATTGAGCATCTTAAGGGAAGATCTACGAAAATCACTTACCGCTATGTGAAAGTGCGTGATGGTTATCAAATGCGACATAGTGACTGACCAGGTGGAAGGTGCAGTGGTCATCTAGGTGAGCTCAGAACGAATCAGGATGTGCCATGTGGTAGAGTATAGAAGAAGAAAAGGCAGGCCCAAGTCTAGCGATAAGTCTAAGTAGCAGACAGGTAGAGTCCAGAGGGACTCATGAGCCAATCCAAAGGTGACACATGGTAGGGGTCCATAGACAAGTGAAATAAATAAGGGGCCCACTTTAAAGAATAGAATGGTTAATGACTGGGCAGGTCTGATGCAGATCGATGGTTGTCACTATACTGCAAGGTAAAAGTGCTTGATGGTTATTCAATGTGACATGGTGACAAACCACCAACGGTGAAATCTAGACAATGGTTAATGCCAGTGGTTAAGGTCAGTGGTTATGGTGGACTGCTAGTCATAGTGGTTAAGTTTTTAATAGATCAGAGACCAAGTGGTGGGGCCCATTTCTAAGTGGATTACTCAGGGAAGTTAAAGGGCGTGTTAGTTTCCCATGATCGGATGGCTGTCGCTATACCGCTATGGAAACTCATCTGAACTTTAAAGTTCGTGACTTGGTGACTAAAGGAAAAGTCCTCAGAGAGAAGGCCTCCTGATCTGTTGGTGCCAAAGAATTTTAAATATTCAAAAGAATCAATGGCAGAGATGTGCAAATCCGATCAGATATTGTTCGAAGTGAAAGTTTGGTTAGAGGTATTCAAGGTGATGTACAGAGAACATAATGGTGAGAGATGGAGTGTTTCCTTAGATAAGACCTCACCAGTGCTCTAGCATAAGATGATACATTGGCATTATGTGGCTGTCAGTTGTTGCAACCAAATTTGGGAGATAGGAGCTTGCCCTTTTGGCCATTTTCCAATTGAATGACCACTGAATTGATGAAGTACACATCCTTAGATGAATGTTAGGTTTCTCCCCCAACTTCTATGGCACAAATAGTTTACTTTTGTATTAAATGACTGTTAGGGTAAGTATTTTTTATCCAGGGAGTCCGAAGCTTGTTGCATCCTGATTTCTATAAAAGGATACCAAGGCTACCTAGAAAAGGGACAAAATTTTTGTAGCTAAACTTTGGCAAAATTAATAAAGGCCTTTGTCTTAGCAATTTCTGAGTCAAATATGAAGTATTTGTAACCTTCTAACAGAGGATTTAAATATACAATCCAAAGAATTTAAACTCAAACTTATGTTGTCTTTGTGTCATTGTACTGGTGTTTATTCCTTTTAAGTAATCAAGGATCGCTTATTTGAAATAATTTGCTAGGCATCTAATGAAGTTGTTTTTAGTATTTTTCTAAAGGAGGAAAATATAAAATACTCTAAACAAAATCATTGATATCCGTACTCTTGGTGTGGATTTGATGATGAAGTCTATTGTAGATTAGGACTCTGTATATGTCAGGCATATTCAGAGTTAATAGATTAGGAATATGTGATTTGTGTACTAGTTTCTCTTGTCAGGTTCCAGTCTGTTGTAGATGACTTTGTTGCCTAGATAAGGTGCTGGTTTATCTATTAGTTTTTTTTGTTGCATTTTGTGGTCCTCTTTTCAAAAGTCACATCAATATCCATTTACTTTTATGTTGTAGGTTTAGTTTGTTCCACTTATCTCATGCTCCAATCTTGTTGAGATGTCAATGTATATCTAGCCCATCTGCAGTAACCTCCTTGTTGTTGAGCCCTTGTGAAATCCATTTGCTTTCTGTTGATGTCATTATGTGTGTAATGGGTCTGATTAAATGCATCAAAGTTATACCTACCTAGGTTTTATAGAGCCTAAAGAGTAGAAGGATTTTATCCTTGTTATGTTGTCCAAGCTCTGAAGTTCTTCATTGTATGAAGCTGGCTATTTTATAAATAGATTGCAGGTGAACTTGTTTTGCTCATTTTTTAGAACAACAAAAATGGTGACTCTTTTGGGGAGTAATCTAAAGAGCTCTGGTATAGACTGTTGAATCAGATTGAAAGTGAGTTGGCCCATCCGAGTCACCACAACAAAAATGACAACTCTGCTGGGGAAATATAAAATTTATTGAAGATACTTTCCTCCGTGAAGGAGGTGGTGACTCTGTATGAAGATCAATGTATAATGTTAGAAGGTCTGAGAAAGATCTCACCAAATATCAAAACATTATCTACAATATCTAGGTATTTGTCAAACTTGGTATTTAAATATTGTAAGAATTTTTGTTCCTTACCAAGTGAGTTTCAACACTAAGAAGGAAAAGGAATAAGTTAGGTTGCATGCTCCTATCATCTTAAAAGCATGGTTGAAGCATTTTGAATAATAGGGAAGATAGAATCTAACTACAATAATTCTTATTGGTTGAAAATAATGAATGTATTTAAGCAAGGTCGCAGCTAGTAATGGATTGTTGTAGAAATTTCTCTATTAAAGGTTATGTGCCATTTTGTTTTGATGACATACCTAGTTACCCGAATCAGATTCCAAGTGACATTAGGAAGCACTTACCATTGTTTAATGGGGACCAAAAACAATCAACAAGAATGCATGTGCAAAACTTTGTTGATTTAATGAATGACTATGATATCTACCATGAGGATATTTGCATGAAGTTGTTTGTGCAGAGCTTGAAAGGGGCTGCCAAGATTTGGTTCTCATTTTTGCAGGAAGCTTCTATTCCCTCATGGGAAGAATTAGTTGCATCTTTTCCTGAGCAATTTGTTGAGAGAATGAACTTTAATGATATGCTGAGGAAGCTGATGGAGATTAGAGTTGAGGAAGGTGAATTAGTGCCAGCCTTCAATGTTAGAATTTCCAAAGCACTGACTGAGATCCCACAAGGGTATAGACTAAATGATGAAGTATCTTTAGTGATTTATTTGGATGCCTTTGGAAGTAAGATGAGTTACAAGTTGAGGGATAAATAGCCAAATACATTACATCAGGATTTTGTGACAACCATGGACATAGAGAAAAACTTAAAATATGACATTCCTAAAGGATTTTTATCTGTCAGTGTCTGTTGTCATGATATTGGAAATGCCAATTGTGTTGAAGATGAAGTGAGAGAGTTTTCAGATTTCACTTCTTGTAATCATGTTGATGATCTTTCTGATATGAAAGTTGAGCACAAAATTGTTTTAGAAGATTTTAATGGTACACATGATTGCAATGAAAATACATCCCACATTGATGAACAAATTTATAAAGAATGTCACATTGAAGGACAACATACAACTCTTCTTGAAAGGATTGAATAAATGAATGCATCAATTAATGATGACATGAAGGAAATTGCATATACTCACCATGTTTTAGCAGAGACTGAAGAGAAGTCTTATGATAAGGAATTATCAACAAAAGAATGTGAGAACCAGAGTCATGAAGATACAACTGAGGACAGTAGTAATTCTTTTGTCGACACAAATATTGATGTGCCTAATCCTGAAAATATTATGCATATGTTGATGAAGATCTTATTGCTTGTGAAGAGGTGGATAATTGCTCATATACCAGAAACAATGATGAAACTATTGATGTTCATTGTAACTTGATATACATGCTGATATTCTTTGCCAAGATGATTCCAATGAAACTGATGGTCATTGTGTCAATTCTTGTGATTGTAACAGATGGAATGTTGAAGACAATTTTTTTTCAGATTCTGTTTCTTCCTTTTCAAATGAAGATGATTGTGACAACAGAATGGATGATGTTTGCAATAGGAAAATTTCTAATGATTTATTTGATGCTGATATAGATTATGATCAGTCATGGCTTTGCCATGATGTTCAAAAAAGGGGTTTGCATTTTATTTCTAACCCCTTGTATGAAGAGATGCTGGATGTGCCAGATGTTGTAAATAATGAACCTATTCATGAGACTGATACCATTCCATGCAGCAGTAACATGTGTCAGGATGAAGATTTTTGTAATGAGTTGCCCACTAGTATGTTTGAACCCCATCTTGAAGTTTTTCATGCAAAGATGAGTGAATGTTCAAATCTTATTTCAGATTATATGTTTGTGCCAGAGGTATATGCATTTTTTCAAGAGGGGGATATAAAAGATGCTAATTTATTGCATATAGTAGATGATGAAAATAATGGATATGTTTCAATGGTTGATCATGAAAGTAAGGTCCAAAATTATTTTCATGATGAGTGTGCATATAATGCTGATTGGAAAAGCATGTTGAATAATGTGTGTCACAACACAAACACATCTCTGATGATCAGTATTTGCTTCAGATTGCATACATTACCAAGTGATGAGAATCAGATTTTTGATAAGGAAAAGACGACTTCATCTTGGATGGCTTGGGGCCACTTTATAAATAATTTCTTTGTTGTATAGTTGCTTTGTTTTTTGTTGTGTGGTTTTCAATAATGAACCCCTATTTTGGAGAGTGAAGCTCATTGAAGAATTTAAAACAAAGGAGGTGATCTGTATTTGGCTGGTCTGCTCTACCAATGTTTTTGAATTCTTGTGTTGATCTCGCAATCAACCATCACCAGTCAGAGCCACTGTTGGGACCTATAAAAATCATACTAAATTTAATGACCCAATGAGGCCTTGTTTTATAGTTTTCTCTTTGCGGCTTTATTTTATGGTAAGGCAAGCACATTTATATAATTCGCCTTGAACTTGAACCCTTGAACCATTTTGGTTAAAGGTTCAAGGTTCAATCACTTCTCCTGCTTGTGTTGTGGCTCTGTAATATTTTTTTATAAGCATGTGCAAATGCGCTATGTCTATTTTGAACCATCTACAATCGGTTCAAGGTTCATGGTTCAAAATGCCCCTTTCTTTCGCTAAAGGTCTTTGCTTGTTATTTTTCCACTTAAGCATAAGGGTCTGTGTATTGTCAAGAGGGGGCCCCTTTTTATGTCTAGGCCTGGGCGGGTTCAGATAAATTTTAATTTTTGCCTAAGTCTTCTGTCCTTTATTATGTATCTGTTAGGATTCATAAAGATCGAGCAGGTTCTTGTTGATCTTGCGGCTATCGCTATACCACAGTCTAAAAGTGCTCGATGGTTAACAGCCACAACATGGCGACTAAGTGGTGGGACCCGCTGGAAAAGGGCTAAGGAAAACCTTTTATCCCACATTGGCCACAAGGAGGAGCATTTCAGTATTTATGTGCAAGGTCACATGTATCCTAGGTGCCAAAGCTTACGGGCTTTAGGCAAATGGTAGCTCACAGTGGTGGGCCCCCACGTGTGCGTGCATCTCAGAGTGACTTAATTTTGCAGTAAAAGGGCAGGTTAAATACTGAGCAAGTTGAATGAAGATCCACGACCATCGCTATACTGCCATGTGAAGGTGATCGATTGTTAATGGCCTCGACTTGGCGACTGATGAGTTGGCAGGCCAGGTGGTGCCAAGGTAAGAATTGAGCAAGTCATGAGGTGCCATATGGTGACATGCAGTTGATGAGGTGGAAGGTCTAGTGGTGACACCGCAAAACAAATGGCAGATGGATGTAGCCACTCAGAGGTACTAAGGGTCGAGCAGATCAAGGCCAATCAATGGTGATCAAGATGGATCCAAGGGTTGTCACTATGTTGTGACATGAAAATGCTCGCCAGATAAAGGCCATGACTTGGTGACAAACCACTAGTGGTGAATCATGGCCGACAGTTAATGCAAGCGATTAAGGTAGGTGGTTCATTCCGGCGGTTAGTGGAGGCCATGCTAAGGTGTTAGAGTGGAGACCCTAGAATGAATACCCTCGCAACAGGTGGTACCCAGTTGTGAAATCTAGAGCCAATCAAAGGTTTCCACATGGCAGACAGGTGGAAAATGATCAAAATAAAGGCATTGATGAAAATCTAGTTTCGATGAGACAAAAAAATGGATAGCCGAAGAGGAAGTTTGGCTGAAAGGCTTGTGTTGAACAAACCAAAGGAGGTGGTGGGTCCAGTGGAGATGACTTGGTGGTCCAGGTGGGTCAAGTGACAAACCAGAGGTTGACAGGTGGTAGGCCTGACTAGACAAGTGGAATCCAGGAGGATCTCAATGCAAATCCAGAGGTTCCACATGGTGACATTGTGGCATAGGCTAGAGCCATTTAGAGAAGTTAAAGGCCTAGCAGGTTAAGAAGATCAACGGCTGGGTGAGATGATCCAATGGTCATTGCCATGTAGCGATGCGAAAGTGATCACCAAATATCCCATGGGACTTGGCGACAAAGAACGTGCACTAAAAGGAAAGCGACCCTGACGTTAAGGATCGAGCATCTTAAGCGAAGATCTATGGCTATCGCTATACCACTATGTAAAAGTGCCTGATGGTTATCACATGTGATATAGCAACTGACCAGGTGGTAGGTGCGATGGCCATCTAGGTGGGCTTAGAATGAATCAGGATGTGCCATGTGGCAGAGCATAGAAGAAGAAAAGGCAGGCCCATGTCTAGCAACAAGTCTAAGTAGTGGACAGGTGGAGTCCAGAGGGACTCATGATCTAGTTCAAAGGTGACACATGGTAGGGGTCTGTAGATGAGTGAAATAAATAAGGGGCCCACTTTGAAGAATAGAACGATTAGTGACCGGGTAGGTCTGATGCAAATAGATGGTTGTCTCTATACCGCAAGGTAAAAGTGATCGATGGTTATTCATTGTGACATGGCGACAAACCACCAGCGGTGAATTCTAGACAATGGTTAATGCCAGTGGTTAAGGTGAGCGGTTACGGTGGACTGCTATTCATAGTGGTTAAGTTTTTAATAGATCAAAGACCAAGTGGTGGGGCTCGTTTCTAAGTGGATTACTCAAGAAAGTTAAAGGGCGTGTTAGTTTCCCATGATCAGATGGCTATTGTTGTACCGCTATGGAAAATCGTTCGAACTTTAAAGGCCACGACTTGGCAACTAAAAGAAAAGTGCTTAGAGAGAAGGTCTCTTGATTCATTGGCACCAAAGAATTTTAAATATTTAGAAGAATCAATGGTAGAGATGTGCAAATCTGATCAGATATTGTTTGAAGTGAAAGGTTGGTTAGAGGTATTCAAGGCTATGTACAAAGAACATAATGGTGAGTGGTGGAGTGTTTGCTTAGATAAGACCTCACCAATGCTCTAGCAGAAGATGATACATTGGCATTATGTGGCTGCCGGTTGTTGCAACCAATTTTGTGAGATAGGATCCTGCCCTTTCGGCCATTTTCCAACTGAATGACCAATGAATTGATGAAGCAAGCATCCCTGGATGAATGTTAGGTTTATCCCCCAACTGTAATGGCACGGGTATGTAAATTTTTCATTAAATGATTGTTAGGGTAAGGATTTTCTTCTAGGTAGTCCAAAGCTTGTTGCATCCTAATTTCTATAAAAGGATACTAAGGCTACCTAGAAAAGAGACAAATTTTGTAGCTAAACTCTAGCAAAATTAATACAGGCCTTTGTCTTAGCAATTTATGAGTCAAATATGAAGTATTTGTAACCTTCTAACAAAGGAGTAAAATATACAGTCCAGAGAACTTAAACACCGACTTATTTTGTCTCTGTGTCATTGTACTAGTGTTTATTCCTTTTAAGTAATCAAGGATCGCTTATTAGAAATAATTTGCTAGGCTTCTAATGAAGTTGTTTTTAGTCTTTTTCTCAAGGAGGAAAATATAAAATACTCTAAACAAAATCATTGATATCGGTACTCTTGGTGTGGATTTGATGATGAAGTCTATTTCAAATTAGGACTTTGTATATATTAGGCATATTCAGAGTTAATAAATCAAGAATCTATGATTTGTGTACTAGTCTCTCTTGTTAGGCTGCAGTCTATTGTAAATGACTCTGTTGCACAGATAAGGCATTGGTTTATCTGTTTGTTTTTTTGTTGTATTTTGTGCTCCTCTTTTCAAAAGTCAAATCAAGATCCATTTACTTTTATGTTGTAGTTTTAGTTTGTTCCACTTATCTCATGCTCCAATCTTGTTGAGATGTCGATGTAGATCTAGCCCATCTATAGTAACCTCCTTGCTGTTGAGCCCTTGTGAGATCTATTTGCTTTTTGTTGATGCTTTTATGTGTGTAATGGGTCTAATTAAATGCATCAAAGGTATACTCGCCTAGGTTTTGCAGAGCTTGAAGAGTAGAAGGATTTTGTCCTTGTTATGTTGTCTAAGCCCTGAAGCTCTTCATTGTATGAAGCTCGCTATTTCATAGATAGATTGCAGGTGAATTTGGTTTGCTCATTTTTTAGCACAATAGGTTGTGGTGGATATGATGGAGTCAAAGGATCATCAAATGATCACATATGCACTACCCAACCATAATATAGATTTGACTAGAGCTCCTGTTTTGGACCTGACTGACAATATGAACTTGAGATGTATAACTCAGGGGGAGTTTACAACCATGGTTTATGATTTGTATCAGACTTGTTGGACACAGAGGGTGTACATGTGTCTATGGTTATACTGGTGTGATGGTGTTTTTGGAAGTGTTTGGGGTTGTGAGATATTTCAAAGCATATTCAATTGAATTCACAATTGAAGTTGTCTGCAAAAAGGGAGAGCTACCTCCACAGAAGAACATACAGTCAGTATTGGAGAAGATACAATTGATATCAGCTAATTGGTGTCAAAATAACTTATGTATATCAAATGGGAGAAAAGTATCTGATAGTGACTAGTAGATTCAAGGAGGTGAGAGACCCTAACAGTGCCCTTTGCCATTTTTATCAAAGGGGGAGAAGGTTTCTATAGTATGTCAGATACTACAAATGTTGAAATAAATGCCAAAGGGGGAGATTGTTGGCATTGTGTTGTCATTGATGTCAACTGGTGTGGGAGATTTATGAGCAGTGTTGTCATTGATGTATACCATAAATGGTGTCATTGATGTCAACCGGTGTAGAAGGGCTACTGGTATAAGAGATGTATGTGATGCACCATCATGGATGCATACAAAATGAGATATCCTTCATATCACCTTGTGTTGCAGTGCTCCGATAATGTAAGATGAGGGAGAGAATGTCATTCAACATAATGACCTTTGGAGTCATTGGTATACAAGTCGGTGTTTGACTTGTGTGAAACAGATGAGCAGGTTACCAGTACAGTTTGTCGATGGTAAGGAGAGCATGTCAACTGGTGAGTGATGTGTTGACATGAAGAAGGCAAATTAAATAGGTGAGTGGTTGTCAACCGAAAAGATTATGACCAGTGTACAAGCAGGATGCAGATGACAAGGGTCCACTACCACTGGTAAGTGGAGCTTATCTCCTATTATGCATAAGTGTGCATCATAGTTATAAGAGATAAGGAAGAAGAGGTAAAGGCAAGTGTTTGAAGGCTAACACCAGATCTACTGGAGAATCAAAGGAATGCCTCAGGTGCATGAAATTAGGGATATGCACTAGATCGACAGTGAAGGAATGTTGAGCTACCAGAACAAATGAAGAGTGATTGTTTTGTCATCTTGACAAACTGACTCAGATGATATTCAGTTTGATGATGAAGAAGACAAAGTGGAGCAGCTGAAAATAGAGAATGCAACTGACAAGCAAATTCCTTAGATGGAAACAACTGGAGGTTGATGGCATGGTGTCATTAGAATGGCTACCGGTCAGTATGAGAACCAGCAAGGAAGCAAAAGTCTAAGTGATGTGCTCCTACCTAATGAGAATGAGCATGCTATGGATAGACATGTCTGGAAACTAGTTAAGGTGTTCCATTGGAAGTTTAGCAAAGTATAGACATGAAGGGTAATCAGTAAAGTGTGAGATACCGGTAGGGTTAGTGAACCAATAGAAAAAAAGGACCGGTTGAGTGTTTGGTCAGTGATCCTATCTGAACTGATGCAGAGGACCAAGCTAAGGTAGATGTCGACCAATGTGCCACATGGAGTCAAGGTGGCAGACATGCATGCAATGGTAGATGGAGTGTGCACCGACGAAGTTGCTACAAAGTTGGTTGACATTAATTGCAAACCCTGTAAATCATGGGATGTATTTCAGATGCATTACAGAGGTGTACTACTCAATGAAGGTCGAACAAAACTGATCGATGAGATGCATTGACTAGTGTAGTGTCCAGATGCAAAATGAGGTGTCCAAGGCATGTCCACTCTATTGTCTCATCTTTTCCACATCTCTGAGCTCCAAAACTCCTCTAGGATGAATGTGATACACTTCTTCAAAAGGACTTTTACCGGTGGACCTATTCACACTATCATGGTAAGCAAACTTAGCTTGATGGATGATCTGATCCCAAGCTTGACCATACTCTTTTGTTAGGCATCTAAGTAGATTCCCAAATGTTCTATTAACCATCTCAGTTTGACCATCCGTTTGGGGATGATAGGCTAAACTGAAAGACAAATTAGTACCTAATCTTTGCCACAAAGTCTTCCAAAAATGACCAATAAACTTTTCATCCCTATCAGACACAATGTTGATAGCTAAACCATGAATCCTAATAACTTCTTTGAAAAATAAGTGAGCGATGTGGCTGGCATCATGAGTGACCTTGCATGGAATAAAATGAGCCATCTTACTAAATCTATCTACCACAACATAGATGCTATCAAAACCTGATTTGGTTCTTGCCAAACCAACCACAAAGTCCATACTTACACACTCCCATGGATGGTTCGGGATAGGTAAAGACTGATAAAGAATAACATTGGAAGATGTACCCTTAGCTCTTTGGAAAACCGCACATTGCTCCACATATCTCTTGACATCTCTTTGCATTTTAGGCCAATAATAGAATCTTTGGACAAGTTCCAAAGTCTTGTTCAAACCAAAATGTCCACTCAAGCATCCATTATGATTCTCTTGCATCAATTTTTCTCTCATAGACCCTTTAGGCACACATAGTTGTCCTCCTTTGAACAAAAGACGATCTTGCAAGGTGTAACATGCATATTCACTATGAAAATGGTTTCCAAACCCCTGGAAAACCTTGTAGGCAGTAGCAAAATCTTCATCTTTTTCATACAAATTCTTGAAACTATCCACTCCAATGCTTTTTAACTGCACTTCTTGCACTGTTAGTAACCTCCTACTCAATGCATCAGCTACCTTATTACATTTTCCTTTCTTGTGTTTGATGGTAAAGGTATATGACTACAAATAATCTACCCATTTAATATGCCTATGGTTTAACTTTTCTTGATAATTAGGAAAGCTAAGAGCTTGATTATCAGTGTAAACCACAAATTCCTTAGGTTGGAAATAATGCCTCCATTTCCTAGGTGATTGGACAAGTGCATACAATTCCAAATCATAGGAGGAATACCTTTTCTTTGCATCATTGAGTTTCTCACTTAAGAAGGCAACTAGTTTATTGTCTTGACTCAAAACTTCTCCAATCGCTATGTTGCTTACATCACATTCAATTGTGAAGAGTTTGTCAAATATTGGTAGGATAAGTACTAGTTGAGTAGCCACCTTTGTTTTCAAGAGATCAAAACCTCTTTTTTCTTCCTTTGTCCATACAAACTTGGTTCTCACACCTCCCTTGATTGTCTCAAGCATGGGTGCACATATTTCACTGAACCCTCTGATGAACTTTCTATAAAACTTATCCAAGCCATGGAAACTTCTCACTTCACTTGCTGCCCTAGGTGTGGGCCAACTGATTATGGCTTCCACCTTAGAGGTGTCCATCTTCAAATCATCTCTTGAGACCACAAACCCAAGATACACCAATTCATGTTTCATAAACTCACATTTCTCAAAATTGATGGTTAGTTGTTCTTTACATAGTTTACTCAAGACAATTTCTATATGCTTAAGATGCTCATCTTTAAACTTGCTAAAAATTAAGATGGCATCTAAGTAAACAACAAAAAGTTTACCAGTGTAGTCTTTGAGTACTTTATTCATGAGTCTCATGAATGTGCTAGGGGCATTTGTGAGTCCAAATGGCATAACAAGCCATTCATAGAGTCCTTCTATAGTCTTGAAGGTTGTCTTCCATTCATCACCCTCCTTTATTATGATTTGGTGATAAACACTCTTAAGATCTATCATACTGAAGTATTCAGTACCTCCCAAACAATCCATCAAGTCTTCAATCCTTGGGATGGGAAATCTATATCTGATAGTAATCCGGTTTATATCTCTAGAGTTAGTGCAAAGTCTCCAAGTACCTCCTTTTTTGGAGCCAAAATGGTGGGTACTGCACATGGGCTGATGCTCTTCCTGATTAGACCATTATCTAGGAGTTCTTGTATTTGCCTAGCTATCTCCTTGTTCTTCTCCAAGGTCATTTTATAAGCTTCCTTATTAGGTAAATAATCTCTGGGTATAAAGTCAATTTGATGACTTGTGGCACGTTGAGGAGGCAATGTAGATGGTGTACCATCACTAATGATATCTGCAAACTGATTTACAACCTACTACACTTCTTTAGGAATGCTCTCCTTCTTCTCCTTTCTGTCCTCTTTTGGCATCACAACAATGGCAAACCCCACTCCTTCTCCCTCCTTGAGTGTATTGACGGATTTTTTCTCACCAACTAGCAACACATTAGGACCTTTGGATTTTCCCTCTACTTGGTCTCCTATGGACTGGATTTTGTAAGTGGTTCCATCTTTTTGGAAGGTATAGGCATTCTTCCCTCCATGATGTATTGCCTTTTTGTCAAACTACCATGTCCTACCTAGGAGTAGGTGGCAAGCATCCATGGGCAATATATCACACAAGATTTTATCTTTGTAACCTCCAATGGTAAACTCTACCCAAGTTTGTTCATTTACAAGAACATGTTGCCCCTTGTTGAGCCATGTAACTCTATAGGGATCACTATGTGGTATTCTAGGCAAATTGAGCGTACTCACCGCTTCCTCTAACACTATGTTGTCTGTGGACCTTGAATCCACTACCACTCTACATACTTTTCCCATGATTTTACATTTTATTCTGAACAAGGATCTCCTTTGGCTAGGTTCCTCCTTAACCAGTTCTTTAATCAAGACTCTTCTTATCATGAGGTTCTCTCCAACCTTTGAATCCAAACTTACTTCTAATGTTTTCATGTTTGCTGCATCCTCTTGAGTATAATTTAGTCTCCTCTCACCTCCTTAGGATGAAGAAGACTTCTTAGGGCATTTATAGGTTGGGTGTTCAAGTTGATGGTAGTTGTAGCATTTCATGGTGGCAAAATAGGACCCTCTTCCTGATCCACTAGACCTTCCTCTATAGTTGCTCTTGCTATTAGAATTCCCACTTTTCTCAACCAAGTTGGATTCCCCTTGGGATCTTTGATCTACATTTCTTCCACCAAAACTACCTCTCTAACCTCTGCCATCTCTTCCCCTACCTCTGCCTTGGTTGCTTTGTTCTTCTTTCTTCTTTCTCTTTTCCTCCACTCTTAGTGCCAATTGATAACACTTGTGAACAATGTTGGGGAATAACAAACTTAATTCCTCTTGAATATTCCATCTCAAGCCATTTAAGTATTTGGCTACCTTGATGCTCTCATCCTCTACCACCTTGGATCCTAGACACAACTTCTAAAATTCCTCAGTATAGCTGCTCACATCCAAGTCTCTTTGCCTCAAATTTTGTCTCCTCTTGTGCAACTAGATCTCATAGTCTTCAGGGATGTATGCCTCTTTCACCTTGGCGAACATGCCCTTCCAAGTAGATATGGGGTTCTTGCCCTCTTTTTGCCTCTCTTCTTGAATAAATTTCCACCAAGTCAATGTTTCCCCTCTCAATCTAGACTTGGCCACCTTAACCTTTTGTGCCTCACTGATTCCATCACATTCAAAGTGATTCTCTAATCCCTCTATCCATTCCAAGACTACCTCTGGTTCCATTTTTCTAGGAAAAAAGTGGCACTCCTTCTAGGGATTTCCCTCCTAAGGCTTTAATTGCTTTAAGGAAAGGTTCTTTTGGTAGAATAGGGTCTGGTTCAGGAGTCCTATCCTCTTCTACAACTTCTTCACCCTTCCCCTCATTGACCTTGATTGTCACTTTCTCAATTTTATCTTCAACTATGTCTAGTTTTCTCTCCAGTTGTAGTAATATTTCTCTGAGGAGCCTATTTTCTTCTTTTTGGCCTTCTACCTTCTTTACTAGCTATGCATTGGTCACCATCCTTAAACTATTCACTCCTACTAATTTAGTGTCTGTCATATGCTGGCTTCTTCCCAAATCTTAGAAGCTTTGATACCATTATGATAGGGAGAGTACTATTTTCTTCCACCATGTGGATTACTATGATGGTTTTTTTCTAGTCTCTCTTAGAGCCCCTAGTCTTCTCCTTAAAGACTGCAAGGTACTTCCCAACCACTAGTTTCTTGTTTCACTCTTCTCAAGCTCACAAGGTAATCTTTCTCACCATCTCTCCCAATTCATTCACCATGACCTTGTAGGGCTATAGGATAATCAAAACATGCTCTCTCTTTGAAAAACCACCCATCTTGTTTGGTTAGGCAATCTTTCATCTATCGAATTTAAGTTATCTAAGTTTCAGGGCTCATAGCCTTTTGGATACTCTGTCAGTTTCCAGTGGATTCCTCTCTCCAGTCTTCCCCTGCAAGTTAACTTCTTTAATGTTTACTAACACCTAGCTAGACTATTACCAAGCTCACATAGGGCCGGTTTGTAGGAACAATAAATGTCATTTCCCGGTCTCCTTCTAATGAAACCCTATTGTACATGGACGACTCTTCTTTAAAACCTCCAATGGCCATGTGGATCCCACAGTGGAGTTTCAAGACAAAGCCATATTACAACTGCTTGTTACAAATAGAGAACATAAACCAAAATGGAAAAGAAAACTTTATTTACAGACTCCAAACTTGCCACAAATTCAACTCAAGAACTCACAAAACAAAGAAAATAAACATCATTACTATCTGTAGTGGCAAACTTAAAGATTTTAAGCCATTATCTACAATTCATGAGCAGAACTTAAACTTTTAAAAACCAGAAAAAAAATAGACTTAATATTGTTATTCAGGAAAAGAATGTTTTTTTCTCTGAGGTAACCAACATCTTACAAATGCCCATTGGGTCTTTAATATCGTCCTACCCTTGTCGTGAATCACTCCAAATGGACAAGGTTAATTTTGACATAAACAATTTCTAGTTGCAACTGATTTTAGTTTCCATCAGGTCATCAGGGTAGCAGCAAAACATGGCTTCCAATGGTCGATGGCAATGCACCAAACAGAAAGTGACCCCATTGGAGAATCAGGTGGCAAGAAAACATGTCCTACCGATAGCCGATAACCACACTCTGAACACTAATGACTTATTGGGTCATCGAGGTAAGTGAGAACCACTCCTATCGATACCTGATAATAACACTCCAAACAATGACGACTTATCAGGTCATTGAAGTAAGTGAGAACCACTCCTGCTGATACCCTATAACTCCACTCCATACCTAAGTGATCTCATCAGGTCATCGGGGTAGGGTAAAATCGGGCTTGCCGATAATCGATGGTAATGCTCCAAGCACTAGCGTTTGCATCGGGGAAAGACTTGCTAATGCCAACATGACAAAATGCATTCTAGGCTTCCTATAAACAATCTAATGGACTTGAACTAGTCCTTGTTAGATTCAATGACAGTCCCAAAGACACTGAGAGGGGGGGTGAATCACTATCTAACCGGTTAGTAGAATATTTAAACTTATTAATAACTTTGCATCCCAAAATAGTGTACCAGTAAATAAGAATTATTGCAATAAACAGAAGTAATAGAGACAACATAGAAACATACCATAACACAAGATATTTAATGAGGAAACCCGGTGTGGGGAAAAAATCAGTGGGATTTGTAACCCACAATATTTACTCACTGGCCAATGAATAAATACTACTTACAATGAGGGGTCTGCACATGTAGGGAGGCCAACAACCTAGAGCTCACTACTCAATAAAGAGTCACACTGACTACAAAATGGATTATCAAAATCCAATACAATGTACTGCTTCAAAACATCATCTCTCATGCCAGGTTTAGTACCAGTTAAAGCTCAGTCAATAACCAAAACCTTTGCTATCAACTATATCACCTTATACAAAATTTCCTTATATTTCTCATCCATCTACTTACATAAAATGACCTATAAGATCTGATACATATATGAGTCTATTACAATATACATGTCAGCTTACAAAAGATATTTACATTAAAATACAATAAACAAAAGTGTATTCCATGTCGGCCTGATTGTCGGTATGGATTGTTGTTGATGTCGGTGAAGTGCCTGTCGGTGTCGGTGTCTGTCGGTTGGTTGCCAGATGGTTGCCAATTGGTTGCCATCAATGACAACATCAACTATTCTCATAAGAGTGTAGAATGCCAACAGTCCTTATGTATGCACATGACCTTTGCAAGGTCTCTCAAACCAAAATTGTAAGGGTATTTGCTCAACCCTTAGGTGCTCCTGCACCAGATACCGTATCTACTCAAAAGAAGAGTGTTTTCTAGGCAGTGTGTAAATCAGGTGGTGATTGTTGCAAGGTCATTGTAGATAGTGGAAGCACTAATAATTAAGTATCCGAGGAGATGGTTGTAAATCTTGGGTTGAAGAGGCTTAAGCATCCTTGTTTGTATGAGGTAAGTTTGTTACAAGATGATCAGAATATAAATATAAAGGAGAAGTGTTTGGTGAGTTTTAATATTGGGCCTTTCAGAGATGAAGTTTTATGTGATATTGTGTCTATGAGTTTTTTTCATGTCTTGTTGGGAAAGCCTTGGCAATATGATAGAGGAGCTATTTATGACTGTAGAAGAAACCTGGTTACTATTTAAAAGGATGGGCATAAGTTCACATTGATTTATTTGAAGAAGAAAGAGAAGGAGGTGAAGAAATTGAGTCCTGAGAGAAGTTGCAGTACTGAGAAACCGGTGGTAGGGGCTATACCTGAAGGTTTGATAGAAATGGTTGTAGAGGTCATACCAAAGGTTTTGAAGAAATATTTGATAGAACCAGTTGTAGAGGTTATATTGGAGGGTGACATGAGTTTGTAGAAGGATATGATAGTTGAGCCTAATAGATAGGCAGAACTAGATGCCAGAGAGATGATGGAAACAAACCAAATAAGGTCTTGTGGAAGAGCCAAATCAGATTTGTAGAAATAAAGACAATGTGTAGATCTAAAACAAAGAAAGGGAAACAAAGAGGGCCAGAGGTTAGAGAAACAGGTTCACACACTGGAAGAGCTAAAATAGAGGTTGGAAAATAAAGAAGATGTTTGGATCATAAATGAGCATGTGATCTTCATTCCAAATCCTTTTAGATGTTTATGAGTTGCCTCTCATGGAAAATATTTTTCTACCTATGGTGTCTGATGCAAGAGCATCCCTGGTCGATGAGAAATCTTTCATCAACCAAAAATATTTCCTTTTAGTTTTGTTCTTGTTTAGTTCTTTCAAAAGTTTCTGTATTCTTACCGGTATGTACTGGTAGTTGCTTGTTCTTTGTGGAAGATCTTGTTTTCGGTTGGTGGTTTCATGTGGTTGATTCCAGATTTCTAGTTAATTTGGGTTCTTTTTCGGTCAATTATCACTTCCGGTTGGTTGTTTCAGATCTTGTTCTTATCGATTGGTTTTCCTTCTTTATCAGAGTGATTCTTGGGGTGTGGATCTATATTGGGTCTTTTCCAATGTTCTTTGGCATGTGGATGAACTTCCTTCTGAACCACATCACTTGGTTGTTATTTTTCAGAAATCTTTATCTCATTCTTTGGGCTGGCCTAATTACATGTTTCATTTCCTGCATTAGAAAATGTAATCTTATGAGGCTGACTCAGAAGTGTTCCAGTGGGTATAAATATGTTATCATGTATTCATTTGTAGGGGCAGAGGAAGTAGAATTGAGAATAAGGATTAAGATTCACATGTTGTAATTTAGTTGGTTCTTGGAGTTCCAATTGGATTGTATCTGGCTTGAAGCCTGCATGTAACCAGTTAATTACCAGATGTTCTTGGATGATAATATAATGATTACCAGAGGATTGTCAGAAGTTTTATGGCTTTAATATGATTTGTTTATGTGAATTTATTATATTTTCTTGTTGCATAAGCTGGTTGACTCTTTTGAGGGTTTTTACTAGTTATGGCTGAATTACTTTTTTTCTACTCTAACAACATCAAAAACTAGTTGGCTAAATGCGTGAATCCTCACTCCTAGCCAAAGAAAATCCATTCCTCAGTCCCAAAGTATCCTTAAAATATTATTGGTGTAGAGCATGAGGCTGATAAGTTGGCCCATAGTATAATTGTGCTTCTAATTATCTTACCCTCTCCTTTAAGTATGTATTTTCCTCATCTGTCTACACAACTAATATCATAATGAGTAGGCTCTCATAAATCTTATCTTTCTCTTGAATCATAGATGGTCTTCATGTCACAGAATATAGACACCATATTTCCAACAAATCCAAGTGGTCATCAAAAATAGTCCCAAACAATAGTTTGTTTTCTATTTTTGGATCTAAACTTTACAAATCAATGTCATGTCTCCTCCTAAGGGTATCAAAAGCAATGGCATAGGAGATATACCAACCGTATAGGAGCAATACTCCACTTTTCTTTATAGTCTGCCTCCCAATTTTAGGGGTCATGCTCCCTAATTTTTCCTTGGCATTCTTCAAAATCTCATCTTTCACCTGTAACCTTTCTCCTTCATCAAGGTTATCAAGTTGTATATCCCTCATTTTCTGTATATCTTCTGCAATATTTTTTAGCATTAATTGTTGAAATTCCCTATTGTGAATGAAATAATCATCACTCATGAACTCATCACAAGAAAAAAAGTCTCACATCATCAATGATATCTCCCCCTAATTTGAAAAAATCAAGGGCCCTTTCATGAGAGGGTTCCTCTTGTTAGGATTGATGATAGTCCCAAAGATACTAAGAGGGGGGGGGGGGGGGGGTTTGAATTAGTATCTAACCGGTTTACAAAATATTTGACCTTATTAAGTATTTTGCATTCCAAAATAGTGTACTAGTAAAAAAGAACTAATGTTGTAAATAAGAATAGTAAAGACAACATAGAAAGCAAACCATAACACAAGATGTTTAACAAGGAAACCTGGTGTGGGAAAAACCTCGGTGGGATTTGTGACCCACAATATTCACTCATTGGCTAATGAATGGATATGACTTACAAGAGGGGCTTACAAAATGGAATATGAAAATCCAATATAATGTATTGCAACAAAAGGAATCTGTTATGCCAGGTTCAGTACCGGTTTAAGCTCATACAATAACCATAAACCTTTCTACAAAATTTGCCTTGATATTCACTCTACATATCCATCATATCATATATCCTCTCTACAAATGATCTACAAGATATTATACTTATATATGAGTCTTATTACAATATGCCATGTCGGCTTACAAAATATTTTACAATTAAATACAATATACAATAATCAAAATCTTGTCGGCTAGGATGCCAGTAAACATTATTGTCATTGCCAGTGTAGAGTCTATCGGTGTCGGTGCCTGTCAGTGCCATAAGATTGCAAGGTTGCCATCAATGAAAACAACTTAAATCCACTTTAACTACCATTAGAGTGTGCAATGCCAACAATCTCCCCCTTTGGAATTGATGGCAACACGCATGAGAAAAATTCATAATTGTATCCAAAAATTGAAGTCCAAAATTTTTACCAAAATTGTGTGCTCCCCCTAAGCAGATGATCTGTTCTGAAAGTAATTTTTCTTAGTTCTACTACTCCCCCTTTGACATCAATGACAAAGGTTGTCAAAATTTCAATGAGTGCAGTGCTCAGCTAGTACCTTGTAACCGGTTGGTTACAATTTGGAATAGGTCTGCTAATACCAAATTCAAGCTTAGAGTGAACTTGTTGTTGTCCTTTAATGTTGCCTTTGTTCTCTGAATAGTACTGGTGAGGTGATGCATTTTCTCTTCCAATTTCTTTTATCCCTAAATAAGTGCCTCTGAGATCTCTTTCCTCAAAGAGATGAGGTTATCCAATTTAGGACTGAGTCTACATTTAAGTTCTTTTACCTTGCCTTTTATTCTTTCCTTCTCTTTCTCCAATTTTTCAAGTTTCTCCTCAAATCCAGCTATCTCATGTTCTATAACTAATAATGGTTCAGATGAACCAATGATATTGTCAGCTATATCATCAATTTCTTTTTGCACTTTTCTGATTTCCTTATCAATATCCATTGTTAGAAGATTAGTCTTGCAGGTGTCTCTATACAGTTCCTTAAATTCCATTATGGTTGTATTGAGTGCCAGTAAAAGAGTTAGATGAACCAATGATATTGTAGGCTATATCATCAATTTCTTTTTGCACTCTTCTGATTTCCTTATCAGTATCCACTGTTAGAAGATTAGTCTTCAGGTGTCTCTATACAGTTCCTTAAATTCCATTATGGTTGTACTGAGTGTCGGTAAAAGAGTGTCAATGTGTTTTGTGCACTTCTTTATTGTCTCTTCAAAGAATTTTTGTTTTTCCTTATCCATTTTCTCCTTAAATGTCTCTTTATTTATTTGGTCCATAGTTAGTATATTGTCGGTGATGTATTTAGACAATGTGTCTAACTAACTCAAAGAATCCTTATTATCTACATTACACTTGGGTGCAATCAATTTAAGAATAGGAATGGTATCATCTATAGCCTTATATGCCAATACATTATAATCTATAATTTTCTTAATAGAATCCAAAAGCACTTCAGTCACATTTATGGGTCTGAATTCAGTCATGGAAGTACCAGATGACTGTCCAACTACCTTAACAATCTCCATGCTGCCGGTGGTATTAACAAATTTCCTTGTCTCAACCTTTGGTGGGTCAGTTTGTGTTTGCATTTCAACTAGCAAAGGTTTAGGCTTCTCAACATTTGTCGGTGGCACTATCTCCATATGAATTTGTTTCTCAACCTATTTCTCATCTTGTGTCTCAGTCTGTTTCATTGTGCTCTCTTCTGTTGATCTTTTTGATTGTTCTTTAGTGTTATCAGCCAGTTTTTCTAATGGTTTTTTAGTTGTATCCACTACTGATATCGCTATCTATACCTCTGCACTGTCCACTACCGGTGTCTTAGTTGGTTTCACTGTATTCTCTGTAGCTAGATTCTCTGTCTCTATTGGTTTTTCAATGCTTGCATCAACAGTACTATCAGTAACCATTTTACTAACCCCAATCTCAATGTTATCAGCTAGTGTTTCAACTTCAATATTTTCAGCTTGTGTTCCAACATTGTCAGCCGATTTCTCAGTAGAAACATCTTTCTTCTTTTCCTCAGTATTCTCTTTATCAACTACAATATTGACCTCCTGAGTGTCTATGTTCATTATGTACAAAATTTCAGACTCAGGATTTGTATCCTCATGTGAAGTCTCCACATTCTCAGTAGCCGGTGTGTTGTCAGTTAGTACCAGTGGAGTAACTAAAGGTGGTGGAAGGTTATATGTCACTTTTATATTAGGTAGTCCACTTAGCTTTCCTTTTCCTTTGTCCTTATCCTTTTGGTATACCTTGAATGTTTTTGGTCTTCTTAGTTCTTCTTGTTTTTATTTCTCCACAAAGAAGATGTCCCATTTATCTGTTGTCTCTTCTAAGATCTCCTGTACTCTGCCGGCCATTAGAATTACATGTTGGTGTCCACTAGAAAAGATTGTTCTGTTAGCTTCACTAATCAACTCATCTATTTCTTCAACTGATTTCACAGGGTGAACAACTAGTAGTTTCTCAATCTTGATTTTCTTGTCTAGCTCCATAATGGCTAACCTTTTAGCATCTAGTTGCCTATACAAATCACTAGGAAAATCATTTGCAACCTCTATCAAAAATTTCTTATAAATATCAAGGTGTAAGATGATACTATTTTCTATGCTTTCTTTCTCCTCATTTGTAAATGTATCATACAATTTACTTACATTTGATAAGTTACCATCATCTGTTATCTCATTTAATAGGTTTTCAAGTGGAGGAATGACCTATTTTCCCTTTCTCTTTCGAGGTGTCATCTTCTTAGTTGGTGGTCTTACTACTTGTTGTTTCTTTCTTGCCTTCTTAGGTGTAGGAGAGGGTACCAGTGAAGGTTTTCTCTTCCTATCTACTCTTTTAAATTCTGCAGGGATTTCACTTTCTGATGAAGTTCCAATGGGTGAGAGATGAGCTTCCAGTTGTAAACCTTCCAAGTCACTTTCCTTGATACCAGTGATATTCATTATGTTTTCCTTTATTTCTTTAACCTGCTTAGATGCACTCCTTATATATTTTTCTCTTATCTTCCTTTTTTTAAGTGTTTGAACACCACTTTCTATTGTCTCAGCATTACCAAACACTTTTTCTTCCAGTTCTTTAGGGGCTTCAAGTAGGGCTTTGGCATATGTTTCAATTATGTTTACATCAGCCTCATATCCCATCTCTATCACCCAAATAGTTCTAGGAAGAACTGCCTCCATCCAAATTTCATCCTTCTTAATCACAAAACAAATTTCTTTCTCATACTTGTCGACAATACTTTGAGGTAACCTTTCCTTAGTCTTCATTTTTTCTTTAAATGCATGGAAATACTTTGTTATTTTGTTCTCCTTATATGTTCCCATACCGGTGAATATATCTAATAGTTGGTTCCCTACCAGTATATCATAACCAAATTCTTTCTTGCCTATACCAGGAACCTCTTTTGTAAGATATAGCATTAAGCATACAAGAAGAATGCCAAAACGGAAAGTACCTTTCTTATCTCCTTTTATTTTCTTCAAATTGTCAATCAACTCATCTTTCAACCATTCACATATATCTATCTTAGCATCATTTTTAACCATTTCATATGCACTTTTGATACATAGACTAGAAACTGAGTTCAATCGGTTAGCATGTGTGGTTTTGTATCCTAATATCATGCTAATGAATCTAACATTTTCATCTTTTACATCATTAACTCTTAGGGATCTGTTCTCATAGGTTGCACCAGTTAAAGTCATCACAGTGTTGTTTGAAACTTTCTTGGTTTTATTTGTCCTCCTACCGGTGCAGAGTAAGCCACTCATAGCTCTAACTGCTTCTCAAGTGATTTTATGAATAGAGTCAAGCCAAAAGAATTCACCATGAACTCTGGTAAGCACAATCCTTACAACTTCCTTAAGAAATTCTGAGATGTCAAGGATTTCCACAAAACCTAGGGTCTCTATAACTTTATGCTTGAGTTTCACAATTCCATTCTCATCATAGATAACATTCTTATACTTTTTCATGATTTCTTTTGTACCTAGTTCCTCAATATGACAATGTATGTAAATTCTAGGGTCTTCTACATATGCAACTCCTTTAGGGATTTTTGAGAATGCACCTAGGGTATCATCTTGCTTTGCTACTTTGGGTATGATCTTGAAAACAAGCCTAGGGCATTTAACCACTTCTATAACAATAGGGTTTGCAATGAATTTAGAAGCAGAGGAGGAAGCCATTGATAAATACCTTAACCTACTTGATCAGTTTGGATGCTTAAAAGATCTTGCTTCACTTCTCGCTAAGGATGCCTTTGCTTGGTTTTTTCATGCTCTTTGAAAGTTTAAATGCTCGGTGAATGAAAAGGAGGGAAAAGCACTGATTTATAATGTCTTTTCCTTCAACAACCACAATAAATGCATGTCGGTTAAGTGAAACTTAACACATTTGCTAGTAAAGAAGAAGTTCATCTTCTCACCATCAACAAAGGGTAAACTTGCATGATTTTCAACTTGTTTCCATACCCCCAAAAGGTTCTTTTTTAGTTGGATGAAGAATCTCCTGCTGGTGGAGTGATACTATGTTCTATCGATGAAGGAATAGTCTCATCAACATGATGATCTCTCTTTCAAATCCATTGTTTTGAAAATTCTTGCTTTACCTCATCTACCTTCTCTTTGCCTTTCAAACTGGGTCCTTTGGTATTTGTCGGTGATGCCTTACTTCTACAAAATTTTGCAATATGTCCAATCTTGTTACAAGCATAATAAGTCACATTGTTTTTCGGAATAGGCTTTCCATATCCTATGTTGGTTTGTGTTCTACATTGATTAGATAAGTGTCCAAATCTTCCACAAACATAACATCTTACATTCATTCTGAAATTTTCTGAATTATGACCAATTTTTTTGCATTTGGAACATTGACCGATGGGTGCATTAGTGTTCTAATAGTATCTAGATCAACACTGATTTTCTCTATGACCATACTTGTTACAGTTAAAGCATTTCCCATTAAATTTGTAGGCATTAGGTTGTCTTACCGGTTTGCTATGATCATGATTGCTTGCAGTGTTGAAGCTTTCACCAACTTCAAATCCAAGTCCATTAGTGTCTCCGTTAGGTTTCTAACTTTTCAGCATATCATCAAGTTCTTTTGAACTTTTCTTGAATTTATCTTTATGTTGATTTGCAGTAGCCAACTCATTTTCCAAAATTCCCTTCTATCTCATAAGTTCAGTTTTATCATGTTTCATGTGAATCAGATCTGTCTTTAACATATCATTTTCATGACTAAGTCTTAGATTTTTATTTCCAGCATCTTTGAGTCTCCTAGTCAAGTCATCTTCATTCTTCTTTTTGTCTTCAATGTCTTTACAAAACCTCATAGTCATATCTTGCATCTCATTCCTCAAGGTCATGTTTTCTTGCCTCTTCTTGCTTACAAGGTTATTAAGAGTTTCCTTTTCTTCATCATCATTTTGTATCTTCTCATTAAGTTATCTTCTTTTGTTTCTAGCAATAGTGAGATTCTCCTGAATTCCTTGAATGAATTCCTATGCAATCCTCAAGTCATCCTCAAGTTTGATATTCTTCAATTTTTTTGCATCATAATCTGCGAGAGTTGTTTTCAATTGCTTTCTCAAGTTTTCCATCTATACCAGTGTCAAGATCTCCCTCAAGCTCTTAGAATTTTGAAAATAGAGGACCAAGCTCTGATACCAATTATTAAGATTGATGATAGTACCAAAGATACTAAGAGGGGGGGGGGGGGTGAATCAGTATCTAACCGGTTTATAGAATATTTGACCTTATTAAGCATTTTGCATTCCAAAATAGTGTACTGGTAAACAAGAATTAATGCAGTAAATAAGAATAGTAAAGGCAACATAGAAAGCACACCATAACACAAGATGTTTAATGAGGAAACCCGGTGTGAGAAAAACCTCAGTGGGATTTGTGACCCACAATATTCACTCACTGGCCAATGAATGGATATTACTTACAAGAGGGGCCTGCACATGTAGGAAAGCCAACTGCCTAGAGCTCATTGCTCAATTACAAAAGGAAGTCTCACTGACTTACAAAATAGATTATGAAAATCCAATATAATGTACTACTACAAAAAGCATCTGCTATGCCAGGTTTAGTACCGGTTTAAGCTCATACAATAACCATAAACCTTTCTACAAAATCTGCCTTGATATTCACTCTACATATCCATCATATCATATATCCTCTCTACAAATGATCTACAAGATCTCATACTTATATATGAGTCTTAATACAATATGCCATGTCGGCTTACAAAAGATACTACAATTAAATAGAATATACAATAATCAAATTCCTGTCCGCTAGGATGTCGGCAAACATTATTGTCACTGCTGGTGTAGAGTGTGTCGGTGCTCGTGCCTGCTGGTGCCATAAGATTGCAAGGTTTCCATCAATGACAACACCTTCAATCACCTTTAACTACCATTAGAGTGTGCAATGCCAACACTATTGGCATTTTGGATATGTTGATATGGTTTTGTCATTGATGTCAACACTTGTCATCGCTTGTCAACACTTATCAGCACTTGGAGATTTTGGTTATGTTCACCGGCAAGTCAGAGACTTATGCAAAGTCATCGGTATGTGGTTCACTAGCAAATTATATTGTTCACCGACACTTGGAATGACTTGGAGACTACTTGGTTTTGGCAATTTGGTTAATTGTTTATTCAAGCTCGCATATTTGTTATTACCAGCAAATAGGTCTAGGTTAAGCACCGACAAACATATCTATTCTAGATCAGCACGACATGTTATGGAGATGATTTATTATTATTGTAAATGCATTGAGCCGACATCATGCATCGGATATTGATTTACTTGTAATTGATTTTATTATAATATCTTTCAGTGAGCCGACCTATTCAATTGGTCTTAGGTTATGGTATAAATGTAAGATCTCATTTGTGAGATCATAGTGTGAATGTGAAAAGGATTGCAATAAGGTATATACGAAAATAAGAAGAGCTATATACACAGACATCATTTGAAGGTTGAGGGAAGGAATTTGTGAAGGAAATCAAAACTAAACCAATACTGAATCCAATATATGAAGATGATATTTTGTGCAGTACATTATTATTGGATTTAACCATCCAATTGTAGTTAGTGTGACTCTCATTTTGTGATTGAGCAGTAAGCTCTAGGCAGCTGGTCTTTCTGCATGTGTAGAATCCATATTGTAGACACATACTATCTACAGTAGTATCATTTTATTGTGGGTAAGGCTTCCCATCGTGGTTTTTCCCCTTTCAGGGTTTCCACATACAAACATTTGTGTTATGTGTTGTGGATGTTATTATCTTTCTGTTTCATGCATTAATCTTTACCGGTATTGCAATTAACTATTAAGACTGTCTACCGGCATAAAGTTTGGTTTACCAGTATTAAGCATTAAGTTTTGGTTAAGTTAATTTTGGTTGAATTTATTGGACAACTGATTCACCCCCCCCCCCTCTCAGTTGTCTTTGGGACCTAACAAACACCTCTATTCTCACACTAAGCCTTGTGTCAAATCTATTAGGGGGCGTAGGTGGTTCAACCTGAGTGTTGAATCCATCATACAATTCAAAAGTGTGTACACCTAAAAATGGTTTGAAGATAATTAATTGAATAAGAAATTATTTAATTAATCCCTCTTCCTAATTTAATTGAATTCATTAGCAATTTGATTAAATTATCCCAATAATCTACTTATTAATAAATCTAAGGATCTATTTAAGAGGTTCATTTCAATAGCCCCCTTTGATTAATTAATTCAAATTAATTAATCCTCCCCCCATTTAATTCATTTCTTCTAATCCCCTAATTAATTAAAACAAATCAACTTATGAGTTGTTGAAAGTTAATGAGCCTTTTCCTATTATTTGAATTTTTAAATTCAAATTACCCAGATGCCTCCTAAATTCTAACCACCTAACCTAACCATCCCTCTAACCTAGCCCATTTCACCTAACCCTATCCTATCTTGCACATCCTAACCTCCTTATCCTAACCTCATATGGTGTGAATATTCTTCCCTTGAGACAAATGGAACTTTGGCCACATGTCTCCTCTCTTGGACACTTGCCCTCTTATGAGCAAGGATCCTTGACACTTGTCACCATAGAGATGACAAGTGTCCCTCCCTCCAACCTCTTCTCCAACCTCCTCCAATTTCACCCTTGATATCTTCAAACTCAATCTTGATCATTGATTCTAGGCACCTCACCCCTAGCCTTGGAAATCCTATAAATATCCCCCATTTTGGAGCACAAAGGATCTCATCTCATATCAATTTAGGTATTGGTACTATAGACATATCCATTCTAGCATACCATTTGAGCATTGTTATTATAGGCAATTGCATCTTAGATCTAGTTTAATTTGATCATTTTCTAGCATAATTGTTGAATCATGTAGCCTAATCGATCTCTTTTCTAGCTTAATTGCATGATCATCATAGCTTAATCATGTTTATCATTATCTTAATTAGACTCTTGGATAAATCTAACATAATCAATCTCATCTAGCTTGCATATCATTATCATTTTAAATCCTCCATCTAGGTGTAGTCAAGTCACGGGGATTGCTTATCTAGATCTGAGAGAAAATCCACACTCTCATCTCTTAGGAGGCGATAGGTCACTTTGTCATGGTTTATCTTTCATTTTCTTTTAATTTGCTAACCATGCTTGTAATGATCTATTGAGTGTTTGTGTTGTAGCTGCAGGTATCCTACTTCACACACGACATTTTGGCGCCTACCGTGGGGCCAAAAATCTCATTTTTGGCCTGTTAGCATCATCAAATTTTCAATCTCGTAGGTTTCTAGCCTGGTTTGATTCAGAATCTCATACAGGTACCTTTTTTAGTATCCTATGAGTTTCTTTGTGTACTCGTACAAGTATGCAAGAATACTCATACAAGAAGGTGAGAATACTCATATGAGTTTTTGCTTTTATGCTTTCAAAACAAATTACATTTTAGGGTTTTCATGCTTCAATTTGGCTATTACTAATGCTAACCCTAGTCTGTTTGTGAAATTTTCTAGTAGCTTAATTGGTTTTTATAGGACGATTGTCAAAGATTACGCTTGTCAAAGCTTCATTTCATCAAAACAACATGACTACTAATGTATCTATTTTGCAGGTTACCTAAGGAGAACTCAACCAAACTTTGTGTCTTCTTAGAGTTTTCTAGGCACACTTATTTTGATAATGGTAAATGAACATCTTGTTTTCTATGTCTGAGAAGTTGTCTAAAAGGTAGGAGAGTATGCTCTTGTCCATTTGGACAATCAAAAATCCTGACCCTTGAAGTGCTTCTATGTTTGAGATTTGATTACCTTTAGTGGGCATGTCACAGTGGGAAAGAGTAATCACCTTGTGAGAAATACCCAAGTGAGTACAGCTAGACCTAAGTGTAGACACCTAAAATTGTCCAATCTAATTAAATAAATATTTTATTTATTTAATTATCTTTAGCCTAATTCTTCTATTAATTAAATAAATCTTTATTTATTTAATTAATTCATTTATCCTCTTCTAGCCTTATTTCTCATTTAAATAAATACATTTATTTATTTAAATTATCCTTTTCTTAAATTAAATAAATATCTTATTTATTTAATTGATCCCACTTCTTCTATTAATTAAATAAATCTTTATTTGTTTAATTAACCTTTTCTACCCATGACACATGTCATTCATCTCTTAATTCCTACATTACCTACCCCTTTCATTATTTTATTATTTCTTTTACCTACCCTCTAATCATAGCCGACCTCCTTTTACACCTCTTAATCTTATCCCTCCATTTCATATAGTGTCTTCTATATAAGGAGATGCTTCCTTCATTATCAAACCCTAATGAATTTTATGTACTTGACTACACTACGATCCTACTTGCAACCACATTCTGTTCTTTGTTGAGCTCTTGTGCACACATAAAATCTGAGAGCAAATATATCAAACAAGATCAATGGAGATAGGAAGAATGGAGATCCAAACCCTATTGGACATGTGATGGTATAATCTTTGTGATTTCATTTGATTTACATTGTCTTAGGTAATCTTCATATGTTATGGTGGATCTTTGTTGTTGTTAGGCTAGGGTTTTGTGGTTGAATTCATTTAGCCTTTCAATATCATTATTATTGTTATCCATTTTCACCATATACATTTTGGCACGCCCGGTGGGACTCTTGTCCCTTTTTGCATTTAACATCCTTGTTGCAGATTTTGTGTTTTGAAGTTGCCGATCAGACATGTTTGGCAGCATTTTGATATTTTCGCGTCTATGTACTTTCGGATTGCATTTTTGGCTTTTTACCGCGTCTGTGAACTTTCGGATCGTGTCTGGGTTCCCTAAGCACATCTACGACATCTGGAATCACATCTGTGTTATTAGCAATATTTTATTTTTTTGCAGATTCCGGAAATCGCGTTTGCGTTCCTTAGTCGTGTCTGCAGTGTTTTTAGCCACATCTGTGTCCAGAAATCGCGTCTAAGTTTTGGAGATGCATTTGCATCGCACAGAACCATGTCTACATCATTTATCCACGTCTGTGTCAAGGGTAATCACGTCTGTGTTCACCGATTTCAAATTTTGAGTTATTGATTTAGTTTTGGGTTTTTGCATTTAGGGTTTTAGATCTGGTTTATTTTGAGCTAACATTTTCAGATCTAGCTAACGAAATTGGTGTAGCTTATCTTGAAAGCAAAAATTGTTTGGTTGAAGGCCCTTATTTTCACAAAGTCTTTTGGATCTAAAATTTACCTAACTTGTGTGCTTGCAGGAAGGGGTGATTATTTGAAACAATCCAAACTACTAACAACTCTTTGTTGCAAGTCCTTGGCAAGGGTTTTTGGATTTTTATTGTGTGCCTTGTTTTCATAGACTAGCAAACACTTCAATTGGTGCACTAAAATTGAATCATTGTCTTTTGTGTCTTGAGCAATAGGCTCTTTTTGTTTAATCTTTAGAGGGCCTGTCTTCCCATGTGGTCATTAGGACTACCAGTGAGAAGAGAATGACCCAAGTGGTAGCGAGGAAAACCCACCTCTTTTGAACCACTATAAATAATTGTATTCATGGTGAAAACTATGAATAACGTGTGTTGATTAGTTCATACTGACATTATGTCTCCCCATAAACCCGTTTGATCAAATTTATTTGATCAGTTGTAGGGTGTAACCCCTACCGGTTGGGAGCCTTCTGTATTTACAGAGCTGAAAGTGCCACATGTATGGCCACACGAGCAAATGCCCTTACTAGCACCTTTTTGTTTTAGAAGCCCAAATCCTTCTAGTTGTTGGGGTAGGAGGTCGGACCTCTGGTAGCGGCCTACACACATATGGTTCTTAGTAGAGATACAAAGTTCACCACGAGGAGTTTTCATGGGGACTAATGCTTGGCTGACCTGAGAAGTGAGTGCTGAGGGTGGAGCCAGTGAGGTCAAGCATCTAAGTATCTGCTCTGAATAGTGTAGCCTCGGGGGTAAAACCCCATGTGGGATCAACAACTATTGTCTTGGCCAGCCATAAGAATTGTGCTTGACTTATTTTAAACATTCGAAACATTCAAGACCAAACAACAAAACATTGTGTCTTTTGTGTCTTCAAGTGTATGCAAAACATTTTTTTACATCAAACAACACATTTTTCTTGGAGTCATTTAGAGTCTAGACACTTGCAAACATTAGGTCTTCAATAACACTGTGTCCTCTTGTCACGAAAAATAGTCAAATAGTCAGATTTGGTCACAACAAAATGACTTCGCAGATTGGAAAAAATTGCACAAATTTTGTAGAAACATGTCTGTGTTCGACATAATAGCATCTATGTTGTATAACCGCGTCTATGAAGGGCAGAAACGCATCTATGTTCCCAATCAACATTGCAATTTGCACAAAATCTCATAAATGCATCTGTGTTGAACAGAGCCACGTCTGTGTCAGGAAACCGCATCTGTGAAGTATACAAGCATGTCTGTATTCAGAATTGAAAAACTGTTACAGTCCAGCAAACAAACACAATCAGTTTCAAAATTCTTGAGCTTCCTAGGTCATTTCTCCAGGGTTTCATTTAGCATTCAACTTGTCTTTGGGTCTCACATAGTTCATCATTGCTTTACACCTTACATTACATTCACATTTGTCCAAACTTGAGTCAAAAGGTCACTTGCTTGTCCTCATCATACTTTGTCAACACACTACATACAACAACACTTTGCTAAGTGGTCCCTCATCAAGATCTATCACCTTTGGGTCTCATTTGGTCTTACTTAGAGTCAAGGTCAACTTACCTCATCAAGAGAAACTATCCTCTCTTTGGAAGTCACACCTACTCTACTACATACATATTTGGTCTTACACTTTGGACATTACAAGTACAACTCAGATTCATTTACATTCCATCCAACTCTTGGTCTTCCATACTTTTTCCATTTTCATCTAGTCTCACACATCTCGGTCAATACCTAGTTCATGGTTGAAACCCATCTTCAAAAATCTAGGAGAGAAGCTAAAGAGGCTCAAGAGTCTGCAAACATGAGTTCTTATGAGTATGACAATGATGTCTTTTTCAATACTGATCATAACACATTACCTGACATGGATGTCTATAGAAACATTCCAAATGTTGAGAACATGGACACTACAAACAACAATGATACACACAATGACAATATGGACAACTTTTCCATACATTCAACAGATGTGGAAGAATCCATTATGAATCCCCATTTCCTGATTGGTTGAGGAAATAATGAGGAGAGATATACAATACTTCTTACAAATGATGGCACAAAGTGGAACCAAGATCCCTCATGATTTTGACATGTCTCAAATAATGGAAAATCAACCTTTACAACAACCTCACTCCAACATGGATCAAAGGAGGCCTAATAGTGGAGGCAATAGAGGACCATATATGGTGCCTGAATCACCATCATCTTTGTTTCAAAAACTAGAGGTCCCACATACACATGGTCAAGCATATGATACTCACCTTCATAGACCATTATGGAAGTCTTATGCAGAGAAATATGCTCAATCACATATCAATGCTAAGGATCAACCATCAAAGCGATTGGATATTCAAAGGCATTCTCAAAATTTGGACACAAGGAAACCCCATGTCAAATTTGGGGGCAACACATTAGAACATGACATGCCTGTAGAGTATGGTATACATGGACAAAATAGATATGGCATTCCTCAACATGAATCTATACCAAGTGGTCCATATGCGCAACATCACTATAGACCTCCTCCATATGAACATGTGTATGATCAATATCATCCATATATGCAACATGCTCCTCCTCCAATTGGTGCCTCAAGCATGGGGTATGGTCCAAGAAGTCGATCTCCACCTAAGAGCAATTTGGAGCAACAAATCAGGGACTTACAAAAGAAAATGGAGGACATAAATACACCAAAGCCAACATACACAATGAGAGACATATGTCCCTATCCATTTGACAAAAGCATTCCAATGCCTCCATTTCCTACACACTTTGTGACGCCTAAATTTGATAAGTATAGAGGAAAAGGGGATCCTAAGGCACACATAAGACAGTTTTTCATAGCTTGCATTGAGGTAGCAGCAGAAGAGACATATTTGATGAGATTATTCCCACAGAGCCTAGGTGATCAAGCTATGGAATGGTTCTCCTAGCTCCCACCTGGTATTAAGTCATGGGGTGACTTAGAAGAGGCATTTATCCAACATTTCTCTTACAATATAGAGATAGACATATTAGTCATTGCTTTGTGCAACACCAAGCAAAAAGAGGGAGAGTCTTTTGCATCATTTTTACAAAGATGGAGAAATCTAGCCAACAGATGCTTTTGTGAAATTCCACAAAAACAAATGGTAGAGATGTTCACCCAAAATGTTAACAAAGAGATTGGTTATGACTTCAGGAAAGCTTGTTTGTCCACCTTCAAGGACGTCATTGAAAAAGGCTTAGCAATGGAGAAGGTCCTAATTGAACAAGGAGTCATTAAGATATTCAAGGAAAACAAAGATGACTTTAAAGGAAAAGACAAGCCAAGATTTTGGAATAAAAACAAGAACACTGTCAATGATGGTGTTGTTGATGCCAACACAATGCGACCCAAATTCATCTTTTCGGGATCAAGTTCTACAAACAATCAAGTGAATACTGAAACAACTTCTAGATCACGAAGGAAGTACACTCCATTGGGAGAACCACTTGAGTCAGTTTTCAAAAAGCTAGTGACAAACAAGGTAATCACTATTCCATATTTTCCTCCATATGAACCAAAGGTTAAACCAAATTGGTGGAATGATGATGAATATTGTGAATTTCATAAGAGAAAGGGTCATAAGACAGGAAATTGTCATCGACTGAAGAACATCATACAAGATCTCATTGATAGGGGTGACATTGAGATTGAAGGGCACTCATCCAATCAAGAACATGAGATGTTTAAGGAACCATTCCCAAAACATGACAAGGGAAAAGCTAAAGCCACAGATGACCAAACCAACTATACCAGAGCATCCTACAACTATGATTCAACTATCAATGACATCTTGATGGACAATTATGTCTCTACCATTATCATCAAGGACAAAATGTCTGAGAATTCTACCCAGAGACCCAAGATTGTCCTAAAAGGTGTTGGATCTTCTTCCGAACCTACCTCTGAATGTCATGTTACAAGCCACCAAGGTAAATTCACTTTGCAAGGTGCTCCAACCAAGAACACCACTTCCTCATCAACCAAACCTGAGTATGACCTTGTAGAACAGTTAGGGATGACACCCGCACTCATCTCCATCCTTGAGCTCTTACGCATATCCCCAACTCATAAAGCCATTCTTGACAAAATCTTGAGAGATACTACCATTCCTACTGATCTAAACGTGGACCAGTTTCAAGCCATGGTGGGATACCTTTCCATTCCACATTCACTTACATTCATAGAAGTCGATGATGCCTCCATAAGTTAGCCACATAATGCACCACTACATGTTGAAGCCTTCATACACAAACATCGAATAAAATGAGTCCTGATAGATGGATGAGTAGGTCTAAACATTTGTACATTGAGCATAATTAAACAATTGGGATATTCTGATAAAGCTGTGAATTCTACAAATCAAATCACCATCAAGGCATATGATGATGAAGAACATTCATCCAAGGGCACAGTCACCTTGCCTCTCAGAGTTGGGCGAGTTACGAAGGATGTGGTTTGTCAAGTCCTGGATCTAGATCTCACTTATAACATATTTCTAGGACATCCTTGGATTCATGAAATGAGGGCAGTCCCATCCACATATCACCAATGCATTAATTTTCCCCACAATGGAGTGGAGGTAACAGTTAATGGTGATCCTAATCCATTCATATACTGCAATAACCTGAGATCAAAAACTTAGACCATCATTCCCAGTAATCGTGAAGTTGTTCCTTCTTCGGCATACATTGATCCTGAGTCATTAAAACCTTCGACTTCAAAACAAGGTGAGCTTAAAGGCAAGTTTCAGGACAAGGGCATGGGGGAATACACTTTAAATTAGACCATATACTTACGACAAGTCATGAGTTCTCCAAAAGAATATGGAAGACCACATCCTAACAAGCAAGTATCCATCATGGTACTTAAATGGGACCCTACTACCTTTCAAAGATGGGGTGAACTAGAAGAGGAAGATCTATACAAAATGCTTTACAAAGACATTGAAGATGACACACAAGATCACATCAGTCTACCATGTGAGAAATATGGCAAAGGCTTCAAAATTCTACAAAAATTCGGGTATGATGGAAAAAGCCCTCTTGGGTTATGAAAGGAAGGCATCATTGAACCTTTACAACCTGAATTGACATTTAAAAAGGAATGCTCGAAAGGACTTGGTTTCCTGACTTCCAAGGTCCACACTCAAAGGACAGAAGAAGCCTTACAAATCAAAGCTGCCAAAATTCAACAAGAGGATCGCTATTCCACAGACTCCAACGAATGGGAATGGGATTCAGATAAGTCCTCCAGTGACTACGAGCTCACCAAGATATTCAGAGAGCTAGATGAACCCACAGAAGAAGAGGAATTTTATAAAAGATTCAAAGTTGGTCAAGAAATAACCCTTGAGGAGTCCACGCGGTCCTTGTCTCAAGGTTTTAGGTTGAAATCACATAGGATGAGAACACTTGTCCTAGAATGCGCTACTAGAGATGATAATTTGGATTCGCTCACGATCGAGACTGATGAGGAGAGTGCCATCGATGACCTCGATAATTACCTTGACATACCTGAATATAACTGCATCTTCACTCTTAGCCCTGCTAACTTTGAAGACATTGAAGGCCTTCCCCTTGTTCACCACCAACTCATTGACTGGGATCATGAAGGACCTGCACAGTTTGACACATTCCAAAATGATGAAGCTTTTATTGACTATCTTGGCATACGAGACAATCTCCCCCCTAGGGACCATTAAGCGGGATACACTATAGAACTTAATAGCGTGGCATATTTTGGTGAGGGTGTCGGATATTCCAGTCGCAAAAATGTGAAAATAAGAACAAACCAAGGGTCTTATGGCGAAAACCACACTGTGGCACTGTTTGACCCCAAAAAAGTAAAAAGAAAGGATGTATCTGAGGGTGAAAACCTCTCTGAGGCACCCAAAGATGGAAGGCTCGACATTCTCCTAGCATCATAAGAGGAAAAATCATCCACGTTGGTAGAGGAGACTATCAAAACAAACATTGGTACAGAAGAGGTTCCACACAACATATTCTTGGCTCAATCATTGACGGAATCAGAAAGGTCAAAATTCATAAGTTTCTTCAAAGAACAACAAATCAACTTTGACTGGTCATACGCTGATATGCCTGGATTAGATCTGAATTTGGTAATACATCATTTGATAGTCAAACCGGGAGCAAAGCCAGTGAAACAAAAATTAAGAAAAATGCATCCACAGGTGGCATTACTAGTCAAAGCAGAACTTGAGAAATTATTGGATGTCGGATTCATACACCCAATTGATTATCCTAAATGGATCTCTAACTTAGTGCCTGTCAGTAAATCAGATTGCAGCATCAGAATATGTACAGATTTCAGAGACATCAACAAAGCTTGTCCAAAGGATGACTTCCCATTACCAAATATTGACTTGATTGTTGATCTCACAGCAGGTCATGAAATGTTATCATTAATGGATGGATTATTTGGTTATAATCAAATAAGAATTACACTCGAGGATCAACACAAAACATCATTCACTTGTCCTTGGGGAACTTTCTACTAGAATGTCATGCCCTTTGGGCTAAAAAATGCAGGTGCTACATATCAAAGAGCCATGACTACTATCTTTCATGATCTCATGCACGTAACCATGGAAGATTATGTCGATGACCTCTTGGGAAAATCAATAGATATAAATACACATTTGGACATACTTTTAGTCATCTTTGATCGGTTGGAAAAATACAAAGTAAGATTAAACCCCAAGAAATGTGTCTTTGGAGTAACCTCCGGGAAGCTCCTAAGATTCATTGTATCCAAAAGAGGAATTGAAGCTGATCCAGCAAAAGTCAAAGCCATCTTGGAGATGCAACCACCAAGAAATATCAATCAACTTCGGTCTTTACAAGGTAGACTCTAATCCATATGAAGATTCTGTTAGGGTTTCAAGCATATCCGAAGCAAATATGAACTAACAATTATATGCAGATTTAAATACAAAAGATAAAGAAATAAAAATAGGACACAGATAACACAGATATTTAACGTGGTTCACCCAGAATGGGTTACGTCCACCATACACAACCGTCCAATATTTCTTATTATCTAGCAAAAATAGTACATCAACCTTACAATGCCTTAAGCATCCCAGCCGCTTATAACATGTGTTTTTAGGGCAACAAACAAAGTCGGCCTTTTTTAGGGTTTTATTACAATGTCGGTTTTCATCAACAAAAAAGGGTGAGGATATGTGCTGAGTGTATAGTACTTTGCTGATCAGTCACCACATTTCAACAATCTCCCACTTGGAGACTAATTAGGCTCCACACTGAATAGATTCATAGCGCAACTTGCAGATAAGTGTAATCCTTTTCAGCACCTGCTACATAAAAACATCAAATTCAAATGGGATGATAACTGTCAACAGGCTTTCCAGACGCTCAAAGACTATCTTCTAAATCCACTAGTTCTAATGCCACCAGTTCCAAATCAACCTCTATTACTATACATATCAGCTACTTCAACAACACTGGGGGCACTCTTAGCACAACAAATTGCTGAGGGCAAGGAAAAAGCAGTATACTATATCAATCACACATTGGTGGGATATGAACTAAACTACACACCAATTGAGCATGCATGTCTTGCCATGGTCTTTGCTTCATAGAAATTACGACATTACATGGTCACTCATAAGACTAAGTTGGTTGCAAGGATAGACCCATTGAAATACCTTCTCAATAAAGCAACACTTACTGGGCGACTGGCCAAATGGGTAATGATCCTGAGTGAATTTGACATCGAGTATGTGGTTAGAAAAGCAATAAAAGGACAAGCCATCACAGATCAATTAGCCGATGCTCCCATGATAGATGATGTTCCTCTAAGTTCAGAATTTTCAGATGAATCCATTTTAACAATGTCACATGCGAAGCCATGGCAACTGTACTTCGATGGCTCATACACACAGCATGGGGCAGGAGTTGGCATCCTCTTTATAACTCCTCAAGGGGATTCTATACAAAAATCATACCACTTATCATTTCCTTGCACTAACAATATAGCAGAATATGAGGCATTAACTATAGGATTACGGATCGCAGTTCAGTGGAAGATCCAGGAACTTCATGTTTTTGGGGACTCTCAACTTGTAATCTGTCAAGCAACTGATGATTACCAAACAAAAGATGAAAAATTAATGCCTTATAAACAAATGGTGGATGACCTAAAACAACACTTCACAAAGATAGATTTTGAGCAGATACCAAGAGAGCAGAATCGTGCTGCAGATGCCATGGCTACAATTGCTTCACTAATTGATCTACCTCCAAATGAGACCCGCTATGAGTTCTTGGTGGATAACCTTTTGGTTCCTTCATATGAAATCATTCCTACTGAGATGATATGTGTCGTCGGTCCTGAGTCCCAGTTATATGATTCCATTTTCACATACCTTCGTGACAATACCCTACCTCCTGATCTATCAAATAACCAACGTCGCACTTTCATTCGCCAATCCTCTTGATATGTCATTTTAGCTGATATCCTATACCGGCGAGGTCTAGATGGAACTCTTCTTAGATGTTTAGAAAGTGACGAAGCTTATATTGCGTTACGGGAAGTGCATAAAGGGATATGTGGTCCACATGCTAGTGGTCCTACCTTGGCCAAGAAACTCATCAGGACTGGATATTACGGGCCCAATATGGAAAAAGACTCATATCAGTTTGTCAAGAAATGTAAGCAATGTCAAATTCATGGAGACCTCATACATGCGCCAGCACAAGAACTTCAACCAATTGCGTCTCCTTGGCCCTTTTATCAGTGGGGACTCAATCTCATAGGCAAGATTCACCCTCCTTCTTCCAATGGTCATAAATTCATTATCACTGCCACAGAGTATTTCAAAAAATGGATTGAAGCCGTGCCTCTCACACAAGTCATGGGAAAACAGATTGCTACATTCATCCTCAACTATATCATTTGCCGATACGGTATTCCTATTTCCATTATCATTGATAACGAGCATCCTTTCAAAAATCAGGATGTTCATGAACTCTATGACTGCTTCCATATTTCCCATCGTTTCTCCATGCCATATTACCTCCAAGGTAATGGCCAAGCTAAGGCATCTAATAAAACAATCCTTAAAATCCTAAAGAAGACAGTCGACGATGTTGGCCGTAATTGGCATATCCGACTTAATCCTGCACTTTGGGCCTACCGCACAAGTGTTCACACACCTACAAGAGCTACACCCTATTCATTTGTTTACGACACTGAAGCCATCTTTCCTATTGAGGTCAAGCTACCCTCTTTACGGGTCTCTTTGTAAAACATCATCAGTGATGAAGACTATAGGGTCTCTCTCTTACAAGAGCTAGAACTACTGGATGAACGAAGACAAACTGCTTTTAATCATCTCAAGGCTTACCAACAATAAATGAGTCGCAGCTACAATCACAAGGTTAAGCCTCGCACATTTGAGGTAGGTGATTTGGTTCTCAGAGAAAATCCCAAAAATTAGCAAGACAGAGAGAAGAAGGGCAAGTTCGAACCAAATTGGCTTGGTCCTTACATCATTACAGTAGCATATAGATCTGGGGCATATCAGCTCTCAACTACAGAAGGTGAACCTTTGGAGGATCCTATCAACAGCATGCACCTTCGCAGGTTTTACACATAGCTCTTCAGAGTATCCTAATTCAAAAATACAAAAAAAATAATAAAACAACAAAATCGTTACTTGGTGAAAACCTGGCAAATAGGCGCCTTGTGACATAAAAAACATTGAAAAATCAAAAAAAGTAAAGAGAAATAATTTCATCCAATGGTGAAAACCACTTTGGTGGTGCCCTGGGCAAGTACCATGGTGAAAACTGGGTCACCAGTGCCATGTGTAGAGACTTTGCTCCTCCCTCCTTCAGGATTCACTTTCATCACTTCACTTTGCACACACTCACAACCTATTCGTTCATAATAAACTTACCCATTCCCATCATGGCTTGTTATTAATCTACCCAAGATTGGTTAGCCATTCATAATAAACCTCCCTTTTCACCTCCCTTTCCATCCATAATAAATTAGATCCTATCTATGGCTAAGGAAAATCCTACGTCTAGTGATGGGTGTGGAACTGAGAACATCACATGTTATGAGGAGTGCAGTTTCTTCTAGCTTCCTTCAGTCTATCCGTGCACAATCTGCAATAAAGCAATATTTGCATCACAGATCCGCAATAAAGTTTCATCTTCTTTGTAATAAAGTATCAGTTTCATGGATTTAGTCAGTTTCAGATGAGACACAACAACAACAATGGGCTTCAATAAATCAAATCTTTCAACAGACTCAGACACCATATGGTTCAGTGCTATCTATCCTTTCTGTGAAAGTAAACATTGTGACCACAATCAAATAAGACTTATACAAGTGACAAGAGACACTAAATTTGAGGACTACAGTGGATGTTGGTGTCGCTTCTTGGTTTTCTTTTGATTTTATCTTGTTTGGTGACATGTCTTTTAGCTTTTTCGAGATGTCTCTGACTAGAGATTCTATCTCCAGGATGTCTTTGACTAGAAAGGCGAGGATGGGGTATCGTCACTTATTTTTCTTTGCTGTCTGTGGATTGTCTCTTAGTAATTCTATGACTTGTCCAAGGATATGAGGACACTGTGAGTCTAGTATGAACTAGGGCATTCCTTGTTTGTGACTGTCTCATCTCCATGCAAATGGGTACAATGACTTTCTGGGTCGAACATATGCCTTGATTGTCATAACCTACTTGCCATAATAAAGCTCAATGATGATAACGCACAAGAAGCTCTTTCACTTTCATATCTTCTATCTTTCATCCCCCTTTCTTGATTGACTTCTGTCATCCTTCTCAAGTCCGTGTAGCCTGCTATCACATGACTGAGTATAATGACACACCAAAAACATTTGCATTTCATGTAGTTGCACCTGCATTACCACATATAAGCATTTCATACATACACATAGATATCACAACTGCATCACATCCTGCACACAACACCTGTTAGCACAATTTACATTTGCATTATCATATTCATCTGCATTACATACATTCACATTTGCATCATGCATACACATATAAAACATAAAAGAACAAAAATATTGCATTGCATCATGTACATATTTGCATCCATATCATAACCATCACATAGAAACATACATCACATAAGAACATCTCATCACATAGGTACACATGCATATAGCTGCCGCAAAGATGAATCATCTCATATATATATATATAAAGTGTCATGATACAATGATGTCAAAATCATATGGCTACAATCACTCGAAGGTGTCTACATCATCATACAAAAATGGTACAATACTGATACATAGGGAGCCCTCTATGGCTATGATGAACTCCCTCCCTCGGAGCCACCTAGCCTCGATGGAATCTGAGCCCCTTAAGGACCCACCCCAGGATCATCCCTCTTGTCTCCTCTATCTGGTGGTAGTGGAGGACCCATAACCCCACCACTAGATGCCTATCTCCTCCAGCTCCCTCCCGTAGCTGTCGCTATTCGCGATGGTCTATGGAAGCTCTTCGCCCGCTGATCTGCTAGCATTGCACCATAATAGAGATCCCGCCAGTAGGCAATCTCCTCCCCTGCCCGCAAGATGTAGGCATATTTGGCCCCTGTGTCCTCTGCTGCCTATCTCCTAGTCCTCAGTTCTATCTTAGCCTCTATGTAGTGCTGAATGGCCTAGTCTCTCTCCCACTCAGTATCTCTGAGCCACCCCTTGAGCCTATCCCTCTCCCTCTCCAGCTCCTGGATCTCATCTGCCTATCCCTGGAAGATCTCCCTCAGCTCTGTCAGCTCATCCTCCTCAGCCTTAGCTCCCTGTGGCTCCCCCTGTATGGGTACCTACCCTTGTTCTTGTGCCTGTACCTATACTGGTGCCTGTACTGGTACCTATCCTTGTATCTGTCCCTATCCCTATCCCTGTACCTGCACCTATCTTGGACCCTATGCCGCTGGCACCTATAGTGGCAATCCACCGCGATCCCTCACCACCCGAGCCTGCCTATCCTCTCCACCCTCACTCCACGGTGCAACCCTCCTCTCTCCAACTACCCCCCTCCTCCTCTATTGGCCTCTGCCCCCATTAGCTCCACCATCATCATCATCCCCACCACTATCTCCATCTAATGGCTCTCTTAGATCCGTCAGGCGTGGGAATGGATGCTCGGCCCAGTATGTTGTGTACTCGACATCCATGCCGGCATCCTCAATCTCTAGCCACATGTCCCAGGGTAGGGGCATGATCTCTACCAGCTATGTAACAACCTAATCATATGATAATAGGGGCCCAAACTGTGCCTGATCTCTCACAGTCTATGCATACATGCCTGAGCCCCGTGACATTCGTTGAATCCTGCCAAACTACCTGCCAGCCCTGTCCACTAGTTACCTCTCCAACACATAGGGCGTTCACCCAATCAGGTACTTGCTCTGGAAGGTGTAGGGAAGCTCAATTGCATCATCCTCCCACTACTCACATCCTAGGTATGGCCTCCATATGACCATATCAATGTCATCTATCACCCGCCGCCAATGCTCCAGCCTGCCAGTCCGTGGCTGTGACATGATCATGTCATACAAGTGAACAAAACTGCGTCCGTGACCTCTGCCTCTAAAGTGTATCGGTCTCGTCACTGGCAGATGCTCATAAGCCCACACCTGCAACAATGTCACCCCGCAGCCCAATCCCACTGATCCATGGTATACAAACTGATGCAGCTCATAGTAGAGGTGTGCCAGCACACACGGTCCCCAAGCATATCTAGTGTGTTGTGTCACCAGTGTCTCTAGTGCACCTCCCTAGCTTACAGCCAGCCCCCGTGTCACCCTATCCGGACACAGGAACCCACTAATCGTTCCTCCTATCACTGCTGGCAGCGCCAATCCTATAGCAGTCATAGTGTCCCAAGCCATGTGTCTAGCCCTCATCTCCAGTCCTGGGTCCTGGAACACTCGTCTCAGGGCCTCCCTATCTCCATCTCGATCATATGGGATCAGCTCCTCATCAATCGGTATCCTCAAAATCCTATATACATCCTTGAGGGTGACTATCATCTCCCCCATCGGCAAATGAAATGTACATGTCTCAGAGTTCCATCTCTCTGCTAGCGCAGTCAACAGTCCCATGTTCTCCTAAAACTCAGGCACATACAACACATGTCTCAAACCCATAGCCTCGATTACAGCTCAGTCCTCGACTGCCAGCTCATGTCGCAACCTCTAAGTTGACGGGAATCTCTCTCGTGACTCCAGGAAAGGCAAATACTCCTACAGTCAAGCAAATTAATCATGTCAGTCATCATGGCATTCACTATTCATCACAAAATGCTACTTTTTATCTACATACATATGGCATTCTATCCTAGTGACACTCACTGTTCATCACAAAGTGTTTCTATCTATCCTAGTGACACTCATTGTTCATCACAAAGTGTTGCTCACTAATTATCCTTGTGGTACTCCCTGTTCATCACAAAGTACTACGAGTGTTGCACTCCCTGTTCATCACAAAGTGCTACTCACATTTGCATTCCTTGTTCATCACAAAGTGCTGCTCATATTTGAGTACTCCCTATTCATCACAAAGTACTCTATCTTGGTACTCACTGTTCATCACAAAGTGCCTTGATCTATCTTAGTCTTCCCTAGAGGACCTGCTTAAGTGTATCCTCTCAGCAACTTATCCAATCGATAGCGTATGTTCATCACAGAACTGGCGATTTGACCTAGAAGACACAAATTCACATTTTTTTGGACACAAACGCACTTTCCTGATATAAACATGCTTGAAGACTGTATAGACATGCCTGAGAAACATAGATGCGTCTGAAAAACATAGATGTTCCTATGCTCTGCATAGACATGCCTAGGTGACACAAACGTGCCTATGCTCTGCATAGACGTGCCTGGGCGACACAAACGTGCCTTCTTGGCACAAACGCGCCTATACATCACAGACGCGGTCGCATTCATCACAGACACATTTTCTGACATAGACGTGCTTGGCACCAATGCAAACACGCCTGGACGTTTTTGGACATTTTTTGGACCCTATTCTAAGCATATTTATTGCCCTATCTACCATGCATTAATGACAACAATAAATGCATTAAAGTACAAGGAGGTTTGGTGGTACTTACCGGCTCTCCTGCCTCTGCTGGCCTCAGGAATCGGCGAACGCAGTCGAATCTATGAATGAAGGCCATCGCTGCTGACTACTATTGCTCTATTTTCGCTCTGCACTCTGTTCTTGTGGATGTGTAGATGACAATGAGGATGTATTTTCCCTCATGGTCTATCTTATAGACTACCCTAGCCCTAGTCCTCACCTCCCGAGTCAGTCTTCGTTATCCCGTGACTTTGTCACTTTATTCGGTCAGTCCATTCTATCTCGTATTTCTTATCGAGAGATTGTCTACAATCTTTTCAGACATTTTCATCCAATCTCTCGAGGGGGCATATCATTCCCATCCTGGGGCAACTCTGTATCAGTTCATATTATCTTCTTTGAAACAACGCGACAAGCCGCATTGTTTCAAAGAGGGGCAAAATGTAGACACCTAAAATTGTCCAATCTAATTAAATAAATATTTTATTTATTTAATTATCTTTAGCCTAATTCTTCTATTAATTAAATAAATATTTATTTATTTAATTAATTCATTTATCCTCTTCTAGCCTTATTTCTCATTTAAATAAATACATTTATTTATTTAAATTATCCTTTTCTTAAATTAAATAAATATCTTATTTATTTAATTGATCCCACTTCTTCTATTAATTAAATAAATCTTTATTTATTTAATTAATTCATTAACCTTTTCTACGCATGACACATGTCATTCATCTCTTAATTCCTACACTATCTACCCCTTTCATTATTTTATTATTTCTTTTACCTACTCTCTAATCATAGCCGACCTCCTTTTACACCTCTTAATCTTATCCCTCCATTTCATATAGTGTCTTCTATATAAGGAGATGCTTCCTTCATTATCAAACCCTAATGAATTTTATGTACTTGACTACACTACAATCCTACTTGCAACCACATTCCGTTCTTTGTTGAGCTCTTGTGCAGACATAAAATCTAAGAGCAAATATATCAAACAAGATCAATGGAGATAGGAAGAATGGAGATCCAAACCCTATTGGACATGTGATGGTATAATCTTTGTGATTTCGTTTGATTTACATTGTCTTAGGTAATCTTCATATGTTATGGTGGATTTTTGTTGTTGTTAGGCTAGGGTTTTGTGGTTGAATTCATTTAGCCTTTCAATATCATTATTATTGTTATGCATTTTCACCTTATACACTAAGCTTTCTGACTCACTCTAAAAAATAGGCCTCTCAGGATTAAAGTCTCGGAGGATGGGATTATTTGAGTTTTCTCATTTTCTCTTTTGATATCTCTCATATTGTACATTTAGTAGGGCCTCATGATCTCAATCAATCTTTCATGACTACTTCTTGTTTCGGTACCTTGTTGGGATATAGGCCTCAATCGTGTTTGAGAAAATGCAAGGGGTAATTTCAAATGGAAACCCTTACTATGAACCCTAAGATAGAAGCTACCCGATTCACCTTCGAAAGGGGGATAATCTATGTGCAAGAGAGATAGTAACTCTCTTAAGACACTTGTCATATCGTGCCCCCATTAGCATTTGGAGTCGGATAATATGGTGTTGAGAATCCATTGCATGAGATTCATCGGCCATATTCTGATTAGCTATTGGGTGTGTACCTAAGTTTGCAAGCAAAGGTTTTCTCTCTCAGCCAACTTACTTAGGATTTAGCATGTTGTGCTTGAGGTCACTTATCATATCACGTCTTTGTTGTGTCTTCATCCTTAAAACAAAAATCAAACATCTAAAACTGGAAAACAAAAGCAAAACATCAAACTTCATTGATAAAAAATTTGTCCAAATAATTTTTTTTTCTATGTTTTGTCCTCAGTCGTATGATCTTTCTAGTTTGTCATATAGGAAATATTGTTTATCGTCTGGTGCAGTGATAATTGTCGTACGAGTCTATTTAACAAAGGATTTTGTGTTATCTTTTGTCATCTGGTTTTTTGAGAAATCTCCTATGATTTTATGCCTTTGTCATGCAAGATTTATAGGTTGTTGTATGGGCCTGTCTAAATTGTCATCTAGGGCTGTCTAAACTATCGTACAAATTTTTGTCTCTGTCAGTCCAGAGTTGTCTTCTTGCATGTCTTTTTTAGACCTGTCATGTTTTCTTGGTCAATTTACAATGAGCATAAATACCTAATATCTATCATTTTATGCTTAGATTGTCTTCTTGGTTCACTTGGTCAAGTTATCATATGTCAAATTGGATTCTAGGAATAGACACCTCAAGATTTTCAAGTATTCACCTTCAACAAATTCAAGATCTAAACATCTCAAAGTGCATTATCACCATCTTTGATAAATTGACCACACAAAACATAGTTTCTCATCGGGATCTATTATCCTCTATCATGAAACTACAAGGTTTGGCCAGGATAACCTTGTCCCACATAGTAGGATATATCATTCCTATTGGACTTGGTTTTTATCAAAATCATCATCATTGCACTCCAAAACTGAAGATCAAAAAAATTGAAAACTTTTAAACAATTGAATCATCTTTCCATGTCATATCACTCTATCATATCTACATTGATAATTGATCACTTATCAAAATAATTTTTAGCCAATCGAATCCTTGCACAATATCCAACACATGTGTATGCTCGTTTTAACTAGAGCACAAAGATAGAAGATCACAGAAATGAAAATTGAAACATTTGAAATAACTAAAGATTATAGAAACATGGAACCCGAAAATGAAATACAAGAAGAGGAAATAACATAACAACATCTAAGAGAAATCAAACAAGATCCTAAATTTGATAAATTTATGGAAAAAATATTGGAGTGAGAAAAAGAAAAATACTTCCTAATGTTAGCTAAATCTGGTGCTACACTCCCCAAAGACTTTGATGTAAGAAAATTAGGAAAAAAGAGAAGCGACTCTTCCCTTGATAACAAAAGACATGAGGATATTTTTGGTTTCAAAATTAACTACACATCAATTCTTAATAACACAAGAACTAATGAGGAAACTATTAGGATTCCCAAAGATACTAAGAGGGGGGGGGGTGAATTAGTATCTAACCGATATGTAGATTTTTTGTCCTTATTGAATAAATTGCATTCCAAAGCAGTGTACCGGTAAACAAGAATTAATGCAATAAATATGAACAATAAACACAACATAGAAATTATACCATAACACAAGATTTTTGCCGAGGAAACCCAGTGTGGGAAAAAACTTGGTGGGATTTGTGACCCACAATATTCACTCACTGGCCAATGAATGGATATCACTTACAATAGGGGCCTGCACATGCAAGAAGGCCAACTGCCTAAATTTCACTGCTTAATTACAAAAGGAAGTCTCACTGACTTACAAAATGGATTATGGAAATCCAATATAATGTAGTGCTTTAGTTCAACATCTTTTATGCCAGGTTTAGTATCGGTTTAAGCTCATACAACAACCATAAACCTTACTCCAAAATTTGCCTTAATATTCACATATTACTTCTACAAATAATCTTCCCATGTTTGCATTTTAAATGATCTACAAGATCTCATACTTATATATGAGTCTTATTACAATACGCCTTGTCGACTTACAAAAATATATTACAAATAAATACAAAATACAAAAATCAAAATCCTGTCGGTTGGGGTGTCGGTAATCATCTTTGTCGCTATCGGTGAACTATCTGTCGGTGCTATAGGATTGCAAGGTTGCCATCAATGACAATACCTTCAATCATCTACAATTCTCATTGGAGTGTGTAATGCCAACAATCTCCCTCTTTGGCATTGATGGCAACACCCATGAGAAAAATTCAAAATTGTATCCAAAAATTGAAGTCCAAAAATCTTACCAAAACTATGTGCTCCCCCTGAGCAGATGATCTCTAAGTCATTGATTTTTCTCTTCTCTACTACTCCCCCTTTGACATCAATGACAAAGGTTGTCAAAATGTCAATTGAGTGTAGAGATCAGCTAAAACCCTATAACTAGTTGGTTACAATTTGGAAAAGGTCTGCTAATACAAAATTTAGGCTCTCAGTGAACCTGTCACTGTCCTTCAATGTTGCTTCTGCTCTTTGAATGGTACCAGTGAGGTGATGCATTTTCTCTTCTAGTGTCTTCAGTCCTTGAACAAGTGCCTCTAATATGTATTTCCTCAAAGAGATGAGGTAATCCAATTTGGGATTGAGTCTACATTTTAGATCGTTTGCCTTTCCTTTTATTCTTTCCCTTTCCTTCTCCAATTTCTCAAGTTTTTCCTCAAATTCAGCTATCTTCTGTTCAATAACTGATATTGGTTCAGGTGAACCAATGATGTTGTTAGCTATATCATTTATTTCTTTCTGCACATTATTGATCTTCTTGTCTATATCCACTGTCAAAATATTAGTCTTGCATGTGTCTCTATACAATTCCTTAAACTCCATTATTGTTTTGCTTAGTGTCAGTAGGAGTGTGTCAATATGTCCCATGCACTTCTTTATTGTCTCATCAAAGAATTTCTCTTTTTCATTATTCATTTTCTCTCTAATTGTCTCCTCATTTATCTATTCAACTGTCAATATGTTTTTGATTAAGTAAAAATGGGTTTTAAGGGACCCAAAACCCGATTACATTCAAAAGATATTCAAGAAGGAAACAAAACAAGACAACTACAAAAGACCAATAGAAAAAAACCAGTAGCAGAGAAAAGGACAGCAAGAGACTAGCAAGAAATTGACCCCAAGCCCAGCATTACAAGAAAATTAAAAACTCTTCATAGTTTCCTCAACATTCTATACCAAGAGCATCATCGCCTTGGCCGCTTCCCTCAGGTCATCGTTTTCCTGTCCAGTCTAACTCTCTTTAATTTTGATTTCCTTCTCAGAAGTAGTCTGCCTAGTTCTGCGCCTAGGGTTCTGGTGGGTAGGGCTGGAAGTTGGAGCATCTTCTATAATTACCAGGTTCTTCTCCTAATTTTTCTTTTCCAAATGATCCACCAGCGCATTCATATTCTAGGAAGAGACTTTAAGGACCTGGAGGTTGTGGTTCATAAGGCTTTTCAATGCCTTCTCATTATGGGCAATCCAGGTGTTGACGTTGTCTTTGTCCTCCTCCACTTGCTCTTTCATAGTTCTAATAACATCCTCCAAATATTTTAGGTCCCCTTTTATCAGAGCTTTCTCTAGCCAGTCCTCTATCTCCATTTCCTCCTTCACTTCATTGTTTTCTATATCCTCATTCTGTTTCCCAAAGTCAGACATCTTAATCAACTTATTGATCTTATCTTCCAGCTCCCTTTGCTTACCTTTCATACTGGTGATGTTTTCAATAGCTCATTTTTAGAAATTGAAGAATTCAAGAGTGCAGTTGCGGGCAGTGTCCAAGATGGTATCCGCAGAGTCCTTGCTCTATTCAGTCTCCTCAACATTAGGGTTGTCATACTCCTTAAGATTCAGAGCCTCATTCTCACTTTCTGAACCCTTAGGATTAGAGTGAGGGTTCTTAGAATTACCCCCTTCCTCCCCTTCACCATAGTTCTCATCCTTGTTTGGCTCCATTTTAGTATCAGTGTCCTTATCCTTTTCCTCTTCTTCATCACAATGCACCTCCTTTTCTTCATGCTCTATTTCAACTTTCCTTTTTTTATGGGTAGGGGTGTTGGGCTGATCCCCATTCGAGTCAGAGTCTTTGCATCTCTCAGATATATGAGCGTTAATGATCAAAGGATCATCCTTGGTTGCCCTAGCCTTATCCTTAATATGTTCATATATTAGCAGAATGAGTCCCTGGTGAGCTAAAGGATAGGAATTAGGCTTTTTAGCATAGTCGGCAAGGCTCTTGTTTAGAGAGGATTCTAAATAGAAGGGCAAGGATATTTTAGCCCCATGATGGAAATGGTTCAAGATAGTGAAATCATAGTTATAAATTTTTGTAAATCTGCCATCCACAGTCAAATATTCTATTAAAGCCCTAAGAACTTTTTGCTAGAAAGGCTTTACCTACTGGGGAGTGTAACAGGAGATGTTGTCCTTCTTCGCAAGCTTTCCCTTCTCATCCTACATCTTTGGGAAATTTTTGAAAGCCTCAGCTGCATACTTCTGATCCCTTTAGAATTTAGTCCCCTCCATCTTGAGTCCTGTGACCTCTGCAATCAAGTTTTCATCGATTTGCCAAATCTCCCCAAACAAGGTGGCTCTGTTGTTACTCTAGCTTTTAGCAAAACCGTAAGACATAGAGTTTCTTCTTCCGTGAAGCTTTTCCATATAGTCAATGAAGCCGTGTCTGTGGAGCCATCTCCAGACCTTTCTTTCACTCTTCCAATTCTCGCATCCTAGAGGCTCATTCCTGTTTAGGTTACTGCCCATTCTGAGCTCCAAGTAAAGATACCCACTGCTGCAGTTCTCAATCCGTAGATAAAACTCTGAAAACTTGTTATTTCTGGATTCCCCGTGTAAAGACTCTTTCGTAGTTTTGAAGTTGATGCTTATGTCCACACAACCTAGCTATTATTACTATAATCTTTTGCACACATATGATCTTGGATATGATGGCGAGAAACACTCATAATTTGACAGTTAATCCACCCCCAAAATCTATCTTTGGAACTCATTCCCCAGAAATTAATCATGAGATTAACTTGACCCATTGATGTGATCAAAGTATAATTGCTCTTTAACCTCCCATTTGATGTGATTTTCTCCAATGTATTTGACATCCTTCTCCAAATTGACCCTTTCATTGGCTAGGATATCCACAACCTTATTGCCCTCTCTAAAGGTATGAGTTATACTAATGCTAACATAGTTATTTAGAATATCTTTAGCATTTTTAATTAAATTGGTAATATTCCAGGAAACAGAACTAGTACCTTTGAGGGTTTGTATGATGTTTGAAGAGTCCCTTCGAGCCAAATTTTTTTGAATTTGAATTTGAATTCTTGAGCTAGCTGGAGGCTCTTTAGCATTGCCAAAGCTTTAGCCACATGGTTATTTTGGATCCCAAAAGGAGAAGCAAAAGCAGCAATGCAAATTCCTTGAGCATTTCTAATAACTCCTCCACCAGCCTTTCCAAGGTTCCCTTTAGCTACCCCATCAAAATTAACCTTTATCTAGTCATATTCAAGAAATCACCATACAATGTTATCTCTCGTATTCTTATTTTCTGATTTGTAGACCTTATGCATTAGGTTCCATTCGGTAAGGATGTCTTTTTCCATATCATTCATATCAGTAATAGACCATTGCTGATTATTCTTGTGAGGAATGTTGATGTTCTCCTTTATAGCCCTGCATATTTTTTCAAAGACCACCTGAGTATTACACTTAACTTCCCTAAATATCCTATTATTCCTTTCTTTCCAAATGCCCCAGCATATCATGGGGAGGGTCAAAGACCAAAGGTTCTTGATGATTTGGCATTTGGTTGGAAAATTCCATTGCCAGATAATATCCTTGATGCTCTTGTTCATGACCCAATTAACTTTCCATTTTTCCCACATTTTGCACCAAATATCTTAGGTAAAGGAGCGGTGAAAAAAGAGATGATCAATTGATTCCCTCTCCTTTTGGCAAAGCTCACATCTATTAGGGAATTTGAAACCCCTTCGGATTAAATTGTCAAGAGTAAGGGTGCTATTATGAGAAGCAAGCCAAAAGAAAATGTTGACTTTAGGGATCAGAATGTTGTTCCAAACTTTACTCCAAATGGGATTGTTGGTTTGAGAAAAGGTGTTTTTATAGGCAGAAGCAACCGTAAGTTCACCTTTAGGATCACTTTTCTAGAGGAAAACATCATCATAGCCTTTGTTAGGGGAAAAGGACAACAACTCCTTCTGGAGAGAGGAAAATCCAGAATGGAGGTCATCAAGCCTAACCCACTTGTCCTCCTTCCAATAGTCATATACCATAAGCCCAAACCTCCTTTTACACTCAATAATTTGACTGTTGTTTTGATCATAAGGGGCTTCATTCTTCATCCAGGGGTCTTCCCTAAACCTTATTCTGTCACCTTTTCCAAGGACCCATCCAGCCCTAGCTTTTGCCACTTTTATGGATTTGGTAATACTATTCTAGATGAAGGATCCAACAGGGATATCTTCAAAGTTAAGGATACCTTGGATAGTCTGGTTTTGAATGTATTTGTCAAACCAAATTTGATTCCAATCTTTCTTAGTATCATAGGCTCTCCATAATTGTTTAGCAAGAAGAACTTTGTTAAAGGTTTTTAGAGCTTTAATTCCTAGCCCTCCTTTGTTCTTTGGTCTACACACTTTGCCCCAGGAAACCAAGGGTATTCTCTTTTTTTCTTCCACTCCTAACCATAAAAATCTCTTCTGGATTCTTTCCATAGCTTCAACAAATTTAACTGGGATACCAAACAAGCTGAGTGCATATATAGGGAGATTTTGAAGAGTAGCTTGAAGGAGCTGCATTTTCCCAGCCTGAGATAACATTGAGTCTTTCTGTCCAGCAAGTCTTTTATTAATTTTATCAATAAGCATATTCTAGAAAGAATTTGGGGGAGCTAACCCTAAAGGAAGGCCCAGATAGGTGGAAGGGAGCATTTCCACTTTGCACCCAATAATGTTAGCAATTTTCTGCTGTCTTGTGACCGGAGTATTGAGGAAGTACATAGCTGATTTGTCCCAATTGACTTGCTGACCAGTAGCCAAAGCATAGGAGTTAAGAGTTGTTTTGAAGGCATCAGCCTCCTTGACCGAAGAATATCCCATGAGGATAGTGTCATCAACAAACTGTTGATGAGTACAAAAAACATTAGCGGAAGAAGGTTGAAGACCTTTGATAGTTTTGCTTTGTTTCAACTTATGAATCAATCTGCTCATACTTTCAGCCAATATGGTAATTAGGATAGGAGATATGGGATCTCCTTGTCTGAGCCCTCTTGAAGTTTTAAAATTTTTTGTAGGAGATCCATTAATCGGGATAGAAAACATAGGAGTAAAGATCAGTTCTCTGATTATTTTGATTACTTTATCATCAAAACCAAAAGCCCCCATGATTTTGAAGAGAACATCCCACTCAACTCTATCATAAGCCTTTGTCAGATCCAGCTTTATCAAGAAACCTTCTTTTTTAGCAACACTGAGGGAATGAATGTTCTCATGAACAAGAATAATTGAGTCCAAAATCTACCTACCAGGAACAAAACCTTTCTACTCCTCAAATATGATGAAAGGAAGCACCGCCAAAATTCTAATGGTCAAAACTTTGGATATAATTTTGTAGAAAGAGTTGCATAGGCTAATTGGCCTAAAGTTTCCCATAGAGTCTGCCCCAACAACTTTGGGGATTAAGGCTATAAAAGTGGAATTAAGTTCCTTAAGGATTCTTCTAGATCCAAAGAATTCTTTGACCGCATTAACCGTGTCTTCCCCCACAATATGCCAGAACTCTTGGAAGAAAAACATAGGGAAACCGTCAGGGCCCAGAGCTTTATCCCCTTGAAATGAAAATACAGCTTTTTTGATTTCTCCAGCAGATGGGATAGTAGTAAGGGCCTTATTCTAAATAGGGTTAATGACCTTAGGAATAATATTAACCAAATTGAGTTGATGGGTCTGATCAATGTCCTTGTTACTAGAAAGGAGCTGCTTGAAGAATCTGATAGCTTCATCCCTGATTTCATCCTTATTAAGCAGAGTGTTGTTTCAACAATCAGTCTTGTGATTCTATTTGCTGCCTTAAGTTTTAGAGAAGTCATGTGAAAAAATTTAGTGTTTCTGTCCCCTGCCTTCAACCATATAGCCCTAGATCTCTGCCTCCGATAGATTTCTTCCCTAGAAATAATGTTATGGATGTTGACTAAAACATCATCTTCCATGGCTTTGGAATACTTTTTGTAGCCTTCTTTCCGGATTGAATTTTGTATCTGGTCCAGTTCCTCCTTTAATTTTTTCTTTGAATCAAAGATATCACCAAAGACCTTCTTGTTCCAGGTCTTAATGTTGGTTTTGATGTTTTTAAGTTTTTTGGCAACTTTATACATGGCAGTTCCATTAACATCAAGATTCCACCAATTAGCAATAGATTTTTCAAGATTAGGGTGGGAGGTCCACATCTTTTCAAAGTAGAAAGGGAATCTCTAATTATTCTTAAAATTCTCAGCAACAAAAGAGATGGGATAATGATCTGACCCAATTCTATTAATAACAGAAAGGGAGCATCTATGAGAAAGAATCCAATCATTAGAGAGAAGGGATCTATCAAGTCTTACCTAGATGAGATCTTCACCATCTCTTCGGTTAGACCAAGTGTAGGAAGCCCCATTGAGATCCATATCAATGAGAGCATTGTCATTAATAAAGTCCATCAGACCAGATCCACTGTCTGGTTGAGCTTGACTACCTCCAAATTTTTCAATCTCTTGCAGAGGAGTATTGAAATCTCTCATCACAACCTAGCTGTACAGAGGGAATTTTTTCCTTTTATGCTGAATTTTATTCCAGACTTTACTTCTAGCAGATTTGGAGTTAGGGGCATAGATATTAGTGATAACAAATTACTTACCATCAAAGATTTTAGCTTTTAGGGATAAAATATTGCCATCAACATCAATCATATCTCCAGAGGTTGTGCTTTTATTCCAGAATATAGCAACCCCTCCTAAGGCTCCATTCGAGCTACTGCCACAAACCCCTCCATTTTTGAAAAACTTTAATTTCTCCACTTTCTCTTTACTCATTTTGGTTTCCTGAACTAGGATAATATCCAGATTTTGATCTTGAATGAGGTTCCTTAATATATCCTGTTTATTGAGACCATTTAGGCCTCTGATGTTCCAAGATATTACTTTCATTTGGAAGCCTGAGGGTAGGATTCCTTGATAGTTCGCTTCCTTCCATCAGCTATATTTTTCTTACTCTTCTAGTCCCTATGCCATTTCATAGTTTTGCATCCCAGTGGGGATCTTGAAGCCCCAAAATCAGCCTTAGATCTGGTTCTATTTTTTACTCCATTAGGGCCTCCTACCTTCTTGGTTTTAATTTTCTTTCCATTTCCTATTGTGTTTTCTTCTTATTGTTCTGCTCTAGACTCATCTTGCATGTTGCTCCATAGGTCTTCTCTTTTCTAGGATGAAGTGTTCATATCGACTTCTATATTCTAGAATAAGGCATTTAAGTTTGCTTGCGGTGACCCAAACTTACTCCTTCCTAGTTTTATTTCGTGTTCTTGAAACTCTTCCTCTAAACAGGGTTCACCTTTTTTTGATATAGGTTCATGAAGATCCTCATGATGAGAATCACTGATATTCTCAATCTCACCATCTTCAAGTGTCTCTTCACTGATTTCATTCTCCTTCACCTGTGACTGTAGAGCCTCAAAGGTATTGCCTATTTTGATCTCAAACTCCCTGGTTTCATTCTTTTTATTCCTCTTCATGGGGGGTCTTTAGGAGGGTCAGTGCTATCTGCTTTTAGGTGTTCTGGTATATTCACCAAGTTTCCACTTTTTTCTTCTAACTTGTTGCAGTCTTTGTTATTATTTTTTTCTTTCCATACCAGTTTGTGAATTTTTTTTCTTTCATCACAGGTTTTTTAGGGTGGCTGGGGCAAGCCTTAGCCCAGTGACCTACTTTTTTGCAAGAGAGACAAACAAATGGGAGAGATTCAAATTCAATGGTTTGTTCCCATAACCCAAGTTTGGAGTTTAAGTCAATAGTACTTGGGAGGTCCATATTCTATGATATGTTGACGCAGATGCGCGCATACACCAATCTCTTGCGAGCTGCTGTCATTGGGTCTATCACAAAAAGCTCCCCAAAGGAGTTAGCAATTCTTGAGAAAACATCCTCCACCTAGTATTCCAATGGCAAGCCAAGCAACCTAACCCACACCGGAGCAGATTCAAAGAAAGAATCATTGAGTTCCATGTTAGGGGACCATTTTCTAACAGAAAGAGAGGATTTACCAAACATCCAGGGGCCACCACTTAACACAACTTCCAAATCTTCCCCACATGAGAAAGAGAAAACAAAAAAACCTCTAAGTAGGGTAGAGACTTCAACCTATCCTTTCATTCTCCATTTTCTCTTAAAAAAGGACCTAACATCCTCAATATTAGGTCGAGGTCCAACAAATTTCCCCACCAGAGAAAGGGTCATTAAAGAGATGCTATGATCAATAACTAAATCAGGAATCTCAATCACAAGTTTACCTATTCTATTATCTGATATATCCTTCACAAAGGGGAAAGATGATTTACCAGTCGGTTTACCAGATGCTTGGCTTGCAAAGAGACTATTCTAGGGTTTAGGTATTCGCCCCTCCTTGATATTTTCTGAGTCAATCTTCACTACCTTGAGGCTTGAATCTTGAGAATATTTTAAATTTTTGGGATTGAGAGGAGGGTCTCGTGTTCATGGGTCCCCATCTCGCCTTCCATCCTCATCATCAGATGCTTGTCCTTGAGCTACAGTGGAATCAGAACCAAAGGATCCAGCATTGTTGTTCCCTCCATTTCTCAATTTCAAATTTCCCACTGCAAACGTTGTTCCCTCCATTTCTCAAGAATCTCTTGTTGTTGTAATATTGTTAATGGCTAGGAATGTTCTATTGAATTCTAAGTAACAATTAATTTGTGTTAGGTTTAGAGTTCAATTTTCCAACTACCAATATGTTACCAATGATATACTTAGACAATGTGTCTAATTGACTTAAAGAATATTTATTGTCCACATTGCACTTGGGTGCAATTAGTTTTAGAATAGGAATGGTATCATCAATAGCTTTATATGCTAGTGCATTACACTCTGTGATCTTCTTAATTGAATCCAATAATACCTCTGTCACATTAGTTGGTCTGAATTCTATCATGGAAGAACCAGATGATTGTCCAACTACCTTAACAATTTGCATTCCACCAGTGTGAGTAACATCTTTGCTTGTATTGACCTCTGGTAGGTCAGTTTGTGTCTGTATTTCTATCAACAAAGGTTTAGGCTTCTCAGCTATCACTGGTGGTATTGTCTCCACATGAACCTATGTCTCAACCTGTACCTTAGTGGGTTTCATTGTGCTCTCTACTGCTGGTTTCTTTGATGATGTCTCAGTGGTATTCACTGTCAATTTCTTAGTATGCACCTCTGTACTATCCATTGCCGATATCTCAACTGGTTTCTCTGTGTTATTAGTTAGTTGCCCTAACTCTGTAGGTTTTTCAATGTTTGCATTAATGATATTGTTAGTATCCATTCCAATAACTAGGGGATCAACTAATTGTTTAGTTTTCTCAAGGTGTGTCTCAACCCCAATCTCAACATTATCAACTGGTGTTTCAATTGCAATATTATCAACCGGTGGCTCAGTAGCCACATCTTTCTTCTCACCAATGGTTTCCTTATCAACCACAATATTGGCATCTTATGTATCAATATTCATTGTATATAAAACTTCAGAATCGGGATTTGTATCCTCGTGTGTAGTCTCCATATCCTCAATTGGCAGTGTGTCAACAGTTTCAACTGGTGGAGTAATAGAAGGAGGTGGTGGCAAATTGTCTGTTACTTTTATGTTGGGTAGTCCACCTACCTTTCCTTTACCTTTGTCTTTATCCTATTGCTAGACCTTGAAAGTTTTGGGTCTATTGAGTTCTTCTTGCTTCTCTTTCTCCACAAAGAATATATCCCATTTATCTATTGTCTCTTTAGTGATTTCATTAACTCTACCTACCATTAAGGATACATGTCGGTGACCACTGGAAAATACTATCCTGTTAGGCTCACTTATTGTAGACATCTAAAACTGGTCAATGCTTGTGGAGTCATACTTTAACATTTGCGCGTTGCCTTATTTTAGGGTTCTTGCGTTGCATTAACTTTTCTTCTATGTTGCGCACTTGGTCTTTATCATTTGTGAGCATCGATTCCTTCTTCTGCATTCCTCATTTTTCTCACTTTCAAATTAGGTCTTGTCGATAACAATCTTCAATCATGATTTTGGTCGATCTTATCCTGTCACATCAATGTGCGTGCTCATTTATCATCATTTTGGACATCGTCAATCCTAATCGATGATAGAATTAGGGTTTTGTCCTCTTGTCAATCTTGTCATTTTGTGATTGATTCGTCATCGATCCTTGTCCTTGTCAATTTTTTCATTTTGTGATCAATTCGTCATCGATCCTTGTTCTCTTCAATCATGTCAATTTGGATCGATTAGTCATTGTTCCTCGTCAATTGGCGCCTATCAATTTGATCTCCTTGTCAATCTTGGTCAATTTGTCATTGATTTTTGTCAACCAATTTTAATCATTTATCAACATTGGTCCTTTGTCAATCAGAATCATGATCGAACCTACATTAATTTCTTGTTGTCTTGACCTAATTCCTTGTCCTCTTATTTCTAGGGTTTTATGATTTGTTCATTTAATCCTTTTCTTCTTCTTTGTGGGTTAAATAAATATATTTATTTAGTCCTAGGTCTCTTTCATGAATTAATTAATGGATGAAAACCTATTAATTAATTCACCTAATTTCCATTCTCATCTTTTTCTTCAATTTTCTAATTTGCTAATTTCTCCTAATTTCTAATTTCTATTTCTATTTCAATCTTGTCATAATTTGTCATGCATTTTGCATAGCAACTTGCCATAATTTGTCGTAATTCGTCATACACCTTGCATAGAAATTGTCATATGTTTGTCATAATGTTGCCATTCTTGATTTGAATTTCCTTTCAAATCTCTTCATGCTAATCTTGTCCTCTCTCCAATTTGTCTATAAATTGGATGAGTTTCTTCAATGATTGATCAATCAATCACATTTTCGAGTAGTCTTATGTTGCAAATTTCATCTCTCAACTTGCTTTCTACTTGCATTTTGCACTTGTAGGTGAGATCAACATCAAATTTGAAGGTGAAAGAAGAACAATGGAGCCACATGAAGGAGATATCTGCATTGGTTTGCTTTAATTTCATGCAATTTGAATATCTTGTCTTTATGTTTTCATTGATTGGATTAGGATTGTTTTCGTTGTAGTTTTAGGTTTTGTGATTGTCCTAATTTGATATTGCTTTGAGTGCTTTTGAGCTGTTTGTAGGTGAAAAACTCAAGAAACAGGGCGACTCGGAGCTTTCAGGGCACTTTTGCACCTATGTTGATGGGTTCTGCGCTTGTGTTGATGGGTTTTGTGCCTGTGTAGATGGGTTTTGTGCCTGTGTTGATGGGTTTTGTGCCTATGTTGATGGGTTTTGTGCCTGTGTAGATGGGTTTTGTGCCTGTGTAGATGGGTTTTGTGCCTGTGTTGATGGGTTTTGTGCCTGTGTAGATGGGTTTTGTGCTTGTGTATATGGGTTTTGTGCCTATGTTGATGGGATTTGCGCTTGTGTTGATGGGTTCTGCACCTGTGTTGAGGCATTCTGTGCTTGTGTAAGGCCAAAAATAGAGGTAAAATCAGTTGTTTTTACTTGCAAATTTGTTTGTTTTCATTCTGTTTTCTGCATTCTGGTTTTTCTTTGGTGTTAATTCTCTGTGCAGTATCTTGGCGTTACGTGTGACGAAGACTAAAAATGCAACTACTAATGAATCTTATGCAGGACACAGTCAAAGGATCTCATTAAAACATCTTGCTTGCGATTTTTAAAGTAGTTGCACATTTCATTTCTTAAAGGTTAATGAACACCATGCATGCTTTGTCTATTTTTAATTTGGTTGCATGTTTTAACCCTTAGAACTAGGCCTGCCTCCCGATTTGCCTAGCACTTCGCATAGGCATTGGTGAGAGGGAACGAACCAAAGTGGTGACGGGCTAAAGCCAAGCTCTTCTGAACCACTCTAAATAACTATGGATGCAACGAAAGTTGTAGACAACGGGTGTTGGAATGGTATTGCGATGATTTATTCACCGGATCAATACCCACCCAAATGGATGCCCTTACTAGAATATCTTGTTTTTAGATGCCAAAATCCTTCTATATGTTGGCTCAGGCGTTGTGATATGCACATGCCAAAGACACCTCTCATGTACTCCTCAGTTAGAGATAGCAAGTTCTTGGGAATTGATGCCCCTTGAACTCAAAGCTTGGTATGCTCGAGAAGTGAGTGCACTGTAAGGGGGATCCAATGCTACCAAGCATCTAGCTATCTAGCTGAGTGTTGTATTTTATGGTTAGAGGATTCAACAGATATTGCCCTTGCCAGCCATAGGATTTGTTGTGAATGAGCATGATTGTTTTGGGTCTAAGCCCAAACATCTTGTCTTTTGTGATTGTCAAAAGTTGAATTATACAATTGTCACAAAACATCATTTGTCAAACAAGTCCAAACATTTTCCAAACAAGGTTTAAAAAAAAAAAAAAGAGAACATTCATCCAACAAAGTTCAAAAAATTTTCAAAACATGACTTTCAAACACATTGAAAAACTTTTTCTCCACATTCATGTCACTTTAGGTTAGGTTTTGCATATTCCAACTTAGGTCCTAGGACATATTGTCACCTCCTTTCATTTTAGTCCTTTTCATTGCAAGTGTCCTCATTTTGTACTTAGGTTCAAAATCATTTCCCTAAGTTTGCATTTCATTGTCATATCCAAGCTAGATTTCCATTTAGGTGACATTTGTGCATTATCCTTATCATGCTAAAACTAGGTCTTGCCTAGGTTGCATTTTGCATATTCCAAGTCATTGGTCTTCGCATATCCTTATCATTGTCATCTTGTCTTGGCTTCATCTTGTCATATCATATCCTTAGATCATTTTCATGTCATATCCTAAGTCATTGTCATAATCATTGCCTTCTTACATTTAGTCTCAAAAATTTGGTTTGTCAAACTTGAAAAATCAAATTTTTGGATGATACCCTAAGTTGTTGTTAGGGAGTCTTGACCTTGTCTAAAATTTGTCCTTTCATTAATATAATTTTTGTCAAACCTAGCTTAGTATCCAAGCATATAGGTGAGACATTGTCAATTTGTCCTATTGTCATTTGGTCCTTTGTCCTGTAAGGTCTTGGCTTTATTTCAACTTCCCAAGGTTGAGTCTTTAGGTTTGCATTCCAAAAAGTTTGTCTAAATCTTGAAAAACAACAAAAACATTTACTTGCATTGCATAGTGACATGTTTGTTGAAATGAGGTCTCAACCTTCTTATGAAGCCATGTCATCACAATTGAGAAATCAATCATGTCAATCCAATCTCTACATGTCTCAGAACTTGGATCAAACTTATCATGATGATGTAAATGTCCAAATACAAAAACTAGAGGAGAAACTAGTTCAAGAAAAAGAGATTTTGGAACAAAAAGTGAAAAATAGTGAGAAGATTAGATCCCAAATGTCCAAAACATTTAAAAAATTTCAAGGTCCAAACCCAAAATTTGAGCCAATTGATGTAAAAGCTCTTATCGAACGATTAGACATACCAACTCTCATCTCTCAAATAGAGATGATGAAACAATTTCAAAAAACAAGCACAAATTTCAATCAAGTCCCAAATCAAAATTCATTTGGTCAAATTTCATTCAATCAAATCTCGAATCAACAACATATACAACCAACACAACCAATGGTTCAATTTCAACAATATGTCCAACCAACTATACAATGTCCACAAATAGTTCAACCAATGGTGGAATATCAACAAGTTCAATCAACATATAAATGTCAACAACCACAATCACAAATTGAAAAAAAAAACTTGCAACATGCACCAAGCCAAATTTTGAACATGTCAAAGCAATTTGATCAACATCTAGTTTGAAATCAAAACATGACATTAGACCAGAACCAACTCCTTTCCAATCAAGTTCAAATTCTAGATACAACTATGTCAAAACCTCGAAGGAAAGGTGGCCTTATTGCAAGGATCTTAAGGAAATTACCAAGTGAGTTCTTTGAGGAAGATCAAGATAATACAATTATGTCTAGCAATGCCTCATCCCCCCACAAACAAATTGACTCTCCAGTGGCATCTATCCCTACACCTTTAGAAGTTTCCCAAGAACCTTACATATTGTCCTCATCAAACAATATACCCAAGGATGAAATTATCCAAGGGCTATCCATAATTGATTTCCAGGATAATCCAATTCATGATGCACATCCTTGTCATGTTTCAGAAATACAAGACCCAATGCCACCATGCACGTTATTGCCATTACCTATTTTAGAGGACCCCATTCGAAGTCCCTCTTCCTCATGTTCAAGCATTGATTCCTTGCTAGAATCCATCACAAATGTTCAAAGTGTGGTTCCTTCATGCCAAAGCATTAATCCCTTGCCAAAATCCCCCATGCATATCCAAAGTCCAACCCCATGTCAAGAGGATAATTTAGAGCATGAAGAAATGTGTCTTGAAATAGATGAATATCAAGATCTTGAAACCTTATCATCCCATCCAATTGTTGACCAAGATCCCATTTCCATAGACACTCGCAATGATTCACTTATTCCTATCAATTCTATCCAAGAACACAATATCCTTTCAAATCACATTGACATTCCACTTCCTAAGAAAGATCAAGATATCTCTTCCATCCTTTCCGATGATCCCATTAAAAGTCAAGAGCAAAGCACCTTTAAAGAGGATTCCAATGATCTTCCTCCTTGTCAAGATCAAATCATTCCTTCAGATCCTCCCAAGATCCACTTGTTCCTCCATCTCCACGTCTTAATACTCCATATACACTCCAAGATCACATTTCTTTTGATAATCCCATTATTTCTCCCATTCCATCTCTTGAAGAACCTGTCATTGAACCATGTCCACTACACAATCCTAGTCCCCCTCATGATCCTAATTCCCTTCATGATTCTAACATGTTAGTGCAAGATGTTCATGAACCCTCAACATGCATAATGGGTTCTTCCACTTTGGTGCAATCTGATCCACTTCAAGATCTCATTATTTCTCTCATATCATATCCACCTCATAATGGACTCACGTCTTCTTCCCAAAGAAAAGAGTATCCTACAAGTCAAGATATTCATAAAGGAAAAGGAGTAGACCTTCATGAGAAAGAACCCCTCCATATCAAAGAAGATCTTAAGGGTCATGTCTACACAACTCACTCTCCCATCAAAATCCAAACATACACCTTCCCCATCATACTTTCCATCCATCTTAGGTCCTTATATCCCTGCGTCCTATATGCAAGGTCAGCAATGGAACACATATTTGAGTAAGTTTCATCCATGCAAAAGACCTCCACTTCATTCATATCCATCCATGCATTCATTTCCCCCTCCAAGCAATTTGAATGCCAAGCATAAAAGTCATAAGTCTAGCAATCCACATGTATTCAAGGATCAACATGTCCAATATAATCAACATGTCAAAGAAAAGAAAAATATGATCAAAAAAGAAAAAGAAATATCCAAAAGGCCACAAAGGCCCATTTCTCAAAAACAAAATTCAAAATATATATGGGTTCCTAGATCCCTTGTGCAAGCAATGCACTCCAAGGAACCACAAAAGCATGAAAAATCAAAAACCATGTGGATCCCTAAGCGGCTCCTTGAAGAACAAAAGCCTAAAGAAACATCAAAATTGGCATCTAAAACTGCTATTCCTCCATCCAAAACTTCCAAGTCTATTTCTCCATCACCTCCTTCTTCCATTTTGGGCCCTTATGTCCCAAAATCCCAAGCTATTCCTCCATCCAAATCTCACAATCCAAAATACATTTTTCCTCCATCAGTCCATCACCCCTCAAGGTGTGTGCCAATGTCAATCTTGCCAACATTTCTATCCACTCAAGCATAGTTCTTCCAATACCCTATCCATTATCCAATGCATATTTTCCATCCTTCGATCCCTTTGATCCTATCCTTTGCATAAATCCTTGCCTTAGTTTCATCTCATTTTCCATGTCCTTATCCTACCAATGTCTTTGAGCATACTTTTAAAGGTCATGGTCCATTTTTTTCAAGGCTACTATCTAAACAAAAAGATGTTTGAGTCCTTCTTCCATCCCCTATCATGTGTCCATTTTCAACTAAAATGTCAAAATCCAAAAAAAAAAGTAAGAAAAAAAAGAAAAAGAAAATGAAAAGTAAAGCAAAAATTATTCGTCCACTGGTGAAAACCTGGCAAACAGGCACCTTGGGCAAGTACCATGATGAAAACTTGGCAAACAGGCATCATGCATAATCTATGAACTTCTTGCATACCATACTTGGGGACAGGTTTTATCCTATCATATCCTTTTGTCCTTCATTGTTCCATTATCCTATCAAACCCCTGTCATTACCCTTCATATCCTATTGTCCCTCATGTCCAGTTTCCCTTTCCACCTTTGATCTTGACAAGGCTGAGGATCATCATGAGCATCATGCATCTTGTTTGCAGCTTTTAGTCCATCATAGCTTTTGGTCTTTATCCATTTGCTTATTATAACCTTTCATCCATATTCCTTAGCTTATTGCAACTTTTTGCCACTATCCCTTAGCCAATCCTGACCTTTAGTCCATGTACCTTATCCATTCTTGGTCTTGCTCATCCTATCCATATCTTATCACTATCCATACACTCTTTTTTTTCATTCCTTGATCTTGATCTGACATAAGGATGCAAAATTTAAACATGGTTTCAAAAACCTCTTGACATGTCCCTCATGCCATGTCACTGCTTTACATTGTCATATCCAGTCTCTTGTCCCATCATGCAATAGCCCTTGAAAATTACATCTATATTGTCTCCATAATAAAAGGCCTTTGTCTTCCCTCTATCCACCATCATTTCAGCAAGCCTATTTATTCACCTGTCATATTCCTTGCGTTGCTAGAAACTGGGGGCAAAATCATAAAAAATTAAAAAATGTCCTGAAATAATTCAAAAACATTCAAAAAATGTCTTGAAAAAATCCCTAAAAATCAAATAATGTCCTGAAAAAATCCCTAAAAATCAAATAATGTCCTGAAAAAAATCCCTAAAAAGTCAAATAAAGTCCTGAAAAATGAACAAAAAAATTGTAAAAAACTCGAAATTCCTACAAAGTGAAAAATATCAAAATCCAAAAACAATTTCTTTGGCATTTTGCATTTTGTCAATAAATGGTCCCCTTTGTGCATAGACAGATCACTGAGCATACCTCCAACGACAATCAATCAAACATTGTGCTTTAATGAAATCATGCATTAACAGATGAACTGTTCGACCAAGCAAGCATTCAACCTAATCATAGTTGTCACATGAATCCAAATAGCATCAACATTACCATTGGTCCTTGTCAACATTATCATGGGTCTTATACAGGGTGTGGTATACTCGAAACCAAACTGTGTCCTGTCTTAGACGGGGTACCGCATTCCCTGAAACCAGACAACATGATCATTCTTGTTTTCCACTTTTGATAATGATGATCAGACTGTTTGTTTGACTTGGTTGAATTTGTGCATCTTATCTTTTTACTGATTTATCTTTGGCTTCGATCATGTTCCTATGTTGCTCGATGATGTCACTGAGTGATTTAGAGTGACCGGGATGGTTCATGGTCCCTTTCCTTTTTTTGTTGTGTTTGTTGTTTATGGAATGTTGGTCACAAACTAGGGCAACTATATCATTGGGTGTCTATGATAAGTACGTTCACTTTGTGAACGCCACATAGACCTCGACCCTTGATGTATGCACCCTAGGATGCTTCACTCATTCCTTATGTGCGATGTGTCTGTCTTTTGCAAAAGGGGTTGCATTCCAGCTCTGGCCTTCAATGCCATGATGCTCTGCATCTGCTTTGCTACAATAAATAAAGGTTCTCAGCTACTTATGTGCATTTGTGAAAGCAATTTTTCCTTCATCTCTAACTGTCCTCTATCTAATTTCTTCTTACTAACATTTCTTCCATCAATCTTGGTGATCCGTTCGAACCTATCATCTTCTGTCATTCTTATCGATCACTTGGCCTCTTTTTTGGATTTTTTTGGCCAATTCCTCAAGGGGGCATGCATTTGTCATTGTCATTGTCTGGGGATTTTCATTATTGTTCTTTGAAACAACGCTTAAAATCGCATTGTCTCAAAGAGGGGCAAAATGTAGACATCTAAAAATGGTCAACGCTTGTGGAGTCATACTTTAACATTTGCGCATTGCCTTATTTTAGGGTTCTTGCGTTGCATTAATATTTCTTCTATGTTGCACACTTGGTCTTTATCATTTGTGAGCATCGAGTCCTTCTTCTACATTCCTCATTTTTCTCGCTTTCAAATTAGGTCTTGTCGATAACAATCTTTAGTCATGATTTTGGTCGATCTTATCCTATCGCATCAATGTGCATGCTCATTTATCATCATTTTGGACATCGTCAATCCTAATCGATGATAGAATTAGGGTTTTGTCCTCTTGTCAATCTTGTCATTTTGTGATCGATTCATCATCGATCCTTGTCCTTGTCAATTTTGTCATTTTGTGATCGATTCGTCATCGATCCTTGTTCTTTTCAATCATGTCAATTTGGATCGATTTGTCATTGTTCCTCATCAATTGGCGCCTATCAATTTGATCTCCTTGTCAATCTTGGTCAATTTGTCATTGATTTTTGTCAACCAATTTTAATCACTTATCAACATTGGTTCTTTGTCAATCAGAATCATGATTGAACCTACATTAATTTCTTGTTGTCTTGACCTAATTCCTTGTCCTCTTATTTCTAGGGTTTTATGATTTGTTCATTTAATCCTTTTCTTTTTCTTTGTGGGTTAAATAAATCTATTTATTTATTCCCAGGTCTCTTTCATGAATTAATTAATGGATGAAAACCTATTAATTAATTCACCTAATTTCTATTTCATCTTTTTCTTCAATTTTCTAATTTGCTAATTTCTCCTAATTTCTAATTTCTATTTCTATTTCAATCTTGTCATAATTTGTCATGCATTTTGCATAGCAACTTGCCATAATTTGTCATACACCTTGCATAGAAATTGTCATACATTTGTCATAATGTTGCCATTCTTGATTTGAATTTCCTCTCAAATCTCTTCATGCTAATCTTGTCCTCTCTCCAATTTGTCTATAAATTGGATGAGTTTCTTCAATGATCAATCAATCAATCACATTTTCGAGTAGTCTTATGCTACAAATTTCATCTCTCAACTTGCTTTCTACATGCATTTTGCACTTGTAGGTGAGATCAACATCAAATTTGAAGGTGAAAGAAGAACAATGGAGCCACATGAAGGAGATATCTGCATTGATTTGTTTTGATTTCATGCAATTTGAATATCTTGTCTTTATGTTTTCATTGCAGTTTTAGGTTTTGTGATTGTCCTAATTTGATATTACTTTGATGTTTTCTCAATTTCTTGATCTACACTTATTAACTCATCAATTTCTTCTACTGATTTAATAGGGTGTACAACAAGTAGCTTTTCAACTTTTATTTTCTTATCCAATTCCATAATAGCTAGCCTTTTGGCATCAAGTCATCTATACAAGTCACTGGGCAGATCATCTACAAACTCTATCAAAAATTTCTTATAGATATCTAGGTGTAGAATGATACTATTTTCTATGCTTTCCTTTTCCTTATTTGTAAAAGTATGATACAATTTACTGACATTAGACAAGTTTCCATCATCTGTTATTTCATTCAAAAGATTGTCTAAAGGAGGAATAACATGTTTTTCCTTCTTCTTCCTTCGTTTAAGTGTTTGTACTTTGCTTTCAATGTTTTCAGCACTACCAAATATTTTGTCTTCAGGTTCTTTAGGGGCTTCAAGTAGGGCTTTGGTATATGTCTCAATTATGTTTACATCAGCCTCATAACCCATTTATGTCACCCAAATAGTTCTAGGAATCACTACCTCCATCCAGATTTCATCTTTCTTAATAACAAAAAAAATTTCTTTCTGATATTTGTCAACAATGTCCTAAGGTAGCCTTTCCCTTGTTTTCATTCTAGCCTTAAATGCTTGGAAATATTCAATTATATTGTTTTCCCTGTCTATTCCCATGCTGGTAAAGATATCCAATAGTTGTTTACCTACTGGTATGTCAAAACCAAATTCTTTCCTGCCTATACCAGGAACTTCCTTTGTAATATATAGCATTAGGCACACAAGTAGATTACAAAATCTGAAAGTACCTTTCTTATCACCTTTTATTTTATTCAAGTTATCAATCAATTTGATGCTCTGCAAAAAGGATTAGAAAATCTGTTCGATGACAACACACACAAGAGCACAAGAAACAAACATTAGTGTTAGCAACAAAAGATTATCCTAAACAGGCATATCAAGAGAGATATTAAGCATGAAATAGAAAGCATACAAACATAGAATAGATAAACTATACTCCTCCAAATGCTAATCAAGATTCTCATAGTTTCTCCTCTCCAAGTTCCACATGAGTGTAGCTCTCATCTTTTAGCACTAGCCATGGATGCCATATGGAGATTCAAGATGGTTGGATGTGATAAACAAATGCTATGCAAGTGTAGATAGTGATGCTATGAAAAATATCTATGCTAATACCAGTATAGCAACAATACTCTAATGCTTCCTCCTTTTCTTGAGTAGAAGGGTTCTATTTATAGAAGAAATGGGGAAATGAAGGGTTAAGATTGAGCAATATTAACAAGGGTTAGGATTGAAGGATATTCAATCCATGTGAGACTTTCAACCCAATCACATGTTGACAAGTGTCACCATAAGGAGGCTTGAGAGGAGAGATGAGGAGCATTAAATGCTTGAAGGGACATGATGGTTACCCTAGGGGGTTTGGTTAGGGTTAGGTTAATGGATATTCATTTTATCTAAGGGATAAATGAATGTGAAAGGGTTAAATGGTTACCTTAGTCAAAGAAATAAATGCTTTGAAGAGACCCATGAGTCAAAAGGATGGTTAAGTTAGAGGAAAGTCTCTAACCAAAGGTAAAAGGTGAGTTAACCATAAATGGCTATGTAAGAGCCTTTAGAGGTTAACCATTTGAAGACATAAAGCCTTTAATGGTTATTGAAGACTTTGGAGGTTTTTGAGAAGTGAGTTCCTTTTATTTAGGAATGGGACAATGATTAGCATAAGATTGGGCTAATTAGAAGGAGTTAGAAGAATCTAGAAGGGATTTAGGCATGCAAGTGGATTTTATAGGAGAATGCAAATGGGAGGAAGTTTGGGATTTTCAATTGAAATAAAATTATTTATTTCAATTAAATGCTGTAATTTGCATTTGGATAGATATTTAAATAAATATTAATTTATTTAAATGTGAATGTTAATTTTGGATTTTATTTAAATAAATCTTAATTTATTTACATGAGAAAAAGGAAGAGAAAGCATTAAATACTTGAAGACTTTGAGGAAAACCATTAAAGGCTTGAGAAGACTCTAGAAGGAAGCCATTAAGTTTGAAGACTTTAAGGGAAACCATTAAAAGCTTAAGAAGACTCTAGAAGGAAGCCATTAAGTTTGAAGACTTTAAGGGAAACCATTAAAGGCTTGAGAAGACTCTAGAAGGAAGCCATTAAGTTTGAAGACTTTAAGGGAAACCATTAAAGGTTCCAAGTGGGTGAGGATAAATAGGATTTTAAATAAATAATTTACTTATTTAAAATAGTTGTGCAACTTGCATTTGTAGGAAAATGCAAGTGGGTGGAGGATAAAGGTGATTTAAATAAATGTTAATTTATTTAAATGTGAGAGATGAGATTTTGGACGATTTAAATAAATAATGTGAGAAGATTTAATTAAACAAATATGATTTATTTATTTAATTAATGGTCTGAATTTGGTTAAGTGAATTAAATCAAATAAATTAAATAATTTATTTAATTAATAAGAAAAGAGGGTTAGGACAAATTAATTATTGATTGATGGTTAAATAATCAAATAAATACTAAATATTCATTTAATGAAGTGGACAGATTTATGTGACTACACAGTTCATCCTTCAACCATTTACATATATCTATTTCAGCATTACTGTTCACCATATCATAAGCACTCTTGATACATAAACTAGACACAGTGTTCAATCTGTTAGCATGTGTAGTTTTGTATTCTAGTATCATGCTAATGAATCTGACATTTATGTCTTTCACATCATTGACTCTCAAGGATCTGTTGTCATGGGTTGTACCAGTTAATGTCATCACAATGTTATTTGAAACTTTCTTAGTATTATCAGGCCTGCTACTGGTGGAAGGTAAGCCAGTCACTGCCTTTACTGCTTCTCTAGTGATCTTATGGATAGAATCAAGAAAAAAGAATTATCCATGAACTATAATGAGTACAATCCTCACAACTTCCTTAAGGAAATCCATAATATCAAGTATTTCCACAAAGCCTAGGGGTTCTATGATCTTATGTTCTGGTTTCACAACACCATTCTCATCACAAATGATAATCTTATACATATTCATGATTTCATCATCACCTAGTTCCTCAATATGACAATGTATGTATATCCTAGGGTCTTCTGCATATGCAACTCCTTTAGGGATTTTAGAGAATGCACCTAGGGTATCATCCTGCTTCGCTACTTTGGGTATGATCTTGAATACGGGTCTAGGGTGTTTAACCACTTCAATAATAGTAGGGTTTCTAATGAATTTAGGAGCAGAGGAGGAAGCCATTGATAAATACCTTAATTTTCCTTTAGGTTTGAATTCTTGAAAGATTTTGCTTCACTTCTCATTGTGGATGCCTTCGCTTGGGTTTTTTGTGCTCTTAAGAAATTTGAATGCTCAATGAGAAAAAAAGAGTGAAAAACACTTGCTTTATAATATCTTTTCCTTCAACTACCACAATAAATGCCTGTCAATTAAGTGAAACTTAACACATCTAGTGGTAAAGAAGCAATTCATCTTCTTACCATCAACCGAGGGTAAACTAGCATGATTTTCAATTAGTTGCCATACCTCCAAAGGGTTTCTTTTCAGTTAGATGAATAATCTCCTACCGGTGGAGTGATACTCTATTCTACCGGTGAAGGAATAGTCTCATCAACATTCTGATCTCTCTTTCTAATCCATTGTTTTGAAAATTCTTGCTTTACCTCATCAACCTTCTCTTTACCTTTCAAACTAGGTCCTTTACTATTTGTCGGTCATGCCTTACTTCTACAAAATTTTGCAATATGTCCAATCTTGTTACAAGTATAACAAGTCACATTGTTTTTCTGAATAGCCTTTCCATATCCTATGCTGGTATGTGTTCTGCATTGATTAGATAAGTGTCCAAATCTTCCACAAACATAACATCTTACATTCGTTTTGCAATTTTCTGAATTATGACCAATTTTGTTGCATTTTGAACATTGACCAATGGGTGCATTGGTGTTTTGATAGTTTCTAGATCTACACTTATTTTATCTATGACCATACTTATTGTAGTTAAAGCATTTCCCATTAAATTTGTAGGCATTGGGTTGTCTTACCAGTTTACTGTGATCGTGAAGTTTGCAGTACCAGAGCTTTCACCAACTTCAAAGCCAAGTCCATTAGTATCTCCATTAGGTTTTTGACTTTTCAGCATATCATCAAGTTCTTCTGAACTTTTCATGAATTTCTCTTTATGTTGATTTGTAGTAGCCAACTCATTTTCCAAGAAATCCTTCTCCCTCATGAGTTCAGTTTTATCATGTTCTCAGTGAATTAGATCTATCTTTAATATATCATTTTCATGACTAAGTCTTAGATTTTCAGTTCTAGCATCATTTATTCTTCTAGTCAAGTCATCTTCATTCTTCTTTCTATCTTTAGTGTCTTTACAAAATCTCATAGTCATATCTTGCATCTCATTCCTCAAGGTCATGTTTTCTTGCTTCATCTTGCTTACAAGTGTTGGCATTTTGATGATGTTGTGATTGTCATTGATGGACAGACACTTCTTTTGAGATCACTTTTTGTATGTATGAGTTATGCTCAACGGATATTTGTTCCAACTGGTATTATGTATTATAGTCTTTAGACTATCAATGTTTTGCAGAAAGTGTTTACAGATCTCAAGCGATATGAAGATCCAAAGCGATATGGAAACCTCAAGCGGTTCGAGGATCTCAAGAAAGACAAAGGAATAAAGTGACAGTTATCATTTTTCCCAATCTTCATTTTGACAAACCGATAATTGGTAAAATGTATAAACCGGTATTACTTTGTGATGAGTCACAAACTGGTATTTTTGTGATGAGTTATCATCCACCGACACTTTGGCAGTGATTTTGTGTCATGTTACCAAATGTGTCTAGATGCACTGAAACTAGGAACTTGCAATGTAATCCTATTGGACCGACATGAAATCAGATTCCTTTATAAGGACATCATGTCTAGGGTTTTAAAATAAGTTAGGGTTTTAGGTGGTTGATGAGGTTTTTTTTTGCATGTGTGATCATAGAAGAGAAGATTAGGTCTGTGTGAAGAAACAGAGTGTGGAGATATTGAAGACTGAAGTAATGCTGAAATGCATTAACAATGAGCTATCAAGGATCTAACTAAGCATAATGTGCTAGTATCTAGATCACTCACTTGTTGATTACTCACATCTTCGACAAGTCTGAAACCCTTAACCGGGTAGGCCCAGAAAAGCCTTTGTAAATCCTCTAACAAGGTGGTTCACAACTGTGAATCTGAAATCCTTTCACAAGGTAGTCTTTAATCAAACTTATCTCCTAACAGAGATCTAGATTCCTAACAGGATCTGTTCTAGTGAAGAACTTTGTATGACCTTAACCAGTTTGGTTTCTATTCTATAAATAGTTACTTGAGAGTTTTTGCTCACCATGGTTTTTCCCATTTGGGTTTCCATGTCAAAACATCTTGTGTTATGGTGATTATGCTCGTGTGGGTGAATGCCTTATTTGTTGTTGGGTTTGCATTTATTTTAACCGGTTTGTTAGTAAGTCTGTTATACCAGTCGATTGCTAAATTGTTTAAGTGTTTAAGTTCAATATTTTTTGGTATACTAATTCACCCCCCCCCTCTTAGTATTCATCAATTGGTATCAGAGCCAACCTTTCTATAAGTTTAACCACTTGGAAGGAGATATGGGGGAATACACTGTGAGGAAGCTTACTCATCATCTCACTCAGACTAAGAAAGCCTTTGATGAACTTACAAACAAATATAAAGCCTCTCTAGCAAAGAGAAGAGAGCATGCTGAAAAACTGATGAAACTTACTGGAAATAGTTCTTTTGATGAAGTAGACATGGAAGCCCTAGTTGAAGAAGTTGAAAAACTAAATGAATCTAATGCCAACTTGAGAAGGGAACTAGAAGGACTGACTATCAGAATGTGTTAAGAGCTTGAGAACCAAAGGAAAGTTGAAGGCCTAGTAAAAGACAAAGATCATGAGATCTCCAAACTAAAACAAGAAATCAGTGCCCTTACCGCTCATCTCCAAGAGAGTAAAATGGAAAAAGAAGAAATGCAAGGTGAACTAAACATGGCTATTTCTGAGAATGCAACCTTGAAGGAATCCAATGCTTCTATTACCAAGGAACTCACTGAATCAAAGGAAATCCTTGCCAAATTCAATCAGAGTGGTTCTAAGCTAGAGCAAAAGCTTGAATAAGCTAAACCGGTAAAGAATAATAATGGACTTGGTTTCTCTGGATATGAGGAAGGTGAATCCTCTGGACCAAAAGATGTGGCATCAAAGAAGCAACCGATATCAAAGGATAAAGGTAAGCAAAAATTTAAACCTGTTTACTTTAATTGTCTCAAGGAGGGACATACTGCTAATATATGTAGAAATAAGGCTTACAACAATTTTCCTTATTTTCTAAACAATAAGCTTAGATCCGATAGATCTAATGGAAACTGTTATGCATGCAACAAGTTTGGGAATAGAGCATTTGAATGCAGGTTTGTTGTGCACAACACTGGAAGATATCCTCAAAGGAGTCAAGGAGTTTTTCAGAATCCTCTGTGAATCAAAATCCAAACCGGTATAAGGCCTATAATCATCAGTTAGGTAGTGGTGGGTATCAAACTGCAACTGGTTGGAGAGCAACCTATATGATCTATCATGGTAGCAGTCACTTTGTTGCAACATGCAGAAGGAAGAATGGAAATGTGAATAACGGAGCATGGAGAGCACTTGGAATGGTATGCTATCACTGTAACAAACCGAGTCACACAGCTAGAATCTACAGGATGAGAAATCAGATGATATACTTGTCACTCCGGAAGGAAAGATTGATGTTGAAACTATTCAAGCAGCTATGAAGAAAACATGGAAGAAGAAACCTGAAGAAGTGTCATAGGAAGAACCGGTTTCTGCACCTAGTGTAGAAGTCTCTGAACTAGCAAACTGAGCTTCAGAAAAGCTTAGGGGGAACAAATCGGTGAAATTTTTTGAACTCTTGGTTTACACCAGTAAAAGACCTTAACCGGTATGTGTTACCTATCAATCGACAGAAGAATAAAAATGGTAAAAGGCAAAATTAGGGTTTATGCCCTAACGGTGATGCATTTATTATGGTAGGTGAAGAATTTGTTTAAATGGGATTTTCAAGTCATTTTCACTAATCAGTTTACAAGCAAAGAATTTTTTCAAGAGAAGAGCAAAAAAAGGCAATACAACTTGCGACTCATAGAGATTTCAAAACTTTGTAGTAGAATCCAAAGATAGTGACAATCAATCTAGTGAAGAACACAAAGCGATATTCAAACAATTGAAGTGGTGAAGTGTGCACTGTATTGACAAACCCTAAATTTTGAAATTCTATAGGTATTTATTGAAATTCTTGTTTATCAGTCAATCATGGCTTCTGCATCGCACTCTAGTTCTAGTGCACCTATTGATTCAGCGGATTTTATCCAACAGAAGATGAAATACAATGCCCTATCCCAGATACCTGCTGGAGTTATAGTGGAAGGTGATATTTTAGGGTACATTGATTGTAAATTGGAAGACCTAGGATCTCTAGTGATCCATTCCTAGCTAGGTCTATTCTGCGGGGATGAAAAAAAGATCAAACCAGAATATAGCATCCTAGAGAGGAAGAAACTTCATAATGAAGTGTACTTTCTTGAAGAATTTATGGAAGATCACATCCGCATCATTCTAAGTAGAGTGCATGGCGACAAGATGTATCTCGGGAGGACACATGATATTACACCTGAAGTCATTCATGCCATCACCAGTTTCTGCAACATTGGTGAGGTGCCAGCCCTAAGAAAAGTCATCAAGACTGAAATGACTAAGCTCACCATTTCTATGAGCAACCAACGGGGAATGACCATCAACACCATCAAGGATGATTTGGTCAAGTATGCTTGCATGGTGATCGGATACCAGATGTTCTATGCTAGCAGAATAAACTCTGTCTCTTCTGCTATGGTGAATGCCGCCTATAGAATGATCATGGAAGATGCATCATTTGATCTATGCACATGTATGTAGAAACAACTTCTAATAAACTTGAAGTCTATCAAACAGGACAGTGCCCTAAGATTCAAATTTGGACAACTTTTGGTAGGTCTGTTTTTCTACTTTCAAAGCTATTTTTTGGGAGTTGGTGATATTCAATGGTATGCTGACCAACTAGTTACCAAATAAATCAGAGAAAGTCTTCAATCAATGGGAACTAGATATCCTGAAGTCTTGAATAAATATTTTGATGAATTCAAGCAGAAGATGAGCCAACGGATGAGGATATCTGGCGATATTGTTAAGAAATATGAAGAGGACATCTGCTTTACCATCAGAGTAGATGAGTGCATAATGGAGGCGGTGGAGCCCAGAAAGGAAAAAGTTGAACCCATGGGATATGAGGTGATGTATGACACGTTAGATGGGTATGCCTCTACCCTACTTGCCTTGGCTCTTGATCCAAAGAAGAAGAGAACCAACACCTACTTGGAAAGGATAAAACCAGTTGAAGAACCTTTAGTGAAGAAGGGAAAGGTAGTGCCATTGGTATCGACACTGGTTACCCCAACAAGTCCTAAAGTGACCAAGTGGTCACCTACCAAGAAGAAATCGGAAGCTGCAACCGCCAAGGTTTTTGAAAGGAAGCAGAAAACCAAGAGAAACTCATCAGATTCTGAGGATACAGAACTTGAAGTGTAGCCTAAGAAGACTAGGCAAACTAGGAAGAAGGCAAAGACAACCAGCAATGAACCGACATCGTCAACACTAGTAAATATAGACATTTCCTCTTACAAACCATTGACACATTGTCAAAGGACTATAAAGAATGTTAGGAGAAAAGTACTAAGTGAATTAATAGATCACTTTGATGATTTTAATGATAATGAAAAGGAGGAAGTTGAATAGGAAGTCATTCAATATCTATGTATTAATGACCGGTCGCCATCAGAAATTAGATCGCTGACACCGAATTCTTTATACAATTCTTTAGATAACAAATGGTGCATTGCCATTGAAAAAGAACAAGAAATAAGAGAGGAAATATTTGCAAAATATTTTCCAGATGTGTCAAATTCTGAGCTCTATGAAATCATGGATAAGAACAAAGGGCTCTTTTCCATAAGAAGAAGAAGACTTAGGTGCTTGAAGGAAAAACCTTTGAAGTAGAGAAGGATATGCATTTGCATGCCAAAGCTGCTATTCAGTTGTACCAAGTGTCTGAAGACAACAAGAAGGTTGAACAAGAACTAGAAACCGGAAAACCGGATGAGGTATATGACAATGAAGGAGAACCGGTTAATGAACATATGGACACTATTGACATTGATTCTTTGGCTAGTGAAGATGTCACTCTAGATGCAGCAAAGGAAAAGGCTGATAAAGAAAAGGCAGACAAGGAAAAGCAGGATAAAGAAGAAATAGAAAAGTAGAAGCTAGACAAAGAAAAGGCTGATAAAGAGAAAGTGGAAAAAGAAGAAAAGAGAAAAGAAGATGATAAAAGGAAAGAGGAAGAAAAGAGGAAACAAGATGAAGAGAAGAGGAAACAAGAAGAAGAGGAGAAAAGGAAAGAAGAGGAGAAAAGGAAAGAAGAGGAGAAGAGGAAAGAAGAGGGAAGAGGAAACTAAATGAAGAAAAGAAGAAGGAAGAAGAATAGAAGAAGGAAGAAGAGAAGAAAAAGAAAGAAGAAGAGGAGAAAAAGAAGGCAGAAGAGGAAAAGAAAAGAGTCGAAGAGAAGGAGGAAGCGACAAAGAGCACACAAGTGGAGACCCAAAGGCAATTGGTGGTCAAGCCAAACTGGCTGACATCACCAGTCCTATTGACCTCCAATTTACAAATAAATTGGAGATGCTCCAAAGCATTAAGCTTGCACAAGAGTGACTAGAAGTATTAAGGAGGAAAAAGGAGAAAGATGTTATTCAAACTATAGTGGACACTCTTACCAGCTTGATTCCTGGTACTAACCTCCCCAGTACTGATTCCTCTTTGGGCCAACTAAAACTTCTATGTACAGTTGTGGAGGACCAGGTACAATGCCTGGAAGAGGTTGTTGAAGCTAATACACAGAAGAAGCATCAAAAGGCACTAAACACTACCTTAGTGAAGAAACTGAACAAGGTCCGATCTAAACTTCTGAAACAACAGAAGAACATAAGAGATGCTATGGATGAGGGCAAGCTATTGTTAAGCAAAATCAGCCAACCCCATCTATTTTGTGATGATGTGCTTGTACAGAAGGAAAAACTGCAATCTAATTTGCAAGCATACATAAGCACCTTTAAGATGCCCTATGATTCTTGTACTACATATGGGAAAACTATTCATCGGTTTCAACTCCAGTCGGCTAGGATAGAGTTGGAGATTAGCAACAGGTTCAAAGATTTTTAGGAACTTCAACTGGTTTTATTACCCACACTGCAAATATTTCAGAAGTGCTTTCTCAATCTGGAAGATTTAATAGTCACTCAAGAGATGAGTACACTTGATGCCATGGAAGAACAGGTATCTCAAATGCAAATGGAAAGTGAGGTTGCTACCTCATTAATTGAGTCATGGTCTTTAGCCATGAAGACTTTTATGTAGGATTTTAAATCAGTTTTTGATAAGTTTCACTCAATATTGTCCTGAACATTTATTATTTTAATGATAATGAGAAACAAGGGGTTATTCTATAGTATTTTGTCATTGTTGGCAAAGGGGGAGTAGTATTTAAAATTTTAATGAATGTTATGTATACTTTCATGCTTATCTCTTTAAGGGAGTAGTATACATTGTAATTTCTGAAAAAGGGATAGTGTATATGCTTAGGTGGAGTAATTTTGATTATGGCATATTTTTGTTGTAAAACACTTAGAGGTCAAAATTTTCTTAAGTGTTTCCATCAATAACAAAGGGGGAGATTGTTGGCATTTTGATGATGTTGTTGTAGACACCTAAAAATGGTCAACGCTTGTGGAGTCATACTTTAACATTTGCGCATTACCTTATTTTAGGGTTTTTGTGTCGCATTAACATTTCTCCTATGATTCACACTTGGTCTTTATCATTTGCGAGCATCAAGTCATTCTTCTACATTCATCATTCATCTCGCTCTCGAATTTGGTCTTGTCGATAATAATCTTCAGTCATGATTTTGGTCAATCTTATCCTGTCGTATCTATGTGCATATTCATTTGTCATCATTTTGGACATCGTCAATCCTAATTACGGTTTTGTCCTCTTATCAATCTTGTCATCATGCGATCGATTTGTCATCGATTCTTGTCTTTTGATCAATTTGTCATCAATCTTGTCATCTTGTGATCTATTTTGTCATCGATCCTTGTCTTCTTGTCAATTTTTGTCATTTTGCGATCGATTTGTCATTGATCATCGTCTTTCTCAATTTGGATCAATTAGTCATTGTTCCTCGTCAATTGGCGCATTTATCAATCAAAACATTTATCAATTCAAAATCATGATTAAATCGAATCGACATCAATTATCTTTTGTCAAGACCTAATTGTCATCCTGGCATTTCTAATTCATCTTTTAGGGTTTCATGATTTTATTCATTTAACCTTGTTTGTCATTTCTCCCTCTAGGTTAAATAATTTATTTATTTATCCTAGGTCTTCGTGTCACAATTAAATGTTTAATTTAATTGGCTAACTAATTATTCCTCTTTTTGTGAATTAATTAATAAATGAAAAATTATTAATTAATTCACTACATTCTTAATTTCCTCATTTACGTAATTTCCTAAATTCCTAATTTCCATTTTTCTAATTTTTCTAATTTCTAATTCAATTTCCTCCTATTTTTTCTCCTAATTTCATGGGAATGACATTTCAATTTGTCATAATTTGTCATAATTGACAATCAATCAATTTTGACATAGAAATTTGTCATAATCTTGTCATAAATTATCAATCAATCAATTTTGCATAGAAAAAGCAAATTTGTCATAAATTTGTCATAAATTTGTCATAATTGACATTCTTGATTTGCAATTTTCATTTGAATCTCTTCATGCTAATTTGATCTTTTCTCCAATTTGTCTATAAATTGGATGAGTTTCTTCAATCCCAACTAATCACATTATCGAACGAATCACTTTTCAAATCGATTCCTGAATCAATCACGCTTTGAGTATTCTTGAGCAATCATCTTGTCTACTTGCTTTCATATCATGATCATGCACTAGTAGGTGAGATCCACAACAAAGCTATTTGAAGGAGAAAGAAGGACAATGGAGCCACATGAAGGAGACATTCAAATCTGCACTTGGTTTGCTTAATTTTCAAATCTTGAATGTTTTGTTTTCATGTCTTTATTGAGTGTGTTAGGATTGATCATTGCATTTGAGCTTTTGTGATTGAGCTAGCTTATTAATTTGATACTTTCTTTGATGATTTCTAATTTCCTAGCTACATTAATTGGTGAACCCGACGTGAACTAACCACTTAACCATGCTTTTGAGTGCCTTTGAGTTGATTTGCAGGTTAAAAACCCAAGAAACAGGGTAATGCAGGGTTTTCTGATAACTTCTGCACCTGTGGCAAGCATTTTGCACCTGTGTTATGCATTCTATGCTTATGTCAAGGACAATCTACACCTGTGTCAAGCATTCTGTGCCTGTGTAGGGATAGAAACAGAGGTAAAAGGCAGTGTGTTTCTACTTGCAAATTGTTATGTTTTGCATGCTGTTTCTACTTTTTGGTTTTTTGGTATTGATTCTCTGTGCAAAACCTTGGCATACGCATGGCAAAGACAGCAAATGAAACTACTAACACATTTTTGTGCAGGTTCGATAGTCAAAGACTAGACATATCAAACTTTTGACTTGCATTTTGCAGGTTGCCTTGGAATACAACTAGACTTTGTGTTTGTAATTAATATTTAGGCACCTAGTATGATTTCTAAATAGGATGGAATGAATATATGTTTGCCTTGATTGTTGAGTTTGACATTGGAGTAGGAGAGTATGCTCTCATCCTTCTTAGGGTGATCAGAAATCTAGATCTTCAATACCATGCTCATTTTTTTGATTGTGTGTCACCTTTAGAGGGCCTGCCTTCCCGACCATTTGCTTTTGCAAGCAAGTGATAATCGTGAGAAGGGAACAACCCAAAGTGAGTACGGCTAGAATACCTTGGCATTCTAACTCACTATAAACAAATACCTGATGGGCGAAAGCTTTTAAGGAAGGGTTACGTGGGAATTGCAGTTACTTGGGAAGTGATGACCCTTGAACTCTTTCTCATATCAACATCTAAGTAGGGCCTCGTGGTCTAAATCATGCTTGCGTGACTACATTTGTTTGGTATCTTGATGGGCTTAATGTCTCAATCACGCTTGCGTGACATCAAGGAGTAACGCTTAACATAAATCCTTACTAAACACCTTGTATTTAGAGGCCAAAAATCCTTCTAGTTGCTTGAGAAGGACAAGTTCGGATACTTGGAAGAGATACTAAGTTCGCCATGGGGATATTTCCATGGGGACTAATGCTTGGCTGCCCTGAGAAGTGAGTGCCGTAGAGGGGAGCCCGTGGGGTCAAGCATCTATGTATTCTCCTTGAATCTCATAATGAGTCTACCTCTCAAGTACCTAATGTCCTTGCCTACCATAAGAAATGTGTTAATGAGCATGATTGTCTTGAGTCTAAGTTGAAATATCTTGTCTTCTTTGTTTGTCAAAAGTTGAATTGCATCTCAAGACAAATTGATTCAAAACAAGGTTAAACACAAGAACATGTCATCCAACAAAGTTCAAAACATCTTCAAACATAGTTGTCAAATATTTTTCAAAATCTTGTCTCAACATTCATGTCACTTAGATTTAGGTTCATCCTAGGTTTGCATTTTGCAAAGTCATTGTCACGTACCAAGGTTAGGTTCCACCTAGGTCATACTCCTTTGCATATCAATAAGGGTCATCCATTTTGCATTTGTCCTCTTGCATTAGAGTAATACCATTGTCATTCATTTGCATTTGCATACCCTAGGTCTCTTCATCAAGATTAGGTCATTATCATATCATATTAGGGTCATTTGCATAGTAATTGTTCCTTTGCATATAGTGTCAAAACTAGGTTTTGTCATACTTGAGTAATCCAAATCTTTGATAAACCCTAAGTCATTGTTAGGAAGTCTAGACCTTATCAAACCTTTTCTCCTTTTGTCATTATTGTCATTTGGTCAAACCTAGCTTAGTATCCAAGCATATAGGGGAGACATTGTCATTTGTCCTTTTGTCACTTGGTCCTTTTGTCCTTTGAGGTCTAGACATCATTTCAATTTCCTAAGGGTCTCTTTTAGATTTGCATTCCAAAAAGTTTGTCAAAATATTCAAAAATAACCAAAAACATAGGTTGCATTCTTGCCATAGATTGCATTCTCATTTATTTAGTTTGCATTTAGTTGCATATCATATATTGTCCTTGAAAATTTCCAAAAATATTGCATTTGCATAAGTCACATGCCTATTGAAACAAGATCAAAATCTAAAAAGATGGGTGAACCAACGTATCAACCCATTGACAACATATCAAATTCATAGTTTCAAACTAGTCAAACAATGCAAATTGAAGGTTTATCAAACACATCACTACCACCATATGGAATGGTTCAACTTGGACCACCTCCATTATATGAACCAGTGTTTGTACCTATGAAACCAAGACATGGGAGTGTTCCACCAACTCCAAGAGGAAGTGCACCTTTCAATTGGAATCAACCAAACCTGCAACATGAAATTCAAACATTACATGAGGAACAAACTCTTTCACAAGGATTTGGTTCAGATCAAGGCATTCAACAAGAAATGAATCCAAATGTCCAACCAGATTCTTCATTAGATTTTGATGCTTATGATGATGTTGATATGTTCCTTCAAGATCCAAAGTTGACGAAAAAGATGGATAAATTCTTGAACAAGGTCTTTAAAATGTTCCCACAAAAATATCTTAACATGATGAGTAATGTGACCTCCTCAAGTGAGCAAATCAATGTGCAAAAACAACAAGGTGGTGAGCTGTTAAGTTTCTCTCCGCATCCAAATGAAGAAAATATGCAACAAGAAACTCAACCTACCTTGATGAGTAAACGTGCTTCAAAGGCATTGATAGTGACTATTCCTCAAAAGTCACCATTTGAGACAATAAATAATCCATTATTCAACACAACACCTATAACACAAGATCTAATGAAGACCACGCAAATATTGACAGCTGTCCCTCAACAAGAAGTGGTTCCTCACATGCATACAATTGGATCAAAATCTAAGATGCAAGAAAGTTTCATGATTGGGATGCCTAATATCACCAATGTCCAAAGCAATTCCATGATGCAACAAAGTTCTTATGTCCCGTTAAGCTCAATATATTTGCCAAACACTATTGCAACAGATCCTTCGATAATGGTGACACAAAGAGCTATGGATAGTGGTTTGTACCAACAACAATTGTTGCAACAATTGAGTAATATACAAAAGGTGCAATCGAATGTGCAAACAAGCAATGTCCAACAACAACAATATCACATTTGACAACAAATTGCAGCACCTTCTGCCCCATTACAAGTTAATGTGAACTTGCAACCATCACAATAGATTGGACAAACAACATAGCAAGTTAATGCAAGTGCCATACCCCATCTTAAGGAGAAACAACCAAAACCACCCAAACAAAGTTTTTTGCAAATGATGGGATATACACCGCGACAAAAATTGGCACAAAGTCAACAAATTTTGATTTGTGAGCATCAACAACATGTGCCTCAATATGTGCCAAGGCAAACAAGCTATTGTACTTCACAACTGCAATTGGCATCTATGCAATATCAACAACATCCTCAATTGCAATATCAACCTAGGCTACAAGAAGCACAACAACAAGGTCAATATCAAGGCATGGCACAACCACAACAACGAGAGATGTACCAAGAACATTATATGCCGGAGACACCAAAAACGGCCATTTCAGAGCATCAACAACCGATCGAAAACACGATGTATCGACAAAGAGTACCCACCGGGATTAATGATGGACCTCCAAAATCTGATACAATTGCACAACAACTTGAGAAGTTGCAACGACAAGTTGACGCATTAGAAACTAAAGGAACAAAGAAGTTGTATACAAATCAAGATTTATGGCCTTATACATTCCTCCATTCCCTAAACATTTTGAGGCACCTAATTTTGAGAAATATAAAGGGAATGGCAATCCAAAACATCACATTCGAGCATTTTTCATGGCATATACTAAAGTGAGTTATGAGGAAACATATTTAATGCGCTTATTTGCATGAAGTCTCGCTGGACAAGCCATGGATTGGTATTTGCATCTGCCAGGAAATATAAAGACTTGGTCTGAATTGGCTCAAAAGTTTATATCTCACTTCGAATTCAACATCGACAGTGACGTGACCATGTCAGATTTATGCAACACCAAGCAAAAGCAAGGCAAGCCATTAGTGACTTTCTTGCAATGATGGCGAAGCTTGTATAGTCGTTCTTCCCTAGATATACCTGAAGAACAACAAGTGAATCTATTTATCCAAAATTTGGTCCCAGAAATGATGTACGAACTAAAATTGAAAAGTCCCAGTACTATAGAGAAACTCATTAAGAAAGGGATGAACATTGAAACTACTCTTGTAGCCAAGGGAATCATTAAGCTTAACAAAGATAGTGACAACACGACCAATTCAGGGGACAGAAATAGATTTTGGTATAAGAACAAGAATGTCACTAATGATGGAGTTGTTGATGCAAGAGCAGTAAATGCAAATCAACCCCTATTCACAATCAAGAAATTAAGTGTGCCTAATGTGTCAACTATGGAACAAAATCAAACATCAACGAGCAATGTTACTCAATAGCCGCAATACCAACAACATCCTCAGCAATACACTCCACAATATAATCAACAACAAGGCCAGCAACATAATCAGCAGCGCAAACCTTTCCGATCAAGGGATGGACCTCCTCGACAATTTACACCATTGGAAGAGCCTATTGAATCAATAATGAAACAATTAATACAAGAAAAATTTATTAAGCTACCAGATATCAAGGCAGAACCAGTGGTAAAACCACACTGGTGGAATGATAATGCATACTATGAGTATCATTGGTCAAAAGGACATAAAACTGTGTCATGTTTTCAATTGAAACATATGATTCAAGACTTGTTAGAGCAAGGAGTAATTGAGATAGATCCGCCCAATGTGACCTCTAACACTAATCATACCATTTTCAAAACTCCTTTGCTTGATCATGACAAGGGTAAAGCGTCTTCTTCAAATTCTACCCAAACAACAAATTATGCAAATACTGGTTATAACAATGTCATCAATTGTTTCAGAGCATCAAATGGGTATGTTTCCACCCTAAAAATAAAGGAGCAAGATCCTTCTTACATGGTCACCACTTGTTGATCTAAAATAGTCCTGAAAGGAGCTCTTGCAGCTCCTTCCAAACCAACTCCTGCAAGTCAGTATAATCTCTTGGATCATCTAGGAAAGACACCTGCACAAATGTCAATCCTTGAGTTGTTGAAAATGTCCCCCATGCATCATCCAGTCCTAGATAAAGCTTTAATTGAGTCCACTATCCCGACAGACATTGATGTTGACTAGTTTCAAGCCCATATTGGACATCTAGCTGTTTCCCAAAATGTCACATTTTCTGATAATGATATCTCACTTGATAAGCTCCCTCATAATGATCCTTTACACATTGAAGTCTTTGTCCATAATTGCAAAATCCGACGAGTCTTGATAGATGGTGGAGTGGGTCTTAATATTTGTACCTTGAGAGTGGTCATTGGCCTTGGATATACAAAAAATGACATTGATGCTTCCAGAAGAATAACAATCAAAGCATATGATGATGTTGAGCGCCCATCTAAAGGGATAATTACATTGCCTATCAGAGTCGGTCTAGTGAGAGAAAACACTTTCTTGCAAGTCTTAGACCTTGATCTCCCTTACAATATGATTCTTGGCCATCCATGGATCCATGCAATGAAAGCAGTTCCATCCACCTATCATCAATGTTTAAAATATCCTTACAATGGAATTGAGATAACAATTCCAGGAGATCCTAATCCATTTCAATTTTGTGCTGCCCTAAAGGATTCTCCACAATAGCAAGTCCTCATCAATAGAGAGGCCAAATCACATAGTTATGTTGATCCTAATGAATTGTTAGATGTTGTCAAAGGAAAATTGAAGATACAGGACCAAGGATGTGGAGAATATTCAATGGATCAAACATTCCTCATCGGGAATTTACCAATATCTCCAAAATCATATGGCAAACCGCATTTATTGCAAAAGGAACCTAAGGTCATTATTCAATATCAGCCTCCCACTACATTTACAAGATGGGGTGAACTTGACAAAGAAACTTTAGATGATGATGTCATAGATTGGCTTTATAAGGATCTAACTGAGACCCCACCTATCAGGTTGCCAGTGGAACAGTATGGCAAAGGATTTACTATGCTGCAAAAGAAAGGATATGATGGCTGTAGTGGCTTAGGCCTGAACAAAAATGGAAGGCTAGAACCTGTTATACCCAAGATGCGACCTCCAACTTTAGGGTTAGGTTTTGTACCGTTGCGAATTGGACCCTCATCTTCCAAAGTGACCATGTGTGGAAAAGGGCGTGACTCTGATGATGAAATAACACCTGAGGATACCCAACCCGAAACTGATTCCAATGAATAGGAGTGGAGTTCCTTTTCTTCTAGCTCCTATGCCCTTGACAATATTTTCCTTGACCCTAATAATTTGCCTATGGAAGACAAACATGAAATAACTCCTCTTCCTAAAACATGTCCTAATGCTTGGATAGAGTCATCCTAGGATCCAAGCTCTGAATCAAATACAAGTAGTTTAGATAGTGATACCATAGATGTTTACATCTTTACCATCTCAGTCCTCTCTCTCCTTAAAACTGATGATGACATGCCCCTCATCTATCCCCAGCTTATCCAACATGACCAACAAGAACCACTCACATTGGATTGTTTTCAAAATGACAAAGCAATTGCAGAATTCCTTGGACTACGGGAAGGCATACCACAAGGTGATCATAAGGCAAGATTTGCTATTGACCTAGATTCCACAACATATTTTGGGGATTCAACTCCCTCTTCTAGTCATCAAAATGAAAAAAGAAAAGATAAGATAAAGAATCAAAATAATAGGTCTTTGAGTGAAAACCGTAAGGCACTCTCTGATCATACAAAAGTAAAAATAAAAGACGTACCTGCGGGTGAAAACCTCTCTGAGGTGCCCAAAGGTGGAAGAGTGGACATACCCGTATCAAGTCAGGATAAATCAACATTTCTTGTGTAAATGATCAAAGAAATCAATTTGGGTACACCTGATAACCCTAAGGTCATTCATTTTGCTGCTTCTCTATCAAAAAAAGAAATGATAGATTTTGTCAATTTCTTTCTTGAGAAGAAGATCAGCTTTGCATGGTCCTATGTAGATATGCCTAGCCTAGATCCAAAATTAGTCCTTCATCACTTGCCATTAAAAGCAGATGCCAAGCCTGTCAAACAAAAACTTAGAAAGATGCATCCCCAGGTGGCTCTTTTGGTCAAGGTAGAACTGAAAAAATTACTGGATGTGGGCTTCATTAGACCCATCGATTATGCAGACTGGATTTCAAATTTAGTACTGGTTAGCAAGTAACTAGGGGCATCAGAATCTATATGGATTTCAGGGATCTTAATAAAGCATGCCATAAAGATGATTTTCCACTGCCAAATATCACCATCATAGTTGACATGACTACTGGATATGAGATGCTCTCATTGATGGATGGTTTCTTCGGCTATAACCAAATTCACATTGCTCCTGAAGACCAACATAAGACTGCGTTCACATGTGCTTGGGGTACCTACTATTGGAATGTGATGCCCTTCAGCCTTAAAAATGTAGGTGCAACATATCAAAGAGCAATGACGACAATTTTCCATGATTTCATGCATACTCTGATGGAGGACTATGTTGATGACTTATTATGCAAATCTATCACAAGAGATAGTCATTTAGCCATCCTAGGTCCAATCTTTGACCGAATGGAGACTTACAAGCTTAGACTCAATCCAAAGAAGTGTGTCTTTGGTGTCACAGCCGACAAATTACTAGGGTACATTGTTTCTCACAGAGGCATTGAAGTTGACCCGGCCAAGGTTAAAGCAATAATGGACATGCCTCCTCCTTCTAATCTCTATCAACTACACAGTCTGCAAGGAAAGCTATAGTCAATCCACCACTTAATAGCTTAGTTGGCTGACAAATGTCATCCATTCCAACATCTATTGCATAACGGTGTCGCTTTTAAATAGACTGAGCAATGTCAATCAGCCTTTCAAGCTCTCAAAGACTATTTGTTGTCGCCGCCTATTCTAATGCCTCCTACAGAAGGAAAGCCATTCATATTGTATATCTCTGCAACTGAAACAGCACTAGGAGTTCTCTTGGCCCAATAGGATGAGAACAGCAAAGAGCGAGCTATTTATTATATCAGTCAGACACTAGTAGGCTATGAGCTGAATTATTCAACTATTGAATAGGAATGCTTATCAGTGGTATTTGCAACACAGAAGCTCCAACACTATATGTTAAATTACCAAACATTGCTGGTTGCAAAAATTGATCCTCTAAAATACTTGCTTAGCAGAGCAGCTTTGATGGGTCACCTAGCAAAGTGGGTTATGATCCTCAGTGAATTTGATATTGAGTATATGGAGTGAAAGGCGATAAAAGGACAACTCATAGCAGATCAACTTGCAGAGGCTCCTATTTATGATGATCATCCCATGTTGACCGATTTTCAAGATGAATCAGTCTTTGCTCTCACATCTTCTAATGAATGGAAGTTATACTTTGATGGATCCCATACCAAGTTTGGGTCTGGAGCCGGCATCTTGTTTGTCACCCCTCAAGGTGATGTTATTCCCAAGTCCTATAGAATAACTTTTCATTGTACCAATAACATTGCAGAGTATGAAGCACTGGTCACAGGACTCCGAGTAGCGGTCCACTGGAATATCATACATTTGCAAGTCTATGGAGATTCTCAATTAGTCATCCAACAAGTGAATGATGACTACGAAACAAAAGATGAAAAGCTTATTCCCTATAAGCATATGGTAGATTTCTTCAAGACAAAATTCACAGCTATCCATTTCAGTCAAGTTCTAAGAATGCAAAACAAGTCTGCAGATGCGATGGCCACAATCGCTTCCATGTTAAATATGCCCCACAATATGGATAAATGTGAATTTTTGGTCGAATAGTTGCTTGTTCCTTCTTTTGACATTCCAACAGCAGATGTGATGTGCATTCTTGTTGGTCCTAACTCCCCGTGGTACAATGACGTATATCAATATTTGCAATCCCAAACCTTACCACCTAACCTTTCTACTAACCAACGCCGAGCCTTCATCTGATAGATAGCCAAATATGTCATCATTGTTGACACCCTTTACCATCATTCCTTTGACCATACCCTCCTCAGGTGTTTGGATTCTGATGAAGCACAAACGGCTTTACACGAGGTTCACGATGGTATATGTGGGGGCCATTTCAATGGTCTGAGCTTAGCCAAAAAGTTGATTCGTGTTGGGTATTATTAGCCCACTCTGGAAAAAGATGTTCATGATTTTGTTAAGAAGTGCTACAAATGCCAGATCAATGGAAACTACATTCATGCACCAGCCCAAGAGCTTCATTTTGTCATATCTTCGTGGCCCTTTTCTCAATGGGGATTGGATCTTATTGGCAAGATTCACCTGACATCTGCAAATGGACACAAGTTCATCATCACAGCCACAGAGTATTTTACAAAATGGATCGAGGCTATCCCCATGACCTATATCACTAGTGTGCAAATTTCAAAATTCCTACTGAATTATATCATATGCAGATATGGGGTTCCCCTTTCCATAGTCACAGATAATGGTCATCCCTTCAAGAATAAAGATGTCAAGGAACTCTGTGAAAAGTTTCATATCCAACACCGTTTCTCCAGTCCATACTATCCACAGGGGAATGGTCAAGCCGAAGCATCAAATAAAACCATTATCAAGACCCTGAAAAAGGTTGTCAATGACGCTGGTCGAGATTGGCATGTACAGTTGAATCCAGCACTATGGGCTTATCACACTTCTATCTACACACCTACTGGTGCAACACCTTATTCCTTGGTGTATGGTGTAGAAGCCATTTTACCCTTGGAAGTGGAGATTCCTTCCTTACATGTTTCCTTGCAACATCTAATTGATGATGAGATGCATAGAGTCTCTCGGTTGCATTAGCTTGAGATGTTAGATGAAAAACATCAGATAGCCTTGACACATTTGCAAGCACATCAAAACCATCTCCATCGCTCTTATAATAAGAAGGTCAAAGGGTGACACTTCGAAGTGGAAGATTTGGTTTTAAAGGCAAACCCTAAGAATACATAGTCTACTGACATCATCAAAGGTAAGTTTGAACCTAATTGGGTTGGGCCTTTCATAGTGACTACAACCTATGGCTCAGGGGCATATCAGCTTGCCACTCTAGAAGGTGAACCTTTGTCTGATCCTGTCAATAGCATGCACCTTCGCAAGTATTGGGCATAATTTTCTATCAGCACTTCTTCAAGTATGATCCTGAAAAAATACAAAAAAATCAAAAAAGCAAAAAAATACAAAAGAAAAAAAAGCAAAAGAGAAAAAGAGAAAAAAAGTAAAGAAAAATGATTCGCCCTCTAGTGAAAACCTAGCAAACAGGCGCTTTGGGCGAGTACCATGGTGAAAACCTGGCAATCAGGTGCCATGTGTAAGTGAGATCATCGCCCCGTCATCTATCATGACCTCTAGCTATGCTTTCTCTCAGCTGATTTATCATGTCTATCTTTATCTTGACCCACTGTTCTGTTCCAGGCCTATGATTGGTCAACATCATTGTCTTACATACTCCGTTTCTTGTGCATATTTTTTGGGCTTGGTCACTTTATATATCTTTCCGATGTGCATTGGGTGCGTTCCCCTTGTCATGATCAATCACTGGAACTTTAAAATTGAAAAATGTCCTGAAATAAATCATAAAAATTGAAAAATGTCCTGAAATAGATCATAAAAAATTGAAAAATGTCCTAAAATAAATCCAAAAAAAATTGAAAAATGTCTTGAAAAAAATCATAAAAAAAATAAAAATCAAATAAAGTCCTGAAAAAAATGAACACAAAAGAATTGTAAAATCTTGAAAAGCAAAACAAAAAAAAAAAATCCCTTTGTGCATAGATAGATCACTGAGCATACATACAACAACACGCAATCCAACACTATGCTTTAAATGAAATCACGTATTCACAGATGAACTTTTTCACTCAAATCAGACATTCAAACTAATCAAAATTGTCATATCAATCAACATCAATATCGTTCATCCTTGGCACATTATCATGGGTCTTATACAGGGTGTGGTATACTCGAAATCAGATTGTGTCCTGTCTTAGATGGGGTACCACATGTCCTGAAACCAGACAACATGATCGTCCTATCAGCATTTTCAAATTTTGACAATGAAGATCAAGATGTTTGTTTGCTTTGTTGGAATTTGTGCATCTTATCTTTTTACTGATTTATCTTTGGCTTCGGTAATGTTCCTATGTTGCTTCATGATGTCACTGAGTGATTTAGAGTGACCAGGATGGTTCATGGTCCCTTTCTTTTTTGTTGTGATTGTTGTTTGTCTATGATGTGTCTGTCTTTTGCAAAAAGGGTTGCATTTCATCTTTGGCCTTCAATGCCATGATGCTACACATCCATTTTGCTACATTAAAATAAAGGTCCACACCTACAAAGTGCATTACAGAAAGCAAGTTTTTCTTCGTCTCTAACTGTCCTCTCTCTCATTTTCTTTTTACTAACATTTCTTCTGTCTATTCAGATAGTCAGTTCAATCTCATTCTCTGATCTCCACACACATATGCTGCATCCTGCCTCCATTTGGTTAGTACATTTGCATTACATCAAGCATCACATCAAGCATTTTATCCATGTCATATTATAAATGCATCAAAAACACATAAAAAATATATCCATACATGTTCCACAATAATACATAAATAGTGCATAAGTCATCCATACATGGAAAATAACATATGTCATAACACATTGCATTCCATCATATCGATGCATATCATATCATATCTCCACATAATATCGGAGTACAAAAATTGGACTGTCTGTCCTAAGTATGGCCCATAGGCTGACTACATAATGTCAAACTACATCTGTCTTTGTCGTAAGGAGCACGTGCCTCTATCACTGGGTACTCCCTCTATCCTCCTCATCCTTGCCATGTCTCAAGGATGATGTCCCTCCTAGTCCTGGCTGAGGTGGTCTCATAGGTCCACTCACCCCCATGCTGCTCAATGACCTCCGAGAGTGTGCCCTGCTCTCTGTCCTCGATCGTGCCCGATATGATGCTGCTCTCTGCTTTGGTGGAACTGCACTCTCATATAGTGTCCTCCAATGGCATATCTCCTCTCCGGTCTCTACCAACATCTGTACCATCTCTCGTGCATTGGCATCCCTAATTGACTCAATATACTTAGTGACTCTCTATTCTTCTCGCTGTGCCTGAGCTATTGCTCTATCTTGAGCCATTGTAAGTTTGGCTATCTCTGCTCTAAACAGATCCTACTCTATCCTCAAGATGACATTCTATCTCTCTAAAGTCACAATATGATCATGCTGACTCGCTATGGTAGCCCTGCACATCTCCATCTCCTCTATGCTAGCTGTCTCCGGCCCTATGGGTATATCCTGCAATGCTTCCTGCTCGCTTGAATCTGGCTCATCCTCATCCTCATCACTATCCTCATCCTCCTCATCCTCATCATCTCCCTCCTCCTCTCCTGTGAGTGGGAAGTCCTCCTGTCTCCGCGGTACCGGAATATCAGGATCTGTCAATGGCACTGGCCGTCGTCGTGCAAACCATCTCTCATACTCCTCTGTCATCCCAACGTCCTCCACATTTGATCTCCAATCCCACTATCTCTGCTATAGCTATGTGAAGTCAGCATATGCTATGTGTGGCTGAATCATACTCCCCCACTGACTTGTCTCTCTGTGAGATCAGGCAAAGTGTGTAGTCCTCCTAGGTACATCTTGCCTCTCTCCAAACTATCATCTGACTCTCTCTGGCAAGTACATCTCAATCACTCTTTGGCGATTCACTGGTCGCCCAATCAGGTACCTCTCCTTTCTACAATACGGTAGCTCATCACTATCATCTGACCATCCAGGGCAATCACAATATGGCCTCCATGTGAACTCTCTTAGTCTATCTAGCTCGTGTCGCCAATACAATATGTATCCAAAAGGACCCTGTCTCAGTGCTCCCCAATAGCAGTATACATATGGTCGATGTGGTAATACCTATCTCTCTACAATCGGTCGACATATGGCTATGTGCTCAAATGCCCATACCTATAACAATGTGACTCCACAGCTCAAAGTTTGAACTCCTTGATATGCTATCTGACGCAACTGAAAATATAGCATAGCCAGTACACATGGTCCCCATGCATACATTGTCCCCTCTGTTGCTATCCACTCTAGCACTCTTCCCCATCCAATTGGGAATCCATGTCCTCATCTATCCCCTACTAGTAGGCATGCTATAATCACTGCTATCACCACATATCATCGATCATACTCTGATGCCATGGTCTCCCAACCAATCTCTCTCTCTACAATATCCAGATCATCTGCGTCACACTCAAATAATCTGCACAACGCATCTCTCCCTATCACTGGGTCATACTCTACCATCTCTCCATGAATCAGAATGTGGAGGATATGCCATACATCCTCCAATGTCACCGTCGCCTCTCCAATCGCCAGATGGAATGAGGAAGTCTCCAAATGCCATCGCTCTGCCAATGCGGTAAGTAGTCTTTTGTTTTCCCTAATCTTGGGCATGAATGTGATATAGTATATTCCAAGTCCTACTAATGTATCTCTGTTTGTGCTCCTGAGTCTATGTCGTAACATGAAGCAGTCAGGTCGGTTCTCCCACGTGATCAATGGATACTGTCGACTCTGCATCACAATTGGGGCATATTTTGTCATTTTTAGGGTTTGCTCCTATGGATTGCATTTCCTCAGTTCATGTCTAAATCAGGGTGTTTTTCATCTATTCTGACCTATCCTACCCTTATCCCCCCTTTCCGGGTCATTTGCATGCTGTTTTTGACCTAAATTGAGTTCTCAGGGCACAACTACACCTGTATTGTGTATCCTGCACTTGTGTCACATATCCTATACCTGTGTTCCCCTACACAAGCGCAGAAGACATTACACAAGTGCAGGATTCGCCCTACACAAGTGCAGAAGTCAGTTTCTACCTTTTCTATGGGCCCCGCAATGTCCCACAAGCCAGTCAAATTCATAAAATTGAAAACATGGGTTTTTGAGATACATACCGCTGCTCCTGCGTCGTCCAGTTGTCTGTATGTGCGTACATGTTCTCCGAGGTGATCTGCCATTGGAATGTTCACCATCTCTCCACAAGTGTCCTTTTCTAGAGCAACAAATTCTCCTCTTTAGCTAGTGCAAATGAGCAATTTTCACTCTCTTTGTCTCATTTATAGATCTTTGTCAGTGCATACATGGACGTGCACCTTCTCCATCTTATGTTGGTCATGGTCTTTTGCACCTTCAATTGCTTGTCCTTTGTGCATCCGATCTCCGATTGTCAGTACGTTCGATCCTATCATATTCTATCACTATTATCGATCAATTGGCCTCTTTTCTGCATGTTTCCGGCCAATTCCCCGAGGGGGCATGCATATGTCATTGTTATTGTCTGGGGCATTTTCATTATTGTTCTTTGAAACAACACTTAAAATCACATTGTCTCAAAGAGGGGCAAAATGTAGACACCTAAAAATGGTCAATGCTTGCGGAGTCACACTTTAACATTTGCGCATTGCCTTATTTTAGGGTTTTTGCGTCGCATTAACATTTCACCTATGATTCGCACTTGGTCTTTATCATTTGCGAGCATCGAGTCATTCTTATACATTCATCATTCGTCTCACTCTCAAATTTGGTCTTGTTGACAATAATCTTCAGTCATGATTTTGGTCAATCTTATCCTGTCGCATCTATGTGCATATTCATTTGTCATCATTTTGGACATTGTCAATCCTAATTACGGTTTTGTCCTCTTATCAATCTTGTCATCATGCGATCGATTTGTCATCAATTCTTGTCTTTTGATCAATTTGTCATCTTGTGATCTATTTTGTCATCGATCCTTGTCTTCTTGGTAATTTTTGTCATTTTGCGATCGATTTGTCATCGATCGTTGTCTTTCTCAATTTGGATCAATTAGTCATTGTTCCTCGTCAATTGGCACATTTATCAATCAAATCATTTATCAATTCAAAATCATGATTAAATCAAATCGATGTCAATTATCTTTTGTCAAGACCTAATTGTCATCCTGGCATTTCTAATTCATCTTTTAGGGTTTCATGATTTTATTCATTTAACCCTGTTTGTCATTTCTCCCTCTAGGTTAAATAATTTATTTATTTATCCTAGGTCTTTGTGTTAGAATTAAATGTTTAATTTAATTGGCTAACTAATTATTCCTCTTTTTGTGAATTAATTAATAAATGAAAAATTATTAATTAATTCACTACATTCTTAATTTCCTCATTTACCTAATTTCCTAAATTCCTAATTTCCATTTTTCTAATTTTTCTAATTTCTAATTCAATTTCCTCCTATTTTTTCTCCTAATTTCATGGGAATGACATTTCAATTTGTCATAATTTGTCATAATTGACAATCAATCAATTTTGACATAGAAATTTGTCATAATCTTGTCATAAATTATCAATCAATCAATTTTGCATAGAAAGTGCAAATTTGTCATAAATTTGTCATAATTGACATTCTTGATTTGCAATTTCCATTTGAATCTCTTCATGCTAATTTGATCTTTTCTTCAATTTGTTAAAGGAATCACGTTTCAAATCGATTCCCAAATCAATCACGCTTCAAGTATTCTTGAGCAATCATCTTGTCTACTTGCTTTCATATCATGATCATGCACTAGTAGGTGAGATCCACAACAAATCTATTTGAAGGAGAAAGAAGGACAATGGAGCCACATGAAGGAGACATTCAAATCTGCACTTGGTTTGCTTAATTTTCAAATCTTGAATGTTTTGTTTTCATATCTTTATTGAGTGTGTTAGGATTGATCATTGCATTTGAGCTTTTGTGATTGAGCTAGCTTATTAATTTGATACTTGCTTTGATGATTTCCAATTTCCTAGCTACAGTTGTGATTATCACTGATGGACACACACTTGTTTTGAGATCAGTTTTTGTATGTATGAGTTATGCTCAACCAATATTTGTTTCAACCGGTATTATGTATTATAGTCTTTAGACTATTGGTGTTTTGCAGAAATTGTTTACCAATCTCAAGTGGTATGAAGACCCGAAGTGGTATGGAAACCTCAAGTGGTTCGAGGATCTCAAGCGGAACGAAGGAATAAAGTGGCAATTATCATTTTTCCCAGTCTTCATTTTGACAAACCGATAATTGGTAAAATGTATGAACTGGTATTACTCTGTGATGAGTTACCAACTAGTATTTTTGTGATGAGTTATCATCCACTGACACTTTGGTAGTGATTTTGTGTCGTGTTACCAAATGTTTCTAGATGCACTGAACCTAGGAACTTGCAATGTAATCCTATTGGACTGACATGAAATCAGATTCCTTTATAAGGACATCATGTCTAGGGTTTTAAAATAAGTTAGGGATTTAGGTGGTTGATGAGGTTTGTTTTTGCATGTGTGATCATAGAAGAGAAGATTAGGTCTATGTGAAGAAACAAAGTGTGGAGATATTGAAGACTAGAGTAATACTGAAATGCATTAAAAATGAGCTATCAAGGATCTAACCAAGCATACTGTGTTAGTATCTAGATCACTCACTTGTTGATTACCCACATCTTCAACAAGTCTAAAACCCTTAACTGGGTAGGCCTAGAAAAGCCTTTGTAAATCCTCTAACAAGGTGGTTCACAACTGTGAATCTGAAATCCTCTCACAAGGTAGTATTTAATCAGACTTATCTCCTAATAGAGATCTACAATCATAATAGGATCTATTCTGGTGAAGAACTTTGTATGACCTTAATCGGTCTGGTTTCTATTCTGCAGATAGTTACTTGTGAGTTTTTGCTCACTATGGTTTTTCCCATTTGGGTTTCCACGTTAAAACATCTTGTGTTATGGTGATTGTGCTCGTGTGGGTGAATTCCTTATTTGTTGTTTGGTTTGCATTTATCTTAATCGGTTTGTTAGTAAATTTTTTATACCAGTTGATTGCTAAACTATTTAAGTTCAGTATTTTTTGGTATACTAATTCAACCCCCCCTTAGTATTCATCAATTGGTATCAGAGCCAACCTTTCTATAAGTTTAACCACTTGGAAGGAGATATGGGGGAATACACTGTGAGGGAGCTTACTCATCATATCTAATGCCAACCTGACAAGGGAACTGGAAGGATTGACTATCACAATGTGTCAAGAGCTTGAGAACCAGAGGAAAGCTGAAGACCTAGTAAAAGACAAAGATCATGAGATCTCCAAACTGAAACAAGAAATCAGTGCCCTTACCGCTCATCTCCAAGAGAGTAAAGTGGAAAAAGAAGAAATGAAAGGTGAACTAAACATGGTTTTTTCTAAGAATGCAACCTTGAAGGAATCCAATGCTTCTATTACCAAGGAACTCATTGAGTCAAAGGAAATCCATGCCAAATTCAATCAGAGTGCTACTAAGCTAGAGCAAAAGCTTGAATCAGCTAAACTGGTAAAGATTAATAATGGACTTGGTTTCTCTAGATATGAGGAAAGTGAATCCTCTAGAGAAAAAGATGTGGCATCAAAGAAGCAACCGACATCAAAGGATAAAGGTAAGCAAAAATTCAAACCTGTTTGCTTTAATTGTCTCAAGGAGGGACATACTACTAATATATGTAGAAATAAGGCTTACAACAATTTTCCTTATTTTCTAAACAATAAGCCTAGATCCAATAGATTCAATGGAAACTATTATGCATGCAACAAGTTTGGGAATAGAGCATTTGAATGCAAGTCTATTATGCACAACACTGGAAGATATCCTCAAAGGAGTCAAGGAGTTTTTTCTAAATCCTCTGTGAACCGGAATCCAAACCGGTATAATATCTATAATCATTAGTCAAGTAGTGGTGGCTATCAAACTGCAATCGGTTGGAGAGCAACCTGTATGATCTATCATGGTAGTGGTCACACTACTGCAACATGTAGAAGGAAGAATGCAAATGTGAATAATGGACCATGGAGAGCACTTGGAATGGTATGCTATCACTGCAACAAACTGGTTCACACAACTAGAATCTGCAGGATGAGAAAGAACATATGATATGATATACCGGTCACTCCAGAAGGAAAGATTGATGTTGAAACAATTCAAGTGGATATGAAGAAAATATGAAAGAAGAAACCTGAAGAAGTGTCATAGGAAGAACCGATTTCTGCACCTAGTCTAGAAGTCTCTAAACCGGCAAACTGAGCTTCAAAAAAGCTTAGGGGGAACAAATCAGTGAAATGTTTTGAACCCCTGATTTACACTAGTAAAAGACCTTAACTGGTATGTGTTACTTGTCAATCAGTAGAAGACTGGAAATGGTAAAAGGAAAAATTAGGGTTTATGCCCTAATAGTGATGCATTTATTAAGGTAGGTGAAGAATTTTTTTAACTAGGATTTTCAAGTCATTTTCACTTATCAGTTTATGAGTGAAGAATTTTTCAAGAGCAGAGTGAAAAAAGGTGATTTGACTTGCGACTCATAGAGATTTCAAAACTTTGTAGTAGAATTTGAAGATAGTGACAATCAATCAAGTGAAGAACACAAAGCGGTATTCAAACAATCGAAGTGGTGAAGTGTGCACTGTATTGACAAACCCTAAATTTCAAAACTCTGAAGGTATTTATCCAAATTCTTGTTTATTAGTTAATCATGGCTTCTACATCGCACTCCAGTTCTAGTGCACCTGTTGATTTAGCGGATTTTATCCAACAGAAGATGAAATAAAATGCCTTATCCCAGATACCCGCTAAAGTTATAGTGGAAGGTGATATTTCAAGGTACATTGATTGTAAATTGGAAGACCTAGGATCTCTAGTGATCCATTCCCAGCTAGGTCTATTCTGTAGGAATGACAAAAAGATCAAACAAGGCTCTGATACCAATTGTTAGGATTCCCAAAGATACTGAGAGGGGGGGGTGAATCAGTATCTAACTGGTATGTGTATTTTTGTCCTTATTAAATAAATTGCATTCCAAAATAGTGTATCGGTAAACAAGAATTAATGCAGTAAATATGAACAATAAACACAACATAGAAAGCACACAATAACACAAGATTTTTGGGGAGGAAACCTAGTGTGGGAAAACCTCAATGGTATTTGTGACCCAGAATATTCACTCACTGGTCAATGAATGGATATTACTTACAATAGGGGTCTGCACATGTAGGAAGGCCAACTGCCTAAAGCTCACTGCTTAATTACAAAAGGAAGTCTCATTGACTTACAAAATGGATTATGGAAATCAAATATAATGTATTGCTTTAGTTCAAAATCTACTATGCCAGGTTCAGTACCGGTTTAAGATCATACAACAACCATAAACATTACTCCAAAATCTGCCTTAATATTCACATATTACTTCTACAAATAATCTTCCCATGTCCACAAGTTAAATGATCTACAAGATCTCATACTTATATATGAGTCTTATTACAATACACCTTGTCGGCTTACAAAAAGATATTACAAATAAATACAAAATACAATAATCAAAATCCTATCGGCTGGGGTGTCGGTAATCATCTTTGTTGCTGCTGGTGAACTATCTGTTAGTGTCAGTGTGTGCCAATGTCATAGAATTGCAAGGTTGCCATGAATGACAATACCTTCAATCATCTACAATTATCATTGGAGTGTGCAATGCCAACAAAAACTTCCATTCCCAAAAAGGATGACGTAGAAATTCTCAACCATGTCAAATCTAATGTGGACACAAGAAAGAGTCAAGATGATACAAGAAGAGATCAAGATCATACTAGACCGCACACTCATGATTATACAAGAACAAATAATGTTGATAATCCTATCACACCTCTCACACAACAAATACAAATGCTGCAAACACAAATTCAAGATATGTAGAGAGGAACTGTTAGAAGATACTCGCTTCAAGAAATTTGTCCTTACCTATTCGACAAAAATCTAAACATGATACCATTTCCTACAGGTTGTGAAACTCCTTGATACAATAAATATAATGGAAGCTTGATCCCCAGGATCATATACTAGAATTTTGCATGATGAGTATGTAGTTTGCACATGAGGATACATACCTGATGAGATTATTTCCAAAGAGCTTAGATGGACTAGCTATGGAATGGTTCTCCAAACTTCCACCTGGAATTAGATCATTCACAGAATTGGTGGATAAGTTTGTTTCACAATATTCTTATAACATTTAACATGAGGTAACAATGCTCAACTTATGTAATACTGAACAAAAGAGTGGAGAACCTTTTCTAACATTTCTACAGAGATGGAGATGGTTAGCTTCACGATATCCTCGAATGGTGCTTGATTACGAGAAAATAGACATATTCGTCAACAACCTAAATGGACAAATGACCTATCATCTAAAAATGCAATACCATCAAAATTTTGAAAAGATGATTGATAATGGTATCAGAATGGAAGAAGCTATGGTAAAGAAGGGTGAGTTGAAGCTATACAAAAAAGGCGTTAATCCTCCTAACAACAATGTTAGCAACAATAACAATGATAAGCCTAAATTTTGGAATAAAAATCAAAATATCGTCAATGATGGAATAGTGGATAACAACAATGTAAAACTGAAACAACCAGTTTTCAATTTATCAACTCGCTCAACAACAACTCAACAAAACAACAATCACCAAAAATCAACTTTCAACAATTTCTTTCAAAGGAAATTTACAAACGTTGGAGAACACACTTGGGTCAGCACTAAAGACACTTCTCACAAAAAATTTGATTACTTTTCTAGAAGGAAGGAACTACGAACCTCAAGTGAAACCCTCTTGGTGGAATGATAACTATTATTGCAATTTGCATCGAAACAAGGGACATCACACAGATAATTGTCAACGGTTGAAACATGTCATTCAAGATTTGATTGATAATGGAGTAATAATTGTGGATGGACATACGACAAACAAATCTCATATAACTTTTAAAACTCTGCTTCTGAACTATGAGAAGGGTGAATCATCAACAACACATAATGGTAAGGGTAAAGAAAAGGTAAACTACGCTCATACATATGATAATGTGGTAAATGTGATTATAGTTAAAGAAAATCAACATCAAGAACCTGCTCATGCTATCACAATAAGCAAAGCTAAATTTGTTTTGCCAAGTCCTACCACTAACATGTCATCCACTACAAAACAATACAGTCTAGTGGATCAATTACAAAAAATGCCCGCGCAAATATCCATCTTAGAACTTTTAAAGCTTTCACTTGAACACAAAGAAATTCTTGAACAAGCATTAGTAGATATAATAGTGTCTAAGGATCTTGATATAGATCAATTCCAAACCATGGTGGGACATCTCACAACCCCTCACTACTTATCATTCACCGAAGAAGATGAAATGTCCTTGCAACATCCCCATAATGATCCCTCGCATATCGAAGTCCTCATTCATAAGACGTGAGTTGAACATGTCCTAATAGATGGTGGAGTTGGCTTAAACATTTCCTCATTGATTATTGTTTGTGTTCTAGGTTATTCAAAAGATGCAGTTTATCCTCGGAAAAAGATCACCATCAAAGAATATGATGAAGAAGAGTTCCTCTAAAGGAATTGTGATGTTACCCATCAAAGTAGGACCTTTGCAGAAAGACACAGCATGCCAAGTTCTAGACTTGGACTTATCATACAACATACTCCTAGGAAGATCCTGGATATATGACATACAAGCTATTCCAGCAACATATCATGAGTGCCTAAAATTTCCCTACAATGGGGAGGAAATAATGATCTCAACAGATTCAAACCCATTTTAGTACCATAGTAATCTAAAACTAGCTAGAAAGGTCATTTTTCCTCATAATAGGGAGGCATCGTCTTCAAACACATAATCCAAAGAAAACTCATTTGCCTCAATTTTGTCAAGTATGGAAAAACAAATGTAGCTAAGAGATCGTAGAAATAGAGAATATTCAATATTACAATTACCACTTTCAACTAAATCCTATGGAAAACCATAAAATTCCAAACAACAACCAATTGTGAAACATCTTCCGATATTTGATGGAGAATTTGTTAGTGCTGGGAGCTTATCAGAGGAAACAAAAGATAAATATGTGCTACAGTGGCTATACAAGGATGAAGAAGTCCAACAAAAGATCAACAATGTCAGAATACCTACAGAAAAGTATGGAAAAGGATTTAACATTCTTCAAAAAATGGGATACATTGGAATAGGTCCTATAGGAAAAAGAAAAGAAGGTATCTCATGTTAGAGTAATCAGGTCTTTACTTGATTAATTAAATGACATTTATTTAATTAATTAAGTTCTCCTTTATCTTTTTTACACTTAAGCTGACTGTAGGTGAATAATAATTAATTATTTTATTAATTATTATGTGCAATCCTAGGGTTTTTCTCTTTTAGGGTTTCTTGACCTATTAGAGGTTGAACCTTTTCTTTTGTATTATTATTATTCTATTACACTTTTTTGGTGAATACAAAGCTCTCACATTCTTGAGCATTTTTCCTATGTTTATTATTTTCTCTATTGTTTCCTTGCTTCTCCTTGTAATAGGTTTATTTAGCTTGTAGAGATCATTTGGGCTCCTCTGGTGCTGTATTTCTCAACTCTCACATGGTATCAAAGCTTCAGATCTGCAGCTACCTATTTTTGTTTTGAGTTTTTTTTTGCATTGGAAGTAGATCTGGGGTTTCAAAAAAAAAAATTGTGCACCTAGGGATAGGCCTTTTTTTCTGAGCACTTTGGGCCTAAACGAACCTCACCATCATGCTCAAAAGGCCCAAAAACCCTTATGGTCATATAAAACTTGATCATTTTTGGAACGTAGTTTGAGAAAAAAAAAATTTAAAAATAAAAAATTTGCCTTTTTATGGCAAGCAGACTGAAAGTTGTTTTTTTTTTTTAAATAATAAAAACAACATTCAAAAAAAGAAGGCCAACATTTTTTTTGGCTCTTTGGTCCCCGTCGGCCCTGTCAGAGCGAGCCCTGCTCGCCGGCCCTTCCTCATCGGCCTCCACCCTGGGCACCACCCACCTGCCACCGTAGCCCACCCGCCACCCCACTCCACTGCTCAGCCACCGGAGTGCCGCCCATGGGCCACCTCCGCCCGACCCTGCCACCAGACTGCCTCACTCTTGCCTTTTTAGGGGGGGTTGGTTTTTTCTTCGTAACTTGAGCATACGGAGTCATTTTTTCATAGGCGTCAAAAAGATGGTTCTAAGCTGGACCTCGTGGTATTGGAATTTTTTTTCATTTTTTTGTTTGACTATACTTTTTTCCAGTCAAAGTGGGGTCTCTTTTCTGCACTTCCAGCGCCATAGAATGGGCAAACAGACTCCATTTTTCAAAAATGAATAGGCATTGGAGAGATCTTAGCCTGCTCTATTCAAATATGTGATCTTGTTTCTCATATTTTTCATCAAGTACATGAGATTTCAGTTTGAATTTTTTTGGCTTATGCACTACTTCCTTCTCACTAGTATGCACTAGGGTTTTGGTTTATCTCTTTTGGGGGGGTGTTTTTTTCTCACTTTCTCTCATTTATATAAAAAATCTAGAACACCAAAACTCTCAAAACAAAAAAACCGTTCTGCATCTTCTATCTATTCTGAAAGATCACAAAATGAAAAAACACAAGCAGGTACATGTGTAGAGTTTCATGGCAGATTCTTTAGCTGAGTTGTTGACATCACACAACTATCACACCTAGAAGCCTCACATCAAAAGGCTTCTTAGGGCATGAGGGTTGTGGTCTTGTTTGGATGAGGTTCATCCTTTATTGCAGCGTCCTTATGAGCTTCTTTAGCATAGAAACAAGATGGATGAGGCCATGGGTTTTCTCTCATTACATGTTTTCGACAGTCTTATGTTTCACATTGATGCTTTGCTCACTCCTTGAGATATGTGGTTGAAGTTTGAGACTCTCTTCAGGAGAGTTAATGAGATCCAAGCATTATAGATTGAGGCAGAGTTGGTTTCCTTATCACCTGGTTCCTTTCCCACCATTGAGGATTTTATGAACAAATTCAAGACTACCAGATCTATTCTCCAGGGGTGTGGAAAGATCAAGACAGACACAGAGTGCATTCACTTGATCTTTTCGAAGCTTCGGGATCCTTTTCAGTTTTTTGCCTCTTCTTTCTACTCCACCATGGATGGCTTGGGTGCTCATTTCACCATGCCTACCTTTGATGTATTTTGTGAGTGTTTGTCTCATGAGCAGTCTCACCTTTCTCAACTAGACATGATCTCAGGGTCCAAGAACCAAGCCTTGGTTGCTCAGTCATCTAAGGAGAAGTAAAAGCAGAAACTGAAGCCAAAAAAGAATTCTGTAGGTAGTGAACATTCCTCCAAGCCACAACTTAAGTCTAATTCTAAACCACCATTTCATCCAAAACAAGGGAAATCTTCATAGTCTGGTGAGTCTTCCTCCAAGACTAAGAAGAAATTAGGAGATACTTGCAATTTTTGTGGCAAGGAAAGACATCCAATTTCCAAGTGTTGAAAATGATTAGAGGCTTTAGAGGAAGCCATGCATCAGCATCACATCTTCTCACCTCAAGCGTCTTCTCCTTCCATGGGGAAAGTTCATGCTCTCACTGCTCGAGCTTCAACCTATGGGTCCACTTGGATTTTAGATTCTGGTGCTTCTCACCATATGACTCACACTCAGCAGTTGGTTACTTCTCTTGCCTCTTGTGGTACTTCACAGATTGCAGTGGGTGACTTTGTTGAGCTTTCAATCTTGGGTTCAGCATCTATCTCTTTGGATGGGGGTACTCTGCAAGATGTTTTGGTTGTTCTTGACATCTCAACAAACCTCCTATCCATTTATCAGATTTTCCATTGTAGCTCTGGTAAGACAGTTGAGTTCTCACCACATGATGTGGTTATTCGGGACCTCCATGACACTGATTTGGTTGTGGCTACTGCGAGTGTTGATACTGCATCTCATCTTTACAGATTTGATGGATTCAAGCCCTCTGTAGGTGTAGGTTCATCTCTTATAGCACATATAGATTCAATGAGTAAGCTTTGGCATGAGCACTTGGGCCATGTCAATTACAGATATCTTCAGTAGATGAGTACATAGGCACTTGTTCTGGGCTCCCATAGATTTCCTGCATTGATGGTGTTTGTCATGGTTGTGTGCTTGGTAAGCATCACAGGGATCCCTTTTTGAAGGGAAGAGCCCCTCATTCTTTGGCACCTTTGGATTTGATTCACAGTGACCTCATGTTATTCCCTACTCCTTTTTCTGGGGCCAAGTATGTACTCACATTTATTGATGACTTCTCTAGACGCACATGGGTGTACTTTCTTAAGTACAAGTTTGATGTCTTTGATTCATTTTTAATCTTCAAGACATTTGTAGAGAAGCAATTTGGTTGTTCTATTCGACAGAATGTAAAGATAATGGGGGAAAGTATGTGAATTAGGCTTTTAGAGGATTTTGCACTAAGCATGGCTTACAACATCAGTTTACTATTCCCTACACCACTTAGTAGAATGGTGTCACTAAGAGAAAGAATGAGACTTTACGAGGGATGGTGAATTGTATGATTTAGTCTGGGTCCATGGATTCATCCTTTTGGGTTGAGGCAATTAGTTGTGCCAACTACATTCAGAATCAGATGCCTCACAAGGCAATTCAACATATGACTCCTGAGGAGGCTTGGTCTCATGACAAGCCTGATGTTTCTTTTTTTTGATTATTTAGCAGTGAGGCATGTGCATTTATTCCTGATGCTCAGAGGAAAGTGATGGAGCAAAAGATACAACCCCTCATTTTTGTTGGCTACTATAAGGATGTTAAGGTGTATAGGTTCATTGATCGTGATTTAAGAGAGGTCCTATTTTGACAAGATGTTCAGTTTGACAAGTGCCTTCCCATAGTGGATACCCTGTCTCCAGTGTGTACCCCTCTACCTACTCCTCCCACTGCATCCCTTCAAGATTATTTTGAGGATGATTTTGATGATGTTTTCGATGATCCATCATCCCCACGTCCACCTTCTCCACCTCAGATGCCCAAGTGGGCTCTCTTTACTGTTGAGGCGATAGGATCTATGGCTAGTGATCCTTTAGATACTCTTTGCACCCATTCTCATACTGTGGTTTCTAGTCTTTTGAGTCATGCCATTCCAGATGATCCTCAAAAGTTTTCAGAGGCAACAAGATGCCCTGAGTGGGATTGTGCTATGGATGAGGAGTATTCTTCTTTGATGAGGAATAATACTTGGGATTTTTGTCCTCTTCCTAAGGGCAGAAAGATGGTTTGGTGTCGATGGTTATATCACACCAAGTATGTTGTTGAAGGTTTGATTGATAAGTACAAAGCACATCTTGTTGCGAAGGGTTTCTTGCAGGTTGAGGGTATTGATTACTCTGAGACATTTGCCCCTGACGCCAAGATGAACTCTATTCTCTTTGTACTATCCCTTGCAGCTTCTAGGCGATGGCCCATTTTTTAGATGGATGTGAAGAGTGATTTCTTGCATGGAAACCTATAGGAGGAAATTTATATGGAGCAGCATCAGGGATTTGTGCAAGATAGTTCTTTGGTTTGTAGACTTTGGCATTCATTGTATGGTCTCAAATAAGCCCCTCGGGCTTGGTATGAGAAGATGGACTCTTTCTTGCTCTCCACTGGTTTCACCTACTATCATTCTGATCACATAGTGTACATTCAACTTCTTGAGGGTGAGATCCTGATTCTTGTACTATATGTTGATGATCTTCTCATCACAGGTAGCTCATCCTCTATGATTCAGCATGTTCAACGATCTTTGATGGACCAGTTTGAGATGACAAATCTCGGTCTTCTGCACTATTTTCTTGGTCTTTAGGTGATTCAGTCTTCTAATGGGATCTAAATTTACCAATAGAAGTAGGCTCTTGACATGCTTCAGCGCTTTGGCATTCTTGATTGCAATCCTTCTCCCACTCCTTTTCAATTAGGGGTTGTTTTGATTACTACTTTCTCCACTCCTTCAGTAGATTCTACACTTTACAGGCAGTTGGTTGGTAGTTTGTTGTACCTGACACACACTCATCCTAATTTTTGCTTTGTAGTTGGCCTTTTCTCTCGATTCTCCCATGATCCTCATGAGAGTCATTGGCAAGCTACCAAACATATTTTGTGATACATTCAGGGCTCTATTTCTCATGGCATTCACTACACATCAGGGGAACCTCACATTGTTGGCTACACTGACTCAGATTGGGCTGGTGATGTCAATGATCAGAAGTCTACTTCTAGCTTTGTTTTCTATCTTGGCTCTAGTCCTATGACATGGTCTTGCAAGAAGTAGTCTGCTCATGCATTATCATCTGCAGAGGCTGAGTACCGAGTTGCTATGCTTGCTAGTTAGGAGATCTTATGGCTTCAACAGTTGATGACTGAGTTTGGTTTTCCTCTTGATAGTCCCACTATTATTTGGTGTGATAATCAAAGCGCTATTCATATCTCTCACAACCCGATAGAGCATTAGCAGAGGAAACACATTGAGCTTCATATACATTTCATCTGCCAGTTGATTCAGGATGGTTCTCTCAGTTTGGAGTACATTCCCACTGCCGAGCAAGTTGCAGACATCTTCACAAAACCATTTGCATCACTACTCTATCTTCAGTTGTACCCTATGCTTGGGGTGAAGGAAGTTTTCCTCAGGGGGTCTTTATGAGGGCTTCCTTCCTTCCTTCTTTTTTCTTTCAGCATGTTCTTTTATCTCTTTTTGGAGAGGAGTTTTTCTCACTAGGTTTGATGAATAATGATGAACAATAGATACCCTAACTGGTACTAAGAGGGGGGGTAAATCAGTACATACAAAAACTTTTCTCTACAACTTATCAAGTTAAAACAATCTTAATCAGTTGTATTCATTACTGAACTTAACCATGGCAATACTGGTTAAACACAGTAAGACTTCAGATAATATAAATAGGTAAAACTGAATAATTCAAATACATTCAATACTTGATAACTACTTCACCAATAAACATATGCATGTGGTATATCAGCAATACCATAACCATTAGCTCTGCATGCATAATCAATTAAACAAAGAATACTTAATCATCACAAGAAAATGCACAACTCATGACACACATATTTTTTTACGTGGAAACTCAAATGGGAAAAACCACGATGGGGATGAATACCCACAAGCTTGTTTTGAACTCTTTAGAAGCTCGCTCTATTAGGAGCCTAGTCTAGTTAAAGAATTTACAATAAGGTTCTGCTAGAAACCAATTTTGTTAAATATCACTCGATTAAGGGATGACTATATACCCTATTAAAGGTTGAAACCCTATCAAAGGTTAGCTTGCTAGAGAATTTAAAGAACTCAATGAACTTTAGTCACCTAGTTAGAGGATTTATAGTAAGCGTGTTAAAGCTACCCGACAAAGGGATTTTCCTTTTGTTGAAATAGTTATAAGACAACAAGTAAAACTCTAATCTAATAACAACACTATATGCTAAGGTAGATCCTTTTTAGTTCCTCTACTCTGCAATCACACTCTACAGTTTTCTCTCACTGGTCTAGCAAGTATCTCATCACTCGGATACATACACAACTTTTGCCAACAACTTACAATAACAAACATCATCGACCTTATATTTTCCTTTTGTTGAAATGGTTAGAAGACAACAAGTAAAACTCTAATTTGATAATAGCACTATATGCTAGGGCAAATCCTTTTTAGTTCCTCTACTCTGTAATCACACTCTGTAATTTTCTCTCACTGGTCTGGCAAGTATCTCATCACTTGGATACATACACAACTTTTTCCAACAACTTACAATAACAAACATCATCGACCTTATAGACAACAATTAGGTTGGTAGCATAAACCCTAAACCCTAATCATTTAGGTTTACAATTACAGGGGGTCCAATCCTAACCGTTCAAATATTTTATATAGAATGAAACAATCTCAAAGAGATCACAAGTCATTCTACATTGTCCATTCTTCACCACACATAGAAATTAGTAACCCATTATGCTTTCTTCTCATATCGCTAAGAAAAATATTCATTCTTGAGGTAGACATTTAATGCAATCGATCCTTCACATGAAAGATCCTCAAGGAAATCCTTCACGTGCACAAAACTAATGTGGCATCCTGATCTCATCCTCATTTCTTAGCTAACTCATCACAGAATATCATTGGTTTCATCGTACAAGCTAGATTTCCAAACTGGAAACCCTAGAGCTAAGACTATTAACCGGTAGTCATACTTAGTGAAGCCCCGACATCGGTTCACTACATCTCTTCATACCAGTTCTTCAACTTGATCATCAAATAATAACTACTTCCAATCTTCATACCGGTTGACCTATACTTATTGACATCAATGACAACATACATTATTATCATATCATCATGTGCCAACATACCGGTTCATCAAATGCTAACAATCTCCCCCTTTGGCATTGATGGCAATACTTACTTAGCATAGCATTGCAACAAGAAACATCATAGACCAGTGCCAACAAAAATATCTTCATCAGATATCATACAACATATATCTTTTCCCCTATCTCATATCTTCTCTCCTTATTATATATCTTCTCCCCCTTTGACAACAATGCAAAAGTGGAGGCTTAAGCTCCTATACTCCACTATGATGCTCCCCCTATGAAGTAGCATTCTTTAGCACATCAATCCTAAAAGATTTGTCACCATAATACCTAACTGATGTGGAGCACACATCTTTAGCTGACTTCATGAAGGGGAAAAACCCCTAATTCACCTATCAAATAGGTAAATGTAGTCTTTGGTAAGGGCTTAGTGAATATGTCTACTAGCAGCTCCTTACTGGAAACATGTTGTAATACAACCTCTCTATTTTGAACCTTCACTCTTAAGAAATGATACTTGAGTTCAATGTGCTTAGTTCTAGCATGCAATACCGGATTTTTGGAAATATTGATTGCACTAGTATTGTCACAAAATATACTCACCGGTTCAGATATAGGTACTTTGAAATCATCTAATACATGTTTCATCCAAATTACCTGAGTGTAGTTCATAAATGTTGCCACATACTCCACTTCAGCTGTAGACTGAAAATTACAACTTTGCTTCTTACTTGTCCATGAGACTAGTCGTCCACCAAGAAAAAATGGTTGTGCTTTTCCGGTCATCCACATTACCTCCCCAATCTGTATTGTTAAATACCTTGAGATTAAAATCACTATTGTATGGATACCACAGTCCATAGTCAAAGTCCCTTTCAGGTATCTAAGAATCCTTTTGACTGCTACCAATTGGGATTCTCTCGGACTTTTCTGAAAAAAGAGCTACAATGTGCACTGCATGAGCAATATTTGGTCTATTATGCACCACATAGTGTAGCTTACCAATCATTGATCAATACTCCTCATTTACTAATGTTGAATCATCTTCCTTAGTCAATTTACACCCGGTCACCATCAGTGTACCAACCGATTTGCTCTCCTCCATGCCAAAGGTCTTCAATACCTCTTTGACATACTTGAATTGGGTGATGAAGATACCCTCTTTCATTTATTGAATATGTAAACCGATGAAGAACTTTATTTCCCCAATTAGAGACATTTCAAACTCTTTCTTCATTTCATCTACAAATGCATGGCTCATTTCATCATCTCCTCCAAATATTATGTCATCTACAAATACTTCATAGATTAGAATCTGATTACCTTCATATTTTAGGTAGATGTTGCTATCCTCACTTGTTCTCTGAAATCCTATTTTCACAAGATGAGAGAGTAATCATTCATACCATGCCCTAGGTGCTTGTTTCAACTCATACAAGGCTTTGTGTAATCTACACACTATGTTACTATGTTCTGATAAGGCAAACCCATCCAATTGCTCAATATACACTTCCTCTTTTAGGATTCCATTTAAGAACGCAAACTTCACATCCATCTGATATACCTTAAATCCATTATATTCTACAAATGCAAGTAGCATTTAGACACCTTCCAATCTAGCCATAGGATCAAAGGTTTCTCCATATTCTTCTCCCTCTTCTTGAGCGTATCCCTTGCATACAAGTCTTGCCTTGTTTCTTACAATTGTGCCTTCTCCATTTAGCTTATTCTTGAAAACCCATTTGGTACCTATGACATTCTTATGTTCTGGTCTAGGTACCAAGGACCATGTTGCATTCTTTTCTATCTAGTCTAGCTCCTCTTCCATTTCCTTAATCCAGTCTTCATCTGTAAGTGCTTCTCTGGAAGTCTTGGGCTCCAATTCAGAAATCATGCAAGAGTTTTCTTTCACCTTTCTTCTTGTGAGTATCCTTGCATCTTTATCTCCTATGATCTGCTTCAGATCATGATGTAGTTTCATATATCTAGGAATGACTTGAGCTGATTCTACTTTCTTTTCCTCTTCTTCTTCACTTACTTTTTCTTCTTCACCTACTGCAGCTTCTACCAGTACAAGAACACTGAGATCTTTACTTGTTTCTTTCTTAACTAGTTCCCAGAAGGCTACACCCTGTTCATCTTCCACTTCCTCGCTGTAGGTTTCCTTAGGTTCCTTAGGGGATTCATCAACCCTGACATTGATACTCTCAACAATTTTTTGTGTTCTATTGTTGTAGAACTTGAGAGCTTTACTCTTAGTGGAATACCCCAGAAATATTCCTTCACCATATTTAACATCAAACCTGCTCAGATGCTCACCTCTCTTGATGCAACACTTACTACCAAACACTTTAAAATAACTCATAGTGGGAGTCTTCCCAGTCCAATACTCATAAGGGGTTTTATCTCTACCTTTCTTGATGAGTACTCAGTTCATAGTATAGACTTTAGTGCTCACCGCTTCTCTCCAAAAAGTGTGAGCAACCTTTCCTTGGATCAGCATTGTTCTAGCCGCTTCAACTATAGTCTTGTTATTCCTTTCTACTATGCCATTCTGTTGTGGTGTCCTTGGGATAGAAAACTGCCTCTCAATACCACTATCTTCACAGTACTTGTTGAATTCATCAGAAGTGAATTCACCTCCTTGATCAGTTCTTAGGCATTTATCTTTTGACCACTTTCCTTATCTACTAATCCTCTAAAGGCTTTGAACTTTCCAAATGCCTCAAAATTGTCTCTCAATAATGTGACCCACATCATTCTTGAGTAGTCATCAGTAAGAATCATGAAATACCTATCTCCCTGAATACTTCTAGTTTTCATAGGACCCCACAAAATTAGTATGCACAAGATCAAGCAAGTTTTCTACTGAAAAAACTTACCTTTGAAAGTTGAGGAAAACATCTTCCCAAGTTGACATTCTCTGCATAAAGCATTATCTGGTTTGTTCAGCAAAGGCAATCCTCTTATTGCCTTGATCTTACTCACCTTTACAATATTATCAAAAATCAGATGACAAAGTCTTCTTCACCGATGGCAATAAGTTCACCACTCTTTCCAATTATACTACAGACTCCACCTTTGAACTCCAGAATGAGTCCTTTATCATTTAGTTGAGCAACACTCAATAGGTTATGCTTAAGACCTTCTACCTAGTAGACATCATCCACACTACTCTTTCCATTTAGTGAGATGGACCCTTTTCCTTTTACCAGGCATGGTGCATCATTGCCAAATCTGATAACACCTCCATCATATTCTTCTAGAGACAAAATTTTTTCCCAATCACCAATCATGTGGTGAGAACAACCACTATTCTTCATCAGTAACACCTTCATCCACTGCAACAAGACAATTTCTTCTATTTCCTCCTGTATACTTTCTAAATCTCTCTGGTTTATCCTTATTGTCATTGAGGACAATTAACAACTATATAGACTATCTTATTGTAGGAAAAAAATTTTAAAGGAAGCTTACCTCTGTATTTTCCAGTGCCTTTTGGAAGTCTCTTGGCAAGAAGTGCTTCAAACTCCATCAGAATCTCTTCATCATCGATACCTCTTCTTTGCATGGATTCATAACTGGTACTTACTTCTTTTCCTTTTCTAGTTGGTGCAATAGATGCTCTGAAAGTTGACTCAGTCTTCTGAATATTTCCATCATAGCTATGCAACTCATATGTAGTCAACTTTGCAATGATAGAGTCTAAGGATACCTTGGTTTTGTCAATAGACATTAGCTCCTGAATAGTAGAAACTCTGATTTCATAGACCAGTAATAATGATCTCAAAACTTTATTGACAATGTTGGCATCATCAATTGTTCCACCAGTGCTCATGATATCTCTAACAACAGTCTTGGTCCTTATGTTGTCATTCTACACTCTTATGAGAATAGTTGATGTTGTCATTGATGGCAACCAATTGGCAACCAGTTGGCATTCATCTGGTAAGCCATCGGTAGTTACCGGCACCGAAAATAGACATCTACATACACTGATAGACACTTCACCGGCAGTGGCAACAATGCATACTGACACCCCAGCCAACAAGGAATAATCTTTTGTTTATTATATTTAAATGTAATTATCTTTTGTAAAAGTTGACATAGCATATTGTAAAAGACTCATATATATGTATGAGATCTTATAGGTCATTATATAGAGTAGAAAAAGAATGTATGGAAGTGTAAAAATTGTGTATAAGGTGATATAGTTGACAGCGAAGGTTTTGGTAATGGAATGAGCTTAAACCGGTACTGAACCTGACATAGTTGATGCTATTTTGAAGTAGTACATTGTATTGGATTTCATAATCCACTTTTGTAGTCAGTGTGACTCTTATTGAGAAGTGTGCTCTAGGAAGTTGGTCTTCCTGCATGTGCAGGTCCCTCATTGTAAGTAATATTTATTCATTGGCCAGTGAGTGAATATTGTGGGTAACAAATGTCATTGAGGTTTTTCCCACAACGGGTTTCTTTGTTAAATATCTTGTGTCATGGTGTGTTCTCTATGCTATCTCTATTATTCTTATTTACCGGTACATTCTTTTGAGATGAAAAGGTCTTAATAAGTTTAAATATTCTGCTAACCGGTTAGATACCGATTCACCCCCCCTCTCAGTATCTTTGGGACTATCATTAATCCTAACAATTGGTATCAAAGCCTAGTCTTCTATTTTCAAAAGCCTAATAGCTTGAGGAATATTTTGACACCAGTATAGATGGAGAATTTAAGAAAACAATTGGAAGGAGCTCTTGTAGATTATGATGTAGAGAAGTTCAATAATATCAAACTTGAAGATGATCTGAGGACTACATAGGAATTCATTCAAGGACTTGAGGAGAATCTTACTATAGCTCAAAATAAAAGGAAAGAACTACATGAGAAGATACAAAATTTTAATGATGAAAAGGAAACTTTCAATGAACTTGTGAACAATTTGAGACAAGAAAACAATACTATAAAGATTGAAATGTAAGATATGACTATGAGGTTTTGTAAAGACATTGAAGACATAAAGAAGAATGAAGATGACTTGACTAGAAGACTCAATGATGCTGGAAATGAAAATCTAAGACTCAGTCATGAAAATGATATGTTGAAGACAGATCTGATTCACATGCAACATGATAAAACTAAACTTATGAGACAAAGGGTAATTCTAGAAAATGAGTTGGCTACTGCAAATCAACACAAAGAGAAATTCAAGAAAAGTTCAGAGGAACTTGATGATATGATGAAAAGTCAGAAACCAAATGGAGATACAAATGGACTTGGGAGAAATTTTTGGTACTTCAAACAATCATGATCACAATAAATCGGTAAGACAACCTAATGCTTACAAGTTTAATGGAAAATGTTTCAATTGCAGCAAATATGGTCTTAAATAAAATCAATGTAGATTTAGAAAAAATCAGAACATTAATGCACCCACCGGTCAATGTTCCAAATGCAACAAAGTTGGTCATAACTCAGAAAACTACAGAATGAATGTTAAATGATATGTTTATGGAATATATGGACACTTATCTAATCAATACAGAACACAAACCGACATAGGATATGGAAAAGCTATTCAGAGGAATAATGTGACTTGTTATGCTTGTAACAAGATTGGACATATTGCGAAATTCTGTAGAAGTAAGACTTCACTAGAAAATAATAAAGGATATAGTTTGAAAGGAAAAGAAAAGGTAGATGAGGTAAAGAAAGAATTTTTAAAATAATGAATTAAGAAGACAAATCAAAATGTTGATGAGACTATTTCTTCACTGATAGAACAAAGTAACCCTCCACCGGAAGGAGATTCTTCATCCAACTAAGAAGTAACCCTTTGGGGGTATTGTAGCAAATTGAATATCATACAGATTACTCTCAGTCAATGGTAAGAAGATAGATTTCTCTTTACCGACAGATGTGTTAAGTTTTCACTTAAGCGACGAGCATTTAATACAGTTGTTGAGAGAAAAGTCATTATAAAACATCGGATTTCCCTCATTTTTTATTCACCGAGCATTCAAATTAGTAGAGAGAGCAAAAACTGATCGAAATCATTCAAGGCAAAGGTGTGAAGTGATTTCTTTCAAGCATTCAGATATTGTCAAGCAGCTAAAGGTATTTTTCAATGGCTTCTTCTTCTGCTCCCAAATTTATTGTGAACCCTACTATCGTGGAAAATGTAAAATGCCCTAGGCTCATGTATAAGATAATTCCTGAAGTAGCTAAGCAAGATGATTCCATAGGTGATTTTTCAAAAATTCTTAAAGGTGTAGCTTATGCTGAAGACCCTAGGATTTATATTCATTGCAACATTGAAGAATTAAGTTCTGAGGAATTGTTGAAAATGTTTAGAATGGTAATTTGCGATGAAAATGGTACTGTTAAACTTGAACACAATATTGTGGAGACTTTAGGTTTTGTTGAGATATTGAATATCCCTGAATTTCTCGAAGAAGTAGTGAGAATTGTCTTAATTAGGGTACATGGAGAACTTATATGGTTGGATTATGTTTACAAATTCACCCGACAAGCAATTAGGGCAATAACTAGTTTACTCTCAACCGGTAGTAGAATAGACAAAACAAAGAAAGTTCCTAACAAAAAGGTAATGACTCGAACTGGAGCAACATCAGACAATAGATCACTAAGAGTGAATGACATCAAAAACATCAATTTGAGAGTCATAAGTATGATACTTGGTTACAAGACTACACATGCAAACAGACTTAATTCAATTTCTAGTCTTTGCATTAATAGTGTTTATGAAATGGTCAACAACAACACAATGATTGATGTGTGTGAATGGCTGAAAGATGAGCTCATTGATCATTTGAAAAAGATTAAAGGAGATAAGAAAGTGACATTTCTTTGGTAATCTTTTAGTATGCTTAATGTTGTATTTCACTAAGGAAATTCCCTGGATAGGACCAAAAGACTTTGGATATGACATACCGGTAGGAAAACAATTGCAAGAATCTTTTACCGGCATGGGAACTACAAAAGACAACAATATAATTGAATACTTTAAATATTTTCAAGCTAAAATGAATACTAGAGAAAGACTATCGCAGAGTGTAGTGGACAAATATGACAAAGAAATATATTTTGTCATCAAAAAGGATGAGACATAGATGGAAGTTGTACTTCCTAGGACTATATGGGTAACTCAAATGGGCTATGAGGTAGATCTAAACATTATTGAGACATATGAAAAATCTTTGTTAAATGCACCAAGAGAACCAATAGAACAAGTTTTTGGTAGTGGTGAAACTATTGAGAGTGATGTGAAAACAATGAAGCAAAGGAAGAAAAGAGAAAAGTACATTAGTGATGCATCAAAGAAGGTACAAGAAATCAAAGAAAATATTATGAACTTTACTGGGATAACGGCTAGTGAGTTGGAAGGACAACAACTGGAGGCACACATTTCACCAGTTGGCACATCTTCTGACAGTGAGATGCCATTTGAATTCAAAAAAGTTGAGAGGAAGAGAAAACCTTCACTGGTACCCTCTCCTTCACCCAAAAGAACAAGGACCTTGAGGAAGAAACAATAGGTAGTAAGGCGATTGGCCAAGAAACTAACTCCCAAGAAGAAACAGAAACCGGTCATACCTTCATTAGATAATCTATTAAATGAAATAACTGATGATGGTAATTTGGCTAATGTGAGTAAATTGTATAACACATTCAAATATTCAGACAAGGAAAGCATTGAGAATAGTATAATTTTACATCTGGATATATACAAAAAGGTTTTAATTGAAGTAGTGGATGATTTACCTAATGAACTATATAGAAGATTAGATGCAAAAAGGATTGCAGTGATGGAATTGGATAAGAAACTAAAAATTGAAAAACTTCTAGAGGAAATTGATGATCTAATTTGTGAGGCTAACATATCCATTTTCGCTAGTGGTCACCGACAAGTAAGTTTGATGGTAGGTAGAGTAAATGAGATTGCAGAGGAGACTGCTGATAAATGGGATATCTTTTTTGTGGAAAAAGAAAAACAAGAAGAAATGAACCAGGAAAAGAAAACATTCAAGGTGTATCAAAAGGATAAGGACAAGGGGAAAGGTAAATTGGTGGTATTCCAAACATCAAGATCACAAACAATTTATTGCCACCTTTGGGTACTGCACCGGTACATATTGTTGATCGACCAGTTACTAACAGTGAAGGTATCACACATGATGACACTAATCCTGAATCTGAAATACTATTCACCATAAATGTGGATACTCAGGAAGTGAATATTGTTGTTGATAAGGACACTACAGAGGTTAAGGATGATAATGTTGATAGTGGCAACATTTCTATTGAGGTTGAGATCCTAACAGAGAAATCATTACAAAAAGAGAAATTATTGGATGCTGGGAAGAATACTTAAGGTATAGATGTTGATACAAAGAAACCTACTAAGACAGAGGTACATATTGAAGTAGAGAAACTGGCAATCACTGAGACACCTAAAAAATCAGACAAACCTTTACTGGTTGAAATGCAAACTCAGACTGATCCACTAGAGGATAACACAAGAAAAATGGTTACAAATGTTGGAAGCACAGAGTTAATTAAGGTAATAGGTTAGACATCTGACACTTCATCAAGTGAGTTCATACCTACTAATGTAATAGAGGTAATCCTGGATTCAATCAAGAAGATAACAAACTGTAATGCATTGGCCTACAAGACAATTGATGACATCATACCAATTCTTAAATTGATTGCACCAAAATGTAACATAGATCATGTAAAAAATTATTTAGGTAAATTAGACACATTGTCTAAATTCATTACTGACAATGTAATAATGGTTGATAAGGTGAATGAGGACACCTTCAAAGAAAAATTTGAAAAGGAGAAGGATAAATTCTTTAAGGACACAATAAAAAAGTGCACAAAACACATGAATACATTATTATCGGCACTGAACACTACAATTTTGGAATATAAAGAGTTATACAGAGAAACATGCAAACCACATCTTTTGACAAAGGACATAGAAAAGGAGATCAACAGAGTACAAAAAGAAATAGATGATATAGCTAATAACATAATTGGTTCATCCGAACCTATATCAGTTATTGAGCAGGAAATAGAAGGTTTTGAGGAGAAATTGGAGAAATTTGAGAAAGAAAAGGCAAGGATTAAGTCAAATGCCAGAGATCTTAAACAAAAACTTGGTCCTAAGTTGGACAGTCTAATCTCTCTAAGAAATGAAATCTCTAAGGCATTATTTCAAGGAGAATGGTCACTGAAAGAGAACATGCATCATCTCACCAACACAATCCAATAGACTAAGGCAACCCTAAATGATAGTAACAGATACATGTAGAGTCTTAATTTGGTTTTGGCAGATATATTCTAGATTGTAACCAACTGGTTACAAAATTTGAGGTGAAATTTTTTACACTCTTTTGACTATTTTTGACAACCTTTGTCATTGATGTCAAAGGGGGAGTAGTGGAGAGAGAAAATGATTATTCAGAAAAGATCATTTGCTCAGGGGGAGCACATCTTTTTGATAACTTTTTGGACTTCGATTTTTGGAACAGCTTTTGGGTTTTTCTCATGAGTGTTGCCATCAATGCCAAAGGGGGAGATTGTTGGCTTTCTACACTCTTATGAGAATAGTTGATGTTGTCATTGATGGAAGCCAACTGGAAACCAATTGAAATTCATCTGGTAAGTCACTGATAGTTACTAACATTGGCAATAGACATCTACATACACTGACAGACACTTCACTGACAGCGGCAACAATGCATACCGATAGCCCAGCCGACAAGGAATAAATTTTTTTTTATTGTATTTAAATGTAATTATCTTTTGCAAAAGCCAACATGTCATATTGTAAAAGACTCATATATATGTATAATATCTTATAGGTCATAATATAGAGTAGAAAAAGAATGTATGGAAGTATGAAAATTATGTATAAGGTGATATAGTTGACAACAAAGGTTTTGGTAGTGGAACGAGCTTAAATCAGTACTGTGTTGGCAATTGCACACTCCAATGAGAAATTGTAGGTGATTGAAGGTTTTGTCATTGATGGCAACCTTGCAATCATATGATACCAGCAAGACAATATACTGGCACCGGCAATGACAGACTCTACATCGACACACAGGTCACCGACAGACAAAGGAAGGATACCGGCACCTTGGCCAACATGAATTTTGTTTATAATATATTTTGTAATTAATTGTAAAATCATTGTAAGCCAACATGGTGAGTTGTAATATGACTCATATATGTATGAGATCATTGTAGAACATTTTTGTAATTGTAAGGAAGAAATAATATGATAGGAGAAATAAGGCAGACCTATTATGCGAATTATAGGATAAGGGTTTATGTATGAAGCAAAGCTAAAACCGGTACTGGATCTGGCATAGCAGATGCTATTTTGAAGCACTACAAGACATTAGATTTGTATAATCCATTCTGTAAGTCAGTGTGACTTCTTATTTTGTATTTGAGCAGTGAGCTCTAGGCACTTGGCCTTCCTGCATGCGCAGGCCCCTATTGTAATAGTAATATTCCCTTATTGGCTAGTAAGTGAATATTGTGGGTCACAAATCCCACCAAGGTTTTTCCCACACTAGGTTTCCTCATTAAACTACTATGTTATGGTGTTCTTTACATGTGGTTTTTGTTATCTCTATTTATTGAATTACTTTTTGTTTACCGGTATACAATGTTGATATACTTTACATGTTTTAAATCAAGAAAATTATTTAACCGGCTAGATACTGATTCACCCCCCCCCCTCTCAGTATCTTTAGGAATCCTAACAATTGGTATCAGAGCTTGGTCCTCTATTTTCAGAAGCCTAATAGCTTGAGGAAGATCTTGCAACTGGCAGAGATGGAAAACTTAAGAGAACAATTGAAAACAACTCTTTCAGACTATGATGCAGAAAAATTGAAAAATATCAAACTTGAAGATGATCTAAAAGTTGCTCAAGATATCATTCTAGAACTTTAAGAGAATTACACTATAGAAAGGAATAACATAAGATAACTTTGTGGGAAGATGCAGAAAGAGGAAGATGAAAAGGAAACTTTTAATGATCTGGTAAACAAACTAAGACAAGAGATAAGTACAACATAGAATGAGATGCAGGATATGACTATGAGATTTTGCAAGGAAATCGAAGATAGGAAGAAAAATGAAGAAGATCTGACTAGAAGACTGAGTGATGCTATAAATGAAAACACAAGACTTAGTTATGAAAATGATATGTTGAAGACAGATCTGATGCATATACAAAATGACTCAAATGAACTTATGAGACAGAAAGAAATCTTGGAAAGAGAACTGGATACTGCAAATCAGCACAAAGAAAAATTCAAAAAAAGCTCGGAAGAACTTGGTGACATGTTAAAGAATTAGAAACCTAATGGTGACACTTGTGGCATTGGCTTTGAAGCTGGTGAAAGCTCTGGTACTACAAACATACATGATCATAGAAAACCGGTAAGACAACCTACTGCTTATAAATTTAATGGCAAATGCTTTAACTATAACAAGTATGGTCATAGAGGAAATCAATGTAGATCTAGAAATTATCAGAACACCAATACACCCACAGGTCAATGTTCTAAATGCAACAAAGTTGGCCATAATTCAGAGAATTGTAGAATGAATGTAAGATGTTATGTTTGTGGAAGATTTGGACATTTATCTAATCAATGTAGAACACAAACCGACATAGGATATGCAAAAGCTATTCAGAAAAATAATGTGACTTGTTATGTCTGTAACAAGATTGGACACATTGCTAAATTTTGTAGAAGCAAGTCCCCACTGGCAAATAACAAAGGTCCTAGTTTGAAGGGTAACGAAAAAGTTGAAGAGGTAAAGCATGAATTCTCAAAACAATGGATCAAAAAATCAAAACAAAATGTTGATAGGAATACTCCACCGACAGATCAGAGTAACACTCCACCGATAGGACACTCTTCATCTAACTGAAGGAAAATCTTTTGAGGGTTTAGCAACAAAATGAGAAACATGCTATTATTCCCTCGGTTGATGGTGAGAAGTTGAGATTACTTCTTTACCAGCAGATAAGTTAAGTTGTGACTTAACCAGCAAGCATTAAATGTGGCAGATGAAGAAAATAATATTATAAAACAAGTGTTTTGGCTCCATTCTCATTTCACCGAGCATTCAAATATTTGAGAGCACGAAAATCCCAAGCAAAGGCATTCCAACCAAAGAAGCAAAGAAATCTATCAAATCTCTCATCCCTAAGGCAGATTAAGGTATTTATAGCTATGGTATCCTAATCTACTCCTGAATTTATTGCAAACCCTACTGTTGTCGAAGTTATTAAATGCCCTAGACCCATATTCGAGCTAGTTCCCAAAATTGCAAAGAAAGATGATAGTTTAGGTGCATTCTCTCAAGTACATAAAGGGGTAGTTTATGCTGAAGACCCTAGAATGTATATACATTGTCATATAGAGGAATTGGGTGATGATGAAATCAAAAACATGTATAAATTTGTAATTTGTGATGAATCCGGAAATGTCAAAACTGAACACAAGATAATAGAAACCCTAGGTTTTACTGAAATCCTTAGTATCCCGGATTTCCCCAAGGATATCATAAGAATTGTGCTAAGCAGGGTTCATGGTGAATTATTTTGGTTGGACTCTATTCACAAGATCACTAAAGAAGCAGTAAAGTTTGTGACAGGCTTACCCTCCACCGGCAACAGACCTGACAAATATAAGAAGGTCTCAAATGATTTAGTGACAAAAATAACCAGTGCAACATCTGACAAGAGATCACTAAGGGTAAATGACGTAACGGATATCAATGTCAAATTTATTAGTATGATCTTAGGTTACAAGTCTACACATGCAAATAGGTTAAACTTAGTTTCTAACCTAAGCATTAAAAGTGCCTATGATATAATAAATAATAATGCAAGGATAGACATATGTGAATGGCTTAAAGATGAACTGATTGATAATTTGGGTAAGATAAAGAAAGATAAGAAAGGAACTTTTAGATTTTGAAACCTACTTGTTTGTCTGATGCTGTATATAACCAAACAAGTACCCGAAATTGGCACCAAAGATTTCAGATATAATATCCCGGAAGGAAAACAACTATCAGTATTACTAAGGTCTAGACAAAACAAGAGTAAGGCTATCACAATGACTTAAATGAGTATTTTCAGGCATTGAAAGCTCGAATGAAAACAAGAGTAAGGCTATCACAAGCTATTGTGGATAAGTACCAAAAAGAAATCTATTTTGTAATAAAAAAAGATTAAATTTGGATGGAGGAAGTTGTTCCTAGAACCATCTGGGTCACTGAAATGGGGTATGAGATGGATGACAACATAATAGAAACCTATGCAAAATCTCTCCTAGAAGCTCCTAAGGAACCTTAAGAAGAAGTATTTGGTAATGCTGAAAATTTAGAGAGCCAAATTCAATCAAAGAAAAGAGTTAAAAAGGTTGAGGCAACTGTTAGAAAAGGTACCCGATAGGCAAAAGCAATTAAAGAAGATGTGTTAAATCAAATAGGTATAAATGAAGGTGAACTAGAAGCAATCCAACTGGAAACACACCTTTCACCGATTGGAACTTCTTCAAAAAGTGATATACCTGCAGTATTTAAGAGAGTTGAGAGAAAGAGAAAACCTTCACTGACACCTTCTCCTACACCAAAAAGATAGAAGCAACAGGTAGTAAGGCCCCCTGCAAAGAAATTAACTCCATAGAAAAAGAAGTTGACTCCTAAGAAGAAGTCAAAAAAAACTATGGCTCCTATTGATAATTACTAGGTGAAATTACTGAGGATGGTAAGTTGAAGAATATCAGCAAAATGTATAACACATTATCTGATGATGACAAAGATAAATTACAGAACAATGTAATATTGCACTTAGGTATTTTCAAGAACTTTTTGATGCAAGTTGTTGATGAAATACCGACAGATCTCTACAACAAACTAGAAGCTAAGAGAGTAGGTATTATTGAGCTTGACAAGAAAATAAAGATTGAAAAATTACTTGTTGTACATCCTGTTAACTCAACTGATGAGATAGACAAATTGATCTCTGAGGCTAACCAGTCAGTATTTTCAACTGCTCATCAGCATGTACCACTAATGGCAGGGAGAGTGAATGAGATAGCAGAGAAAATGACAGATGCATGGGATATATTCCTGGTAGAAAAGGAAAAACATGAAGAATCTCAAAAACCTAGAACCTTCAAAGTATATCAAAAGGATAGGGACAAAGGAAAAGGTAAGGTTGGTGGACCACCCAGTATAAAGATAATAGACAACTTACCCCCACCACCTTTAGATACTCCACCGGTAGTTACTACTAAAAATTAGCCGGCAACAGAGTATGGACACACCACATGAGGATACAAATCCTGATTCTAAGGTGTTGTATACAATGAATATTGACACACAAGAAGTCAACATTGTGGTTGATAAGGAGACATGTGAGAAAAGAGATGTGGAAACTGAGCCACCGGTAGAAGACACAACAATTGAGACAGATGTTGAAGATATAGTTGGAAACATTGAAACTAGGAGAGAGCAGCAAACTGGACAAACAATAGATACAAGGAAAACTGATAGCATTGGTATTGGGCAACCTACTAAAAACATTTTAGGGGCAAGCACAGAGAAACTGGTAGAAAATGTAGAGTCACATGTAGAAAAACCGACAGTGGATACCACTAAAAGATCATCAAAAGCACCATTAGAGAAACCATCACCATAGACTACAAAGAAATAGGAAGAACAATAGGTTCATTCAGAGACAGTGCCACCAGCTTCAACTGAAAACCTAAACCTTTGGTAGCTAAAATGGAGACACAAACTGACCCTCCAGCAAAAGATAAAAGCAATACGCTCACCGACAGACTACAAATTGTAAAGTCAATTGGTTAGACATCCGGAACTTCCATGTCTAAATTCAGACCAACAAATGTGACAAAGGTACTGTTAGATTTAATTAGGAAAATAACAGATTGTAATGCTCTAGCATATAAGGCTGTTGATGACACCATACCAATTTTGAAGATGATAGCTCCAAAGTGTAACATAGACAACAAAGATTCTTTGAACCAATTAGACATATTGTCTAAGTATATAACTCGTAACCAAATAACACTGGACAGAATAAATGAGGATATATTTAAGGAGAGATTGATAAAGGAAAATGAAAAATTCTTGAGGACATAGTTAAGAAGAACAAAGGAGTGATGGACACTCTTTTACCGAAACTCAATGAAATGATTTTTGACTTTAAGAAATTGTACAGGGATTCATGCAAATTGGATGTATAAACAGAAGATCTTGACAAAGAAATCATAAAAGTAGAGGATAAGATTAATAATATTGCTGACAATCTAATTGGGACATCAGATTCATTTTTGGAATTAGAAAAGAAAATTGCAAAGCAAGAAGAAAAAATTAGGAAATTGGAAAATGAAGAACAAAGAATAAAGGACAAAGCAAAGGACTTAAAATGCCGACTTGGTCCAAGATTAGAGTATCTTATTTCTTTAAGAAAAGAAATATCTGAGGCTCTAGTTCCCAGACTAAGACACCAGAAGAGAAAATGCACATACTCACCAGTACAGTAGAGAGAACACAAGAGGCACTAAAAGACATCAAATCCTTCAGCAATGGTTTAAATTTGGTTTTGACAGATATTTTTCAGATTGTAACCCACCGGTTACAAGAATCCAGGTAGGACTCCACTGATAGCGAATGACAACCTTTGTCATTGATGTCAAATGAGGAGTAGAGGAATGAGAAAAATGGTTCATCTGCTCAGGGGGAGCACACAGTTTTGGTAAGACATTTTTGGCAGACTATTTTTGGATATCATTTTTGAACACTTTTTGATTTTTCTCATGAGTGTTGCCATCAATGCCAAAGGGGGAGATTGTTGGAAAATGCACACTCCAATGAGAAATTGTAGGTGATTGAAGGTTTGTCATTGATGGAAACATTGCAATCATAGGATACCGACAAGACAATGTATCGACACCAGCAACGACAAACTCTACACCAACACACAGGTCACCGATAGACAAAGGAAGGATACCGACACCTTGGCCAACATGAATTTTGTTTATAATATATTTTGTAATTAATTGTAAAATCATTGTAAGCTGACATGGTGAGTTGTAATATGACTTATATATGTATGAGATCATTGTATAACATTTTTGTAATTGTAAGGAAGAAATAATGTGATAGCTGAAATAAGGCAGACCTATTATGCGAATTATAGGATAAGGGTTTATGTATGAAGCAGAGCTAAAACTGTTACTGGATCTAGCATAGCAGATGCTATTTTGAAGCAGGACAAAACATTGGATTTGTATAATCCATTTTGTAAGTCAGTGTGACTTCTTATTTTGTATTTGAGCAATGAGCTCTAGGCACTTGGCCTTCCTGCATGTGCAGGCCCCTATTGTAGTAGTAATATTCCCTTATTGGCCAGTAAACGAATATTGTGAGTCACAAATCCCACTGAGGTTTTTCCCACATCAGGTTTCCTCATTAAACTACTGTATTATGGTGTGCTTTACATGTGGTTTTTGTTATCTCTATTTATTGCATTACTTTTGGTTTACCGATATACAATATTGATATGCTTTACATGTTTTAAATCAAGAAAATTATATAACTAGTTAGATACTGATTCACCCCCCCCTCTCAGTATCTTTGGGAATCCTAACATACTGAACCTGGCATAGTTGATGCTATTTTGAAGCAGTACATTTTATTGGATTTCATAATCCACTTTTGTAGTCAGTGTGACTCTTATTGAGCTATGTACTCTAGGAAGTTGGCCTTCCTAAATGTATAGACCCCTCATTGTAAGTAATATTTATTCATTGGCTAGTGAGTGAATATTTTGGGTCACAAATCTCACCGAGGTTTTTCCCACGTCAGGTTTCCTCATTAAATATCTTGTGTTATGGTGTGTTCTCTATGCTGTCTTTGTTATTCTTATTTGCTACATTAATTCTTATTTACCAGTACACTATTTTGAGATGCAAAGTTCTTAATAAGTTTAAATATTCTGCTAACTGGTTAGATACTGATTCAACCCCCTCTTAGTATCTTTGGGACTATCGTTAATCTTAACACCCTATGCCATATTGTTGAATGGTTTCACCTTCAACTATCCTCATGTCTTCAAATTTTCCTCTAAGGCTCTCTTCCTTAGCTTGCTTGACATGCTCATCACTACCATAAATAGTTTCCAAAGTGTCCCATACATCCTTAGGAGTGTCCTTATCTTGTACATCAATGAACTCAATATCGGACAAATTGCTAATAAGAGCTTTCATAACCTGCCCATTTTCTTGAATCTCTCTTTTCCAGATCATCGGTTAAAGTGCCAATGCAGATTACATAGACATTCTCAACATAGCTCTAGTGTTGAGCACCCAAAATATTGATATAGATCTTTATTTTGTCCTTCCATATTTTGAAGTTATCTTTATTGAACTTAGGACCTTCCCTCTTCATCATTAAGGCAGGATCTTTTTCCTCAAGCAGTTAAGCTTATATCACTAAGGACCTGGAGTTGCTCTGATACCAATTGATGAATAATAATGAACAATAGATACCCTAACTAGTACTGAGAGGGGGGGGTAAATTAGTACATACAAAAACTTCTCTCTACAACTTCTCAAGTTAAAACAATCTTAACCAGTTGTCTTCATTATTGAACTTAACCATGGCAATACCGGCTAAATGCAGTAAGACTTCAGATACTATAAACAGGTAAAACTGAATACTTCAAATATTGCATTTCCATAGTGACATGTTTGTTGAAATGAGGTCTCAACCTTCTTACGAAGCCATGTCATCACAATTGAGAAATCAATCATGTCAATCCAATCTCTACATGTCTCAGAACTTGGATCAAACTTATCATGACGATGTAAATGTCCAAATACAAAAACTAGAGGAAAAACTAGCTCAAGAAGAGGAGATATTGGAACAAAGAGTGAAAAACATTGAGAAGAATAGATCACAAATGTCCAAAATGTTTCAAAAATTTCCAGGTCAAAATCCAAAGATTGAGCCAATTGATGTAAGATCTCTTCTTGAATGATCAGACATATTAGCTGTCCTCTCCCAAATAGAGATGATGAAACAATTTCAAGAAAGGAGACAACATCAATTTCAACATTATGTGCCTCCACAACAAGAACAAGAAGGTGTTTACTATCAATCAGATTTTCAACCAATGCAACCAATGCTTTAACCAATTGTTCAACATATACAACCAATACAACCAATGGTCCAATTTCAACAATATGTCCAACCAACTATACAATGTCCACAAATGGTTCAACCAATGGTGGAATATCAATGTCAACAACCACAACCCAACATTCAAAAACAAAGGTTGCAGCACACACCAACCCAAGTTTCAAACATGTCAGAACAATTGAACCAAGTCCAATATCAAAACATGACATCAGATCAGAACCAACTCCTTGCCAAACAAGTTCAAATTCCAGATACAACTATGTCAAAACCTCGAAAGAAAGGTGGCTTTATTGCAATGATCTTAAGGAAATTACCAAGTGAGTTCTTTGAGGAAGATCAAAATAATACACTTATGTCTAGCAATGCCTCATCCCCCCACAAACAAATTGACTCTCCAGTGGCATCTATCCCTACACCTTTAGAAGTTTCCCAAGAACCTTCCATATTGTCCTCATCAAACAATACACCCAAGGATGAAATTACCCAAGGGCTATCCATAATTGATTGCCATGATAATCCAATTCATGATGCACATCCTTGTCATGTTTTAGAAATACAAGACCCAATGCCACCATGCACTTTATTGCCATTACTTGTTTTAGAGGACCCCATTCGAAGGCCCTCTTCCTCATGTTCAAGCATTGATTCCTTGCCAGAATCCATCACAGATGTTCAAAGTGCATCCCATTCATGCCAAATCATTGATTCCTTGTCAGAATCCCCCATGCATATCCAAAGTCCAACCCCATGTCAAGAGGATAATTTAGAGCATAAAGAAACGCGTGTTAAAATAGATCAAGATCAAGATCCCGAAACCTTATCATCCCATCCAATTGTTGACCAGGACCCCATGTTCCTAGACACTCATGATGATTCCCCTATTCTTGTCCATCCTATCCAAAGTCCTATTGACACTCCATTCCTCGAGCAAGATCAAGATATCCCAGTTCATCCAATCCCAAACGATCCCCTTCCATTTCATGAACACAATGTCCTTTCAAATCCCATTGACATTCCACTTCTTGAGAAAGATCAAGATATCCTTTCCATCCTTTATGATAATCCCATTGAAAATCAAGAGCAAAGCACCTTTAAAGAGGATTCCAATGATCTTCCTCCTTGTCAAGATCAAATTATTCCTTCAGATCCTCCACAAGATCCACTTGTTCCTCCATCTCCTTGTCCTAATGCTCCATATACACTCCAAGATCGCATTTCTTTTGATGATCCCATTATTTCTCCCATTCCATCTCTTGAAGAACCTGTCATTGAACCATGTCCACTACATGATCCTAGTCCCCCTCATGATTCTAACATGTCAGTGCAAGATGTTCATGAACCCTCGACATGCATAATGGGTTCTTCCAGTTTGGTGCAATCCAATCCACTTCAAGATCTCATTATTTCTCTCATATCATATCCACCTCATAATGGACTCGCATCTTCTTCCCAAATAAAAGAGTATCCTACAAGTCAAGATATTCATAAAGGCAAAGGAGTAGATCTCCATAAGAAAGAAACCCTCCATATCAAAGAAGATCTTAAGGGTCATGTCTGCACAACTCACTCTCAAGACGTTGGTATCCCTCCATCAAAATCAAAACATACACCTTCCCCATCATACTTTCCATCCATCTTAGGTCCTTATATCCCTTCATCCTCTATGCAAGGTCAGAAAAGGCACACATCCTTGAGTAAATTTCATCAATCCAAAAGAACTCCATTTCATTCACTTCCATCCATGCATTCCTTTTCCCCTCCAAGCAATTTGGATGCCAAGTATAAAAGTCATAAGTCTAGAAATCCACATGTATTCAAGGATCAGCATGTCCAATATAGTCAACATGTCAAAACAAAGAACAATATGATCTATAAAGAAAAGGAAAAATCCAAAAGGCCACAAAGGCCCACTGAGAAAAATAAAGCAAAGTCAAAATATATATGGGTCCTAAATCCCTTATGCAATCAATGCACTCCAAGGAACCACAAAAGCATGAAAAATCAAAAACCATGTGGATCCCTAAGCGGCTCCTTGAAGCACAAAAGCCTAAAGAAACATCAAAATTGGCATCTAAAATTGCTATTCCTCCATCCAAACCTCTCAAATCTATTCCTCCATCACCTTCATCATCCATTTTGGGCTCTTATGTCCCAAAATCCATAGCCTTTCCTTTGTCAAAATCTCAAAATCCAAAATACATTTTTCCTCCATCAGTCCATCACCCCTCAAGGTGTGTGCCAATGTTGATCTTGCCAACATTTTTATCCACTCAAGCATAATTCTTCCAATGCCCTATCCATTATCCAATGCATATTTTCCATCCTTCTATCCCTTTGATCCAATCTTTTGCATAAATCCTTGCCTTAGTTTCATCTCTTTTTCCATGTCCTTATCCTACCAACGTCTTTGAGCATACTTTTAAAGGTCACGGTCCATTTTTTTTCAAGGCTCCTATCCAAACAAAAAGACGCTTGAGTCCTTCTTCCATCCCCTATCATGTGTCCATCTTCTCTTGAAAAATCCAAAATACAAAAAAAAAGTGAAAAAAAAGAAAAAAAGACAAAAGAAAAAAAGTAAAGCAAAAATAATTCGTCCACTGGTGAAAACCTGACAAACAAGTGCCTTGGGCAAGTACCGTGATGAAAACCTGGCAAACAGGCATCATGCACAATCTATGAACTTCTTGCATACCACACTTGGGGGTAGGTTTACTCCTCCATTATCCTATTGTGCCTCATGTCCATTTCCTCTTTCCACCTTTGATCTTGACAAGGCTGATGATCGTCATGAGCATCATGCATCTTGTTTGCAGCTTTTAGTCTATCATAGCTTTTGGTCTTTATCCATTTGCTTATTACAACCTTTCATCCATATTCCCTAGCTTATTGCAACTTTCTGCCACTATCCCGTATCCTATCCCGACCTTCAGTCCATGTCCCTTATCCATTCTTGGTCTTGCTTATCCTATCCATATCTTATCACTATCCATACACTCTCTTTCTATCCCTTGATCTTGATCTAACATAAGGATGTGAAATGCAAAATATATTTTTCAAAAACCTCTTGACATGTCCTTCATGCCATGTTCCTGCTTTACATTATCATATCCAACCTCTTGTCCCTTCACACAATAGCCCTTAAAAATTGCATCCGTATTGTCTCCATGATAAAAGGCCTTTGTCTTCCCTCTATCCACCATCATTTCAGCCAGCTATTTATTCACCGGTCATATTCCTTCCATCCTATTTAGGATTAAAAAAAGGCCTTTGTCTTCCCTCTATCCACCATCATTTCAGCAAGCCTATTTATTCACCTGTCATATTCCTTGCCTTGCTAGACACTAGGGGAAAAGTCATAAAAATTGAAAATATCCTGAAATAAAAACAAAAAAATTGAAAAATGTCCTGAAATAATCCAAAAAAATTGAAAAATGTCTTGAAATAATCCAAAAAAATCAAATAATGTCCTGAAATAATCCAAAAAAATTGAAAATGTCCTGAAATAAAAACAAAAAAATTGAAAAATGTCCTGAAAAAATCCCTAAAAAATAAAATAAAGTCTTGAAAAAATGAACACAAAAAAATTGTAAAAACTCGAAAAGAAAAACAAAAAAAAAAAAATCCCTTTTGTGCATAAGACAAATCACTGAGCATCCCTCCACCGACACACAATCCAACACTGCGCTTTACTGCAAATCACACATTAACAGATGAGCTTTTTCAATCAAACCAGACATTCAAACTGATCAAAATTGTCATGTCAATCACTCAACATCAATATCATTTGTCCTTGTCACTATTATAATGGGTCTTATACAGGGTGTGGTATACTCCAAACCAGACTGTGTCCTGTCTTAGACGGGGTACCACATTCCCTAGAACTAGACAACATGATCTTTCTTGTTTTCCACTTTTGACAATGATGATCAGAATGTTTGTTTGACTTATTTGAATTTGAGAGTCTTATCTTTTTATTGATTTATTTTTGGCTTCGACCATGTTCCTATGTTGCTTGATGATGTCACTAAGTGATTTAGAGTGGTCGGGATGGCTCATGGTCCTTTATTATTTTTTGTCTTCTATTTGTGGAGTGTTTCATAACATTCTGGGGAAAGTTTGTCTTAGGATTTTTGAACTATTCCTTGTCTATGAACATGTCTATCTTACGCAAAGGGATTGCATTATCGCTCTGGCCTTCATTGCCATGTTGCGCCGCATCCATTTTGCCATATCAAATAAAGGTTCTCACCTACTTATGTGCATATGTGAAAGCAAGTTTTCCTTCATCTCTAATTGTCCTCTGTCTAATTTCTTCTTACTAATATTTCTTCCATCAATCTTGGTAGTTGTGCCTTCTACTACTTGTCCTTTGTGCATCTGACCTTCAATTTTTTAGTCCGTTTGAACCTATCATCTTCTGTCATTCTTATCAATCACTTGGCCTCTTTTCTAGATTTTTCCAGTCAATTCCTTGAGGGGGAATGCATATGTCATTATTATTGTCTAGGGCATTTTCATTATTGTTCTTTGAAACAACGCTTAAAATCGCATTGTCTCAAAGAGGGGCAAAATGTAGACACCTAAAAAGGGTCAATGCTTGCGGAGTCATACTTTAACATTGGCACATTACCCTATTTTAGGTTTTTGCATCGCATTAACATTTCTTCTATGTTGCGTACTTGGTCTTTATCATTTGCGAGCATCGAGTCCTTCTTCTGCATTCCTCATTTTTATTGCTTTTGAATTAGGGTTTTGTCCTCTTATCAATCTTGTCATTTTGAGATCGATTTGTCATCAATCCTCGTCCTTATCAATCTCATCAATTTTGCGATCGATTTGTCATCGATCCTTGTCCTCTTCAATCATGTCAATTGGTGCATATCAATTTGGTCTCTTTATCAATATTGGTCAGTTTGTCAACCAATTTCAATTGTTTATCAATCAAATCATTTATCAAGTCAGAATCATGATTAAATCGAATCTACATCAATTATCTTTTGTCAAGACCTAATCTTCTAAGGTTTTATGATTTATTCATTTAATCTTGTTTGTCATTTTCCCTCTAGGTTAAATAATTTATTTATTTATCCTAAGTCTTCTTGTCACAATTAAATATTTATTTAATTGGCTAATTAATTCCTACCTCTTTTTGTGAATTAATTAATGAATGAAAAATTATTAATTAATTTACCTAATTTTCATCAATTTTCTAATTTCCTAATTTCTAATTCATCTAATTTTCAATTTTCTCCTATATTTCTCCTAATTTCATGGGAATGACATTTCAATTTGTCATAATTTGTCATAATTTGTCATAATTGACAATCAATCAATTTTGACATAGAAATTTGCCATAATTTTGTCATGAATTATCAATCAATCAATCTTGCATAGAAAGTGCAAATTTGTCATAATTTGTCCTAATTGACATTCTTGATTTGCAATTTCCATTCGAATCTCTTCATGCTAATTTTATCTTTTCTCCAATTTGTCTATAAATTGGATGATTTTCTTCAATCCCAACTAATCACTTTTTCAAATCCCTGATCCCTGGTCGAATCAATCATGCTTCAAGTATTCTTGCGCTTCCATCTTGCCTACTTGCTTTCACATCATGCTTATGCACTAGTAGGTGAGATCCACAAACAAAGCTATTTGAAGGAGAAAGAAGGATAATGGAGCCACATGAAGGAGACATTCAAGTCTGCATTTGGTTTGCTTAGTTTTCAATCTTGAATTGATGTCTTGTTTTCATGTCTTTATTGAGTGTTTTTAGGATTGATCATTGCATTTGAGTTTTCATGATTGAACTAGTCTAACATTTCTTTCGTCAGTCTTGGCAGTCTATTTGATCCATTCGAACCTATCATTTTCTATCATTCTTATCGATCAATTGGCCTCTTTTCTAGATGTTTCCGGCCAATTCCTCGAGGGGGAATGCATATGTCATTATCATTGTCTAGGGCATTTTCATTATTTTTCTTTGAAACATTGCTTAAAATCGCATTGTCTCAAAGAGGGGCAAAATGTAGATGTCTAAAAATGGTCAATGCTTGTGGAGTCATATTTTAACATTGGCGCATTGCCTTATTTTAGGTTTTTGCGTCGCATTAACATTTCTCCTATGTTACACACTTGGTCTTTATCATTTGCGAGCATTGAGTCGTTCTTCTGCATTCTTCATTTATCTCGCTCTCGAATTTGGTCTTGTCGATAACAATCTTAGTCATGATTTTGGTCGATCCTTGTCCTTACCAATTTTGTCATTTTGCGATCGATTCGTCATTGATCCTTGTCCTCTTCAATCATGTCAATTGGCGCTTATCAATTTGGTCTCTTTGTCAATCTTGGTCTATTTGTCAACCAATTATAATCATTTATCAACATTGGTCCTTTGTCAGTCTGAATCATTTATCAATTCATGATCAAATCGACCCTGCATCAATTATCTTTTGTCAAGACCTAATTGTCGTCCTTGCATTTCTAATTCATCTTCTAGGGTTTCATGATTTATTCATTTAACCTTGTTTGTCATTTCTCCCTCTAGGTTAAATAGTTTATTTATCCTAAGTCTTCTCATCGCAATTAAATGTTCATTTAATTGGCTAACTAATTCATCCCTCTTTGTGAATTAATTAATAAATGAAAAATTGTTAATTAATTCACTTAATTCCTAATTTCCTCATTTTCTAATTTTCTAATTTCTAATTCATCTAATTTTCAATTCTCTCCTATTTTTCTCCTAATTTCATGGGAATGACATAGCAAATTTGTCATAATTTGTCATAATTGACAATCAATCAATCCTTGCATAGAAATTTGTCATAAATTGTCATGAATTATCAATCAATCAATCTTGCATAGTAATTTGTCATAATTTGTCATAATTGTCATTCTTGATTTGCAATTTCCATTTGAATCTCTTCATGCTAATTTGATCTTTTCTCCAATTTGTCTATAAATTGGATGAATTTCTTCAATCAAGATCCCTACCTGGTCGAATCAATCACGTGTCTAGTACCCTTATGCTGTCATCTCATCTTGTCTACTTGCTTTCACATCATGCTTATGCACTAGTAGGTGAGATCCACAAACAAAGCTATTTGAAAGAGAAAGAAGTACAATGGAGCCACATGAAGGAGACATTCAAGTCTACATTTGGTTTGCTTAGTTTTCAATCTTGAATTGATGTCTTGTTTTCATGTCTTTATTGAGTGTTTTTAGGATTGATCATTGCATTTGAGTTTTCGTGATTGAACTAGTTTAATTAACATTGCTTTGATGATTTTCAATTTCCTAGCTACACATTTAATACTTGATAACTACTTCACCCATAAACATATGCATGGGGTATATCAGCAATACCATAACCATTAGCTCTGCATCACTTAAACAAAGAATACTTAATCATCACATGAAAATGCACAACTCATGACACAGATTTTTTCACGTGGAAACCCAAATGGGAAAAACCATGGTGGGGATCAATACCCACAAACTTGTTTTGAACTCTTTTGAAGCTCGCTCTATTAGGAGCCTAGTCTGGTTAAAGACTTTACAATAAGGTTTTGCTAGGAACCGATCTTGTTAAAGATCACCTAGTTAAGGGATGGCTATATACCTTGTTAAAGGTTGGAACCCTGTTAAAGGTTACCTTGCTAGAGGATTTATAGAACTCAATGAACTTGAGTCACTTAGTTAGAGGATTTATAGTAAGCTTGTTAAAGCTACCCAGCAAAGGGATTTTCCTTCTGTTGAAATGGTTAGAAGACAACATGTAAAACTATGATCTGATAACAACACTATATGCTAAGGCAGATCCTTTTCAGTTCCTCTACTCTGCAATCACACTCTGCAATTTTCTCTCATTGGTCTGGCAAGTATCTCATCACCTAGATACATACACAACTTTTTCCAACAACTTACAATAACAAACATCATCGACCTTATAGACAATTAGGTCAGTAGCATAAACCCTAAACCCTAATCATTTAGGTTTACAATTACAGGCGGTCCAATCCTGATCGTTCAAACATTTTATATAAAATGAAACAATCTCAAACAGATCACAAGTCATTATGCATCGTTCATTCTTCACCACACATAGAAATTAGTAACCCATCACGCTTTCTTCTCATACCGCTAAGAAAAATGTTCATTCCCAAGGTAGACATTTAATATCGTTGATCCTTCACATGCAAGATCCTCAAGGAAATCCTTCACGTGCACAAAAATGATGTGGCATCATGATCTCATCCTCATTTCTTAGCTAACTCATCATAGAATATCATCGGTTGCATCATATAAGCTAGATTGCCAAATCGGAAACCCTAGAGCTGAAACTACCAACCGGTAGTCACACTTAGTGAAACCCTGACACTGGTTCACTACATCTCTTCATACCAGTTCTTCAACTTGATCATCAAATAACAACTGCTTCCAATATTCATACCAGTTTACATATACGTATTGACATCAATGACAACATACATTATTATCATATCATCATGTGCCAACATACTAGTTCATCAAATGCCAACAGGGTTTTCTCCTTTTTCTCTGTTTCATAGAGATTTCCTTGTATTTGGGTACCTAATTAGGCCTTGTTATCGGGACCCATCTTTCTTACTTTTATTTGCTTGTGTAGGGTTTATCTTCTTCCTAAGTCTATCTTAAGGGGGGGTGTTAGAGTAATCGGGTCTTTACTTGTTTAACTAAATGATATTTGTTTAATTAATTAAGTTCCCCTTTATCTTTTTTACACTTAAGATAACTTTAGGTGCATAATTATTAATTCTTTTTATTAATTATTATGTGCAAGCCTAGGGTTTTCCCTTTTAGGGTTTCTTGACCTATTAGAGGTTGAATCTTTTCTTTTGTATTATTCTTCTATTACACATTTTGGTGAATACAACACTCTCATATTCTTGAGCATTTTTCCTATGTTTATTATTTTCTTTGTTGCTTCCTTGCTTCTCCTTGTAATAGGTTTATTCAACTTGCAGAGATCATTTGGGCTCATGCGGTGTTGTATTTTTCAACTCTCACATCTTAGAACCTATCCAACCTCATACTTAGCAGGCTACAGACAAAGTAGGCTTAGGGTATGGACAAGTTACTCTACTAGAAGACACATCATCTAGCCAACAACAACAGGAATATGAAAATAGACAAGAACAACTTGTAATTGAAAGGGAAGAAGCATCTACCAAGAAACAAGTACAAGAAAACAAGAAATGGAAAAAGAAACAAACTTCAAATCAAGAGGAAAAACAAACTAATGGTACCTCCCAAGAAACATTAACTCTCAATAAAAATAAGCACGAACCTAGTACTAATCAAGGAGAGCTCATAGCAAGGTTGGCAAAACTCAATCTTGGTCCAGAAGAAGTTGAATATGAAAGAAGAAAATATATTGCAAGAAAAGAAGAAGAAACAAATCAAACACTATATGAGCAAATTGCTAGATTGCAAGCTACAAGTGAGACAAATTCTAATGAATGGGAATGGGATTCCTATCACTTTGAAAAATTAGCTGAATAAAATTTCTTTGAAGAAGATGTAGGAGTTGATGTAGTTCACAAGTATGTAGGGAAAATGTTAGGAACTATCCCACTTGAATTAGAATCACATTCAGTTTACTTGGACTTAATTGATGACGATCAGGAGCTCCTTGTGCAAGGTCATTCTGATGAGAGTATCATTCTGGACATTGACATAAAAATCAAAAACTTTGACATATCTATCATGACCCTTGATACTATTGGCATATGCACACTCCAATGAGACATTGTATGTGATTGAAGGTTTTGTCATTGATGGAAACCTTGCAATCCTATGGCACCGATAAGACATTATACTGGCAAAGCATTACACCAACAAGACAGTGCACTGGCATTAGCAGATCACACTCTACATCGGCACTCAGGACACTGACACCGACACAAAAGAAAACAAGTATACCGGCACAGAGGCCGACAAGATTTTTGTTATGTAATATTTTGTTTATTATTGTAAGCCGACTTGGTAAATTATAAAATGACTCCTATATATAAAGGAGATCATTGTAGACATTTGTAGGAGTGGTGTGGAAGCATTAAGGAAAATATTAGGCAGACCTAATGTGCGAAATATAGGTCAAGGGTATATGTAAAGAATAGAGCAGGAACCGGTACTGAATTTGGCATTGAAGATGCTATTGTAAAGTAGTACAAGTCATTGGATTAGTATAATCCTTATTGTAAGTCAGTGTGACTTCTCAATGAGCAGTGAGCTCTAGGCAGTTGGCCTTCCTGCATGTGCAGGCCCCTATTGTAAGTAATATTCTCTTATTGGCTAGTGAGTGAATATTGTGGGTCACAAATACCACCGAGGTTTTTCCCACACCGGGTTTCCTCATTAAACATCTTGTGTTATGGTGTACTTTTCATGTGGATGTTCTTGATTTTGTTTATTGCATTATTTCTTGCATATCGGTACACTGTTATATTATGTTCTACATGTTTTAACATAAGAAATTCTTATTACCGGTTAGATACTGATTCACCCCCCCCCTCTTAGTATCTGTGGGACCCCTAACAATTGGTATCAGAGCTTGGTCCTCTATTTTTAGAAGCCTAATAGCTTGAGGAAGATCTTGACACCGGTAAAGATGGAAAATCTGATGAAGCAACTTGAAGGAGCTCTCACAGACTATGATATAGAGAAATTAAAAAATATCAAATTAGAAGATGATTTAAGGGTAACTCAGGATATCATTCAGGCACTTCAAGAAAATTTTACTATTGCAAGAAATAAGAGAAGAGAACTTTGTGAAAAACTACAAAATGAAAATGATGAAAAGGAATCACTTAATGATATAATAAGCAAGTTGAAACAAGAGATCATGACAAAAAAAAATGAAATGCAGGATATGACTATGAGATTTTGCAAAGAGATTGAGGATAGGAAGAAAAATGAAGAAGAATTGACCAGAAGACTAAGTGATGCAGCAAATGAGAACACAAGACTTAGCTATGAAAATGACATGTTGAAGACAGATCTGATGCACACTCAAAATGACTCAAATGAACTGATGAGACAAAAAGAAATTTTGGAAAGAGAACTGGAAACTACAAATCAACACAAAGAAAAATTCAAGAAAAGCTCAGAGGAACTTGGTACCTTGCTGAAGAATCAAAAACCTAAAGGTGACACTTCTGGAATTGGCTTTGAAGTTGGTGAAATCTCCAGTACTGCAAATACTCAGGATCACAGCAAACCGGTAAGACAACCTAATGCTTATAAATTCAATGGAAAATGCTTTAACTATAATAAGTATGGTCATAGAGAAAATGAATGTAGATCTAGGAATTATCAGAATATCAATACACCTACCGGTCAATGTTCAAAATGCAACAAAATTGGTCACAACTTTGAAAACTGCAGAATGAATGTGAGATGTTATGTTTGTGGAAGATTTGGACATTTATCAAATCAATGCAGAACACAAACCGACATAGGTTATGGGAAATCTATTCAAAAGAATAATGTAACTTGTTATGCATGTAACAAGATTGGGCATATTGCTAAATTTTGCAGAAGTAAAGGAACACCGGTAGACAACAAAAGTGCTAGCTTGAAAGGTAAGGAAAAAGTTGAAGAGGTTAAGCAAGAATTCTCAAAACAATGGATTAGAAAAGCTGATCTAAATATTGGGAATACTTCTCCACTGGTAGGACAAAGTGATACTTCACCGGCAGGACAGAGCAGTGCTCCACCAGCAGGAATTTCTTCATCTAATTGAAGAAAATTTCCTTGAGGGTTTGGCAATCTAATGACACATGTGCTAATTATTCCCTCAGTTAGATATAAGAAGTTTGAAAAATTACTTATTACCAGCAGACAATGTTAAGTGAATACTTAACCGACATGCAATTAATGTGGTAGATGGCAAAAAGACATTATAAAAGTAAGGTTTTGGCTCCATTTCATTTCACCATGTTTTCAAAATTTTAGAGAGCGCGAAGATTCCGAGCTAAGGCATTTCGAGCAAGAAGCAAGCACACTCCAAGCAATCATCCATCCAAGGTAGTAAAAGGTATTTAATCATGGCATCCACCTCTACAATTGAATACATAGAAAACCCTACTATTGTTGAAGTAATTAAAAGACCTAGGCCTATATTTCAGTTCGTTCCTGAGATAGCAAAGAAGGATGATACCTTAGGTGCTTTTTCTCAAATCCCTAAGGGAGTTGTATATGCTTAAGACCCCAAAATGTACATTCACTACAACATTGAAGAGTTTGGAGATGAGGAAATCAAAACCATGTATAAAACCATGATATGTGATGATACTGGCAATATTAAAGATGAACACAAGATTATTGAAACCCTAGGATTCACAGAAATCCTTAGCATTCCTGAATTTCCTAAGGATGTGATTAGGATAGTTTTAAGAAGAGTACATGGAGAATTCTTCTGGTTAGATTCAATCCATAAGATCACCAAGGAAGATGTGAAAACTGTCACAGGGTTACCAACCACCGATAAGAGACCAGGCAAAAACAAGAAGGTTCCAAATGACCTAGTTATAGACCTAACTAGTACAACATTCGACAAGAGATCTTTAAGAGTTAATGATGTAAAAGATATCAATATGAGATTCATCAGTATGATATTAGGTTATAAAGCCACTCATGCTAATAGACTTAATTCAATTTCAAGTTTATGCATTAAGAGTGCTTATGATATAGTAACAAACAATGCAAAAATTGACATATGTGAATGGTTAAAGGATGAACTAATAGACAACCTTGGAAAAATCAAGAAGGACAAGAAAGGAACTTTCAGATTTGGAAATCTGTTAGTATGCCTAATTCTACACATAACAAAATAGGTTCCCAGTATAGGTTACAAAGAACTTGGATATGACATACCAGTAGGAAAGCAATTGACTGAACTGTTCAATAACATGGGTGAGAACAAGGAGAACAATATTCATGACTTTTTCCAAGCATTAAAGACCAAAATGAAGAAAAGAATAAGGTTATCTTAGAAAATAGTAGACAAATACAAAGATGATATATGCTTTGTTATTAAGAAAGATGAAATTTGGATGGAAGCGGTCATCCCAAGGAAAATTTGGGTAACCGAGATGGGCTATGAAATAGATGACCACATAGTTGAAACATATGCTAAAGCACTTCTAGAAGCCCCAAATGAACCTAAGGAAGAAGTATTTGGTAGCGCTGAGACTATAGAAAGCCAAATACAATCAAAGAAAAGAGTAAATAAGGTTGAGGCATTTGTAAGGAAAGGATCCAGACAAGCAAAAGCCATTAAGGAAGATGTATTGAAGAAAACCGACATAACAGAGGATGAGTTGGCAGCTCCACACCCTAAAACTCACCTATCACCGGTAGGTACTTCTTCGGAAGGTGACATGCCGACAACTTTTAAAAGAGTTGTAAGAAAAAGAGATCCTTCACCAACAACCACACCTTCACCTAGAAGAACAAGGCAAAAGCAACAAGCAGTGAGATCTCCAGTTAGAAAGGCCACACCAAAGAAGAAGCTGACACCTATGAAGAAGAAAAGGACAAATAGTGACTTGGCACCTCTTGATGTACTGCTAAATGAAATCATAGAGGAAGGAAAACTAAAGAACATAGAGAAAATTTATGACTGATTGCTGATGAGAAAGAGCAAGTTGAGTTGCATATGGACATGTACAAGAAATTTTTGATGGAAGTAGCAAATGAAATTCCTGATGATTTATTCAAAAGACTTGAAGCCAGAAGGCAAGTAATGATAGAATTAGATAAGAAAATAAAAATAGAGAAGCTACTTGTTGTATATCCGGTAAACTCTCCAAAGGAAATTGATGATTTGATTTTTCAAGCAAACCGGTCAGTATTCTCTACTGCACATCGACATATTTCACTAATGGCAGGAAGAGTTAATGAAGTGATAGAGGAGATAGAAGATGGATGGGATATATTCCTGGTTGACAAAGAAAAACAAGAAGAGTAGGGGAACCCTAAACCTATAAAGGTATATCAGAAAGATAAAGACAAGGGGAAAGGCAAAGTTGGAAGACCACCAAGCATCAAAGTTAAAGACAACCTACCCCCACCATTGAAAATAACAACTACTGAAGAACAACTGGCAGCAGAAAGTATGGATGTTGAGGATAACAATCCTAATTCTAAAGTCCTATATACTGTAAATGTTGATACTCAGAAGATCAACATAATAATAGATAAAGATACAACTAATAAGTCAAATATGGCAAATGAGCCTCTGGTAGCAGGGGAAATAGAGAAACTGACAGAAGATATAGAGAAAAAGGTAGAGACTGAGTCACAGACAGAGACAACACAACATACAGAGAAACCAACAGACCTAAAGGCTCTGGAACAACATCAACCAGAACAGGTACATAAGGAAATAGTGCCACTGGTAAGTAGTGAAGTAGGAAAACTAGTGCTTAAAGAAATGCAGATACAAACTGACCTACCAAAGGTCAATACAAGTATGGTTACTTCCATCGGTACTCAGATAGTTGGATCATCATCAACATTCAAGTCAACAAATGTGACTGAGGTATTACTTGATTCTATCAAGAAAATAACTGACTGCGGCTCACAGGCTTATAAAGAAATTGATGATTCTATACCAATTTTGAAGGTAATAGCTCCCAACTGTAATATAGATAATAAAGATTATTTAGGACAATTGGATACATTGTGTAAATATATTTCTAAAAATATTGAGAAAATAAAGGAAGAGTCAGTAAAGGATAAGGTAGAAATTGAGAAACAAAAATTCTTTGATGAGGAAATAAAGAAGTGTAACAAAGATTTTGACACACTTCTACTGGAATTATGTAGTTTGTTGAAAGAATACAAAAATTTGTATAAAGATACATGTAAAACAAACTTTTTGACTGTAGATATTGACAAGAAAATAAGCAAGGCACAGGATGAGATAAATAAACTTGCAGACAACTTTGTCAACTCACTTGATTCACTATTAGTGTTTGAAGAGAAGATAGCAAATTTTGAGGAAGAATTACTCAAATTGGAAAGAGAGAAAGAAAGAATAATAAATAAGGAAAAACATTTGAGATCTAAACTAAGTCCAAGATTGGACTATTTAGCATCTCTGCGGAAGGAAATTTTTGAGGCACTAACACAGGGAAGCAAAACACTAGCAGAGCATTTGTAGCATCTCACTGGTACAGTGAAGAGAACTGAGACAACAATAAAGGATAGTAAGAAGTTTATGGATAGTATAAATTTAATTTTGGGAGATCTTTTTTAGATAATAACTACCCAGCTACAAGGTTGAGTTTATGGATAGCTAAACCTACAAACTCTACTGACATCTTGACAACCTTTGTCATTGATGCCAAAGGGGGAGTAGTGGGATGAGAAAATTCAAAACATAGGAATAATATGCTCAGGGGGAGCTCTCACATTTTTGGTAAACTTTTTTGGTAACATTTTTGGACTACACATTTTTGGATACTTTTTGAAATTTCTCATGAGTGTTGCCATCAATGCCAAAGGGGGAGATTGTTGGCATATGCACACTCCAATGAAACATTATATGTGATTGAAGGTTTTGTCATTGATGGCAACCTTGCAATCCTATGGCACCAGCAAGACATTATACCGGCAAAGAATTACACCGACAAGACAGTGCACCAGCATCAGCAGATCACACTCTACACTAGCACTCAAGACACTAGCACCGGCATAGAAGAAAACAAGTATACCAGCACAAAGGCCGACATGATTTGTGTTATGTAATATTTTGTTTATTATTGTAAGCCAACTTGGCAAATTGTAAAATGACTCCTATATATAAAGGAGATCATTGTAGACATTTGTAGGAGTGGTGTGGAAGCATTAAGGAAAATATTAGGCAGACCTAATGTGTGAAATATAGGTCAAGGGTATATGTAAAGAATAAAGCAGGAACCGGTACTGAATCTAGCATTGAAGATGCTATTGTAAAGCAGTACAAGTCATTGGATTAGTATAATCCTTATTGTAAGTCAGTGTGACTTCTCATTGAGCAGTGAGTTCTAGGCAGTTGGCCTTCCTACATGTGCAGACCCCTATTGTAAGTAATATTCTCTTATTGGCCAGTGAGTGAATATTGTGGGTCACAAATCCCACTAAGGTTTTTCCCACACTGGGTTTCCTCATTAGACATCTTGTGTTATGGTGTACTTTTCATGTGGATGTTCTTGATTTAGTTTATTGCATTATTTCTTGCATACTGGTACACTATTATATTATGTTCTGCATGTTTTAACATAAGAAATTCTTATTACCGGTTAGATACTGATTCAGCCCCCCCCTCAGTATCTGTGGGACCCCTAATAGATACCCTTGAAACATCTCAACCTAATAAACCCTTACCTCTAATCCACCCTGAACTTATTGACTGGGAAAATGAAAGACATACTACCATTGATACCTTTCCTAATGACCATGTCATATTTGTATATATTAATACAATCGAACCCGCAACAAATTTCACCAAGAATTTCAACAACGCATCTTCCAGTCAAGTGGGTGCCAAATCTCCCAGTCGCAAAAGTGAAAATAAAGAAAAGAATATCAGATCTGATGCTAAAAATAATTTCTTGGCAACATTAGATCAGGAAAAAGTAAAAAGAAAGGATGCATCTAATGGTGAAAACCTATTCGAGGCATCGAAAGATGGGAGATTTGACACTTTACCTATGCACTATCAAGAAAGGTTGTCCATTTTGATCGAACCAACAGAGGTGGTTAACATTGGCACAACAGAACAACCACTCCAAAAGTCCGTTATCTCAATTGATCTCCCGAGGGGGCATCATCCTACTGCAATTTATCAATCAATGTCTTTGGAATCCTATCGAACCAATATCATCATTAAAATGATATTATTCTTTGAATCAATGCATCATCACACCTCGCTTCAAATAGGGGCAAAATATACACCTTAAAATGGTCTAAAGATAGTTAATTGAAGGAACAATTATTTAATTAATCCCCCTTCCTAATTAAATTGAATTCATTAGCAATTTGATTAAATTCTCCCATTCATCTACTTATTAATAAATTTAAGGATTTATTTAATAGGTTCATTTCAATAGCCCCCTTTGATTAATTAATTCAAATTAATTAATCCTCCCCCCATTTAATTCAGTTCTTCTAATCCCCTAATTAATTAAAACAAATCAATTTATGAGTTGTTGAAAGTTAATTAGCCTTTTCCTATTATTTGAATTTTTAAATTTAAATTACCCACATGCCTCCTAACTTCTAACCACCTAACCTAACCATCCCTCTAACCTAACCCATTTCACCTAACCCTATCCTATCTTGCGCATCCTAACCTCCTTATCTTAACCTCCTATCGTGTGGATATTCCCCCCTTGAGACACATGGCACTCTAGCCACATGTCTCCTCTCTTGGACACTTGCTCTCTTATGAGAAAGGATCCTTGACACTTGTCACCATAGAGATGACAAGTGTCCCTCCCTCCAACCTCTTCTCCAACCTCCTCCAAATTCACCTTTGATATCTTCAGAATCAATCTTGACCATTGATTCTTGCCACCTCACCCTTGGCCTTGGAAATCCTATAAATTGTTAGAATAACCAGTGGACAACTGAGAGGGGTGGGGGGTGAATCAGTTGTCAACATATTATATTGATCAAATCACTTTATAACCTTTAACTGGAATAGCAAAAATAGATACCAGTAAGCAATAAAACTTAAGAATGAAACATAGAATCAACACAATGCAACCATGCCACATAACAACATGATTTGTACATGGAAAACCCAGTAAAGGGAAAAACCATAGTGGGAAGCCTACCCATAGTCAGATAATACTTCTGCACAAAGTATGTGATACAATGAGGAGCCTGCACATACAGGAAGGCACACTGCCCAGAGCATACTGCTCATTACAAAGGAGTCTCACTGACTACAGAGAGATTATAACCACCTCAAAATATTTGGACAATAATCCAGAAGAATGAACTGCCAATGATAGTATCTACCATGCCTGATTATAGTCTTGGTTAAGCACAATACTGGAGGCCTTTGACCTCTTACATAAACCCAATTCGATCACCTATGATTGACCAAAGCTCCTTTGCATATGATATTTCATTCCATGACCACAACCATGATCTACAATGAGATATTACATCAATTTATACAAACCCTAAGGCCTAAACCAATTAGGTTGGCCACCTAAAAGATATTACAATAAGATCATTACATACATCCACATTACAATGATATACCATGTCGGCTTTAGACCAGAACAATATTAACCAATCCATAAATCATCCCAGTAATGTGTAAAGAATATGTAACATGATACCAATCCATAACCTAGACCCAAATAGTTTCACCACATGAGATCGATGTCTCCAATTAGTCAAGGAACGAACAAAGATTACCTTTTGTATCCCGAATTCCATCTAGAAGGCCCACCAACACCACTTACGCATCTTGTCAAATATTCTCAGTAAAAGCTCTACTGGTAAAACCTTTAACCCTTACTGGTATAGGCTTACTAGAGTGTATGATAGTATCTGATCATCAATTTAATACCAACTAACCAAAACATACTCCAGAAACATCAAACCAAACATATTCCATTGATCCAAATATGATAGTAGTATCCAATTGATAGTCCCTTCTGTTGGTAACACTAGTTCTTCTACCGTAACCAAAGTATGTCTATCGGTAACCAATCATAACAGCTAGTGTTGACATTAATGACAAAACATCAATGCAACAAATAATCAATTCCTTCATATTTCCAACAATCTCCCCCTTTGGCATTGATGGAAATACTATATGTGAAAAAGTAAACATCCAAGTGCCAAGAAACACCAAAAATTTCTCATAGAAGATATAACAATGAAAAACTAAAAAATCCCAACTCCTCCCCCTGAGGAGTGTAGTCCAATTTGAAATTGATCTGAATCTCTCTACCCATATGACATATTATGACATTATTTTTCACATATAATTGTCCCCCTTTGACATTAATGCCAAAGATATGACATAGATATCAAAATCCTGTGAATCTCAAAGTTGATTACTCCCCATGAGTAGTAGCACCACTACATCAATCTGGATCAAAGTATAAAGTTGATGATGCATAATAGACTAATTCTCGGCTCCATCAGTTAAGTTTCTTCCAAAGGGGTAGATACCCCTAACCTGTCTCTCAAGTATTCAAATGATTCCTTAGACAACATTTTAGTGAATATATCTGCAATCTTCTCTTTAGTGTTCACATAAACCAATTTGACTTCCTTTTCTTCCACCTTTTCCTTCAGAAAGTTATATTTTATTGAAATGTGTTTAGTCTTAGAGTGAAATGCCAGATTCTTAGATATGTCAATAGCTGCAGAGTTATCATAATAGATAACTACCGGTTCACTGCAATTTACCTTGATATCCTTCAACATTTTCTTCATCTACATGACTTGAGTGCAATCAGTTGCTACTACAACATATTCAACTTCTGCAGTAGATAAAGAAATGCATGACTATTTTTTGTTGGTCCATGAAACCAATTTATTTGCAAGAAAGAAAGCTCCACCAGAAGTGTTCTTCTTGTCATCAGTATCTCTTGTCCAATCTGCATCTATATATGCAAATAAAGTGAATTTATCATCTGTAGAGTACCATAAGCCATATTTTGTTGTTCCTTGGAAATACCAGAATATCCTCTTTACTACATATTCATGATTTTCTTGAGGATTACTTTGATATCTTGAAACAATACTTACTGCATTTATAATATTCAATCTAGTCAAAGTTAGATATAACAAGCCACCAATCATAGACTTATACCTTATCAAATCTACCAATGCAGATGTGTCTTTGATAGGTAATTTATCACTTGTCACCATAGGAGTACTTACCGGTTTGGAATTATCCATTCCAAACTTCTTCACCAATTCCCTTATATACTTAATTTGATAGATAAAAATGCCTTTGTCAGTTTGAGTAATCTACAAACCTAAGAAAAATCTCATCTCACCAATCATAGCCATTTCAAATTCATTCTTCATATTATTAGAGAATTCCATGCACAATTTATCTTCACCTCCAAAAATGATATCATCAACAAATACTTAATTAATCAGAATATCACCATCAGTGATCTTGTAATATAAATTACTGTCAGTACTGCCTTTAGTAAAATCAAGCTTCAAAAGATATTTATTCAACCTTGCATACCAAGCTCTAGGAGCTTCTTTCAATCCATATAATGTTTTCCCTAACCTACAAACCATATCTTTGTCATTTGTCAGTGAAAATCCATTAGGCTTCTCAATGTATACTTCTTCCTCAAGTTCACCATTCAAAAATACACATTTAACATCCATTTGATAGACCTTATAGTTCTTGTATGCTAGATAGGCAAGTGTAGACGTATAAAAATGACCATATTCCTAAAATGAATATTTTATATTCATTTCCCTATTTAATTAAATCCAATTTAATTAAATTATTCACATTCTTCTATTTTATTAAGTAAATTGCTCGATTTATTTAAATAAAATTCACTATACCATTTAATGAATAAATCATTTTATTCAATTAAATCCCCCTAGCCACTTTTAATTAAATCCAAATTTAATTAAAAAGTTATCCTAAATTGAATAAATCAAATTTATTTAATTACAACCAAATTGAATGAAAATCAAATAATTCAATTAAATCCTATTATCCCCCATCCACTTGCAAAATCCCAAACCCCTTCCTAATCCCTTCTAGAATCTTCTAACCAATTCTAATTAACCTAAACCCCCTCTAAACTTTGTCACATCCCTAAGCAAAGGGAGGTCACTTCTCAAATGGCCCAAAGTCTTGGATAACCATTGAAGGTTTTCAACCTTCAACCACCAAAAACCCTAAAGTCTTTGAAAACCATTGAAGGCTTCCAACCTTCAACCACTTAATCCCCAAAGTCTCCAATAACCATTAATGGTTATTTCAAACCCTCCCACATGGTTAAAACATTTGTTTTGACTCAACCTCTACCCAACCCAAGGGTCTCATCAGGTCATTAATGCTTTGACCATGATTATCTCTTAATCATTTGCACAAAGGTTTATCTTTGAATTAGATCCTAATTCATTAGGTAAACCTAACTTAGACTTGACCCTTAGCCTTTAGATAACCATGAGGTCTTCTCAGGCCTTTAATGCTTCCAACCTCTTCTCTCAACCCAATCCTATGTTGACACTTGTCACCATTTCATTGGTACAAATTGTGCACATGGATCCCCAACTTTCAAACCTGGCCTTTGATTAAACCTTTCAATCCTGACCATCCATTGCCCTGTTTGTGCTATAAATAGAGCTCTCATTCCTCCATTCTTAACAATCATCTTTCAAATTCGAAGCATCACACTTATGCTCAAATTGTTTCAAGCTTTCATTTTATATATGCTCTTCATTTAGCCTCTTTTAGATTAGAATTAATCATGAACATGCATGCTAAAGTAGTTTATTTATCATTTTAGTTCCATCATAGAGTAAATATAGTATGCTAGGATAATCTTCATACTAATCTCGTCATCTTATCATTCAGTTTGTTGCATTTCTAGCATCTCATCTAGCTTATAACACATCTCATATTAAAAACAGTTAAAATCTCTCTCGTTCTCATATTTGCCATCCCTAAACCATTTTGCTCAGTAATTTGAGAGCAAAACATTGGTTTGAGGGACATTGTGAGATAGAGAACCATGGGACCCTCCTTGGGAAGCTGAGTAACACATCGTTACTCCATAGCTTGCATCAAGAAGTCCTGTGTGTGTGTGTGTGGATTGGTATTTTACATATTTTTCACATTTTAATTCTAACAACCCACTTTTCCCACATACATTTCTGGCGCCCACCGTGGGGCACGCACCCCAATAACCTATCGTTTTTTGAATTTGAAGAGTTTTGCAGGTACGCGGGAAACTAGAATTAGCGCGTCAAAGACACATTTTAGCACATCCGCCTAACAGTTTAGCGCTTCTAGCCTACTGTTTAGCGTGTAGGCTTTCTGTCTTAGCGCATGATACTATTTAACAAATTTTCCTGTAGGTGTCGACGCCGGCGAAACACAGATTAGCGCTTCTACATGACAGATTAGCGCATAGACCCACAGTTTTAGCGCTTCACCTACATATTCTAGCGCGTCTAAGCGGACAGTTAGCGCATGGAAATCCACCATTTTCCGAGAAAAACCGAAACACAGATCAGCGCGTCTACCTGACAGATTAGCGCATCGGCCCAATATACAAGCGCTTATACAGAATCTTCTAGCGGATCTGAACAGACAGTTAGCGCATTAAAATTCCAAATTTCCTGAAAAATAGGCCGCTGAAAAACCAGATCATAAATTAGCGCATCAAAGCCACAGAGTAGCGCTTCCGGGAAACAGAATAGCGCACGCAAACGGGACAGTAGCGCATCCACCGAATATTGTAGCGCGTACAGTTTGTTCTGTAGCGTATCAAAAACAAAACCAACAAAAAAATTGTGTAACCGAATAAATAATTTTAAACTTGTGGAAGTCCCTCGAAATAAACTAACCGATTTCTTTTGCAGGATTTTTAACAAAGTTCTTGCAGGAAAAGCGAGGAGATTTGTTTTACAAGCAAAAACGTTTTTCCTTTCGTTGACCTCGAAAATCAAAATTTGCTTTGTTGACGATCTATTTTCCATAGATTAAATAATCATTGCTATAAAGGGTTAAAAAGAATACCATGCTAGTTGGAGCAACATCTCCAAATAGAGGTTAGCAAACCATTGTCTTGAAGGCTAAAAAGAACAACTTATCTGCTGTGTATCGAAAGTGGAAGGTATATGCTCTCCCCTTAACTGGGTGACCAAAAAGCCAAACCACTCTTATGCTTTCTTTTATTCAAGCAATAAATCCTTTAGCAGGCCTGCCTTCCCGAGGAGTTGCACTAAACTCTTAAAGCCGTTTATGGCCGGTGTGAAGGGAACGACCTAAGTGGGGAACGACTTTGACGCCAAGAATTCCAACCCACTATAATCAAATGTGGAAAGTGACGAAAGTCCTTTTCAACGGTTGCGCGCAGCGATTAGCCTTCCTCCAGTATCCTTGAGATACGTAAAGCCTTTGTTCTAAAGGTTGGGAAGCCTCCTGAGGGAGTTTATCACTGACGGCCGAACGGGAAGCCTGATTAAGAACCTTAGCATTAGAAACTTTGAGCTGAGTCAATATCCAAACATTTGTAACATCATAGTGCAAGGGTGGGGAAGAATCCGCCCACAAGATTACTCACCATATATCTCCCAAGATAACTACTCAACTGTGAAGCAATTCACTTTGGGTTAATTTCTGGCAAAAGGCAAAAAAACGGGCGCCCTCTAGGGGGTGACACGGCTGTTTGAGCTGACGGAGTATCGAGACTAGTGAGCTATGATGTTGCTTATGACCCTTGAATAAAGAGTCTTTCTGAAGTGTTTATCTTGTATCCAACCTGTTAAAACATTGGGGATTCGAAAACATCCTCGACAGAACATACACTTTATGTTAGATTAAGTAAAATGATTATACTTTGTGTGCCGTGTTTATATTTTGTATTTTAGAAAATCATCCATCCTACTTGAAAATTCTCTCAACAAAAATCAAAAACATCACAAAAGCACCAAGAGGAAAAATCAAGGCAGTTTAGCGCGTGAGAACAACATATTAGCGCGTCAAACAGTTATTTTAGCGCATCTGAAAAATAAAATAGCGCATGCAACAAGAATAGTAGCGTTTCAACTGAAAGTAAAACAGAGACCAAATATTTTAGCGAATGCAAAACATATCATAGCGCGTGTTAGGAATCTTTTAGCACAGTAACAGAAATATATAGCGCTTCAAAATCATAGTGTAGCGCGTAAAAAACTTCACAACAAAAGTCTGTTTTAGCGCGTATAACAAACAGTTTAGCGCGTAGAATCTCTGTTTTAGCGCATTAACCAAACCAGTTAGCGCGTGAAGGTCACAGTGTAGCGCGTCATTTTCCAAAAACTTCACAGCAAATTTAAAAAAAAAAATCTATTTTAGCGCGTATAACAAACAGTTTAGTGCTTACAATCTCTGTTTTAGCGCATTAACCAAACCAGTTAGCACTTATAGGTCACAGGGTAGCGCGTAATTTTCCAAAAAAAAACTTCACAGCAAATTTCAAAAAAGTCTGTTTTAGCGCGTGTAACAAACAGCTTAGCGCGTGGAATCTTTGTTTTAGCGCATTAACCAAACCAGTCAGCGCATGGAAAATACAGTTTAGCGCGTGCATATTTCACAGTCAACCACACAAAATTTTCCATCAATTGTTTAGCGCGTAACCAGGGGCAGAGTAGCGCGTAGATAAATAGTTTTAGCGCATTGAGAAAATTTACTAGCGCATTGAACACCTGTTTTAGCGTGTGAAAAAAAAGAGAAAAATAGAGAGTTGGAAAAACCAAAATTTTTGAAAATCTCAAAAATATTTCAAACACAGTTTTTCATCAACACACGTCTTTCATCAAACCAGAGTGACAAAAACAAGCCATAAAACTATTTTTCAAGTCAAATTTGCGTCAAACAAGGTTGTCCAAATCTGAAAACGAATCAAGCATTAGAGGACGTCTTTTCTATCATAATCCGGAAACTTGTCATCATCAGTGTCAATTCAATCCTTTAAATATCTTACGGATCTCATCTCAAAAACACTTGTCTAGAAATTTTCCAAATTGTCAAATTCAGTTTCTAGATTGGGAAACTCTTATCCATATCATTTGACATACTTTATCGTGAAGGAATGGCTAAACCTTCATTCTGATAAAGTAAAATTTGAAATTTTTGAAACAAGAATCAACTGAATCCAAATCAATCAAAGGAAATCATTGACCACTCATGCATGACTAATCCCCTCATTTTGAGAAAGAAGAACCTCTATCGCAACATCACGTTAAAGAAACAACAACCAAGCTTTTCCAAATTCATCAAGAGAAATAAATTTTTATACATCAATCGTCAACTCTTCAAATCCCATCGGGTATTTCTTCATCACGTCAAACGTTATATCCAAAACAAATCCAGCGAATTTGACAAAGAACCCCTGAAAACAAGAGCATACTGTCAAAAGTCTGCTTTTAATCAAAAGATAAACCGCGGAGGAAAAATCAATCTAGCATTCCTGCCCGACGAGTGCATCACATATAACACACCTAGACCAGAACCACCAACGCCAGAGCAAAACATCAACGAGGACTTTGTTCCTTTCATCACTGAAAGTTTCTATTGAAATGCCTGTCACTCGCTCTCAACGAAACAAACAAAGCGAGACACCCGCGGAATCAAGTATGAATCGCAGATTATCAAATCCTTTTGAAGTTCCATCTTCAGACGATCCTGAAATTACTGACGCAATTCTTTAGGAATGCCAAGAAAATCCTTCATTCCAAAAACTCATTGAAAAACTCATGGAAAATGACAAAGAAAAATATCTGCTTATGCTTACAAGCAAAGGTGTCAAACTTCCTGAAGATTTCGACGCAAATGTCTTTCAAACAGGATCTCAACAATACACATATCAAGAACAACAAAGGGAAGAAGAGACTCGCATACCTGAACAACGTATTCCAGAACAACATATACCAGAAATGTGAGTACCTGTGTTCGAAACCCCCGAACAACACATACCATTTGCTACACCTTTTCAAATGAGAACAAATCCAAGGGAAGAACTCTTCCCCCGGCAAGATAATGTGCCCTTGGTTGCTCTTACTCAACAGATGCAAATGTTGCAAAGACAAATGCATGATATGCAACAAGGGACAACAGTGCGGTATTCTATAAACGAAATCTGTCCTTATCCATTTGACAGAAGCTTAAACATGATACCTTTTCCTCCAAACTCAGACATTCCCAAATTTGATAAATATGATGGGAAAGGTGATCCTCGAGATCATGTTCAAGAATTTTGTACTATGAGTCTTGAATTTGCTCATAATGACACATATCTGATGAGGTTATTCCCAAGAAGCCTGGGAGGACAAACAATGGAATGGTTATCCAAGATTACACCACCTGTTAGATCATTTGACGAATTAGTCAACAAGTTCATCACCCATTATTCTGACAACATCCAACATGCCATAACCATGTTAGATATCTGCAACACCAAACAAAAGAACAATGAAACATTCATGTTATTCCTTCAATGTTGGCGACGCATGGTATCAAGATATCCTCGCGATATTCCTGAAAAAGAGAAAATGGAAATTTTCATTGACAACTTGAATGGGGAAATGAGTTACAGACTCAAACTTCAATGCATCCCATCTTTTGACAAGTTAATTGAAAATGGCATCCAAGTAGAGGAAGCTTGTGTCAAAAAGGGAACACTCAAATTCTACAAAGAAGGAACGAACTCATCAAACTACAATAACCAAAACAATACCAATCTAGACAAAACTCGATTTTGGACTTGAAACAAAAACGACGGCAACAATGAATCCTATGATCCTAAATCTAAACAGCCAGTGCTTGCTTTATCAGGAAATGCTCAGAATACGAAAAATCCTAAAAATGCTACTCCCAATACACCAAACAATACTCAAGGACAACTCAACACCAACAATGCCAACGATAATCAAAACAAAAATCTGAATCCAGGGCCTAACAACGATTCACGCAACAACACCAACAATTTCCATAACCGTATTTTCACACCATTGGGCCAATCATTAGAGTCCGCATTCAGAGAGCTGTTAGCAAACAAGGTTCTTTCTTTACCTCCAATCAACAATTACGAACCCCCGATCAAACCACCTTGGTGGAATGATTCCCATTATTGTGATTTTCATCGAAACAAAGGTCATAGAACAAACGAGTGCATGAGATTGAAACACATAATCCAAGACATGATTGATCGAGGTGACTTAATAGTGGATGGTCTCAAAACAAATAATGATCACGAAGCCTTCAAAGATCCTTTACCAAATTATAACAAAGATGGAGCATCAACTTCAAATGATACACGCGGAGCTCGTATTAATCACATTTACAACAACACAATCAATCACATATCAGCTGAAGACCATCAAGTCAATGTTATAACCATTCGAGATAAACGTGATCATGAATCTGTCAATGTAACAACCCGGACCTAGAAATATGTCTTAAAGGGGCATACTGCACCTCCAACCACCACACCAAAGATCCAATACGACTTAGTTACTCAACTGCGAAAAACTCCGGCTCAGATATCTATCCTGGAATTGTTAAAACTATCTCCAAGACACAAAGACATATTGGAGCAAGCCCTCTTAGAAACAAATGTACCTCAAAATCTGGCTACAGACAGATTCCAAGCTATGGTGGCCCACATGATAGAGTCTCATAACCTCACTTTCTCAGAGCATGATAATACCTCATTGAGTCATCCGCATAATACTCCTCTACATATTGAAGTCATTGTTTGCAAACACCGTGTCAAAAGAGTCTTAATAGATGGAGGAGCCAGACTTAATATATGTACTTTAAAGCTTATCCGTGCACTAGGTTTCTCAGAAGAATCTATTGATCCTTGTAAAAAGATTACCATAAAAGCATATGATGATGAGGAACGGTCCTCTAAAGGAACAGTGATATTACCTATTCAGGTAGGCCCAGTGCAAAAGGATACTATATGTCAAGTTTTAGATATTGATCTCACTTATAATATCTTACTAGGCCGACCCTGGATACATGAAATGCAAGCAGTACCTTCTACATACCACCAGTGTGTCAAATTTCCTTATGATGGACAGGAAATCTCCATATCAGCTAATCATAATCCATTTCAACATTGCAATACAATGGGGGCAGCCCAAGACATTTTGGTTCCTTATAACGGAGAAAAGCAACAGTCTTCGACACCTGATCCACCAATAGCAAAATCCAACTCCTTATGGGGAGATTTCAAACAGAAAATGCAAATCAAAGACCAAGGCATGGGCGAATACTCTATGGAGCCTTTGTGTTTAACCAAATTGCCAACATCACCTAGATCACATGGTTTACCTACTCTATCAACACATCTGGCAACTTAGCCTATAACTAAATTTGATAGTACCTTCATCCAATTGGGGACTCTAGCACACGAATCAGAAGATAAAGATGTTCTTAACTGGTTATACAAAGATGAAGAAGAAGCTAATAGAGCGGCCGCTCTAGACATTGTTCTACCAACGCACTTGTATGGAAAAGGCTACCTGATCATGAAACAAATGGGATATGGCGGTAAAGGACCTATTGGGAAACGCCAAGAAGGAGTCACTGAACCTATAGATCTTCCTTCACAACTGAGTAGAAATAAAGCAGGATTAGGTTCTAAATTCACTTTCGTATTAAAAAGGCCGCCACATACAAATACAAAACCTCAATGGAAAGAAAAGAAGAAATACAAGGAAGAATCATGGCAGGAAGCTCTCTTTGAATCAGCAGAAACAATCCGTAAGGCAAGAGAACGTCAAGATCAGAAGATACATCAGGGAAAGCTTTTGAATCATAAGAAGGCCACATCTGCAGCAGTGGCTCATATTCACACACCAGTGGCTCAAGAACCAATCCTATCATCACAAGCACCCATCATTCCTCCCCGAGGAAGCACAATATATGAACAAATCCAGAATGTAGAAGATGGATCAGATACAGAATCAACATAGAATGTCAAAATAGTATCTATCATCAAAGATTTATTTTCGCCATACAACATACCTGTCTACAGTACAGATAGAATTTGGGATGATGCATATGAAACAGATTCAAATGAATATGAATGGGGTACTTGCTCTGATACTACTACAAATATCCCCGATGATACTGATTACATATCCATTTCTCAAAAAGAACATAACACAGAAGATAGGCCTCTTGAATTTGGACCACAACATATCTATGACGTTCAGGAAAGCGAACAGAAATATTACGAACAAGTCTATGTAGAAGATGATACCATCGAAGACCTCGATGAAACCCTAAATTTCTTTAAAAACAAGACCCATCACGATGATAACTCTATTCTAACACTTACAGTAGCTGAACTTGACCCGCCCCATGATTCCTTACCACTTGTCTTCCCTGATCTCATCGACTGGACTGAACCTGAGACTCATGATATTCCAATTTTTCCAGATGATGAATCTATTAACCACTACCTATGTACTGTAAATCCCGAAACAGGCTCTGCCAGTGAACCACATAACGATGTCTGTTCTTCAGGGAGTGCCAAGTCTCTCAGTCGCAAAAATGAATCAAATAATGAATCTAATGCTGAAAACCAGTCAATGGCAGCAATGGATCCCAAAAAAGTAAAAATAAAGGACGCATCTGAGGGTGAAAACCTTTTTAAGGCACCTAATGATGGGAGACTTGACACTCTTCCTGAACATTTTCATGAACGATCACCCATATTGATTGAGCCTACTCAATCAATCAACATTGGTACCACTGAAGCAGCCAGAAACATTCACCTTGCAGAATCTCTGACCGAAGAGGAAAGATCGGCATTCATCATCTTCTTTAAAGGACAGCAAATTAACTTTGCCTGGTCATATGCTGATATACCTGGAGTGGATCCACACCTAATCATGCATCACTTGTCCATCTCTGCAGGGGTCAAGCCAGTCAAGCAGAAACTACGAAAGATGAATCCACAAATAGCACTCATGGTCAAAACGGAATTAAAGAAATTATTAGATGTCGGATTCATCCGACCTACTGACTATGCAGAATGGATTTCTAACATTGTTCCAGTCTCAAAACCAGATGGTAGTATCAGAATATGCACCGACTTCAGAGATGTCAATAAAGCTTGCCCAAAGGATGACTTTCCTCTACCAAGTATTGATATAATTGTAGATCTCACAGCAGACCATGCAATGCTCTCATTAATGGACGGTTTCTCAGGCTATAATCAAATCAAAATAGCTCTTGAAGATCAAGACAAAACAACATTCACCTGTCCTTGGGGAACATACTGTTGGAATGTAATACCTTTTGGCTTAAAGAATGTCGGAGCCACTTACCAAAGAGCAATGACAACCATATTCCATGATATGATGCACACATTTATGGAAGACTATGTGGATGATTTACTAGCCAAATATTTCACCAGAGCTGAACATCTTGGCATCCTAACAAAGATCTTTGATCGATTGCAGAAATTCAAAGTCCGACTCAACCCTAAGAAGTGTGTCTTCGGGGTGACATCAAGCAAGTTACTAGGTTACATCGTCTCCGCTAAAGGTATTGAAGTGGATCCAGCAAAGGTACAAGCCATCATGGATATGCCACCATCGAAGAATATCAGTCAACTTCGATCTCTCCAAGGGCGACTTCAATCAATCAGGCGATTCATCGCTCAACTAGCAGATAAAAGTCTGCCATTTAACCACTTGTTACACAAAAATGTGCCATTCAAATGGGAGACTAAATGTGCAGAATCCTTTTACCAAATCAAACAGTACCTGATGAATCCACCAGTTCTAGTACCACCAATTGCAGGAAAGCCTCTTATATTGTATATATCAACGACAGATGTTTCACTAGGGGCATTATTGGCACAAGAAGATCAACAAGGAAAGGAACGCGCCATATATTACATCAGTAGAACATTGAATGGATATGAGCTCAATTATACATTCATTGAAAAGGCTTGCCTAACAGTTGTTTTTGCATCTCAAAAATTCTGACATTATATGCTAGCACACACTATCAAGCTAGTAGCCAAAATTGATCCTCTCAAGTATTTACTCAGCAAGGTAGCTCTCACAGGCCGATTGGCTAAATGGGTTATGATTCTCAGTGAATTTGACATCCACTACACAGAAAGATGAGCCATCAAAGGACAAGCAATTGCAGATCAGTTGGCTGAAGCACCGCTACCAGGAAAACAAACCATGGACATTGAATTTCCAGACAGGGACGTTTTTGCTCTTTCCTCCAAACAATGGACCCTATACTTTGATGGATCCTATACCCAACATGGTTCAGGGGCCGGCATTCTATTCATCACCCCTGAAGGACACACTATGCCAAGATCATAGAGGCTTATGTTTCCATGTACAAATAATATGGCTGAATATGAAGCATTGGTCATAGGCATCAAAATGGCTGTCGAATGGAAGATCACATAATTAAAAGTCTATGGAGACTCACAATTGGTCATCAATCAAACCAACAACAACTATCAGACAAAGGATGATAAGCTACTACCCTACAAATGGATGGTGGATGATTTCAAATAGTATTTTGTGCACATCACTTTTGAACAAATACCAAGGTTAAATAACAAAGCAGCCGATGCAATGGCTACGATCGCTTCATTACTACAAATTCCAGAACAACAGAGTCGTTATGAGTTCCTGGTAGAGCAACTGTTCTCTCCCGCCTATGACCATTCTGAATCTCATGTTATATATGCCTTAACTGGTTCAGATTCTCCGTTATATGGACCAATATACGACTACCTCAAGCATAATATATTACCCATTGACCAATCCCGTAACCAAAAGCGTAACTTTATCTGACAAGCTGCCCGTTACACCCTTACCACTGATACCTTATATCGTCGAGGTCTAGATGGTACTCTTCTTCGTTGTCTTGATCATAATGATTCTGATTCAGCTTTACACGAGCTTCACGAAGGTATTTGTGGTACACATTCGAGTGGCACTACTCTTGCTAAAAAGCTTCTACGAATGGGATACTACTGGCCTACCATGGAAAAAGACTCATATCATTTCGCCAAGAAATGTCCTAAATGCCAAATCCATGGCAATCTGATACATGCACCAGCACAGGAACTACAACCATTTACCACTTCCTGGCCCTTTTATCAGTGGGGATTGGATCTGGTAGGCAAAATACATCCTTCATCTTCAAATGGACACAAGTTCATTATAACTGCCATAGAATACTTTACCAAATGGATCGAAGCAGTTCCCATGACCACAGTGACTGGGAAACAAATTGCTTCTTTTATCTTAAATTATCTGATCTGCAGATATGGTATTCCAAGTTCAATTGTCACAGATAATGGACGACCTTTCAAAAACCAAGATGTGCAGGAACTATGTGAAAAATTCAAAATCCAGCATCGATTTTCTACACCATACTATCCCCAAGGAAATGGTCAGGCAGAAGCATCTAACAAAACGATCCTAAAAATCCTCAAGAAAACAGTGAATGATGCAGGCAAAGATTGGCATGTACAACTCAATCCAGCTCTTTGGGCCTACAGGACTAGCATCCGCACACCTACAGGGGCAACACCATATTCCTTGGTATATGGATCAGAGGCTATTTTACCTTTGGAGGTAGAAATTCCATCTCTTAGAGTCTCTTTGAAAGGTTTGATTCCAGATGAAGAGTATCGGGTCAATCGACTGCAGGAATTGGAACTATTAGATGAAAGACGCCAACATGCTTATACTCATCTCAAAGCATATCAGCAACGCATGTGCCGGAGCTACAATCATAAGGTCATTCCTCGTAACTTCAAGGTTGGTGATCTAGTCTTAAAAGAAAATCCAAGAAACCAGCAAGATAGAGAAAAGAAAGGGAAATTTGAACCTAACTGGTTGGGTCCCTATGTCATCATTTCAGTCTATGGGTCAGGTGCTTATTAGCTAACAAATTCTGAAGGAGATGTGCTTGATGATCCAACTAATAGCATTCATCTAAAGAAGTACTATACTTAAGGTAGCCTAGTGCACGGAAAACGCCAAAAACAAACAAAAAAATACAAAACTCCAGAAAAAGTCAAAATACAAAATACAATAAAAACAAATGGTGAAAACCTGGTAAACAGGCGCCTTTGTGAAAGGCCGGCTCCTTTCTCTATATCCATGCCATTTTATCCATCAACACGCTATCGGCCATCGCCCGACACTTAGCCTCTATCCATCCAGGATATACTTAGCGTAGTCACTATCCTGAGTTATCTATCTGTATCTATTCTCTTATCGTACCACACCATGACTTGGAAATCACTGTACATAACCATATCCAGACAAACACTCATCTAGGGGCATTAAACTATTCACAAACTTGCAAACATTCAAAAGACATTCCAACTATTGTAAAATCTCAAGACACAGGACATCCAACAAACACAACTGCACTTCATTACAAACAACCAAAACACGAACAATACACAAGAAACTCAAGGATGGATGATTTTCTGAAATACTAAATGTTGCATTATCGCATTAAAGTCTTGATTATTTTACATTTTGAACTTTTTAAATCAATTGGAATCTTCTCATCTCATCAAAAGCTTCAAAAGCCAGAGATCATGAGGAACTTCCAAAATTTTCTTAGTCTTCTGTCTAGGAGGTGATCACTTGTACTGTGTGAATATTTGTCTCGAGACGTGATCCATATCACTGAAGGCTTGATCCCATTTCATGCATTATAAATGATCTACTCTTGTCTGTTTACACAATACGTACTCGGGTCATCCTGGTTCAATTATACCCTGACGCTTGTGCTATCTTGCAAAATCAAAAATCATGTAAATTTTACTCAGGTTATTATGGTTCAATTATACCATTATGCTTGTATAAATTTTCAACATTTCCAAAAATCACGAAAAGCTCCATGATGATATTTACAAAGAAAGCAAATAAATGGTTATATCAGATGGCAAATACAGAATGAGAGATGATCCAAACACAATTAGTTGCATATCATTTCATAATTAGTTGCATATCATTTTACAATTAGTTGCATATCATTTTATAATAAGTTACATCTCATTATTATCCCATCTATCATTATTACATCATTACATATCATCTTACATAAAGCAGCATATTAACATCATACATCTCATTTTCAAGATACATCATCATGTAAAAAGGAAGAAGCACACATAAAACATACATCCATAAAATACATCACATCGGTCAAAAATGGTGCTCTATATATATATCTCTCAAAATGATCAAAATCTACAAAATGCGTCACAACTGTGTCCAGTACAAAGAATACACTGCTCAAAATACAATAGAGACCATGTCTCTCAAGTATGACTATCCCCTGATGGAGATGGTCTAGCTCCTGATGCACCTGCTCCTGGATCTCTAGGAGGATCCTGTCTGGCTCCTGAGACGCTCGCACTCGGATCGGTAGGAGGGTCCTGTCCCACTGGCCCTGTCACTCCACGGCTCTCCGATCGTGTCCCGGCAGTTCGAGATCGACTCGATCTCGACTGCGCAAAGCTCTCTACACGCCGCTCTCTGGGCACCACCTCCTCATAATGCCGCCTGTAATATGCAGCCTCCTGCACACTCCGTGTCAGCTCTCTCAGGGTGTCTCTCAAGGGACCACCCGCCGCAGCTCTCTGTACGGTCGCCAAGGCCTCCTTTGCTCGCCCCCGCCGCTCCATCTCGGTATCTCTCTCAGTGATCAACTGAGAGATCTGCCTCTAATAAGTCAAAATCTGTGCCTGCAGCTGCTGCACAGTGATCTGAAGAGTCCGGATCTCGGCGTCCTCTACATGTCCCGGCACTCGAACCCGTAGTGGTACCTGTGCTGGCGCCACTCCCCTTACTCGGCTTGTCCTGGGTACAGGAGGAGGAAGTATATCTATCCTCCTCCTCTGCACTGGTGTCCCCACCTCCTCCTCTCCTCCTCCTACTGCCGCTAATACCTCTGTAACTCTCCCCTCTCTACCGGCTCCAATGACCAATCCTCCCCTCCCTCTCTCAATCCGGCCCAGCCGTACTGCCCTCTGCACACCTCTCCCTCTCCTCCTCCCTCTATCTCCCCCATCTCCCCCATCATCTCCATCATCCCCCTCATCTCCCCCGTCTCCCTCCTCTCCATCCGAATCAAAAGCCGGTCTCATCTCCTCTGGATCTGAGATCCTCGCAACCGCCCGAGCAGCAAATAAACGAGCGAACTCGTCAGTCATACCGGCATCCTGTATCTCTAGGGCATAGTCCCAGATCTACCCAGCCAAACCAGTAAACTCCTCAATCGCAACGACACTGTCAATAGTCGGCCTCCAATCGGCCACATCCTGCTGCCGCCGCGCATATAGGCACGTCCCCTGTGGAACACCCTGCTGCCTCCCGAACTGCCTCAAAACTCGGGTAACCAAAAACTGCTCAATGACGAACGGGGTCCTCCCAATCAAATGCCTCATCATGAATACAAAAGGCATCTCCATGCCATCCTCGGTCCATACCTCACAGCCTGTATATGGTCTCCAGGTGACCGTATCTATGTCGTCAAAAACCCTCCTCCAGTGCTCTAGTTTGCCCAGCTTACGCTGGACAACTAGGCCTCTATAACCATATGCATAAGCTGCCCCCACGGGCCTATCCCTGTCTGCCAGTGGCCTCGCTACTAGAATGTGCTCCCAGCACCATACCTGTAAGAGTGTCACCCCTACTGATAAACTACTATAACCGAGGTATACTACCTCATGCAGGCTCCTGTAAAGGTGGGCCAACATCGCTGACCCCCATGCAAATCTCCGCCCCTGTGTGACCATCTGCTCTAGCACTAGCCCCCATCCCACTGAAAATCCCTTTGACCTGCGATCAGGACAAAGGAATCCTCCAATAAATCCTGCCAATACAGATGGCAGTGGCGCATAATCAAGATCCAGGAACTCCTGCCATGGGATCTCATACCCGCAGACACTCTCATCATGAAAAATCCGGCGCAGTGCCTCTGTGCCACCCTCCTCTGTCTACTCATAAGGCAATATAGCTCCTACCACAGGAATACGCAGGATGCGATAGCAGTCCTCTGGTGTCACGATCATCTCCCCAGTAGCAAAATGGAAGGTGTTCGTGTCACTATGCCACCTCTCTGCCAGTGCTGTCAAGAGTCCCCGGTTCACAGTGAACCGAGGCATATCCAAAAGTGAGGTCAATCCACACCTCTCAATAATGTCCAGGTCTGCCTATGACAGACGTGGTATTAGTGTCCATGGTCTCGGGAATCTTTCCCTCGACTGCACGATCCCCAATCGCTCCTGTCAACAAACAAAACATATCCAATATCAGATTCCACATCAACAAAAAGATATCAAAATATAACTTACATCAACAACATGCAACAATTTGCTCATCTACATCAAGTTCAAACTCTTATCATTTCATGTCAACTTGTAAAACAACTCAAGTTCTCAAAAACCATATCAAAACTTGTAAAACAACTCAAGTACCACAATCACAAACTTGTAAAACAACTCAAGTTTCCAACCCATATCGGCTTGTAAAACAACTCAGGCTTTCATACACATTTGAACTTAAAACAGATAACACAAATAAATCATATTCTGATCACCACAAATAGCTTGATATCTATACATAACTTGGAAACATTCACATCAAAACAAGTTATACAAATGCTCATATTGGATATATGCATCAAAAACACGACAGACACGCAAAAACACCACATTTTAAATCGACCACCACATAATTTTTTTCTGGATGCGCTAAAATAGACATGAAATGCACTAAAAAAGACCTACGCGCTAGGCTGCTTGTCCTACGCGCTAATCTATTTGTCTTATGCACTAGATTCCATCTATGCGCTACCTTTTGCTGTCAATGCGCTATCTTATTTCTCCTATGCGCTAGACTCTGTCTACGCGCTAATCTATCCTCCCTACGCACTCCCCTTTTCATCCTATGCGCTAGAAACAACCTGCGCACTAATCTAATCTTCCTAAGCGCTACCTGTTAAACCCTATGCGCTAAGTTATGATCACGCGCTAAGCCTCCGGCTTCATGTGCACTTCTATGCGTCCAATGCGCTAGGTCAAAGCGATGCGCTACCCTATTTCCCCCACGCGCTAATATTGCCTTTGAATGTGCTATTTTCCTTATACGCGCTAACCTAAAAATCCTATGCGCTAGCACAATAATTTCGGACGTGACCCCTAAATTTGGCCCCGATGCGCTAGATCGCATTGCGTATGCACTACTGTTTACCTCAGACGTGCTAAACCGAAAAGCTCGAACTTGAAAATTCAAAAAACACCTAAAATCGACAAAATCAAAAATCAAAAAAGGGTCAAAAGGGTTGAATTACTGGTGGTCCATGCGCTGCAGGTCTCCGATATCTCCGAACGCGCTCGAAACGATGTCTGTGGTAAGGAATAGGAATTTTCTCTCCAGAGCAAATTCTCTTTTCTTCAAAGTCAACAAGCACAAATGAATCTAAAAAAAACCCCTTTTCCCCTTTTATAGGAGCAAAATGAAATTAGGGTTACCTAACTGGGCCTGTAATATGGTCGCGGTCTCCCCTATACTAAAACATTTTTAATTTATCGGGAGATGAATCAATTTACGCACTTCCTACATGCATGAAATCCTACACATCATCCAAACTTCATCAATTTAACTCGAAATTTTTTCAAAAAAAATTGATTCATCTCCCGAGGGGGCATCACATCGCATCGAATCTGGGGCATCGCATCGAATCTGGGGCACGACTGACAAATCAAAAGAGCGACACAAAAATTGCATTTGATCATAAAAACACAAAAACAATCATTTTCTTTGAAATAACATGTGCACACACGTCACTTCAAAGAGGGGCAAAATGTAGACGTATAAAAATGACCATATTCCTAAAATGAATATTTTATGTTCATTTCCCTATTTAATTAAATCCAATTTAATTAAATTATTCACATTCTTCTATTTTATTAAGTAAATTGCTCGATTTATTTAAATAAAATTCACTATACCATTTAATGAATAAATCATTTTATTCAATTAAATCCCCCTAGCCACTTTTAATTAAATCCAAATTTAATTAAAAAGTTATCCTAAATTGAATAAATCAAATTTATTTAATTACAACCAAATTGAATGAAAATCAAATAATTCAATTAAATCCTATTATCCCCCATCCACTTGCAAAATCCCAAACCCCTTCCTAATCCCTTCTAGAATCTTCTAACCAATTCTAATTAACCTAAACCCCCTCTAAACTTTGTCACATCCCTAAGCAAAGGGAGGTCACTTCTCAAATGGCCCAAAGTCTTGGATAACCATTGAAGGTTTTCAACCTTCAACCACCAAAAACCCTAAAGTCTTTGAAAACCATTGAAGGCTTCCAACCTTCAACCACTTAATCCCCAAAGTCTCCAATAACCATTAATGGTTATTTCAAACCCTCCCACATGGTTAAAACATTTGTTTTGACTCAACCTCTACCCAACCCAAGGGTCTCATCAGGTCATTAATACTTTGACCATGATTATCTCTTAATCATTTGCACAAAGGTTTATCTTTGAATTAGATCCTAATTCATTGGGTAAACCTAACTTAGACTTGACCCTTAGCCTTTAGATAACCATGAGGTCTTCTGAGGCCTTTAATACCTCCAACCTCTTCTCTCAACCCAATCCTATGTTGACACTTGTCACCATTTCATTGGTACAAATTGTGCACATGGATCCCCAACTTTCAAACCTGGCCCTTGATTAAACCTTTCAATCCTGACCATCCATTGTCCTGTTTGTGCTATAAATAGAGCTCTCATTCCTCCATTCTTAACAATCATCTTTCAAATTTGAAGCATCACACTTATGCTCAAATTGTTTCAAGCTTTCATTTTATATATGCTCTTCATTTAGCCTCTTTTAGATCAGAATTAATCATGAACATGCATGCTAAAGTAGTTTATTTATCATTTTAGTTCCATCATAGAGTAAATATAGTATGCTAGGATAATCTTCATACTAATCTCGTCATCTTATCATTCAGTTTGTTGCATTTCTAGCATCTCATCTAGCTTATAACACATCTCATATTAAAAATAGTTAAAATCTCTCTCGTTCTCATATTTGCCATCCCTAAACCATTTTGCTCAGTAATCTGAGAGCAAAACATTGGTTTGAGGGACATTGTGAGATAGAGAACCATGGGACCCTCCTTGGGAAGCTGAGTAATGCATCGTTACTCCATAGCTTGCATCAAGAAGTCCTGTGTGTGTGTGTGGATTGGTATTTTACATATTTTTCACATTTTAATTCTAACAACTCACTTTTCCCACATACAGCAAGAAATAGTCTAACAACTTCAATTCTAGCTACTGGTGCAAATGTCTCACCATAATCAATTCCTTCCATTTGAGAATATCCTTTACAAACTAGTCTAGCCTTATTTCTTACATCTTGACCATCCTAATTTAATTTATTTCTAAAAACCCATTTCATTCCAATAACATTCTTATTTTTAGGTCCCGGAACTAAAGTCCAAGTCTCATTCTTCTCTATCTAATCTAATTCATCTTCCATAGCTTTTAACCAATGTTTATCTTTACAAGCTTCAATAACAGATGTTGGTTCAATTTGAGAAATAAGACATACCTCTTCATTTTCCAATCTTCTTCTTGTCATAACTCCCTTGTCCCTATCTCCAATGATTTGATCTTCAGAATGATTTAATCTTACATACCATGGTGTCTACTGAACTTTAGGTTCTCTATTCTGATCAACAATCATAGTTGAATTTTCTGATTGTACTGGTGTAACTATCTCAGTGTCTTGTACTAGTTGAGGCATTATCAGATCAGTTATGATCACTTCCACTATTAGTTCTCTATCATATGATATATATTGATCTTTATATAGCTCATCCACTTTCACATTTGTGCTCTCCACAATTTTTTGCAATCTTTTGTTATAACATCTATATTCTTTTCTCTGAATTGAATATCCAAGAAAAATCCCTTCATCACATCTAGGATCAAACTTCCCAATTGAATCATCCCTTTTTATATAGCCTTTACTTCCAAAAATTATGAAATATTTAAGAGTAGGTGTATGTCCAAACCATAATTCATAAGGATTCTTAGCGGTTTTACCTTTGATATGAACTATGTTGAATGTGTAGACTGTTGCACTCAATGCTTCTCTCTAGTAGATGTGAGGCAATTTGGCTTTCATCATCATGGTTCTTGCTGCATCCAAAATGGTTTTGTTCTTCCTTTCCACTACTCCATTCTACTAAGGAGTCTAAGGTGTAGATAACTATCTCCTAATTCCATTTATCTCACAATAACTATTAAATTCATGAGAAGTGAACTCACCGCCTTGTTCTGATCTCAGACATTTGATTTTCAATCTAGTTTATGTTTCCACCTTTGCTTTAAAGATTTTGAATTTCTTAAAAGCTTCAAATTTCTTTCTTAGAAAAGTCACCCACATCATTCTAGAATAATTATCAATTTTTGCATGAAGTACCTATCACCTTGAAAGCTTCTTGATCCTTGTTGGACCACATAAGTCAGTATGAACCAAATCAAGCACATCATTAGCTTTATCATGTATGCTCTTAAAAGAAGTTCTAACTTACTTTCCCAATTGACATTCCTTACATAGTAGATTATGAGGCTTTATAATCTTAGGTATATCTCTAATTGCCTTTGTTGAAGTGATTTTAACAATACAATCAAAATTAACATGACACAACCTCTTATGAAATAACCAACTCTGATCAATATAAGCAATCAAACATGTCTTATCACTGGTGTTCAAGTGAAAGATATTACCTCTAGTCTGAGTACCGGTTGTAATCTCCAAACCAATTTTGTTAATGATTTTGTAGTTTCCATCTTTGAACTGAAGTTGGAATCCCTTATCCACCAATTTACCAACACTTAGAAGATTATTCTTTAAACCTTCTACATAGTAGACATTATCAGTATTATGCTTGCCAATAATACCTCCACCTTTGATCATACATGCTTTGTCATCCCCAAATCTGACTTGACTGTCATTGAATTCTTGTAGGGAAATAAATTTTCTTTTATCTCTAGTCATATGATGTGAGCATCCACTATCAATTACCCATTCATCCTTGTCTTCAAATTTTTTTTCCAGGGCTTTTTCTTCATTCTTGATAACCGGTTCTAGTTCATCTTCCTTTAAAGCATATAACACCCATTCCTTTCCACTATCAGATCCACTAGCAGAGTCTCCTATTGGTTCATTCTCTAAGTCATCACTTACTCCTTCATCATCCCCTATGTAGCATAGTTTGTTTTTCTTTAATCTATACTTGTTCTGATTAGGCTTAAATGATTTCTTAACTCTTTCTTCAAATCTCGCATTCCTTTCAGAACATCTAGATGCAAAATGACCAATCTTATTACATACAAAACATTTAAAAGGTGTTTTTCCTTCATACTTACTTCCTACTGGTCCTTTAGGTACTCTTCTATCAAACAAGGCTTCAAGTTTCTCAAATTCTTCATCCTCTTTCCTCATATCTTCCAATTCTTTTGCATATAGGGCTTTCCAATCACTTTTGTCGGTAGATGATGATGCATGAAAAGAAGGTTCAGATTTTGTAGCTCCAGAGGGTCCAAATTCTTCAAGCTCAAAAGTAGATAATTTCCCAATTAGAATGTCTTTGTTAACTGAAGTGTTTGCCATTGTCAATTCATTAATTGTAGTAGCCTTCATCTTGTAAGCCGGTGGTAGGGCTCTCAAAACTTTAGAAACTATTTTATCTTCACTCAGAGATCCTCCACAACATTCAATTCCCATGACAATCTCATTTACTCTTTCCATAAATGTAGCAATTATTTCCTTATCCTTCATCTTCAAGTTCTCATATCTTACCCGGTAACCATCAAGTTTAGCAATTTTGACAGTAGGGTCACCTTCATTCACAATTTGCAATTTATCCCACATAATCTTTGTAGACGATTTATCAGTCAATCCCATGATTTTTGGATCAGTGAGTGCACACAAGAGGGATTCTCTTGCTCTGCAATCATTTTTCAATATTTTTGTCCAAGTCTATTGGAGCAGGATTTCTCGATGTCGGATCATAAGGTGTATATCCTTTCTTAGTGATCTCCCAAATTTCGTTGCCAAGACATATAAGATGAGTCTCCATTTGTATTTTCCATATCCCATAGTTTGTTCCATCAAGCTTAGGGATTTTTCTTCTGAAAATAGTTGCTAGTGGATTTGAATTATTAGTTATCATAGGATCTACCTCAAGTAGTTAAGATTCTAAAAAAGAGGACCAAAGCTCTGATACCAATTGTTAGAATAACTGGTGGACAAATAATAAGGGGGGTGTGAATCAGTTGTCAACAAATTATATTGATCGAACCACTTTTTAACCTTTAACCAGAGCACTTAAACATTAAATACCGGAATAGCAGAAATAGATACCGGTAAGATCTAAAACTTAAGAATGAAACATAGAATTAACACAATGCAACCATACCACATAACACCATGATTTGTACCTAGAAAACCCAGTAAAGAGAAAAATGGCGGTGGGAAGCCTACCCACGGTCTGATAATACTTCTGCAAAAAGTATGTGATACAATAAGGGGCACAAAACAACAAAAAAACTTTACAACAACATCATTACCAGTTAATTTACATCAATGACAATATAACAAATCATTAATGCAATCTTCACGCAAATGCCAACACTAAGTTGGTTCGTGAAAAAGGTTTGTACCAGTTGATATTTGTCAGCACCATTGATGAGTGGTATTCTAACTTGGCATATTTCTTAACATGTGGAGAGTGTCTTGTACACTTGTCATGCAATGAAAGACAAACCCTGAAGCTTAAAGTGGTGAATTTTGTCTTATGGGACAATGGTTTGTATAAGAAGGGTTTCGATGGAACTTTCTTGTGCTGCGTTGACAAGCAACAACAAGTAAGGTTACTTCAAGATTTTCATGATCTTGCTTGTGGTGGACATTTTTATGCCCCTGTCACTGCACATAAGATTTTGCTTGCAAGATACTATTGTCCAACATTTTTTAAGGACACATACAGTTGGGTTCGCAAATGTGATCAATATCAGCAGTTTGTGGGTAATCCTAAGCTAGTTGCACTTCCTCTTAAGCCAATTGTAATTGAAGAGACTTTCCAATAGTGGGGATTGGATTTCATTAGACTTGTCAACCCAATATCTAGTGCAGGTCACATGTACATTCTCATAGCGATAAATTACATCACTAAGTGGGTGGAGGCAATTCCAACTAAGAAGGCTACTTCAATAGTGGTTTGTCAATTTTTGAAGGAGAACACCATTTCAAGGTTTGGTGTTCCTCATAAGATAGTAACTGATAATGCTTCATTTTTTTTTATCTTATGAGATCACTAACTTTTGTTTCTATTATGGTATTACCCTTTCACACTCATCTGACTATTATCCACAAGGAAATGGTCACGCTGAGTCAAGCAATAAGAACCTTGTTACAATTATTAGAAAGCTTATTGATGAGAGGCAACAGATTTGGAATAAAGCTCTCTATGATGTGTTATGGGTGGATCGTATCTCCCAAAAGAGAAATTGGCATGTCACCTTTCCAACTTTTGTATGGATTGAATGCCGAGATTCCTATCACCTTGGAATTTCTAGCATTAAAGCTTGCCAAGTCCGTTGAAGATAAAACTTACCAAGGTTCACTTGATAAATGAATTATGTTTCTTTCTCAAATGGAGGAAACAAGAGTAGAGGTGGTGGATAGAATTGCTGCACAACAAAGACAAGTGAAGGTGTTATTGACAAGAAGATGACTTCTCATGAGTTCAAAATTGGTGATCAAGTCTTGTTATAGGACAAGAGGAGGGAACCAAAGGGTTTACACGAGAAATTTGATTCCCTATGGAGAGGCCCCTTCACTATTCATAAAATATGTGGTGAGCATAGTTACTTGCTCGCGTATGCAGATGGCACCCCATTCTCACTACCCCATAGCGGAGAACATTTGAAGCTCTTTACTTAATGAGGAGCAAAGTAAAATGGAATTTGTACTTGTAAAAATATGTATAGTATTTTCTTTTTTGAGTCTTTTTTTCGCCTGACTCTATAGCCCAATGCATACAAGCACTCAAAGTTCTAGATTCTACAAGCTTCAAGTGGTGTGGCTTGTTCCCTAGTTAAAGCCAGTTGTTGTCCTCAATTTCAGCATGGCTAAAATCATGAGGCAACCCTACAAAACTAGTTCATTTCGTAGTTCACATCCTCCAGGAAAGGTTGGTCGACTTCATCGGTTAGCCTCTTTTAAATTTTCATCATTTGTGTTTCTCATTTTTAAGTTATTTAGATTTCATAGTTTTTCTTGTAGGTCGGACTTATAGGTTTGAACTACACATCAAACTCTAAAGTCCGATGTGCAGTATTTTGTAAGTTATTCCTATAGATCGGACTTAAAAGTCCGACCTGCAGGCAAGTCATACCTACATGTCAGACTTTAAAGTCCGACCTATAGGGAAGTTCCCCTTCCACATTGGACTTTAAAGTTTGATGTGTAGTTTTGCATGGAGGAAGCTGCATGTCGGACTTTAAAGTCTGACTTCTAAGGAGTCTATTCCCACATGTCAGACTTTAAAGTCCGACATGCGCGATGCACTTTACATTAATGTTGTCATTAATTGTTTTGTTTAGGAATTATTTATTGGTTTTTTTGGTTTGTTTAATCTCATTTTCATGCTAATCAAGTTGCTTCTCGTGTGCTCTTCAGTTCTCCTCCCATTATTTTTCTCTTGATCGTGTCATTGACTTCTCCTTCTCGCCGATCGATATTGTTGAGGTCAGGTTTTATTGTTTTCTTGGGTTTTTCTTCTAATTCTACATATTCTTTTTTGTTTTGGTTTGCCATTTTTCATTTTTTCTTCTTCTAGGTTCATTGTAGAAATTAGGGCACATCGGATTTTAAAACCCGATGCCCTGATTTCTTCCTAACTTTCTTTCTACACCTGCATGTCAGGTTTCAAACCTCGACATGCGAGGTGTTTATTTTTTCCCCTCTCCTACATATCAGACTTTAAAGTCTGACATGCAAGAGATGTTCTTCCCTACTAACAGGTCAGGTTTTAAAACCCAATATTTTAGCAGGTGGTTTTTGTTCTCCCTACATATCGGACTTTGAAGTCTGATATGTAGGCTAATTTTATCTGATTGACATGTTGGGTTTTAAAACCCGACATGTCGACCATTTCTCTTCCCCTACAAATCAGACTTTAAAGTTCGATATGAAATGAAGAGGTTTTACCTCTGTACATCGGACTTTAAATGTGCAATTTTTTATTCCTAATGGGCAAGTCAGACTTTTTTCTCTGACCTGCCAGTTTTCGACAATATTTTTCCCAAGCCCATTTTAACTCCGAATTCTTGGTCCAATTGATAAAATTTGGATTTTTTATGATGTTGATTGTCAAAAAAGATAATCCTCGATGCTGGATGTAGTACTTTGTAAATGTCAAAGCCTTCCTCAAATAAATTAGAATCCTCACCAAACAAACCATTGGCAAAAAACATGAAGTACAAGTATGAAAAATACTTGAATATGTATCCAAAAATCTCAGTTGACTCCAATATTAAGGAGATAAAGGATACATAAATCAGTCATGTCAATATGTAAGAGTTCATTGATCGAGTTGAGAAATATCCTTCACACTTGACAAACTTGATCAAATCAGAGCTACACAAACATGCTTCCTTCCCAGTAGCAACTCATGATCTAGCTTTGTACTTGTAGTGGTGGATCATTTTGATCCAAATACAAGACAAATAAAAGATATTGATCAAAATGTGGTTATGACATTAGATAGTGTTTTCTTCAATAGTGTATTCAAGGGCTCTCCAGTTGAGGAAGTAGCTGACATTATGTTATCACTATTTAAGAAATGGGTTTTCTTTCCCCATAATTGGCTAAGTTTTTTGAAATTTTGAGTCAAGCACACTATTAACTGCTTCAAATTTGTGTTAAGTCTTTAAGGTTTTAGGGTTTTTGGTTTTAAATTTCTCAAATGTTTGATTAAAACCCTCTGGTCTCTATTCCTACGTTACTTTAATTCACTTAAGTAATGGGTCTAGGGGTCGTATGAAGTGTTCCCCCTTGTCATTTCCCTAGGCAGTCATTAAATAATCGTAAAATTTTTTTATGCCTTATGTCTTTTTCCTTCTAATATTGTCAGGCCTAGTAAGTGTCATGCAGTTCTTAGATAGATCTACAGCTTTCGCTATTTTGTTAGGAAAAGTTGTGAATGTTTTAAGTTGTATAGCGAAAGTAAAAAACATGTTCAGCTGTGTGCATTTGGTCTAGTTTAACGGGACTCCATCTTGCTCAAGATATAATGGCTAGTGTTGATTCATAGCCAAAAATAGCAAGTGAAATAGCTTTCGCAAAATGGAGAAAAGGCTTGGTGGTACCCAATAGTGAAGACTTTTCAAATGGCTAAAAGGTGATCAAGTTCAAGAGAAATCGACAGTTTGTGTTGTTTCATGGCTGATAGATGCTCATGTGTTATGCCCTACGAAATAGTGAAAGGTTTTTGGCCCAGACAAAAGAGGTTTATAAAGAGCATAATGGATGCGCACATTCCCAAAGATCCAATGGTTAGTGTAGTTTCGCATAAGAGAGATGCTTGAAGGATAGCTTATGCAAAATAACAAAATGACATGGCGTTCTAGGCAAGCAATCTAGTTGGTTGAGATGGTGAGTAAGATGGCACCATGTGGCAGAAAGTCAAAGTAGTCAGCAGGTTGGATCTAAGGATTAAAAGGTGGGTCTAAGAGGATGAGTCATGTCACGGGATGTGAAGTGACTTGGCAGATCCACGTGGCAAGGATGAAGTGGAATCCGATGTTTTCTCTCCGCGAATAGAAGGTTGGCATGTCAGTTCAAGAATGATTAGACACCACATGGATAGAGCTGAGTCAGAGGGCCCACGTCTGTCGAACCTTAGTAGGTTGTTAAGCATCGAGCAAGTCATCTCTAATCTAGCGGTCCACGTGAGTTCGCGAAGGTAAAATGCTCATGCTTTAAAACCTGTGAAATAGTGAAAGGTTTTTTGGGCTCGAAGAACAAATAAAGCATGAAGGTAAAAGGGGATCAACTCCAAAAAAATCCAAGGGCTCGCGTTGTTTCGTGGCTGCGAATTAACTGAATGTTAAGGCCTGTGAAATGGTGAAAGAGAAAAGAACACTCTTCTCGGCATAAAGCTCGATGGTGATGTGTTGATTGACACGTGGTTACAAAAGGGATTGAGGGCCCCAAGGTGTAACCAGTGGTTATAAGGGAAATGCAACACATGGCTGACTCTAAACTAAACTCAAAGAATTTTCCAATGCTAATGGCTGAGTGCCACATGGTATTTGGTAACCAGTGGAAGAGCGGGGTAAGCAATGCAAGCATAAAGGTCTCACTTAAAGGATGGTCATCTCAGGATTGATCCAACGCTTCACATTGTTTCGTGGCCCAAAGTTGAAAGTGGGTTAAGCTATGCGAAATAGCAAAAAATCGTTAGCCGTCAGGGTGAGGCGCGGTTAGTTGAAAAGTTGACGGTCCCCGTAAGGGTTAAAGGCCAAGCTGTTAGAGTTCCATCTAATATTTGGCGTAGCTTCGCAAAAGGAAAGTGCTCATGGGATAAAGCTTGTGAAGTGGTGAAAAGAGGTAGTGCCCGAAGTAAAGGCAGAGATGTTAAGATAGTGTAAAGGCCGATCAAGTCTCATCTGATCGGACGACTGGTGTGATTTTGTTAAGCGAAATTGCTAGGACGTTATGCTCTGCAAAGTGATGAAAGAGTGAAAAGGAAAATACACAGGCATGTTGTGACCCATTAGAGCGAAATTTTTGAATTCTTCTATGAATTCAACTCTGAAGGGATGGTCGAAGCATGCGGTATCAATGTCGTAGTTAAGAGCCTGACTACCGTATATGATCTCGTATCAATTGAATGAAGGTATCATTCTAAAGAGAGGTTGTAGAGAAGTGGTTGCAGAGCTAATTTCTTCAGTCACAGAGCTAATTTCTTCAGTCGTAGAGCAAGTTTCTTCGAGCAAAAAATAGGTTCTCTTACACTCTTGTTTGGCAATCACTTAACAGTGTGTTTTAATTGAGGTCTTGATTTGTCACTGAATAGTTGGGGTTAGTAATTAAATTGTTTGCATAGATTTTAAGATGGCACCTAAGAGAGAATTCTCAGGAAAGGTTAATTACCAGGAGAGGGCTATCTGTGATGATTTCCTTGAACAGTTGACATTGTCAACTAATGTGGCCGCAAAGATAAAAGAACTTGTGCCAAGAGCTCCTCGCCTAAAAAATAGGAGAGGGATTATATGATAAAGGTAACTGGATAAGAGACCCTCGAATTGGGTTGTCTCAGTTGGGATTGTTTAAAGTTGGATTTGGTATGAGAAACTCCTCAGCCCCACAGAATAGTATCTGGGAGTTCGATGTAGGAAAACTGGTAGTCCCTGGAGTATTCATGGATGTGGATCTCCTAACTCAAATTGCACACAACTATGACCCAATTACAAGAAGTGTCAAGGATATAAGTGGGAAAACCCTCATTGAAATAAATAATGAGGAATTCAGAAATGCTTTTGGGCTTAGTGAATTCACCAATTTCCTAGAGCCTATTAATTTTAAATCACTAGCTTAGGTATATAATGTGCAGAGGAACCACCTTAGAAATGGGCCTCTCAAAGAAATCTTTGTGAAGATAGGTGGGCTAACAGTTGTAGGACCCAACACTGAGGAGCCTTTCTCTTTAAATTTGTTTACCCTTAGGGCGAAAGGATTATATTGGTCACTCTGCCAAATTCTAGGAGAAGATGCTGAAGCAAATATGCCAACCCATTACATGCTGATGGTTGCTCAAATTTTGAATCCTTCTCTTGCAGTGACCTTTGATTATGCTTCCTTTATCACTAATGCTATCCATGAAGGATTGGTAGGAATAAAGAATGGGAAAGTGGATAGGCCTTTTGGGTGGTACTCCCTCCAAATGCACTTGTTTTTATTCAAAGGTGGTGACTATTTTGCAAGGGATGGATATTGTAAAAGAGAAGAATGGAGAAAAGATTCCAGTGCAGTTATGGAGTACAATGCTGTCATGGGATAGAGAAGATGCAAGCTTCTTAAAGTTTGATAAGTGTTTTGCATCTAAGATTAGGACTCTTATTTGCTCAGAGAATCCAAGAGTCCCTAAGGTTCTTTTGGAATTCATTAGGCCAAAAGAGTTTGCTGAGAATGTTAAAATTGTCCACAATTGGGGTGATATTTAATTATACCCTGTCTCCAAAATTTTTAGAGTATATGGTTTCATAGGCACTCCATTTTTGTTACCCTATCAGGTTGCTCTTAAAGTGGAAATTGCAGAGATCCTTAGGCAAATTGATGGTGTGCAAGAGGTAGAGTTAACAGGTAGAGGTAAAGGGACCATTTTCCCTATAGTCACCATAGCACACCAATTTGTTATAATTAAAGGAGGTTGGAAGTGTTTTGAAAATTTCCTTCAACTATATCATTTGTCAACTACAGTATCCCGGTGTGCTGACCCTGAAGACTTCTTCAATGGCATGTTCAGAAAGAGGGAAATATGCAGAGCTAAACCCCATCAATTCCAGTTTCCTGAAGACCTAATTAGGAATGAGTTTGATTTAGATGAGCAAGAGCTAAGGAAGGAAAACTAGGTGGCTTATAAAAAAGCTTTAGACTTTGTACACCAATTTGATATCAGCTATGACCCATTGTCTAGCTTCCACCCTTTTGAGGAGAAGATAAAGTTCCTAATTCTTTGTTTTGAGGATGTGATGCAGACTTTGAAAGAAAAGAGGGAGGTTGTAATTAAAAACAACCCTAAGAAAGAAAGACTAGTTCTAAGTAGGTATGCATCCACTAGAGCAATCCCTCCTAGTAACTACATGCTACATAAGAAGTCCAATTACAGTGTGTTGATGCCTACAATAGGGGAGCCCTCTACTTCAAAGGGGAAGAGGAAGATACAGGATGTCATTGACATTCAAGATAGCCCAAAGAAACAAAGAGTGGGAAAAGAAATACAATCTGATGAACCTTTGTATTCTCCATCTCAATCCCCTATTCATATAGGAGATGAACAGGAAGCAGCTGAGTAACTGTTATAGTTAGGTATCCTTGGAGAGATAGCATATACATATGATGAAGTGGAAGATGGAATGCCAGAAGAGCCCCTTACTGCTGAAATGAACATCATTGATAATGAGTTCAAAGGCCTGGAGTGGGATCCTGAGATTAAGTAGGTCAGTGAATATTTCTTCACTAACAATAACTTTGTCACATCAGGATCATTCATGCAATTTGTGTGGAAGCAGAACATTGACAAATAGAATGCAAGGTGTGAAAAGAGAAAAGGTGAGCAGCCTCACAGAGATCCAGCTATGGTGGAGGAAGAGATAAAGAAAGAAATGGCTGATGAGTTTAAGACCATCACTCCTGAGCAGGGAAGAGACATGGTAGCACAGGATGGGGTACTCACTCTCCCCGAATGGGACATAGCAGATGCCTTGGTTTTAGAGGTAGTAAGAAAAGAGACCAAACCTATGGAGGGAGTAACTTTCAGCAAAGACAATGCTGCATTGGTCATGTGGTCTCTTAAAAGAGATAAAAATAAGAGAAATAAGAACACCCCAGGGTCAAGTTACCTTGGTGGAATGATAGTAAAAAGAGTTTAAAGCACTGGGGTAGTGGAAGCTGCTAGCACTGTGCTAAAGACTGCAAAGTTTAGTGTTGCAGTAGCAGAAAGGGAGGCTAAGGAAAATGCAGATCTCCAGGTTAAGCTGGAGACAGTTTTAAAAGCCTATAATAGTGTCAAGGAAGAGGTAAGGGGTAAAGACTACATCATTGCCAAGCTACAAAGCCAGTTGGCAGGATAGTACCATCAAGGTGAGTCTTCAACACTGATGATCTCCTCTTCTCCTGCAAGACCTCCACCTACCAGCCCCATTATTGAGTTCCCACCATCTCTAGCACCTTCTTGCGCTCAATTGGTTGAGATCACTCTTCATGAGTTGGAGGATTTAAAATAGGCTCAAGCCTCGTATGCAAAGAAATATGAAGAAAGAGTAAGGGCTACAATTTCAAGTTTTGCCGACACCATGGGGGCCTCATTATTGTATAACAACATGAGCAAGATCCTAGATATGTGGAATGAACTTAATGGAGACAAGGCCATTTTAATGCCTATTTTTGACAAGTGAAAGCCTAGAGAGCAGGATTTGGAGCTTATTTGTGTATCCTATGATGAAGCAGGGGCTGATCCTATTATCAAATCCACTTGTGATACCACAAAGGACCTAGTAAAATTAGCAAAACGAATAGATAATGCAGATAGGAAGATCAATTTGTACAAGAAAGAGTACACTGATCAAGTATTTGAATTAATTCCAAGGGGGTTTTGCTAGCCCAGTTCAATTGAAGGACAAACAAGTATGGCTTAAGGAATTAGAAGCCAAATTGTTAGTTAGAATAAAAGGAATTAATGCTTCCATAACAATTGAGGAGATAGAGAGAATCAAATCTCATTATGGTTTTCTCAATTCAGAGGTTAACAAAATGAGGAATTCTTGGAAAAGGTTAGCCAAGGCAAAAGCAAAAGTGATTAACTTTGTGTGGCCAGCTGATGATGTATACAATGAGTGGACAAGGAAATATTCCATATAGGATGTAGAGCAGTTGGAAGAGGTTGCAACTGGACAACAAGTAGAAGAAGCCGCGGAAGTCAAAAATGACTTGTAATCGCATGTGTAAAAGATTTTGTAATTTCTTTTTGAAAAGTAATGATTGTAACAAACTCTCCTAGGAAAGTCTGAAGCTTTGTATGCATCCATATTGTTATAAATGCATACCAGGACTAGTAGAAAATGATCACAAAGAATTGTAAGAAAATGCTGCAGAAATTTATCTGGTCTTTTCCAAGTTTTAATGGAGAATATTCGAAGGTTTCTTGTAATACTTTTTTGAAGAAAATATCAATATACAGACCATTGGTTTTGAGTTAAAACTTCGTGTTGTCTTCAAATGTGTTTGCAAATGTTTACTGTTTCATTTGAAATAATCTAGGGTTATTTTGTTTGAATAGGGGTTGTAAGGCAACTTTCAGTAGATATGTTTCTTAGCTTTTCTCTTTAGGAGGGGAATTAAATATGTAGGAATCACTTCTACCAGTAAATTCCTTGTGAGATATTTTGAATCTTGATGAGCATAGTTTAATTTGGTATGAATAAATTCTTATGTGTGTTAGGCATATATAGGGATCTGCAGAAGCCAAACTAATTAGATATGTGGAGATATTTGATTGTGAGAGTATTGTTTGAACTTAGACGACTCTATGACCTTGGATAAGGCACTTGTATAGATCAAGGTTGTCCATTACATATTTTGTAGGCCAATATTGAACATGAGTACAATTTTCATTCCTTTGTTTTAGTTAGTTTTAAGGTGATTAGATCCACTAGTTTTTGGACTGGTTTGTTGTGGATTTATCGTTTAAAAGTGTGAATTTAGTTCACAAAGGTATACCTGCCTGGACTTTGAATAAATTTGAAGTGTAGAAGGTTAATCAAACCTTGTCATATGTTGTCCTAGAAGTCTCCTTCTCTTTAATATCTCTTCTGCATACAGAGTTATCATGTCACTATAAGGATGTTAAAGGGAATCAGATTTTGAAGACAACACATTACTCAGGAAAGCTCAAGAATATTTTAAGGAAAATGCTCAAGAATATTTTAAGGAAAATGAGGCAAAGTGTAAGAAAATGATTAATGCAGTATTTTTCTCTATTGCTAGAAATTACACCACCTCAAGATGGCCAAATTATTTCCATAGAAGTGACTTCAATGTGGAATATAATGATATGGTTACCATGTTGGCACGAGTAAAAGGCCTGAAAGATTCTCACTATTTTCAAAGCTGGATGTGTTAGTATATGAATATAATCAAGAAAGGAGATACCAAGATAGATTGGTGTGAGAAGATTAGTGATGCACTCTATGCACAATTAAAAGAGGTCAAAATAACACCGAAATTATACATGACCTCATAACTTGTATATGCAGTCACCTTCATGAGGCAATATCCAGGTTTGTCTGCAAAGGGTGATAGAAGGTTAGTGCATGTTTGGAATTATTATGATCAACTCACAATCAATACTCAAGGAAGTCATTTTAGAAGAGTCAATGATGCATTCTTTGTTGTATGGAAATGTATGTTTGATAAGGACTTACAAAAGAAGAGACTTTCAGAGGCAACATCTAATAAGGTTTCTCATTTTGGATTTGTCTTTCTCTAGTTCCCTATTAGGATTCCCACAAATACTAAGAGGGGGGGGGGTGAATCAGTATCTAACTAGTTTGATGATTTTCTTAACTTAAAACATGTAGAGCATATTAATACTGTATACTGGTAAACAAGAAATAATGCATTAAATAGAGATAACAACAACTACATGAAAAACACACCATAACATAGTAGTTTAATGAGGAAACCCGGTGTGGGAAAAACCTCGGTGGGATTTGTGACCCACAATATTCACTTACTGGCCCATAAGAGAATATTACTACTACAAGAGGGGCTTGCACATGCAGGAAGGCCAAGTGCCTAGAGCTCACTACTCAATTACAAAATGGGAAGTCTCACTAACTTACAAAATGGATTATATAAATCCAATGTCTTGTACTACTTTAAAATAGCATCTACTATGCTAGATCCAGTACCGGTTTATAGCTCTGCTTCATACATAAACCCTTAACCTATAATTTGCATAATAGGTCTGCCTTATTTCGCCTATATATTTTCTTCCATCTATATTTAAAATGTTCTACAATGATCTCTTATATATATGAGTCATTTTACAACTTGCCAAGTCAGCTTACAATGATTTTACAATAATTAACAAAAGATATTACAAACAAAATTACTGTCGGCTTCTGTGTCGGTATGCTTCCTTTTACTGTTGGTGCCGGTGGTCTATGTGCCAATGTAAAGTTTGATCTTGCTAGTGCCGGTAAATTATCTTTCCAGTGTCATAGGATTGTAAGGTTTCTATCAATGACAAAACCTTCAATCACCTACAATGTCTCATTGGAGTGTGCATTTGCCAACAATCTCCCCCTTTGGCATTGATGGCAACACTCATGAGAAAAATCCAAAAACTATCATCCAAAAAGAATCTGCCTGTATTGTCTTACCAAAAATTTATACCAAAAGAATGTGTACTCCCCGTGAGCTGATGAGTCATTTTACTGATTATTTTTCTCATTCCACTACTCCCCCTTTGGCATCAATGACAAAGGTTGTCAAAGTGTCAATGAGTGTGGTTTCCTGCTTCATCCTTGTAACTGGTTGGTTACAATCTGAAAAAGATTTGCCAAAACCAGATTCAAGCTCTCAATGAACTTTTTGTTGTCTTTTACTGCAGCCTCTGTCCTCTGAACTATACCGGTGAGGTGTTGCATTTTCTCTGCTGGTGTTTTCTATCCTTGAATCAAGGCATCAAATATTTATTTCCTTAAGGAGGAGAGATAGTCCAATTTTAGACTAAGTCTCCATTTAAGATCTTTAGCCTTTCCTTTTATTCTTTCTTTGTCTCTTTCCAACTTTAGTAGTTCTTCCTCAAAACCTATTATTTTCTGTTCAAATACTGATAATGAATCAGATGAATTAATGAAATTGTCAGCTAGTTGATTTATTTCTTCCTGTATCTTGCTAATTTTCTTGTCTATATCAACCATCAAAAAGTTAGCTTTACATGTATCCCTATACAAAGTTTTGAATTCCTTCAATGTGCTACATAGTTCTGGTAGAAGTGTGTCAAATTGCCTTGTACACATCTTTATTTCTTCCTCAAATAATTTGTGTTTTTCCTTCTCTAATCTCTCCTTGAATGCTTCCTCTTTTATTTGTTCAACTATCACAGTGTTTTTGGTAATATACTTAGACAAAGTGTCAAGTTGACTCAAAGAATCTTTATTATCTACATTACATTTTGATTGCTATCATTTTCAAAATTGGAATGGTGTCATCTATTGCCTTGTAAGCCTGTGAGCTACAATCTATTATCTTCTTTATGGAATCCAAAAGAACTTTTGTTACATTGTTGGTTTGAATTCTATACTTGACAAGCCAACACTCTGTATTCCGTCAGTGGGAGCAATATCCTTGCTTGTGGTGACCTCTGGTAGGTCAGTTTGTGTTTCCATTTCTTTAAGCAAAGGTTTGTCTTGCTCAGCTATTGCTGGTGGCATTGACTCTATGTGAACCTGTTGCGGTGATGGAGCATGTTGCTCTGCTTGTTGCTCTATGTTATCATCTGTCAATTTACCTTCTGTACCATTAGTTACCGGTTGCTCATTAGCCATATCTATCTTCTCAGTTGTATCCTTATCTACCACAATATTGACCTTTTGAGTATCAATGTCCACTGTGTATAATACCTCAGAGTTAGGATTTGTGTCCTCTTATGGTATGTCCATGCTCTCACTCTTCGGTTGATTATTAGTAGTCACTACCGGTGGAGTATTTAGAGGCGGTGGGGATAAGTTATCTTTTATTTTTATGCTAGGTGGTCCACCAACCTTGCCTTTTCCCTTATCCTTATCCTTCTGATATACATTGATGGGTTTGGGTTTTCTATATTCTTCCTGCTTTTCCTTCTCTACAAGGAATATGTCCCATGCATTGGTAATTTCCTCTGCAACCTCATTTACTCTACCAACCATAAGTGCTACATGTCGGTGTACAGTTGAAAATACTGACCTGTTAGCCTCTGAGATTAGATCATCTATCTCTTTTGGTGAGTTGACAGGATAAACAACAAGTAGTTTTTCAATTTTCATTTTCTTATCAAGCTCTACAACAACTTGCCTTCTAGCTTCAAGTCTTTTAAACAGTTCTGTCGGTAATTCATCTACAACTTGCATTAGAAATTTCTTGTAAATGTCCAAGTGTAGAATTACACTATTTTCAACTTTCTCCTTGTCATCAACTAATAATGAATCATATAATTTATTGATGTTTTTTAGTTGTCCATCCTTTGTTATTTCATCTAGTAGTTTATCAATTGGAGCAATGTTTTGTTGAGTCTTCTTCTTGGGTGTTAACTTCTTCTTCTTTGGAGTTATCTTCTTAGCCGAGGGCCTTACTGCCCATTGTTTCTATCTGGTTCTTCTAGGAGAAGGTGTAGATACCAGTGAAGGTTCTCTTTTCCTCACAACTCTTTTAAATGTAGCTGGCATATCACTTTCCGAAGAAGTTGCTACCGGTGAAAGGTGAGTTTCTGGCTATAGTGTTTCTAACTCATCTTCAGTGATACTAGTTTTTTTAAGTACATCTTCTTTGATAGCCTTTGATTGCCTAGATCCTCTTCTTAATGTTGCTTCTACCTTCTTTACCCTTTTCTTAGATTGAATTTGATTCTCAATAGTCTCAACACTACCAAATACCTCTTCTTCAGGTTCCTTGGGTGTTTCCAGAAGGGCTTTTGCATATGTTTCAATTATGTGGTCATCAGTTTCATAACCTATTTCCGTAACCGAAATGGTTCTTGGGATAATTGCCTCCATCCAAATCTCATCCTTCTTAATAACAAAGCATATTTCATCCTTATACTTATTTACAATTGCTTGTGAAAGTCTGACTCTAGTATTCATCTGGGCCTTCAATGCCTAAAAGTACTCATTTATATTCTTTTCTCTATTTTTACCCATGTTATTTAGTAAATTAGACAATTGTTTTCCTATCGGTATATCAAAACCAAGATTCTTATTACCAATACCGGGCACCTATTTTTTTATGTGCAACATTAAATAGACAAGTAGGTTTCCAAATCTAAATGTCCCCTTTTTGTCTTTCTTAATTTTTCCAAGATTATCAATAAGCTCATCTTTCAACCATTCACACACATATTTTTGTATTATCCTTGATCATATCATAGGCACTCTTTATGCATAGGCTAGAGACTGAATTTAACCTGTTTACATGTGTGGTTTTATAGCCTAAAATCATGCTAATGAATCTGACATTGATGTCGGTTACATCATTCACTCTTAAAGATCTCTTGTCAGATGTTGTACCTATTAGGCTCATCACCAGGTCATTTGAGACCTTCTTTGTTTTATCAAGTCTATTATCGGTGGAGGATAACCCTATCATAGCCTTTACTGCCTCTTTAGTAATTTTGTGAACTAAGTCTAACCAAAAGAATTGACCATGAACCCTACTTAGAACTATCCTTATAACATCCATAGGAAAATCCAGAATACTGAGAATTTTAGTGAATCCTAGGGTTTCAACTATTTTGTGCTCAGGTTTCACATTACCGAAATCATCACAAATTACAATCTTATACATGCTCTTGATTTCCTTATCACCTAATTCTTCTATGTGACAATGAATGTACATTCTAGGGTCTTCTGGAAAAACTACTCCTTTGGGGATTTGAGAAAATGCACCAACATTATCATCCTTCTTAGCAATTTTGGGAACTAACTGAAATATGGGTCTAGGGTGTTTAATGACTTCGACTATAGTAGGGCTTGCTATGAATTTAGGAACAGATGAAGAAGCTATGATTATAAATACCTTTATCTGCCTTAGAAAAGATTGCTTGTTGAATTGCTTTGCTTCTTTGCTCGAAATGTCTTTGCTCACGAATTTTCGCACCTTTGATTGTTTGAATGCTCGGTGAAATGAAAATGGAGCCAAAACACTGATTTATAATGTTATTTTTACCAACCACCACATTTAATGCTTACCAGTTAGGTAATCACTTAACTTATCTGCCGGTATAGAAGTAATTTCAACTTGTCACCATCAACTGAGGGAATAATAGCATGTTTCACATTTGATTTCTAAACCCTCAAGGAAATTTTCTTCAGTTAGATGAAGACTCTCCTGCCAGTAGAATGTTACTTTGTTCTGCCGGTGGAGGAGTATTCCTATCAACATTTAGTTCTAATTTCCTAATCCATTGTTTTGAGAATTCCTGCTTAACTTCTTCAACTTTTTCTTTACCTTTCAAACTAGGACCTTTGTTATTTACCGGTGAGGACTTGCTTCTACAAAATTTAGCAATATGTCCAATTTTATTACAAGCATAACAAGTCACATTATTTTTCTGAATAGCTTTTCCATATCCTATGTTGGTTTGTGTTTAGCATTGATTAGATAAATGTCCAAATCTTCCACAAACATAACATCTCACATTCATTCTACAATTTTCAGAATTATGACCAACTTTGTTGCATTTTGAACATTGACCGGTGGGTGTATTGGTATTCTGATAATTTCTAAATCTAAATTGATTTTCTCTATGACCATACTTGTTACAGTTAAAGCATTTGCCATTAAATTTATAAGTAGTAGGTTGTCTTACCAGTTTGCCATGATCCTATGTGTTTACAGTATCAGAGCTTTCACCAGCTTCAAAGCCAAGATCATTAGTATCACCATTAGGTTTCTGATTCTTCAACAAGTCACCAAGTTCTTCTGAGTTTTTCTTGAATTTTTCTTTATGTTGATTTGCAGCAGCCAGTTCTCCTTCCAAGATACCTTTTTGTCTCATGAGTTCATTTGAGTCATTTTGTGCATGCATCAGATCTATCTTCAACGTATCATTTTCATAACTAAGTCTTGTGTTTTCATTTGCAGCATCATTCAGTCTTCTAGTCAAGTCTTCTTCATTCTTCTTTCTATCTTCAATTTCTTTACAAAATCTCATAGTCATATCCTGCATCTCATTCTTTGTTGTCATGTTTTCTTGTTTCAACTTATTCATCAAATCACTAAGAGTTTCCTTTTCATCATTCTCATTTTGCATATTTTCACAAAGTTCTCTTCTCTTGTTTGTTGTAATGGTAAGATTTTCTTGAAGTGCTTGAATAATATCCTGTGCAACTTTTAGATCATCTTTAAGTTTGATATTTTTCAATTTTTCTGAATCATAGTCTGAGAGAGCTGCTTCTAATTGCTTCATCAAGTTTTCCATCTCTACCAATGTCAAGATCTTCCTCAAGCTATTAGGCTTCTGAAAATAGAGGACCAAGCTCTGATACCAATTGTTAGGATTCCCATAGATACTAAGAGGGGGGGGGGGTGAATCAATATCTAACCGGTTTGATGATTTTCTTAACTTAAAACATGTAGAACATATTAATACTATATACTGGTAAATAAGAAATAATGCAATAAATAGAGATAACAACAACCACATGAAAAACACACCATAACATAGTAGTTTAACGAGGAAACCCAGTGTGGGAAAAACCTCAATGGGATTTGTGACCCATAATATTCACTTACTGGCCAATAAGAGAATAATAATGCTACAAGAGGGGCTTGCACATGCAAGAAGGCCAAGTGCCTAGAGCTCACTACTCAATTACAAAATGGGAAGTCTCACTGACTTACAAAATGGATTATATAAATCCAATGTCTTGTACTGCTTCAAAATAGCATCTACTATGCTAGATCCAGTACCGGTTTATATCTTTGCTTCATACATAAACCCTTAACCTATAATTCACATAATAGGTTTGCCTTATTTCACCTATATATTTTCTTCCATCTATATTTAAAATGTTCTACAATGATCTTTTATATATATGAGTCATTTTACAACTTTCCAAGTCGGCTTACAATGATTTTATAATAATTAACAAAATATATTACAAACAAATTCCCATCAGCTTCTGTGTTGGTATGCTTCCTTTTACTGCCAGTGCCGGTGGTCTGTGTGCCAGTGTAAAGTCTGATCTTGCTAGTGCCAGTAAATTATCTTGCCAGTGTCATAGGATTGTAAGGTTGCCATCAATGACAAAACCTTCAATCACCTACAATGTCTCATTGGAGTGTGCATTTTCCAACATTCCCCACATTCACTTACACCCACATAGGATGTTTCATAGGAGAAACCTTTATTTTACCTAAATATCCATCTGATAAAATTATACTCTTGGAGATATGTCAAAAATTGATTTATGTACATGAAGAGAAGTCACAAGTTCATAAAACTAGCTTAAAGTTTCCAAAATCTATTGGTCGGTATTCAGTTATGACCAATCCCAAGGCCAAGAACATGGAAGAAGAAATGCAATGGGATACTATGAGGAGATTCAAAGCTCAAAATAATTTTGATTTTTGTAGAATGAAGAATAAACTCAAAAGAAATTCTACTTATGTACTTAGGTTTGAAGATGTATGGGTTGATTGTTAGGATGAAGAGGATGTGAGAAAAATGGATTTTAGTCACCTTACATTGGAGCAAATTGAAAATCTAGATTTGGCCAAAATATTGATGACCATGGAGGATACTGATGACATAATAGACCCAATCTATTTTGAATGAAAGATTGTTGATTCCCCACTACCACCTGTTCAATGGTCAAAAAAGTAGAGTAAATCCATTACTCAAAGAATTACTCCTATTTTGGGAAATACAAATTCATGGTTATTAAAGAAGAAGATCATAACGAAACAACTTCCTGTTAGTTCTAGTGATGATAACAATACTGATGGTCCAGTTGGTAAAATGACTACAGCTGAAATGAGGACCAAAAGCAAAGTAGATCTGCAAACACTACCATCAATCCCTTCGACACAATCTAAGGGAAAAGGGCCTAAAATCAAATTCACAATCAAAGGGTCTAATAAAGGTGAATCTTCTTCGGCAGTACAGGAGACACCAACAAAGGAGCTAGAGAAACAATCTATCGAAGAAACTGAGAAATAAAAAGAACCAGAAGAAGGGGAAATTCCTCTTCAAGAGGAAATATAGGTTGAAGAACTAGCTCATCAAGGAGATAGCAATACTCCCACCACTTCACAGGTATCAACTCATACAGAGGTTATTATTCATTCTATTGAATCTGACTCAGATTAAGAAGATGAGGAATATAATGATGAAGAGTTGAATATGGAGATACCACAATCAGAGGGTGCTCAACAATATTTTTCATTGTCTAATTTCTCCAATTTGGATGATATTCCTTCATCCACTATTAAATCCTCAATTTTGGATTTTACTGAAACTATGGAGCAAGCATTTGCAAAACAATAGACAGTGCCTTTACCTTCCATGGAAATCATCTGAATTTCCACTATTTGTAAGTACTATGATTACCACTAGTGTACCATCCACTCTTCCATCCATAGTTATTACAAAGGAGCCATCAATAGAAACTACAATTACTACATCAGTTGGCATATCACTAGATGCTGCAACCTTGGTACCAATGATTACATCTACAATTGCTGCAACTTCAAGTCAAAATGCTCCTCAAATACCGGTTGATACTTAGCAGGAGGCCACAACTCCATTCACTAACATAGAATTACCACCATGGATGGATTTAGTAGCACCAAAAAGAAATAAACGGGTAATTTCACTAGATGAATTTGATTTTGAACAATTGGCTCCCCCCAAATCCAAAGGTACTAAAAATCCAAAGATTGTTTCTCGGGTACTAGTGGATCCGACTACCAAAAGGAAATATGTTGAGGTTATGGTGTTCTTTTCATACAAGAATAAGGATAATATACAACCTCGGGATTATACTATGTAGACTCTAGAGCTTGGAGTGGAGACACATGAAAGTGTCAAGTTAGATTCCCAAACTATTTTTAATTCTTTGATGCGAAGATTTGATCAAGAAAGAGATGAAAAGAATGAATTAAAGTAGAAATGTGAGTAGTTAATCAATGTGATTCTCAAAGTCACACAATCTTCCTAGGAAATGAAGCCAATTGTTTCCTTAGTGGATATTGAGGCTCTCAAGAAGGTGGAACATGTGGGCATCAAGGGTCGAGTAGTGGATAAGTGGATTGCTTGATTGAAATCAGAAGGTTCTCATCTTCTAGATTTAACGATTAAGTTGTTGGCTGACTTTGAAGTTATCCAAAGTCAAATGCAAGGTGTTAAAACTTATTTATCTCAATAAGTAGAAGATATTGAAAGAAGTGCAACCCTTTGGAATAAAATGGAGGATTTAAGAATTGAAGTCCTTATGTAGAATAAGGTAATTCCAACTAGAGAGAAATATATCCAAATTTTGTCATTATTCTCTCACAAGAAAGGAACAATAAGGTCAATGATTATGGAGCTGGATCAAGAAAAGAAGGAAGGTGATGATGAAATCGATCTTATTTCAACCAAAATAGCTGATATTCCTTGTTACTTGTATGATGATAATCAAAACCATGTGACCAGTGACGCCATCATACAAGAATTTCTTTCCTTAATGGATCACTGTACAAAATAAGATTTTTCATTGAATGCATTTGATAAATTGATAGAAATACAAGTCAGTTTTGAAGTCCTTGCATCAATGTTGAAAGATGGGAAAAAGAAATACACAAAGGTTGAAGATGCAGTTTCCCATGTTTGCATCACCATCGACTCTACCCCAATGTTGGACAAAGCCGAGATGGAAACTATTCTGGTCAAGTTTGAGGAATTTCAGAAATCCAATGAGCAGGAGAAAGATGAATAAAGTGACTCCTTTTTGACACTTTATTTTCATGTAGTTGCATTGTTAGATGCTACAAGTTTTCTCACAGCTGCATATTTTCTTTATGTTGTAGTTATAGTCAAGTGGGACTGTACAGTTGAATTAGTCAATTGTGCCCATATTTTTCTCCACTCTTTTCCTATATAAGGAGGACCCTCATTTGTATATTTTTATCTTTTATATGCTTAGCAAAACTCTGCCAAATTTTTATCTTAATTAAGACTGTGCTTTTGATGTAAAAAAGTGGATTCAAGGAATAAAGATAGCAATCTGCTAGTTTCCAAACTTTGTGTTGGACTGAAGATTGTGATTTTGATTGGAATCATTCTTATGCCTAGTTCTCATAATCGTTATTTGTGATCTTGAATTTTTTGGTGAAATTGTTAGTTTATGAAAGAGCCTTCTAATTGTGGAAACAGAATTTGTGTTGTTTACATATTTGGGAAATTTTCCGATGTTATGTGATTAGTAGTAGGCTTTGTATTGCTTTTGTTACTTGTAGCTTAAGGAATTGGGAATTTATACTTGAATACTTTGAGCTGCAAGTTAAATTTCTTATCATTTGTAATCTTTAGCTTAGTTAGATTTACATTCAAGAAAGACATTGTGCTTCTTGATTGTCAGATTTTGGTGTAATTTGTTGGAGTAATTTGTTCATTTCTTAAGTATCATAAGTGATAGAGAATTGTAACAAGTGGAGGGAAAATACATAAACTTTGAAAAAAGAGAGTTATGTGCTGGAAACTTACCCATAAATTTTAGTTTCTTGTTAATTAGAGAAGAAATTTCAAAGGGAACCTCCCCTTGATGAGAGGAGAGATTAATTTCGTGACATAGCTATATGTGAATCATATATTTTGTCATTAGTATGCTAGTGACAAAATATTCACCCAACATACCCAATTTAATGTATAGATAGTAGTATGAATTGCTTCCTTCTAGTATGTATTTGGTATGTTGGCCTCATTCAACATTGTTCTAGCCATTTCCTTCATTGTCTTATTCTTCCTCTTTGCCACACCATTTTGTTGTGGTGTTCTTGCTGCCAAATACTCTCTCTGGATTCCATGTCTCTCACATTAGTCAATAAACTCATTGGAAGAATATTCTCTATCCCGGTCTAATCTTAAGCACACTAATCGATATCCACTATCATTTTCAACCATTGTTCTAAAAATATTGAATCTTTCAAATGCCTATGATTTGTCAAGCAGAAATGTCACCCAAGTCATCCTTGAGTAGTCATCAATGAATAACATGAAGTATATCTCACCAGTCAGAGCCCTTGTCCTTGTTTGTCCACACAAATATGTATGTACTAATTCTAGAGGTCTTGAGGTATTGTACTCTTTTATTTTGCAACTCACTTTGATTTGCTTGCCTCTGATGCATTCATCACAAAAAGTACTTGTTGGTTTAGCTATTTGTGGAATATTTCTTACATACTGGTTTTTGTTGATCTTCACTAGATTATCAAAGTTCACTTGGCTTAATCTTTGATGCCACAACCATCTTTCATCAACCTGTCCCATCATGCATTGGGACTCATAGCGTTCCTTTAGATTGTAGACATTACCATTTGTCCTCTTTCCTTCTACCACAACCTGACTAGTACTCTGCTTTCTTATTTAACAACCGGTAGAGTCAAATGTGAACTTGTACCCTTTTTCACACATCCGACTTACACTCACAGAATATGCTTTAGTCATTCCACATAGTACACATCACAAGCCTCGATCTTTCCATCAATATTCAATGTACCACGGGCCTTAATATTGATAGAGGAGTTGTCACCAAACTAGACAGAACCACCATTCCAATCATCAAGCTTGATAAACTTTTTCTTGTCTCCGGTCATGTGATTTGAGTAGCCACTATCTACTACCCATAGATTCCTTCTTTTAGCACGTACAGTATTCTGCACAATCAAGCTTGACTCTATCTTTTTCTTCTCCTTCTCTACCCAAACCTGTTTCCCTTCTTTCTTCTCCTCTTCTTTCATCTTGTGTTCTGGTACTATTTTCTTTTGCTTGTCAGTTCTCAGCTTACAATGCCTTGCTATGTGACCAAAAATTTGACACTTATAATATTTCACATTAGCATTGAAAAATGTATTCAAGGCATTCTTCTAGGACATCTGCACATTTCTCCTACACTCATAACTCTTATGACCAAACTCATTGCAATTATAAAATGTGTCATTTGTACTTTTTAATGCAGCAAATGAGTTTCTACTCTCAAAACTGGGGGTTACAATCATATTCCTACATTCTACCATTCTATGACCAAACTTATTACACTGGTGACAATAACCATAGAATTCAGATACATACTAGTTTTGTGTCCTAGGAGCAACATGATTTTGTCTTATCAGATATATGATCCTCACTTAATGAACTCTAGTGAAACCTTGGTCATCAACCTTCCTCATTCTTTTATTTCTAGCATACCAGTTTGTATGTTGAACTGTGACAGCATTCTGACTTACTGGTTGATCCCTTGTAGCAACAACATATGACTTCTTTTTCTCAGATTTGCTAATAGTGAACACCTGCTTGACCTTACTCTCACTGGATGTCATGAACTATATCTCCTTTTTGGTTGATTCCTTGCTTCTAAAACTTTGCCCCTTTTCAAATCCAAGTCCACAAGCATCCTTTGAAGACTTTTTCTTTCTCAACCATTTATCTAGGGCCTTTGTGCTTCTTTCATACTTGCTCTTCTCTAATTCCTTCCAAAGCTTAACAATTTCTTCTTCTAGATTCTGATGCTCCTTCTCCTTTTCACTCAAGCTGATACTAGTAACTTCACAGATCCTCTTGGCCTCTTCCAATTGAAGTTTTAGATCTGCAATTATTTTCTTGTATTCTTCAAGAGATTGCTCCAACATCTCTTGTTCTTTAGTTTCAACCTTTTTCACCTTCTTCAGATCTCTTCTTGTTTTATTTAGCTCTTCCAAGGCACTAATGAGCTCTGCTTCAAGATCTACTTCTCCTTCTTTCTCTTCTTCTTCTCCTTCTTTTGGTATCGGGACCTCTTGGGGCATAAAAAGGTTTTCTCTGAGTTCATCTTCACTGCAACATTCATCTGAGGCACTCTCCTCATATGTGGTATCATTTTCATGTGTGTAAAGGATACTCTACCAATTGATCTGTTACCAATTGATGTGTGTAAAGGTTGTTGGTAGACTTTCTTCTGCTTGTCTTTACCAATTGATTTGTTACCACTTGATTGATTATCTTCATCCTTATCACCATAGGGACATTTGGCAGAAAAATGTCCAATCTTTCCACAATTGAAACATTTCAAGGGTAGATTGGATTTATATTTTTTGGAACCCCTCTTGATTCTTCTGACAAATTTTGTGATGCAGAGAGTTTTGGAGCCTTGTTTGTTACACCTTCTTGAGTGACTTGTCCTACTCAACCCTTCAACTACTCAAGTCCTTCCTATGGCACTTGGCAGGGGTTATGATAATGAGACCTCCAAGGTCTAAACCTTCTTGACTTTCCTCCTAGGTATAGCCAATGGTTTTTGGATAATCAACTCCACCACTTGAGGTTTCCACCTCAGTTACTCACACACTCCTCTCTTGGGCTCCAACCACTCTTGCAAGGATCTTAACACACAACCACTTCCTGTGGTTTCCCAATGCATCAACAAGATGTTTTCAATGGTTTTTGAGGTTTAAGACTCACCAAATCCATCACCTTGGCTTCTTAACCCTTCTAGGTCTCTACCGCCACCTAAATAGGCCTGATTGCATTAGCCCTCCCTAGGCGGTTTTATGGGTTTAATTTGCAAAATTTTGAAACAATCCTAGAAATAAATCATAGATTTGAGTACCCTTTTGAAAGTTATAGACAATATTGGAAAAGTGCATTTGTGTTATTTGTACAAGTGGGGTTTCCAATGGTGCACTATTTTGAAGGGTTTTAGGCCTAACATGTGACTTGGCAAGATGGGTCTAAAACCCTTCACCAGTCAAATATCCTGCTCCAAAAAATTTGGGAAGCTTCAAGGGAACTCAAAGGGATTTCCATTCATGTGTCACTTGGTCCTGCACCAATCCCCATGTGCTCACAAATTACACCTTTCTTGCTGCCCTAACTCACCTACTCCCAACGGTGAGCCTAGGGCTTCATTGTTTCTCCTCCTCCTCGACCTGAAACACCACACACCCTATTCCTAAGTTATTTATAGTACCTAACCTATAATTCTTAGTGATTTCAACATGTTCCATCAAAAAATGCCTAGGTTAGAGCTATTTCTTTCTCTTAAACCCTACTTGCAAGGGTTTTGCTCTTAGTTGCAAAGAATGGAAGAAATCTCTACAACCTAGAACAATCAAACCTAAAAATCAACCTTAATGAAAGAAAATACAATGAAAACTCAAATATACAATGAGTTTATACCATATAGTCCGTACTGGACCATACAAACAAAGGAAACAAGACAAAAACTGTCAACAACCAGTGGAAACAAGGTTGCTTCACAAACCAAAAATATGCTCTTGCATTTCCAATCCTTGAAATTGTAAAATGAAGTGAAATTTGGCTTATATCCACTTGTTTTAGTCAGTTCAACCAACTTCCTAATGCCTATAACCAAAAATGTAACTTTTGAAAGAAATTGCAAAATGTTGCTCGACAACTTTTGACAACTTTTTGCTCTAGGATACAATTTTGCATTCTAATAAATTTTAAGACTCCTGAAGGTCCTCAAACACCCTAGAAGAACTAAAAACAACTTAATTGACCCATAATACATGAATACATTCATTTGGAGTATTTTACTTGTGAACTACCTAAGCATCTCACTTCTCAAGTTGTCAGCATCTTGAGCATAATTGACTCAAACCAAAACTTGGACAACACAACCATGGCTCTACTGAGTCCTCAATGGTTGGTCCATTATTACATCACAATTATAACACACAAACTAGAAAGAAAAAAAACTTTCATTATTGGCTTGCTAGGTGTCCTGCACAAGTTTGCCATGATATAATCAGAATCTTCACCGGTTCCATCTTGAGCAGAATCTTCCTTTCCTTTCCTTGATGTTTTGAATGTAGCTTCTTTGTTCATAGCCTCAGTACCTACAAACCTCATCTCATAAGCAGTTAGGGAACCATATAGCTCATCCATTGTAAAGGTTTTCAGATCTTTTGTTTCTTCTATTGCTGAAACTTTTCTCTCATACTTAGATGTGAGAGATCTAATTACTTTCTTCACTACCACCTCATCTTTTATTTCTTCTCCAAGCTCTCTAATGGTTTTTGTTGTTTCATCAATCCTTTGGAGATAGTCAGCAATCTTCTCTTCATCTCTCATCTTCAAACCCTCAAGCTATTCTCTCAATGTCTGTAAATTGGCTTCCTTGACTTTAGCATCACCTTCAAATATTTTCTGCAACATATCCCAAGTTTCTTTGGCAGATGATTAGTGCATAACCTTAACAATCTTATTATCAAACAACCCACTAAGAATGGAATTTTTAGATTTAGCATTGTTCTTAGATTATTTCTTAGCATCTCGATTAGTAGGGGGAACATTTGGGTCTGTATACCCATTCTTAACTGACATCCACACATGAAAACCTAGAGAGGACAAATAGGTTTCCATTCTTCTACTCCAAAAGGCATAGTTGGCACCATTAAACATAGGAGATTTTGAGGAGGAAGATTCATTTCTTTCCATTGTGTACACTTGATAGGATCTACCCAAGCTAGAGAATTCTTTGAAAAAATAGGACACCTAGGCTCTGATACCAATTGTTGGACACAATGGATCACTGAGAGGGGGGTGAATATGTGATTTAAACACTTCTTTCCTAATCAGGGATATACTGGTATAATATAAAACAAATAGAGTGATGACTGGTTAACCAAATAAAGCAAACTAATATTGTAAAGGGATTTGATAAAATCAATATAACACATACATAAGAGTGCATCACATAACACCAGATATATGAGGAAAACCCAATGTGGGAAAAACCTCAGTGAGAATAGCTACTAGAGATCTTCTACTCCAATCTAGCCTCACAATGAAAATGATCTGATTACAATTTTAGGGCACCAACCCCTGATCAATTTATAGGCTACAACCTAAAGGAGGTACAACCCCTACACTAAGGACCTACTTAGTGAAAACAATATGAAGATTCAAATACACAAATAAATTCTTTGTTGCAAATAAAGTTTTGCAACCCTTCAATAATCTGCACTATAGGTTTCAATCTTATTGGTCTGTAAAAAAATCCACACACCCTACAACAATGCCTTTCTACATATTCTTACTCTACTAAAACTAATGAATAATGATGAACAACAAATACCCTAATTGGTACTAGGAGGGGTGGTGGTGAATCAGTACATATAAAAACTTCTCCACAACTTTTCAAGTTAAAACAATGCTAACCAGTTGTCTTCATTACTAAACTTAACCATGGCAATATTGGTTAAACACAGTAAGACTTCAGACAACTTAAACCAGTAAAACCGAATACTTCAAATATCATTTAATACTTGATAACTACTTCACCCATAAACATATGCATGTGGTGTATTAGTAATATCATAATCATTAGCTCTGCATGCATAATCACCTAAACAAAGAATACTTAACCATCACATGAAAATGCACAACTCATGACACACAAATTTTTAATGTGGAAACCCAAATGGGAAAAACCATGATGGGGATGTGTTAGGTCCCATAGACAACTGAGAAGGGGGGGTGTGAATCAGTTGTCAAATAAATTCAAACCAAAAATCAATTAACCAACTTGATCCTTAATACCAATAAACCAGTTGAGTATGCCGGTAGACAATGTTAACAGTAAATTGCTATACCGGTAAGATTAATGCATGAAACATAAACATAAAGTCATCCACAACACATAACACCAATATTTGTACATGGAAACCCTGTAAGGGGAAAAACCATGGTGGGAAACCTTACCCACAATCAGATGATACTACTATAGATAGTAAGTGTACATAAATGGGGTCTGCACATGCAGAAACGCCAACAACCTAGAGCTCACTGCTCAATCACAAAATGGGAGTCACACTGACTACAGTTGGATGGTTAAATCCAATAAGAATGTACTGCACAAAATAACATCTTCATATGCTAGATTCAGTACCGGTGTAATGCTGATATGCTTATACAAAAACCTAGCTTCACCTTCAAATGATGTCTTCATGTATACCTCTGCTTAATCTCGCATATACCTTCACTCAATTATTTTTCGCATTCCACTCTTGATCTTATAAATAAGATCTTACATTTATACCATAACCTAAGACCAATTTTAGTAGGTCGGCTCTACAAGATATTACAATAAACATTTTTCATACAATATAATATCCGATGCAATTAATCGATTAAACATGTCAGCTCAATGCATTTACATCAATAATAAATCATCTCCATAGCGTGCCATGCTGATCTGGAAAAGATAAACCTATTGGTGTAGCCCTAGATAACCCTGGACCTATTTGCCGGTAAAAGCAAATATGCAAATATGAATATACCAATGATTAATTCTTCAAAACAAAGTGTCCACATGATGTCTTTGACATTATCAAGTGTCTTCCATATCATTCTAGGTACTGGTGAGCATTATATCCTACTGGTGAACCATATGCCAGTAACTGTGCAATAGTTACTTGCTTGTTGGTGAATGTTGCTGGATCGCCAAAGTGCTTGTTTACATTAGGTGTTGACATCAATGAAAAAACCATACCAAAATACCAACAATCTCCCCCTTTGGCATTGATGGAAACACAAGATGGAAAAACCATCAAAGTGCCAAAATAGAAATGCCAAATATCAATGCATTTTTCCATAGATATCTCTCCCCCTTTGACATCAAATGCCAAAGTTACAAAAATCAAGTTCATACAGAATACCAACTACTCCCCATGAGAAGTAGCTTTCTCATCAAAGATTGGAATAAAAGATTTGTCTTTTAATTATGTCAGTTGATGACAATCATCAACTGTCTAAGTCACTACCAGTGGTGGTATGACTCCAAGTTGATCTCTGGGATATTCAAAAGTCTCCTTAGGCAAAGGTTTTGTGAAAATATCTACAAGTTGTTCTTTAGTATTCACATAAACCAGTTTTATCTCTTTTTCTTCAACTTTTTCCCTTAGAAAATTCAGTTTGATAGAAACATGTTTTGTTTTAGAATGTAATACCGGATTTTTAGATATATCAATTGCTGCAGTGTTATCACAATATATAGTAATGGGTTCCTTTCATTTTACCTTTATGTCTTTCAACATTTGTTTAAGCCATAGTACCTATGTATAGTTAGTTGCTGTTGCAACATATTCTGATTCTGTTGTTGATAAAGATGTACAACTCTGTTTCTTACTCAGCCAAGAAACTAATCTCTTTCCAAGAAAGAATGCTCCTCCAGTGGTTCTTTTTCTATCATCCACATCTCCTGCCCAATTTGCATCTGTGTATGCACATAGGTCAAAATTTTCATCTCTAGGATACCATAATCCAAGCTTTGTTGTGCCTTGTAAGTACCAGAAAATCTTTTTTACTGCTGATTCATGATTTTCCCTAGGATTACTTTGAAATCTAGAAACAATACATACTGCATTCATAATATTAGGTCTGGTTTGTGTCAAATACAACAAACCTCCTATCATAGATTTGTATCTAGTTGGATTAACAGGTGTAGATTCATCCCTTTGAGATAATTTGTCATTTGTAGTCATAGGTGTGCTTACCAGTTCAGAGTTCTCCATCCCAAATTTCTTTAGTAATTCTTTCAAGTACTTTGATTGACTCAAAAATATACTTTATCAGTCTGTGAAATCTGCAATCCTAAAAAGAATTTTATTTCTCCAATCATAGACATTTCAAATTCTTGCTGCATTTTAATAGAAAATTCCTTACATAATCCATCTTCTCCTCCAAAGATTATATCATCAACAAATACTTCAATAATCATGATGTCATCATTAGTTATTTTGTAATATAAATTGCTATCTGCATTTCCTTTAGTAAAACCAATCTTTAAAAGATACTTATCCAACCTTGCATACTAAGCTCTTGGGGCTTCTTTTAATCCATACAAAGCTTTTCTTAACCTGCAAACCATATCATTGTCATATGTCAAGGAAAATCCATCAGGTTGTTCAATATATAATTTCTCTTCAAGATCTCCATTCAAAAATGCGCATTTAATATCTATTTGATAAACTTTGTAGTCCTTGTGAGCTACAAAAGCCAAGAATAATCTGACTGCATCAATTCTGGCTATTGGTGCAAAGGTTTCATTTTAATCAACTCCTTCTTTCTAAGAATATCCCTTACACACTAGTCTTGCTTTATTTCTAACAACTTTACCATCTTCATTAAGTTTGTTTCTAAATACCCATTTGGTTCCAATTACATTTTTATCTTTAGGCCGAGGAGCTAATGTCCAAGTATTATTTTTCTCAATTTGTCCTAATTCTTCTTCCATAGCTTTAATCCAAAATTTATCTTCACATGCCTCATTGATAGATGATGATTCATTTTGAGAAATAAGACATACCTCTTCATTTTCCAATCTTCCTCTTGTTATAACTCCTTTGAATTTCTTTCCAATTATTTGATCTTCAGAATGATTCAATCTTACATATTGGGGTGTCTTAGTTTGTTGTTGTTCTTCAATTAATGTGGAATCCTCTGATGATACCGGGGTAACTAGATCTTCATTTTGTACTGGTGGATTCAGTGTAGGTTCATTTGCTATAATTTCTATTGCCAGTTCAAAGTCTATATACCTTGAAATTCCTCTGAATTGTTCATCAATCTTTACATTTGTACTCTCAACAATTTTCTGCAATCTCTTATTAAAACATCTGTATGCCTTGCTCTTAGATGAGTAACCAAGAAATATTCCTTCATCACTTCTCGGATCAAATTTGCCAATATACTCATCTCTTCTAATATAACATTTACTTCCAAAAATTCTGAAATACTTAAGATTAGGAATATTACCAAACCATAGTTCATGAGGGGTCTTATCGGTTTCACCTTTGATGTGAACTTTGTTGAATATATAGAAAGCAGTGCTAACTGCCTCTCTCTAATACACATGGTAGATTTGCTTCTGATAACATACTTCTTGCTGCATCCAAGATAGTTCTATTTTTCCTTTCAACAACTCCATTCTGCTGTGGTGTCCGAGGTGCTGATAATTGTCTTCTGATTCCATTCACTTCATAGAATGTATTAAAGTCCTTAGATGTGAATTCTCCTCCTTGATCTGATCTTAGACATTTCATTTTCTTACTAGTTTCATTTTCAACCATTGCTTTGAACAGTTTGAACTTCCCAAGTGCTTCTGATTTTTCTCTGAGAAAAGTAACCCAACACATTCTAGAATAATCATCAATAATTAGCATGAAATATTTATCACCTTGTAAGCTTTTAGTTCTAGTTGGACCACATAAATCAATGTGAATTAAATCAAGAGCATTATTGGATTTTTCTGGAATACTTTTGAAACTAGCTCTAACTTGTTTTCCAAATTGACATTCCATACAAATTGTATTCTGAGGTTTTACAATTTTAGGTAGATCTCTAACTGCCTTAGAAGTACTGATTTTTACCATGCAATCAAAGTTTACATGACATAGTCTCTTATGCCATAACCAACTTTCATCTATATGTGCAATTAAGCATGCCTTTTCACTGTTATTCAAATGAAAGATATTACCTCTAGTCTGATTACCGGTTGCAATTTCCAAATCAGTTCTATTCATGATTTTGCATTTTCCATTTTTAAATTGTAACTGAAATCCTTTCTCAACTAATTGACCAACACTTATAAGATTATGCTTTAATCCTTCAACATAGTAGACATTGTCAATATTATGCTTACCATCAAGAGATATTGAACCCTTACATTTGATTGAACAGGCTTTGTCATCTCCATATCTTACTAAACCTCCATTGTATTCTTGAAAGTTCAAGAATTTACCTTTGTCTCCAGTCATGTGATGTGAGCATCCTGAGTCAATGATCCATTCATCCTTTGCTTCAAATTTAGCTGGTAGGGCTTGTTCTACTGGTTGAGTGGTAGGTACTGGTTGATCCTCTATTATAGAAACAAAAACCCATCCATTGTCTGCTGGATCCTCATCAAAATCATCAGTCACAACTTCATCAACAATGTAACAGGATTTGTCTTTGTTCCTCTTTAATCTGTATCTTTGATATTTAGGATTAGGCTTGTATATTCTTCTAGCTTCTTCTCTTAGTCTAGCATGTCTATGAGGGCATTTTGAAGCCATATGACCAATCTTATTGCAATTAAAATATTTAAAGGGTGTTTTACCTTCATACTTACTTCCAACTAGACCTTTTGGCATTTTTCTTGCAAATAGTGCTTCAAGTTCTTCAAGCTCTTCATTCCCCTTCCTAGTTTCTTCAAGTTATCTTGCATAAAAGGCTCTCCAATCTGATTTGTCAAATGATGGAGTAGATGATGTTGATTCTTTAAAGGCCAAATCAGTTTTTATAGTAGCAACAGGGCCAAATTCCTCAATTTCAAAGGCTGAAAGTTTTCCAATCAATGTATCCCTAGTTACTAATGTATTAGGCATTGTTCTTAACTCATTTATAGCAGTAACCTTCATTTTTGTTAGGGTTTCAAGTAGATCTGAAGCAAATATGAACTAACAATTATATGTAGATTTAAATACAAAAGATAAAGAAATAAAACAAGACATAGATAACACAGAGATTTAACGTGGTTCACCCAGAATGGGTTACATCCACCATACACAGCCGTCCAATCTTTCTTATTATCCAGCAAAACAATACATCAACCTTATAATGCCTTAAGCATCCTAGCTGCTTATAACATGCATTTTTAGGGCAACAAACAAAGTCAGCCTTTTTTAGGGTTTTATTACAATGTCGGTTTTCATCAACAAAAAAATGGCAAAAAAAATTTTCTCAAGGGCTGCCGCCCCCGAACCCCTGCCCGGGGCCCGGCCCAGCCCCGGACCCTAACGAGGATATGTGCTAAGTGTGTAGTACTTTGCTGATTAGTTGCCACATTTCAACAATCTCCCACTTGGAGACTGATCAGGCTCCACACCGAACAATCTCCCACTTGGAGACTTATACTACACGACACCACTGTACATGTAACATCCGCTGGATAAAACACTAGGACTTAACTGGTATAAATTCCATAATTATCAATCAAGAAGACCAATAGAAACTGATGAAGAAATCAGCTTCTCCTGTGGAACTGCCTTTGTGAACATATCGGCAGGATTCTCACTTGTGTGAATCTTCTCAAGCCGTAACTGACCCTCCTCCAAAATAGTCCAGATGAAGTGGTACCTGAGCTGAATGTGCTTTGTTCTTGAATGAAAAGTAGAGTTCTTCACAAGATGAATGGCACTCTGGCTATCAGTATACAATGGGCTATCCTCTTGTGTTTGACCCAATTCCTTCAAAAAACATTGCAACCAAATCATCTCTTTGCTGGCTTCTGTAGCAGCAACATACTCAGCTTCAGTGGTTGAAAGTGCAACAACCTTTTGCAGCCTAGAAATCCAACTGACTACAGTTCCCCCTATAGTAAAAACATACCCTATAGTACTCCTCTATGAATCAATATCACCCGCCAGATTAGAGTCAACAAATCCACTTAAAGCAGCATTAGATCCTTTGAAACATAATGCCTTCATAGTAGTTCCTTTCAAATACCAAAGAATCCATTTCACAGCATTCCAATGTTCCATACCCGGATTACTCATAAACCTGCTCACAACTCCCACTGCATGTGCAATATCTGGCCTTGTGCATACCATTGCATACATCAGACTGCCAACAGCTAATGAAAATGGGATGTTAGACATTTTATTAACCTCTTCTTGTGCCTTTGGGCACATCTCCTTAGTCAATTTGAAATGACTAGCCAAAGGTGTACTAACTTCTTTTGCATCCAGCATGTTAAATATTTTCAACACCTTCTTTATATACTCACTTTGGGACAAATTCAAGGTTCTATTTTTCCTGTCCTGTGTAATCCTCATACCGAGAATTTGCTTAGCTGCACCCAAATCCTTCATAGCAAATGACCTGGCTAATTTCTGTTTAAGATCATTTATATGTTGCATGTTAGACCCAACAACAAGCATGTCATCAATATAAAGCAACAGGATAATATAACTGCCATTATCAAATCTCTTAAAATATAGACAATGATCAGAATGACATCTATGATAACCGTGTTCAGCCATGAAACTATCAAATTTTAAATACCATTGTCGGGGTGCTTGCTTTAGGCCATACAGACTTTTCTTCAACCTGCACACCAAGTTCTCCTTACCTTTGACCTCATATCCTTGTGGTTGCAACATATAAATTTCCTCCTCCAAATCTCCATGGAGAAAAGCTATTTTGACATCTAATTGTTCAAGATGTAAATCATCTGCAGCCACAAGACTAAGTATAGTTCTAATTGAAGTCATTTTTTCAACTGGAGAAAATATTTCATCATAATCTATACCCTTTTTCTGTGCAAAACCTTTTACCACAAGTCTGGCCTTATATCTTTTCTGACCTCCTTCCTCCTCCTTCAGCCAATAAACCCATTTGTTAGGCAAGGCTCTTTTTTCTACAGGTAAAGGGACTAAGTCCCAAGTCTTATTTTTCATCAAGGAGTCCATCTCCTCTTTCATGCCTAGTTGCCACTGTTGTTTGGCATCCACCTGCATTGCTTCTTCATATTCTTCTGGTTCACCAGAATCCGTTAATAAAATAGAATACAAAGAAGGAGAAAATCTTTCAGGGGGTCTACTTGTCCTCGTAGAACGTCTAACACTTGTAGGAGTTTGTGGGACAATCTGTTGTTGCTGAGCATCAGGTACCTATGGCATTTCATTTTCAGGAATCTCATCCAACACCACATATTCTTGTTTGTCCTGTTCATGCTTCTTTTCTTGCATCTGTTCTTTATACATAACCTTCTCATTGAATATAACATCTCTACTTCTAATTATTTTCTTATTTTCAAAATCCCATAACCGATAGCCATATTCATCTATCCCATATCCAATGAAGGTACATTTCTGAGATTTAGCATCAAGCTTGGTTCTATTTTCTTTATCAACATGGACAAAAGCTTCACAACCAAAAGTTTTTAGAAAAGAATAATTTACCTTTTTACCAGTCCATGCCTCCTTTGGAATACCACCATCCAAAGGGGTTGAAGGTCCTCTATTTATCAAATAGACAATAGTATGTACAACATCTACCCAAAAATGTAAGGGCAATCCAGCATGCAATCTCATGCTCCTCGCATGTTCCATGATGGTCCTATTCATTCTCTCTGACACACCATTTTCCTGTGGAGTTCCTGGAACTATCTTCTACTTTTGAATCCCATTTAAGGAATAGTAATCTTCAAATGCTTTGCTGCAATACTCACCTCCATTATCCGATCTGAGACACTTCAACTTTTTTCCTGTCTCATTCTCAACCAAAGCTTTCCATTTCTTAAAAGTTTCAAAAACATCTGATTTTTGTTTTAGGAAATATACCCATGTTTTTCTGGTTGAGTCATCAATAAAAATAACATAATAACAAGAGCCACCAAGAGATGATACCTGAGCCGGTCCCCATACATCTGAATGTACAAGCTCTAACTTCTCACTCTTCTTCTCTTTCCTAACCTTGAGAAATCTGACTCTTTTCTGTTTACCATAAACATAGTTTTCACAGAACTCTAAATCAATCTTCTTTAGTCCTGGCAATAGATTTTTGGAGTGAAGTATTTTCATCCCTTTCTCACTCATGTGCCCAAGCCTATGGTGCCACATTATCGAATCTGTTCTTGCAACATTTATTGTTGTTGTCCCTGCAGTAACTTTATCTATAGCAGCTAAGGTAGAGTAAGTGTTACCAGTACACAGATATAATGTGTCTACTTTCACACCTTTAGCTACTACTAATGATCCTTTAGTGACCTTCCACATACTGTTTGAGAAGGTAACTATGCAACCTTCACTACCTAGTTGCCCTGCAGAAATTAAATTTCTTCTTAAATTAGGAACATGTCTTACCTCCTGCAGAAACCAGTCATTACCATTCTACAACTTGATCTTTATCTTTCCTTTTCCAATAATTTGATAAGGCTCATCATCACCCAAATATACCTATCCAAAATCACCTTGAACATAATCTAGAAAATATTTTCTATGGGGTGTAGCATGAAATGAAGCCCCAGAATCTATTACCCAGGAATCATTAACATTATCCAAACATAAGATTAAAGCATCTTGTAAAGTATTACTTGCAATATTAGCTTCCTTACTATCATTTTCATTTTTGTCTCCTTCTTTGTTTTTCTGAGACCAACAGTCTTTCTTTAGATGACCAGGCTTTCTGCAGTACCAGCAATCTTTCTTTCCTCTAGATTGAGAGCATCCTTTCTTTGACTTCCCTAATGACTTCTCATTCCTAGGGCCTTTTCCTCTTTCTTTTGATCTTCCTCTATTCTCCACATTCAAAACACTACCCGATGATGTTGGAGTCTCACCTGTGCTTTTCCTTCGCATTTCCTCGCTTAGGATAACACCAACAATATCATCAAATACCAAAGTATTTTTACCAGAGACAGTTACTTACAGCCATAACCAAGCTATTCCAGCTTTCTGGCAAAGAACATAAAATCAAGAGAGCCCTAACCTCTTCTGCAAAGGTAATTTTTACCGAAGACAATTGACTGGTAATTGTATTAAATTCATTTAAGTGCTCCGCTACAGATCCTCCCTCACTCATTTTCAAATTAAACAAACGCTTCATAAGAAATACCTTATTCGAAGCCGAGGGTTTCTCATACAACTTAGCCAATGTTGCCATCAAATCTATAGTTGTTTTTGCTTCTGTTATATTGAATGCTACAGATGATGCAAGGCACAATCAAATGGATCCCAATGCCTTTCTATCTAAAATGTCCCACTTTTCATCTGATATTGTGGTCGGTTCTTTGCCTTTCCTTCCAATGGCCGCCACAAATCCTTTTGATACAGGTAATCCTCCATCTGCATCTTCTATAACTGATAATTCTGGCCGTTAAACTTTTCAACCTTGAATTTGGAATCCTCCATTGCTCCCACTCAAATCTGAAAGTCCTGCCAATTTACAGAAAACCTCACTTTGATACCAATTGTTAGGGTTTCAAGCATATCCGAAGCAAATATGAACTAACAATTATATGCAGATTTAAATACAAAAGATAAAGAAATAAAACAAGACACAGATAACACAGAGATTTAACGTGGTTCACCCAGAATGGGTTACATCCACCATACACAGCCGTCCAATCTTTCTTATTATCCAGCAAAACAATACATCAACCTTACAATGCCTTAAGCATCCCAGCCGCTTATAACATGCATTTATAGGGCAACAAACAAAGTCGGCCTTTTTTAGGGTTTTATTACAATGTTGGTTTTCATCAACAAAAAAATGGCAAAAAAAATTTTCTTGGGGGCTACCACCCCCGAACCCCTTCCCGGGGCCCGGCCCAGCCCTGGACCCCGGCGAGGATACATGTTGAGTGTACAGTACTTTGCTGATCAGTCGCCACATTTCAACAATTTTGTATGCCAGTGGTAATCCTCTTAAGATTTTTGAAACAATCTCATCCTCACTCAGGGTTCCTCCACAACATTTAATACCCAAAACAATTTCATTTACTCTTTCCATAAAAGTAGAAATCCTTTCATCTTCTTCCATTTTCAGATGTTCATACCTAACTCAGAAGCTTTCAAGTTTTGCAATCTTGACTATGGAATATCCTTCATTTAGTGTTTCCAAATGATCCAAAATAGCTTTAGCAGTAGACCTATCTAATAATCCCATGATTTGTTGATTTGATAATGCACTTAGAAGTGCTTCTCTTGCTTTGCAATCATTATCTTCATCTTTAGCTAAGGTAGTTGGAGTAGTCTAACCAGCTACAACAGCAGTATAACCATTCTTTGTAACTTCCCAGATGTCTTTACCAATGCAATTTAGATGTGTCTCCATCCTGATCTTCCATATCCCATAGTTGGTTCCATCAAGTTTAGGACTATCCTTCCTGAAGCAGTTAGTAGACATTGGATCTCCTCAAGTTGTTAAACTTCTACAAAAGAGGACTAGCCTTTGATACCAATTGTTAGGTCCCAGAGACAACTAAGAGGGGGGGTGAATCAGTTGTCAAATAAATTCAAACCAAAAACCAATTAACCAACTTAATGCTTAATACCGGTAAACTAGTTGAGTATGCCGGTAGACAGTGTTAATAGTAAATTGCTATACTGGTAAAGATTAATGCATGAAACATAAACATAAAGTCATCCACAACACATAACACCAATATTTGTATGTGGAAACCCTGTAAGGGGAAAAACCACAGTGGGAAACCTTACCCACAATCAGATGATACTACTGCAAATAGTAAGTGTACATAAATGGGGTCTGCACATGTAGAAAGGCCAACAGCCTAAAGCTCACTGCTCAATCACAAAATGGGAGTCACGCTGACTATAGTTGGATGGTTAAATCCAATAAGAATGTACTGCACAAAATAGCATCTTCATATGCTGGATTTAGTACCGGTGTAATGCTGATATGCTTATACAAAAACCTAGCTTCACCTTCAAATGATGTCTTCATGTATACCTCTTCTTATTCTTGCATATACCTTCACTCAATTCTTTTTCACATTCCACTCTTGATCTTATAAATAAGATCTTACATTTATACCATAACCTAAGACCAATTTTAGTAGGTCGGCTCTACAAGATATTACAATAAACATTTTTCATACAATATAATATCCGATGCAATTATCTGATTAAACATGTCAGCTTAATGCATTTACATCAATAATAAATCATCTCCATAGCGTGCCATGCTGATCTGGAAAAGATAAACCTGCCGGTGTAACCCTAGATAACCTTGGACCTATTTGTCGGTAAAAGCAAATATGAAAATATGAATATACCAAAGATTAATTCTTCAAAACAAAGTGTCCACACGATGTCTTTGACATTATCAAGTGTCTTCCATATCATTCCAAGTACCGGTGAGCATTATATTTTGTCGGTGAACCATATGCCAATAACTGTGCAATAGTTACTTGCTTGCTGGTGAATGTTGCTCGATCGCCAAAGTGCTTGTTTACAGTAGGTGTTGACATCAATGACAAAACCATACCAAAATACCAATAGGATGAATACCCACAAACTTGTTTTGAACTCTTTTGAAGGTCGCTCTATTAGGAGCCTAGTCCGGTTAAATTATTTACAATAAGGTTCTACTAGGAATCGATCTTGTTAAAGATCACCTGGTTAAGGGATGGCTATATACCCTGTTAAAGGTTACCTCACTAGAGGATTTAAAGAGCTCAATGAACTTGAGTCACCTAGTTAGAGGATTTACAATATGCCTATTAATGCTACCCGACAAAGGGATTTTCCTTCTGTTGAAATGGTTAGAAGACAACAGGTAAAACTTTGATCTGATAACAACACTATATGCTAAGGTAGATCCTTTTCAGTTCCTCTACTTTGCAATCACACTCTGCAGTTTTCACTCACTTGTCTAGCAAGTATCTCATCACTCGGATACACAGACAAACTTTTTCCAATAAAAACAATATCAAAACTCATCGACCTTATAGACAAGAATTAGGTCGGTAACATAAACCCTAAACCCTAAGAATTTTAGGTTTGCAATTACAAGCGGTCCAATCCTAACTATCCAAACACTTTACATAGAATGAAACAATCTTAAACAGATCACAAGTCATTCTGCATCATCCATTCTTCACCACACATAGAAATCACTAACCCATCACGCTTTATTCTCATACGGCTAAGAAGAATGTTCATTCCCGAGGTAGACATTTAATGCAGTCGATCTTCACATGCAAGATCCTCAAGGAAATCCTTCATGTGCACAAAACTAACATGGCATCTTGATCTCATCCTTATTTCTTAGCTAACTCATCACATAATATCATTGGTTGCATCACACAAGCTAGATTTCCAAACCGGAAACCCTAGAGCTGAGACTAACAACCGATAGTCACACTTAGTGAAACCCTGACACTAGTTCACTACATCTCTTCATACTGGTTGACCTGTACCACTTCCAATCTTCATACTAGTGTACTTGCTTGAGGACATATTGACACCAATGATAACATACTTTGTCATCGCTTCATCATATGACAACAATCTCCCCCATTTGGCATTGATGGCAATACTCAGTATAGAATTGCAACCAAAAACATCATAGACCAGTGCATTTAAAATATCTTCATCAGATATCTTCTCCTTTATCATATATCTTCTCCCCTTTGACAACAATGCCAAAGTGGAGGCACAAGCTTCCATACTCCACTATGCTCCTCCTCCTATGGAGTAGCATCCTTCAATACATCAATCCTGAAAGATTTGTCACTGTAATACCTAGCTAATGTGGAGCACACATCTTTAGTTACTTCATGAAGAGGGAAAACCCCTAATTCACCTCTCAAATAGGTAAATGTAGTCTTCGGTAAGGGCTTAGTGAATATGTTTGCTAGCTGCTCCTTACTGGAAACATGTTGTAATACGACCTCTCTATTTTGAACCTTCTCTCTCAAGAAATGATACTTGACCTCAATGTGCTTAGTTATAGCATGCAATACCGAATTATTGGAAATATTGATTGCACTAGTATTATCATAGAAAATGCTCACCGATTCAGATATAGGTACTTTGAAGACATTCAGTACAAGCTTCATCTAGATTGCCTAAGTGCAATTCATAAATGTTGCCACATATTCTGCTGCAGCTGTAGACTAAGAAATATAGCTTTGCTTCCTCCTTGTCTAGGAGACTAGTCTTCCACCAAGGAAGAATGCTCCACCGATTGTTCTCTTCCGGTCGTCCACATTACCTACCCAATCTGCATCGGTAAACACTTTGTGATTAAAATCATCATTGTATGGATACCACAATCCATAGTCAATGGTCCCTTTTAGGTATCTAAGAATCCTCTTGACCACTACCAAGTGGGATTCTCTTGGACTCTTCTGAAAATGAGCTACTATGCCCACTCCATGAGAAATATCTGGTTTGTTGTGCACCACATAGTGCATCTTACCGATCATTGACCGATACTCCTTCCCATTCACTAACATTGAATCATCTTCCTTAGTCAATTTACAACCAATCATCATGAATGTACCAACTGGTTTCTCTCCTCCATGCCAAAGGTCTTCAATACCTCTTTGACATACTTGGACTAGGTAATAAAGATACCCTCTTTCATTTGCTAAATCTGTAAACCAATGAATAACTTTATCTCTCCAATCAGAGACATCTAAAACACTTTCTTCATTTCATCTACAAATGCATGGCTCCTTTCATCATCTCCTCCAAAGATTATGTCATCTACAAATACTTCATAGATCAGAATTTGATCACCTTCAGATTTTAGGTATATGTTACTATCTTCACTTGTTCTCTGAAATCCTATTTTCACAAGATGAGAGTGGAACCATTCATACAATTCCCTTGGTGCTTGTTTCAATCCATATAGGGCCTTGTGTAATCTACACACCATGTCACTATCTTCTAATAATGCAAACCCATATGGTTGCTCAATATACACTTCCTCTTCTAGGATTCCATTCAAGAATGTAGACTTCATATCTATCTGGTATACCTTAAATCCTTTGAATACTGCAAATGCAAGTATCATTTAGACATCTTCCAGTCTAGCCATAGGAGAAAATGTTTCTCCATAGTCTTCTCCCTCTTCCTGAGCATATCCCTTCCATACAAGTCTTGCCTTCTTCCTTACAACTGTGCCTTCTTCATTCAGCTTATTCTTGAAGACCCATTTGGTACCTATGACATTCTTGTGTTCTGGTCTGAGTACCAAAGACCATGTTGCATTCTTTTCTATCTAGTATAGCTCCTCTTCCATTGCCTTAATCCAGTCTTCATCTGTAAGTGCCTGTCTAGTGGTCTTAGGCTCAAATTCAGAAATCATGCAAGAGTTCTCTTTCACCTTTCTTCTTGTGAGTATCCTTGCATCTTTATATCCTATGATCTGCTTCGGATCATGATGTAGTTTCACATATCTAGGAATGACTCTAGATAGTTTTTCTTTCTTTTCCTTTTCTTCTTCACTTACTTCTTCTTCTTCACCTACTATAGATTCTACCGATACAGGAGCACTGGGTCTTTTCTTGTTTCTTTCTTAACCGGTTCCCAGAAGGCTACACCCAGTTCATCTTCCACTTTCATGTTGCAGGTTTCCTCGAGTTCCTCAAGGGATTCATCAACCCTGACATTGATACTCTCAATAATTTTTTATATTCTATTGTTGTAGCACTTGAGAGATTTGCTCTTAGTGGAATATCCCAAAAATATTCCTTCATCACATTTAGCATCAAACTTTCTCAGGTGCTCACCTCTCTTGATGTAACACTTACTACCAAATACTTTAAAATAACTCATAGTGGGAGTATTCCTGGTTCAATACTCATAAGGGGTTTTATCTTTACCTTTCTTGATGAGTACTCGATTCATAGTATAGATTGCAGTGCTCACCGCTTCTCTCCAAAAAGTGTGAGCAACCTTTCCTTAGATCAACATAGTTCTGGTCGCTTCAACTATAGTCCTGTTATTCCTTTTTGCTATGCCATTCTATTGTGGTTTCCTTGAGGGAGACAACTACCTCTGATACCGCTATCTTCATAGTACTTTTTGAATTAATCAGAAGTGAATTCACCTCCTTGATCAGTTTTAGACACTTTATCTTTTGACCACTTTCCTTCTCTACTAATTCTCTAAAGGCTTTAAACTTTCCAAATGCCTTAGACTTGTCTTTCAAGAATGTGACCCACATCATTCTTGAGAAATCATCAGTAAGAATAATGAAATACTGATCTCCCTAACTACTTATAGTTTTCATTGGACCACACAAATCGGTATGCATAAGATCAAGTAAGTTCTCTGCTGAAAAAGACTTACCTTTGAATTTTGAGGAAGACATCTTCCCAAGTTGACATTCTCTGCATAAAAAATTCTCCATTTTGTTCAGCGAAGGCAATCCTCTTACTACCTTGATCTTACTAGCCTTTACAATATTATCAAATTTCATATGATAAAGTCTCCTATGCCATATCCAACTCTCATCAAACTTCGCCATCAGACACCAAGTAATCTTGGCATTTAGCTGAAACAAGTTATCTCTGGTCTGCTTACCGGTGGCAATAAGCTCACCACTCTTTCCAATTATACTGCAGACTCCACCTTTGAACTCCTAAATGAGTCCTTTATCATTTAGCTTAGCAACACTCAATAGGTTATGCTTAAGACCTACCCAGTAGACATCATCCGCACTACTCTTTCCATTCAGTCAGATGGATCCTTTTCCTTTTACCAGGCATGGTACATCATTGTCGAATTTGACAACACCTCCATCATATTCATCTAGAGACATGAACTTTCCCTGGTCACTAGTTATATGGTGAGAACAACCACTATCAGTAATCCACTCAATAGAGTTGTCAATGCTAGAGACAAGTGCTTTCTTGTCAAACACATCTTCCTTTACAACTACAAACACTATGTGCTCATTCTCTTCATCTTCAGATTCTTCATCAGTAACACCTTCATCCACTGCAACAAGTCAATTTCTTCTATTTCCTCCTTTATACTTTCTAAATGTCTCTAGTTTATCCTTATTGTCATTGTTAGGGCAGTTCATGATAACTCAATGATGAACGGTGAGTACCAAACCGGTACTAAGAGGGGGGGTGAATCAGTACAGGCAAAAATACTTACCTAAAACCATTTATTTTGCATACACTATGCTTTGGCAAACAAACAGTAACATCAGTCTTAAACAGAGTACAACTAGCAAAACCCAGAATAACTGAGACAAGCATAAATCGGTTGACTTTTTCTTTTCATACAATCTAATACTTTATTTCCATTTCACCCTAATACATGAAATGGTAATCTATCATCAAAAATATATAAACAACTTAGTTCAACATGATTTACCTTTAGACACAAATCACTTAAACCATCACACATGACACAGATTTTTCACGTGGAAACCCAACTGGGAAAAACCATGGTGGGGATGAATACCCACAAGCTATTTTTGAACTCTTTAGAAGTCCGCTCTGTTATGAGCCTAGTCCGGATAAAGATTGTTACAACAGGTTCTGTTAGGAACCGATCCTGCTAGGGATCACCTGGTTAAGGGACGGCTAAATACCCGGTTAAGGGTTAAACCCTGTTAGAGGTTACCTTTTTAGAGGATTTCATGAACTCAATGGCTTTGAGTCACCCTGTTAAAGGATTTACAGCAAGTTGGTTAAAGCTACCCGATTAAGGGATTTTCCAACTATTGAAGTGGCTAAACATCAACAGGTATTACAATGATCTGGTAACAACACTCAATGCTAATGCAAATCCACTTTAGTTTCTTCCTTTTGCACACACACTATGTAGGAATCAATCCTCCTATTTGGTCTGGCAAGAATCACGTATCTCTGTACTTAGATACACACACACCATTTACCAACAACCTCAACATGCAACACAACATCGACCTTATAGAAAATAGATAGGTCAGCAACATAAACCCTAAACCCTAAACATTTAGGTTTACCAATACAGCCGGTTCAATCTTGACCGTTAATCACATTGCATTTGACTACAATGGTCTTGAATAGATCTCAAGACATTCTCCATCGTTCATTATTCACCGCTTCATGGAGGTGATAACCCATCACACATTCTCCACCATTTATAGTGACTTCGCACATTCTCGAGGTAGATAGGATCAATCTCCTTCATGCAAGATCCTTCACGTGCTCAAGCTGACGTGGCAACATGATCTAATCTTCATTGCAATGCTAACTCATCACACAATCTTTGAACACTTCAACCGGAAACCTTGAAGTTGAGACTACCAACCGGTAGTCATGCAAAACCTTCATATATCGGCTCTCATACCAACATACCAGTTTACCTCAAACAAACATACCACTTCACCTTTTCACATATACCGGTTCACAATGTTATACTGGTTCTCACATATACCAGTTCTTGGTATCATACCGGTTCTCTTTGCTTATTGCAAACTTCAATATACCAGTTCACTCTTCAGCATATTGACATACCGGTTCACTCTTCAGCATATTGACATACCAGTTCACTCTTCATCATATTGACATCAATGAAAACATACAATATCATCATGTCATCATACTCTACACATATGCCAATAGTTAACAGCTATATGTCCTATCTTATTGCGGGAAAAACATTTAAAAGGAAGCTTACCTCTATATTTTCTAGTGCCTTTCGGAAGTCTCTTGGCAAGAAGAGCTTCAAACTCCATCAGAATCTCTTCATCATCCATATCTCTGCATTGCTTGGATTCATAACTGGTATTTCTTTTCCTTTTCTGGTTGGTACAACAGATGCTCTACAGGGTGACTTGGTCTTCTGAACACTGCCATCATAGCTATTCAACTCATATGCAGTCAACTTTGCAATGATAGAGTCTAAGGATACCTTGGTTTTGTCAATAGACCTTAGCTCCTAAATAGTAGCAACTCTGATTGCATGGACCGGTAACAATGATCTCAAAACTTTACTGACAGTGGAGGCATCTTCAATTGTTCCACCAATGCTCTTGATATCTCCAACCACAGTCTTGATCCTTATGCCATATTGCTGAATGGTTTCACCTTTAACCATCCTCATGTGTTCAAATTTTCCTCTAAGGCTCTCTTCCTTAGCTTGATTAACATGCTCATCACCGCCATAAGTAGTTTCCAATGTGTCCCATACATCTTTAGGAGTGTCCTTATCTTGTACATCAATGAACTCAATATTGAACAAACTGCTAATAAGGGCTTCCATAACTTGCCCACTTTTTTGAATCTCTCTTTTTTGATCATCAGTAAGAGTGCCAGTGGGGATTACATAGACATTCTCAACATAGCTCCAGTGTTGAGCACCCAAACTCTTGATATAGATCTTTATTTTGTCCTTCCATATTTTGAATTTATCTATATTGAACTTAGGACCTTCCCTCTTCATCATTAAAGTAGGATCTTTTACCTCAAGCGGTTAAGCTTATATCACCGAGGACCTGGAGTAGCTCTGATACCAATTGATGAATAATGATGAACAACAAATACCCTAACTGGTACTGAGAGGGGGGGTGAATCGGTACATACAAAAACTTCTCCACAACTTTTCAAGTTAAAACAATTCTAACGGGTTGTCTACATTACTGAACTTAACCATATCAATACTGGTTAAACATAGTAAGACTTCAAATAATATAAACAAGTAAAAATGAATACTTCAAATACATTCAATACTTGATAACTACTTCACCAATAAACATATGCATGTGGTATATCAGCAATACCATAACCATTAGCTCTGCATGAATAATCACTTAAACAAAGAATACTTAATCATCACATGAAAATGCACAACTCATGACACAAAGATTTTTTCACATGGAAACCCAAATGGGAAAAACCACGGTGGGGATGAATACCCACAAGCTTGTTTTGAACTCTTTTGAAGCTCGCTCTATTAGGAGCCTAGTCCAGTTAAAGACTTTACAATAAGGTTCTGCTAGGAATCGATCCTGTTAAAGATCACCCTATTAAGGGATCGCTATATACCCTGTTAAAGGTTACCTTGATAGAGGATTTAAAGAACTTCATGAACTTGAGTCACCTGGTTAGAGGATTTACAGTAAGCCTGTTAAAGCTACCCAACAAAGGGATTTTCCTTTTGTTGAAATGGTTAGAAGACAATAGGTAAAACTCTGATCTAATAACAACACTATATGCTAAGGTAGATCCTTTTTAGTTCCTCTACTCTGCAATCACACTCTGCAGTTTTCACTCACTAGTCTAGGAAGTATCCCATCACTTGGATAGACACACAAATTTTTCCAACAAAAACAATATCAAAACTCATCGACCTTATAGACAAGAATTAGGTTAGTAATATAAACCCTAAACCCTAAGAATTTTAGGTTTACAATTACAAGCGGTCCAATCATGACCATCCAAACATTTTACATAGAATGAAACAATCTCAAATAGATCACAAGTCATTCTGCATCGTCTATTCTTCACCATACATAGAAATCAGTAACCCATCACGCTTTCTTCTCATACTGCTAAGAAGAATGTTCATTCTTGAGGTAGACATTTAATGCAATTGATCTTCACATGGAAGATCCTCAAGGAAATCTTTCACATGCAAAAAAATGACATGGCATCTCGATCTCATCCTTATTTCTTAGCTAATGCATCACAAAATATCATCAGTTTCATCGCACAAGCTAGATTGCCAAACCGGAAACCCTAGAGCTGAGACTACCAACCAGTAGTCACACTTAGTGAAACCCTGACACCGGTTCACTACATCTCTTCATACCAGTTGATGTGTAGCACTTCCAATCTTCATACCGATGCATACTGGTGTACCTGCTTGAGCACATATTGACATCAATGACAACATACTTTGTCACTGCTTCATCATATGCCAACAAAAACTTCTCTCCATTTGATTGTTGGATTCAATTCACACTTGACCACACTTTGCTAGGTTCTGCCTCTTTTGATTTTGACACCTCTGTGTTCTTCACTTACTCTATCGGTTTGTTCTTTACACTATTTTTCATTTTCTTTCTCACTAGTACACAAACACTTCAGATTTTTCTTATTTTTCACTCAAACAACATTTGCTCACTCACTTTCACTCTCTAGCATCTCTTCGTGTCAGTCTTAGGTCAACATCTTTAAACTTGAGGCTTCCTACCAAAAACTAATTCAAACTTAGGATAGTTAGGGTTACCCTCCTCCAATCAAATATGTATCCAATTTGATTTGACCTACCTTAGATCACTCACCTGCTTTGAGGAGATGAATCATCACATGTTTTTCATCTGTCCAAAACAAGTTTTCCAAAAGTAGGAAACCTAATTCTATTTTTCGGCCTTGAAATTTGTTGACTCATTTATGACCCACCTATTTATTTCTTGAGGTCAATCTACAATCGGATTTCATGCTTCGATCACAATTCCTCAACTATCTAATCATTCTCTTTCGTCCATTCTTCCTTGAGATGCATCAATCTATTATCAACCCATTATTTGAGGTTTTATCATTTAATGAGCACCTACTACACAAACAACAATGTCAATGAATAGTTCACCAACCTCTGCATGTTTTCCACCTCAGCTCCCTGGGACACACATCAGCATACATTCAACTCACTGACATAGGGTTGGTTCAAACTTGATCATCTGACAAGTCCTACTGGTACAAACCCTTATTGGTATGTCCAACACACTCAACAATCACTCTTACCAGCAACACATCCTCCTAGCAATTCATCTAGCCTTTCAGTATGTCATCATGTCATTCTTTCTATTATACTCATCGGGTGTTGTTGTAATTCATATAACATTATGCCTCTTCATTACAAACAAGCAACCATCCTTCACACTGGTTTATGCCTTATCGGCTATCACTCAAGCATGCCAACACACTCTTTCATCTCACCTCATATAGGTGATATCATCTATCAACTTAGAACATGCTTCTCTTCCACCATTATTGTCTTCTTTATGCCAGTTCATTCTTCTTCATACCGATTGACACTTATTATATGATCATGCCAACAAGACCATGCCAACAACTCCTACTCACTGATTGGCATCAATGGTATCATTTTAAATATTCTCCGATAATGGTTGAGATACTCTACCAGTAACCTGCAATATCGGTTGACATCAATGACAACTCAATGCCAGCAGTGAAGTCAAGTTCAAGCATTCAAGATGGCATCCATGACCAACCCTCTATGAAGATATTCTAGATGACATTCTAAAACACTTGTGTGAGGATTCAAGCAAGCTTCATCAATGTATACATTTAAATTACAAGCATTCAATTTCAAATCTAGTCTTTCCCTCAAAAGGAATACATCTTACTACAGTTCAATTATGTTTTTGTTATAATTATCATTTCAGTTTCAAGGTTAATTCCCAAACCAATATTTGATCCAAGGCAAGCCTCTATCTACAACCCCTTTTTCTCTCTTTCTATGTGCGGGAAATTGACCAAGGAGTTGTGATTGAAGATTCTGATAGAGTTGGCAACAATGAATAATTTCAAATTTTGACAAAGTGAAAAGTGGAAGATCAGTGTGACCTACCATCCTGGTCTCAAAAAATTTGCCTAAGCTTTCGATAGTGAATCTAGTGCATCTCCCTAATCTGAAAAAGATCACACTTGTCTGTCTTAGAGTTATAAGACTAGGGTGACCTACCATCCCAATCTTGATAATTCAGCCCAAACTTTTAGGAACAGTTCTAATATTATTCCTCTACTCAAATCCCTATTCTTGGCTCTGTTTAATATATGTAGCCATCTTTTATTATTGCGTCACTTGAATTGTCCATTGTTTTTCCCTAACTTCACAATTTACATCCAAATTTCAACTCAAAAGGGGGAGATACCAAATTATTAAATTAAATTAGTGTTTCAACCCTTTTCCTAATTAAATTGTGGCTCGATCTTTTCAATTTATTCCCCTCTTTTAATTTTTTATCCCCTTACATAATATTAGTGGTTTTATTATCTTAATTGGTGAAACACTAATTTTACCAGCCAAAACATTTTGGTGAACCTGTCTTGCTTCATTCTTATTTATGATTTATTGTCTTAGATTTTATTTGTATGCACTTATAAATCAATATTTACACTCATAAATCAGATATGTAATTGAATTACATAAATTTAGAGGTTAAATTCATAAAAACCCTAATTTATTATTCTAAAATTGACTTGTGGGTTAAACAATATTTCAATTATTTTTTTAGATCTGATTGTTATGAAATATTATGTTCAAATTTAAATGTATCTTGTGTTAAAATTAATAATTCACATTGTTTAATTCATTGGTTAGTCAATCATTTTAAAAAGAAATTACAATGTTTAAACATAGTTTTAAATCTTTGCATTCAAATTTCCCTATTCGTACATGAGTTTTGTTACCCGTATTCCTACATACAATATTCAAGTGAGAATTTATAGACTTAGGGCTTCCCAAGGATTAAATACAAAGGATATGGAGCCTCAATTGACTAACCCATTCCATGTGACTGTCGGTACTTCGTTTAATCCCACAAATGATATTACATGTCCCCATTAACCTCATAGTTTGCATGATGAGGATGAATCACTGACTAGGGTTACTATTGACCAATTGGAGAATATTCATAATGATTTTGAAAATATTCAACAATGGATGGGTCACCAATATCCAAATAGTGAGGCAATCCCATTGATTGAAAAATTGAAAAGAAGGGTATAAAAGCGATAAGATAGGTGTTGATTTGTTGTGTGGCCTTTCTCATATTGTTGATACTAATATTATGACAATAAAAAGTTGTGCCAAAGTCCCTAGCTATTATCAGCCTACTAACCAATTTAATCATTCCATTCATGTGCCTACATCCTTTCCTTGTGTGCCTACATTTATAGCTTCTATCATGACTACTTCCACACAAAATGTTAATCCTACACATGTTAGTCATGGGCGAAAACCTATTAATAAATAGTCTTCCATTTCTTTCTCAACCATCTCCCATATACTAACATACCATAATGGTTTCCCCCCTCCTTATTCTAAACCTTTACACATTTACAACAATATTGCTCTTCCATCACAATCTAATATGTCTTATTCTCATTTCTCCATTGAATCAACTATCCATAAAACCTAGCCCAAATTGCTACATCCTTACAAAACCAATTGGCTTCTATAACTCAATACAAATTCAATGTTCTCACATTTGATGTAGCAAGGCCATTATCTGATGCTTTTGTCTATACAGTTCCTCCTAAGCATATGAAAATTCCCCAATTGGAGTTATACAATGGAAAAGGTCACCCCTTGACTCATGTGAAGACATTTCAAATTTTGTGTAGTGATTTCTCTCATGATCAAAGAATCTTGGTAAAATTATTTACTCAAACCTTTACAGATAAAGCCTTGTAATGGTATTGTTCTTTCTCTCCTTATTATATTACTTCTTTCCAACAATTTCAAAATAACATTGGTCCTAAGATTACTTTGATTGATTTGATTCATTGTAAGCAAGGACTTCAAGAAAAAGTGATTGATTTTATTGGTAGATATAAATATTTGCATTCAAAAACTGCTTATCATGTGCCTAATCATGATATTCAAAGAACGTTTATTGCTAATTTACAAAAGGATAAGAGATAAGCTTTTATTTTTTGAGTTTACTTATTTTATGCAATTTTTTGTAATGCTTCATAATAATGAACTCAAAGTGACTCAATTTGAATTATCCTCTTCAATGGGTCTAATTCTTAAGAATGAGAATGCTCAAGAATCATTTACGAAGTTCAAACCCAACAAAGGTTTCATCAAGATTTTGAGATTTTGCCAAGATCAAGAGGAAATGGAAAGCACAAATAAGAGAGAACAAAATTTTGATAGGAATAAACTATATTCTATCAAGAGAAAATACTGATCAACTGGATCATCAATCGTTCATTACATGCAATGAATATGAGCCTCCTTATATAGGCAAGGCTATATGGATATGTGAGCACACAAACATGACATGTGGTTCAATAAGAAACAAGGGTAGGTAGGAAATAGGTGTGGGTAGGTAGGAGAAACAATATAATATTCCACATGAGGTGGATCACCCACTGAATGTGGAGTGTAACAACAAGATCACACCATAAAAGGTGGAAATTCTCCTACACACACTATCCCAATGTGGCACAAACACCCAAGTGTCTCATACCCAAACTACTATGAAATGCATTTCCTAAGTAAACTTAAGTAAGGTGTAATAATATCCAAGATAAATAATTATTTACACCAACACCCCCCCTTAAGTGCAACTTAGGGGAATGCACTTAAGTCTACAATGCAACTAAGCAATGCAAGATGGGTTCTAGCTACGAGGCCATGTTAGGTACCCATGTACAAATGCAAATGCAATCTCCCATAAAGTGAGGAAAAAGAGAAAAACCCAATGGGAAAAAACCCTCCCCCAAAAGAGAGATGAAAACTAGATACAAAGAACTCTCATAGAAGTATGTGAAGAACAAAACCCCATGTGAGGAAAAAGTCCCCCCCATATGAGAGAAGAAGAAGAGAGACTAGGAAGCCCCCCCTTAATCTGGAATCTGCACCAATGATAGAAGCTCGAAGATGAATGAAGAAACTGCTCCATGAACGTCGAACCACGTTCCTCCCCTTAGGAAGAAACAAAACCAAAGGTGTATCCAAAAAGTCTCCCCAACCATGAAGGGAAGATGAAGCAAAAATACTCATGATGAAAGGAATCTCTAAAAACTGCTCAAGTGTCCCCATGTCGATGCTAAAAAGTACCCCCTCCAAAGGTGGTAAACTGTGTCACACTGCTGAAAAAGGCACTCCAAGATCTAGTGGAGATGAATGTAGAACAATATCCAAAGACTCATATGTCTCCTCAAAAGATAAAGAGACCTCCTCCAAGTGTTGTGCAAAAGTATCCACAATCATGTCAACCTCTAAAGATTGATCATGTAGAGAATGCACAAGAGGGTCAGAGTTATCCCTCACAACAATCAAAGAAGGAACATCTTCATCAAAGAGAAGATGAATGTCATGAATGGTGTCTCCCAAATCTGCAATGTCGGAGTCCACAAACAATCCTGCAATGTCTATCAAGTAGGCATCCCAATCAAATGAAGCTAGAAGACATGAAATATCCTATTGCACTGAATCATAAGAAGGCAAAACTATCACACTAGTTGCATCATCAGGTGCAATAGGTGGTGTGATATCAATAGAAGGAGATGAAATGCAAGGCTCAAGAATGGGGTCACATGTGAGAATCCCCAAGTTCAAATGCCCAAAGTTCTCCTTAAAATATGAATCATCAATATAGGAAGAATCAGCCTCATCAATAGGACCAAAATGTGAAAAAGAGTACAACCGAGATGCATGATCAACCACCCCAGTTGCAATGATGGCTCCACTCTCCAAGTCTCTAATGATAACTGAATCGGGTGTGAACTCCATAGTTTTCCTAGTTATCCCATGTGTGATTTGATAGATGGAAAGAAGATTATTTGTCAAGTGGGGTACACACAACACATCATTGAAGGAGTTATCCCCAATGGCAATAGATCCTTTCCCAATCACATCCATGTATGTATGATTGCCCATCACAATCTGTGGCATGTGGCAAGGCTCAAATGTAGAAAACATAGACTGCGAAGATGTCATATGATGAGAAGCCCCTAAATCTAGAAGCCATCTCCCTGAATCATGACTTGTAGTAGCACAAAGAGCTTGTCCCTTTCCTTTATCTATCCCAAAAGAGTGATCCTTTCTTTTATCCTTAGAAGAAGAAGCCGATGTAGACATTCTAAAAGGTAGGTTGATTCTATTCTTCTCAAGAAGATTCTTCAACTCATCAATATCCTTCTTATAACAATGATGTTCATCATATCCTGACTCCTTGCAATATCCACAAAAAAGATTGTCCTTATAAGATTTCCTCTTAGGTGAGAATGGTGAATCACCTTGTTGTGGAGAGGAAGATTGTGCTCCATCTTGTTGTGGTTTTGACTTAAGTTGCTTTTGATTCTTGCATTTTCCTTGATTGCTTTGATTCCCTTTATTAGCCACCAAAGCTTGTGGCTTTGTAGATTTGAGAATCCCCATCATGGTCAACTTAGATTGCTCAAGTATCAATATTTCTGTGAATGAATCAAATGAGGAAGAAGTGTATGAGGAACCTTGAGCTAACCTATGGGTGTGAAAGCTAGATACAAAGGCTGCATACTTTGAAGGAAGCTTTTCCAACAAGTTATAAACCAATTGAGCATCCTTTTTGTGAATTCCAAAATCCTTTAGCTTTGCTCTTAGCTCAATTGCTTTTGTGACATAATCTTGGATTGTATCAAAATCCTTGGGATCCAAAGTTGTGAGTTCACTATCAAGCTTGTAGCCCTTAATCTCATCAACTTGACCATACAATTTCTTAAAAATATCCCAAGCCTCTTTAATTGTTGTACACTTATCAATATGAAAAATGAGGTCATCTGATACATACTTTCTAAGTGTTTCAAGTGCCATAGCATTCTTAGTAAGCCATTCAATTTGAGCATTAGGATCAGCCTTAGGATTAGGTGGTGCTGTAATAGTTTCACTTACATAATGAATGAGTCATTTTTCCATTATGCATAATTATGAGGAGATAAAAGTGGAAATTTAGGAGAACCCATAGCACCAAAATGAAAAAATACAAGATAGAGAGAGGCACAATCACACAAGACACCCCTCCCCCCCCAAAAAAAATACTCAATCAAGAAATCCCCCCAAAATGGTGATTTTGGCACTTTATACTTAGTGCATATACAATAGGCCACTTGCAAAGCAAGGCAAAGTGCACTTCTGATTTCAATTTACAACTTCTCAAAAAGAGATCTAAGAGACTTCAACAAATACTGCTAGTGATCTAAACTGAGATCCAAGCAAAATACAAGTACCAAATATGCCAAAAATGGTCAAATACTAAAATTAAAATTCTACTTAAAATCACTGCAAACAGATGGTAGATTATGAAAGTAGATAAAAAAATATGCACTTTCAAAAAAATTGGCACTTGAAAAGGAGTCCATATGAGCCCAAACGAAGCCTCCAAAGTTGTAAAAATTGGGATTTCATGATTCTCAAAAAACATGTATCCGAAAATTAGAAAAATTATGCACCACTATATAGATCACAAAATTCTACCCCAAAACAAAAAAAATTGCTCGAAAAAATGAGTCTAGATGAGTGAGATATCGCTATTTGAAAAATGCCTGCAAAATTATACTTTCTGGAAAATTTCCGCCGCAGCGTCAAACTTCAAATGCCTCTAGATTTGGCCTCCGAAGTCCAATTTGGATGAAACAAAAGGCAAAACTGACTTTCTTGGACCTCCTGAATCCAATGGTAACCTCAAATTTGACCCATCAAGCTTCAATAATAACTTGCAATAGAAAGTTCCAAAATACACAATACCAAATAGCATCAATTTCTCTCAATTAGCAAACCAATGACACTCTAATGGCTCTGATACCATGTGAGATTTTGCCAAGATCAAGAAGCAATGGAAAACACAAATAAGAGAGAACAAAATTTTGATAGGAATAAACTTTATTCTATCAAGAGAAAATACTGATCAACTGGATCATCAATCATTCGTTACATACAATGAATATGAGCCTCCTTATATAGGTAAGGCTATATGGATATGTGAGAACACAAACATGACATGTGGCTCAATAAGAAACAAGGTTAGGTAGGAAATAGGTGTGGGTAGGTAGGATAAACAATATAATATTCCACATGAGGTGGATCACCCACTGAATGTGGAGTGTAACAACAAGATCACACCATAAAATGTGGAAATTCTCCTACACACACTATGCCAATGTGGCACAAACACCCAAGTGTCTCATACCCAAACTACAATGAAATTCATTTCCTAAGTAAACTTAAGTAAGGTGTAATAATATCCAAGATGAATAATTATTTACACCAACAAAGATAAATGTTAACACCAACACTAAAGTGTCAGCCACTACATCAGGGTTGGCCCCTTAATCCAAATACTTTAGAAAATAATTAACTCCTCTTTCTAAGTCTTAGCATAGTATAATGTTGAGATTGATGAATGCTAATGTGTTGCAACTTCTTCCCATGAAACCAATTGATCATTATAAACCATTGCTAGCCTCTCATGATCCTAAATCTTTTTAAAAATATCACTGTCAACCTACTCATGATACCAAGAAATGTTACCAATTGAGAAATAAGATTCACTTTATTGATGACAACACTATATTTGTTGGGATCCAAGATCATTGACAGGGGGGTGAATCAATGTTCTGCTGGTATGAAAAGTTTTTAACTTTTTATACCATGCATATATAAACTGGTAAACAAATAAACATATAACAAGAAGAAAATAAACCATCCACATAAATCAACACCATAACACATAGAATTTATATGTAGAAAACCACAAAGAGGAAAAACCACGGTGGGATTTGTGACCCACAATATCAGTTAACTGGCCATATGAAGAGATATTACATATAATAGGGGCTTGCACATGCAAGAAGGCACACTACCTAGAGCATACTGCTCATCACTAAAGAGCTTCACTGACTACAAGCTTTCTACTAAAGTAAATTACTGAAAAATAAACTCAAGAATGCATCTACTATGCCAAATAGAGTTTTGTTTTTGTCTCTTCTCTGTACTAGTTCATAAACCTTGAACTACTACCGATATCTCTTCTCCTCTAAAAATTATTTCCAAGCTATTTAAAGACCATTGCAAGATATAACATTTGCATACAAAATTATCTTTATACATATATTTTGCATTATATAGTTCTACTATATTTTCCTATATCCACACACTTCATTTCTTTCAAAATAACCCAACAGACTGACCTATATACCTATTACAAATAATATGCCTTATGTCATCTTACAATAAATTTACAAAAAATATTCAATGCCGACCTTGACAATAATTACAAAATGATTTATTAAGTAAATCCTCCTTGATGTCGGCTTCCAATGAAGTATTGATGTTGGTGTCAGTGTTGGTGTCGGTGTTGGTGTCAATGTATCCCTGAATGCTCCAAAGTCTGTATCTATTTGTATATGCATCCTAGTGTCAGTATATGTCTTCCTCTAATCTTTTTTCCATCAATGACAACAAAATGAATCCAATGAGTGTCAATTTCCAACAATCTCCCCCTTTGGTATTGATGGCAACACTCATGTGAAAAATGGATTCCCTGTCGGTATGCTCCCCCTAAGAAATACAATCCATCTGATATCCTAATATCCTTCCCATGTGTTTTTATCTAGAATTCTCTAATGTTTTACACATATATGCATACTCCCCCTCAAACATTATTGCCAAATACTAGTGGAAGAATTCAAAGAATTCCATAACAAAAGAATAAATGAATATTGTTAGTTTCACTGGAGTTTAATTATCTTCAAGATTTTCGGGTATGCCTTTTGCAATAACTTAAGATATGTATCCCATCCAATTCTGAAAGTATCTGAAATGGATCCTAGTCCACTTAGTAAGTGGGCATGTGTTTCCTTCTCTTGGACATCTTCCGGTGTGGGTTTAGCTATCATATCCATGCACTCTCTCTTATGAAAACCCAATGAATCTAATCTAGGACTTATCAGTCCTCTTAGACTTCTTTCTCTTCGTATGATTTTATCTCTCTCCTTCTCAAAAGAAAAAATTGGTTCTCCAAGGACAAAATTTGTCCATCAACAGATGTGGTCAATGCAGTCAGTCCATCAAAAGAGTTAGCAATTTTATCTATCTTATCATATAACTCCTTTAATCTGCTATCTACATTAGCCGTAAGAATTTCTATGTTACAACACACTCTGTAGATATTTTTACATTGTTTTAAACAAACTTCAATAGAAATAAGTTTGTCCTCAATTTTCTTCTTCTCTGTTTCTATAATATGATCAAAAGCTATTCTTTTAGTTGCTATGAATTTATCCAAATCCTATCGGTTAGCAATCTGCCTCAAAGATTGAAAATTGTTAGAGATATGCTCTGTTAGAGTCTTGATCTTGCCAAAAGGGCTTGCTCCATCTTCAATCTGATAGTCATCTATTAATCTATGCAGCATTGTGACTGATTTATCAATTATTCCTTTATCTATAGTACCTTCCTTCAATAATTTCTTAGTAGCCATCATCATCAATTCATTTGGACTCAACTCAGAGACTTATTTCTTCTCAACTTGACAAGTGTCAATTGCCAATACCTTTGCCAAGGAATTAGTTTTACCTACCAACATGGACTCAATTGCTTTTACCTTGTCCATCTCAACCTCTTTTGCACTAGTGGTTTTGCCACTCGGTGTAGTGTCAGTTACTACCAGTGCAGTATTATCCACAGTATTTATAGTGTCCTGTACATTTCCTTGCTAAAAAATTGTCTATGCCAGTACAAGTTGTACACTTTCCTTAACTATAGGTTGTGTCTGAATATCTATAGTTACTGTAGGTTGTGTCAAAATTGGAGATGAACTGCCCAAAATACATTTCCCTTTTGATTTGTCAGAAATGGTGGAAGATGTTGCCCTTGCAAATTCTTCTTGAGATGTGAGAAAGTCTGGGTTTTTCTGAAAGAATTTGGTCCATCCCTTCCTAGTCTCATTTATCACCTCATTCACTCTCCCCATCATAATGCTTATCTATCCGGGTTTACTACTAAAAACTATCCTATTTGTAATATCTATGCATATTTTCATTTCTTCATTATTAACAACACCACATAATTCCAAAGTGCTACTTCCTTGATCTCCCTATCTCTCTTGACAACATCAAGTCTTCTAGCCTCAAGTTTATTATACAAGGATAAAGGTATCTCCTTCAAAATTTCAACTAAGGCTTTCTTATAAATGTCTATATATAACAAAATATCCTCTTCTAAATCTTCATAATACTTTGATACATTTTTCAATATTCCATCCTTTGTAATTTCATGAATAAGCTCAGCACAGGTCATTGTGGTCTTACCGGTTTCAGTAACACCATCCTTCTTCTTTTTTCTTGTGGTTTTCGGTGTGACTGGTTTCCTCTTTTGCATAGGCTTCCTTGCCGGTGGTGGAGGCGCAGTAGGTTTGGCTGCCTTTCTAACAAGTCTCCTCCTAGGCTCTTCCTTCTTCTGCTCTACTAGTGGTTTTACCACATTCTTCCCTTGTACCCATCTGAAAGCCACAAGTTCATTATCCTTAGAATTAGAATCAGAAGTGATAGGGGAAATGTGAACTTGTGGCTTCTTCAATTCTGCAGTACAAACCTCAGTTGGTTTATCTTTCTATTTGGATCCTGAACCTAGTTGAGTGTCTATATTATAAATTACATCTTGTACATATGCCGACATCTTTTCTATTTTCTTCTCTCTTCTCTTCCTGTTAAAACTAGTTTTCACTTCAAGAGCCTTCTCTCCTGCTATACCAAAATGCTCTGTCTTATCATCTAATGGGGCATCTAACATTTTTGCATAAATCTTAAAAATGCTATCATCTACCTCATATCCCATCCCAATAATCCATATTTTCCTAGGTTCAATTGCTTCCATAAGAGTTTCATCAATTTTTACCATGAAATAGATATCAATGGAATACCTCCACAATGTTCTTTGATATTCTCTCCCTTTTCCTCATGTTTTCTTGGAATGTCTTGAAATACCCCCAAAGTTTCTCATCTCTATCGGTACCAAGACTGGTGATTGCTTCCTTGATCTGCATACCTACCGGTATGTCATGAGCCCAATGCTTCTTCTCTAGATCGGGTAGCTCATTTAGGAAGTAAAGCATTAAACAAACAATCAAATTTCCATATCTAAAAGTTCCTTTCTTTATTCCTTTGATCTTACCAAGGTTCAACATCAATTCACTCCTCATCCATTCATATAAATCATACTTCACATTATTCCTTAGCATCTAATATGCACCATGAATGCATGAACTAGCAACAAAATTCAATTGGTTGGATTGAGGAAATTTTCTTGCCTGGTTCTTGTTCAACTTTGGGTAAGTCAGTGACTATAACCTCCTTTGTGATCATGTAAGGCCTATCTAGCCAAATAAACTTGTTGTGAACCCTTCTCCGAACTCATCTTTGAATTCTGGCATGTACAGAATACCAGTTAACCCTAGATCCTCAATAGCATCGTATTTCGGTTTGATGGTTCTAGAGTCTCCTAGTATCATGTATTGATACATGATTTTGATGTCCTCTATGCCCAAATCCTCTAGGATGCAATGAATGTATGCCCTCACATCTTCAACATACATTATGTCATCAGGAACTCTAGAAAATGCTCTCAAAGAGTTTTCCTTTTTAGCAATTTTGGGAAGCTCCTTAAATACTGGCCTTAACCTATCCTTGACTTCAATAATGGTGGGATTTGAAATGAATGTACAAGCTGAAGATCCAGATGCCATTTTGAAAAATACCTGAAAGTGAATGTTGGTGGAAGGTTGTGTGCTTCAGATAACTACTCAAAATCCTTTCACAATGCTTTTGTTCGCCCTTAACTTGTCTCTTCTTCACTCTAAATGCTTGAATTCTCTGTGAGTGAAAATGATTTCACTTACCCCCTTTTATCAGCAAATAAAACCCTAATCTTTCTCTATAATAAATGTTTCACCAACAACCCTACGGATGCCGGTTTCACAATCATGTGTTGGGTGAACCTTCATCGTTGATGAATACAACTCTCCATATCTCTTTCAGATCTCCTTAGATCTCATCTGGGGTAATATGCAGAATTTAGCAATGACTTTTCCAACCCCTAAAGCTTATGACTCAGTTACTAGTGGAGTTTCCTATCGGTGGAGGAATACCCTGTTCTACCGGTGGAGTTACCAGTGTAGATCCATCTCCACTTTGTTCTTCAGATTTTCTAACCCATCTCTTGGTGTGATCTTGTTATATTTCATCTACCTTATGCTTTCCTTTCTCATTATCTTTATCATTATTAACCGGTTAAGTCTTGCTTCTACAATACTAAACAATATGACCTATTTTGTTGCATGCATAACATGTGACATTGTTTTTCTGAATTTCTCTGACATATCTGATATCATTTCTTGACCTACAATGATTAGCAAAATATCCAAACTTTCCACATGCATTACATTTAACATTCATTCCACAATCTTCTGATCTATGACCATATTTCTTGCAATTTGTGCATTGACCAGGAACATAATTGTAGTTTTGATTTGCCTTATTGCTACATTGTTTAGTCATATGCCAAAATTTATTGCAAATAAAAGATCTACCATTGAATTTATAAGCATTATATTTCCTTACTGGTTTCCTCTATTTAGATGAGTTCTACATACCGGTTGTCTCATAATTGTAGTTTTGATTTGCCTTATTGCTACATTGTTTAGTCATATGCCCAAATTTATTGCAAACAAAAGATCCACCATTGACTTTATAAGCATTAGATTTCCTTACTGGTTTCCTCTATTCAGATGAGTTCTACATACCGATTGTCTGATCTTCATTTGCAATACCAGAGCTTTCACCTTGTACAAATCCAAGTCCTCTAGAATCATCAATCTGTCTTTGTCTTTTCAATAAGTCATCCAACTATGCATCATTGATCCTAAACTTTTCTTTTATGCTCACTTGCAGTAGGCAGTTCATCTATCAGAGTAGTTATTTGTCTTTCAAGTTCTTGTTCATTATTCTAGGAGTGTGCCAAATCAGTTCTCAATAAATTATTCTCATGAGTCAATCTGCCACATTCATCAAATTTGTTCTTCAGAGATATGACAAGATTATCTTCCATCTTCTTTCTATCCTCAATATCTTTTGATAACCTTATAGTCAGATCTTGCATTTCATTCTTCATGACCATGTTTTCTTTACTTAGTTTCTGACATTGTTCCTTAAGAGCATTCTTCTCCTCATCATATAGTTTCTACAAAAGTTATTTTCTCTTGCCTTGAGCAGATGATAACCTTTCTTGCAGGATAAGAATGAATTCATTTAGAGAATTCAATTCTTCTTGCAATTTCAAGTTTTTCATTCTTTCAACATCATAATCCTTAAGAGCCATCTCAAGTTGCTTCTCCATAGCCATGTTCAAATATTCTGGTTTTAGGATATTCCTCAAGTTGTTAAACTTCTTCTGAGATACCAAGCTCTGATACCAATTGTTGGGATCCAATAACACTGAGGGGGGGGTGAATCAATGTTCTGCCGGTATGAACAATTTTTAACTTTTTATACCATGCATATATAAACTGGTAAACAAATAAACATATAACAAGAAGAAAATAAACCATCCACATAAATGAACACGATAACACACAAAATTTATATGTGGAAAACCTCAAAGAGGAAAAACCACGGTGGTATTTGTGACCCACAATATCAGTTCACTGGCCATATGAAAAGATATTACTGATAACTCAATGATGCTCAAATAGTACCAAATCGGTACTGAGAGGGGGGGTGAATCAGTACAGGAAAAAACTCAACCTTAAACTGGTTTGTCGACTAACACTTATGCACTAACAGAAAAACAACAACACCGGTCCTTCAACAAAGTTCAATCGGCAAAACCTAGTGTAACTAAGACAAGCAAAGACTGGTTGACACTTACCTTCTCGTATAATCTAATTCTTCATTCTCATTTCACTCTAATGCATGAACAAGCAATATACCATCAAAGATGTACATATTACAGCAAGATCAACATGCATCACCACTTAATCAGAAAACAATCATAACATCACATGAAGAAAACGTCACACATGACACACATATTTTTCATGTGAAAACCCAACTGGGAAAAACCATGGTGGGGATGAATACCCACAAGCTTGTTTATGAACTCTATGGAATTTCGCTATATTAGGAGCCTTATCTGGTTAAAGGAAAATACAATAGGTTTTGTTAGGAACCGATCCTGTTAGGGATCACCCGGTTATGGGTTAAACCCTGTTAAGGATACCTTGTTAGAGGATTTCAAGAACTCAATAGCTAAAGGATATCAATGATTTAGTAGCTTCGAGTTACTCTATTAGAGGATTTTCAACAAGCTGGTTAAGGCTACCCTGTTAGTGGATTTCACAACTGTTGAAGTAGTTAAAGATCAATAGGTATATCAATGACCTGATAATAGCACTCAATGCCAATGCAGATCCGCTTAAGCTCCTCTTCACCTTCTACACCTACACTCTTCAGATATGACTTCTCTCCTCTGGTCTAGCAAGAATCATGTATCTCTTCTCTTAGATACACACACAACTTTTGCCAACAACTTTAGAAAGAAACACAACATCGACCTTATAGGACAACAGATAGGTCAGTAGCATAAACCCTAAACCCTAGACCTATTAGGTTAAGGAATTCAAACGGTTCAATCCTGACTGTTGATCATACTATATTAAATGCAACAGATCTTGAATAAATCTCAAGACATTCTGCATCATTCATTATCCACCGATTTCATGGTGGCTGATAATCCATCACGCGTTTTCACTGTTTACAAACTTTGCACATTCCCAAGGTAGATAGGGATAGCCTTCTTCATGCAAGATCCTTCACGTGCACAAAGTTGTCATGGCAACATGATCTATTCTTTGTTATACTGCTAAATCATCACACAAAGATCACCGATTGAGTCACACAGGCTTGAGGTACTCCAACCAGAAATCCTGAAGTGGAAACTACCTACCAACCGATAGTCATACAATGCTTCCATGTGCTGGTTCCCATGACTACATGCCAGTTCACCTTGACATGCCGGTTCATCTTGAACAAATATACCACTTTACATTGGCATATATATCAGTTCTCTCATATGTTGGTTCTCTCTTCATATCACATATTGACATCAATGACAACATACAATATAATTATGTTCTCATACCGGTTCACATAATGCCAACAATTACATATAATAGGGGTTTGCACATGCAGGAAGGCACATTGCCTAGATCATACTGCTCATCACTAAAGAGCCTCACTAACTACAAGCTTTATGCTAAAGTAAATTACTAAAAATGAACTCAAGAATGCATCTGCTATGCCAAATAGAGTTCTGGCTTTGTTTCTACTCTATACTGATTCCTAAACCTTGAACTCCTACTAGTATCTCTTCCCCTCCAAGAATGCTTTCCTAGCTATCTACACACCATTGCAAGATATAACATTCGCATACAAAATGATCTTTATACATATATTTCACATTATATAGTTCTGCTATATTTTCCTATATCCACACACTTTATTTTTTTCAAAATAATATAGCAGGCTGACCTATATACCTATTACAAATAATATGCCTTATGTCATCTTATAATACATTTATAAAATATATTCAATGTCGGCCTTGACAATAATTACAAAATGATTTATTAAGTAAATCCTCCTTGATGTCGACTTCCAATGAAGTATTTGTTGGTATTATGGATGACTTCATCATGTGTTGCATTGGTTTTGTCATTGATGTCAACACTTATCCTTTTGGAGGTCTACATTGTTGATTTGGCATTATGGTTATATTGGTTTATTGTTGAACCGAGACATTGTGGTCCTGACATGGATATTGGCTTATGCACAGTCACTGGTATAGGCTTCACCGACAGGTTATATTGTTCACCGACAACAATGATGACTTGTTATCATCTGGAAACCATTTGGTTATGTCGAAGACATGGTTTGGATGTTTGGATTTGGGGTTTTTCTTATTGGTCTAATCGAGTTCACATATTTGCCTTTGTCGGCAGATAGGTCTAGGTTATGGACTGGTACTTGATATCTATTCCAGATCAACACAACATGTTTTGGAAATGGTTTATTCATTGGATAATGTATTGAGGCTAACATATTGTATCGCATCAAGACTTATTTGTAATTGATTTAATTATAATATCTTTAGTGAGATGACCTTAACATTTGGTCTTAGGTTTTGTATAAATGATTATAAGATCTTATTGAAGATCAATCATTATGAGTGTGTGCGAATATTGAAGAGTGAAAGTAAGTAGATCCTTGTGTGAATCACGCAGACATTATCTGAAGGTTGAAGAAAGGTTATGAAGGTGTTTGGCACTCATGGTCAGAGCTTAAACCGATACTAAATCCAACATTGAAGATGCTACTCTGAAGTAGTACATTATTATTGGATTTAACCATCCAATTGTAATCAGTGTGACTCCTATTTTGTGATTGAGCAGTGAGCTCTAGGTGGTTGGTCTTTCTGCATGTGCAGACCCCATTTGTATACACTTACTATCTATAGTAGTATCATCTAATTGTGGGTAAGTTTTCCCACTGTGTTTTTCCCCTTACAGGGTTTCCACGTCAAAATATTTGTATCATGTGTTCTGAATGTTGTTTCTCTTTCTGTTTCATGCATTAATTTATACCGGTACTGCTATAACTGTTAATCTATTTCATCAACATTAAGTTTTTTTTACCAGCACTAAGTTTCAAGCTGGATTAATTATTTTTGAGTTGTAAATTATATACAACTAATTCACAATTGATTCACCCCCCTGCCTCTTAGTTGTACTTCCCAGTTCCTAACAATTGGTATCAGAGATAAGTCCTCTTTTTGCAGAAGCCTAACAACTTGAGGAGATCCTATGGCAGCAAATATTTTCAAGAAGGATAGTCCAAAACTTGATGGAACTAACTATGGCATATAGAAGATCAGAATGGAAACACATCTGAACTGGATTGGAATATATATATGGGATGTTACTAAGAATGGCTATGTTGGTCCTACTCCGAATCAACCTCATCCACCAACATTGGCTAAAGACTTGGAGAATGATTGCAAAGAAAGAGAAGAACTTATGATCGCATTATGAGATCAAAAAATCATGGGATTATCAGACAGATCTACTGCTAAAGTTATTAGGGATAAACTAGAAACATTGAATGAAGGAGATACCACTATCAAAATTGTAAAATTGGAATGGTACCGGGTTAGGTATGAAAATTTAAAAATGGAAGAAGATGAAAGAATTTCTGCATTTATGGAAAGAGTTAATGAAATTGTTTTAGGATTACAATGTTGTGGAGGATCTTTAAGTGAATATGAAATTGTTTCTAAAGTGTTAAGAGCTTTGCCATTGGCTTACAAAATGAAATTGACTACTATTAATGAGTTGAGAACAATGCCTAATACATCAGTTTCTACAAGATACTTTGGTTGGAAAACTTTCTGTATTTGAGCTTGAAGAGTTTGGTCATGTTGCTATAGTCAAAACTAATATAGATTTCAAAGCATCATCATCAACATCATCATCATCATCTGACAAAAATAATTGGAAAGCACTTTATGCAAAAGAACTTGAAGATATGAGAAGACAAAATGAAGAACTTGAAGCACTATTTGCAAGGAAAATGCCTAAAGGTCTAGTAGGAAGTAAGTATGAAGGTAAAACACCTTTCAAATGTTTTAATTACAATAAAGTTGGTCATATGGCTTCTAGGTGTCTTGATAGACATGCAAGACTAAGGGAGGAAGCAAAAAGAACATATAAACCTAACCCTGAATATCAGAGATACAGATTTAAGAAAAACAGAGACAAGTCATGTTACTATGTAGATGAAGGTGTTACAGATGACTCAGATGAAGATCCAACAAATAGTGGATAGGATTTTGTTGCAATAAAAGAATATCAACTAGCACCTATTATCAAACTAGTAGAGCAAGCACTGGCAGCAAAAATTGAAGAAAAGGATGAATGGATTATAGATAGTGGATGATCGCATCATATGACTGGTGATAAAAGAAAATTCTTATCACTACAAAAAATTCATGGAGTTCTAGTTATATTTGGAGATGAAAAAGCTTGTTTAATCAAAGGTAGAGGCACTATATCTTTAGATGGTAAGCATAACACTGACAATGTTTATTATGTAGAAGGTTTGAAGCATAATATTTTGAGTGTTGGTCAGTTAGTGGAAAAAGGATTTCAATTACAATTCAAGAATGGAAAATGCAAAATCATGAACAAAACTGGATTGAAGATTGCAACCGGTAATCAGACTAAAGGTAATATCTTTCACTTGAATACCAGTGATAAGACATGTTTGATTGCACACATTGATGAAAGTTGGTTGTGGCATAAAAGACTCTGTAATGTGAATTTTGATTGCATTGTAAAGATCAATTCAAATATGGCAGTAAGGGATTTACCTAAGATTGTGAAACCTCATAATCCGGTATGTAAGGAATGTCAAATGGGAAATCAAGTTAGAACAATATTTAAGAGCATTTCTGAGAAATCCAATAATATTCTTGATTTAATTCATACTGATTTATGTGGTCCAACAAGAACAAGAAGTCTTCAGGGAGATAGATACTTTATGCTACTAATTGATGATTATTCTAGAATGTGTTGGGTTACTTTTCTCAAGGAGAAATCAGAAAATTTTGCAAGATTCAAGATATACAAGGCAATGGTAGAGAATAAAACTGGCAATAAAATCAAATGTTTAAGATCAGACCAAGGAGGAGAATTTACATCTAGAGAATTTAATTCATTATGTGAGGAAAATGAAATCAAAAGACAACTATCAACACCCCAGACACCCCGATAGAATGGAGTTGTGGAAAGGAAGAACACAACTATTCTAGATACAGTAAGAACCATGATGATGGAAGCAAACCTACCTCATGTGTACTGGAGAAAAGCAGTGAATACAATGATTTATACTTTCAACAGAATTCACATCAAAAGTGAAACCGGTAAGACCCCTTATGAACTATGGTTTGGTCATACTCCTACTCTTAAATATTTCAGAATATTTGGAAGCAAATGTTATATTAGAAGAGATGAGTATATTGGCAAATTTGATCCTAGAAGTGATGAAGGAATATTTCATGGTTATTCAACTAGAAGCAAGGCATATATATGTTATAATAAAAGATTACAGAAAATCATTGAGAGTTCTAATGTGAAGATAGATGAACAATTTGGTGATTCGAGATCTATAGAACCGACAGTTGAAATGATTATAAATGAACCAGCACAAATTGCACCGATACAGAGTGAAGATCCAGTCACACCGACATCATCAGAGAACTCAACTAAGACTGCAGAACAACAACATGTAATTGGAAATCAAAATAAACCCATGTATGTAAGATTGAATCATTCAGAGAATCAGATAATTGGAAATAAAAATCAAGGTGTTATGACAAGAGGAAGATTAGCAAAGGAAGAGGTATTCTTAATTTCTCAAGTTGAACCAACATCTGTTATTAAATTATGTCAAGATGAACATTGGATAAAAGCAATGAAAGATGAATTAGAACATATTGAAAAGAATAATACTTGGACATTAGTTCCCCGACCTACAGACAAAAATGTAATTGCAAATAAATGGGTATATAGAAATAAACTTAATGAAGATGGTGAAGTAATTAGAAACAAGGAAATATTAGTTTGTAAAGTTTATTGACATAAAGAAGGAATTGACTATAATGAAACCTTTGCACCGGTAGCCAAAATTGAGGCAGTTAGACTATTTCTTGCATTTGCAGCTCATAAGAACTATAAAGTTTATCAGATGGATGTAAAATGTGCATTTTGGAATGGAGATCTTGAAGAGGAAGTTTACATTGAACAACCTGATGGATTTTGTTCACAGATGACAAGGATATGGTTTGCAGGTTAAGGAAAGCTTTATATGGATTGAAGCAAGCTCCCAGAGCTTGGTGTGCTAGACTTGATAAATATATTTAAAAGTTTGGATACACAAAAGGTAATGCTGACAATAATTTGTATTACAAAGTTACCAATGATGACATTTTGGTTATTGAAGTATTTATGGATGATATCATTTTTGGAGGTGAAGAAGAGTTATGTAAAGACTTTGCTAACAAGATACAGGAAGAATTTGAAATGTCTATGATTGAAGAGATAAATTTTTTTCTAGGTTTATAAATTTCAAAAACAGATAAAGGTATATTCATATGTCAAACAAAATACTTGAAGGAACTCTTGAAGAAATTTGGTATGGAAAACTCCAAACCGGTAAGTACTCCTATGACTACAATAGATAAATTGACATTAAAAGATGATTCAACACCTATTAATTCGACAAGGTACAAATCTATGATTTGAGGATTACTGTATTTGACACAAACTAGGCCTGATATAATGAATGCAGTATGTATTGTTTCTAGGTTTCAAAGAAATCCTAAAGAAAATCATGAATCGATAGTTAAAAGAATTTTCTGGTGCCTACAAGGCACATCAAATCTTGGTTTATGGTAACCTAAGGATGACAATTTTGAGTTATGTGCATATACAGATGCAAATTGGGCAGGAGATGTAGATGACAGAAAGAGTACCACTAGTGGTGCATTCTTTCTTGGCAAAAGATTAATTTCATGGATAAGCAAGAAGCAGACTTGTACATCATTATCTACAGCAGAATCAAAATATGTTGCAGCAACAACTAATTTCACTTAGGTATTATGGATCACGCAAATGTTGAAGGATATAAAGGTAAAACACAAAGAACCAATAAATATTTATTGTGATAATTCAGTAGCAATTGAGATATCAAAGAATCTAGCATTTCACTCCAAGACAAAGCATGTTTCTATTAAGTACAATTTTTTAAAGAGAATGTTGAAGAAAATGAAGTGAGATTGGTTTATGTGAATATTAAAGAGAAAATTGTAGATATCTTTACAAAGTATTTTCCTTAGGAAACATTTGAATATCTTAGAGAGTAGCTTGGGGTAATTTCCCCATCGATAGAGACTTGAATGATGAAGATTGACATCAAACCAACAGGGACTAACAGAAAGATCTTTTTCTGGCTTTGATGAAGGAGAGCTACTACTCAAGGGGACTAGTTAGTTGTATGATACGTTTTGATTCTTAACTGCTTTGGCATTTGATGTCAAAGGGGGAGAGATATCTATGGAAAAACCTTGTACTTTGGGGAGAGATGTATTTTTAGTTTTGGTTTCTATTTTGGTACAGAACTTTGTATTGATCTAATTTGGGAGATTGTTGGTTTATTGGTTTTTGGCATTCTATTTTTGGCACTTAGATATTTTTCCATCTAGTGTTGTCATCAATGCCAAAGGTGAGATTTTTGGTATTATGGATGACTTTGTTATGTGTTGTATTAGTTTTGTCATTGATGTCAACACTTATCCTTTTGGAGGTCTACATTGTTGATTTGTCACTATGGTTATATTGGTTTAATGTTGAACTCACACATTGTGGTCCCGACATGGACATTGGCTTATGCACAGTCACCAATATATGCTTCACTGGCAGGTTATATTGTTCACCAACAACGATGATGACTTGTTATCATTTGGAGACCATTAGATAGGTCTAGGTTATGGATCGGTACTTGATATCTATTCTAGATTAGCACGAGACATTTTGGAAATGGTTTATTGATTGGATAATGTATTGACGCTGATATATTGTATCAAATCAAGACTTATTTGTAATTGGTTTAATTATAATATCTTTATTGAGCCGACCTTAACATTTAGTCTTAGGTTTTGTATAAATGATTATAAGATCTTATTGAAGATCAATCATCATTATGAGTGTGTGTGAATATTGAAGAGAGAAAGTAAGAAGATCCTTATGTGAATTACGCTGACATTATCTAAAGGTTGAAGAAAGGTTATGAAGGTGTTTGGCACTCATGGCCAAAGCTTAAACTAGTACTGAATCCAGTATTGCAGATGCTACTTTGAAGCAGTACATTGTTATTGGATTTAACTATCCAATTGTAGTCAGTGTGACTCCTATTTTGTGATTGAGCAGTGATCTCTAGGTTGTTGGCCTTTTTCAATGTGTAGACCCCATTTGTATACACTTACTATCTACAATAGTATCATCTGATTGTGGGTTGTTAGATAGTTGATTAGTCCCAAAGACATTGAGAGGGGGGAGTGAATCAGTGTCTAACCAGTAAACAAAATATTTAAACTTGTTTGCAACTTTACAACCCAAATTGATGTACTGGTAAATAAGAAATAAAGCAATAAAGATAAATAACAGTATAATCATCAATGCACACCATAACACATGTATTTTTGGCAAGGAAACCTAGTAGGGGAAAAACCATGGTGGGATTTGTGATCCACAGTATTTACTCACTGGTCAGTATGAATAAATATTACTTATACAATAGGGGCCTGCACATGCAAGAAGGCCAACAGCCTATAGCTCACTACTCAATACAAAATAGGAGTCCCACTGACTACAAAATTAGATAATTAAATCCAATAACAATGTACTGCTCAAAATAGCATCTGCAATGCTATATTCAGTACAAGTTTAAGTTTTGTCAAATATCTTTTCCATAAACCTTTCTTCGCTCTTCTCTGCTCTTATTCGCTCATAAAATTATTACATCAAAATGCATATACAGATATTCGCTCTCATATTTGCTTGCATTTATTACCTATACACATTTCTTTTTCATTCATTTCATACTTACAAATGACCTACAAGATCTCATACATATATGAGTCTTTACAATACATCATGACGGCTATACAAATAATATTACAATACAAAACAATATAATTTCAATGTCGGCTAGGGTGTTGGTAAGATCTTCTGTAATGCCTGTCGGTGCTAGTAGATGATGTTTGTTATCGATGTAACCTATGAACCATGATACCAGTTGGTTGATATCAATGCCAACATCAACTATTCTCATCTAAGTGTATAATGCCAACAATCTCCCCCTTTGGCATTTATGGCAACACTCATGAGAAAATTCCAAAAAAACCGTTATCCAAAAATGAAGTCCAAAAACTGATCCCAGAAATAAGAGTGCTCCCCCTGAGTAGATGATCTCTTCTGTACATGTTTCTCCCATACTACTACTCCCCCTTTGATATCAATGACAAAGGATGTCAAAAAGAATCAAAGAATTCAAAACTCTATCTCATAGCCTGTAACCGGTTGTGTACAATCTAAAAGATATCTACCAAAATCAAATTAAGACTCTGCATAAATTTAATGCTATTAGAAATATTGGTTTCAGTCTGTTGGATAGTCTTAGTCAGATAATGCATCTTTTGCTTTGGTGATCTTTCTCCTTGAATTGTTGCCTTACATAGCTCAATCCGCTGAGTTAAAAAGTTGTCCAATCTAGGACCAAGTTTATTTTTTAGCTCCTGTGCCTTCATTCTAATCCTTTCTTTTTTTATGCTCTAATTTTTCATTCTTTTCCTCAAAAACTACCATTTCTTGATAAAAAACTGACGCAAGTTCCGAAGAACCTATCATGTTGTCTGCTATATCATCACTCTCTTTTTGTCTTTTCTTTATCTCCTCATCAATGTCTTTTGTTAGGTTGTGAGGCTTGCATGCTTCCTTATACAATTCTTTATATTCCAAAATAGTGGAATTAAGTACCAGTAATAAATAATCAATATGCTCAGTACAATCTTTAATAGTCTTATCAAAGAATTTACCTTTCTCCTTGTTCACCCTTTCTTTAACAATATCTTCATTAATTTTATCCATAGTTAGAATATTTGAAGCAATGAATTTGGACAATGTGTCCAGTATACCTAAAGATCCATCACTATGATCAACTTTACATTGTTGGTGCAATCATTTTCAAAATAGGTAAAGTATCATCAATGGCCTTAAATGCTAAGGTGTTGCAATTTGTGATCCTCTTTATGGAATCCAAAAGTACATCTATCACATTAGTAGGTCTATAATCCATAGTGGAAGTGTTAGGAAGAGTGTGAGGTTTTGCAGATGGTTTCTTCTCATCTCTGGATTCCTTAACCACTTCTGCTAACTTGTTTCCATCATTGACCTCTTTTTTATTCACTGTTTCTTCCTTTTGGTCACTCTGTTTTTCAACTTTTTTTCATCCTTGCCATCATCCTTACTTTCTTCCTTGCTAAATATCAGTTCAGCTACACTCTATTATTGTCTTTTTTTTGCTTCAGTTTGTGCTTCTATTTTTGCTTCTACCAGGTTCTCAATGTTAAGATGAGTATCATCAAGGATGATATCAAGTTCCTTTACTTCAACTGGTATCTCAATGTTCTGAGAGTCAACAGTCTTGACCAGTGACTCGAAGATCTCAATATTTGTTGCTTTAGTTTTCTTAACCTCTATGGTTTCCTTATCCATGCCAATGTTGAAGTCCTGAGTGTTCACATTCATGGTAAAAATAATGCTTGACTTCGGATTAGTGTTATCTTGTGTCATTTCATCTTCCTTCTCTTCTGATTGACTGTCAGTTTGTGTCGGTGCCTCTGCAGTCATTGGTGAGGTATCCCATGCCAATGGAGGAAGGTTATCCTTGACTATGATATGAAGTACACTACCAATTTTACCTTTACCTTTATCCTTCTGATATACCTTTGCAAAAGACTTATCCATTTTCAGTCTATCCTTTTCTTCTTTCTTCTCTTTTTCCTCAAAAAATATATCCCACTTGTCTATCATTTCATCTACAATTTTCTTTACTCTAGTTGCCATAAGGCTAACCTGTTGGTTGATAGTTCTGATAATTAAAGATAAGTCTAGATGCCAAGCTAATAAGATGAGAGGGGGGGTGAATCATACAAACTTAATCTTCCATAAAAACATCAGATTCAACCTTGGTAACATATACTTCAGTAATATAACCAAAACTGCTAAACATGCAAACTCAAAAGCATATAAACATCATAACACTCATAACACCAAATTTAACATGGAAACCCAAATAGGGAAAAACCACTATGGGATTTTGGACCCACTGAGAAATATACTCTTCTAGAGTATGCTCGGTTAAAAGCAAATCTTGTTAAAGATTACAAACACATTGCTAGATGTGACCCGGTTAAGGGATTTTCCTCAGATCTGTTAGGATCTTCACCTTGTTAAAAGTGACCTTGTTAAAGGATTTCAAACACTCAATCAGAATGTCACCTTGCTAGAGGGTTTTACAAATAAGACTGTTAAGTCCACTCGGTTAAGATATTTTCTGTCACTTCACAAAATAACAGTAATAAAAATCTATCTGCAACTTCACATCTAAAATGCTAAAGCAGATTCTTATTTTCTCAATACAATATAGACATAGAACTAATCTTTTCCATCTATTGGGCTCTATACTCTATTATTCAACATAGGTCTTCAAGCTTCTATGCTCGGTAATCACTATGTAGCATCCCTGTACATACACTTGCCTGCATACATTGTTTATCAACAGTTCCCTATTTATAAATAATTTGCCAGCTGCTTTATCTCCTTGATCACATTTCCCATGATCAATCATAGCCATCAGATCTTCAAACTTTGTCCAAGTTCAATGTATCCTTTGATCTGAAAACATTTTACCCTACCTTGGAACTTGTGCTAGGGTATTGCGGTTCAATCTAAGCTATAGATCTTTCTGCCAATTTTCCTTTGCCATAGATTCTTTAACAAACTTCATTCATGGCATACCAATCATTTAATCATAGCCAGCTCATTAGCTTCCTTCATTAAATAATGCTTTTATTCATTCAATGCATTATGTTATTACTCGGTTGCAACTCGATAAATACTAAACTTCACTCGGTAGACATTCTGCCTTCATTAACTGATAGTGATAACCTTAGGGTTTACCGACTAGGTTCCTTAGGGTTTACCGACTAGGTTCTTTGCTCGGTAACATAGTATAGTATTAACCTTTCAATCAATAACATATGTAGGATATCAAAACAATCTAATCATCATGATCTCATCATTGTCTAACTCAGTAATAGTTGCCTATTGAATAACTTATTTGTCCCCTTATCCATCATATTCTATCTGTGTCTTTTACAGACATCTTTATACTCATCAAATCATACTTCTCAAGATATGGCAACACCATACTAAATTAGAATATCAATTTCTTGATATGAATGACAAAATAATAATATTAAGATAGTAAACATCCTTAATCAATTCTATCCATAATTATCAACAACCATCTCAATATCCTTATTGAAATGCCAACATCTCCCCTTGTCTGTTATAATGCCAAATGCCAACAATCTCCCTCTTTTGCATTGATGGAAAAACCAATTGATTTGACCTAATTGATTCGGATTGCTGTGAGATTCTAAAATTTTGAAATGCTCTCCCCCTATCATCAACATTCCCCCCCATACATTAGTCTTCTCCTCTTCTTCAGTCTTCTCCCCCTTTGACAACAATGCCAAAAAGTAAAGAACTAAAACATAATTTCTTCCTGTATGAAGTGATTTCCTCCTGTTATGTGTCAACTTAGTCTCAGTCAGAGCATTTATGTCTTCAATTCTTGTTCCCTATATGGTTTCCTATATTGTTTCCTACACACCTTTAGAAAACATCCTAAAGTGTGTAAATTGGCATCAACTCCTAAAAAGATATTATGTAGAGTCATCGAATTGATGCTTTTCACTGAACTCGGTCAGTGAGTAGAAGATAGGAGTAGGACCCCTAACTTACTTTTGAGATACTCAAAAGTGTCCCTTGGCAATGGCTTGGTGAAGATATCTGCTATTTGTTCCTTTGTGCTAACATACTCCAACACCACTTTCTTCTCTTGAGCTTCTTCTCTAAGATAATGATATTTGATAGAGATGTGCTTTGTCTTAGAGTGCATAATAGGATTCTTTGAAATGTTAATGGCACTAGTATTATCATAGAATATAGTTACTGGCTTGGTAACTTTCTCATTTATACCTTCCAACAGTTGTTTGATCCATGCTAAGTTGGTACAGTTCAATGCTGCAGCAACGTATTCAGCTTCTATTGTTGACTGTCAAACACATCCTTATTTCTTGCTAAGCCAACTCACTAGTCTTTCTCCTAAAAAGAAAGCTCCTCCACTTGTGCTTTTTCTGTCATCAATGTTGCCTACCCAATCAGCATCAGTAAAAACTTTTAAATCAAAATCATTTCTTTTCTGATATACTAAGCCATAATCTTCAATGCCTTTCAAGTATCTCAAAATTCTCTTGATTGCTGTCATGTGTGTTTCCTTAGGATCTGCAGAGAATCTTGTAACTATACCTACTGCATGTGCTATGTATGGCCTACTATGAACATGTCGTGCCCAAACTTTAGGGCACAAAAATGGAACAACAAATTTTTTTTTGACGCCATGAACTCGCTATAAATCCTAATATTAAAGTTTTGTCTTATCTATGATGTAACTATATTTACTTCCAAGGTTGGAGAAATTAACCAACTCGAGCGAGCGACTTGTTGGGAGGGGATTAATTAGCCTCAAGGATTTAGTCAGCTAGCTCAATTACCTAAGACAAGCTGTCGCTAATTAAATCAAGGGATATTTGATTATCTTAAGGTATTATATCGTTCCCATTCCATATAAGGATAATGCTATTAATTAATTGATGCACTTGCGAAATCATTATATACATCCAACTGATGAGGGTTCGAATTTCTACAATGTCATTTGCCCACTAAAATTCCGACAATAAACTAGGGCCAATTCTAATCTTCCCTAAATCCCCTGATTTTGTCGATTAATTTTCAATCCGACCAAAAGTCGGTCTCAAGGGCTTAAGGTTCATAAATTTACAAATTCCTCCTTTTTAAATTTTTCCTTACGTCCAATTACATGGGGGGGGTAAGTCCATTGATTAATTAAATATATTGCTGGATTAAACGTGTAGTTTTTCCAACTATAATAGTCCTTTATTATTAACCCCCTTGAATTAATTGAAATTTAAATTTCTAAGGAATTGGGAACTTATAATCGTTCAATTATTAAATTAACCCCATATTTATATATATTAAAATCAGAAGTCTAAAATCCCATAATAATTCAATTATTAAAATCAGGGTTTAAATTTCCATGATATTTCCATTATAAACTTAACCCCAAATTATATACTAAAATCTAACTTTAAAATCTCAATTTATATTCCTTATATATAAATAAAATCACAGTATAAATTCTTAATTTACTAACCCTCATTATAAATTAAGAATCAAATTATAATACACCAATCTAAATCTCCCAAATATATATATATATATATATATATATTATTATTATTATTATTATTATTATTATTAAAATGCTAACCCTAACCCGAAATTGGGTTAGGGTTGCATTTTTTTTTATATATTACTCTTATTTTATATTATTCATCATTTCATACCCTAACCCGAAATGGGTTAGGGTTTATTAAACCCCTTTATTTTATTGTTTGTCCCCCTTTGTTGTTTTTGGTTTCGAGATCGCAGGTACGGCGGAGCTAGGGCACGGCGGCGGGTTTCGTAGAGGGGAAATGAGGGGAGGAGGAGGCGCGGGCATCTCCCGGTCGCCACTGTGTTTATACACAGTGACGGCAGTGCCGTCCACTGTGTATAAGCACAGTGGCGGCCGCAGACCGTCCACTGTGCTTACACACAGTGGCGGTACCCTCTGTGCCGTCCACTGTGGGTAAGCACAGTGGCGCGGCCCGAGCGCCGCCCACTGTGTTTACACACAGTGGCTCGGCCTTGCCGTGCCGTCCACTGTGGGTAAACACAGTGGCGCGGCCCGAGAGCCGTCCACTGTGTTTACACACAGTGGTTCGGCCGACATTGTTATTACAAGATTTTTTTGTTATTCATTTGAATATATTCATGGGTTGATAAAAACATGTTATAAGATGTGGTTTTCTTGAATATATCAAATATATATATTGTATATTATATATATATATATATATATATATAATATGCACAGTTTCATTTATGAATGCGGAAATATTTTCTTCTACAGGCATTCGTAGGATATTTTTTTTTTTGATGCAGAATATATATATATATATATATATATAAAGAAGTATATTCTGCCATTCTTCCATATGTTTGTAACAGAGATGCACAAGTCCAAAATGCATCCTTTATTTTGTTGTTACAGGGGTATGCACATACAGGGAGCTTATACATATATATATTCTATATCTATATAGGTATATATTTTCAATATATATACCTATATACATATAGAGATATATATGACTAAATGTTGAAGTAATAGGGTTAAAAACCCTTATATTGATCTGAGGTTTTTTTAACCATCTACATTCCGTTTTTAGTCTTCTAACAGCATTTAGAATAGATCTATTTATTTCTTTCTTTTATTTAAACTTTCTACAGCAATAAAGCAATACTGGTTCTCCTTTCTTTCTAATAGACATAAAATAACAGAATATAAAACTAAGCAAGTAAATAATAACCCTACTGCATTTCTTCTTTTTTCTTTCTTTAACATTTGCAGTAAATAAAACTAGTAAATATTGAATAAGAACTCCTAATGCATCCTTTTTTTTTTGTTTTCTTTTCTTTAATATTGCAGTAAATAACATGTTACAAACCAGATTTAAATGTAGACTACAACAAACACAATAGTCATCAAATATAATAAAAGTCACATTTACATTGTTTTTTCCAGAATGATAGTTACAATAACCCAAATATGAAAATGGGTAAATAGTCTAGCAGTCCCCTTTTCTCTAATCTTTTACACAGAAAATATTAACTACATTTATTTAAACAGAAACAGAATCATTTTAAGTCCTATATTTACATCTGCACTTTCTCTTCTTTTTTTTTTGCTACAAATCATAAAGTTACATTTCTTTCTTCTTTTCTGCATTCAAATAAAAATCAGAAATCTGAAATAGAAGTCTGCAACACAAAATCTGCAACTCCTAGTCTTTTTCCCAAGCCACCTGCAAGTAAATTTTAGGACTGTGACCATGGGATGCTCACCTCCCAGCCTAGGCTTACCAGAAGCCACCCCCGAGCTAGGAGAATCAAGACCTAGATGGGTTACAACCAAGCAATACAACATAACAATAGGGAAAACACACAACACATACACTTTCCCATCCCAAGCTACACTATCACCACATTTGTGGAGATCAATCTATGGGTGGAAGTGGACCAAGTACCATTGGGGAGACTGCAGCCAAAAATATAACACAAGCCACCTCATGGCAACACAAAATACCCAATAGAATTCATCTCACACACCTTATGCCCCCCAAAGGCTCAAAGCCATTTCTCTCCCCTTATGACCCCCAAATGCATACACAAGGCTATGCAGCAAGGGTCACAAAGGACACCCTTGAGATCACTCTCCTTAAGGAGAGCCTCTCACCCAAGGCTGTCATGCTTCTTCCACCCCAAGATCATCTTACTCTCCCAAGAGTAGAAGATCTTGGACACTCCCAAAGAAAGAACACAAAACAGAAAAAGAAACATAGGAAAGAACTACACATTATTTTCTTCAACAACATTATACATACACACTTTCTTTACAAGCATTTCTTTCCTTCAACAAAACAACATAACTAAGATAAACAACATGAACAAGAGGAGATAACAACCAACCTTATTCTGCCAATAGGTATGCTAAACTTAGTTGGAGATGAGCTGCCCAATCCACACAACTTTCTGCAATCCTTGGCCCCCAAATTCCTCTAATTCCTAAAACTGGTTTTTTCTTCTTTTTTTTTTTTCCCAAGTTTTTCCAAAAATCTCCAAGAATGGAGAGTGGGTGATTAGCTCACTAAGCTTCCATTCTTAGCCTAAGAAGGCCTCTCTCACTCCTTCCAACCTCTTGGATAGAGTGAGTGATCTCCCATTGGGTTGGTCTTCCCTAGGTCTTACACACTCCCTAACCTAGGTGCCTAGAGAAGGGAAATGAAATGGGGAAGAGGGATTACTATCTCCAAGAAGGTTCTCCTTCCAAGGATGGCACTCCTATAGATGGAATTCGTCCATCTTGGGAAAACCACTTTTTTGGGTGGTTAAACAAGTCCTAAGGGAAAGACACATGGCCAATTTTGGCCTTCACCCATAGGTACCCCATGAGGCCTAATAGAAAAGCTCTAAAATTGACTCTAGGAGTTGATTTGACCTTCAGAAAGTCCACTTGAAGTTAACCTACGGGTCAACTCTGAGTTGACCTTCCTTGTGGCTCTCTAACCTAGATTTCTTGGTTCCTTCAAGGATAATTAGGGGATATAACCATTAACAAAAATAAAACTTTCAAAAAGGTGACATGACAATTGCCAACACAACATACTACATAGGTGTCAAGTGACACTACAAAATAATTCCACATCACAATAACCACATGGCAATTGTCCCTTAAACAATTTAATCAATCCAATAAATACAAATTACACTCATGCAACATTTTACATTTACGAATAAAATACAGTACATACGGGGTGTTGTCTCTCCAAATAGACAACCCCTGGTTTTACTAACGCACATTGGCCTAGGCTTGATTCTCCCTAATATTTCCATGGTCACATGGATATTTTCCTGCACATCTCAATTTAAACATTAGTACTTCCCAAATAGCCTCATATAATATATAAAATCACATAATCAGAATACAATACATTCATTCTACAAAGACTTGACATTATGAAATATAATTTGTCGCAATTCAAAGCAATTTCCTCATAATCCTCAAAATTTGATCCATCTACAATATATGCAAACATTTTCCAAACATTATATCAAATCCTGAAATTTAGATAATAACCTGCATCATCACAACATTACCCTAATCTAGAATCATATAATATTCTATAATCCACAAGGCATAGAAATGAAGCATCCACATATATCAATGTTACCAAAATCGCGGAATCATGAAAAGTTCTATATCCATAGTGTGTCCAAACTAGTATCCAAAATAGTTCCAAAATGAAAATAACCGAAGAGATAGGATGGGTTGGGGTATGGCCTCACACCCTCCCTCTCTAGGCATGAACGTCCTCCTGGAGTTCATCAAAAAGATGAGGGTACTGTGATCTCATACGTGCTGTATCCTCCCATGAAGCTGTAACCTCATCATAGCAATCCCACTGGACCCTAACCTGGTTCAGCTCTCGACCTTGAAGGACCAATGTCCGGCGTGCCAAAATGCGAATGGGCTCCAAGGCTAACTGCCCGTCCGACTCCACCTGCAAGGCATCCCAATCTAAAATATGAGACTCATCATAGATATATTTTCTCAAAACTGACACATGAAACACATCGTGGATGCGTGACAAGCTAGGTGGCAAAGCTAGGCGATAAGCAACTGGTCCTATCCTCTCAAGGATCTCGAAGGGTCCAACAAAGCGAGGTGCGAGCTTAGAACCCTTTCCATAGCGGATTGGACTCTTATGCGGTCGCACTCTCAGGAAAACTCTGTCCCCAACCATGTAACTCCGGTCTATCCTCTTTGCATCTGCATATTTCTTCTGCCTATCCTGTGCCTCTCTAAGGCGCTGTCTAATCAAAGTTACCTGTTGCTCCATATCACGGACCAATTCAGGGCCTATGGCCACTCTGTCCTCAATACGATCCCAACTCAAAGGTGTCCTGCATGGTCTGCCGTACAAGGCCTGAAAGGGTGGCATCCCCAAAGAAGTGTGATGCCCATTATTATAGGCAAATTCTACTAAATGCAGGTACTCCTCCCATCGGGTCTGATGATCCATGACATACATGCGGAGCATATCCTCTAACACCTGGTTAACCCGCTCTATCTGGCCATCTGTCTCTGGATGATAGGTTGTGCTAAAGTTGAGCTTGGTGCCCAACGCTGCCTGTAATGCCTTCCAAAAGGAAGATGTAAAGAGAGAATCCCTATCAGAGATAATCTTGCGTGGGACACCATGAAGCCTAACAATGTCCCGTAAGAACACCTGTGCCACTGCTGGAGCTGTGAAGGTAGTCCGGACTGGTGAGAAGTGGGCTACTTTGGTCAATTTGTCAACTGTCACCAAGATAGCATCATGGCGACGAGATGACATAGGAAGACCAATAATGAAGTCCATGGATATAGTATCCCACTTCCACTCTGGTATAGCATGGGACTGGAGTAACCCACCTGGATGGCGGTGCTCTGCCTTGACTCTCTGACACTCAAGGCACTGGGCTACTAACTCGGCGATAAGCTGCCGCATTCCTGGCCAATGATATAACTGCCTCAAGTCAGCATGCATCTTCTTAACCCCGGGATGTGCTGCATAAGGAGCTCTATGAGCCTCCATGATAATGAAATCTCACAAACCCCCAGGAGAGGGTACATAAATGCGCCCTCTATGGCGTAATAAACCATCGGACTCCAAAGAGTAGTCCACAAACTTCCCCTCCAGGGTCTCCTGATTACGGATCCTCTGACAAACCTCTAGATACCAATCATCCTCTGGCAATCGCTGCAAAATACGGTCTCTCAAATCAGTGCTCATGGATATGGTGTAAACCTCATGTCGTCTCCTACTTAGAGCATCTACGACCACATTCTCCTTTCCTTTGATGTAATGAACTTCAAAATCATACTCACAAAGGAACTCCATCCATCTCCTCTGACGTGCATTAAGGTTAGGCTGGGTGAAGATATACTGCAAACTCTGATGGTCTGAATGAAGCTCGAAGTGATGACCTAAAAGGAAGTGTCTCCACCTCACAAGTGCATGTACAACTGCCGCAAGCTCTAGGTCGTGCGTAGGGTAGTTAAGCTCGTGAGTCTTAAGTTTCCTAGACTCGTATGCTATAACCCTACCCTCCTGCATAAGAACTGCTCCCAATCCATCTAAGGAAGCATCCGTGCATACCATGAAGTCGGCCGTGGGGTCTGGCACAATAAGAATAGGTGCACTAGTAAGTGCCCTTTTTAGATCCTGAAAAGCCCTCTCACACTTCTCTGTCCACTCGAATTTCTTCTCTTTTCGCTGGAGGGATGTGATGGGGTGTGCAACTCTAAAAAATCCCTCCACAAAACGTCTATAGTATCCTGCTAAACCCATGAAGCTTCTGACTTCTGTCACATTGGTAGGTGCCGGCCAATCCATGATGGCTCTAATCTTTGATGGGTCGACTGAGATCCCATCACCGGATATAACATGCCCTAGGTACTTGACCTCTGATCTAAAGAAAGCACACTTCGACAAACTGCCGAACAACTGGTTATCCCTCAAACACTGTAAAACCTGTCTCAAATGCTCCTCATGCTCCTGCTCATTTCGGGAATAGATCAATATGTCATCGAGGAACACTATCACAAATCGATCAAGGAAGGTGCGGAATACCCCATTCATGAGACTCATGAATACAGCTAGAGCATTCATAAGACCGAATGGGACCACAGTGAACTCATAGTGGCCATACCTGGTGCGAAACGCGGTCTTGTGGATATCACTTTCCACAATTCTCAACTGATGATATCCTGACTTCAGGTCTATTTTGGAAAACACTTTGGCACCCTGAAGCTGATCAAACAAATCATCGATCCTCGGTAAAGGATAGCGGTTCTTGATGGTTACTTTATTCAGTTGCCTGTAATCCATGCATAACCGAAGGGATCCATCTTTCTTCTTCACGAAGATGACTGGTGCGCCCCAAGGAGAGACGCTAGGACGGATGTGACCCTTCTCTAAGAGTTCCTCTAGCTGCATCTTGAGCTCATTAAGCTCATGAGTGGTCATCCTATAAGGTGCTCTCGAAACTGGCTCAGCTCCTGGTACCAAATCTATGTGGAAGTCAATCTCCCTGCTGGGCGGCATACCAGGTAGCTCATCAGGAAACACATCTGCAAATGCCTCAAGGATGGGGTGATCATCTATGGACGGCTCCTTCTCATTTTCTTCCTCTCGGTCACTGATTGTGATGGCAAACAACTGGCATCCCTTTCGCATGCTCCGCTTAAGCTGCATTGCGGATATCATACGAAGAGACACGGGTCTCTGAATCCTAGTGATTACTATGGGAGCACCATGATCATCCTCACACTTGACCTTTTTCAAGCGACAATCCATCTTGGCTCTGTGGGCGTAAAGCCAGTCCATGCCAAGTACGACGCCATAAGATCCGAGTGGTGTAACTCTAAGGTCTACTAAGGTGGTGGTATTACCAATCTGGAGCGGACATCCCCTAACCTCTGAATCCACTGACACTCTAGCCCCTGAAGCTAACTCCACTTCCCAGCTGACACTTTGCCTTATTGCCACTAGCCCGCAACGCTCCACAACCAATGGAGATATAAAGGAGTCAGTCGCTCCTGAGTCAAATAATATAGAAATACTACTACCTCTGACCTTACCTGCAGCCTCGATGACTGTGGCCTGGTGCTCTGCCTGGCGGTTATCAACCGCTGCGAAGACTCTATGGGACTTGCCCATGTCCCCAACTGTAGGCTCTGATGTTGCCATCCTCTGATTCCCTGTCATCTGTCCCTGTGGACACTCTCTCGCCATGTGCCCCATGGCTCCACACGTGAAGCAAGCACCGCGTGCCTGAAACTGTGCACCCTGAGGCCTAGTAAAAGGATGCCCACCTGTCTGGTTAGAACCACTGTACCCACCCCTGGAGGACTGCTGGGCCCGTGCCGGGGGTGTGTATGTACCCTGTACTCTCTGGTCACGCCTAGGACCCTGTGACTGCCACTGTTTGGGCCTGGAGCCCTGCTGTCCCTGAGGTGGCCTATGTCTCTGACTCTGCTGTGACTGCTGTGGAGGAGGGGGTTTATGGGACCTCGAAACATTTCTGTGGTTGCCTTTCCAATGGGGTTTCTGAAACCCGAAAGGCTGGGGAGCTGGGTTTCGGTTCTGGAACCGATCCCTCGTGTCCTATGGCCTGATCTGAATCTCCTCGGCTATAAGGGCCTTCTCTACGGCAACCCGAAGGCTCCCTGGAGCGGCCATCCTAACTGGTCCTGCTATCCCAGCATTAAGTCCCCTAACAAATCGGTTGACGAGTAGCTTCTCGTCCTTCAGGTAATCTACATAAGGTAGGAGCTCGATAAACTTACTCTCGTACTGGGTCACTGTGAGACCCTTCTGCTGGAGGTCATGGAACTCATCGATCCTACGCTGCCAGAAGTGCTCTGACAAGTACCTCTCTCTAAACCTCTCTGTGAAGATTTCCCATGTGATGGTATCTGCAGTGAGTCCGCACTTGAATTCCTCTTGCTTCCACCATGTGGAGGCTGTCGATCTTAGAAGGTGGACTGCAACGCGTGCCTTCAGATTGCTTTCATAAGATCGCAATGCGAAGCACCGATCTAGGCTTAAAAGCCATGCCTCAGCCTCTACTCCGTCAGTAGTGCCTCCAAAAGATGGCGGCTGGAGGCGTAAAACCTCTCTAATCAGGTCTCCTGGTTTCTGACGTGCTCTCTCAAAGTACACAGGTGCTGCTACTGGAGGGGGTTCGGGCAGGTGAACGGACTCTGGCTCATGCTCTGCCTCACCCTCTACAGAATTAGGAGGTGGACTCCTACTCCGTTCCCTATCAACTGATCTATGACTCCCTGAGTTCTGATTGTCTGCATGACGGTCCAATGCTGGAAGCCTATCCTGCACGATCCCGATCAAGTTCTGAAGAGCTAGCAAGATGTCTCGGTTAGGGTCAACCGGTGGTTCGGGAGGTGCTTCCGGGTTCCCTTCTGGAACCGGTTCCTCCCTAGCAACATCCTCGCGTGCCATACGTGTACGCCTAGGACCCCTTCCGCGCTTGCGAGCTTGTCGCGTAGTCGGAGGCATCCTATGAGGAAACAAAAATAAAATAAATAAACAATTAATTTAAATAATTCAATTTTCATATATTTATATTTTTATTTTCCGTTTAAGAAAATATTTGATTAATTTAGATAATTAAAGCGAAACGTAATGGAGAAAGGTTCCTAGTGTTGGAAACCTTGCTCTGATACCAAGATGTCGTGCCCAAACTTTAGGGCACAAAAACGGAACAACAAATTTTTTTTTGACGCCATGAACTCGCTATAAATCCTAATATTAAAGTTTTGTCTTATCTATGATGTAACTATATTTACTTCCAAGGTTGGAGAAATTAACCAACTCGAGCGAGCGACTTGTTGGGAGGGGATTAATTAGCCTCAAGGATTTAGTCAGCTAGCTCAATTACCTAAGACAAGCTGTCGCTAATTAAATCAAGGGATATTTGATTATCTTAAGGTATTATATCGTTCCCATTCCATATAAGGATAATGCTATTAATTAATTGATGCACTTGCGAAATCATTATATACATCCAACTGATGAGGGTTCGAATTTCTACAATGTCATTTGCCCACTAAAATTCCGACAATAAACTAGGGCCAATTCTAATCTTCCCTAAATCCCCTGATTTTGTCGATTAATTTTCAATCCGACCAAAAGTCGGTCTCAAGGGCTTAAGGTTCATAAATTTACAAATTCCTCCTTTTTAAATTTTTCCTTACGTCCAATTACATGGGGGGGGTAAGTCCATTGATTAATTAAATATATTGCTGGATTAAACGTGTAGTTTTTCCAACTATAATAGTCCTTTATTATTAACCCCCTTGAATTAATTGAAATTTAAATTTCTAAGGAATTGGGAACTTATAATCGTTCAATTATTAAATTAACCCCATATTTATATATATTAAAATCAGAAGTCTAAAATCCCATAATAATTCAATTATTAAAATCAGGGTTTAAATTTCCATGATATTTCCATTATAAACTTAACCCCAAATTATATACTAAAATCTAACTTTAAAATCTCAATTTATATTCCTTATATATAAATAAAATCACAGTATAAATTCTTAATTTACTAACCCTCATTATAAATTAAGAATCAAATTATAATACACCAATCTAAATCTCCCAAAAATATATATATATATATATATATATATATATATTATTATTATTATTATTATTATTATTAAAATGCTAACCCTAACCCGAAATTGGGTTAGGGTTGCATTTTTTTTTATATATTACTCTTATTTTATATTATTCATCATTTCATACCCTAACCCGAAATGGGTTAGGGTTTATTAAACCCCTTTATTTTATTGTTTGTCCCCCTTTGTTGTTTTTGGTTTGGAGATCGCAGGTACGGTGGAGCTAGGGCACGGCGGCGGGTTTCGTAGAGGGGAAATGAGGGGAGGAGGAGGCGCGGGCATCTCCCGGTCGCCACTGTGTTTATACACAGTGACGGCAGTGCCGTCCACTGTGTATAAGCACAGTGGCGGCCGCAGAACGTCCACTGTGCTTACACACAGTGGCGGCACCCTCTGTGCCGTCCACTGTGGGTAAGCACAGTGGCGCAGCCCGAGCGCCGCCCACTGTGTTTACACACAGTGGCTCGGCCTTGCCGTGCCGTCCACTGTGGGTAAACACAGTGGCGCGGCCCGAGAGCCGTCCACTGTGTTTACACACAGTGGTTCGGCCGACATTGTTATTACAAGATTTTTTTGTTATTCATTTGAATATATTCGTGGGTTGATAAAAACATGTTATAAGATGTGGTTTTCTTGAATATATCAAATATATATATTGTATATTATATATATATATATATATAATATGCACAGTTTCATTTATGAATGCGGAAATATTTTCTTCTACAGGCATTCGTAGGATATATTTTTTTTTTGATGCAGAATATATATATATATATATATATATATATATATATATATATATATATATATAAAGAAGTATATTCTGCCATTCTTCCATATGTTTGTAACAGAGATGCACAAGTCCAAAATGCATCCTTTATTTTGTTGTTACAGGGGTATGCACATACAGGGAGCTTATACATATATATATTCTATATCTATATAGGTATATATTTTCAATATATATACCTATATACATATAGAGATATATATGACTAAATGTTGAAGTAATAGGGTTAAAAACCCTTATATTGATCTGAGGTTTTTTTAACCATCTACATTCCGTTTTTAGTCTTCTAACAGCATTTAGAATAGATCTATTTATTTCTTTCTTTTATTTAAACTTTCTACAGCAATAAAGCAATACTGGTTCTCCTTTCTTTCTAATAGACATAAAATAACAGAATATAAAACTAAGCAAGTAAATAATAACCCTACTGCATTTCTTCTTTTTTCTTTCTTTAACATTTGCAGTAAATAAAACTAGTAAATATTGAATAAGAACTCCTAATGCATCCTTTTTTTTTTGTTTTCTTTTCTTTAATATTGCAGTAAATAACATGTTACAAACCAGATTTAAATGTAGACTACAACAAACACAATAGTCATCAAATATAATAAAAGTCACATTTACATTGTTTTTTCCAGAATGATAGTTACAATAACCCAAATATGAAAATGGGTAAATAGTCTAGCAGTCCCCTTTTCTCTAATCTTTTACACAGAAAATATTAACTACATTTATTTAAACAGAAACAGAATCATTTTAAGTCCTATATTTACATCTGCACTTTCTCTTCTTTTTTTTTTGCTACAAATCATAAAGTTACATTTCTTTCTTCTTTTCTGCATTCAAATAAAAATCTGAAATCTGAAATAGAAGTCTGCAACACAAAATCTGCAACTCCTAGTCTTTTTCCCAAGCCATCTGCAAGTAAATTTTAGGACTGTGACCATGGGATGCTCACCTCCCAGCCTAGGCTTACCAGAAGCCACCCCCGAGCTAGGAGAATCAAGACCTAGATGGGTTACAACCAAGCAATACAACATAACAATAGGGAAAACACACAACACATACACTTTCCCATCCCAAGCTACACTATCACCACATTTGTGGAGATCAATCTATGGGTGGAAGTGGACCAAGTACCATTGGGGAGACTGCAGCCAAAAATATAACACAAGCCACCTCATGGCAACACAAAATACCCAACAGAATTCATCTCACACACCTTATGCCCCCCAAAGGCTCAAAGCCATTTCTCTCCCCTTATGACCCCCAAATGCATACACAAGGCTATGCAGCAAGGGTCACAAAGGACACCCTTGAGATCACTCTCCTTAAGGAGAGCCTCTCACCCAAGGCTGTCACGCTTCTTCCACCCCAAGATCATCTTACTCTCCCAAGAGTAGAAGATCTTGGACACTCCCAAAGAAAGAACACAAAACAGAAAAAGAAACATAGGAAAGAACTACACATTATTTTCTTCAACAACATTATACATACACACTTTCTTTACAAGCATTTCTTTCCTTCAACAAAACAACATAACTAAGATAAACAACATGAACAAGAGGAGATAACAACCAACCTTATTCTGCCAATAGGTATGCTAAACTTAGTTGGAGATGAGCTGCCCAATCCACACAACTTTCTGCAATCCTTGGCCCCCAAATTCCTCTAATTCCTAAAACTGGTTTTTTCTTCTTTTTTTTTTTTCCCAAGTTTTTCCAAAAATCTCCAAGAATGGAGAGTGGGTGATTAGCTCACTAAGCTTCCATTCTTAGCCTAAGAAGGCCTCTCTCACTCCTTCCAACCTCTTGGATAGAGTGAGTGATCTCCCATTGGGTTGGTCTTCCCTAGGTCTTACACACTCCCTAACCTAGGTGCCTAGAGAAGGGAAATGAAATGGTGAAGAGGGATTACTATCTCCAAGAAGGTTCTCCTTCCAAGGATGGCACTCCTATAGATGGAATTCGTCCATCTTGGGAAAACCACTTTTTTGGGTGGTTAAACAAGTCCTAAGGGAAAGACACATGGCCAATTTTGGCCTTCACCCATAGGTACCCCATGAGGCCTAATAGAAAAGCTCTAAAATTGACTCTAGGAGTTGATTTGACCTTCAGAAAGTCCACTTGAAGTTAACCTACGGGTCAACTCTGAGTTGACCTTCCTTGTGGCTCTCTAACCTAGATTTCTTGGTTCCTTCAAGGATAATTAGGGGATATAACCATTAACAAAAATAAAACTTTCAAAAAGGTGACATGACAATTGCCAACACAACATACTACATAGGTGTCAAGTGACACTACAAAATAATTCCACATCACAATAACCACATGGCAATTGTCCCTTAAACAATTTAATCAATCCAATAAATACAAATTACACTCATGCAACATTTTACATTTACGAATAAAATACAGTACATACGGGGTGTTGTCTCTCCAAATAGACAACCCCTGGTTTTACTAACGCACATTGGCCTAGGCTTGATTCTCCCTAATATTTCCATGGTCACATGGATATTTTCCTGCACATCTCAATTTAAACATTAGTACTTCCCAAATAGCCTCATATAATATATAAAATCACATAATCAGAATACAATACATTCATTCTACAAAGACTTGACATTATGAAATATAATTTGTCGCAATTCAAAGCAATTTCCTCATAATCCTCAAAATTTGATCCATCTACAATATATGCAAACATTTTCCAAACATTATATCAAATCCTGAAATTTAGATAATAACCTGCATCATCACAACATTACCCTAATCTAGAATCATATAATATTCTATAATCCACAAGGCATAGAAATGAAGCATCCACATATATCAATGTTACCAAAATCGCGGAATCATGAAAAGTTCTATATCCATAGTGTGTCCAAACTAGTATCCAAAATAGTTCCAAAATGAAAATAACCGAAGAGATAGGATGGGTTGGGGTAGGGCCTCACAGAACAACATATTGCAACTTTCCAATCATGGATCGGTAAAGTGTCTCATCAACAAATGCAAATTCATCATTCTTTGATAATTTACAGTTGGTAGTCATAGGAGTACTTACTAGTTTTGAATCCTCCATTCCAAATTTCTTCAAGATTTCCTTTATGTACTTGGATTGAGTAATGAAAATCTCATCTTTCATTTGGAGTATTTGTAAACCTATAAAATACTTTATCTCACTGATTAATGACATCTCAAATTCTTTGCTTATTTCATTTCCAAAGTTCTTACATAGAGAGTCATTCCCACAAAATATAATATCATCAACAAATATGGCTGAGATCAGTATTCCATTTTCATCATTCTTCATGTAAATATTGTTGTTTTCACTTGTTCTTATAAAACCAATCTTGATTAAATAAGAGTGAAATCTTTCACACCATGCTCTAGGTGCTTGTTTCAGACCATATAAAGCTTTGTTCAATTTACATACCCGATCTTTATTATTGTCTTCAACAAATCCTTCAGGTTGTTCAATAAAAACTTCTTCTTCTAATATACCATTCAAAAATGCAGATTTGACATCCATTTGATATACCTTGAAATTCTTGTAAGCAGCATATGCCAACAATGTTCTTACTCCTTCAAGTCTTGCTATAGGTGCAAAAGTCTCACCATAATCAATTCCTTCTTCTTGGGCATAACCTTTGCAAACTAGTCTTGCTTTATTTCGAATGACCTCTCCTTTTTCATTCAGCTTGTTTCTGAAAATCCATTTTGTATCGATTACATTTTTGTCCTTCAGTCTTGGGACTAGTGTCCATGTGTCATTCTTCTTGATTTGATCAATCTCTTCTGTCATAGCATTTATCCAATCTTCACTGTTAAATGCCTCTTTTACTATTCTCGGTTCAAATTTAGATATCAGACATGTGTTCTATCTTAGTTTGTTCCTTGTCATCACTAGATCATCCTTATCTCCTATAATATAACTTGGTGCATGATGTCTTCTAACATATTTGGCTAATACAGGCTTGGTAGGCTTAGTATGATCTTCTTCATCACTCGGTAACTGGATATTCTCTTCATTTCCTTCTGCAATTTTCTCGGTAGGACTTGTTGGTTGAACATAGACAAATTCATCATAATCTTCTGGTTCCTTGGAATTTCCTTCATCATTTCTTTCTGCAAATTCATGAATTTTCACATTTGCACTTTCTACTATTTTGTTAGATGATTTGATCAGACATTTAAATGCTTTACTTTTAGAAGAATAACCAAGAAATGTTCCTTCTTCACTTTTCTGATCAAACTTGCCATTTCTATCATCCTTGTGTACATAGCATCTACTTCCAAAGATTTTAAAATAACTTACATTAGGTTTCTTGTCATACCAGATTTCATAAGGTGTCTTCAAAGTACCTTTCTTCAGTTGTACTCGGTTCAGGGTGTAAACTATAGTGCTTATTGCTTCTCTCTAAAATATTTGTGGCACTTTCTTTTCAATCATCAGGGTTCTACCACAATCCACAATAGATCTGTTTCTTCTCTCAGCAATTCCATTTTGTTGTGGAGTTCTCGGTGTAGAGACCTATCTTTTTATACCATGATCATTGCAGAATAAGTTGAACTCATCAGATGTGAACTCTCCTCCTCTATCTGATCTAAGACATTTCAGTTGTCTTTGTGTTTCATTTTCAACTCTTGCCTTATACCACTTAAACATTTGAAAAGCTTATGATTTTTCTTTTAAAACCATTACTGACATCATCCTTGAGTAATCATCCACAAATAATATGAAATATTTATCACCATAATAACTTTGAACTTTCATAGGACCACAAAGATCAGTGTGCACAAGATCTAAAATTCCCTTGGAAGTGTAGGACTTACTTGTAAAGCTTGATCTTGTCATTTTACCCATCCGAAATCCTTGACACATAGCATTCTCAGGTTTTTCAAGACTCGGTAGACCTCTTACTTGGTGCTTCTTGCTTATTTTGACCAGATTATCAAAATTTACATGACAAAACCTTTTATGCCATAACCAAGTATCATCTATCTTTTCATACATACATTTATTCTGAGTTGAGTCAAGGTGAAATGTGTTACCTTTTGTTTGTGTCCTGGTAGCAGCTAACTTTCCATGCTTGTCATGAACTTTGACAATTCCTTTCTGAAATTCTATTCAGTATCTTGTATTGTTTAGCTATGCTACACTCAACAAATTGTATTTTAAACCTTCAACCCAATAAACCTCATTGCATATTGCATTGTCAAGAAGTGTTATGGATCCTTTACCTCTTACCGGACATGGTGCATCATTACCAAATCTTACATAGCCTCCATCATAGTCTTCTAACATAACAAACTTGTGCTTATCACATGTCATGTGATGTGAGCATCCACCATCTATGATCCAAGAATCATTAGTATTTATGTGAGATATTAGGGATTTTTCTTCATACCTTTCTTCATCTGATCCATCTTTGATAGCCACATAGACTACTTCCTCTGTATCAGTTTCATCTGATTTATCATCAGTGAATTCCTCATCAGCTATTAAGCATGACTTTCTATCTCTTCTTTTGAAGTCTCACTATCCTCTGTAATGATTATCTTTCTGTCTATCATCTCGGTAATCTCTCTTTTTAGTAGAATCTTTGTCAGGACAATTAGAAGCCATATGTCCTATCTTATCACAATTGAAACATTTCAAAGGTAGTTTTCCTTTATACTTACCTTTGCATCTTGGTAACCTTCTGGCTAATGGTGCTTCAAACTCTTCTTGCTTTTTGATTTCCTCATACAGTTTGTGTACTTCCTCCATGTTCTTGCGAAATCTTTCACTTGCTCCACTATTATCCCCTTTAGTGTACTTACTCATTCTATCATTGTAATCATCAGATTCACCAATATGAAAAGAACTAAATGCATATTCAACTTTATTTACTGATGACCCACTGTTATCAAAGTTACTTAACTCAAATGCATGTAGCTTACCAATAGTAGCATCTAAAGAAACTGGCATATTGGGTATAAACCTCAATTCATTGATTGCAGAGACTCAGATTTCATAGGCCGGTAGAAGGGTTCTTAACAACTTACTTGTTATATCCTTTTCTTCAATAGTTCCACTTGCTCCTTTGATTTGATTGACAATCTCCTTTAGTCTTTTACTGTATTGGGTTATGTTCTCACCTTCATTCATCCTCATAGATTCAAGTTGTCCTCTTAGACTATCCACTTTTTCTCTTTGAACATGTTCATCTACTCCATACATTGATATGAGCTTGTCCCACATTGCCTTTGCATCATTGTGGCCGTCTAGATCATTAAACTTTGAATAAATCAATGCAGATGTTATTTCAATCATTGCTTGGATATGTTCTTTCTTTGCCTTTATCTCTTCCATTGTCAATGGATAGGTGCTTAGTGTGATGAAATCATTCTCCATATAATATACAACATATTCTCCAACTTCTGATAGGTGTAGCTTCATCCTTTTCTACCATGTAGAGAAACTTGACTTGTTTAGCTTTGGTGCATCCCTCTTATACATCTTTGGATCTTTTCCTCAAGTACCTTTAAACTTTTCCTTCCAGAGTCCAAAGCTCTGATACCAATTGATAGTTTTGATACTTAAAGATAAGTACAAATGCTGAGCTAATAAGATGAGAAAGGGGGGTGAATCATACAAACTTAATCTTCCATAAAAACATCAGATTCAACCTCGGTAACATATACTTCAATAATATAACCAAAACTGCTAAACATGCAAACTCAAAAGCATATAAACATCATAACACTCATAACACCAGATTTAACATGGAAACCCAAATAGGGAAAAACCACTATGGGATTTCGGACCCACTAAGAAATATACTCTTCTAGAGTATGCTCGGTTAAAAGCAAATCCTGTTAAAGATTACAAACACATTGCTAGATGTGACCCAGTTAAGGGATTTCCCTCAAATCTATTAGGATCTTCACCTTGTTAGAAGTGACCTTGTTAAAGGATTTCAAACACTCAATCAGAATGTCACCTTGCTAGAGGGTTTTACAAATAAGACTATTAAGTCCACTCGGTTAAGAGATTTTTTGTCACTTCACAAAATAATAGTAATAAAAATCTATCTGCAACTTCACAACTAAAATGATAAAGTAGATTCTTATTTGCTCAATACAATATAGACATAGAGCTAATCTTGTCCATGTGCTAGGCTCTATACTCTATTATTCAAAATAGGTCTTCAAGCTTTTGTGCTCGGTAATCACTATGTAGCATCCCTGTGCATACACTTGCCCACATACATTGTGTAGCGTCCTAAAATTGTGACACTTGCAATTTTGACTGCATTTGGGTCTTCGCGATGGCGATGCAACACGGAACCTGAATGGAGACCCCGAAACCTGTTTATGACACCAAAAACTGAATTTTTCAAGCACCCTGGCCTGATCCTCCTTGCACCCTGCTGTCCCTGGAGGTGGGATCATGGTGCCTAGCGCTCTGGTCCTTCAGGACTAGGGCACCCAGTGCCCTGGTCCCCCAGGACCATGGTGCCCAGTGCCCTATTTTGGGCCTGGTCTCCTATGGGGCTTAAGGTCTTTATGTTTGCAATTTGGAAAATAGTACTTCCTGGTCGGCCCAAGGTCGGAAAAATCAGTCTTTTAACCCTAATTGACAAGTATATAAACTACATTTCCTCTCCCATTTGGAGGAGGAAGGATAGATATGTACAAGACGTGGAAATGATATTCAAGCATTCAAGCATTCAAGCATTCCTTCAAGCAATTGATAATTCTAAGTCTCCATTCAAGGCTAAGTGTTGCATTCAAGACAAGGATTCAACCATTGAAGAGGAGATCACATGTCACATACAACATACAACATACAACAACATCTACACCTTCGCATGTAAGAATACAAGCATTCTTACAACAAGGTACTAGTACTTGTTTTACATTACAATCATTTACATTTACAGCAATTTCTCATTTCTTGGTTAATTTCAAAACCGGGGTTTGACCTAAAGGCAAACCCCTTATCCCTAACCCCCCAATTGTCCTCTCTTTTCTTTGTGTAGGTTGTAGGTACGTGGTTGTAATTGAAGATCTGGAATCCTTGTGCAGAGACGAATAGATCCCCCTTCGTTTCGCGGATTTTTCGGAGGACCGTGTGCACGCCAGGCACCATCGTCCTGTCAACTTTTGCTCAAATTTGCAGAACAGTGCCATCTTGACATTTTACTGCTAATTCTAGGTCCGCAGCTTCATCCCATATCCCTATCTCTGTTTATAAGCGAATCTTTCCTACTTTACATGCATTCCTAGTTCAATCTTTCTATCTACATTCTTTACAAAAGAGGGTATCCTTGATGTCTTAACCCTTGAAACTCATATAGAATCCAATCTTGCATTGTGTGGGATTGGATCTTGTGGGTTTCAACCCCTCTTTTGAATGTAAAGTCTCTCCTAAGTGAAAACCATCAACCCTAGTGACTCTCCCTTCTCTCTCCTTGGAGTTGAAGAGGGGAGAACGACTAGGGTTCGATTTTTTTTCGCTTTACATTTTGGTGAACCCGACGTGAACATCCTCATTCTGATTATTCATTGTTAGATCTGAAAATTTTGCTTTCCTAATTATATTTCCATGTTTGATCTTTTGCAAATTTTAGAGGTTGATTGCATAAAAAACCCTAAAATTTTCTTTTTAAGTAATTAAACTTGTGAAATGTTTAATTGTTAATGCTTGTTTTAGATCTACCCTTCTATTGCAAATTGTCAATTCATATTTGTGCTTTAATTCTAAAAATTAAGTGGTTAAATGTCAAAACCCTAATTTTTAAGACCTTCTTGATTCAACCTTTGACTGATAATTTCACTAATCAAAACACTTCCAAATCGGCTGTAACTTTGGATTCCGCAATAAAATCACAATATCTTTCATCCCTGAAAATTTGGAAAAAAGTTGCGAGGACCGTGTGCACCCCGAGCGCCATCGTCCCCGACATTTTTTCTGAAATTTCAGGAGCTGGATCTTACTGTATTTTTTTGCTAAAATCTAGAATTTTGGCTGATTTTATCAATTCTAACACTTTCAAAATTAAAATCAAAGTTGGTCTAGCGATTGCTTGGATTGAGGCTTCTAATCATTCAAAAATTGTTGAAATTAAAATTCATATCAAAATTGTGTTTCTTACAGTCCTAAATCTGAAAAGTGTGTTAGCATTCATTCAAAATTTCAGTGTTTTATTCAAATTTTTGCAGTTTGTGACTTTTGAAATTAAGTGTTTAATTGCAACAACCTTGATTTCCACTTTCAAATTTGAATTTTGCATGAAATCGAGTCAACTTTTAAATTTCAAAACTTGCATTGCTTTCAGTATTCCCTCTAAAATCATAAAATTCAAAATTTCAGTTCCCCCCTCTTTTCCAAAATTCAAATTTTACATTTTTCAACAATCTTGGTAGGGTTCAATTTTGAGATTGGAACTTTAATTTGGCCTATCTATAGATTGTAAAATCACTCAATTTTTTCAGATTAGCTTTAAAATCATCATAACTTTCATCCCTGAAAATTTCAAAAAAAGTTGCGAGGACCGTGTGCACTCCGTTCGCCACGGTCCCGGACATTTTTTCTGAAATTTCGGGAGATTGTCCTGATTGCATTTAACAACTTAAATCTAGGAGATTGGCTAATTTTATTGAAATTTGCTACCTCTTAAATTCAAAATCTTCTCTCTTTCTTTAGTGCATGAGTTTTACAACAATAAGTCCTACTTACACTATTCCCGTTAGACAAAGCCTTAGAATTAAGTCTTTCCAAGGTGTGATTACCGAGGAGATGGAACCTAATTTGAATGGCCTTTTTAATGAGGACATGGGTAATTCCTCTAATCCTCTTAATGATGAAGAAGCTCTCCATGAGGTTTCTGTAGAACAACTTTTGAAATTGGATAACCAATTTGATGATTTTCGATAATGGATGTCTCAAGAATACCCTGATAGTCAAGCTCTTCCTTTAATTGAGGGTCTAAAACATATGCTTCAAAGTGATAAGAATGGAATAGATATTTTGCATGGTATTGCACACATTGTGGATTCAAAAGTGATGCCTATGAAGAGTTGTGCTGAAACTTTGGGTTATACACAACCTCCTACTCAAGACAATCATTCTATTCCTTTGACGACTCCTATTGCTAGTATACCTACTTTTACATCAAACATAATGACTACTTCAATACAAGACATTCCTCCTATGATCACTAGTCATGGGGGCAATCCTTCTTCTTCAATCAACCCTCTTCCTTCATTTAATCCGACTTCTTCATTCATTCCTTCAATGAGTGTCCCTATTATATCACCACAAATGAACATGACGCAAGGGGGCAATTCATTTAATCATTCCATTCCTCCTTGTAGTGTTCCTCCTGTCCAATCATCTCCTATGACTAACTATCATAGTGTCCCACCACCCTACTCTCTACCTTCTTTCAATAACATAACACCTCCATCACAATCTAACACATCTAATATGAACTCTTCAACTGAAGCGACCATTAACAATCTTGCACAAACTATCTCTTCTTTACAGCAACAAATTGCCTCTATGAATCAATCTAAGTTTAGTGTGCCCACATTTGATGTTGCGAGCCCACTTTCTCTTGACCTTGTTCGAGCTATTCCCCCTAAACATGTTGAAATTCTGCATTTGGAGCTTTATAATGGTAAGGGTGATCCTCTAACACATGTTAAGACCTTTCAAACAATATGTACTGATTTTGCTTATGACCAAAGGTTGCTTGCAAAACTGTTTACTAGAACATTAAGAGATAAAGCCCTACAATGGTATTGCTTGTTGCCTTCCTATTCTATTTCTTCTTTCGAACAACTTGCAAATGCTTTCATTCAACAATTTCAAAACAATATAAGTCCCAAAGTTACTTTGATTGATTTAATGCATTGCAAACAAGGTGGTAAAGAAAAAGTGATTGATTTCATTGGTAGATATAAGCATTTGTATGCTCAAATTTCCTTTCCAATGCCTGACAATGATATTCAAAGAATCTTTATTTCTAATTTACAAAAAGATATTAGAGAAAAACTCCTGTTTTTTGAGTTTACTTCTTTCCAACAGTTGTGCGCAACTCTTCACCATTATCAACTGACTGTGAGTCAAATGGAACAATCACATCCTATGACTCCGAGTGATAAGGGTGATAGTAGTCAACAACCATTTGGGAAGTTTAAACCGAATAGAGAGTCCATTAAATTCAATGAAAACATCATCAACAACAATGTGAATGCAGCATCAGGTGTGCCTCCTATTTTTAAGTTTTTCAAGAAAGAAAGAAAGTTTACTCCTTTGAATGAATCATTGCATAGTATTATGAATAAGTTATTGGAACAAAATGTGCTTACTCTTCCTCCTATAAGGCAAATAGATCCTGCAAAGATTAATTCACCCTATTTTGATATCAAATCTTTTTGTCAATTTCATCGTCAACCTGGGCATGATACTGAAAAATGTTTTTCTTTAAAGGGTAAAATTCAAGATTTGATTGATAATAATACTATCTCTGTTTCTGGAGTGAATGATAAAGGCAACACATCTGTAGCCCCTCCTAACCAAAATCTTCAGATTTTTACTGATCCATTGCCTTCTCATACCTCTAATGCGATTGATACTACTGATTCCTCTGTCTCACCTGATGATCTTGTGTCCATGACTCCGAATGTGATTAACTTTGTAGAGCAGCAGAAAATCCCTAAAGAACTTTCCATCACCTTTGATTCCAGTGAGACTATCTGGGCACCTGATGGTCCTTTATATATAGCTGCAAAAGTCAAGAATACACCCTGCCATGGAGTGCTTATTGATCCTTCTTGTATGGTTAATATCATTACTGAAGAATTCCTTTTTACTTTGCAATTGAATCAAGTGATCTATGATGAAACAAATGTGGTTGTGAAACTATTTGATGCATTTTCTTCTCCTGCAATTGGTTCTATTACATTACCTATTGAGGTCCATAACAAATTCCTTGATGTGGACTTTTCTATTATTCCATCATCCGAACAATTTCGTGTGAAGCTAGGCTATCCTTGGCTGTCTTCCATGAAAGCTATTGCTTCTCTTATTCACAAGTGTTTGAAATTTCCCCATAATGGTGAAGTTGTTACTGTCAATCATAGTCTCTTTAAACCAGCTGAAAGAACTTCTAGCATTCCTATTGATTACTTTTGGCCTAAACAATTCCAATCCCTTCCTCCGCGAAGTGATCATCTTTTCAAATCTTATCAAAAGTGGAAAAAAGATATGATCCTATCTCTAAGTGAACCTAGAACACCCAAACTTGACATTCCTATCATTCTTGAGAAGGAAGTTCTTCCTTTGAAAGATAAAACTAATGTCTTTCCTCAAGAAGATTCCCAACCCATCCCTATGGATGTGACTATGCCTATATCTAATAAACTTCCCAAAAGTAGACCTATACCTCCTTGTCATGATGGACTTGGTCTTCTTCCTAAACCAAATATTCCTCCCTTATATGGAGCAGTTCCTCCTCCTTCCTCTTATGGAGAGAAGAGACCTTCCTCTTCTCCTATTATTCAACCTAAGAGACCACAACCTAAACACCCAAGTGATAAGGATGAGAACATTCCTCCTCCTCAATCTTCGCAACTTCCTACTAAGACTAGACGAAATCGTTCTGCATGTGAATGCCGACGAAAGCGTCGTCTTAGAGCTCAGGCAGCTGGTTCTCAAACCTTGCAATCCCCAAAAACACCTTCAACTAATATTATTCCATTTTCTCCTCAGCCGACGATTGAGCCGAAATCTCCTAAACATAAGATGCATGATGGTCTTGATCCTATGCGAGTTAAATATCCTATTTTTATAAATCTTGATGATGATATAGATGAAAATGTTATTCATGATGAAAATGTTACTCCTGCTCATTCTGATAGTGAATATGAATATGTTGATGTTGATAACCATTTATCTAACGCATTTTCTAAAGAACTTATCCTAGCTCCTAGACAAGAACGACCTGGCTTGGGGTATGAACATAGCCCTTGTTTGGATCTTGTGATAGCTCCATCTGCTATGTTGGATGTTCCTCCTCTACAATGTTTCCTACCTTCCTGAAATATTGATCAGCAAGATCGAGGGGTAGATGACATGCTAGACTAGTTCATTAGCATAGCAGATTCTCTCCTCCTCTCTTTGGTTACTTCTTCTATGTGTTATTCTCATTCTTCTATTTGTTGTCCTTAGTGTTGTCTACTTGAGGACGACGCAAAGCATTGCGACCTCTTTTAGTCTCTTTCATGTTGACTCAAAAGACACATGTGTTCCCTTCTTCTAGGTGACCTTCCTTGATTGGGGAATGAAGAACAATTATGCATACATACATATGATATACATAAATTATCATACAACATATTGACCCCGAGGAAAGCGAAGTCACCTTGTGCTTTGTGTTTTGTGTCTATTATCCTTGGGCTTATCTCACACTTGGGGGGCTAAATCCTTGTGATAACGTGCTCCTTTCTCATTTCTTATATGTATCACTACCTTAAAGCAATCACCCCCGGTGAGGCGTGTGCGATCGCTTTAACATAGGGGGGCATACATCCCGTTCATATCTTTTCAAGATACTTGAAAATTTCTTGACAAATTTAGCTTTGCCTTGAAAATTTTTTATATCTTTCTTGCATGACTCATAGTGAGGGAACCTTACTACTGACAGTCATGGTTCTCCCTCATGATCTTCCCTTTTACTTTGTCAATTGAAGTCGTAAGATCCTTAGTCCACTGGGGGCTTGGTGTGTCTTGCCTCCTTGACGTGGTGAAAGTTTTTCAATGTTGTTTCCTTGTACTTTACCAGAAGTATCAGCGTACGCTTATACTCTCGCTAAAGTGGGGGCTAAATGTAGCATCCTAAAATTGTGACACTTGCAATTTCGACTGCATTTGGGTCTTCACGATGGCGATGCAACACGGAACCTGAATGGAGACCCTGAAACCTGTTTATGACACCAAAAACTGCATTTTTCAAGCACCCTGGCCTGATCCTCCTTGCACCCTGCTGTCCCTGGAGGTGGGACCATGGCGCCCAGTGCCCTAGTCCTTTAGGACTAGGGCACCCAGTGCCCTAGTCCTTTAGGACTAGGGCACCCAGTGCCCTGGTCCCCCAGGACCATGGCACCCAGTGCCCTGGTTCCTGGCCCTATTTTGGGCCCGGTCTCCTATGGGGCTTCGGGTCTTTATGTTTGCAATTTGGAAAATAGTACTTCCTGGTCGGCCCAAGGTTGGAAAAATCAATCTTTTAACCCTAATTGACAAGTATATAAACTACATTTCCTCTCCCATTTGGAGGAGGAAGGATAGATATGTACAAGACATGGAAACGATATTCAAGCATTCAAGCATTCAAGCATTCCTTCAAGCAATTGATAATTCTAAGTCTCCATTCAAGGCTAAGTGTTGCATTCAAGACAAGGATTCAACCATTGAAGAGGAGATCACATGTCACATACAACATACAACATACAACAACATCTACACCTTCGCATGTAAGAATACAAACATTCTTACAACAAGGTACTAGTACTTGTTTTACATTTACAACAATTTCTCATTTCTTGGTTAATTCCAAAACCGGGGTTTGACCTAAAGGCAAACCCCTCATCCCTAACCCCCTAATCGTCCTCTCTTTTCTATGTGTAGGTTGTAGGTACGCGGCTATAATTGAAGATCTGGAATCCTTGTGCAGAGACGAACAGATCCCCCTTCGTTTCGTGGATTTTTCGGAGGATCGTGTGCACGCCGGGCGCCATCATCCCGTCAACTTTTGCTCAAATTTGCAGAACAGCACTGTCTCAACATTTTACTACTAATTTTAGGTCCGCAGCTTCATCCCATATCCCTATCTCTATTTATAAGCGAATCTTTCCTACTTTACATGCATTCCTAGTTCAATCTTTCTATCTACATTCTTTACAAAAGAGGGTATCCTTGATGTCTTAACCCTTGAAACTCATATAGAATCCAATCTTGCATTGCGTGGGATTGGATCTTGTGGGTTTCAACCCCTCTTTTGAATGTAAAGTCTCTCCTAAGTGAAAACCATCAACCCTAGTGACTCTCCCTTCTCTCTCCTTGGAGTTGGGGAGGGGAGAACGACTAGGGTTCGATTTTTTTCCGCTTTACACATTGTTTATCAATAGTTCCCTATTTATAAATAATTTTCTAACTACTTAATCTCCTTGATCACATTTCCCATGATCAATCATAGCCATTAGATCTTCAGCCTTTGTCCAGGTTCAATGTATCCTTCAATCTGAAAACATTTTACCCTACCTTGGAACTTGCATACATTTCTTGGAACTTGTGCTAGTGTATTGTGGTTCAATCTAAGCTATAGATCTTCATGCTGATTTTCCTTTCCCATAGATTCTTTAACAAACTTCATTCACGACATACCAATCATTTAATCATAGCCATCCATCAACTTCCTTCATTAAATAATGCTTTTATTCATTCAATGCATTTTGTTATTACTCGGTTGCAACTCAGTAAATACTAAACTTCACTCGGTAGACATTCTACCTTCATTAACCGATAGCGATAACCTTAGGGTTTACCGACTAGGTTCTTTGCTTGGTAACATAGTATAGTATTAACCTTTCAATCAATAACATATGTAGGATATCAAAACAATCTAATCATCATGATCTCATCATTGTCTAACTTGGTAATAGTTGCCCATTGAATAACTTATTTCTCCCCTTATCCATCATATTCTATCTGTGTCTTTTACCGACATCTTTATACTCATCAAATCATACTTCTCAAGATATGGCAACATCATACTGAATTAGAAAATCAATTTCTTGACATCATTGACAAAATAAAAATATTAAGACAGTAAACATCCTTAATCAATTTTATCCATAATCATCAACAACCTTCTCAATATCCTTATTGAAATGCCAACAATCTCCCCTTGTCTGTTATAATGCCAAATGCCAACATCGGTGACCACTCACAAAAACTATTTTTTTTGCCTTTGGAATTAAGTCATCAATTTCATGTTTGGAGTTAACAGGATGCACAACAAGTAGAGCCTCTACTTTTAATTTATTGTTTAATTCCATTACCAATATTCTTTTAGCCTCTAACCTCAAGTACAAATCATTAGGCAGATCATCTACAACCTCAATAATAGATTTCTTGTAGATATCAAGGTACAAAATAATGCTTTCCTCTATGGTATCCTTATCTGAATCCTTGAAAGAATGATAAAGTTTATTCACATTGCTAAGGTTACCTTCTTGTGTGATTTCATTGATCAACTCTTCTAGTGTTAGAGTATCTGGTGCCTTAGGTTCTGATTTCTTCTTTGGAGTTACTTTCTTCTTTGGACCACTAGGCTCTCTTACAACCTGTTGCTTCTTTCTTTGAGTTCTTGTCTTCTTGGGAGATGGAGCAGGTGTCGGTGAGGGTTTTCTTTTCTTCTTGTTCACTCTCTTAAATTTAGCTGCCTTGTCACTGTCAAAATCAGATGTAGTAGCTACAGGTGAAATGTGAGCTACTGGTTACTATTCTAATTGAATTTCCATCATACTAGCAATACTGCCAATATTCATTAATCCTTCTTTAACATCTTTTACCATTTTAGAAGCATCTTTCATTACTTTCTCTTTTCTTCCTCTTCTTCATCATGGCTACATCACTTTCAATTGTTTCAGCATTACCAAATATTTTCTCTGTTGGTTCTGGTGGAGCATCTAGGAGTATTTTGGCATATGAGTCCAAGATGTGAGAGTCCACCTCATATCCCATTTTACTAATCCATACAGATGTGGGTCTAACTGCTTTCATCCATATTTCATCTCTCTTCACTACAAAACATATTTGTTTGTGATATTATCTACGATACTCTGTGGAATCCTTTCCCTCTGTTTCATTTTAGTTTAGAAATTCTTAAAGTAATCTTTAACCAACTCATCATTGTTAGCTCCCATACTAGTAATTGCCTCCTTTATCTATTTTCCAACAGAAATATCATAGGCAAAATCCTTATGTCCCATAACAAGGATCTCTTTTGAAAATTAAAGCATTAGACACACCAATAGATTTCCAAATTTGAATGTTCCTTTCTTATCACCTTTTATCTTATCCAAATTCTCTAGCAATTCATCCTTTAACCATTCATAGATGTCAATCTTTGCATTTTTTATAATCATCTCATGTGCACTATGAATGCATGAACTTAACATAGAATTCAACATGTTTGTATGACCAACTTTATATCCAATGACCATGCTAGCAAATTTAACATTTTTATCCTTTATGTCATTGACCCTAAGTGACTGGTTGTCATATGTAGCTCCGGTTAAGCTCATAACTTCCTTGTTAGGGATTTTATTTTTCTTGTCAGGTCTAGAACCGGTGAAGGGTAAACCATTAACAACCCTAATAGCTTCCTTGGTAATCTTAAATACTGAGTCCAACCACATAAATTCACCATGAACCCTGCTAGGGACATAGTGGACGACTTCATCTGAGAATTTTGACATATGGAGGATATTTATGAAACCTAAATCCTCAACTACCTTATGTTTCGGTTTCACTACCCCATCCTTGTCAGTAATTACATTCATATACATGTTCATTAAATCTTCAAATCCTAAAATTTCTATGTTGCAATGTATGTATGCCCTAGGGTCTTCAGTAAATGTGACTCCTTTCGGGATTCTAGAAAATGCACCAATAGAGTCATCCATTTTTTCTATCTAAAGAATGATCTTGAAAATGGGTCTAGGTCATTTAATGTTTTACACAATGGTAGGGTTGCTACGAATTCAGGAACAAAAGATGAAGATGACATTGCGAAAGATAAATACCTTTTAACTGTGAAATCCTTGAATGCTCTGAAAAATACCTTTGTTGCTTCACCTTTAGAATGCCTTTGCTCAATTTTAGTCTCTTCGAATGCTTGGATTATTGGTGGATTGAAATGAGAGGTAAAAATGCCTTTATAACCAAAAATTGACTTACAACTACAATAAATGCTTTGCCGGTGAAGTGAAAAACTCCACATATATGTCGGTAAAGATTAAATATAACTTCTTACCATCAATCGAGGGTGAATGCATGATTTTCAATTTGTTGCCTTACCCCTAAGTATTATTCTTTAGTTAGATGAAGAATCTCTTGCCAGTGTAGGATTACCCTATCCTGCAGGTGCAGTGACAGATTCATCACTTCTCTAATCTCTCTTTCTAATCCATTGTTTACAAAATTCTTGCTTGATTTCAATTACCTTTTCTTTGCCTTTGTTATTTGATCCTTTATTGTTTGCATGTACATTCTTGCTTGTACAAAATTTTGCAATATACCCAATCTTGTTATTGTTGGCATTTTTGATGTTTATGTTGTGATTGTCATTGATGGACACACGCTTGTATTGAGATCCCCTTTGTATGTATGAGCTAGAGCTCAACCGGTATTTGTTCCAATCAATATGTTGTATTCTAGTCTTTAGACTAATGATTTTGCAGAATGTGTTTCCCGATCTGAAGTGGCATGATGACCCCAAGCGGTTCGTGGAGCTCAACCGGTACAAGGGAGCAAAGTGACATAACACATTCTTACCAGTCTTCATTTTTGCCAAACCGGCAATCGATATTTTGTATGAACCAATAATACTCTGTGATGAGTTACCAACTGGCATCTTGTGATGAGTTACCAACCCACCAATTGATTGACAATGCCGACACACTTACGGTGCTTTTTGTGTCATGTTACTAAGTATGTCTAGATTCATTAAACCTAGGAAATTGTAATGTAATCCTATTGGACCGACATGAAATCAGATTCCTTTAAAAGGACATCATGTCTAGGGTTTTGTGTTGTTGAAACTATTGCTGAAAGGGTTTATGTTGTGGCTAGGGTTTAAGGTGGTAGTTGAGTTGTTGAAGAGCGATCTCATCTGAGAAGATCAAGTTGCAAACAGAAAGAGATAAGAAGACTGAAGTAATGCTGGAGTGCATTAGCAGTGAACTATACTGGATCTAATCAAGCAGTTTGTGCTATAAGATAGATCAAACACTTGTTGATTACTCACATCTTTGACAAGTCTATAGCCCTTAACCGGGTAGGCCTCAAAGCCTTTGTAAAATCCTCTAACAAGGTGGTACACTTTTGTGAATCTAAAATCCTCTAACAAGGTAGTCTTTAATCGGACTTATCTCCTAACAGAGATTGAGATTCCTAATAGGATCTGTTCTGGTGAAGAACATTGTAAGACCTTAACCGGTCTGGTTTCTATTCTATAGATAGTGACTTGTGAGTTCCATCTCACTGTGGTTTTTCCTATCTCGGTTTCCACGTCAAATATCTTGTGTTATGATTGTATTGCTTTTGTGGGTGAGTGCTTTATTCACATTTTGGTTTGTATGTGTGATAACCGGTCTGTCTGTTAGACTGTTTTACCGGTTTATCTTCAGATTGTGTAAGTGTTTAAGTACAGAGATTTTTGGCATACTAATTCACCCCCCCTCTTAGTATTCATCAATTGGTATCAGAGCCTACCTTTCTATAAGTTTAACCACTTGGAAAGAGATATGGGGGAATACACTTTGAGGGAGATTACTCAACAACTCACTAAGTCTAAGCAAGCCTATGATGATCTTATGGTCAAATACAAGGCATCTCAAGAAAAAAGGAGAGAACATGCAAAAAAGTTGATGGAGCTATGTAAAAGTAGTTCTGAAGATGAAGCTAATATGGAAGCCATGATTGCAGAAGTGAATAAGTTGAATGACTCAAACTCCAATATAAGAAAGGAGTTGGAAGGATTGACTATCTGGTTTAGTCAAGAGCTTGAGAACCATAGGAAAGCTGAAGATCGGATAAAGGATAGAGATCATGAGATCTCCAAGTTGAAACAAGAGATTAGTGCACTGACTGCTTGCCTTCATAAGAGAAGGATTCAAAAGGAAGACATGCAAGGTGAACTGAACATAGCCATCTCTAAAAAATGCAAATCTAATGAAGAAAAATACTACTATTTCCAAAGAACTCTTTGAGTCAAAGGAAATACTTGCTAAGTTTGGTAAAAGTACTGTCAAGCTAGAGCAAAAGCTTGAGTCATCTAGACCGGCAAAGAATACCAATGGTCTTGATTTCTCTGGACATGAGGAAGGAGAAACCTCAGGAACAAATGCTGAAGCATCAAAGAAGCAACCGACACTCAAAGGAAAAGGTAAGCAAAAATTCAAACATGTTTGCTTTAACTATCTTAAAGAAGGACACACTACCAATGTATGTAGGAGAAAAGCCTACAATAATTTTCCATATTTTATCAACAATGTACCTAGATCCAATAAGTTCAATAGTCATTGTTATGCATGCAACAAGTTTGGGCATAGAGCATCTGAATGCAGGTCTGTCATGAACAATACTAGAAGATATCCTCAGAGGACCCAAGGAGTTGGTCCAGAATCTTTTGTAAACCGGAACCCCAACCGGTTCAATGCCTACAATTATTAGTCAAGCAACAACGATTATCAACTGACAACCGGATGGAGAGAAAATTGTTGGATTTGTCATGGACATGGACACATTGCGGCTACATGCAGAAGGAAGAATGGAAATATGAACAGTGGACCTTGGAGAGCACCTGGATTGGTTTTCTATCACTGCAACAAACTGGGTCACATCGCAAGATTCTGTAGAAGCAGAAAGAGTATATCTGATGATATACTGGTCACTCAGAAAGGAGAAGTTGATGTTGAAAAAGTTCAAGCGGACATGAACAAAACCTGGAGGAAGAAACCATCAATGTTGGAAGAGGAACCGGTTTCTGCACCTAGTGTAGAAATATTAGAACCAGTAAACTAAGCTTCGAAGAGGCTTAGGGGGAGCAAATGGCGAAATAATTGTAAACCCTTGGTTACACCGGTAAAAGACCTTAACCAGTATGTGATACCTATCACTCGACAGAAGACTGGAAATGATAAAAGAGACAAATTAGGGTTTTCGCCCTAATGGAGGAGCATTAATGGCAGTAGGTGAGAAACATGTATAAAAGAATATTTCAAATCATTTCTCACTATCTGTTTTCAAAGCAATGAAAAGTTTTCAAGTGTAGAGTGAAGAAAAGGCGATTTGAGCTAAGATTTCAAAAAATTGATAAATCTTGAAGGAGATTCAAATCTAGTTTGCAAGCGGTCATGGAGAACACAAAGCGGTGATTTGGCAACCGACAAAGAGTGAAGTGAAGTAGAATCAGGAAGCCCTAAATTCATGTTGTAAAGGTATTTTTTGTGTTCTTGAAAATACTCAACAATGGCTTCCACATCTCATACCAGTTTTAGTACATCCATTGAGTCAGAAAGTTTTATTCAGAGGAAGTCCAAATATAATGCCTTATCACAAGTTCCGGCTGGAGTCATAGTTGAAGAAGGAATTTCTAATTATATTGATTGCAAAATAGAAGACCTAGGGTCTTTAGCTATTCACACCCAGTTAGGTTTATTTTACGGCAAGGACAAAAAGATCAAACTAGAGTTTAGTATCTTAGAGAAGAAGAAACTCCATAATGTAGTATACTTTCTGGAAGATTTTATGGAGGATCACATCAGAATCATTTTGAGCAGAGTCCACGATGACAAGATGTACCTAGAGAGGACGCATGATATCACACCTTAGGCAATTCATGTAGTCACCATTTTTTGCAACATAGGGGAAGTGCCAACCCTAAGAATGGTAAGCAAAACCCAAATGGCCAAGCTCACTGGTTCAACAAGTGACTCACGGGGTATGACAGTTAATCCTATCAAGGATGATCTGGTGAGATACGCCTGCATGGTGATAAGCTACAGAATGTTTTTAGCGAGCAGGATTAATTTTGTATCTGTTGCAACGATAAATGCCACTTACCGGATGATTAAAGAGGATGCATCTTTTGACTTATGCACTGGTATGCAAAGGCAACTCCTATTAAATCTAAAGGCAATCAAACAGGAAAATGCACTGAGGTTTATGTTCGAAAAACTACTGATAGAGTTGTTCTTCTATTTCCAAGGCTACTTTCCTGGAGTAGGAGATGTCCAGTGGTCTCCTGACCAACTGGTAACCAAGCAGATCAAGGAAAGCATACAAGCAATTAGAACCAATTACCTTTAAGTACTGAACAAATATTTTGATGAGTTCAGAAGAAAGATGAGTCAAAGGGTAAGGATATCAGGTAATATAGTTAAGAAATATGAAGATGACATCGTGTTTCACCATTCAAGTGGACAAATGTTTAATGGAGGCTGTTGAGCCTAGATTGGAGGAAGTGGAGCCAATGGGCTATGAAGTTATGTATGATATGCTGGAAGGGTATACCTCAAACCTTATTGCCTCGCCTCTTGATCCAAAGGCTAAAAGGACTAGAACCTACTTGGAGAGGATTGCACCTATTGAAGAACCATCGGTTAAGAAAGGAAAAGAACCGATAGCAAAGAAAGCCAAAGCAGTGCCTACAACATCGGCATCGGCTACCACTGCAACTCCAAGAGTGACCAAGTGGTCACCTGCAAAGAAGCAACCAGAGGTAACATTGACAAAAGTCTTTGAAAGGAAAAGGAAGACAAAGAAAAATGAACCGGACTCTAAAGAAACCAAGTCTGATGAAAAGCCAAAGAAGGCTAGATAGACAAAGAAAATGAAGAAGAATGAACTGGCAGCATCAGCACCGGTAAATATTGACATCTCCTCATACAAACCTTTGACACATTTTCAAAGGACAGTTAAGAATATTAGGAGAAAATTACTTCATGATTTAATAGATTATTATGATGATTTTAGCGATGAGGAAAAGGAAGAAGTATTACAAGAAATCATCATTTATTTGTGTAAAAATGACCGGTCACCATCAGAGATTAAATCTCAAACACCGGATTCTTTATTTAAAGCATTAGATAATAAATGGCATATTGCCATTAAAAAAGAATAAGAGATTAGGGAGAAAGTCTTTGCACAGTACTTTCCTGACCTCTCAAATTCTGAATTATTTGATGTCCTGGATCAAAATAAAGGTCTCTTCTTCACAAGGAGAAGAAGACTCTAGTTGTTGGAGGGGAGAATTGATGATGTTGAAAAAGATACTCATTAGCATATGGATTATGCTATCAACTCTCACAAAGAAAAAATGGCCAACCTCCAAGTGGAAAAAGGACTGGTTGTATCCAAACTAGATGAAGTTTTTGATGAGGAAGGAAACTTGGTTGAAGAACTAATCAACACTATCGATGTCGATGCCCTGGATGTAGAAGATGTCACTCAAGACATACCTTCTAAGGGAACAGAATAGGGGCAACAAGCCAAACAGGGTGGTGAGCAGGCTAAGGACACATAGGAAACGGGTCAAGAATAGGAAGAGAAGAAGAAGAGGAATGAAGATGAGAAAAAGAGAAAAGAGGAAGAGAAGAGAAAAGAGGAAGAGGAGAAACGAAAAGATGAAGAGAAAAAGAAGCAACAAGAGGAAAGGAAGAAGAAAGAAGAAGAGGACAAGGAAGAAAAGAGGAAGAAAGAAGAGGAAGAAAAGAAGAAGAAGGAAGAGGAAAAAAAGAGGAAGAAAGAAAAGGAAGAAAAGAAGAAGAAGGAAGAGGAAGAAAAGAGGAAGAAAGAAGAGGAAGACAAGAAGAAGATGGAAGAGGAAGAAAAAAAAAAGAGGGAAGAGAAAAAGAAAGAAGAGAAGGAGAGGAAAGAAGAAGATAGGAAAAAGAAAGAATAGGAAGACAAGGAACAAGAACAGAAGAAAGAAGCAGAGAAAAGGAAGAAGGTAGAAGCAAACAAGGCAGCGAAAGCAATGGAGAGCACTCAGATGGAGACTCGGAAGGCAACCGAGAGTCAAGCCAAACCGGCTGATATCTCCAGTCCTATCGACCTCCAATCTGCAAGTGATTCGGAGCTTATGCAAAGCATCAAGGTTGCTCAAGAGTGCCTTGAGCTCATTCACAGGAAAAAGGAACATGACATAATTCAAGTGGTTGTAGACACCCTTACTGGTTTAATCCCTGGTACTAATCTTCCTGACATTGAATCATCACTAGCACAACTCAAACTACTATGTACAATAGTGGATGATCAGGTGCAGAGCCTGGAAGAAGCAGCTAAGGCAAATGTCAAGAAAGAGCACCAAAGGCTCTTAACATTGCTCTAGTGAAAAGGATGAATGAGCTTAGGACTAAACTGTTGAAAGACCAAAAGGACATAAGGAATGCCTTGGATGAGGGAAACTTGCTACTAAGCAAAATCTATCAACCTCATTTGTTCTGTGATGATGTGTTAGCCAAGAAGCAAAAGCTTCAAATGGACTCACAGTCCTACTTGGGCACATTTAAGACACCTTATGTTTCCTTTGCAACATATGGGCAAACCGTTCACTGGTTCCAGATCTAGTTAGCCAAAATAGAGCAAGAGATCAGTACATGATCTAAAGATTTGCTGGAGCTACAACTGGTTTTACTTCCTTGTCTACAAATTCTTCAGAAGTGTTATCTAAACCTGGATGCCTTGACAATTACGCAGGAGTTGAGCACAGTTGATGCCATGGAGGAACAGGTATACCAAATGCAAATAGAAAAAGAACTGGCCACCTCTTTACTTGAGGCCTGGTCGCTATCCATGAAACAATTTTTGCAGGACTATAAATCAGTTTTTGACAAATATTATTCATTGTTGTCATAAACCTTTTATTATATCAAATGGAAACAGGGTTGTTCAGCGATACTTTGTCATTGTTGGCAAAGGGGGAGAACTATCTATTTTTGGTTTGAAAATTTTGATCTTCTGATACAGGGGGAGAAGTACTCTATCTATTTTGAAGGCAAATAGGGAGAAGCATCAATTTTTGAAATTTTGATATATATGTTTTGATACATGCTATATGCTCTGATGTCTCAATGATTATGCTCTATATGCAAAATTGCTATACATTGTGTTGATTAAGGGATAGTGTATATGCTTAGGGGGAGAAATTTTGTTAATGGAAAGTTTTTGTTGTAAAACACTTAGATGTCAAAATTTTATTTTCCTAAGTGTTGCCATCAATGCCAAAGGGGGAGATTGTTGGCATTTTTTATGTTTATGTTGTGATTGTCATTGATGGACACACACTTGTATTGAGATCCCCTTTGTATGTATGAGATAGAGCTCAACAGGTATTTGTTCCAACCGGTATGTTGTATTCTAGTCTTTAGACTAATGATTTTGCAGAATGTGTTTCCCGGTCTGAAGCGGCATGACTACCCCAAGCGGTTCGTGGATCTCAACCGGTACAAGGGAGCAAAGCAGCATAACACATTCTTACCAGTCTTCATTTTTGCCAAACCGGCAACCAGTATTTTGTACGAACGGGTAATACTTTGTGATGAGTTACCAACCAGCATCTTGTGATGAGTTACCAACCCACCGATTGATTGACAGTGCTTTTTGTGTCGTGTTACTGAGTATGTCTAGATTCATTGAACCTAGGAAATTGTAATGCAATCCTATTGGACCGACATGAAATCAGATTCCTTTAAAAGGACATCATGTCTAGGGTTTTGTGTTGTTGAAACTGTTGCTAAAAGGGTTTATGTTGTGGCTAGGGTTTAAGGTGGTAGTTGAGTTGTTGAAGAGCGATCTTATCTGAGAAGATCAAGTTGTAAAGAGAAAGAGATAAGAAGACTGAAGTAATGCTAGAATGCATTAGCAGTGAACTATACTAGATCTAATCAAGCAGTTTGTGCTATAAGATAGATCAAACACTTGTTGATTACTCACATCTTTGACAAGTTTGTAGCCCTTAATAGGGTAGGCCTCAAAGCCTTTGTAAAATCCTCTAACAAGGTGGTACACTTTTGTGAATCTGAAATCCTCTAACAAGGTAGTATTTAATCGAACTTATCTCCTAATAGAGATTGAGATTCCTAACAGGATCTGTTCTGGTGAAGAACATTGTAAGACCTTAACCGGTCTGGTTTCTATTCTATAGATAGTGACTTGTGAGTTCCATCTCACCATGGTTTTTCCCAGTTGGGTTTCTACGTCAAATATCTTGTGTTATGGTTGTATTTCTTTTGTCGGTGAATGCTTTATTCACATTTTGGTTTGCATGTGTGATAACCGGTCTGTCTGTTAGACTGTTTTACCGGTTTATCTTTAGACTATGTAAGTGTTTAAGTACAAAGATTTTTGGCATACTAATTCACCCCCCCCTCTTAGTATTCATCAATTACATACATAACAAGTTACATTGTTTCTCTGAATAGCCTTTCCGTAACCTTGACCAGTTTGAGTTCTACATTGATTAGATAAATGTCCAAATCTACCACAAACATAGCATTTCACATTCATTCTACAATTGTCTGAGTTATGAACATTGTTATTGCATTTGGAACATTGACCAGTGGGTAAGTTTGTATTTTGATTATTCCTAAATCTGCACTGATTTTCTCTATGACCAAATTTGTTGCAATGAAAACATTTCCCATTAAATTTATAAGCATTAGGTTGCCTTACCGGTTTGCTTTGATCATGATTGTTTGCAATCCTAAAACTTTATCCATGTTCAAATCCAAGTCCAATTGTTTCTCCATTGGGTTTCTGACTTTTCAACATATCATCATGATTATCTGAACTCTTCTTGAATTTTTCTTTGTATTCATTTGTAGTGACCAACTCACTTCTCAAAGTGCTAACTTGTCTCAAAAGTTCCTCTTTGTCATGTTGCATGTGAATCAAATCTGTTTTAAGCATATCATTTTCATAACTAAGCCTTTGGGATTCATCTGATCTTTCATTAAGTCTTCTAGCCAAATCTTCCTCATTCCTCTTTCTATCTTCAATATCCTTGCATAGTCTCATGGTTAAATCTTGAATCTCATTCTTCATGTTATTGTTCTCTTGTCTCAATTTGTTTGCAATATCTCTGAGAGTTTCTTTTTCTTTTTCATCTTGATTTTGCAATTGCACATGTAATTCTTTTCTCTTATTCTTTTCTATAACCAGGTTATCATAAAGTGCTTTGATAAATTCCTGAGCAGTTCTAAGTTCATCTTCCAGTTTGATATTCTTCAATTTTTCTGCATCAAAATCTTCAAGAGCTCCTTCCAACTATTGTCTCAAACTTTCCCTTGGTACTAGTTTCAGAATCTTCCTCAATTTATAGGCTTCTGCAAATAGAGGACTAGGCTCTAATACCAATTGTTAGATAGTTTATCAGTCCCAAAGACATTGAGAGGGGGGGGTGAATTAGTGTCTAATCGGTAAACAAAATATTTAAACTTTTACCAACTTTACAACCCAAATTAATGTACTGGTAAACAAGCAATGAAACAATAAAGAGAAATAACAGTATAACCTGTTGGGACTCATAATATTTGAGTTAATTCTTAAGGCCCATTTCAAAGAAGAGCTCCATTCTAGCAGTGAGTTGTGGATGACATTCTCCCTTGTGTGCAATGAAGAGGGTTTTTAAAAGGCCAGAGAAACCTCCAAGTAAATGTCATCAGGCATAAACTTTTATCCCACATTGGCCATGTGGAGGAAATTTATTGTATTTAAATACTTTGTCGTGCACATCCTTGGTGTCAAAGCTTAAGGGATTTTAGCAAGTGGTCAACCAAGAAGGTGGTGGGCCCCTCGCATGCGCATGCATCTCAAAGTGGCCTAATTTTGTGGCAGAAAGGGGTGAGAAGCAAAAAAAGACTCGAGACCTCACGAGCGAGTAGATCTACAGATGATCCAATGGTGGTCTCTAGGTTGTGATGGAAAAGTGCCCGAAATGTTATCCCTCATGACCCCACGACAAAGGAGAGCTCCATTCTGGTGGTGAGTCCAGGTCGTGGTGTGGTGGCAGAAACATGGTGATAATGTGGCATAGGATGTAGCCGCTCAGAGGGACTAAGGATTGAGTAGGTTGAGAAAGATCCAATTAATGGCTGAGTTGGTCAGATGGTGGTCATTATACCATGATCGAAAGACATGCGATGTTTATTCGCCATGACTTGGCAACCAAGTGTTGAGGCCTGATAAGAGAGCAGATCATGGTTTCATTTTGGCTGTGAGTCCAGGTCGTGCTGAGGTGGTAGGACATGGGCCCCAGAATGAACCAGATGGTGCCACGTGTTGGCCCCATCAGAAGAAAGAGTGATAGAGGGAGCCTCTTAAATGAAGTAAAGGTCGGGAAAGTTAGGGTAGATCAATAGTAGTTTGAGGAAGATCAATGGCTATCACCAAGTCGCAACCAAAAGTTGCTCGATGGCTAAAAGCCATGACTTGGCGACCAAGCGGTGGGGCTCGATAAAGAAAGAGAGCAGTCCATAAGAAATAAAGAACAAGCAAGCCAAGGAAGAAACAAAGAGCTTCATTCTGACAGTGAACCTAGGTAGTGCTGAGGTGGTAGGATAATGGCCTCAGAATGAACTAGAAGATGTCATGTGGTGGAAATGCATGGCATAGATCTGCGCGGAAAATTTCAGAGGTTTAAAATATAGTTTCTGACTATGGTGAGCAGGTAGGAACTTAAATGACCAACCTGTAGAAAGATTGGTGGCTGGGGATTTATTTTTTGCCCGATATATAAGTGTTATATATTGTTGGCAAGCTCTCAATCTGAGGAATCTGATTATGTAGTCATTTGTAACCCACAACAAGTATTTTTGGGGCAGCTACCTTAGGATCTCATAATTTATTTCTCAGTCAGAAAGATTGGATTTTCTGCAAGCCAAGTTGTGCAAAATAGTTAATGCTGAAAGATAGGGTAGTTGCCATGGCCAAAGAGTGAAATAATGATTTTTTCCTCCCTATCTTTTTAATCAAGAGTCTTCTCATTTTGTAAGGGTTCCATATTTTTGTGAGCAAGGCTCCATAATCTCAGTTTCTATTTTTTGGTTTTTTTCCCAAATTTGTATAGTGGATGTTTCTTTTCAAGCAATAGAGTATCTTCTTGTTGTAGATGTTTTTTGTTGCAGGTCACATATATGTAAGGCATATATATAGTTTAATGGATTGTCTCTTAGCCTTTTCTTATTTTCAATGAATCAAATCTTCAAGGGAGTTTGGGTTTGTCCTCTCACAGTCGGAGTGTAAGGGGTGTTCTTAGGTACTCTTCAAGGAAGAGTTTAAATTCTATGAATAATCATTTTGGATTTAGGGTAATGTCTGGATATGTATGATCCTCCATTTGAGTTTAGAATGTATTAATGTCAAGCATTGATACAAGGATATCTTTCTTAATAAATTGGATTTGTAATAGAGGTTTTCATTTTTAGTTTGATGTATGACTCCATGCCCTTGGATAAGGCAATGGTCTTGCAGATTCTGGGGATTCTTAGAGATATTTTAGAATATTAAGTATCCATTTGCTTTCATGTTTGTAGGTTTAGTTTGTTCCATTTATCTCATGCTCCAATCTTGTTGAGATGTCAATGTAGATCTATCCCATCTGCAGTAACCTCCTTCTTGTTGAGCCCTATGAGATTTATCTACTTTTGTTGATGCCATATGTCTGTCATTGGTTGTATTTTGTGCATCAAAGGCTGTCCCCCCTAGGTCTTGCAGAACCTAAAGTGTAGAAGGATCATTAGGATCCTATGTTATGTTGTCCAAGCCCTAAAGCATTTCATTGATTGAGATTGGCTATTTCATAGATAGTTTGAAGGTGAACTTGGGTATCTTTTTTGAGACCAACATAACCATCAATGCACACCATAACACAATTTTTTTTGGCAAAGAAACCCGGTATGGGAAAAACCTCGGTAGGATTTGTGACCCACAATATTTACTCACTAGTCAATATGAATAAATATTACTTATACAATAGGGGCTTGTACATGCAAGAAGGCCAACAACCTAGAGCTCACTACTCAATACAAAATAGGAGTCCCACTGACTACAAAATTGGATGATTAGATCCAATGACAATGTACTGCTCAAAATAGCATTTGCAATGTTGGATTAAATACTAGTTTAAGTTTTATCAAATACCTCTACCATAAAACTTTCTTTGCTCCACTCTGCTCTTATTCGTTCATAAAACTATTACATCAAAATGCATATACAGACATTCACTCTCATATTCCTCTTGCATTTCTTACCTATACACATTTCTTTTTCATTCATTTCATACTTACAAAATTACCTACAAGATCTCATACATATATGAGTCTTTACAATACATCATGTTGGCTATACAAATAATATTACGATACAAAACAATATAATTTCCATGTCGGCTAGGGTGCCGACAAGATCTTCTGTAGTGCCTACTGGTGTTGGTAGATGATGTTTGTTGTCGGTGTAACCTGTGAACCATGTTACCAATTGGTTGCCATCAATGACAACATCAACTATTCTCATCTGAGTGTATAATTCCAACATGGGTAATGTTTCCCACCATGGTTTTTCCCCTTACAGGATTTCCACGTCAAAATTTTTGTGTCATGGGTTGTGAATGTTATTTCTCTTTTTGTTTCATGCATTAAGTTATATCAGTACTGTAGACACCTAAAAATGGTCAATGCTTGTGGAATCATACTTTAACATTTGCACATTGCCTTATTTTAGGGTTTTTGCATCGGATTAACATTTCTCCTATGTCACGCATTTGGTCTTTATCATTTGCGAGCATCGAGTCTTTCTTCTACATTCTTCAAGTTGTCTCGCTTTCGAAATTGGTCTTGTCGACAACAATCTTCAGTCATGATTTTGGTCAATCTTGTCGCATCAATGTGCGTGCTAATTTGTCATCATTTTGGACATCGTCAATCCTAATTAGGGTTTTGTCCTCTTGTCAATCTTGTCGTTTTGCATTATCATTTTCAATCTTGTCATTTTGTGATCAATTTGTCATCGATCGTCGTCCTTCTCAATCATGTTAATTTGGATCAATTTGTCATTATTCCTTGTAAATTGGTGCATTTATCAATCAAATCATTTATCAATTCAAAATCATGATCGAATCAACATCAAGTCAATCTTACATCAAGACCTAAGTGTCGTCCTTGCATTTCTAATCTTGTTTGACATTTTCTCTCCATTCTCCCTCTAAGTTAAATAATTTATTTATTTATCCTAAGTCTTCTTGTCACAATTAAATGTTTATTTAATTGGCTAATTAATTCCTCCTATTTTTGTAAATTAATTAATGAATGAGAAATTATTAATTAATTTACCTAATTTGCATCAATTTTCTAATTTCATCATTTCTAAATTCCTAAATTCCACCTATTTTCTAATTTGTCAAATTCAATTTCCACCTAATTAATTTTTCTCTAGTTCTCCCTATTTTTGTGCTTTGGTGGAAGCATGAATTTCTCATGCATCATACTTTTGGCATAGCAAGATGTCATAAGCCTCTAGTCCTCTAACCTTTGCATTGGCAATATGTCATAATTCATGACATAGAAGGTGTCATAACCTTCTTCTTTCCACTCAATTGTGCCATTTTTGAAATTAATTGCCTCTAATATCAATTTCATGCTAATCTTGTCTTTTCTCCAATTTGTCTATAAATTGGATGAATTTCTTCAATCAAAGTCCCTGGTTGAATCAATCATGCTTCTAGTATTCTTGCGCTACTTGTCAATCTTGCTTTCACATTAGGTTTATGCACTTGAAGGTGAGATCCACAAACAAATCTATTTGAAGGAGAAAGAAGGACAATGCAGCCACATGAAGGAGACATTCAGATCTGCATTTGGTTTGCTTTGTTTTTAATCTTGAATGTTTTGTTTTCATGTCTTTATTGAGTGTGTTTAGGATTGATCATTGCATTTGAGCTTTCATGATTGAGCTAAGATTACTAATATTGATTTGCTTTGATGATTTCCATATTTCCTATTCTACATTAATTGGTGAACCTGATGTGAACTATCCCCCTAACCATGCTTTTGAGTGCTTTTGAGATGATTTGTAGGTCAAAAACCCAAGAAATAGGGTAGTGCAGTGTTTTCTGGGAACTTCTGCGCCTGTGTCAAGCATTCTGTGCCTATGTAAAGCATTCTGCGCCTGTGTCAAGGACATTCTGCGCCTGTGTCAAGACTTCTACGCCTGTGTCAAGACTTCTATGCCTGTGTAGGGACAGAAATAGAGGTAAAAGGCAGTGTGTTTTTACTTGCAAATTGTTCTGTTTTGCATGTTGTTTCTGCTTTTTGGTTTTTTGGTACTGATTCTCTGTGCAAAACCTTGGCATATGCATGACAAAGATAACAAATGAAACTACTAACATGTTTTTGTGCAGGTTCAATAGTCAAAGACTAAACATATCAAACTTCTGACTTGGGTTTTGCAGGTTGCCTTGGACTACAACTACACTTTATGTTTGCAATTAATATTTAAACACCTAGTGATTTCTAAATAGGATGGAATGAATGTATGTTCGCTTTGATTGTTGAGTTTGACATTGGAGTAGGAGAGTATGCTCTCATCCTTCTTAAGGTGATCAGAAATCCAGATCTTCAATACAATGCTCATGTTTTTTATTGTGTGTCACCTTTAGAGGGCCTGCCTTCCCGACCATTTGCTTTTGCGAGAAAGTGATAATCGTGAGAAGGGAATGACCCAAAGTGAGTATGGCTAGAATACCTTGGCATTCTAACTCACTATAAATAAATACCTGATGGGCGAAAGCTTTGAAGGAAGGGTTACGTGGGAATTGTAGTTACTTGGGAAGTGATGACCCTTGAACTCTTTCTCATATCAACATCTAAGTAGGACCTCATGATCTAAATCGTGCTTGCACGAATACATTTTTTTGGTATCTTGATGGGCTTAATGTCTCAATCATGCTTGCATGACACCAAGGAGTAACACTTAACAGAAATTCTTACTAAACACCTTGTATTTAGAGGCCAAAAATCCTTCTAGTTGCTTGAGAAGGACAAGTTCGGATACTTGGAAGAGATACTAAGTTCGCCATGGGGAGATTTCCATGGGGACTGATGCTTGGCTGCCCTGAGAAGTGAGTGCCGTGGAGGGGAGCCCATGGGGTCAAGCATCTATGTATTCTCCTTGAATCTCATAACAAGTCTACCTCTCAAGTACCTAATGTCCTTTCCTACCATAAGAAATGTGTTAATGAGCATGATTGTCTTGAGTCTAAGTTGAAATATCTTGTCTTCTTTGTTTGTCAAAAGTTGAGTTGTGTCTCATTTCAAAAACAAGACAAATTGATTCAAAACAAGGTTAAACACAAGAGACATTCATCCAACAAAATTCAAAAACACCTTCAAACATGGTTGTCAAACATTTTTCAAAATGTTGTCTCAACATTCATGTCACCTAGATTTAGGTTCATCCTAGGTTTGCATTTTGCAAATTCATTGTCAAATACCAAGGTTAAGTTTCACCTAGGTAATACTCCTTTGCATATCAATAAGGGTCATCCATTTGCATGTGTCCTCTTGCATTAAAGTCATACCATTGTCATACATTCATATTTACATACCCTAGGTCTCTTCATTAAGTTTAGGTCATTATTATATCATATTAGGGTTATTTGCATAGTAATTGTCCCTTTGCATATAGTGTCAAAACTAGGTTTTGTCATACTTGAGTAATCCAAATCTTTGATAAACCCTAAGTCATTGTTAAGAAGTCTAGACCTTATCAAACCTTTTCTCTTTATGTCATTATTGTCACTTGGTCAAACCTAGCTTAGTATCCAAGCATATAGGGGAGACATTGTCATTTTGTCCTTTTGTCACTTGATCCTTTTGTCCTTTGAGGTCTAGACATGATTTCAATTTCCTAAGGGTCTCTTTTAGATTTGCATTCCAAAAAGTTTGTCAAAATGTTGAAAAACAACCAAAAACATAGGTTGCATTCTTGCCATAGATTGCATTCTCATTTATTTAGTTTGCATTTAGTTGCATATCATATATTGTCCTTGAAAAATTCCAAAAAAAAAATTCCATTTGCATAGTGACATGTCTATTGAAACAAGGTTCCAAGCACCAATGATGCAACAAAGTTTGACATATCAACCGACAATGCAATCAAATTTTAATCCAAGGCAATCACAATTCTATCCAACCCAACAACAAAGCAATATCGATCAAACTTTTTATGATGAAACAAGTCTCCAAATACAAAAAGTAGAGGAGAAGCTAGCTCAAGAAAATGAGATATTGGAACAAAAAGTGAAAAACATTGAGAAGAATAGATCACAAATGTCTAAAATGTTTCAAAAATTTCTAGGTCGAAATCCAAAGATTGAGCCAATTGATGTAAGATCTCTTCTTGAACAATCAGACATGCCAGCTCTCCTCTCCCAAATAGAGATGATGAAACAATTTCAAGAAAGGAGACAACATCAATTTCAACATTATGTGCCTCCACAACAAGAACAAGAAGGTGTTTACTATCAATCAGATTTTCAACCATCACAACCAATTGTTCAACAGTTCGAACATTTCCAATAGACACAACCAATGGTCCAACATATACAACAGACACAACCAATTATTCAACATATACAACCAACACAACCAATGGTCCAATTTCAACAATATGTCCAACCAACTATACAATGTCAACAAATGGTTCAACAAATGGTGGAATATCAACAAGTTCAATCAACATATCAATGTCAACAACCACAATCACAATTTCAAAAGCAAAGGGTGCAACACACACCAAGCCAAGTTTCAAACATGTCAGAACAATTGAACCAAGTCCAATATCAAAACATGACATCAGATCAGAACCAACTTCTTGCCAAACAAGTTCAAATTCTAGATACAACCATGTCAAAACCTTGAAAGAAAGGTGGCTTTATTGCAAGGCTCTTAAGGAACCTACCAAGTGAGTTCTTTGAGGAAGATCAAGATAATACAATTATGTCTAGCAATGCCTCATCCCCCCACAAACAAATTGATTCTCCAGTGGCATCTATCCCTACACCTTTATAAGTTTCACAAGAGCCTTCAATATTGTCCTCATCAAACAATACACCCAAGGATGCAATTATCCAAGGACTATCGATAATTGATTGCCAAGATAATCCAATTGATGATGCACATCCTTGTCATGTTTCAGAAATACAAGACCTAATGCCACCATGCACTTTATTGCCATTACCTGTTTTAGAGGACCCCAATCAAAGTCCCTCTTCCTCATGTTTAAGCATTGAGTCCTTTCCAGAATCCATCACAAATGTTCAAAGTTCATCTCCTTCATGCCAAAACATTGATTCCTTGTCAGAATCCCCCATGCATATCCAAAGTCCAACCCCATGTCAAGAGGATAATTTAGAGCACGAAGAAATGCGTGTTAAAACAAATCATGATCAAGATCTTGAAACCTTATCATCCCATCCAATTGTTGACCAGGATCTCATCTTCCCAGAAACTCATGATGATTCCCCTATTCTTCTCCATCCTATCCAAATTCCTATTGACACTCCATTCCCCAAGCAAGATCAAGATATCCCAGTCCATCCAATCCCAAATGATCCCCTTCCATTCCAAGAACACAATATCCTTTCAAATCCCATTGACATTCCAGATATCCCTTCCATTCTTTCTGATGATCCCATTAAAAGTCAAGAGAAAAGCACCTTTAAAGAGGATTCCAATGATCTTCCTCCTTGTCAAGATCAAATTATTCCTTTAAATCCTCCACAAGATCCTTTTGTTCCTCCATCTCCTTGTCTTAATGCTCCATATACACTCCAAGATCGTATTTCGTGTGATGATCCCATTATTCCTCCCATTCCATCTCTTGAAAAGCTTGTCATTGAACCATGTCCACTACACAATCCTAGTCCCCCTCATGATCTTGATCCCCTTCATGATTCTAACATGTCAATGCAAGATGTTCATGAACCCTCGACATGCATAATGGGTTCTTCCACTTTGGTCCAATCCATTCCACTTCAAGATCTCATTATTTCTCTCATATCATATCCATCTCATAATGTACTCGCATCTTCTTCCCAAAGAAAAGAGTATCCTACAAGTCAAGATATTCATAAAGGCAAAGGAGTAGATCTTCATAAGCAAGAATCCCTTCATGTTAAAGAAAATATTAAGGGTCATGGCCTAAGTGAAATTCCTCAAGACATGGGTACCCCTGCTAAATCCAACATCCCTTCAAAATCCAAGCATACACCTTCCCCATCATACTTTCCATCCATCTTAGGTCCTTATATTCCTTCATTCTCTATACAAGGTCAGCAAAGGCATACATCCTTGAGTAAATTTCATCCATCCAAAAGAAGTCCATTTCATTCATATCCATCCATGCATTCCTTTCCCCCTCCAAGCAATTTGGATGCCAAGTATAAAAGTCATAAGTCTAAAAATCCACATGTATTCAAGGATCAACATGTCCAATATAATCGACATGTCAAAACAAAGAACAATATGATCTATAAAGAAAAAAATATATCCAAAAGGCCACCAAGGCCCACTGAGCAAAATAAAGCAAAGTCAAAATATATATGGGTTCCTAAATCCCTTATGCAAGCAATGCACTCCAAGGAACCACAAAAGCATGAAAAATCAAAAACCATGTGGATCCCTAAGTGGCTCCTTGAAGCACAAAAGCCTAAAGAAACATCCAACTTGGCATCCAAAATTGCTATTCCTCCATCCAAACCTCTCAAATCTATTCCTCTATCACCTTCTTCATCCATTTTGGGCCCTTATGTCCCCAAATCCATAGCCTTTCCTTCCTCAAAATCTCAATATCCAAAATACATTTTTCCTCCATCAGTCCATCACCCCTCAAGGTGTGTGCCAATGTTGATCTTGCCTTCATTTCCATCCACTGAAGCCCAATTCTTCTAATACCCTATCCATTATCCAATGCATATTTTCCATCCTTCAATCCCTTTGATCCCATCCTTTGCATAAATCCTTGCCTTAATTTCATCTCTTTTTCCATGTCCTTATCCTACCAACATCTTTGAGCATGCTTTTAAAGGTCATGGTCCATTTTTTTCAAGGTCATGGTCCATTTTTTTCAAGGCTACTATCCAAGCAAAAAGACACTTGAGTCCTTCTTCCATCCCCTATCATGTGTCTATCTTCTATTGAAAAAGTCAAAATACAAAAAAAAAAAAAAAAAAAAAAGTACAGCAAAAATAATTCATCCACTGGTGAAAACCTGGCAAACAGGCGCCTTGGGCAAGTACCATGATGAAAACCTAGCAAACAGGCATCATGCATAATCCATGAACTTCTTGCACACCACACTTGGGGCCAGGTTTCCTCCTTCATATCTTATTGCCATTTATTATCCTATCCAACCCCTATCATTACCCTCCATTATCCTATTGTCCCTCATGTCCATTTCCTTTTTCCAACTTTGATCTTGACAAGGCTGAGGATCGTCATGAGCATCATGCATCTTGTTTGCAGCTTTTAGTCCATCATAGCTTCTGGTCTCTATCCATTTGCTTATTACAACCTTTCATCCATATTCCCTAGCTTATTGTAACTTTCTGCCACTATCCCTTAGCCTACCTCGACCTTCAGTCCATGTCCCTTATCCATTCTTGGTCTTGCTTATCCTATCCATATCTTATCACTATCCATACACTCTTTTTCATTCCTTGATCTTGATCTGACATAAGGACACAAAATTTAAACATGGTTTCAAAAACCTCTTGACATGTCCCTCATGCCATGTTCCTGCTTTACATTGTCATATCCAGTCTCTTGTCCCATCACGCAATAGCCCTTGAAAATTGCATCTGTATTGTCTCCATAATAAAAGGCCTTTGTCTTCCCTCTATCCACCAATATTTCAGAAAGCCTATTTATTCATTTATCATATTCCTTGCCTTGCTAGACACTCGGGGCAAAATCATGAAAAAAATCATAAAAATTGAAAAATGTCTTGAAAAATCATAAAACTTCAAAAATGTCCTGAAATAATCCAAAAAAAAATTGAAAAATGTCCTAAAATAATCCAAAAAAATTGAAAAATGTCCTGAAATAATAAAAAAATAAATAAAAATAAAAAACTGTCCTGAAATAAATACCCCCCCCCAAAAAAAGTCAAATAAAGTCTTGAAAAAATGAACAAAATTTTTTTTCAGAACATTAAAATCTAAAAACAAGCATTTTGCATTTTGTCAAGAAATGGTACCTTCTGTGCATAGATAGATCACTGAGTATACATCCAATGACAATCAATCCAACATTGTGCTTTAATGAAATCATGCATAAACAGATGACCTTTTTCAATCAAACCAGACATTCAAACTGATCAAAATTGTCTTATCAATCAAACATCAACATTAACATCATTGGTCCTTGTCACTACTATCATGGGTCTTATACAGGGTGTGGTATACTCAAAACCAGACTGTGTCCTGTCTTAGATGGGGTACCACATGTCCTAAAACTAGATAGCATGATCGCCCTATCAGCACTTTCAACTTTTGACAATGAAGATCAAGATGTTTGTTTGACTTGTTGGAATTTGTGCATCTTATCTTTTTACTGATTTATCTTTGGCTTCGATCATGTTCCTATGTTGCTCAATGATGTTAGTGAGTGATTTAGAGTGACCGGGATGGTTCATGGTCCCTTTCTTTTTGTTGTGATTGCTATTTATCTATGATGTGTCTGTCTTTTGCAAAAAGTATTGCATTTCAGCTCTAGCCTTCCATGCCATGATGCTATGCATCCATTTTGCTACATTAATATAAAGGTTCTCACCTACAAAGTGCATTAGTGAAAGCAAGTTTTTCTTCATCTCTCACTATCCTCCATCTCATTTTCTTCTTACTAACATTTCTTCCATCAGTTCAGATAGTCAGTTCGGTCTAGTGCTCCGATCTCCAAAAACATATGTTGCATCCTGCATCCATTTGGTTAGTACATTTGCATTACATCAAACATCATATCAAGTATTTTATCCATTTCATATTATCAATTCATCAAAAAAACATAAAAAATACATTCATACATGTTCCACAATGGTACATAAACAGTGTATAAGTCATCCATACATAGAAAATAACATCAGTCATAACACATTGCATCCCATCATATCGATGCATATCATATCATATATCATCATAATATCGGAGTACAAAATTGGACTGTTTGTCCTAAGTATGGCTCACAGGCTGACTACAAAATGTCAAGCTACATAATGTCCACTATCTATCATATGGAGCATGTGCCTCTATCACTAGGTGCTCCCTCTGCCCTCCTCGTCCCTGCCATGTCTCGCGGATGATGTCCCTCTTGGTCCTGGCTGTGGTGGTCTCATAGGTCCACTCACCCCCATGCTGCTCATTGACCTCCGAGAGCGTGCCCTACTCTCTGTCCTCAATCATGCCCAATATGAAGCTTCTCTCTGCTCAGGTGGAACTGCACTCTCATATAGTGTCCTCCAATGGTGTATCTCCTCTCTGGTCTCTACCAACATCTGTGCCATCTCTCGTGCACTGACATGCCTAATCGACCCAATATACTCAGTGACTCTTTGTTCTTCTCGCTATGCCTACGCTATTGCTGTATCTCGAGCCGCTGTCAATCTGGCTATCTTTGCTCTGAACTGATCCTGCTCTATCCTCAAGATAGCATTCTGTCTCTCTAATGTCGCAATATGATCATGCTGACTCGCTATGGTAGCCCTGTACATCTCCATCTCCTCTATGCTAGCTATCTCTGGCTCTATGGGTATACCCTGCAATGCCTCATGCTTGCTTGAATCTGGCTCATCCTCATCATCCCCCTCGTCATCTCCATCCTCATCATCCCCCTCATCCTCCTCATCCTCATCATCTCCCTCCTCTCCAATGAGTGGGAAGTCCTCCTATCTCCTAGGTACTGGAATATCCAGATCTATCAATGGCATTGGTTGTCGTCGTGCAAACCATCTCTCATACTCCTCTGTCATCCTGATGTCCACTACATCTGATCTCCAATCCCACTGTCTCTGCTGTAGCTATGAGAAGTTAGCATATGCTATGTGTGGCTGAATCATACTCCCCCACTAACTCGTCTCTCTGTGAGATTAGGCAAAGTGTGCAGTCCTCCTAGGTACATCCTGCCTCTCTCCAAACTATCATCTGACTCTCTCTGGTAGGTACATCTCAATCACTCTCTGGCGATTCACTGGTCACCCAATTACGTACCTCTCCTGTCTGCAATACGGTAGCTCATCACTGTCATCTGACCATCCTGGACAATCACGATATGGCCTCCATGTGAACTCTCTCAATCTGTCTAGCTCATGTCGCCAATACAATATGTATCCAAAAGGACCCTATCTTAGTGCTCCACCATAGCAGTACACATATGGTCGATGTGGTACTACCTATCTCTCTGCAATCGGTCGACATATGGCTATGTGCTCGAATGCCCATACCTGTAGTAGTGTGACTCCACAGCTCAAAGTCTACACTCCCTGATATGCTATCTGATGCAAATGAAAATATAGCATAGCTAGTACACATGGTCCCCATGCATACACCATACCCTCTGTCGCCATCCGCTCTAGCACTCTTCCCCATCCAATAGGGAATCCATGTCCTCGTCTGTCTCCTGCTAGTAGACATGCTATCACCACTGCTATCACCACATATCACCGATCATACTCTGATGCCATGGTCTCCCAGCCAATCTCCCTCTCTACGATATCCAAATCATTTGTGTCGCACTCGAATAATCTACACAATGTGTCTCTCCCTGTCACTGGGTCATACTCTACCATCTCCCCATGAATCAGAATGCGGAGGATACGCCATACGTCCTCCAGTGTCATAGCTGCCTCTCCAGTCGCTAGATGGAAAGAGGAGGTCTCTGAATGCCATCGCTCTGCCAATGTGGTAAGCAGTCCTGTGTTTGCCCTAATCTCGGGCATGAATGTGACATAGTATATCCCCAGTCCTGCTAATGTATCTCTGCCCGTGCTTCTGAGTCTATGTCGTAACATGAAGCAGTCTGGTCGGTTCTCCCGCGGGATCACTGCATACTGTCGACTCTGCATTACAATTGGGGCACATTTTGTCCATTTTAAGGTTTTCTCCTATGGGTTGCATTTCCTCATTTCATCCACAAATCAGGGTGTTTCTAAGCTATTCTGACCTATCCTACCCTTATCCCCCCTTTCCGGATCATTTGCATGTTGTTTTGACCAAAATTAGGGTTTACACTGCACAATTGCGCCTGTGTGATGAGTCCTGCACCTGTGTCCCCCTACACAAGTGTAGAAGACCCTACACGAGCATAGGATTTTCCCTACACAAGCGCAAGAGTCCTTTTTTGCATCCCCTGTGGGACCCGCAATGTCCCGCAAGCAAGTCAAATGCATGAAATTGAAAACATGGGTTTTTGAGATACATACCGCTGCTACCACATCATCTGGTCATCTATACATGCATACACATTCTTTGAGGTGATCTACCCTTGGAATGTTCACCATCTCTCTGCAAGTGTCCTTTTCCAGAGCAACAAATTCTCCTCTTTGGCTAGTGCAAATGAGCAATTTTCACTCTCTTGGTCTCATTTATAGATTTTTGTCAGTGCATAGATGGATGTGCACTCTCTCCCTCTTATGCTAGTCATGGTCTTTTGCGTCTTCTTTTGTTTTTCCTTCGTGCATCCAATCTCTGATTGTCAGTCTGTTTGCTCCTATCATATTCTATCATTTTTATCGATCAATTGGCCTCTTTTCTACATGTTTCCGGCCAATTCCTTGAGGGGGCATGCATATGTCATTGTCATTGTCTGGGGCATTTTCATTATTGTTCTTTGAAACAATGCTTGAAATCGCATTGTCTCAAAGAGGGGCAAAATGTAGACACCTGAAAATGGTCAATGCTTGCGGAATCATACTTTAACCTTTGCGCATTGCCTTATTTTAGGGTTTCTGCGTCGCATTAACATTTCTCCTATGTCATGCATTTGGTCTTTATCATTTGTGAGCATCGAGTCTTTCTTCTGCATTCTTCAAGTTGTCTTGCTTTCGAAATTGGTCTTGTCGACAACAATCTTCAGTCATGATTTTGGTCAATCTTATCCTGTTGCATCAATGTGCGTGCTAATTTGTCATCATTTTGGAGATCATCAATCCTAATTAGGGTTTTTTCCTCTTGTCAATCTTTTCATTTTGTGTTATCATTTTCAATCTTGTCATTTTGCGATCAATTTGTCATCGATCATCGTCCTTCTCAATCGTGTTAATTTGGATCAATTTGTCATTATTCCTTGTAAATTGGCGCATTTATCAATCAAATCATTTATCAATTCAAAATCATGATCGAATCAACATCAAGTCAATCTTACATCAAGACCTAAGTTTCATCCTTGCATTTCTAATCTTGTTTGACATTTTCTCTCCATTCTCCCTCTAGGTTAAATAATTTATTTATTTATCCTAAGTCTTCTTGTCACAATTAAATGTTTATTTAATTGGCTAATTAATTCCTCCTATTTTTGTAAATTAATTAATGAATGAGAAATTATTAATTAATTTACCTAATTTGCATCAATTTTCTAATTTCATCATTTCTAAATTCCTAAATTCCACCTATTTTCTAATTTATCAAATTCAATTTCCACCTAATTAATTTTTCTCTAGTTCTCCCTATTTTTGTGCTTTGGTGGAAGCATGAATTTCTCATGCGTCATACTTTTGGCATAGCAAGATGTCATAAGCCTCTAGTCCTCTAACCTTTGCATTGGCAATATGTCATAATTCATGACATAGAAGGTGTCATAACCTTCTTCTTTCCACTCAATTGTGCCATTTTTGAAATTAATTGCCTCTTATATCAATTTCATGCTAATCTTGTCTTTTCTCCAATTTGTCTATAAATTGGATGAATTTCTTCAATCAAAGTCCTTGGTCAAATCAATCATGCTTCTAGTATTCTTGCGCTACTTGTCAATCTTGCTTTCACATTAGGTTTATGCACTTGAAGGTGAGATCCACAAACAAAGCTATTTGAAGGAGAAATAAGGACAATGGAGCCACATGAAGGAGACATTCAGATCTACATTTGGTTTGCTTAGTTTTTAATCTTGAATGTTTTGTTTTCATGTCTTTATTGAGTGTGTTTAGGATTGATCATTGCATTTGAGCTTTCATGATTGAGCTAAGATTACTAATATTGATTTGCTTTGATGATTTCCATATTTCCTATGCTACAAGTACTACTATAACTATTAATCTATTTCACCGACATTAAGTTTGTTTTACCAACACTAAGTTTCAAGTTGGATTAATTGGTTTTGAGTTATAATTTATATACATCTAGTTCACAACTGATTCACCCCCCTCTCAGTTGTCCTTCTTGGTTCCTAACAATATTGATGTTGATGCCGGTGTAGCCTTGAATTCTCTAAAGCTGGTATTCGTTTGTATAAGCCACCTAGTGCCAGTATATGACTTCATCTAATCTTTTTGCCATCAATGACAACGAAATGAATCCAATGAGTGTCAATTGCCAAAAATATCCATAGCTAGTGTGAAAAACAAAGGGAATAATTCCATGACTCCTCCTAACCAAAACCTCCAAATCTTCACCATTCTATTACCTTCTAATTCTACCAATGTAATTGAGTCTAAGCCACTTGCTTTTTCTCCTAATGGTCTTAGTATATAATCTAATAATAATTTAAACCTCATTGACAAACCTTAACCTACAAAAGATACGTGCATTACATTTTATCCTAGTAAAACTATTGTTGCACCTAAAGGCCCATTATATATTACTACGAAGATGAAAAACAAACTCTCATGAGGGGTTCTCATTGATCTAGTATGTATGGTGAATGTGATTAATAAAGACCACCATTTTACTCAACAATTGCATCAAGTAACAATTGATAAATTTGATGCTATGGTTAAGGTGTATGATGGTTTTTCTCGTCCTACTATTGGTTCCATAACTCTTCCTATTGAGGTTGGTACTAAGTTCTTAGATGTAACCTTTGATATTATTCCTACATTGGATCAATTCATGTGAAGTTGGTACATCCTTCAATCTCTTCAATTAAATATATCCCTTTGTATGTAATTCATAAATGTTTGAAATTCTCTTATAATGGTACTATTATAATGATTAATCATAGCCTTTACCAACCCATAGTAAAACATGAAAATTCCACTCTTGATTGCTTTTGGCCTAAACAAATTAAGCCCTTAAAGCCTTGAAATGACATCCTTTTTCTATCTTATCAAAAATGGAAAAATGAGATGACAATGGTGTTAGATCCAATATGGAAAGCTAATGTACTAAGAGGGGAGGGGTGAATCAGTACTTCAAAACTTTTCTTGAATACTAACTTTACTGTTATGCATAAACCGAATAGTGTAGTAACGTAATATAAAGCTAAAACAAATAGATAACAATCATACATGATTCACTCCATAACACATATATTTTGGTTACGTAGAAACTCTTGGTTAGAGAGAAAAACTGTGGTGGGGATGGCACCCAAAACTTCACTACTGCAGTAATAAAGAGTGCTCAGTTAGAGCTACATGTTTAGCTATTTCTGATAGCATACCTTGTTAGGAGTAACAAGATCTGTTAGATCTACCTTGCTAAAGGATTTTACAACACTTCATCTAAATGTTGCACCTGGTTAGAGGCTTTACAATTTATAGACTTGATTAGAGTCTTTTACCCTGTTAAAGGTTTCTCTTACAACTTCAAAATATTACAATAAAATTATTACAAATATCTGCAACTTTACATCTGGAATGTTATAGCAGATTCTATGTGCTCATAATAAGTTACCTTGCTTATAGCATACCTTGGTAACCCATATAGTAACTCGATAAACCCTTCTGTTTACTCTTTTCTTTGACTGTTCTCTGAAAACCTTCTCGGTGACCTATGTGTCTCTGTAACAGTCTTCTTACACTCATGCACACACCACTTTAACTCTTACCTCATGCTATATAAATAGATCTCTTATGATGGTGATCCAATTCATTGCTTCGATCTTGTAAACATGATTTATTGAATGAATAACCATGCAAATTATTTCATTGGTTAGATGACATCAAAATCATACATAATCTTTAAGTGCAATTTCCAATGTGAAAATGGTTAGACGTGCCTCGATCTTGTAACACGTTTTCATATGCATGTCCAGGTTCAATGAATCTAGTAAAACATTTCACTCGGTGTATATCAACTTGGTGTGTCATCTTTGCTGCTTGGTAGACATGTAGAGATACTCGGTAGACAGCTCGGTGTATACTACGTTCTATGACTACTTTCTTCTATAACCAACTAGACTGTGCATATCGACTGAATATCTCGGTAATAGATAACCAACTAGAGTATATAGTATAACTTTAACATAAAATTAATGGCAATATGATAAGTAGTAACAATCTCCCCTTTTGACATTAGTTGAGATGTTTGACAGAAACTACTTTCAAAGTTATAACTCAAAAATCTATATACTTGCCAAATTTGACTATACTGATAGTATATACAATAGTCAATAATATAATATATCAGATATACTCCCCTTATCGATATACTGTACAAAATTATGATTTTGCATGGTCGGTGATCTGTCCTGTACTTTGCTTACTATCCTGTATACTATGCGGTTTACTACTCTTGGATATTCTGCTTACTCTGCTCGGTATTCTCCCCCTGTGTACTATACTCCGAATACTATACCATTCTCTCAATAGTGTATCACTCCCCAAATATATTGTATTACTCCCTTAGTACTGTAACATATTACTCCCCCTTTTTGACAAACATCAAAAACTTAATTACCATTCAGGGGTGGTAACTGATCAAAAATGGATTTGTACTTGGTCCGGGTGTCGATGAGAGCGACAGAGAGTGCATCCTTTACACTGTCCATTAAAGAATTTTGAGCTTCAATATCAGCCAACAGTGATATTAAGCCATCTAGAGTGCTTCCCTCTTGAGTAGTAGATAAGTATGTGGCTCGATTGATCTGTTTGTGGACTGATGAAAGATGTGAAAGGAATAATGTCTAAAGGGTCATTATGTCCATCCTGATATTGTGTTCTTCATTTCTTAAGTCCAATTGTTGAGCCATGAGCTATTGTAACCTTGTATAAAAATTCTGAACTGAATTTGGCTTGGTGGTCAACTTGCTTGAGAGATCAGTGATCTCTTTCTCAATTGCCTTTGTTTTATTCTTAATGTCTTTAATGAATAAAAAAAATGTGCAGAGTTTCTGAAATAAATAATGAATGTGCTTGAGTTGAGGGGTCAACTTAGCAATAAATTTGACAAGTTTAACTTTGCCAATAGTGATAGCTTTTTGTACCTCTTCTATCATTTTTGCAGTGAGCTCTTTGTCTTTTAGCTTGTTCAAATACTCCGATGCATCTACTCCAGATGTCTCTATCTGTGTTAGGAGTTCATCTAGTTGAATGTGGATGGCTACATTAGTTGATACTATAGCTTCAAGTAGCATATCTATTAGGAGTGCTTTTACCTTCTAAAGTACTTTATTTTTCTTTTGAATGGCCATTTGCTTCTCTTGTTCAGCCTTTGCTTTGCACAGCTCACTAAAATCAATGAGTGCTTGCCCTTTCAATTTTGATATGTCTACATTGGGCAACACTATTGGTTTTGACAAATCAATTTTAAAACTATGCTTTTTCATTTTCTTTTCTTTACCTTTCATTTATGGAACTAAGACAAGGGCTTGTGAGGCTTGATAACCCTCGGTAGGTTGCTCGGTAGAGGCAACACTTTGATCGGTTCCTTTAGCCTCTGTAGAGTCCTTTGGTATCTCAGTACTCTTTGTCTTAGTTGCAATAGTCTTAGTGTTAGAAGGTGCTTGAGATGTATGTTCTTGAGTAGTACCTTCTCTTGCTGTTGTAGCGTCCTAAAATTGTGACACTTGCAATTTCGACTGCATTTCGGTCTTCACGATGGTGATGCAACACGCAACCTGAATGGAGACCCCGAAACCTAATTATGACACTGAAAACTGCATTTTCTTGCACCCTGGCCTGAACCTCCTTTGCACCCTGCTGTCCCAAGAGGTGGGACCAGAGCGCCCAGCGCCCTGGTCCTTCAGGACCACGGCACCCAGCGCCCTAGTCCCTGGGTCCTATTTTGGGCCCGGTCTCTTTTGGACTTCGGGTCTTTATGTTTGCAAATTGGAAAATTATCTTTCCTGGTCGGCCTAAGGTCGGAAAAATCAGTCTATCAGCCCTAAATGACAAGTATATAAACTACATTTTCTTCTCTCACTTGGGGGAGATATATACATGACAGAAAAAACATGGAAACTATACTCAAGCATTCAAGCATTCAAGCATTCCTTCAAGCAATTGATCATTTCAAGTCTCCATTCAAGGCTAAGTGTTGCATTCAAGACAAGGATTCAACCATTGAAGAGGAGATCACTTACAACATACTACTACAACATACAACATACAACATCTATACCTTCGTACATAAGGATACAAACATCCTTACAACAAGGTATTAGTACTTGTTTTACATTACAGACATTTACATTTATAGCATTGCTCATTTCTTGGTTAATTCCAAAACCGGGGTTTGACCTAAAGGCAAACCCCTAATCCCTAACCCCCCAATCGTCTTCGATTTTCTGTGTGTAGGTTGCAGTTACGCGGCTGAAATTGAAGATCTGGAATCCTTGTGCAGAGACGAATAGATCCCCCTTCGTTTCGCAGATTTTTCGGAGGACCGTGGCGCTCGGGCGCCATCGTCGTGGCAACTTTCGCTCAAATTTGCAGGACAGCTCCGTATCGACATTTTACTGCTAATTCTAGGTCCGTAGCTTCGTACTGTATTCCTATCTCAGTTTATAAGCAAATCTTTCTCACTTTCTATGCATTCCTAGCTTAATTCTTCTATGCACATTCTTTACAAAAGAGGGTAGCCTTGCTGTCATAACCCTTGAAATGCATTTAGCATCCAATCTTGCATTGCGTGGGATTGGATCTTGTGGGTTTTCAACCCCTCTTTTGAATGTAAAGTCTCTCCCCTAAGTGAAAACCATCAACCCTAGTGAACCTCCCTTCTCTCTCCTTGGAGTTGGAAGAGGGGAGAGCAACTAGGGTTCGATCGCGATTTTCTGCTTTACATTTTGGTGAACCCGACGTGAACATCCTTTCTGATTATTCATAATTAGATCTGAAAATTGGATTCCTTGATTACATTTCCATGTTTGATCTTTTGCAAATTTTAGAGGTTGATTGCATAAAAACCCTAAATTTTCTTTTTAGTAATTGAACTTGTGAAATGTCTAAATGTTAATGCTTGTTTTAGATCTGCCCTCCTGTTACAAATTATCAATTCATATCTATGCTTTAATTTTGAAAATTAAGTGGTTAAGTGTTAAAACCCTAATTGTTAAAACCCTCTTGATTCAACCTTTGTCCAACAATTTCACTGATCAAAACATCTCCAAATCAGCTGTAACTTTGGATTCCGCAATAAAATCACAATATCTTTCATCCCTGAAAATTTGGAAAAAAGTTGCGAGGACCGTGTGCACTCCGAGCGCCATCATCCCTGACATTTTTTCCGAAATTTCGGGAGCTAGATCTTATTGTATTTTTCTGCTAAAATCCAGAATTTTGGCTGATTTTATCAATTATAACACTTTCAAAATTAAAGTCAAAGTTGGTCTAGGGATTGCTTGGATTAACGCTTCTAATCATTCAAAAATCATCGAAATTGAAATTTTGTGTCAAAATTGTGTTCTTACTGTCCTAAATCTGAAAAGTGTGTTTGCATTCATTAAAAATTTTAGTGCTTTATTCAAATTCTTACAATTTGTGACTTTTGAAATTAAGTGCTTAATTACAACAACTTTAATTTCCACTTTCAAAATTGAATTTTGCGTGAAATTGAGTCAATTTTTAAATTTCAAAATTTGCATTGCTCTTGACATTCCCTCTAAAATCATAAAATTCAAAATTTCATTTTCCCTCTCTTTTTCAAAATTCAAATTTTGCATTTTTCGACAATTTGGGTAGGGTTTAATTTTGAGATTGCAACTTTAATTTGGCCTATCTACAGATCGTAAAACCACTCAATTTTTTCAGATTAGCTCTAAAATCATCATAACTTTCATCCCTGCAAATTTCAAAAAAAGTTGCCAGGACCGTGTGCACTCCGAAGCGCCATGGTCCCTGACATTTTTTCTAAAATTTTGGGAGATTGTCCTGATTGTATTTAACAGCTTAAATCCAGAAGATTGGCTGATTTTACTAAAAATTGCTACCTCTAAATTCAAAACTTTCTCTCTCTCTCTCTCTAGTGCATGAGTTTTACAACAATAAGCCCTACTTACACTATTCCCGTTAGACGAAGCCGTAGAATTAAGTCTTTCCAAGGTTTAACTACTGAGGAGATGGAACCTAATTTGAATAGCCTTTTTAACGAGGACATGGGTAATTCCTCTAATCCTCCTAATGATGAAGAAGCTCTCCATGAGGTTTCTATAGAACAACTTTCAAAATTGGATAACCAATTTGACGATTTTCGACAATGGATGTCTCAAGAATACCCCGATAGTCAAGCTCTTCCTTTAATTGAGGGTCTAAAATGTATGCTTCAAAGTGATAAGAATGGAATTGATATTTTGCGTGGTATTGCACACATTGTGGATTCGAATGTGATGCCTATGAAGAGTTGTGCTGAAAATTTGGGTTATACACAACCTCCTACTCAAGTCAATCATTCTATTCCTTTGATGACTTCTATTGCTAGCATACCTACCTTTACATCAAACATAATGGCTACTTCTACACAAGACATTCCTCCTGTGATCACTAGTCATGGGGGCAATCCTTCCTCTTCAATTAACCCTCTTCCTTCATTTAATCTGACTTCTTCATTCATTCCTTCAATGAGTGTTCCTATTACATCTCCACAAATGAACATGATGCAAGGGGGAAATTCATTCAATCATTCCATTCCTCCTTGTAGTGTTCCTCCTGTCCAATCATCTCCTATGACTAACTATCATAGAGTCCCACCACCTTACTCTTTACCTTCTTTCAATAACATAACACCTCCATCTCAATCTAACACATCTAATATGAACTCTTCGACTGAAGTGACCATTAACAATCTTGCACAAACTGTCTCTTCTTTACAGCAACAAATTGCCTCTATGAATCAATCTAAGTTTAGTGTGCCCACATTTGATGTTGCGAGCCCACTTTCTCTTGACATTGTTCGAGCTATTCCCCCTAAACATGTTGAAATTCCACATTTGGAGCTTTATAATGGTAAAGGTGATCCTCTAACGCATGTTAAGACTTTTCAAACAATATGTACTGATTTTGCTTATGACCAAAGGTTTCTTGCAAAACTGTTCACTAGAACATTAAGAGACAAAGCCCTACAATGGTATTGCTCGTTGCCTTCCTATTCTATTACTTCTTTCGAACAACTTGCAAATGCTTTCATTCAACAATTTCAAAACAATATAAGTCCTAAAGTTACTTTGATTGATTTAATGCATTGTAAACAAGGTGTTAAAGAAAAAGTGACTGATTTCATTGGTAGATATAAGCATTTGCATGCTCAAATTTCTTTTCCAGTGCCTGACAATGATATTCAAAGAATCTTTATTTCTAATTTACAAAAAGATATTCGAGACAAACTTCTATTTTCTGAGTTTACTTCTTTCCAACAGTTGTGTGCAACTCTTCACAATTATCAACTGACTGTGAGCCAAATGGAACAATCACATCCTATGGCTCCGAGTGATAAGGGTGATAGCAGTCAAAAACCATTTGGGAAGTTTAAACCAAACAAAGATTCCATCAAATTCAATGAAAATATCATCAACAACAATGTGAATGCAGCATCAGGTGTGCCTCCTATTTCTAAATTTTTCAAGAAAGAAAGAAAGTATACTCCTTTGAATGAATCATTGCATAGTATTATGAATAAGTTATTGGAACAAAATGTGCTTACTCTTCCTCCTATAAGGCAAATTGATCCTGCAAAGATTACTTCACCTTATTTTGATAACAAAGCTTTTTTGTCAATTTCATCGTCAGCCTGGGCATGATACTGAAAAATGTTTTTCTTTAAAGGGTAAAATTCAAGATTTGATTGATAATAATACTATTTCTGTTTCTGGAGTGAATGATAAAGGCAATACATCTGTAGCTCCTCCTAATCAAAATCTTCAGATTTTTACTGATCCATTGCCTTCTCATACCTCTAATGCGATTGATACTACTGATTCCTCTGTCTCACCTGATGATCTTGTGTCCATGACTCCGAATGTGATTAACTTTGTAGAGCAGCAGAAAATCCCTAAAGAACTTTCCATCACCTTTGATTCCAGTGAGACTATCTGGGCACCTGATGGTCCTTTATATATAGCTGCAAAAGTCAAGAATACACCCTGCCATGGAGTGCTTATTGATCCTTCTTGTATGGTTAATATCATTACTGAAGAATTCCTTTTTACTTTGCAATTGAATCAAGTGATCTATGATGAAACAAATGTGGTTGTGAAACTATTTGATGCATTTTCTTCTCCTGCAATTGGTTCTATTACATTACCTATTGAGGTCCATAACAAATTCCTTGATGTGGACTTTGCTATTATTCCATCATCCGAACAATTTCGTGTGAAGCTAGGCTATCCTTGGCTGTCTTCCATGAAAGCTATTGCTTCTCTTATTCACAAGTGTTTGAAATTTCCCCATAATGGTGAAGTTGTTACTGTCAATCATAGTCTCTTTAAACCAGCTGAAAGAACTTCTAGCATTCCTATTGATTACTTTTGGCCTAAACAATTCCAATCCCTTCCTCCGCGAAGTGATCATCTTTTCAAATCTTATCAAAAGTGGAAAAAAGATATGATCCTATCTCTAAGTGAACCTAGAACACCCAAACTTGACATTCCTATCATTCTTGAGAAGGAAGTTCTTCCTTTGAAAGATAAAACTAATGTCTTTCCTCAAGAAGATTCCCAACCCATCCCTATGGATGTGACTATGCCTATATCTAATAAACTTCCCAAAAGTAGACCTATACCTCCTTGTCATGATGGACTTGGTCTTCTTCCTAAACCAAATATTCCTCCCTTATATGGAGCAGTTCCTCCTCCTTCCTCTTATGGAGAGAAGAGACCTTCCTCTTCTCCTATTATTCAACCTAAGAGACCACAACCTAAACACCCAAGTGATAAGGATGAGAACATTCCTCCTCCTCAATCTTCGCAACTTCCTACTAAGACTAGACGAAATCGTTCTGCATGTGAATGCCGACGAAAGCGTCGTCTTAGAGCTCAGGCAGCTGGTTCTCAAACCTTGCAATCCCCAAAAACACCTTCAACTAATATTATTCCATTTTCTCCTCAGCCGACGATTGAGCCGAAATCTCCTAAACATAAGATGCATGATGGTCTTGATCCTGTGCGAGTTAAAGATTCTATTTTTATAAATCTTGATGATGATATAGATGAAAATGTTATTCATGATGAAAATGCTACTTCTCCTGTTCATTCTGATAGTGAATATGAACTTGTTGATATTGATAACCATTTATCTAATGAATTTTCTAAAGCACTTGTCCTAGCTCCTAGACAAGAACAATGTGGCTTGGAACATGAACATAGCCCTTGTTTGGATCTTGTGATAGCTCCATCTGCTGTGTTGAATGTTCCTCCTCTAGCGTGTTCCCTGCCTTCCCGAAACATTGATCAGCAAGATCGGGGGGTAGATGACGTGCTAGACTAGTTACATTAGCATAGCAGATTCTCTCCTCCTCTCTTGTGTTACTTCTTCTATACGTTATTCTCATTCTTCTATTTGTTGTCCTTGGTGTTGTCTACTTGAGGACGATGCAAAGCATTGAGATCTCTCGATCTCTCTCATGTTGACTCAAAAGACACATGTGTTCCCTTCTTCTAGGTGACCTTCCTTGATTGGGGAATGAAGAACAATTATGCATACATACATATGATATATATACATGAATTATCATATAGCATACTGACCCCGAGGAAAGCGAAGTCACCTTGTGCTTTGTGTTTTGTGTCTATTATCCTTGGGCTTATCTCACACTTGGGGGCTAAATCCTTGTGATAACATGCTCCTTTCCCTTCTCATTTTCTTATATGTATCACTACCTTAAAGCAATCACCCCCGGTGAGGCGTGTGCGATCACTTTAACGTAGGGGGGCATACATCCCATTCATATCTTTTCAAGATACTTGAAAATTTCTTGACAAATTTAGCTTTGCCTTGAAAATTTTTGGTATTTCTCTTGCATGACTCATAGTGAGGGAACCTTACTACTGACAGTCATGGTTCTCCCTCGTGATCTTCCCTTTTACTTTGTCAATCAAAGTCGTAAGATCCTTAGTCCACTGGGGGCTTGGTGTATCTTGCCTCCTTGACGTGGTGAAAGTCTTTCAATGTTGTTTCCTTGTACTTTACCGAAAGTATGAGCATACGCCTATACTCCCGCTAAAGTGGGGGCTAAATGTAGCGTCCTAAAATTGCGACACTTGCAATTTCAACTGCATTTCGGTCTTCATGATGGTGACGCAACACGCAACCTAAATGGAGACCCCGAAACCTGATTATGACACTGAAAACTGCATTTTCTTGCACCCTGGCCTGAACCTCCTTTGCACCCTGCTGTCCCGGGAGGTGGGACCAGAGCGCCCAACACCCTGGTCCTTCAGGACCAGGGCGCCTAGCGCCCTGGACCCCCAAGACCATGGCGCCCAGTGCCCTGGTCCCTGGGTCCTATTTTGGGCCCGGTCTCTTTTGGACTTCGGGTCTTTATGTTTGCAAATTGGAAAATTATCTTTCCTGGTGGGCCTAAGGTCGGAAAAATCAGTCTATCAGCCCTAAATGACAAGTATATAAACTACATTTTCCTCTCTCACTTGGGGGAGATATATACATGACAGAAAAAACGTGGAAACTATACTCAAGCATTCAAGCATTCAAGCATTCCTTCAAGCAATTGATCATTTCAAGTCTCCATTCAAGGCTAAGTGTTGCATTCAAGACAAGGATTCAACCATTGAAGAGGAGATCACTTACAACATCTATACCTTCGCACATAAGGATACAAACATCCTTACAACAAGGTATTAGTACTTGTTTTACATTACAGACATTTACATTTACAGCATTGCTCATTTCTTGGTTAATTCCAAAACCGGGGTTTGACCTAAAGGCAAACCCCTAATCCCTAACCCCCCAATCATCTTCGATTTTCTGTGTGTAGGTTGCAGGTACGCGGCTGAAATTGAAGATCTGGAATCCTTGTGCAGAGACGAACAGATCCCCCTTCGTTTCGCGGATTTTTCGGAGGACCGTGGCGCTCGGGCGCCATCGTCCTGGCAACTTTCACTCAAATTTGCAGGACAGCACCGTATCGACATTTTACTACTAATTCCAGGTCCGCAGCTTCATACTGTATTCCTATCTCAGTTTATAAGCGAATCTTTCTCACTTTCTATGCATTCCTAGCTTAATTCTTCTATGCACATTCTTTACAAAAGAGGGTAGCCTTGCTGTCATAACCCTTGAAACGCATTTAGCATCCAATCTTGCATTGCGTGGGATTGGATCTTGTGGGTTTTCAACCCCTCTTTTGAATGTAAAGTCTCTCCCCTAAGTGAAAACCATCAACCCTAGTGAACCTCCCTTCTCTCTCCTTGGAGTTGGAAGAGGGGAGAGCAACTAGGGTTCGATCGCGATTTTCCGCTTTACAACTATAGACTTGTGACCTTCAGTGCCTTGATCTGTATCTAGAGGAGTTTCAGTTGAGGCAGGTTGCTTGATTGGTGGATAAGGTTGAACTTGTTCCAAGACTGATTCACTAGATACAAGTTTTGCATAAGTAGTGCCTTCTATCATTTCCTGTTCCGATGCCTCTGAATCCATGACATCTTCATCTATTTGAATGGTGTCAGCAGGGTCTTGTTCGGTAGCATCAGGATAGTGCTCGGTGACATCAATGATTTCAATTGTAGCTTGCTCACCGACATCCTTAATTTTGAAGATTTCCTGCTGTAGACATCTAAAAATGGTTAGTGCTTGCGATTCATACTTTAACATTTGCACATTGCCTTATTTTAGGGTTCATGCATCGCATTAACATTTCTTCTATGTTGCACACTTGGTCTTTATCATTTGCGAGCATTGAGTCCTTCTGCATTCCTCATTCTTCTCACTTTTGAATTAGGGTTTTGTCCTCTTATCAATCTTGTCATTTTGTGATCAATTAGTCATTGTTCCTCATTAATTGGTGCATTTATCAATCAAATCACTTATCAGTATTAGTCCTTTTTTAATCAGAATCATGATCAAATCGAATCAATCACGCTTCTAGTACCCTTATGCTGTCATGCTATCTTGTCAATCTTGCTTTCATCTCATACATATGCACTTGTAGGTGAGATCCACAAAATAAAGCTATTTGAAGGAGAAAGAAGGACAATAGAGCCACATGAAGGAGACATCTGCATTTTGTTTGCTTAGATTTCATTTAGAATGTCTTGTCTTCATGTTTTCATTGAATGTAATTAGGATTTATTTCATTACAATTTGGCTTTTGTGGTTAGCTAATATCTATTTGCTTTGATGTTAATAAATTTCCTATCTACATTAATTGGTGAACCCGACGTGAAATAACCCCCTAACCATGCTTTTGAGTGCTTTTGAGTTGATTTGCAGGTGAAAAACCCAAGAAACAGGGTAATTCAGGGCTTTCTGGGCACTTCTGTGCCTGTGTAGGAGAGTTCTATGCCTGTGTCAAGGGATTTGCGCCTGTGTTACTGCATTCTATGCCTATGTCAAAGGGATCTGCACCTATGTCAGTGCATTTTGTGCTTGTGTTACTGCATTCTGCACTTGTGTAAGACATTCTGCGCCTGTGTAAGGCCAGAAACAGAGGTAAAAAGCAGTGTTTTTACTTGCAAATTACTTTGTTTTGCATTCTATTTCTACATTTTAGTTTTTCTTTGGTACTGATTCTTTGTGCAGCACCTTGGCATTACACATGGCAAAGACAAAAATGAAACTACTAACAAAGTTTATGCAGGTTCGCTAGTCAAAGACCAAACAATTCAAACTTTTAACTTGATGATTTTGCAGGTTGCCTTATATTCCAACCAAACTTTGTGTTTGTGATTCATAATTAGGCACCTAGTATGTTTGCTAAGTAGGATGGAATGAATATGTGTTCACTTTGCTTGTCGAGTTTGACACTGGAGTAGGAGAGTATGCTCTCATCCTTCTTAGGGTGATCAGAAATCCAGATCTTCGATACCATTCTCATGTTTTGGATTGTTTGTTACCTTTAGAGGGCCTACCTTCTCGACCATTTGCTTTCTTTTGCAAGCAAGTGACAATCATGAGAAGGGAATGACCCAAAGTGAGCACAGCTCAAGTACCTTGGCATTCTAGCTCACTATAAATAAATACCTGATGGGCAAAAGCTTTGAAGGAAGGGTTACGTGGGAATTGTAGTTACTTGGGAAGTGATGACCCTTGGACTCTTTCTCATATCAACATCTAAATAGGGCCTCATGGTCTAAATTGTGCTTGCATGACTACATTTGTTTGGTATCTTCATGGGCCTATGTCTCAATCACACTTGCGTGACACCAAGGAGTAACGCTTAACATAAATCCTTACTAAACACCTTGTATTTAGAGGCCAAAAATCCTTCTAGTTGCTTGAGAAGGACAAGTTCGGATACTTGGAAGAGATACTAAGTTTTTCATGGGGAGATTTCCATGGGGACTGATGCTTGGTTGCCCTGAGAAGTGAGTGCCGTGGAGGGGAGCCTATGGGGTCAAGCATCTATGTATTCTCCTTAAATATCATAATGAGTCTACCTCTCAAGTACCTACTATCCTTGCCATCCATAAGAAATGTGTGAATGAGCATGATTGTCTTGAGTCTAAGTTGAAGTATCTTGTCTTCTTTGCTTGTTAAAAGTTGAGTTGTGTCTCATTTCAAAAACAAGACAAATTGATTCAAAACAAGGTTAAACACAAGAGTATTTCATTCAACAAAGTTCAAACACCTTCAAACATGGTTGTCAAACATTTTTCAAAATTTTGTTGCAACATTCATGTCACTTAGATTTAGGTTCATCCTAGGTTTGCATTTTGCAAATTCATTGTCAACTACCAAGGTTAAGTTTCACCTAGGTCATACTCCTTTGCATATCAATAAGGGTCATCCATTTGCATGTGTCCTCTTGCATTAGAGTAATACCATTTCATAATTCAACCTTAGGTTTTGTCTTAGGTTGACATTGTCATACATTTGCATTTGCATCCTTGTCCTCATAACATTAGGTCACATTTGCATACCCTAGGTCTCTTCATTAAGCTTAGGTCATTATCATATCATATTAGGGTCATTTCCATAGTAATTGTCCCTTTGCATATAGTGTCAAAACTAGGTTTTGTCATACTTGAGTAATGCAAATCTTTGATAAACCCTAAGTTATTGTTAGGAAGTCTAGAAAATGAGATTTTGGAACAAAGAGTGAAAAACATTGAGAAGAATAGATCACAAATGTCCAAAATGTTTCAAAAATTTCTAGCTCAAAATCCAAAGATTGAGCCAATTGATGTAAGATCTCTTCTTGAATGATCAGACATACTATCTCTCCTCTCACAAATAGAGATGATGAAACAATTTCAAGAAAAGAGAACATCAATTTCAACATTATGTGCCTCCACAACAAGAACAAGAAGGTGTTTACTATCAATCATATTTTCAACCAAGACAACCAATGGTTCAATTTCAACAATATGTCCAACCAACTATACAATGTCCACAAATAGTTCAACCAATGGTGGAATATAAATGTCAACAACTACAACCAAACATTCAAAAACAAAGGTTGCAGCACACACCAACCCAAGCTTCAAACATTTCAGAACAATTGAACCAAGTCCAATATCAAAACATGACATCAAACCAAAAGCAAGTTCAAATTCCAGATACAACTATGTCAAAACCTTGAAAGAAAGGTGGCTTTATTGCAATGATCTTAAGGAAATTACCAAGTGAGTTCTTTGAAGAATATCAAAATAATACACTTATCTCTAGCAATTCCTCATCCCCTCACAAGAAAATTGACTCTCCAGTGGCATCTATCCCTACACCTTTAGAAGTTTCACAAGAACCTTCCATATTGTCCTCATCAAACAATACACCCAAGGATGACATTATTCAAGGGCTATCCATAATTGATTGCCAAAATAATCCAATTCATGATGCACATCCTTGTCATGTTTCGAAAATACAAGACCCAATACCACCAAGCACTTTATTGCCATTACTTATTTTAGAGGACCCCATTCGAAGTCCCTCTTCCTCATGTTCAAGCATTGATTCCTTTCCAGAATCCATCACAAATGTTCAAAGTGCATTTCCTTCATTCCAAAACATTAATCCCTTGTCAGAATCCCCCATGCATATCCAAAGTCCAACCCCATGTCAAGAGGATAATTTAGAGCATGAAGAAACGTGTCTTAAAACAAATCAAGATCAAGATCTTGAAACCTTATCATCCCATCCAATTGTTGACCAGAACCCCATCTTCCCAGACACTCACTATGATTCCCCTATTCTTGTCCATCCTATCCAAAGTCCTATTGACACTCCATTCCTTGAGCAAGATCAAGCTATCCTAGTCCATCCACTCCCAAATGATCCCATTCCATTTCATGAAAAAAATGTCCTTTCAAATCCCATTGACATTCCACTTCCTAAGAAAGATCAAGATATCCCTTCCATCTTTTCTGATGATTCCATTAAAATTCAAGACCAAAGCACCTTTAAAGAGGAATCCAATGATCTTCCTCCTTGTCAAGATCAAAGTATCATTCCAAATTCATTTCCAACACAAGACCCTAACATAACTTCAGATCCTCCACAAGATCCATTTGTTCCTCCATCTCCTTGTCTTAATGCTCCATATACACTCCAAGATCTCATTCCTTTTGATGATCCCATTATTTCTCCCATTCCATCTCTTGAAGAGCTTTTCATTGAACCATGTCCACTACATGATCCTAATCGCCCTCATGATCCTAATCCTCTTCATGATTCTAATGTGTCAGTGCAAGATGTTCATGAACCCTCAACATGCATAATGGGTTCTTCCACTTTGGTGCAATCCGATCCACTTCAACATCTCATTATTTCTCTCATATCATATCCACCTCATAATGGACTCGCATCTTCTTCCCAAAGAAAAGAGTATCCTACAAGTCAAGATATTCATAAAGGCAAAGGAGTAGACCTTCATGAGAAAGAACCCCTCCATATCAAAGAAGATCTTAAGGGTCATGTCTACACAACTCACTCTTAAGACGTTGGTATCCCTCCATCAAAATCAAAACATACACCTTCCCCATCATACTTTCCATCCATCTTAGGTCCTTACATCCCTTAGTCCTCTATGCAAGGTCAGCAAAGGCACACATCCTTGAGTAAATTTCATCAATCCAAAAGAAGTCCATTTCATTCATATCCATCCATGCATTCCTTTCCCCCTCTAAGCAATTTGGATGCCAAGCATAAAAGTCACAAGTTTAGAAATCCACATGTATTCAAGGATCAACATGTCCAATCTAATCAACATGTCAAAGCAAAGAAAAATATGAGCCAAAAAGAAAAGGAAAAATCCAAAAGGTCACAAAGGCCCACTAAGCAAAATAAAGCAAAGTCAAAATATATATGGGTTCCTAAATCCCTTATGCAAGCAATGCACTCCAAGGAACCACAAAAGCATGAAAAATCAAAAACCATGCGGATCCCTAAGCGGCCCCTTAAAGCACAAAAGCCTAAGGAAACATCAAAATTGGTGTCTAAAATTGCTATTCCTCCATCCAAACCTCTCAAATTTGTTCCTCCATCACCTCCTTCATCCATTTTGGGCCCTTATATCCCAACATCCCAAGCTATTTCTTCATCAAAATCTCCATATCCAAAACCCACTTTTCCTCCATCAGTCCATCACCCCTCAAGGTGTGTGCCAATGTTGATCTTTCCTTCATTTCCATCCACTGAAGCCCAATTCTTCCAATACCCTATCTATTATCCAATGCATATTTTCCATCCTTCCATCCCTCTGGTCGAATCCTTTGCATAAATCCTTTCCTTAATTTCATCTCTTTTTCCATTTCCTTATCCTACCAACGTCTTTGAGCATACTTTTAAAGGTCATGGTCCATTTTTTTATTTAAGGCTACTATCCAAAACAAAAAAAAAAAGATGCTTGAGTCCTTCTTACATCCCCTATCATTTGTCCATCTTCTATTGAAAAAGTTAAAAGGCCAAAAAAAAAAAGTGAGAAAAAAAGAAAAAAAAGACAAAAGAAGAAAAGTAAATGCAAAAATAATTCGTCCACTAGTGAAAACCTGGCAAACAGGCGCCTTGGGCAAGTACCGTGATGGAAACCTGGCAAACAGGCGTCATGCGTAATCTATGAACTTCTTGCACACCGTACTTGGGGGCAGGTTTCCTCATTCATATCCTATTGCCCTTCATTATCCTATCATACCATGTCAGACCCCTCCATTATCCTATTGTCCCTCCTGTCCATTTCCTCTTTCCACCTTTGATCTTGACAAGGCTGAGGAACATCCTGAGCATCATGCATCTTGTTTGTAGCTTTCAGTCTATCATAGCTTTTGGTCTTTATCCATTTTCTTATTACAACCTTTCATCCATATTCCCTATCTTATTGCAACTTTCTGCCACTATCCCTTAGCCTACCCCGACCTTCAGTCCATGTCCCTTATCCATTCTTGGTCTTTCTTATACTATCCATATCTTATCACTATCCATACACTCTTTTTCATTCCTTGATCTTGATTTGACATAAGGATGCAAAATTTAAACATGGTTTCAAAAACCTCTTGACATGTCCCTCATGCCATGTTCCTACTTTACATAGTCATATCCAGTCTCTCATCCGTATTGTCTCCATAATAAAAGGCCTTTGTCTTCCCTCTATCCACCATCATTTCGGAAAGCCTATTTATTCACCTGTCATATTCCTTGCCTTGCTAGACAGTAGGGGCAATATCATAAAAAATCAAATAAAGTCTTGAAAAAATCCAAAAAAATCAAATAAATGTCTTGAAAAAAATCTCTAAAAAATCAAATAATGTCCTAAAAAAATCCCTAAAAATCAACTAATGTCCTAAAGAAACTCCAAATCCAAAAATAAGCATTTTGCATTTTGTCAAGAAATGGTACCCTTTGTGCATAGATAGATCACTGAGCATACCTCCAACGACATGCAATCACACATTGTGCTTTAATGAAATCATGCATTAATAGATGAACTTTTCAATCAAACCAAGTATTCAAACTGATCAACATTGTCTTATCAATCGAACATCAACATCAACATTATTTGTCCTTGTCACATTATCATGGGTCTTATACAGGGTGTGGTATACTCGAAACCAGACTGTGTTTTGTCGTAGACGGGGTACCACATGTCCTGAAACCAGATAGCATGATCATCCTATCAACACTTTCAACTTTTGACAATGAAGATCAAGATGTTTGTTTGACTTGTTGGAATTAGCGAGTCTTATCATTTATTGATTTATCTTTGATCATGTTCCTATGTTGCTCGATGATGTCACTTAGTGATTTAAAGTGACCGGGATGGTTCATGGTCTCTTTTTTGTTATGTTTGCTGTTTGTGGAATGTTTGTCACAAACTAGGGCAACTATATCATTGGGTGTCTGAGATAAGTACGTTCGCTTTGTGAACGCCGCACATACCTCGACCCTTGATGTAGGCACCCTAGGATGCTTCACTCATTCCTTGTGTGCGATGTGTCTATCTTTTGCAAAAGGGGTTGTGTTCCAGCTCTGGCCTTCAATGCCATGATGCTCTACATCCGCTTTGCTACAATAAATAAAGGTTCTCACTTACTTATGTGCATATGTGAAAACAATTTTTCCTTCATCTGTAGCTGTCCTTTGTCTAATTTCTTCTTACTAACATTTCTTCTGTCAGTCTTGGCAGTCCATTCGAACCTATCATTTTCTATCATTCTTATCGATCAATTGGCCTCTTTTCTGGATATTTCTGGCCAATTCCTCGAGGGGGCATGCATATGTCATTGTTATTGTCTGGGGCATTTTTCATTATTGTTCTTTGAAACAATGCTTAGAATCGCATTGTCTCAAAGAGGGGAAAAATGTAAACGTCTAAAAATGGTCAGCACTTGTGAGTCATACTTTAACATTTGTGCATTGCCTTATTTTAGGGTTCTTACGTCGCATTAACATTTCTTCTATGTTGCGCACCTGGTCTTTATCATTTGCGAGCATCAAGTCCTTCTTCTACATTCCTCATTCTTCTCGCTTTTGAATTAGGGTTTTGTCCTCTTATCAATCTTGTCATTTTTTGATCAATTAGTCATTGTTCCTCGTCAATTGGCGCATTTATCAATCAAATCACTTATCAGTATTGGTCCTTTGTTAATTAGAATCATGATCGAATCAACATCAATTATCTTTTGTCAAGACCTAATTGTCATCCTTGCATTTCTAATTCATCTTCTAGGGTTTCATGATTTAGTCATTTAACCTTGTTTGTCATTTCCCCCTCTAGGCTAAATAGTTCCCAAGTCTTCTTGTCACAATTAAATGTTTATTTAATTGGCTAACTAATTCCTCCCTCTTTGTGAATTAATTAATAAATGAAAAATTGTTAATTAATTCACTTAATTCCTAATTCCTAATTTCATCATTTTCTAATTTCCTAATTTCTAATTCATCTAATTTTCAATTTTCTCCTATATTTCTCCTAATTTCATGGGAATGACATAGCAAATTTGTCAGAATTTGTCATAATTGACAATCAATCAATTTTGACATAGTAATTTGTCATAATTGACAATCAATCAATTTTGCATAGAAAGTGTCAATTTGTCATAATTTGTCATAATTGTCATTCTTGATTTGAAATTTCCTTTCAAATCTCTTCATGCTAATCTTGTCTTTTCTCCAATTTGTCTATAAATTGGATGAATTTCTTCAATCAAAGCCCCTGGTCAAATCAATCACACTTCTAGTACCCTTATGTTGTCATGCTATCTTGTCAATCTTGCTTTCATCTCATGTGTATGCACTTGTAGGTGAGATCCACAAAACAAAGCTATTTGAAGGAGAAAGAAGGACAATGGAGCCACATGAAGGAGACATCTACATTTGGTTTGCTTAGATTTCATTTAGAATGTCTTGTCTTCATGTTTTCATTGAATGTAATTAGGATTTATTTCATTGCAATTTGGCTTTTGTGGTTAGCTAATATCTATTTGCTTTGATGTTAATCAATTTCCTATCTACACCTGCCACTTTGCTTTTGTCTCATTTTCCACTTCAATATATAGCCCATTCATCAGTTTTAAGGCTCTCTATTTGACAAGAAACTTTGAATTGTAGGTTGTCAGATGTTCCTTTATTTCAGTGACTGACATGTCAGGAAATAAATGAACCAGACTTCTCTCTCTGATTTGTTTCTCCGAGTCCATTGCATACTTCCACCTATTATAAATATGCAGATACAGTTCATTTGGAAGTGACTTAGCTAGTTCCAATGGAGCTAACCAAAACTTTAGAAGTGTGCAGATGACAGCTTCTTCAATTTGTCTCTTTTCATCATTGTTCCCAATTTCATACTTGACATATATAAATCCTCCAAATCCACCATATTCTTTCAGATTAGCACAGAAGTTTTCAACACTATGTATATTTACCTTCTTGCTCTTGACAATCTAGAATTTGCTTGCATCCTCTGATTCGGTATCACTCGACTCTTTTGCCAAAATGAGTCTCTGAGTAGATTTCTTGTATGTCTTTGTTACCTTGGGAATAGTAACACCTTTTGTTTTCTTACTCGGTGAGGCTGCAGATGCTCTAGTGTTAGGTCGCTTTACTGGAGGTGGAGTCGGTGAGGCCTTTGATGTGTCATGTTTCTTTCTCTTCAACACTTTACCCTTAGGCAATTTAGTACTCAGTGTTATAGTTGCCTCTTGGGCTTCAAATTCCTCTTTGGTAATGGCAATGGTGCGTTTGACAGGTGTAGAGGAAGAGTCTTCTCTAAATTTCTCTGACAATGCCTTAATCATTTTTTATGCCTTCCTTGTAGCTTTGGGTACTACAATGTTCATCTTTACTTTTTCCTTTACTTCCTCATAAGTACCATACCTTAGCTCGGTAGCATGTCTAGGCAATGTAAGAAATGCATCAATTTGTTGTTTTGTGATGTCAAAATCAATCTCGTAATCCATTGGTGATAAAGATTGAGTCCTAGGTTCCACAGCATTCACATAATAGTAATCAGTGTCAACTTCAAAACATATATCATTTTTGTATTTCTCTACTAGCTGGGGTGGAATCCTATATCTGCTATGCATTTTCTCTTGAAATTTACTGAAGTAATCATCCATAATATCATTGAAATTATCACCTAACTTCTTGATGAAGTCATTTATCTGATGGGTGATTGGTCGGTGTAGTTCCCAAACAACTTTACCGACTGATGGAAATAATTTTTCAAAGTAGAAAAACATGCATACCAGTAATGATCCAAACTTTAGAGTATTAGCCGAGTTGTTCTTCATCAGCTTCCTGATGGTGTTCAGATTTTCAAATAGGTTCTTCAGCAATACCTCGCATAGATCAATTTTCATTCCCTTTTTCACAATTTTGTATGCTAGGTCTACTGCTACATAGGGAACACTGTTTTCCCTTGTCAATTGGAAGAAATAGTAGCCCATTACTCTAATGGAAAATTTTAGTTCTTCATCAGTGACATTATTCAATTTCAGTCCTCTGCAATCAGATTCCACTCCGATTAAACTGATCAATTCCTTCTGTGATATCATCTTCTGGGCTTGGGCATGATCATAGATAGGGTAACCGATAATCAGATGAATGATTTCCTTAGTAATCTTAAATGGTTTCTCTTCTAGCCACATGAAATCATCATGAACTCTGCTCAAAACAAACTTGACCCACTGGGGTTTGAACACACGGGGATAGGTTAGGGCTTCAGTTAATCCCTTGATGTGCTCATACTTGTTGTTCAATCTACCATCGGTAGGTGTCTTTGATTTCAACATGACCGAGTTCTTCAACATGACATTTGGTGAAGAATCTCACATCCTCGACTAGTAACACTCTATCCAGGATGAGTGGAAAGGTGGTTTTGTCATCCGGTTTAAAAGTGATTTTGGGAGTCAAAGAGTATTTTAGTGAGGGCTTTTCTACATTCCTGACAACTATGGGACCTTGGATCTTGGGCGTCATTGTAGATTTCAGATAAAAACTAGCAAAGAGTCCTTAGGGTTTTAGGATTTCAAACGACAGACGCTTTATACTTAGCAGATAATGGCAACTAGATAAGATTGCTAAAACAGCTTAACGATGTGTTGAGATTGATGTAAATACCTTGAATTTACTTTGTAGGAGGTTTGATCACCTTAGATTCGCTTTCTTTGTTTTCTTGAAAACTCGGTAAGTGAAAATAACCGCGAAAATGCTTTTAAGTACACAAAATACCTTATCGAGCTCCATGCGGGTTAGGTCAAAAACATTAAATGCACTTGGTTCCTCTTTAATTGATTTACTCTCCCTTTTCCATTTTGACCGAGTAACCAAACTTCCTTCATTCACCGACTTGACAGGTTTCCTGTAAAGTGCTTCAAAAGACTTTGACAAAATTTCAAACTTACTAATACATCTTAATTATGCAGATTTTGAATTAAGTACATAATAGAATAGGAACTGTTAAGATTTTAACCTTCAGAGAATGCAGTCCCTTCATACCTTTACTGATTAATTTGGAATAGATGCACCTAACTCGGTAGGTAAGGTGCTTTCTTTATTTGACACAATTTCCTTCTTTTTCCAAATCATCTTTAATTTTTCTTTCATTTCTTCATTATCTTTTCTAGGTTGATCTCTACAATCTCTAGCTAAGTGTCCTACTTTGTGACAATGAAAACATGCCATACTAGGAATTCTCCATGATCTTCAGTTATTCATTCCAAACCTTATAAAATAGTTGGCACTTATATGTCCATATCTTCCACAACATTCACACCATATCCTTGTATTGTAATCCCATGGTACTACAGAATACTGTCGGTAAGGATCTATGTGAGATCTGTAACCTCTAGCATTTGCTCGATGTGCATACCATATATAGTTATTTTGCTTAAACCAACACTTCTCAGTATTATGTCCATATCTATTGCATTTTTTACAAAACCCTTTGAATTTTGCCTTCTGATAATTGTTAATAGACTTTGTCCTACATTGATTAGATGTGTGACCATATTTATTTCAATTGAAACAATAACCATTGGACTTAGTGACATTCAATTGCTTACCTTTTCTAATTTGGCATATGTTGGCAGTGTGACCTTGATTTCCACAGTAGTTGTAAATAGGCTTCTTTCTTTTGATGTTATTCTTGTTTCCATCTTGCTTTGATGATTCTCCTCTCTCGGTAGTATGAATTCCTTTCTCGGTAGAGACTTTTCCTTTGTAACCGAGTCCTACATCTTTGTTGGGTCATCTTGTATTCAGTTGCTCATCCAACATCTTTGATGCTTCATAACTCTTCTTCAGTGTTTCTTTGGATTTCTTCTCTATTTCAAGTTCATCAGCTAACTTTGATACTTCAAGTTTCAATGCTTGATTCTCATCATGTTTCAGATTTGCTTCATGATGTGCATAACCTAGTTGATCTGATAGGTTTTGTTGAATTCCAGTTAACCTTGTGATTTCATCATTCTTATCAGATACTAAGACTTCAAGTTGTTTTTTCTCCCTCTGTAGATCTCTTGCTTTATCCTTAGTTGTCCTCAATGCATCAAGATTTTCAGTCATCTGTGTGCTGAAAAGTTCATGTTCTCTTTTCATTGCTTTCAGTTGATCAACCAATGCTTTGTTATTTTCTTTCAATACTCCAATCATTTCTTCAATTTCTTCACATATACTGTTCTCAGATGATGTCTCAATTTTTTCCACTAACTCTTGAGAATCCTGCAAATCATCAAATAATATTCTTCTCACTTTCAGAGATTTTCGCATTTGCCTTTGCATGTCTACAATCACTTGATTAGCATGATCCAACTCTTCTTGCAGATACACAATCCTCCGAGATTGTTTATAGCCTTCCATTGATAAGATCTTTCTCTTTAGGTTGTTAAACCCTTTTCCAAGATTCAAGCTCTGATACCAATTGTTAGGCCCAATATGGAAAGCTAATTTACTGAGAGGGGAGGGGTGAATCAGTACTTCAAAACTTTTCTTGAATACTAACTTTATTGTTATGCATAAACCGAATAGTGCAGTAATGTAATGTAAAGCTAAAACAAATAGATAACAATCATACATGATTCACTCCATAGCACATATATTTTGGTTACGTAGAAACTCTTGGTTAGAGAGAAAAATTGCGGTGGGGATGGCACCCACAACTTCACTACTGCAATAATAAAGAGTGCTCGACTAGAGCTACATGTTTAGCTATTTTTGATAGCATACCCTATTACGAGTAGTAAGATCTATTAGATCTACCTTGCTAAAGGATTTTACAACACTTCATCTAAATGTTGCACCTGGTTAGAGGCTTTACAATTTATAGACTTGATTAGAGTCTTTTACCCTATTAAAGGTTTCACTTACAACTTCAAAATATTACAATAAAATTATTACAAATATCTACAACTTAACATCTGGAATGTTATAGCAGATTCTATGTGCTCAGAATAAGTTACCTTGCTTATAGCATACCTCGGTAACCCATATAGTAACTCGGTAAACCCTTCTGTTTACTCTTTTCTTTGACTGTTCTCTGATTACCTTCTGGGTGACCTTTGTGTCTCTATAACAGTCTTCTTACACTGATGCACACACCACTTTAACTCTTAACTCATGCTGTATAAATAGATCTCTTATGACGATGATCTAATTCATTGCTTTGATCTTGTAAACATGATTTATTGAATGAATAACCATGCAAATTATTTCATTGGTTAGATGACATCAAAATCATACACAATCTTTAAGTGCAATTTCCAATGTGATAACGGTTAGATGTGCCTCGATCTTGTAACACGTTTTCATATGCATGTCCAGGCTCAATAAATCTGGTAACACATTTCACTTGGTGTATATCAACTCGATGTGTCATCTTTGCTACTCGGTAGACATATAAAGATACTCGATAGATAGCTTGGTGTATACTGCATTCTGTGACTGCTTTCTTCTATAACCGACTAGACTGTGCATACCGACTGAATATCTCGGTAATAGATAACCGACTAGAGTATATAGTATAACTTTGACATAAAACTAATGGCAATCTGATAAGTAGTAACAAATGGCCTTGAGTAAACCTAGAGACCCAATACCCATGGATATTCCTCCTCCTCATAAAGGGCCTAGTATTCTTCCCACTCCTTCCATTCCTCCTATATATTCCACAATCCCACCTCCTACATCCTACAAAGGAAATTTGGCATCATCATGTATTTATCAGCCTATTAGGGTTTCTTCCATTCCTCCCCTATAAGGAAAGAAAATAATCCTATTTCAATTAATCCTCAACCTTCACAAGTCTGAACTAAAACTAAAAGAAATAATTCTAATAGAGAACTCCGATGAAGACATCATGCTAGGGATTGTGACATTTCTTCCCAAACTATTTCTTGGGAGAGTTCACAATAATGGTTTTCACTTTTACCCACGAAGGAAAAATGCTATGGTGGGAAAAAAATTTGAACGGTGTTTGTTTATACTAGGGGTGTTCGAACGAACTACCCTTTGGGGTTCGTACGAACCGCTCACTTCCTTGAACCCCGCCTTTCAAGTGAATCCCCTTTAACAATTATTTTTTGTTAATTTTTAATTATATTGGAGGTGGGGGGGGGGGGGGGGGGGGGGTTCATTCGAACCCCACTTCTTTCAAAAGTATTTAGGGGGTTTCATTCGAACCCCTCCTATTTTACACTTCTCTGAAACTTTCTAAAAATTTCATCAGATTTTTTGCCTTCAAACCTCTAGTTGAAGGCTCAAATAGAATGATCTTGACAACCCAAAATGTAGTATGGTAGTCCTCAAAGAAAGATTCCCAATGACTATAATTTTATTACATATTGATTTTATTATGAAATTGTTTTTTTTTAATTTTACCAAGCATAGGTTTTTTACCAAACATGAACCTCTATGTTCAATGCAATGGGAAAAATAGTAAACTAATTCAAAAAAATTCTGAAAAATATCTATGCACTAGATATTGATGTCTTCTTTCTAACAAAAATAAATAAATTGAATTTCAATAATATAGAACAAGTTATGTGTTCAAATGTACACCTATGTCTAAATTATAATTAGTCTGACTTCAAAACTAAATAAAATGAAAAATATTTAACATATCACTATAATCCAACCCCATGCATTGGGTATTGATATTATAAACCAAAATTTGAAAGAATTGAGTTTTTATCATTTATAGAAAAAAAGATGCATTTTGGGATGCACGTCACTCTTAAAAAGTGTTGTTTTCTTTAAAAAACTACTTTTTGAGGGAGATGAAAAATCAATACAATTTTCTTCAAAAAAAATTGGAAAAAATATATTTAGAATCTGCAAACAAGCTGTCATAAATCACTAGTTTACATCATCTTCATATTCTTAATGGTTTAAAAGTTATAGGTTTTGGAAAGTGAATGTTTTTTTCAAAATGTTCATCTAAGTGTCAAAGTTGGCCAAAAAGTGGGAACTAGTATTATGAGTTCACCCTCCTCCCAGAAGACATGGAATGTTGACTTGGTCCCATTTGTCTAGCCTTCACCTAACCCTAGTGAGGAAATTCAACTCAAATCACCTAAATTAAAAATGCTCAAGAAAAATGATGGTTCAACTTCTTTTCAAGTTAAAGATCCTATTTTTATTAGTTTAGATAATAATATGGATTATTATAATAATGTTGTTCATGTTAACATTGATGGTCCTAATGATTTAGATGATATGCATGAACTTGTTGAGATTAATCATGAGTTATATTCATAGTTTTCAAACACATTAACCCTAGCTCCTAGTAACAAACAAAGTGATTCATCTTTAGAGCATGGGCCTTGTTTGGAACTTGTAATAGCTTCATCTATTATGATCAATGTGGCTTCTCTTGCATATTTTCCACCATCACTAGATGATGTTAAGAAATATTGGGAGGTAGATGATTTTCTTGACTAGATCCATTCATGTCATGGATTCTCTTTTTTGTGTTTGCTTGCTTGTAATGTGCTTCCCCCGTGATGTGCTACTTGATATATTTTTGGTGTTATGTTAGGCACTCTTTAGATGACCTTTGTCACTCTATTAGTGGAAGGTAATAAAGAGGCACAATCTATTATGGCATTCCTCTATTTGTATCTCAATTCTTCTATATGTTGTATCTATGTTTTTGATTAAGCAAAACTAGGTTTTGAGGGGACCCGAAACCCTGTACATCATTTTCAAAGATAGAACTATAGAATATCTAGACCAACATTAACAACAACAAAATAGAATGGTTTGCAAGAGAGAAGGACAACAAAAACACAACAGCTAGAGGAAAAGACAACAAAAAACCAATGAGGTAGTGGCAAAAAAGAAAACCACCCAACTACATGAAAATATTGAGACTATTAGTAGCATCTTTCTCTAGCATTAACATGGTCTTTGCAACTTCTGTGAGGTCAAGAAGATCTCGAGGCATAGGATCCTCAACAACCTTGGTTCTTTGTCTGGTCCTTCTCATGGAGCGAGGGAAATCCTTGGAGCTAGAGACCCCAACATCCATCTCTAGATCCACAAAGCTCCTTTCATTGTGCATTTTCTCTAATCTAGCCACCATAGCCAACATATTGGTAGTAGACACTCTCAGCATATCCACACTATTTTTCATGATCTTCTTGAGGGCATTCTCAATTTTTTGCATCTTTAGGCTGATCTCCCCAAACTTTTCATCATATCTATACTTAAAAAGATCTATAGCTTAACCATTTTTCTAAAGGAAGTCCAACATCATTCTTTTTTCATCTCCTTTCCATATGGAACACTCATTGCTTTTAGAAACACTTACTTTCCCATGTTCCTTTGTTCTTGTTTGGCCCTCTTTCTCCATGATCCCTTCAATCCTTTCCAATTTAGCTAAAGAAGTTATCTGCTTAAGATGCAGGGTCTTAATTTCATGAAACACCCATCATTGGAATCGTTATAGATCAACCAAGACACTTTTATCAGTTCCCAAGATATCGAATATCATTTTTGGCTTGTCTTGTAAGTCCTGGGAATCCAAGTCCATTGGTTCTAATTCCTAGTTTTCAAAAACTTTAGGATGCTTCTTATCCCCAGAATCAGAATCAGAAAAAATAATCCTCTTACCCTTCCCATTGGGCTACCCCTTGGGCTTCACCTTGCTGGTAGAGGTTTCCTCCTCCGACAAAATATCATTGTTGATCTTGGGGAGTCTAACCCTCTTCTTAGGGAGGTTAGAGGTAGCGGCCTTGTCATCAAACTTAGAATCATCTGAACCATCACAAGGGATATACTCCTGCTCTTTATCATCAAGACTAGCCTTAACCCTGTTAACCCTATCTTCCAAATGCTCATAAATTAAAAGGATTAACCCTTGATGAACCAAAGGGCTTGACTTAGGGTTCTTAATGTGGTCAGCCAAACTATCATTAAGGGAATAAACTAGATAAAAGGGGAAGAAAACATTATTCCCATGTCTAAAATGATTTAGTAACACAAAATGGTAGCTATAAACTTTAGTAAACCTCCCATCAACCGTAATAAATTCCATTATCACTTTCACCATTTTACGCCAGAAGCTTTTTACCTCGTTGGGAATGAAGTAAGTCCTGTCATGCTTGACAAGCCTCTCCTTTTTGTCTTCATTCTTGGGAAAGGTCTTCACCGCATTGTGAAATAATTTTCTATCCCTGAAAAATTTGACCCCTTTCGTCGACAACCCTGTCACCTCACAATCAACTTCTCATCCAAATTCACCATTTGCCCAAATATGATGACTCTCTTCTTATTTCATCCCTTGGCATAGAGTTTGGAAACTTGGTCCTTTTTCCCATGTATCTTCTCCATATAACTGGTGTAATCATATAAATCTGTCCATTTAATTAAATGAATAATTACTATTTATTTGATTAATAAATTCACTAGCCAACAATTAATTAAATTAACATTTAATTAATTCATCCTCAACCTCTTCTTCTATTAATTAAATAAATTATTCAATTTATTTAAATTAATTCATTAAAACCACACCTCTCAATCAATTAAATGAATAAATCATATTTATTTAATTTAACCCCTTTCCTCTTTTAAATAAATAAATAAATATTTATTTAAATCACTAAACAAATCCCCCCCACTTGCATTCTCCTACAAATGCAAGTTGCAACCACAATTGAAATAAATTAATTTTATTTTAATTAAAATTCTATTTTCCCTCACCCACCAAACCCACTTGCAATTCTAAATCCCCTTCTATAATCTTCTAATCATTCCTAATTAGCCTAATCCCATTTCCTAATTATTGTCACATTCCTAAGCAACTTGAAGTCACTTCTCAAAGCATCCAAAGTCTTTGAAAAGCATTTAATGCTTCATGTGTTCAACAAGCTAACCCCTAAAGTCTTCCAAACCACTAATGGCTCTTACATAACCATTTATAGTTAAATCCACTTGCCCCCATGGTTAGAGACTTTACCTCTAACTTAACCCTCATTTGACTCATGGGTCTCTTCAAGCATTTATTGCTTTGACCATGTTTATCCTCACTAACTCTTGCACAAGAGTTTATCCATTGGATAAAGGAATTATTTATTGGATAATTTCTTTATTCATTCAACTCAATATTAACCCTACCTCCCAAGTTAACCCTCAAGTCATGTCAAGCATTTAATGCTTGTTCCCTCCCCTCTCAACCTATCTCTTGTTGACATTTGTCATCCTAGGATTGGATTGAAAGTCCTCGCATGGATCATAAACCCATCAATCCTGGCCCTTATTGAGATTACTCAATCTCAACCATCCATTGCTCCATTTTACCTATAAATAGAGCTCATTTCTTCATAATCCAGATCCTAAAATCTTGTATGCATCTAATTTATAGTGAATTCTAGAGAGCATTTTAGTGTAATAATCTACATTTGTCTTTTTGGCTAAAATTAACATTAGATAGTTAAATAACATCTCATTTTAGCTTGTTCACATTTGCATTCTCATAAGTTTTCATTCTACAATCTTGAATCTCCATAAGACATCCAGAATAGTGCAAAAAGCTACTAAGAGATACACTCATTTGGGAACTTGGAGAGGAGAGGAACAAGGGAGGAGTGTCTACAAACATGGTGGAGGGTATTTGGAGATGTCTTATTGCATTTCTTAATTTTGTTAAGCTTTCTATTTTGTGTTTTGTGTCTCTCTTGGTATGCTTGCTTAGGATAGTATTTGATTTGTGATTTCTAATATTAACACTTGGTTTGTTTCTTGTCTATTTGTGTTTGTCTTCTTAACAATATCCCAACATTCCATTTTTGTAGAGCATCATTTCGTGAACTCGACGTGAATCGAACATGCAACCTTCTAATCCAATTTTTGAAACTACTACCTTTATTTATTTTAATTGACACATAGGTTGCACTTGAGCACCATTGTTCACGCTCTAGCACCTTCAAAAGTTGATACTTTAGAGCTATTGTTCCTAATAATAGTGCTATTATTTCCCAACTGGCGTTATTGTCCTTCTTATAGAGCTATTGACCATTAAATAGCGCTCTTGTGTCTAGTTTTATCACTTGTTAGCTCGTTGTTTGACAAAATTTATTCTGTTTGACAGAGTCTCTTAGCACTTATGTCATTTTTATAGTGCTTTTGCACTTCTTTTAGCATGTTTGTGTGTTATTTAGTGCTTTTGTGTTAAATAGCACTTCTATTTTCACACAGAGTAGTGCTATTGTAACAGAGAGTTGTAAAAAAGACTTTTTTGTAACCGAAAAATCAAAATCTAGGCTTGTAGAAGCCCACCAAAACTTCATTTTTCAATTTTTTACTAGTTGTTTATCTTTTGTGTAGGTTTTTAAATTAGATTAGGAAGTAAATTTATCTTTTTACTAACTTTTCAAAGTTGTCTTAAAATGAATTCACTTTCTATTTTAGCTTAAATAAACTTCACATTTTCTTTTGGGATATAAAAAGAATCACATATTTTGTTTGGGCTTATAAAAAAGAACCACTTGTTAAGTTAAAAAGAACCACAAACTCAAACCCAACAAAATTTCTTTTTTGCAAGATAGGGATCATTGTATTTTGGGCTTAAAACAAGACAACACAAAGTTTTATTTCTTGCATCAAACTAAAATTCACAATCAACATTTCATTTGGGCAAGTTTAAAAAGAACAAACCATTTGTCCCTTCAAGTTCCAAAAGCAATTTACTTCAAAGAAGAACGTGTTTCAAATTCAGTTGACTAGGATTTCAGGTTCCTAGATTACATAACATTTTTTTGTCTTGAAGTTAAAAAGAACACCATTTTTGTTGGAGAAACATCTCCAAATAGTTAGATCACATTGCTATAAACTTGGTTAAAAAGAACAAGTGTTTTTGGTGATTGGCACACTTGTGCAAAGTTTGTCGAGTGGCCCTACTTCTAACACACACTATCCTCTCCCTTGGCTTTCATGGTCCTAGGTGCAAGAGAAAAGTGTTAGTAACACTCAAAATTTTATCTTTGTAAGAGAGGCCTGCCAAGAGATACATCACTCTTGGGAATGACCTTGCGTGGTAAATCCTTCGAGCCACTATATAAATTAGGTGTGAGCGAAAGTTGTAGCCTTGGGTATAGTTGTTCCTACAGTGTAACTTTCCAAAAGGACATATGGACCCCACCACAAGTTACAAGGCTCTTAAGTGAGTCACTGTAGAATGAAATAATGTCAAAAAATATCTAACATTACTATTCACCTTTTTATATAGAAACCCACTCATTCTATTGATTGAGGATATTTATGAGAAGTTCAGTGCAAGAGCATAGATGATTGTTCTCCCAAGATACTCACCATACATATTTCCTTGAGTAGAAACTAGGCTTTTTGAAAGGCTACTTGTAGCTTGATAAAAGTGGTGACTCCCCCATCATAGGGACCATCTATCTTTTATTCTCACGCAAGACTTAGTATATCACATCCTTACCTACTATGACGAGATTCATAAGGTATGTAGTACCAAAGTTGAATAAATATCAAGATGTGGGCTGAAATTATCACAACTGGCCATTTGATCTTAGGGATAAAGTGTATTTCAAGTGTCTTCATTTTGTGTCAGACCAGTGATAAATTGAGCTGACTTCAAGATTTTGGAAAAACATACAAAAAAATTTGAAAAGGGGTCAAAATTTTTAAAGATTGGGTTGATTTAGACCCACACTTATTTGTTCCTTTTGAGGCAACATTACTGTGTTTGTGTGCTTTCTCTGTTTTCTTGTTAAATAAAGTCAAAACCAATTCAAAAATAAGTATTCATCCAACACAAAATTCCATCCAACATTTGACCAACAAAAATCAAAACAAAGTGCAAAACAAAGATATCAAATTATATGACCATCCTTCAAATATTGAGAAAAAGGAATCTTCATCAACATGTCAATTTGAAGAGAAGACCATTAAGTTCAAAGGCTTTCATCAAAAGAAGGAAATTTTTCTATCTCAATAGACAAATTTTTGTATCCCACAGAGCCTTCTTGCATCATATGCATCTATATCTTCAAGGAAAATCCAACGAGTTTGATAAAGAGCCCTTGAACAATAGAGCTTTTACACAGTATAGAGCTTTGAGTTATCACAAAAATTAAGGAGGCAAAATCAACCCTGCATTCTTTCCAAACATCTGCATTACATATAACATAGCTCGAGAAGAACCACCAATCCCTGAGTGGGAAGAGGAAGAATTTGTCCCATTTGTAACACAGTTTTTATTGAGGTTCACATTCCATCCACTTTCACCTTCATACGTCATTCATCCATTCAATTCTTGAAACATAAAAAGGTCTTGTCCTAAGTTCTTTTTAGATATTGCTTAAATAATAAAAAACATCACTTTTTAGAGTGTCTCTACATCTAGGATAAACTCATCCTAAGAGGCATTTCTACATAGGTTAAAACTATTCTATGAGTGCGTCCTCTCATTGCTAGGTAGCTTGGTTTGTAACACATCTCAAACCTTGCTATACCTTATCATATCAACATTATTGACAACACAAAAAACAATTCATAAAATAACTTTGGTAACATCAAACCTTTAGTTTTAGAGATCCATCTTCTAAACACTTCACAAAACATTCATCTCTCATTCCATCACCAAACTCATAATCACTTTCACAAAGCTTCAAAAACAACTTTCAAACAAAATGGCTCACACCAAATTGAGAACTAGACAACTAGAGATTGAAGAGAAGGAAGAAAACCTCAACAATTACCATGAGGCCATTGGAGGAGGTACAAATGATGAAGATCCTAGTACCCCAACTCCTGAAGAAATAGAAAGAGAACAACACAACCCCAAGTTCAATTGACTTTTCGATGAATCCTTAAAAACAATGCAGATGCTCATTTTCTAAAACTTTCTCAAGAGGGAGCTAAACTACCCGCTGATTTTGATACCACATAAATATGGAAAGCATTAGAAAACCATAGCCGTAACAAGGGTGGAAGAGGTAGATATCACTTCAGATATGACCTTAATCAAGGAAATCTCTCACCTCCTCCTCCTAACGAAATAGACATGTTGAGGCAACAAGTCAAGAATCTTGCCCAACAACTCCATAGTGGTGTAAGACTACTCGGTTTTCACTCAATTATATGTGTCCATATCCCTTTGATAGGAACCTACATATGCCACCTTTTCCATGAGGGTTTGAAACACCTAAGTTTGAAAAGTATTGGGGAAAGGGAGACCCTAGATTTACACCTAATTGTCTTTTGTCAAGACCTAATTGTCGTCCTTGCATTTCTAATTCATCTTCTAGGGGTTTATGATTTATTCATTTAATCTTGTTTGTCATTTTCCCTCTAGGTTAAATAATTTATTTATTTATCCTAAGTCTTCTTGTCACAATTAAATATTTATTTAATTGGCTAGTTAATTCCCCCTCTTTTTGTGAATTAATTAATGAATGAAAAATTATTAATTAATTCACCTAATTTTCTAATTTCATCAATTTCTAATTTTCCTAATTCCTAATTTCCACCTCATTTCTAATTTTCCTAATTCCTAATTTCCACCTCATTTTCTAAATTCAATTTCCACCTAATCAATTCCTCTCTAGTCTCTCCCTATTTTTGTGCTTCGGTGGAAGCATGAATTTCTCATGTGTCATACAGTTGGCATAGCAAGATGTCATGAAGCTTTTAGTCCTCTAACCTTTGCATTGGCAATATGTCATAATTCATGACATAGAAGGTGTCATAACCATCTTCCTTCAACTCAATTTTGCCATTTTTGAAATCAATTGCCTAAAATATCAATTTCATGCTAATCTTGTCCAGAGCGATAATGCAATCCCTTTGCATAAGACAGACACATTGCACACAAGGAATGAGTGAAGCATCCTAGGATGCATACATCAAGGGTCGAGGTATGTGTGGCATTCACAAAGCGAACATACTTATCACAGACACCCAATGATATAGTTGCCCCAGTTTGTGACAAACATTCCACAAACAGCAAACACAAAGAAAAGAAAAAGGGACCATGAACCATCTCGGGTACTCTAAATCACTCAGTGACATCCTTGAGAAACATAGGAACATGATTGAAGCCAAAGATAAATCAGTAAAAAGATAAGATGCACAAATTCAACCAAGCCAAACAAATAGTTTGATTGTCATTGTCAAAAGTGGAAAACAAGAATGATCATGTTGTCTAGTTTCAGGGAATGCGGTACCCTGTCTAAGATAGGATACAGTCTGGTTTCGAGTATACCACACCCTGTATAAGACCCATGATAATAGTAACAAGGACAAATGATATTGATGTTGATTGATTGATATGACAATTTTGATCATTTTGAATGTTTGGTTTGATTGAAAAGTTCATCTATTAATGCGTGATTTTAGTAAAGCGCAATGTTGTAACATGTTATATGTTTGTTGTCTACACAAATGTTTGATTGATTGTCGTTGGATGTATGCTCAGCGATCTGTCTTTACACAGAGGGATCATTTTATTGACAAAATGCAAAATGCCAAAGAAATTGTTTTTTGGATTTTTTTTTTTTTTGAAATTTTTGTTTTGGTTTTTCGCGTTTTTTACAATTTTTTTTTTTTTTTTTGTTTTGTTTTTTCAGGACTTTATTTGACTTTTTAGGGATTTTTTTCAGGACATTTTTTGATTTTTAGGGATTTTTTCAGGACATTATATGATTTTTAGGGATTTTTTTTAGGACATTATTTGATTTTTAGGGATTTTTTCAGGACATTATATGACTTTTTTGGATTTTTTCAGGACATTATATGACTTTTTTGGATTTTGAAATTTTAACTAAAAATGAACACATGATTTTTTTTTTATGTTTTTGAATATTTTCATTTTTTCAATTTTTTTGATTATTTCAGAACATTTTTCAATTTTTATGATTTTGCCCCCAGTGTCGAGCAAGGCAAGGAATATGACAAGTGAATAAATAGGCTTTCTGAAATGTTGGTGGATAGAGGGAAGACAAAGGCCTTTTATTATGGAGACAACACAGATGCAATTTTCAAGGGCTATTGCGTGATGGGACAAGAGACTGGATATGACAATGTAAAGCAGGAACATGGCATGAGGGACATGTCAAGAGGTTTTTGAAACTATGTTTAAATTTTGCGTCCTTATGTCAGATCAAGATCAAGGAATGAAAAAGAGTGTATGGATAGTGATAAGATATGGATAGGATAAGCAAGACCAAGAATGGATAAGGGACATGGACTGAAGGTCGGGATTGGCTAAGGGATAGTGGCAGAAAGTTGCAATAAGCTAGGGAATATGGATGAAAGGTTATAATAAGCAAATGGATAAAGATGAAAAGCTATGATAGACTAAAAGTTGCAAATGAGATGCATGATGCTCATGAAGATCCTCAGCCTTGTCAAGATCAAATGTGGAAAAGGGGATATGTGCATGAGGGACAATAGGATATGAAGGGTAATAGGACATGATAGGATAATGAAGTGTAATAGGATATGATAGGATAATGAAGGGTAATGATAGGGATTCGATAGGATAATGGAACAATGAAGGACAAAAGGATATGATAGGAGAAAACTTGTCCCCAAGTACGGTATGCAAGAAGTTCATAGATTACGCATGACACCTGTTTGCCAGATTTTCATCATAGTACTTACCCAAGGCACCTGTTTGCCAGGTTTTCACCAATGGACGAATTATTTTTGCTTTACTTTTTTCTTTTGTCTTTTTTTTCTTTTTTTTCTCACTTTTTTTTTTTGTATTTTGACTTTTTCAATAGAAGATGGACACATGATAGGGGATGGAAGAAGGACTCAAAGATCTTTTTGTTTGGATAGGAGCCTTGAACAAAATGGACCATGACCTTTAAAAGCATGCTCAAAAACGTTGGTAGGATAAGTATATGGAATATGAGATGGAACTAATGAAAGAATTTATGCAAAGGATTGGACCAAAGGGATCGAAGGATGGAAAATATGCATTGGATAATGGATAGGGTATTGGAAGAAATGGGCTTCAGTGGATGGAAATGAAGGAAAGATCAACATTGGGACACACCTTGACGGGTGGTGGATTGATGGAGGAAAAATGGATCTCAGATTGTGAGATTTGGATGGAGGAATAGCTTGGGATTTTGGGACATAAGGGCCCAATATGGATAAAGAAGGTGATGGAGGAACAAATTTGAGAGGGTTGGATGGAGGAATAGCAACTTTGGATGCCAAGTTGGATGTTTCTTTTTGTGCTTCAAGAAGCTGCTAAGGAACCCACATTGTTTTGGATTTTTCATGCTTTTGTTGTTCTTTGGTGTGCATGGCTTGCATAATGGATTTAGGAACCCATATATATTTTGACTTTGCTTTATTTTGCTCATTGGGCCTTTGTGGCCTTTTGGATATTTCTTTTTCTTTATAGATCATATTGTTTTTTGTTTTGACATGTTGATTATATTGGACATGTTGATCCTTGAATACATGTGGATTGCTAGACTTATGATGTTTATACTTGGCATCCAAATTGCTTTGAGGGGGAAAGGAATGCATGGATGGATATGAATGAAATGGACCTCTTTTGGATTGATGAAATTTACTCAAGGATGTGTTCCTTTTCTAACCTTGCATAGAGGACGAAGGGATATAAGGACCTAAGATGGATGGAAAGTATGATGGGGAAGGTGTATGTTTTGATTTTGATGGAGGAATACCAACGTCTTGAGAGTGAGTTGTGTAGACATGACCCTTAAGATCTTCTTTGATATGGAGGGGTTCTTTCTCATGATGGTCTACTCCTTTTCCTTTATGAATATCTTGACTTGTAGGATACTCTTTTCTTTGGGAAGAAGACGCGAGTCCATTATGAGGTGGATATGATATGAGAGAAATAATGAGATCTTGAAGTGGATTGGATTGCACCAAAGTGGAAGAACCCATTATGCATGTCGAGGGTTCATGAACATCTTGTACTGACACATTAGAATCATGAGGGGGATTAGGATCATAAGGGGAACTAGGATTGTGTAGTGAACATGGTTCAATGACAGGCTCTTCAAGAGATGGAATAGGAGAAATAATGGGATCATCAAAAGAAATGCGATCTTGGAGTGTATATGGAGGATTAAGACAAGGAGATGGAGGAAGAAAAGGAATAATTTGATCTTGACAAGGAGGAAGATCATTGGAATCCTCTTTAAAGTTGGTTTTCTCTTGACTTTCAATGGGATCATCGGAAAGGATGGAAGGGATATTTTGATCTTTCTTAGGAAATGGAATGTCAATGGGATCATTTGGGATTGGATGGATTGGGATATCTTGATCTTGCTCAGGGAATGGAGTGTCAATAGGGCTTTGGATAGGATGGACAAGAATAGGGGAATCATCGTGAGTGTCTGGGAACATGGGGTCCTAGTCAACAATTGGATGGGATGATAAGGTTTCAAGATCTTGATCTTGATCTGTTTTAAGACACATTTCTTCATGCTCTAAATTATCCTCTTGACATGGGGTTGGACTTTGGATATGCATGGGGGATTCTAACAAGGGATCAACATTTTGGCATGAATGAAATGCACTTTGAACATTTGTGATGGATTCTGGCAAGGAATCAATGCTTGAACATGAGGAAGAGGGACTTCGAATGGGGTCCTCTAAAATAGGTAATGGCAATAAAGTGCATGGTGGCACTGGGTCTTGTATTTCTGAAACAAGACAAGGATGTGCATCATGAATTGGATTATCTTGGCAATCAATTATGGATAGCTCTTGGATAATTTCATCCTTGGGTGTATTGTTTGATGAGGACAATATGGAAGGTTCTTGTGAAACTTCTAAAGGTGTAGGGATAGATGCCATTGGAGAGTCAATTTGTTTGTGGGGGGATGAGGCATTGCTAGACATAAGTGTATTATCTTGATCTTCTTCAAAGAACTCACTTGGTAGGTTCCTTAAGAGCCTTGCAATAAAGCCACCTTTCTTTTGAGGTTTTGACATGGTTGTATCTGGAATTTGAACTTGTTTGGCAAGAATTTGGTCTTGGTTTGATGTCACATTTTGATTTCGAACTAGATGTTGATCAAATTGGTTTGACATGTTCAAAATTTGGCTTGGTGTGGGCTGCAACCTTTGTTTTTGAATGTTTGGTTGTGGTTGTTGACATTGATATGTTGATTGAACTTGTTGATATTCCATCATTGGTTGAACTATTTGTGGACATTGTATAGTTGGTTGGACATATTGTTGAAATTGGACCATTGGTTGTGTTGGTTGAATATGTTGGACCATTGGTTGTGTCTGTTGCAAATGTTCAAATGGTTGAACAATTGGTTTTGATGGTTGAAAATCTGATTGATAGTAAACACCTTCTTGTTCTTGTTGTGAAGGCACATAATGTTGTTGTCTCCTTCCTTGAAATTGTTTCATCATCTCTATTTGTGAGAGGAGAGTTGGTATGTCTGATCATTCAATAAGAGATCTTACATAAATTGGCTCAATCTTTGGATTTTGACCTGGAAATTTTCGAAACATTTTGGACATTTGTGATCTATTCTTCTCAATGTTTTTCACTTTTTGTTCCAAAATTTCCTTTTCTTGAGCTAGTTTCTCCTCTAGTTTTTGTATTTGGACATTTACATCATCATGATAAGTTTGATCCAAGTTTTGAGACATGTAGAGATTGGATTGACATGATTCATTTCTCAATTGTGATGACATGGCTTCGTAAGAAGGTTGAGACCTCATTTCAACAAACATGTCACTATGAAATGCAACTAATGGGATTGACAAATGCAACCTAAAAGGATGACAATGCAACTAAATGTTTTTGTACCTTTTGAATTTTTGGAGACAAAATTTTGAAATGCAAAGCTAAAGACACAACCTTGGGAAATTGAAATGAAGTCAAGACCTTAAAGGACAAAGGACCAAATGACAATAGGACAAATTGACAATGTCTCACCTATATGCTTCGATACTAAGCTATGTTTTGACAAAAATGATATTAATGAAAGGACAAATCTTAGACAAGGTCAAGACTCCCTAACAACAACTTAGGGTATCATCCAAAGTTTTGATTTTTTAAGTTTGACAAACCAAATTTTTGAGACTAAATGCAAGAAGGAAATGATTATGACAATGACTTAGGATATAATGTGAAAAATGATCTAAGGATATGATATGACAAGATGAAGCCAAGACAAGATGACAATGACAAGGATACGCGAAGACCAATGACTTGGAATATGCAAAATGCAATCTATGCAAGACCTAATTTTAGCATGACAAGGATAATGCAGGAATGTCACCTAAATGGAAATCTAACTTGGGTATGACAATGAAATGCAAACTTAGAGAAATTATTTTGAACCTAAGTGCAAAATGAGGACGCTTGTAATGAAAAGGACTAAAATGAAGGGAGATGACAATATGCCCTAGGACCTAAGTTGGACTATGCAAAACCTTGCCTAAAGTGACATGAATTTTGAAACAAGGATATTCAATGTTTTGACAAGCCATGTTCAAATTTTGGATGAATACTTGGACAAATTTGGACTTTTGTTTGGATTTTGTTTTGAATTTAAGGTTGTTGATTATGAAAAACCCAAGTTGATTATGAGCACTTTTGAAAGTTTTTTTTTTTTATTTAACCTTTGACAATCACGGAAGACAAAATGTTTCTTTGACTTTGACTCAAGACAATCAAGCACATTCACAACAAAGGCTGGCAAGGATAATATCTATTGAATCCTCTAACCATAAAATACAACACTTAGCCGGATAGCTAGATGCTTGGTAGCACTGGCTCCCCCTTACGGTGCACTCACTTCTCGGGCATACCAAGCTTCGAGTTCAAGGGGCATCACTTCCCAAGAAATTGCTATCTCTAACTAAGGAGTACATGAGAGGTCTTCGGCATGCACGTATCACAACACCTGAGCCAATAGATAGAAGGATTTTGGCATCTAAAAACAAGAGATTCTAGTAAGGGCATCCATTCGGGTGGGTATTGATTCGGCAAATAAATCGTCGCAATACCATTCCAGCACCCATTGTCTACAACTTTCATTGCATCCACAGTTATTTAGAGTGATTCAGAAGAGCTTGGCCTTAGCTCATCACCACTTTGGGTCATTCCCTCTCCCCAATGCATGTGCGAAGTGCCAGGCAAATCGGGAGGCAGGCTCAATTCTAAGGGTTAAAACATGCAATCAAGCTAAAAACAAACAAAGCATGCATGGTGTTCATTAACCTTTAAGAAATTAAATGTGCAACTACTTTAAAAAATGCAAGCATGATGTTTTAGTGAAAGTCTTTGACCGCATCCTACATAAGATTTGTTAGTAGTTGTATTTTTAGTCTTTGTCACACGTAACGCCAAGATGCTACATAGAGAATCAATACCAAAGAAAAACCAGAATGCAGAAAACATAATGAAAACAAACAAATTTGCAAGTAAAAACAATTTTATTTTTATTTTTATTTTTTTTTATTTTTTTATTTTTTATTTTATTTTTACATAGGTGCAGAATGCCTCAACACAGGCACAAAACCCATCAAGATGCACCTGTGTACCTTACACAGGCACATAATGCCTCAACATAGGCACAAAACCCACCCACACAGGCGCAGAAGTGTCCAGAAAGCTCTGAGTCGCCCTGTTTCTTGAGTTTTTCACCTGCAAATCAACACAAGAGCACTCAAAACATGGTTAAGGGGGTTAGTTCATGTCAGGTTCACCAAAATGTAGACTAGGAAATTGAGGATTCATCAAAGTAAATAACAATTAGAACAACCACAAAACCTAAAACTGGAAAGAAAACAATCCTAATCTAATCAATAAAAACATGAAGACAAGATATTCAAAATGAAATCAAAGCAAACCAAATGCAGATATCTCCTTCATGTGGCTCCATTTTTCTTCTTTCACCTTTCAATTTGATGTTGTTCTCACCTACAAAGTGCATTTTCAAGTGGAAAGCAAGTTGTTGATGAAATATGTAGCATAAGGTTACTCCAAAATGTGATTGATTGATCTGATTTCAAATGTGATTGATTGAAGAAACTCATCCAATTTATAGACAAATTGGAGAGAGGACAAGATTGGCATGAAGAGATTTGAAAGGAAATTCAAATCAAGAATGGCAACATTATGACAAATGATAAGTTGCTATGCAAAATGCATGACAAACTATGACAAGATTGAAATAGAAATAGAAATTAGAAATTAGGAGAAATTAGCAAATTAGAAAATTGAGGAAAAAGATGAAATAGAAATTAGGTGAATTAATTAATAGGTTTTCATCCATTAATTAATTCATGAAAGAGACCTAGGACTAAATAAATAGATTTATTTAACCCACAAAGAAGAAGAAAAGGATTAAATGAACAAATCATAAAACCCTAGAAATAAGAGGACAAGGAATTAGGTCAAGACAATAAGAAATTAATGTAGGTTCGATCATGATTCTGACTGACAAAGGACCAATGTTGATAAATGATTGAGATTGGGTGACAAAAATCAATGACAAATTGACCAAGATTGACAAGGAGATCAAATTGATAGGCGCCAATTGACGAGGAACAATGACTAATTGATCCAAATTGACAAGGAGATCAAATTGATAGGCACCAATTGACAAGGAACAATGACTAATTAATCCAAATTGACAAGGAGATCAAATTGATAGGCGCCAATTGACGAGGAACAATGACTAATTGATCCAAATTGACATGATTGAAAAGGACAAAGATCGATGACAAATCAATGACAAATCGATCGCAAAATGATGAGATTGATGAGGACAAGGATCGATGACAAATCGATCACAAAATGAAAAGATTGACAAGGATGAGTATCGATGATGAATAGATCAAAAGATGACAAGATTGAAAAGAGGACAAAACCCTAATTCTATCATCGATTAGGATTGACAATGTCCAAAATGATGATAAATGAGCATGCACATTGATGTGACAGGATAATATTGACCAAAATCATGAATAAAGATTGCTATCGACAAGACCTAATTCAAAAGTGAGAAAAATGAGGAATGCAGAAGGAGGACTCAATGCTTGCAAATGATAAAGACTAAGTGCGCAACATAGAAGAAATGTTAATGCGATGCAAAAACCCTAAAATAAGGCAATGCGCAAATGTTAAAGTATGACTCCGCAAGCATTGACCTTTTTTAGATGTCTACAGTTAGGAAGACCTTGGATACATGCCATGCAAGCCGTTCCATCCAGCTATCATCAGTGTATCAAGTTTCCCCATAACGGTGTAGAAATCATAATCCTAGGATATGCAAATCCATTTTCATATTGTAACAATATTAATCATCAACCAGAGATCAATGTTCCTAACAACAGAGAAGTCATCCCATCCACATCATATGTAAGTCCAACCTCTCTTTCTAGCTCAACCACACCTATACCAAATCAAGAGAAGTTAAAAATAAAAATGGCTAAGGAAGGTCCTGGGGAATATAATCTAAGCCAACTCTTTTGTGTTGGGAAATTACGCTCTTCTCCTAGAACTTACGGCAAGCCTAAAAGGTTACTTCAACCACCACTGGTCAAGCCAGCATGCACTTTGGTGCCTTTTATCCTTGGAAAAAGTCAAGAAGAGAAGACCCAAGATGAGGACCTAGCAGAATGGATCTACAAAGACCCTATAAAAGACATCACACAAGATAAACTACCCACTAATGAATATGGCAATGGTCTTATTATCATGCAGAGAGTGGGCTATGATGGCCAGAGTGCTTTGGGACCTTGCAAGCAAGGATGACATGAGTCATTGCAGCCAGAATTAAAACCTAAAGATAACACTAGATTAGGTTTTCAAAAGGAGGCTCTTCCTAAGCTCAGATTCAAAGGGAAACCCAACAAGCCTCTATATCAGCCTCATGCTCTAAAGAGGCCACCCTTGATTATATCAATAGCACCAAGAACAACACCAACTGCCCCAACAAGGCTAGGAATCCCATCAATACCATCCAGAGCACTACTCACACCACTAAAAATACTTGCAAAACCCATTATCCCACTAGCAGTATCGATAATATTACCTATAACACTGATAATCCTACCTGCAACACCAATCATCCCACCAATCAAACCAACAACCCCATCAGTAGCAACAACCACATCAACAACACTATTAGTAGTATTTGTACCCCTAACAACATCAATAGAACTAGTAGACCCATCAACAACATCAATGGTACCTATAGTACCAACAATTCCATCACCCACAGTACATCAGCTGATCACAACTGCAGTGTTCAAATCAAAAGATATCCCAGTTTGGTATAGTAATCAGATACTAGAAAGTGACTCAGAGATGTACTCACATGAGTAGGAATTTGATTCCGTACATCTCAATACTTCAGATGAGGAGGATGCATCACCTCCTCCACCTCACAAAGAAATCCTTGTTTATGAAGAAGGACAAATTAAAACCTCTTGGGTTCCTGAACTGGAAACACCTTCCACAGACTCTACGTCACATCTTATGCCTGATTATGATAGGGAGAGTACCATCAATGACCTTCACCACAATGTCTTAACCCTCATTGACACATCCCATGAACTTAACCTGATCGATGAGGTAATGCCCATTATCCATCCTGAACTCATCAAATGGAACCAACCTAATCCCCCATGCCTTGACCAATTCCAAAACAATGAGGCTATCATTGACTTTTTGGAACTATGGGATAATATACCAAGTAGGGATCACAAAGCTAGATTCACCATCAAACTTAATAGCATAGCATACTTTGGAGTAGATGCCAAACCTTTTAGCTTCAAAAATATCATGATAAAACATGGTTCTTCCAGTGAAAACCAAACTATGGCACGGTTTGATCCCAAAACAAGTAAAAAGAAAGAGCATATCAAATGGTGAAAACCTCTCTGAAGCGCCTGAAGATGAAAGGTTTGACATCCTCTCCTCCAGTACAAATCAGGAATAATCAACAATCCTCATCAAGGAAATAAAAGAATTCAATGTGGGGACCCCTGAGACTCCTCATTAAATACATCTAGCACATCTTTTAACTCTAGAGGAACAACCTAAATTTGTAGAATTCTTCTAGAAGTGTCAGATTAAATTTGCATGGTCATATGCAGACATGCCTGGCCTAGATCCTAATTTGGTCATGCATCACCTCACTGTGGTAGAAGGTGCTAAACCTGTCAAACAAAAGCTTCACAAGATGCACCCCTAGATTGTTGTACTGGTCAAAGAAGAACTTAAGAAACTCCTGGATGTTGGTTTCATCTGACCAATTGATTATGTAGATTAGATCTCCAACATTGTACTTATCGGCAAACCAAATGGGGGCATTCGTATCTGTACTGACTTTAGAGATTTGAAAAAGGCATGTCCTAAGGATGACTTCCCCCTAACAAATATTGACATTATCGTGGACCTAAGAACAGGACATGCCATGCTTTCTCTTATGGATGGATTTTTTAGGGTACAACCAGATAAAGATCACTCCAGAAGATCAACATAAAATTGCCTTGACATGTCCATGGGGAACATACTGTTGGAACATGATTCCTTTTGGTCTAAAGAATGCAGGGGTGACCTATCAAAGATCTATGACCACCATTTTGCATTATATGATTCATGCCATAATGGAGGATTATGTCAATGACTTACTGGCGAAATCATTAACAAGAGAAAGTCATCTGGAAATATTAGATAAAATATTTGACAGACTAGAACAATGTCATGTTCGACTCAATCTAAAGAAATGTGTATTTGGAGTAACCTTAGGGAAACTTATAGGATACATTGTCTCAAGAAAAGGAATTGAAGTAGATCTAGAGAAAGTCAAAGAAATCATGGACATGCCACCTCTGAAGAACATCAGTCAGCTAAGGACACTACAAGGGTGGCTACAATCAATTAAGAGATTCGTTGCACAACTGGCAGATAAGTGTCACCCCTTTATGCATCTGTTACACAAAAACATCCACTTTCAATGGGATGCTAGATGCTAGCAAGAATTCTAGATGCTCAAGGACTATCTCATGAATACACCATTATTGATCCCACCTGATCCAAGTAGACCTCTATTGCTTTATATTTCAGCTACCAATATGACATTAGGAGTATTGTTGACACAACACAATGCAAAAGGAAAAGAGTGTGTTATATACTATATCTCTCGCAAATTGGTCAGCTATGAACTCAATTACACACCTATTGAGCGAGCTTGCCTAGCAGTTATTTTGGCAGCCACTAAACTGAGACACTACCTATTGACACATAAAGTACAACTCATTGCAAAGATCAATCCACTAAAGTACCTACTCAACAAAGCAACATTGATAGACCGCTTGGCCAAATGGGTGATGATTCTGAGTGAATTTGACATTGAGTATATGGACCATAAGGCTATCAAGGGGAAATTTATTGCAGATCAGTTGGCCAATGCACTCCTCATAGGTAATCATCCTCTTGTTTCTAACTTCCCAGATGAAGAGATCTTCATGACCACAACAACACAACCATGGAAACTCTACTTTGATGGCTCATATACTTGACCTGGCTTGGGGGCAGGCATTTTGTTTATCACACCTCAAGGTGACAGCAACCCAAAGTCTTATAGGCTAACTTTTCCATGTACAAACAACTTAGCTGAATATGAGGCCTTGATCACAGGACTCAGATTAGCCATACAATGGACACTAAAATAGCTATAGGTATATGACAACTCCCAACTAGTCATCTGACAAGTCACATATGAGTATTAGACCAAGGATGATAAGCTCATTCCGTACAAGAAAATGGTGGACAATTTAAAAGCATCATTTGTTAGGATTCCCAAAGATACTGAGAGGGGGGTGAATAAGTATCTGACTGGTATGTAGATTTACTTGACTTAAAACATGAAAAGCATGTTAAAACTATGTATCAGTAAACTACAAATAATGCTATAAACAAGAATAACAACAGCCACATGAGAAGCACACCATAACATAGTATTTTAACAAGGAAACCTGGTGTGGGAAAAACCTTGATGGGATTTGTGACCCATAATATTTGCTTATTGGCCAATAAGGGAATATTACTCTTACAATAGGGGCCTACACATGCAGGAAGGCCAAGTGCCTAGAGCTCACTGCTCAATTACAAAAGAAGTCACACTGACTAACAAAAATGGATTATATTAAACCAATGTCTTGTCCTTTATTTCCTGTTTGTCTTTCTCCAATTCCTTGATTTTCTCTTCCTGCTCTGCAATTTTTTTTTCTAATTCCAAAAATGAATCTGATGTGTCAATCAAATTGTCAGCAATATTATTTATTTTCTCTTGTGCTTTTCTAATCGCTTTGCCAAGATCCTCTGTTAATACATTCGTTTTACAAGTGTCCCTGTATAGTTTCTTGAAGTCATAGATTATTTCTCCAAGTTTCAATAAAAGGGTGTCCATTTCTTCCTTGTTTTTCTTTCTCCACAAAGAAAATATCCCATCCATCATTAGTTTCCTCATAAACTTCCTTTACTCTACTTGCCATTATGCTACACGTCGGTGATCAGTAGAAAACACTGTTCGGTGTTCTGTGTGTCATGTAGAGTTTGTCATTACTGGTGCCGGTATTCTGTCTTACTGGTATCATATGATTGCAAGGTTGCAATCAATGATAGAACCTTTAATCACCTACAATTTCTCATTGGAGTGAGCATTTGCCAACAATCTCTCCTTTTGGCATTGATGGCAACACTCATGAGAAAAATAAAAAAGTGTCCAAAAATGATATCCAAAAATAGTCTGCCAAAATTGTCTTTCCAAAACTGTATGCTCCCCCTGAGTAGATGATGTCCTTTTTCTAACCATTTTTCTCATCCCACTACTCCCCCTTTGACATCAATGACAAAGGTTGTCATTCGTTGTTAGTGGAGTCTAGCCTGGATTTTTGTAACCAGCGGGTGACAATCTGAAAGATATATATCAAAACTAAATTTATGTCATTGCTGAAAGTTTTGTAGTCTTTTATTACCTCTTGTGTTCTCTACACTGTACTGGTGAGTATGTGCATTTTCTCCTTTGGTGTCTTCAGTCCGGGAACCAGAGCCTCAGATATTTATTTTCTTAAAGAAATAAGATACTCTAGTCTTGGACTAAGAACACATGTTACTCCCAGGGGGAGAGATTGTTATTTTGGAGAGACTGATTACTCTCTATTTGTATTTTGATTTCTGGTTATGATCTCTTTTGTGAGATTGTTGGTTTTTGGTATTTGGCATTTCTATTTTGGCACTTTGATGGTTTTCCACCTTGTGTTACCATCAATGCCAAAGGGGGAGATTGTTGGTATTTTGGTATGGTTTTGTCATTGATGTCAACACCTACTAACACTTATCAACTTTGGCACTTTGGAGAATCAGCAACATTCATCGGCAAGCAAGTGACTTATGCACAGTCACTGGTATCTGGTACACCACTAGGATATGATGTTCACCAGTACTTGGAATGACATGGAAAACACCTAGTTATGTTGAAGACATTGTTTGGACACTTTGTCTTGGAGATTTGTTCATTGGCATATTGGTATTTGCATATTTGTTGTTACTGGCAAATAGGTCCAAGTTATACACCGACAGGTTTATCTTTTCTAGATCAACATGGCATGCTATGAAGATGTTTTATTATTGTTGTAAATGCATCAAGCTGAGATGTTGAATTGTTTATTGCATCGGATATTATTTTTATTTGTAAATTGATTTTATTGTAATATCCTTTAGAGCCGACCTACTAAAATTGGTCTTAGGTTATGATATAAATGTAAGATCTTATTTGTAAGATCAAATGTGGAATGCGAAAAAGAATTGTGTGAAGGTATATGTGAGATTAAGCAAAGCTATACACATGGACATCATTTGAAGGTTGAAGGATGTTTTTGTGAAGAGAATCATAACTACATCGATACTGAATCCAACATAGAAAGATGCTAATTTGAGCAGTACATTCATATTGGATTTAACCATCCAATTGTAGTCAGTGTGACTCCCATTTTGTGTTTGAGCAATGAGCTCTAGGTGCTTGGCCTTTCTGCATGTACAGAGCCCATTTGTATACACTTACTATCTGCAGTAGTATCATCTGATTGTTGGTAAGGTTTCCCACCATGGTTTTTCCCCTTACAGGGTTTCCACATACAAATACTGGTGTTATGTGTTGTGGATGACTTTGTCTTTCTGTTTCATGCATTAATCTTTACCAGTATTGCAATTAACTGATAAAACTATCTACTAGCATAAAAGATTGGTTTACCAGTATTAAGTATTAAATTGGTTAAGTTATTTTTGGTTTGAATTTATTTGACAACTGATTCACCCCCCCCCTCTTAGTTGTCTTTGGGACCTAACATCATTTACAACTATCACCTTTGAGCAGATACCTAGAGATTAGAATCAAGGTGCTGACGCTATGGCTACAATTGCATCTCTCTTAGATCTTCCACAAAATTCAACATGCTATGAGTTCTTGGTAGAACAAATTTGGGTTCTCGCTTATGATATGCCCAAATCTGAGATGATATGTCACCTTGTCAGTTCCAAATTCCCATGGTACGGTGATTTCTATAACTACCTTCACAATCACATACTTCCTAGTAACCAATTGAATAACCAACACAAAACCTTCATCCGAACAACCGCTCGATACACCATCATTGTTGAAACCCTATACTGACGTAGTCTTGATGGTACTCTCCTTTGATGTTTGGAACAGGGTGAGACAACAAAGGCCTTGGAAGAGATACATGAAGAAATTTGTGGGACTCACTCAAGCGGTCCTTCACTAGCAAATGAGATCATGCATGCTGGATACTATTGGTCGTCTATGAAAAAAGACTCCTACTATTTTGTCAGATAATGCAAGAAGTTCCAAGTTCACGGAGACCTGATACATGCACCAGCATAGGAATTGCAACCAATCACAACACCATGGCCCTTTTGTCAATGGGGACTTGACCTTGTGGGTAAAATTCATCCATCTTCATCCAACGGCCACACAAATTTATCATTACCGCCACCGAATACTTTACAAAGTGGATCGAATTTGTTCCACTTACCCAAGTCACCAACAAGTAGATCACCTCATTCATCCTTAATTACATCATCTGCCGGTATGGTGTGCCCATGTCTATCATCATAGATAACGAACTCTCTTTCAAAAACTAGGATGTCCGTGAGCTTTGTGAGAAGCTTCATATCCAATACCGCTTTTCCACTCCTTGTTACCCACAATGCAATGGTTAGGCCGAAGCATCAAACAAAAACATATTGAGAATCCTCAAGAAGACAGTCAATGATGTTGGCCATGATTGGCATGTTCAATTAAATCCAGCACTATGGGCATATCGAACTAGCATTCAAACCCCTACAAGTGCATTTCCCTACTCATTGGTCTATGGCACAGAATTCATCCTTCCTATTGAGGTTGAGATACCATCTCTATGGGTTTCTTTACACAATCTGATATATAATGAAGCATACTGAGTCTCCTGTCTTCAAGACTTGGAAATACTTGATGAAAGGTGACAAGCTGCATACAACCACCTCAAGGCCTATCAACAACAAATGAGAAGAAGCTATAATCATCAAGTTAGACCTCATTCTCAGGGATAATCCTTGTAACCAACCAAATAGAGAACATCAGGGAAAGTTTGAATAAAACTGGTTGGGTCCATATGTTATCACGGTTGTATTTGGGTCTAGGACATATCAGTTGGCATATCTGTGTTGGCATATGCACACTCCAATGAGACATTGTATTTGATTGAAGGTTTTGTCATTCATGGCAACCTTACAATCCTATGGCACCAGCAAGGCATTACACTGGCAAGGTATTACACTGGCAAGATAGTTCACCGACATCAACAGATCACACTCTACACCGGCATAGAGAAAGGAAGCATACAAGCACAAAGGCCGACAGGATTTTTGTTATATTACATTTTGTTTATTATTGTAAAAACCTTGTAAGTTGACTTGGCAAGTTGTAAAATGACTCTTATCTATAAGAGAGATCATTGTAGACATTTTGTATGAAAGTGATGTAAGCAAAAAAGGAAGATATTAGGTAGACCTACTATGCGAAATATAGGTTAAAGGTTTTATGTAGAGAACAGAGCAGAAACCAATATTGGATCAGACATTATAGATGCTATTGTAAAGAAGTACAAGATATTGGATTTGTATAATCCACATTGTAAGTCAATGAGACTTCCCATTGAGCAGTGAGCTCTAGGCAGTTGGCCTTCCTGCATGTGCAGGCCCCCTTTTGTAAGTAATATTCTCTTATTGGCTAGTAAGTGGATATTATGGGTCACAAATCCCACCAAGGTTTTTCCCTATAATGTCCTCTTACTAGTTTTTACATCAGATTTGATATTCCTTTTTTATTTTTAATGCAATACAACAAAATTTCCACCAAATAAAGATTTCTTTGAAAACTGCCAAATCGGATATACCCAAAACAATGCCAAAAGTAATACAACTTTAGATATTCTTCATAAATATAAAAATTTCCAACAAAATTTTGGTAGCATAACGGCCTATAAAATGACACTTCCAGATCTGCAAAAGATTTTTACAAAATATCTCCAAAAATGGAGTTCAATACAAAGCTCAATGGGCTCTAAAACAACACAAAAATAGCCCAGAAACACCAAAATCACTATCAAACTCACACAAAAAAAGAATCACGACCCAACACACTTATTCCACTCTATTTTAACAGAAAAATGGCTGCAATACAGTAGCAAACCAAACTGATACATAAAACTTAACTGAAAACACAAACCCTTGCTGAGACACACTTGTGAACACACCCAAAACACACACAAATCTGCACTATTTGGCACAAAGGCAAACTCTGCATGAGCTTGCACATGGAAGAGCCTCAAAATCCCATCCTTAGCCTTCCTGGAAACCTACAAACTCCTATCTTTGGGTCTCCTTCTCCACAGGTTTAGTAGCCTCTGAAGAACAACAAAGCAATGAGCAAAAATCAAGTCCAAGAATGAGCCCAAAATGTTTCCAAAACCTCTAAAAAGATTGCATAACCCTAACTCATGACCAAGAGGGTAGAATAATTATATTTTCAATGATATTTAATTCCTCTCATCCCATTGGTTGCCAAAAATTAGACACTTTTCCCAAAAAATTATTTAAAACACCTCACTGCCATAGGAAAAGTTATTATATGAATTGTTTTGAAAAGGGGACATGACAAGTCCTCCCTCCCAAATATTGCTTGTCCTCAAGAAATTAAGGTTGGGATGTTCAAGAATCTCTACTCCTTCCCAAGTTGCATCCTCTAATGGTAATCCCTTCCATTTGACTAGATGCTCTGTGATGTTTCTATTTCTCAATCTTCTTTCCCTTGTATCCAACACCTCCTCTGGTATTAAAACTAATTTCCCATCATCATCAAGGGGTGGTAACTTTGTAGATACCATGACCTTCTGTCCAATAACCTTCTTTAAGAAAGAAACATGAAAAACATTATGTATTTTGCTATTAGGTGGAAGCTCCAATTCATAAGCTACCTCTCCTATCTTTCTGATGATCTTATAGGGCCCATAAAACCTTGGCTTGAGCTTCTCTACCCCACTCCTCTTCAAGGTACTTTTATTATATGGCTGCAACCTAACAAATACCAATTATCCTACCTCAAAAACTCTTTATGCTCTCTTTCTATCCGCATACAATTTTTGTTGATTTTGTGCATGTTGTAGATTATCCTTGAGAGACCTGAGTATGTTTTGGCTTTGCTCAATAAAATCATGTGTTGCGGGTACTCTACTATCTAAAAGTAATAGATCAACAAAGGAAAGGGCATCATAACCATAGAGAGCATGGAAAGGAGGCATACCAATAGACATATGATGAGAGGTATTGTAACAATACTCCCCTAAATGCAACCATTTTACCCAAGCATGCTACTGATTTGAAACATAGTTCCTCAAGTATCCCTCTATCCATTTATTAACTATTTCTATTTGTCCAATTGTTTGAGGATGATAGCTGGTACTAGGAGTGAGTTCTGTCCCTATCAAATGAAAGAGTTCCTTCCAAAAAGAGCTGAGAAATCTACTATCTCTATCACTGACAATGTTCTTAGGCAAGCCATGTAATCTGAAAATTTCTTTGAAGAACAATTCTGCCACTTGTGATGCCTTGAAATCAAATGCAATAGGAAAGAAATGTGCATACTTGGTTAGCCTATCTACTACCATGTATATGCAATCCTTACCTTGAGCCTTAGGCAAACCAGTAATGAAGTCCATGGAAATACTTTCCCATTTTTGTTCAGGAATGGGAAGTGGTTGCAATAACCCAGCTAGAAAAATCTTCTCACTCTTGTTTTGTTGGCATACCATGCATTCCTTAATGTGTTTGAGAACATCCTCCTTCATACCCTTCCACACAAAACACTCTCAGATATACCTATATGTTTTGAAATATCCATGATGACCAGCCCATGGTGTGTCATGAAAGGCCCTCAATATCTTTTCCTTAATCTTTGATCCTGGCACCAAAAATATCCTATTCTTGTAATAGATCAACTCATCAATAACTTTATATCTATTATCATCCACTAACTCATGCAATATATTAGTGGCAAAGGAATCTTTAGCATACTCTGAAATTATGGAAACCTTCCAATCAGTAGAAATAGATGTTAAAGAACATAGAGTGGGCTTCCTTGAAAGAGCATCAGCAACTACATTTTTCTTTCCTTTTACATACTCAATCTCAAAATCATAGGCTTGCAATTTACTCACCCATTTTTGTTGACGGTCATTCAAATCCCTTTGGTTTAAAAATAACTTGAGGTTACTATGATTTGTCTTCACGACAAATCTCCCACATACCAAATATTGTCTGAATTTGTCAAGTGCATGCATGATAGCTAGCATTTCCTTGTCATAGATGGAATACCCTCTTTCTAGTTGATTCAATTTTCTACTCTCAAATGCTATTGGATGTCCCTTTTTAGTTAGGATAGCTCCTATACCTTCTCCAGAAGCATCACATTCAACAACAAAAAGTAAGGATAAATCTAGAATTGCAAGTACGGGGCATGAACTCATCACCTCCTTAAGTTTATCAAATGTTTTCTATGCCATTTCTGTCCATACAAAGACTCCTTTCTTAGTCAAATTAGTCAAAGGGGCAGCAAGCTGAGAAAATCCTTTGACAAACCTTCTATAGTAGCTACACAACTCAAAGAACCCCCTCAACTGTGTAAGACTGGTGGGTGGTGGCCAATCCAAAATTGCTTGAATCTTTTGTTGATCAACCTGTACTCCCTTGCAGCTTATAACATGTCCCAAGTATAGAATCTCAGTCAAACCAAACTCACATTTGGATAATTTAGCATAGAAGGATTGCTGCTCCAAGATGCCCAAAATAGTATCTATATGCTCTAAATGCTCTTTCCATGTTTTACTATAAATCAAAATATCATCAAAGAACACCAAAACTAATTTTTGAAGATGCTTGCTGAATACCTTATTCATATAAGATTGGAATGTTGCTGGTACATTAGTAAGACCAAAGGGCATAACAAGAAATTCAAAGTGCCCATAGTGACATCTAAAAGTAGTCTTCTCCACATCTTCCTTCCTCATGCGAATCTTATGGTAACCTGATCTCAAGTCAATTTTTGAAAAGTATAACGCACCATGTAACTCATCAATGAGCTCATCTATACAAGGTATGGGATACCTAATTTTTATGGTCTTCTTGTTTAGGGCCCTATAATCTTTGCACATTCTCATTGTACCATCCTTTTTCTTCACAAGTACCACAGAAGATGCAAATGGGCTAGAGCTTGGCCTTATGAATCCCATGTCCAAGAGTTCCTTAATAGTCTTTTCTATTTCCTCTTTATAACCCCTTGGATGGTGGTATGGAGTAGTTATAACAGGTTTTGCACCTTGTTCTAATTCTATAACATGCTCAAATCCCCTATCTGGTGGTAATCCTTGGGGCAAATCATTGAAAACTAGACTATGCTTATCAAGAATTTTCTGAATTTCAAAATCAAAATTACCTTGTCCCTTGGAAGAGCTCATGGGATGGATTATGATTCCTGCTACCCATGCTACTTGTCCTCTTTGAAAGGTCCTCTCCATCCTCTTTGCAGTGACCACCCTAGGTGCTCCATTTGATAAGCCCCTTAATAGGACTTCTTTCTCATTGGACTGGAACTTGAACTCCATTGTTTGATGGTTCATGTAATAGCCCCCAATAGAGTGTAACCATTGAACACCCAATACAATATCTGTTTCTCCAATTCCAACAACATAGAAGTCATCACAAAGCTCATAGTCTCCCAAAGTCATCTTGAGTTACTTTACCACACATGTGCAAGGCATAGTGAATCCATCAGCTACAGTAACATTGAACCCTTCAAAATCTTCTGCTTTAAGTCCTCTTTTTATGACAAACCCCTCATCTATAAAATTGTGAGTTGCCCCACTATCTAGAAGGACTATCATCCTCTACCCTGCTAATACCCCTCGGATGCAGAAAGGATGATATCTTGGGACTCCTGATAATGCTGCTAAAGTGCCACCCTTGCTGATTTCTTTTTCTTTCTCTTCTTCTTCTTCTTCCTTAGTGTCATGAAATTCATCATGCTCATCTGAATCAGATTCTGAAGCAACCTCAATATAGTGCACTTGACCTTTTCCCAAACACCTTTGTCTTGGAACCCATGGCTCCCTACAGGTGAAACAAAGCTTTTTCCTTCGAAGTTCACTCTTAGTCTCTTCATCTACCTTCTTGTTTGTTGTATTTGTCACATTCTTTGGTGGTGGTGGTGAAAAAGTCTTTTTCTGAAAATTTCCCTTATGTTGCCAAAGATTTGGAGGCTTTTGATTTGTCACTGGTTTCTTAGGCATGGAAGTTTCAAGCTGCAAACTTCTTTTGATAGCTTCCTGTGAAGTTGAGGGTGAGAAAGCCTTAACCAAGCCCTTAATTGGATCCTCAAGACCATCAAGGAAAAGATAAATGATTCTCTTTTCAAATATATTAGGTACCATAATAGCCACCTTTTGAAATTCTTCTACATACTCATTAACTGATTTGGTTTGTCTCAACTTTAACAATTCTTTAAAATACTCTTCCTCATCCTTGAGATCAAATCTATCTATCACTCTTTGACTAAACTCATCAAAAGTAGTTACTTGACCATGGCCTTGAGTAGTCATTCCATGATACCACCAATCATAAGCTACATCTTCCAAGTGTAGTGTTGCAAACTGAATAGCATCATGCTCCTTCATTGGATTAAGAGTGAAGAAGGTTTGTAACTTTTGTAACCATGCTCTAGCAGAAATTTTGTTTGTTCCATCAAAGGTAGGGGCTGTGAATTTGCTTATTTTATTTTTGAGTTCTCTTCCACTTATGTCCTGCTTTCTCCTATACTCTTTCTTGGGCAGAAAAGTGTTCATCATGTCCACATATTCTCTGAAGGGAATTAAGCCCTTAAAGTCATCATCCAAGCCATTATAAGTGGCCCTCAATGCAACCAGATTTCCGGTAACCTCTTCCATAGGATTAATAGTTGCATTTGATACTGATGTCTCATCTACAGGTAATAATATACTTCTTTCTGATTTAGAGGATGTAGGTTTCAAACCTTTTGGCCCCTCTGAAGTGCTTCCTCTCTCATTAGTAGACCCTACTTCTTGAAGTTTTTCTGTTAATAACTGCAGGGCTTCTCTAGTCACAGTCAAACTATTTGCAGTTTTCTTTTGGTTATTCTGGAGTTCTAAGAAAAATTGTTTATGCATCTCATCTGGGTCAGCCATTATTATCTTTTCTTTAGATTTTATATTTTTATCCTCAACCAAAGATTTGTACAAAATCTCCTTGTTCTTCTGTCGCTGCAAATACCTTTTTTCTCGTTCACTTGGTTGCATGCAAGATGGTATAAACCCTCAGGCTGGCAAGATATTGGCTCTGATACCATTGTAATGTCCTCTTACTAGTTTTTACATCAGATTTGATATTCCTTTTTTATTTTTAATGCAATACAACAAAATTTCCACCAAATAAAGATTTCTTTGAAAACCGCCAAATCGGGTATACCCGAAACAATGCCAAAAGTAACACAACTTTAGATATTCTTCATAAATTTGAGAATAAACATTTCTAGAAAAATTTCAACAGCATAATGGCCTATAAAATGACACTTCCAGATCTGCAAAAGAGTTTTACAAAATATCTCCAAAAATGGAGTTCAATACAAAGCTCAACGGGCTCCAAAACAACACAAAAATAGCCCGGAAACACCAAAATCACTATCAAACTCACACAGAAAAAGAATCACAACCCAACACACTTATTCCACTCTATTTTAACAGAAAAATGGCTGCAATACAGCAGCAAACCAAACTGATACATAAAACTTAACTGAAAACACAAACCCTTGCTGAAACACACTTGCGAACACACCCAAAACACACACAAATCTGCACTGTTTGGCGCAAAGGCAAACTCTGCATGAGCTTGCACATGGAAGAGCCTCAAACTCTCATCCTTAGCCTTCCTAGAAACCTACAAACTCCCATCTTTGGGTCTCCTTCTCCACAGGTTTAGCAGCCTTTGAGAACAACAAAGCAATGAGCAAAAATCAAGTCCAAGAATGAGCCCAAAATGTTTCCAAAACCTCTAAAAAGAGTGCATAACCCTAACTCACGACCAAGAGGGTAGAATAATTATATTTTCAATGATATTTAATTCCTCTCATCCCATTTGTTGCCAAAAATTAGACACTTTTCCCAAAAATTTATTTAAAACACCTCACCGCCATAAGAAAAGTTATTAATTTGAATTGTTTTGAAAATGGGACATGACATTCCCACACCGGGTTTCCTCGTTAAATCCTTGTGTTATGGTGTGTTTTTCATGTGGATGTTTTTAATTCTATTTATTTCATTATTTCTTGCATACCGGTACACTGTTATAATATGTTTTGCATGTTTTAAGCTAAGAAATTCTAATTATTGGTTAGATACTGATTCACCCCCCCTCTCAGTATCTATGAGTTTCCTAACAATTGGTATCAGAGCCTGGTCCTCTATTTTCAGAAGCCTAACAACTTGAGGAAGATCTTGACATTGATAGATATGAAAAATCTAATGAAGCAACTTGAAGGAGCTCTCTTAGACTATAATACAGAAAAATTGAAAATTATCAAACTAGAAGATGATCTAAAGGCAGCTCAGGATATCATTTAGGCACTTCAAGAGAATCTTACTGTTGCAAGAAATAAGATAAGAGAACTTTGTGAAAATATTCAAAATGAGAATGATGAAAAGGAATCACTTAATGATCAGATAAGCAAGCTGAAACTGGAGAACATGACAACAAAGAATGAGATGCAAGATATGACTATGAGATTTTGTAAAGAAATTGAGGATAGGAAGAAGAATGAAGAAGAATTGACCAGAAGACTAAGTGATGCAGCAAATGAGAACACAAGACTTAGCTATGAAAATGATTTATTGAAGACAGATCTGATGCACACTCAGAATGACTCCAATGAACTAATGAGGTAGAAAGAAGTCTTAGAAAGAGAACTAGAAACTGCAAATCAGCATAAAGAAAAATTCAAGAAAAGCTTAGAGGAACTTGGCACCTTGCTGAAGAGTCAAAAACCTAAGGGTGATACTTCTGGAATTGGCTTTGAAGTTGGTGAAAGCTTTGGTACTGCAAATACTCAGGATCATAGCAAACCGGTAAAGCAACCTAATACTTATAAATTCAATAGAAAATGCTTTAACTCTAATAAGTATGGTCATAGAGAAAATGAATGTAGATCTAGAAATTATCAGAATATCAACACACCCACCAGTCAATGTTCAAAATGCAACAAAGTTGGTCACAACTCTGAAAATTGCAGAATGAATGTGAGATGTTATATTTGTGGAAGATTTGGACACTTATCTAATCAATGTAGAACACAAGCTGGCATAGATTATGGGAAAGCTATTCAGAAGAATAATGTAACTTGTTATGCATGCAACAAGATTGGGCATATTGCAAAATTGTGTATAAGTAAAGGATCACCGGCAGGCAACAAAAGTTCTAGCTTGAAAGGTAAAGAAAAAGTTGAAGAGGTTAAGCAAGAATTCTCAAAACAATGGATTAGAAAAGATGATCTAAATATTGGGAATACTCCTCCACCGATAGAACCAGTCAATGCTTCACTCATAGGACAGAGTGATGCTCCACTGGCAGGAAGTTCTTCATCAAATTGAAGAAAGTTTACTTGAGGGTTTGGTGATCTAATGACACATGTGCTATTATTCCCTCGGTTAGAGATGAGAAGTTGGAAATTACTTCATTACCGAAAGACAATGTTAAGTTAATACTTAACTGGCATACATTTAATGTAGTAGATGGAAAATTAACACTATAAATTTGTGGTTCTGGCTCCATTTCATTTCATCATGATTTCAAACATTCGAAGAGCGTGAAACTTGCAAAGCTAAGGGTTTTTAAGCAAAGAGGCGAAGCACTTCAAGCAATCAATCCATCCAAAGGTAGAAAAAGGTATTTATCATCATGGCATCCACCTCTGCACTTGAATATATAACAAACCCTACTATAGTCAAGGTCACAAAACACTCAACTAGTTCCTGAAGTAGAAAAGAAAGATGACAATGTAGGTGCTTTCTCACAAATACCAAAAGGAGTTGTTTATGCTGAAGACCCCAGAATTTACATTCACTGCAATATAGAGGAATTAGGAGATGAAGAGATCAAAACAATGTATAAATCTATCATATGTGACAATTCCAGAAATGTGAAACCAAAACATAAAATCATTGAAACCCTAGGATTTACTGAAATCCTCTACAATCTTGAATTTCCCAAGGATGTGATTAGGATAGTCTTAAGTAGGGTACATGGTGAATTTTTTTGGTTAGATACAATTCACAAAATCACCAAGGAATCTATGAAAGCTATCATAGGGTTACTAACCACTGGTAAAAGGCCAGAAAAGACTAAAAAGGTCTCCAATGACCTAGTTATGAACCTAACTGCTGCAACATCTGACAGAAGGTCCTTGAGGGTAAATGATGTAATAGATATAAATGTGAGATTTGTTAGCATGATTTTAGGGTATAAGGCAACTCATGCAAATAGACTCAATTCAGTTTCAAGTTTATGCATTAAGAGTGCTTATGACATGGTCATGGATAATGTAAAGATTGGTATATGTGAGTGGTTGAAGGATGAGTTAATTGACAACCTAGGCAAGATTAAGAAGGATAAGAAAGGAACTTTTAGGTTTGGAAATATACTAGTATGTTTGATGCTACATATAACCAAACAGGTTCCCGGTATAGGCTACAAAGAACTTGGATTTGATATACTGGTAGGTAAACAGTTAACAAAACTATTCAATGATATGGGAGAAGATAACGAAAACAATATCCATGATTTCTTTCAAGCACTTAAGGCCAAAATGAAGAAGAGAATTAAATTATCACAAAAGATTGTTGACAAGTACAAGGATGATATATGTTTTGTAATAAAAAAGGATGAGATTTGGATGGAAGCAGTCATCCCTAGAACAATCTAGGTAACAGAGATGGGTTATGAGATTAATGATCATATAGTTGAGACTTATGCTAAAGCACCTCCTGGAAGCTCCAAATGAACCAAAGGAAGAAGTATTTGGTAGTGTTGAGACCATAGAAAATCAGATACAATCTAAGAAAAGGGTGAAAAAGGTTGAGGTAGTTGTGAGAAGAGGCTCTAGACAAGCAAAGGCTATTAAAGAAGATATGTTAAAACAAACCGATATCACTGAGGATGAGCTAGGAAATCTACAGCCTGAGACTCATCTATCACCAGTAGGTACTTCTTTGGAGAGTGACATGCCTGCAACTTTCAAAAGAGTTGTAAGGAAAAAAGATCCCTCACCAGTAATTACACCCTCACCTAGGAGGACAAGACAGAAATAACAAGCAGTGAGATCTCCAGTTAGAAAGACTACACCAAAGAAAAAGTTGACACCCAAGAAGAAGAAGAGAACAAAACAAAACTTGGCTCCTCTTGATATACTATTGAATGAAATTACAGAGGAAGGGAAACTGAAGAATATAGAGAAACTGTATGACACTCTGACAGCAGATGAAAAAGAACAAGTAGAAAACAGTGTTATATTGCATATGGACATGTATAAGAAATTTTGATGGAAGTTGTAGATGAAGTACCAGATGAACTGTTCAAAAGAATGGAAGCAAGGAGACAAGCTGTAATAGAACTTGACAAGAAAATCAAGATAGAAAAGCTACTTGTTGTGTACCCAGTGAACTCACCTAAATAAATTGATGATTTAATTGTTGAAGCCAACTGATCAGTATTCTCTATTGCACACCGACACATTGCATTAATGGTTGGAAGAGTCAATGAGGTGACTGAAGAAATAGAAAATGCATGGGATATATTCCTAGTTGAAAAAGAAAAATAGGAAGAATACCAGAACCCCAAACCAATAAAGGAATATCAGAGAGAAAGAGACAAGGGAAAAGGAAAAGTTGGTGGACCTCCGAGTATTAAAGAAAAAAACAACTTATCCCCACCTTCTTTTACATCACCGATAACAACAACTACAAAAGATCAACCAGTAGTTGAAAGTATGGATGTCAATCCTAATCATGAAGTCTTATATATAGTAGATGTTGATACACAAAAGATCAACATTGTGGTAGACAAAGATACAACTAGTAAGACTGAAATGGCTAGTGAGCCATTGATAGCTGAGCTAACTGATAAAACATAGGAGAAACTAGCAGATGACAAAGAACAACAAGCAGAAGCTCAGACTGAGATGGTGCAACAAGAAAAGAAAGAGGAACGGGAATAGGTTCATGAGGAAACAGTACCACTGGCAACTAGAGAAGTACACAAACCATTGCTTAAAGAAATGCAAACACAAACAGACCTACCAGAGGTCACAACAAGCTTGGTTACTTCTTCCACCGGTGGAATTCAGAATGTTGGTTCCTTCTTAGCAAGCCACAAACCAACAAATGTAACTGAAGTACTTTTGGATTCAATCAAAAGGATAACAGATTGTAGTTCACAGGCCTACAAAGCTATAGATGACACAATCCCAATTTTGAAGGTAATTGCTCCTAACTGTAATATAGACAATAAAGATTCTTTAGGACAACTTGATACTTTGTGTAAATATATCACAGAGAACATTGAGAAAATAAAGGAAGAGACATTGAAGGACAAAGTAGAAATTGAAAAGAAAAAATTATTTGAAGATCAAATAAAGAAGTGTACTAGGGATTTTGACACACTTCTACCGGAACTGTGTAACTTATTGAAAGAGTACAAAACTCTGTACAAAGACACCTGTAAGACAAACTTTTTGACTGTAGACATAGATAAGAAAATAAGCAAGGTATAGGATGAAATCAATAAACTTGCTAATAATTTTGTTAACTCACTTGATACATTATCAATTTTTGAGAAAAGGATAACAAATTTTGAGGAACAGTTACTTAAATTAGAAAGAGAAAAGGAGAGAATAGTGAATAAGGCAAAGCATCTAAGACTAAAACTGAGTCCAAGATTGGATTATCTAGCATCATTACGGAAGGAAATATCTAAGGCACTGATACAGGGATAGAAAACACCGGCAGAGCATTTGCAGCACCTCTCCGATACAACTAAAAGAATAGAGACAACAATAAGAGACAGTAAAAAGTTTATGGAGAGTATAAACTTGATTTTGGTGGATATATTTCAAATTGTAACTACCCAGTTACAAGGTTGAAACTACAAACTCTACTGACATCTTGACAACCTTTGTCACTGATGCCAAAGGGGGAGTAGTGGTATGAGAAAATTCAATATCATAGGAATCATATGCTCATGGGGAGCACACATTTTTTGTAACATTTTTGGATACACTTTTGAAATTTCTCATGAGTGTTGCCATCAATGCCAAAGGGGGAGATTGTTGGCATATGCGCACTCCAATGAGACATTGTATGTGATTGAAGGTTTTGTCATTGATGGCAACCTTACAATCCTATGGCACCGACAAGGCATTACACCGGCAAGGCATTACAATGGCAAGATAGTTCACCAGTATCAACAGATCACACTCTACACTAGCATAGAGAAAGGAAGCATACTGGTGTTGGTATTTTGGTATGGTTTTGTCATTGATATCAACACCTACTAAAAACAAGCACTTTTGCGATCCAGCAACATTCACCGGCAAGCAACTATTGCAACAGTTACTGGTATATGGTTTACCGGTAGGATATAATGTTCACCGGTACCTGGAATAATATGAAAGACACTTGGAAATGTTGAAGACATCACAAGGACACTTTGATTTGAAGAATTGATCATTGGTATATTCATATTTGCATATTTTCTTTTACCAGCAAATAGGTCTAGGTTATCTAGGGTTACACTGGCAGGTTTATCTTTTCCAGAACAGCATGGCATGCTATGGAGATGATTTATTATTGATGTAAATGCATTAAGCCGACATGTTTAATCAGTTATTGCATTGGCTATTATATTGTATGTAAAATGATTTTATTGTAATATCTTGTAGAGTTGACCTACTAAAACTGGTCTTAGGTTATGATATAAATGTAAGATCTTATTTGTAAGATCAAGTGTCCAATGTGAAAAAGAATTGAGAAAAGGTATATGTGAGATTAAGTAGAGGAATACATGAAGACATCATTTGAAGGTGAAGCTAGGTTTTTGTATAAGCATATCAGCATTACACCGGTACTAAATCTAGCATATGAAGATGATATTTTTTGCAGTACATTCTTATTGGATTTAACCATCCAACTGTAGTCAGTGTGACTCCCATTTTTGTGATTGAGCAGTGAGCTCTAGACTGTTGGCCTTTCTGCATGTGCAAACCCCATTTATGTACACTTACTATCTGTAGTAGTATCATCTGATTGTGGGTAAGGTTTCCCACCATGGTTTTTCCCTTTACAGGGTTTCCACGTACAAATATTGGTGTTATGTGTTGTGGATGACTTTATGTTTATGTTTCATGCATTAATACTTACCGGTATAGCAATTTACTGTTAACACTGTCTACCGACATACTTAACTGGTTTACCGGTATTAAGCATTAAGTTGGTTAATTGGTTTTTGGTTTGAATTTATTAGACAACTGATTCACCCCCCCCCCTCTCAGTTGTCTCCGGGAACTAACAATTGGTATCAGAGCCTAGTCCTCTTTTGCAGAAGTTTAACAACTTGAGGAGATCCAATGTCTACTAATTACTTCAGGAAGGACAGTCCTAAACTTGATGGAACCAACTATGGGATATGGAAGATCAAAATGGAGACACATCTAAATTGCATTGGTAAAGACATCTAGGAAGTTACTAAGAATGGTTATACTGCTGTTGTAGCTAGTCAAACTGCTCCAACTACTTTAGCCAAAGATGAAGAGAATGATTACAAAGCAAGAGAAGCACTTTTGAGTGCATTATCAGATCAAAAAATCATGGGATTATCAGATAGGTCTACTTCTAAAGCTATTTGGGATCATTTGGAAACACTAAATGAAGGAGATTCCACAGTCAAGATTGCAAAACTTGAAAGCTTCCGAGTTAGGTATGAACATCTAAAAATGGAAGAAGATGAAAGGATTTCTGCTTTTATGGAAAGAGTAAATGAAATTGTTTTGGGTATTAAATGTTGTGGAGGAACCTTGAGTGGGGATGAAATTGTTTCAAAAATCTTAAGAGGATTGCCACTGGCATATAAAATGAAGGTTACTACTATAAATGAGTTAAGAACAATGCCTAATACATCAATAACTAGGGATACATTGGTAAACTTTCAGCCTTTGAAATTGAGGAATTTGGTCTTGTTGCTACTATAAAAATGGATTTAGCCTTTAAAGCATCAACATCATCTACTCCATCATTTGACAAATCAGACTAGAGAGCCTTTTATGCAAGAGAACTTGAAGAAATCAGAAAGGAGAATGAAGAGCTTGAAGAGCTTGAAGCACTATTTGCAAGAAAAATGCCAAAAGGTCCAATTGGAAGTAAGTATGAAGGTAAAACACCCTTTAAATGTTTTAACTGCAATAAGATTGGTCATATGGCTTCAAGATGCCCTGATAGACATGCTAGACTAAGAGAAGAAGCTAGAAGAACATACAAGCCTAATCCTGAATATCAGAGATATAGATTTAAGAAGAACAAAGACAAATCGTGTTACATTATTGATGAAGGTGTGACTAATGATTCTGATGAGGATCCAGCAGACAATGGATGGGTTTTTGTTGCTATAACAGAAGATCAACCGACACCTACTGCTCAACCGGTAGAACAAGCCCTAGCACCCAAAGTTGAAACAAAGGATGAATGGATCATTGACTCACGATGCTCACATCACATGACTGGAGACAAAGGTAATTGTTACTAGTTATCAAATTTCCATTAGTTTTATATCCAAAGGCATTCTATATACTCTAGTCAGTTACTACTACCAAAATATTTAGTCTATATGAATAGTCTAGTTGGTTATAGAGGGAAAATAGTCACAAAGCCCAGTATACACCGAGCTGTCTACCGAGTGTTATTTCATGTCTACCGAGCAGTAAATATAATACACTGAGTTGATATACACCGAGTGAAATGTGTTACCAGATTCATTGAACCTGGACACACATATGAAAACATGTTACAAGATCGAGGCACATAGAACCGTTATCACATTGGAAATTGCACATATAGATTTTGTATAATTTTGAGGTCATCTAACCAATGAAATATTTTGCATGGTTATTCATTCGAGAAATCATGTTTGTAAGATCGAAGCAATGAATCAAATCATCGACATAAGAAATCTATTTATACAGCATGAATTTAGGGTTAGAGACATATGTGAATGAGAGAAATGTGTGTGCATATGTGTATGAAGAAAGACTTATGTGATACATGAGAAATCACAGAGTATTATGACTGTTACGGAGACACAGAGGTCACCGAGAAGGTTTTTAGAGAACAGTCAAAGAACAGAGTAAACAGAAGGGTTTACAAAGTTACTTTATGAGTTACCGAGGTATGCTATAGGCAAGGTAATCTTATTTTGAGCACATAGAATCTGCTACAGCATTTCAGATGTAAAGTTGTAGATATTTGTAAAGTCTTATTGTAATATTTTGAAATTGTAAGAGAAACAAATATCTTATTGTAATATTTTGAAATTGTAAGAGAAACCTTTAACAGGGTAAAAGACTCTAATCAAGTCTATAAATTGTAAAGCCTCTAACCAGGTGCAACATTTATATAAAGTGTTGTAAAATCCTTTAGCAAGGTAGATCTAATAGATCTTGTTACTCCTAATAGGGTAAGCTATCAGAAATAGCTAAATATGTAGCTCTAACCAAGCACTCTTTATTATTGGAGTACTGAAGTTGTGGGTGCCATCCCCACCGCAGTTTTTCTCTCTAGCCAAGAGTTTCTGCGTAACCAAAATATATGTGTTATGGAGTGAATCATGTATGATTGTTACTTATTTGTTTTAGCTTTACGTTATGTTACAACATTTTTTGGTTTATGCATAACAGTAAAGATATTGTTGATAGGATTTGAAGTACTGATTCACCCCTCCCCTCTATGTACATTAGCTTTCCATATTGGGCCTAACAATTGGTATCAGAGCCTGAATCTTGGAAAAGGGTTTAACTGCCTAAAAAGAAAGATCTTATCAATGGAAGGCTACAAACAATCTTGGAGGATTGTGTATCTACAAGAAGAATTGGATCATGCTAATCAAGTGATTGCAGACATGCAAAGGCAAATGCAAAAATATCTGAAAGTGAGAAGAAGATTATCTGATGATTTGCAGGACTCTCAAGAGTTAGTGGAACAAATTGAGACATCATCTGAGAATAGTATGTCTAAAGAGATTGAAGAAATGATTGGACAATTGAAAGAAAAGAACAAATCACTGGCTGATCAACTAAAAGCAATGAAAAGAGAACATGAACATTTCAGCACACAGATGACTGAAAATCTTGATGCATTGAGGACAACCGAGGACAAAGTAAGAGATCTAGAAAGAGAGAAACAACAACTTGAAGCATTAGTATCTGATAAGGATGATGAAATCATAAGGGTGACTGGGATTCAACAAAATCTGTCAGATCAACTAGGTTATGCACATCATGAAGCAAATCTGAAAGATGATGAGAATCAAGCATTAAAACTTGAAGTATCAAGGTTGAGCAATGAAATTGAAACAGAGAAGAAATCCAAGGAAACATTGAAGAAGAGTTATGAAGCATCAAAGATGTTGGATGAGCAACTGAATACAAGATGACCCTACAAAGAAGGAGGACTCGGTTACAAAGGAAAAGACTCTACTGAGAAGGGAATCTGCACTACCAAGAGAGAGAATCATCAAAGCAAGCTAGAATCAAGAAGAACATCAAAAGAAAGAAGCCTATTTGCAACTACTATGGAAATCAAGGTCATACTGCCAACATGTGTCAAATCAGAAAAGGTAAGCAATCGAATGCCACTAAGACCAATGGTTATTGTTACAATTGCAATAAATATGGTCACACATCTAATCAATGTAGGACAAAGTTTGTTAACAATTATCAGAAGGTAAAATTCAAAGGGTTTTGTAAAAACTACAATAGATATGGACATAGTACCGAGAAGTGTTGGTTTAAGCGAAAGAACCACATGTGGTCTGCACACCGAGCAAATACTAGAGGTTACTGAACTCACACAAATCCTTACCAACAATATTCTACAATACCGTGGGATTACAATACAAGGATATGGTGTGAATGTTGTGGAAGATATGGACATATAAGTGCCAACTTCTTTATAAGGTTTGGAATGAACAATCGAAGATCATGGAGAAATCCTAGTATGGCATGTTTTCATTGTCACAAAGTTGGACACTTGGCTGGAGATTGCAGAGATCAGCCTAGAGAAGACACTAAGGAAATTGTGTCAAATAAAGAAAGCACCTTACCTACCGAGTTAGGTGCTCCCACTCCAAATTAATTGGTAAAGGTATGAAGGGACTGCATTCTCACAAGGTTAAATCTTCAACAATTCCTATTTTAGTATGTACTGAATTCAAAATCTACATAGTAAGATGTAGTAGTAAGTTTGAAATTCTATCAAAGTCTTTTGGAGCACTTTATAGGAAATCTGTCAAGTCAATGAATTCAGGAAGCCTGTCAAGTCAGTATATGAAGGAAATTTGGTTACTCAGTTAAAGCACAAAAAAGGAAAGAAAGTTAAGTAGAACCGAGTGCATTTAATGTCTTTGACCTAACTTGCACAGAGCCCGATAAGGTTTATTATGTACTTAAAGCATTCTTTGAGGTCATTTTCATTCACCAAGTTTTTGAGAAGCAGAGCAGAGCGAATCAAGGCAATCAAACCATCTTCAAAGTGAAATATAAGGTATTTACATCAAATCTCATCACATTGCTAAGTTGGTTTACCGAACTCATTAAGTTGTTATTATTTGCTGAGTGTGAAGCATCTACCATTTGTTAAGTTCTCAAACCCTAAGGTTCCTGTGTCAATTTTTATCTGAAATCAAAATGGCACCTAGGATCCAAGACCCCATTGTTGTCAAGAATGTAGAGAAGCCCTCACTAAAATACTCTTTGACTCCCAAAATTGCATCTAAACCAGATGACAAAACTATCTTTTCACTCATCTCAGATCGAGTCTTATTAGTCGAGGATGTGAGATTCTTCACCAAATATTGTGTCGAAGAACTTGGTCATGTTGAGATCAAAGATGCATATGATGAATTGTGCATAGATGGTAAAAAGGATAGCAAGTATGAGCACATCAAAATCAAGGGATTGACTGAAGCCTTAACCTATCCCCATGTGTTCAAACCTGAGTGGGTCAAGTTTGTACTAAGCTGAGTGCATGATGATTTCATGTGGCTACAAGAGAAACCATTTAAGATCACTAAAGAAATCATTCATTTGATCACTGGTTATCCTATCTATGATCATGATCGAGCACAGAAAATGATATCACAGAAGGAATTGATCAGTTTGACTGGAGTAAAATTTGATTGCAGAGGTCTGAAGTTGAACAATGTCACTGATCTTGAACTCAAATTTTCCATTAGAGTAATTGATTATTGTTTCTTCCAATCGGCAAGGGAAAACAATGTACCCTATGCAACAGTGGACTTAGCATACAAATTTGTTAAGAAAGGCATGAAAATTGACTTGTGTGAAGTATTGTTGAAGAGCTTGTTTGAAAATCTGAACACAATCAGGAAGCCGAAGAAGAACAACTCAACAAATACTCTAAAATTTGGATCACTACTTGTATGTATGTTTTTCTACTTTGAGAAGTTTTTTCCAATAGTCGGTAAAGTTGTTTGGGAACTACACCAACCAATCACCCATTAGATCAATGACTTCATCAAGAAGTTAGGTGATAACTTTAATGATATAATGGATGATTACTTCAACAATTTCCAAGAGAAAATGCATAACAGGTATCGGATTCCGCCCCAGCTAGTAGAAAAATACAAAGATGAAATATGTTTTGAAGTCGACATCGATTACTATTATGTGAATGTTGTGGAATCGAGGATTCAATCTTTGTCACCTATGGGTTATGAGATTGATTTTCATATCACACAATAGCAAATCGATGCATTTCTGACACTACCAAGGCATACTATCAAGCTGAGGTATGGAACCTATGAAGAGGTGAAAGAAAAAGTAAAGATGAGCATTGTAGTACCCAAAGCTACAAGGAAGGCATCAAAGATGATTAAGGCATTAACTGAGAAATTCAGAGAAGAGTCTTCCTCCACACCTGTCAAAGGCATTCTAGCCATCACCGAAGAGGAGACAGAAGCCCAAGAAGCAGCCATAACACTTAGCACTGAATTGCCTAAGGGAAAAGTGTTGAAGAGAAAGAAACAAGACACTTCAATGGCACTACCAACTCCTCCAACAAAGAGACCTAACACAAGGGCATCTGTTGCATCATCGAGTAAGAAACAAAAGACTGTTGTCATTCCTAAGGTAACTAGAACTTACAAGAAATCTACGTGGAGACTCATTTTGCCAAAAGAGTCGAGTGATACCGAATCTGAAGATGCAAGTAAATTTCAGATTGTGAAAAGCAAGAAGGTAGATGTACATAGTGTAGAAATTTTTTGTAATAATCTAAAGGAATATGGTGGATTTGGTGGATTCAGATTTGTCAAATATGAATCCAGATCTGCTGATGAAAAGAGTCAAATTGAAGAAGCTATCATTTGCACACTTCTAAAATTCCGAGTGGTCCCACTAGAAGTATGTAATTCTATTCCTAAGGAATTATATGCATATATTGAAACCAGATGGCAATATGCCCTAGACTCGGAGAAACAAATCAGAGAAAGAAGTCCGGTGCATCTCTTTCCTAATATGTCGGTTGATGAAATAAAAGAACATCTGACAAATAGCCAAACACAATTTACAGTAAAACAAAAGGCCTTGAAATTGATGAATGGCCTGTATATAGAAGTGGAGAAGGAAACAAAAGAGCAATGGCAGGACATCTTTCGAAGAAAGAATGCTGGTGAACAATCTACAATGGAAATAGTCAATGTCACTGACCAAGAGCATGATGTCACCGAGCAAGACCCTACTAACACTATTCAAATAGATGAAGGTATCATGGATGCAGAGGCACCTGAACAAGAAATGATAGAAGGCAATGCTTATGCAAAACTTATCTCCAGTGAATCTATTTTGGAACAAGTTTAGCCTTACCCACCGATCAATCAACCTACTCCAACCGAAGCTCCTCAGGATACATACAAAGGCACTGAAGGTCAAAAGTCTACAATAGAAGGTACTTCACAAGAACAAACCTCTCAAGCACCTTCTAGCATGGAAAATGTTATAGCTGAGACACCAAGCACCGAGACACTGAAGAACACTATTGGGGCTAAAGAAACCAACCAAAGTGTTGTCTCTATCAAGCAACCTACCAAGGGTCCTCAAACCTCTCAAGCTATTGTAGTGGTTCACCTAGTGAAAGGTAAAGAAAAGTTGAAAAAGCATAGTTTCAGAATAGATTTATCGAAACCGATAGTGTTGCCCAATGTAGACATCTCCAAATTGAAAGAGCAAGCACTCACTGAATTCGGTGAACTGTGCAAAGAAAAGGCTGAACAAGAGAAGCAATTGGCCATACAAAAGAAGAATAAAGTACTTCAGAAGGTAAAGACCTTACTATCAGATATGCTATCTTCAGCTACAGTATCAACCGATGTAGCCATCCATATTCAATTAGATGAACTCCTAAATCAGATTGAGACATCTGGAGTAGATGCATCTGAATACTTGAGCAAACTAAAAGACAAGGAGCTAACTGCTGAAATGATAGAGGAAGTACAGAAATCCATTGCTATTGGTAAGGTAAAACTTGTCAAATTTATTGCTGAGTTGTCCCCTCAACTCAAGCACATTCTTTTATTTTTTCAGAAACTCTGCACATTTTCTTTATTCATCAAGGACATTAAGAATAAAATAGAAGCAATTGAGAAAGAGATCACCGATCTCTCAAATAGGTTGACCCCTGAGCCCAATTCAGTTCAAAAATTTTATACTAAGATACAACAGCTCATGGCTCAACAATTGGAACTGAGGAATGAAGAACACAAGATCAGGATGGACATAATGACACTTCAAACATTATTCCTTCCTCATCTTTCATCTGTTCAAGAACAGCTCAACCAAGCCACTTACCTCTCTACTACACAAGAGGGAAGCACTTTAGATGGCTTAATTTCATTATTGGCTGATATTAATGCACAAAATTCTTTAATGGATAGTATAAAGGATGCACTCTCTGTCGCTCTCACCGAAGCCAAGACAAAGTACAAATCCATTTTTGATTAGTTGCCACCTCCAAATGGTAACTAAATTTTGATGTTTGTCAAAAAGGGGGAGTATATCATCAGAGTATATATAGCATCAAAGTACATAGGGGGAGTGTATAGTATTCAAAGTATCAAACAACCGGAGTGTAGTATACAAGGGAAGTATATCGAGCAGAATGAGCAGAATAAGTAGAGTATCCAAGAGCAGTGAATAGAGGAAAGAACAACAATTACAAAGTATTGATCACCGAGCACACATAATCAAAGTTTTGTAAAGCATATTGATAAGGGGAGTATATTTTATTATACTATTCCATTGACTAATGTATATACTGTATGTTTAGTCAAATTTTGTAAAGTATACAGATTTTTGAGTAATGACTTTGAAAGTAGTTTTGTCAAACATTTCAACTAATGTCAAAAGGGGAGATTGTTACTACTTATCAAATTGCCATTAGTTTTATATCCAAAGTCATTCTATATAATCTAGTCGGTTACTACTACCGAAATATTTAGTCGGTATGAACAGTCTAGTTGGTTATAGAAGGAAAATAGTCACAAAGCCCAGTATACACCAAGCTGTCTATCGAGTGTTATTTCATGTCTACCGAGCAGTAAAGATAATACACTGAGTTGATATACACCAAGTGAAACGTGTTACTAGATTCAATGAACCTGGACACACATATGAAAATGTGTTACAAGATTGAGGCACATAGAACTGTTATCGCATTGGAAATTGCACATATAGATTTTGTATAATTTTGAGGTCATCTAACCAATGAAATATTTTGCATGGTTATTCATTCAAGAAATCATGTTTGTAAGATCGAAGCAATGAATCAGATCACTGACATAAGAAATCTATTTATACAACATGAATTTAGGGTTAGAGGCATATGTGAATGAGAGAAATGTGTGTGCATATGTGTATGAAGCAAGACTTATGTGATACATGAGAAATCACAGAGTATTATGACTATTACAGAGACACAGAGGTCACCGAGAAGGTTTTTAGAGAATAGTCAAAGAACAGAGTAAATAGAAGGGTTTATCGAGTTACTTTATGAGTTACCAAGGTATGCTATAGGCAAGGTAATCTTATTTTGAGCACAAAGAGTCTGCTACAACATTTTAGATGTAAAGTTGCAGATATTTGTAAAGTCTTATTGTAATATTTTAAAGTTGTAAGAGAAACCTTTAACAGGGTAAAAGACTCTAATCAAGTCTATAAATTGTAAAGCCTCTAACCAAGTGCAACATTTATATAAAGTGTTGTAAAATCCTTTAGCAAGGTAGATCTAACAGATCTTGTTACTCCTAACAAGGTAAGCTATCAGAAATAGCTAAATATGTAGCTCTAACTGAGCACTCTTTATTATTACAGTAGTGAAGTTGTGGGTGCCATCCCCACTGCAGTTTTTCTCTCTAACCAAGAGTTTCTACGTAACCAAAATATATGTGTTATGGAGTGAATCATATATGATTGTTACTTATTTGTTTTAGCTTTATGTTATGTTACAGCAGTTTTTGGTTTATGCATAACAATAAAGATATTATTGATAAAAGGATTTGAAGTACTGATTCACCCCTCCCCTCTCAATACATTAGATTTCCATATTGGGCCTAACAGTAAATTCTTGAACTTTCAAGAATACAATGGAGGTTTGGTAAGATTTGGAGATGACAAAGCCTGTTCAATCAAAGGTAAGGGTTCAATATCTCTTGATGGTAAGCATAAAACTGACAATGTCTACTATGTTGAAGGATTAAAGCATAATCTTTTAAGTGTTGGTCAATTAGTTGAGAAAGGATTTCAGTTACAATTTAAAATTGGAAAATGCAAATTCATGAATAGAACTGGTTTGGAAATTTCAACCGATAATCAGACTAGAGGTAATATCTTTCATTTGAATAACAGTGAAAAGGCACACTTAATTGCACATATAGATGAAAGTTGGTTATGGCATAAGAGACTGTGTTGTGTAAACTTTAATTTCATGATAAAAATCAGTACTTCTAAGGCAGTTAGAGATCTACCTAAAATTGTGAAACCTCAGAATACAATTTGTAAGGAATGTCAATTTGGAAAACAAGTTAGAGCTAGTTTCAAAAGTATTCCAGAAAAATCCAATAATGCTCTTGATTTAATTCACACTGATTTATGTGGTCCAACTAGAACTAAAAGCTTACACGGTGATAGATATTTCATGCTAATTATTATAGAATGTGTTGGGTTGCTTTTCTTAGAGAAAAATCAGAAGCACTTGGGAAGTTCAAACTGTTCAAAGCAATGGTTGAGAATGAAACCTGTAAGAGAATCAACTGTTTAAGATTAGATCAAGGAGGATAATTCACATCTAAGGACTTTAATACATTCTGTGAAGTGAATGGAATTAGAAGACAGTTATCAGCACCCCGGACACCATAGCAGAATGGAGTTGTTGAAAGGAAAAACAAAACTATCTTGGATGCAGCAAGAAGTATGTTATCAAAAGAAAATCTACCACATGTGTATTGGAGAGAGGCAGTTAGTACTGTTGTCTATACATTCAACAAAGTTCACATCAAAGGTGAAACCGGTAAGACCCCTCATGAACTATGGTCTGGTAATACTCCTACTCTTAAGTATTTTAGAATTTTTGGAAGTAAATGTTATATTAGAAGAGATGAGTATATTGGCAAATTTGATCCTAGAAGTGATGAAGGAATATTTCTTGGTTATTCATCTAAGAGAAAGGCATATAGATGTTTCAATAAGAGATTACAAAAAATTGTTGAGAGTACAAATGTAAAGATTGATGAACAATTCAAAGGAACTTCAAGGTATATAGACTCTGAACCGGCAACATAAATTATGACAAATGAACCTACACTAAATCCACTGGTATAGAATGAAGATCTAGTTACCCCGGTATCATCAGAGGATTCCACAGTAATTGAAGAACAACAACAAACTAAGACACCCTAGTATGTAAGATTGAATCATTCTGAAGATCAGATAATTAGAAACAAATTTAAAGGAGTTATGAAAAGAGGAAGATTGTCAAATGAAGAGGTATGTCTTATTTCTCAAATTGAACCATCATCTATCAATGAGGAATGTGAAGATAAATTTTGGACTAAAGCTATGGAAGAAGAATTAGGACAAATTGAGAAAAATAATACTTGGACATTAGTTCCCCAGCCTAAAGATAGAAATGTAATTGGAACCAAATGGGTATTTAGGAACAAATTTAATGAAGATGGTAAAGTTGTCAGAAATAAAGCAAGACTAGTGTGTAAGGGATATTTTAAAAAAGAAGGAGTTGATTACAATGAAACCTTTGCACCAGTAGCCAGAATTGAGGCAGTCAGATTATTCTTGGCTTTTGCAGCTCACAAGGACTACAAAGTTTATCAAATGGATATTAAATGTGCATTTTTGAATGGAGATCTTGAAGAGGAAGTATATATTGAACAACCTGATGGATTTTCTTTGACAGATGACAATGATATGGTTTGTAGGTTAAGAAAAGCTCTGTATGGATTAAAACAAGCTCTAAGAGCTTGGTATGCAAGGTTGGATAAGTATCTTTTAAAGATTGGTTTTACTAAAGGAAATACAGATAGCAATTTAAATTACAAAATAACTAATGATGACATCTTGATTATTGAAGTCTTTGTTGATGATATAATCTTTGGAGGAGAAGATGGATTATGTAAGGAATTTTCTATTAAAATGCAGCAAGAATTTGAAATGTCTATGATTGGAGTGATAAAATTCTTTTAGGATTGTAGATTTCATAGACTGATAAAGGTATAGTTTTGAGTCAATCCAAGTACTTGAAAGAATTACTAAAGAAATTTGGGATTGAAAACTCTAAACTGATAAGAACACCTATGACTACAAATGACAAATTATCTCAAAGGGATGAATCTACACCTGTTAATCTAGCTAGATACAAATCTATGATAGGAGGTTTACTGTATTTGACACAAACCAGACCTGATATCATGAATGCAGTATGTATTGTTTCTAGATTTCAAAGTAATCCTAGGGAAAATCATGAATCAATAATAAAAAGAATTTTTCGGTACCTTCAAGGCACAACAAATCTTGGATTATGGTATCCTAGAGATGAAAATTTTGATCTATGTGCATACACAGATGCAAATTGGACAACAGATGTGGATGATAGAAAAAACACCACTGGAGGAGCATTGTTTCTTGGAAAGAGATTAGTTTCTTGGTTGAGTAAGAAACAGAGTTGTACATGTTTATCAACAGCAGAATCAGAATATGTTGCAGCAGCAACTAACTGTACACGGGTAATATGGCTTAAGCAAATGTTGAAAGACATAAAGGTAAAATGCAAGGAACCTATTACTATATATTGTGGTAACACTGTAGCAATAGATATATCTAAGAATCCGGTATTACATTCTAAAACAAAACATGTTTCTATCAAAGTAAATTTTCTAAGGGAAAAAGTTGAAGAAAAAGAGATAAAACTGGTTTATGTGAATACTAAATAACAACTTGCAGATATTTTCACAAAACCTTTTCCTAAGGAAACTTTTGAATATCTCAGAGATTAGCTTGGAGTCATACCACCACCGGCAGAGACTTAGATAGTTGATGATTGTCATCAACCGGCAAAAATTAAAAGACAAATCTTTTATTCCGGTCTTTGATGAGGAAGCTACTTCTTAGGGGGAGTAGTTGGTATTTTGTATGAACTTGATTTTTGTAACTTTGGCATTTGATGTCAAAGGGGGAGAGATATCAATGGAAAAACACATTATCTTTTTGAGGAGAGATTGGTATTGAAAATAAATCTTTGGATAAACTCATGTTGCTCCCAGGGGGAGAGATTGTTGTTTAGGAGATTGTTGGTTTTTGGTATTTGGCATTTTTGTTTTGGCACTTTGATGGTTTTTCCATCTTGTGTTGCCATCAATGCCAAAGGGGGAGATTGTTGGTATTTTGGTATGGTTTTGTCATTGATGTCAACACCTACTAAAAACAAGCACTTTGGAGATCTAGCAACATTCACCGGCAAGCAAGTAACTATTGCAACAGTTACTGGTATATGGCTCACCAGCAGGATATAATGTTCACCGGTACCTAGAATGATATGGAAGACACTCGATAATATCAAAGACATCGTGTGGACACTTTTATTTGAAGAATTGATCATTGGTATATTCATATTTGCTTTTACCAGCAAATAGGTCCAGGCTATCTAGGGTTACACCGGTAGGTTTATCTTTTCTAGATCAACATGGCATGCTATGGAGATGATTTATTATTGATGTAAATGCATTAAGCTGACATTTTTAATCGGTTATTGTATCGGATATTATATTGTATGTAAAATGATTTTATTGTAATATCTTGTAGAGCCGACCTACTAAAATTGGTCTTAGGTTATGATATAAATGTAAGATCTTATTTGTAAGATCAAGTGTGGAATGCGAAAAAGAATTGAGAAAAGGTATATGCGAGATTAAGCAGAGGAATACACGAAGACATCATTTGAAGGTGAAGCTAGGTTTTTGTATAAGCATATCAGCATTACATTGGTACTGAATCTAGCATATGAAGATGTTATTTTGTGCAGTACATTCTTATTGGATTTAACCATCCAATTGTAGTCAGTGTGACTGCCATTTTTGTGATTAAGCAGTGAACTCTAGGCTGTTGGCCTTTCTGCATGTGCAAACCCCATTTATGTACACTTACTATCTGCAGTAGTATCATTTGATTGTGGGTAAGGTTTCCCACCATGGTTTTTCCCCTTACAGGGTTTCCACATACAAATATTGGTTTTATGTGTTGTGGATGACTTTATGTTTATGTTTCATTACTGTTAACACTGTCTACTGGCATACTTAACTGGTTTACCAGTATTAAGCATTAAGCTGGTTAATTGGTTTTTGGTTTGAATTTATTAGAAAACTTATTCACACACCCCCCCTCAATTGTCTCCAAGACCTAACTATTAGGGTTCCCACAGATACTGAGGGGGGGGGTGAATCAGTATCTAACTGGTATTCAAATTTTATTAAGTTAAAACATGCAGAACATAAAGTAGCAGTGTACCAGTATGCAAGAATTAATGTAATAAATAGAATCAAAAACATCCACATGAAAAGAACACCATAACACAAGATGTTTAACGAGGAAACCCAGTGTGGGAAAAACCTTGGTGGGATTTGTGACCCACAATATTCACTTACTGGCCAATAAGAGAATATTACTTACAATAGGGGCCTGCACATGCAGGAAGGCCAATTTCCTAGAGCTCACTGCTCAATGAGAAGTCACACTGACTTACAATAAGGATTATACTAATCCAATGACTTGTACTGCTTTACAATAGCATCTCAAATGCCAAATTCAGTACCGGTTCTTGCTTTGTTCTTTACATATACCCTTAACCTATATTTCACACATTAGGTCTACCTAATAATTTTCCTTTTTGTTTGCTTACTTACCTTTTCAAATGTCTACAATGATCTCTTTTATATACAAGAGTCATTTTACAATTTGCCAAGTCGGCTTGCAATAATAATCAAAATATTACATATCAAAAATCTTGGCGGCCTTTGTGCCAGTATACATCTTTTCTTCTGTGCCGATGTAGAGTGATCTTGTTGATGTCGGTGCACTATCTTACCTGAATAATGCTTTGCCGGTATGATGTCTTGTCAGTGCCATAGGATTGCAAGGTTGCCATCAATGACAAAACCTTCAATCACACACAATGTCTCATTGGAGTGTCCATATGCCAACAATCTTCCCCTTTGGCATTGATGGCAACACTCATGAGAAATTTCAAAAAGTGTCCAAAATGTGTAGACCAAAAAAAATTTACCAAAAATATGAAAGGCTCCCCCTAAGCATATGATTCCTGTCTTTGAACTTTCTCATCCTACTACTCCCCCTTTGGCATCAATGACAAAGGTTGTCAAGATGTTAGTAGAGTTTGTAGTTATACCAGTCCATGTCCTCAACCTTGTAGTTGGGTAGTTATTATCTGAAAAAGATCGCCCAAAATTAAGTTTATACTATCCATAAACTTTTTGCTATCTTTTATTGTTGTTTCAGTCCTCTTCACAGTACCGGTGAGATGCTGTAATTGTTCTGCCGATGTTTTACTTCCCGGTGTTAATGCCTCTGAGATTTCCTTTCATAGAGATGCTAGATAGTCCAATCTTGGACTTAGTTTAGATCTCAAGTGTTTTGCCTTGTTTATTATTGTCTCTTTCTCTTTCTCCTGTTTAAGTAATTCTGCCTCAAAATTTGCTAACTTATCTTCAAAAATAGATAGTGAATCCGATGAGTTGGCAAAATTGTCTGCAAGCTTGTTTATCTCTTCCTGTGTCTTGCTTATTTCTTGTCAATATCTATAGTTAGGAAGTTTGTTTTGCAAGTGTCTTTATATAGGTTTTTATACTCTTTTAAAAAACTACACAGTTCTGGTAGAAGTGTGTCAAAGTCTCTATTACACTTCTTAATTTCTTCCTCAAAGAATTTTTGTTTCTCCTTTTCTACAATGTCCTTTATAGATTCTTCCTTTATTTTCTCAATATTTCTAGAAATGTATTTACATAATGTATCCAACTATCCTAAAGAATCTTTATTATCTATATTACAATCAGGAGCAATTATCTTCAAAATTGGTATTGAATCATCTATTGCTTTGTAAGCTTGTGAACTATAGTCAGTTATTTTCTTGATGGATTCAAGTAATACCTCAGTCACATTTGTTGACTTTGATGGTGACCCAACAAACTGAGTACTGGTGGAAGTGACCATGCTTGTATTGACCTTTGGCAGGTCAGTTTGTGTCTGCATTTCCTTTAGCACTGGTTTTCCTGTTTCATTGCTAACCAGTGGCATCTGTTCTAGAGCCTTTAGCTCTGTTGGTTTCTCTGATTGTGCCTTAGATTCCATCTTTTTCTTTGTATCCTCTGTCGATTGCTTTGTATTTCCTATTACCGAAGGCTCTTTAGCCATATCTGATTTTTCACTTGAGTCTTTATCAACTCTTATGTTGATCTTTTGGGTATCAACATTTACAATGAATAGGACTTCAAGATTTGTATTGCTATCCTCTGCATCCATGCTTTTAGCTGCCGGTTGGTTTTTAGGGATTGTAATTTTTACAGGTGGAGGTAGGTCCACCAATTTTCCCTTTCCCTTTGTCCTTATCCTTTTGATATACCTTAATAGGCTTGGGATTCCTATATTCTTCTTGTTTCTCTTTTTCAACCAAAAATATGTCCCAACCATATTTTGTTTCCTCTGAAACCTTTGTAACCCTGTCTGCCATCAGGGAAATGTGCCGGTGTGTAGTGGAAAAAACTATCCAGTTAGCCTGAGCTATTAGATCATCAATTTCTTTTGGGGAGTTTACCGGATATACAGCAAGTAGTTTTTCTATTTTTATTTTCTTGTCCAATTCAAATACTCCTTGCCTTCTGGCCTCAAGTCTTTTGTATAAGTCATCAGTAATTTCATTTATGACTTCCATCAAAAACTTTTTGAACATGTCCATGTTTAATATTACACTATCCTCAACTTGCCCTTTCTCATCAGTCGATAGGGTGTCATAAATTTTCCCTATGTTCTTCAGTTTTCCTTCGTCTGTGATCTCATTTAACAAAATGTCTAGAGGTGCCAAGTCAGTTTTTGCCTTTTTCTTTTTCTTAGGAGTCAGCTTCTTTTTAGGTGTGACCTTTTTGACTAGAGATCTCACAGCTTGTTGCTTCTACCTTGTCCTTCTAGGTGAAGGAGTGGTTGCCGGTGAGGGATCTCTTTTCCTAACAACTCTTTTAAAGGTTGTTGGCATGTCTCCTTCTGAAGAAGTACCTACCGGTGATAGATGAGCTTCAGGTTGTGGGGCTGCCAACTCATCTTCAGTTATGCTAGTTTTCTTTAATACATCTTCCTTAAAGGCTTTTTCTTGTTTGGATCCTTTTCTCACAAATGCTTCTACCTTCTTCACTCTTTTCTTGGACTATATTTGTTTTTCTATTATTTCAGCACTACCAAATGCTTCCTCCTTAGGTTCATTGGGGGCTTCCAGAAGTGCTTTGGCATAAGATATTAGGTAGACCTACTATGCGAAATATAGGTTAAAGGTTTTATGTAAAGAACACAGCAGAAACCAATACTAGATCAAAAATTATAGATGCTATTGGAAATCAGTACAAGATATTGGATTTGTATAATCCACATTGTAAGTCAGTGAGACTTCCCATTGAGCAGTGAGCTCTAGGCAGTTGGCCTTCCTGCATGTGCAGGCCCCCTTTTGTAAGTAATATTCTCTTATTGGCCAGTAAGTGGAAATTGTGGGTCACAAATCCCACCGAGGTTTTTCCCCCACCGGGTTTCCTCGTTAAATCCTTGTGTTATGGTGCGTTTTTCATGTGGATGTTTTTAATTCTATTTATTTCATTATTTCTTGCATACCGGTACACTGTTATAATATGTTCTGCATGTTTTAAGCTAAGAAATTCTAATTACTGGTTAGATACTACTTTACCCCCCCCCCCCTCTCAGTATCTGTGAATTTCCTAACAACCGATCAATAGCATGCACCTCAAACGGTTTCATACATAAGTTGTATAGAGCATAAGGCTCCAATACATACCAGAAAAACACCAAAAACATTTAGATAAATGTCTTGAAGAAAATACAAAAAATAAAATAAAAAAAATAGTAGAGACAAATCATGCATCCAAACAATGAAAAACCACTCCAATGGCATCTTGGGTAAGTGCAATGGTGAAAACCTAGCAAATGGGCGCCACTCATAAAGGATATGGCTCCATTGTCTTTTAGATTTGTTGCGATCACATTCATTGCATCCATTCATCCATCATTCAAACCATGGCTTGTTATTGATCTGCAATCAGGGTTAGTACTTCATGCATCCTGCATCCTACTTTTCATAGTAATGTCTAAATTGGGGGCAATGCTCTTAAGCTATTGATGGAAGTGGATTCTACATTACTTGTGATTCATTGTGTTCTTCATTCAAAACTGTCTCATCAAAATCTAAAAATATTTTAAAAGAAACACACAAAAATCCAAAAACATCAAAAAAATCAATCAAAAACATGGCAATGCATAATATCCTTTGTACATACATATCAAAATAGAGATCAAACAAACATTTTAAGCTATTCAAATAATGATCAATAATCAAATCAACCAAACAATCAACATCAACACACAACTATCTTAACAATGATGCATCCTTCCTTACCAAAACAAAGACAAGATAACATTTTCTTTGATAAGCAAATTTTGTTTAAGCTATCAAGTACTTGGTCAGTTTGTTAAGTTATTTATTCATTTATATCAAGTTCTTATGCCGCTCTGGGATATCCACAAGTGATTAGAGTAGCTAGGATGGTTCCTACGTATTTCTTTGTTTATTGTCTGTGAATTGTTCCAATGAAGTTTTGGGGCATGTACTAATGGTGTCTACGTGGGAAGTTCACTAAGCTGCGTGATCATATGCAACAATCTAGTCATGGATCACTATGGCTTACTAACTACAATGTATACCTTGACCATTTGCACATGAACCAAAATGGAAGGTCCATATTCTTTTATCTATACTACTTGCTTATAGGTACAATGCTCCAAACTTGGCTCCTACTACCTCGTCCAAGATTGATACTACCCTACTCAATGATGAAAAATAAAGCACTATGGATCATCATTTCATCTCATTTGTTTATATTGCATTTTTTTGCATATCGCCCATCCATTTGATCATTCATTATTTGTATTTATGGTTTGTATGCAAGTGTGAACAAGTTAAAAATACGAGAGGTTCTTTAATATGAATTGGTCTTTGATACAATCATGACAGAGTTCTCTGATACATCATCATTGCATCATGCACTTTCTACCCAACTTGCATTCATATATCATGCATGCATGGCATTATCATTCCATTACATTTAGTTGCATGTAAATGCATCTAGTTCATTATCAGTTACTTGCATTTTAGATTCATTTAGATATTCTTTTAAGTACCTTGATTAGTTCATTCCATTAAGGCATTTAACACATCCAATGCATTTATTATCATTTACTTATTATTTCCCTTAAAGTGCCTTTTATTATCAAGAACATTCATTCATTCATATAGTGCATTCATTTTCACAACATTTCTTAGGCATTCCTTTCATGTTAATTTCATTATGGTGCAGTTATTACTGCTCCTTTTAATTGCATTAAGATGCAGTTATTCATTCTACTTTTTAATTACATTAAGGTGTAGTTATTCAATATCTTTTTTAATTGCATTAAGGTGCAGTTATTCATTATCCTTTTAATTGCATTAAGGTGAAGTTATTCATTGTCCTTTTTTATTGCATTAAGGTGCAGTTATTCATTATCCCTTAGTTGCATTTATTTGCATTATCATTTTACTTTCATTTATCACTTAGTCATATTTTAAGTCATTTAGGATCATATCATAAACATTTGTCTCAACATTTGTTTATACATTTTAAAAGTGCATTCGTCATTACATTTGGTTATCCATTTTATATCCATTTTTAACCATCTATAAACATTTGTATAACCATTTGATTCATTAAAGTTCATCTTACAAACACAATATGCATATCATCATATCATCAACATAAGCACAAGTACTATCTATCTCATAGTCAGGATCATTCATTCATCATTATGCATACATAGTCATCATGGCATCACATAAAGCATTACAACAAAGCATCATACATGTATTAACCTACATCCACATGTTAGCACCATATTCATAAACATGCATATAGAAATCATAACATCAGTCATCATACACATATAAAACGTAAAATCATCTATAACATCCATCTAATCATAATCATCATCCTGCATAAAGCCATACATATCATCAATATATCACATCATATATCATCTCGCAAAAGCATACATGTATCAAAGCACATTGATGTCAAAAATATATTAGGTACCAAGAGCCATCCAAGTCATAGTCCAAAATAACAATGTAACAAGTACATAAATCTCTCTCAAATGGCACTCTGGCCAGATGCTGCACCACCACTACCCCTTGCTCCCCCCACACTATCTCTCCATGGAGGGCCCATAACACCACCACTTCTTTGCATCCTCTAAGACCACTCTGATCTCACTCGAGGCATCTATGAATAACTCAGTGTTCATTAGCTAGATTGCACCACCTGCTCATATAAACCCTGCCAATAGTCAACCTCTCCACTTGTCCATCGTAACTCCCTCACCAATGAATCCATCGTCGGACCTTGTCTCTATACTCCCTCTAAGGACCGAATTCTCTCCTACAGCTGCATCACCCTAGCAATAGAATCATCTCACTCTCACCTCACTACTGTCAACTCTGATTCCCATGCAAATAGCTGAACATTTCTAGCTACAATCTCTTCCTCACTATCCTCCACCCATGCCTCGGCTGTTGTAAGTCGAGTCTACAAATATACTATCATATGCTCCCATAGGTCTCCTCCTCCCATCCCCTTAGGATCCTATCCTCCACCTAGAGATCCCTCTCCCATCTCCATAGGTGCCTCTCCCTCCCCAATATCCCTGCCTCTGACTTTGGCTACTCCCCGAATCAAAGGACCCTGTGACAGTCATAATGACTGCTCGCCTCTCCCTCTCCTCTACAATTGTCCACCTCCTCCAGGTCCCCCAAAACCTCCTCCACCATCTCCCCCACTTCCATCATCTCTATCTCCTCCACCTCCATCACCTGTACCTCCTCCTCCTACTCCTTTGCCTTGTCTCCTCCATCATTGTCTCCTATCATCCTCAAAAGATGCTACCAACTTGGCTGGATCTAAAATGAGTGGTACAATACTGCATGTACTCCTCTATCACCCCTGCATCCAAAATCCCCAGCCTCATATGCCATGGTCTCACCTATAAGGTCCAGAAATTGGCTAAGGCCTGATCATATGGTAACACTGGCCCCCACTGGAATCTCTCCTGCACTGCCCGTGCATACTCCCCTGATCCTCTCAGCAATACCTACCTCTTCTCGAATTGTCTCATCACTATACCAGGTACCTATCTCTCTACATTGTAGGATGTCCTACCATTAAAAAATTGTGTCATAAATAAACACGGCAAAGCCTCTGCATCATCCTCCAAAGGCTCACACTCAATATATGGCCTCCATATCACTACATCCAAATCATCCAATTCCCACCGCCACCACTCCAACTTCCTCGAGTGGGGCTGACTCATCATACCTCCATACATATACACATAGGGTTGATCTGCCACCCTAAATCTCAGACAAACTAGTCATGTAACTAGCAAGTGCTCCTATGCCCAGATATGTAGCAAAGTAATGTTGACCCCTAGAGAACTCATATCCTGATATACCACCTCATGTAGCTCCTTGTATAAGTGTGATAGCACACATGGTCCCCATGCATTGCAGGTCCCTTCTGTCACCATGCACTCAATAACCTAGCCCCAACCCATGGCCAGTCCATGTGATCATTGATCGGGGCACAAAAAACCCCCGACAATGCTTGATAATACAACTAGTAATGGCTCATATAAAGCCATTATCTCCTCCCATGCAATCGAGCCATCATGAATATAGACATCCTCTATGAACATCCATTGCATAGCTGTTGTCCCTACACCTCATTCATACATCACCAGCTCCCCTTGGATAGGGATGTGAAAAATCCGCCACTCATCCTTTAGTGTAATGGTCATCTCTCCCATCGCTAGATGGAATGTGTAGGTCTCACTGTGCCACCGCTCAACTAATGTCTTCACTAGTCTGTGATCCGTTCAAATCATGGGCATGTACATCATGTCATATAAACTAGTCCCTGCGACACAATCAATCTCCACCTCAGTCAATTGATCTCATAGCTACGGCATGGTAGGATGCCGCTCCCACATCTGAAGAATGGGAAGATCCTCCTACACATACACACATCATCATCATCATCAGTTATTTTGTTTCAAACTTTCTTAAGTTTAAACCTAGATTATCAACAGATACTTTGATCAAGTATCTTCGGGTCTCAACAGGTAAGCGATCATGGCAAACCTAGACTACAATAGGCATTTATCATAATGACCTAGTCTCAATGGGGCTGCTATGATTCAAAACAAATCATCCATCCACCCAACACAAGCATCAGGAGATCATTTTCCTAACACTAGGACATCTATTTTTCAGACAATAGCGCTATTCTACTGACAATCACGCTAAAACCACTACACACTAGCACTAAAATAACAAAAGTGTTAAATGACATATACAAATGAGCCATTACATGATGATGGTGCTACAACATTGACTCACTCATGCTAACAAAACATTAGCGCTAATACTACTACACAACTGCACTACAATAGCCGATAGCGCTAAAACCACTAGACAATAGCACTATAGCAACACAAAGTGCTATTCTAGTTGACAAGAGCACTAAAACACAGTTTTAGCATGACTTGGACGCTTGCAAAAACATAAAAAATGCATGAAAAGAAAAAATGCAAATTTGCGTACTGCTAGTCCATAGTCATTTGGTCGTTGGAATCGATGGATCCACTCTAGCTGATGATCTGCTATAGGTACTGACATGCTGACTGTTACTCACTCTTTCACCAAAGTCACTATCAAAGCTCTAGATTGCTACGAAGATGGATGCAAATGACCCTAGTTTTACCCCTTCACCCCCATATATACCCTCAGCCCTAACCCTAATTTTACCCCGCTCACCGTTGTGGTCCTTGTGAACTTCCATCACCTCTCATTTCTCCATGTTAATTTTGATTTCTTCCATTCTTTCACCGTTATTGCTATTTTAATCTCTTCTACCTCCCCACCAATTCTCATTCTTTTTCGAGAGATAACTCAATTTTTCAAAAAAAATCGGCCCATCTCTTGAGGGGGCATACCACCCACTAAATTAACATTTATGGGGCATATTTCTTGGTGCCTATTTTTCTTTCTTTGAAATGACGCGATAAACCACTCCGTCTCAAAGAGGGGCAAGTGTAGTCACATAAATCCATCCATTTAATTAAATGAATATTTATTATTTATTTGATTAATAAATTCACTAGCCAACAGTTAATTAAATTAACATTTAATTAATTTTTCTCCCCATCAGTCTCGAGTTCGACTCCCTCTCGGATTTAAGAGGGAGGACTGGTTGTGGGCTCTAGATTATTTCCCTAGGGGACTAGTCTCGCCTCAGTTTGCCCATTCCTAGTCCCAACTTGGCAATAAAAGTAAGCCCAAGGTAAGGCAGGTTGGGTCGCTGGACTAGGTCGCGGGGATACCCCTCGCGTACTGAAAAAAAAAAACAAAAAAAAAACATTTAATTAATTCATCCTCAACCTCTTCTTCTATTAATTAAATAAATTATTCAATTTATTTAAATTAATTCATTAAAACCACACCTCTCAATCAATTAAATGAATAAATCATATTTGTTTAATTTAACCTCTTTCCTCTTTTAAATAAATAAATAAATATTTATTTAAATCACTAAACAAATCCCCCCCACTTGCATTCTCCTACAAATGCAAGTTGCAACCACAATGGAAATAAATTAATTTTATTTTAATTAAAATTCTATTTTCTCTCACCCACCAAACCCACTTGCAATTCTAAATCCCCTTCTAGACTCTTCTAATCATTCATAATTAGGCTAATCCTATTTCCTAATTATTGTCACATTCCTAAGCAACTTGAAGTCACTTCTCAAAGCCTCCAAAGTCTTTGAAAAACATTTAATGCTTTATGTGTTCAACAAGATAACCCCTAAAGTCTTCCAAACCACTAATGGCTCTTACATGACCATTAATGGCTCTTACATAACCATTTATGGTTAAATCCACTTGCCCCAATGGTTAGAGACTTTACCTCTAACTTAACCCTCATTTGACTCATGGGTCTCTTCAAGCATTTATTTCTTTGACCATGATTATCCTCACTAACTCTTGCACAAGAGTTTATCCATTGGATAAAGGCATTATTTATTGGATAATGGCTTTATTCATTCAACTCAATATTAACCCTCCCAAGTTAACCCTCAAGTCATGTCAAGCATTTAATGTTTATTCCCTACCCTCTCAACCCATCTCTTGTTGACATTTGTCATCCTGGGATTGGATTGAAAGTCCTCGCATGGATCAGAAACCCATCAATCCTGGTCCTTGTTGAGATTACTCAATCTCAACCATCCATTGCTCCATTTTACCTATAAATAGAGCTCATTTCTTCATAATCCAGATCCTGAAATCTTGTATGCATCTAATTTATAATGAATTCTAGAGATCATTTTAGCATAATAATCTACATTTGTCTTTTTGGCTAAAATTAATATTAGATAATTAAATAACATCTCATTTTAGCTTGTTCATATTTGCATTATCATAAGTTTCCATTCTACAATCATGAATCACCATAAGACATCCAGAATAGTGCAAAAAGCTACTGAGAGCTACACTCATTTAGGAACTTGGAGAGGAGAGGAACAAGGGAGGAGTAGCTACAAACATGGTGGAGGGCATTTGGAGATGTCTTATTGCATTTCTTAGTTTTGTTAAACTTTCTATTTTGTTTTTTGTGTCTTTCTTTATATGCTTGCTTAGGATAGTATTTGATTTGTGATTTCTAACACCAACACTTGGTTTGTTTCTTGTGTGTTTGTGTTTGTCTTCTTAACAATATCCTAAAATTCATTTTTTCCTGAGCATCAACCGGCTAACCCCCCTTTTTGTAATCTTCTCCAAACTTTGTGTTCCTTCTTTCAACCTTCACAGCTAGTCGGCTCATTCCTATTTATATTTCCCCCCATGGTTTTATCAATTCCAGCCACACCTCCTTCACCAAATAAAATATCAACTTTGCAAAAACAAGGGAGAATAGCAGAGCCAAGGTATAGAAAGCACTTAATCACCTAGAAAGCATGCGAGGTAGTCCACCTCATGCAATCTAGAAACTTCTCACCATCTCGACCATCATTAATGATATAGCTCGATCTAAGATCCGTCATGAGATAATAAGGGAGCAACCTTTCCATTTATATGATCTAAAAATAATTTCTCCTTAGCCTCTAAGGACATATTGTTTTCACATTGCCACATAAAAGGGGTCGATAAATTAACTCCTAAGTTAGAAAAAGTGTCGGTAGCCTTGTTTGCTTCCATATAGGTATGCACTATAAAACACCTATAAAAGCCTTCAATAATCTTAAGGGCTCTAATAATAATATTTTTAATTTTCCAAGAAGGTTTAGTCAAACCTTTTAGGCAATTGATAATATTTAAGGAGTCTCCTTCTATCCAAACTTATTAAAATTGTAATTTCTTAATTATTATAAGACTTTCGATAGAAGCCATAGCTTCTTCTATATGATTGGTTTGGGAGCCCAAAGGCAGGGCCACCACAGCCACACAAAACCCTCTAGAATCTCTAACCACTCCCTCCCCTCCAGTAGGTCCAGGGTTCCCCTTAGCTACCCCATTGAAGTTAACTTTCACCCATCCCTCCAAGGGGTAATTCCAGACAACATTGTCTCTAGATTTATTTGCTTTGATTTTGCTAATATCATCCTCTAACCCCCACTCCACAGAGATCCTCTTATCCTCCTCAAATATAGAAGTGGAGGGAAGGTGGTTAATGCCACTACAAATTAACTTCATATTTTCTTTAATTGCTATGCACACCTTGTCAAAACCAATCTCAAGTGAATAAAAATATTCCCTAAATATTTTTTTGTTTCTTTCCTTCCAAGCATGCCATGAGACATAGGGACACAACAAGGACCAAAGAATTTTGATAAAAGAATTGGATGAGGGACACTTCCATTGAACAAAGAATTGTATCTATGTTATGTTGTACATATACTATTGTTTTTAAAGGTGCTCTCATGTTGTCTACTTAGGGACGATGCAAATTGTTGAGATCTCATTTTGGTCTCTTCCATGTTGACTCAAAAAGACATTTATTTGTTATCTCTTGTTCTCTTCTTCCATTGTGTTCATAGTTCCCCTACCTTTGAGGGATGAGGTCAATTAAATACAATTATTCTTGATATACATTATTTATCATAAGCGCATTACTGAAACCATAGTTAGTGGATCCCTTATGTTTCTTTTCCTATATGTTTTGTGACCATTAACCTTTGATTGTCCTTTCTTGGGGGCATCTCATTTTGGTAACAATATTTTATTTTGGATGCATGCTACCTTAAAGCTATTGCTCCCGATAAGTATGCAATTTCTTTAATGTGGGGGCATACACTCCACTCAATGTTACACTTTATGCACACAACATAACGTGTTTTCATTATTCAAGTTAATTTGCAAATTGAGTCATTTACTTTGTAATTGGTATTTTATTTTTCATGATTCATAGTAAGAAAATATTACTAGGCCAATATAGTTATTCTTTCTCTTTCCCTTTCGTGTGTTTTCCCTTTTATCTCGATATTAGAGTAATGAGATCCTAAAGTCCCTAGGGACTTGGTGTGTCTTGTCTCTTTGGTATATTGGTGAAAGTTTTTCAATGTGACTTTCTTCTTTACCATGAGTATGGGTGTAGTCTCATACTCCTGCTAAACTGGGGACTAAATGTATCATTGTAAATTGTATCTGCATATATTTTCATCCTCACATAGATCTCACCTTAACATTTTATCTTTCGATGTTTGATGACTACTTTTATTAATACTTTGATGACTTACACCCATCACAAACGTGCATTTTTTCCTTCTCTCCTATTTTTTCCCTAAATCTGAGTCCTAATTCTTATTACTATGGTACTAGGGCACCCTAGTCCTACCTCAAGACCATGACACCAAAGAACCTTGGTCCTCTCAATCAGGACCCAAATTTGGTGCTCACAATATTCACTTGAAGTGAGCAGGAATTTAGGTCCTATGTCAGCCTACTCTCAAAATTAAAATAATTTTTGGATAGTTAGGTATAAAAGGAGGTATACACCTCTTATTGGAAGTCTAAGTCTAAGATTTCTATGTGATCTATGAACTCTCCTTCAATTCAAATGAGAAATAAATCAAGCATTCATCAAGTATTGGAGAAGAAATGAAGTCAAGTTCAAGCATTCAAGATGGCATCCATGATCAACCTTCTATGAAAATATTATACATGACATCCTAAAACCTTTGTGTGAAGATTCAAGCAAGATTCATCAAGATATACATTTCATATACAAGCATTCAATTTCAGATCTAGCCTTTCCCTCAAAAGGAAATCATCTTGCTACAATTCAATTGTGTTTCCATTACAATTATCATTTCTATTTCAAGGTTAATTCCTATACTGGGGTTTAACCCAAGACAAACCCCTACCACAACCCCTTTTCTTCTCTATGTGTAGGAAATTAACTCAAAAGTTGTGATTGAAGTTTTTGACAGAGTTAAGGACAATGACCTAGTTCAAATTTTGATGGAGCAAAAAGCAAAGGACAAATGCAACCTACCATCCATGTCCTGAAAATTCTTCCTGAGCTTCTGATGGTGGTTCTAATGTGTCTCCCTTATCTAGAAAATATCCCACTTTCCTATCCCAAAGTTATTGGACCAAGGTGACCTACCATCCCAGTCTCAACAATTCAGCATGAACTTTTAGCAACAAGTTCTAATCTTATTCCTCTTCTCAAATCCTTGTCTATGGCTCTATCTAATATTTATAGTAGTTGTTAGGTCCCAGAGACAACTGAGAGGGGGGGGGGGGTGAATTAGTTGTCTAATAAATTCAAACCAAAAACTAATTAACCAACTTAATGCTTAATATCGGTAAACCAGTTAAGTATGTCGGTAGACAGTGTTAACAATGAAGTGCTATACCAGTAAGGATTAATGCATAAAACATAAACATAAAGTCATCCACAACACATGACACCAATATTTGTACGTGGAAACCCTGTAAGGGAAAAAAACATGGTGGGAAACCTTACCCACAATCAGATGATACTACTGCAGATAGTAAGTGTACATAAATGGGGTCTGCACATGCAGAAAGGCCAACAGCCTAGAGCTCACTGCTCAAACACAAAATGGGAGTCACACTGACTACAGTTGGATGGTTAAATCCAATAAGAATGTACTGCACAAAATAGCATCTTCATATGCTAGATTCAGTACCAGTGTAATGCTGATATGCTTCTACAAAAACCTAACTTCACCTTCAAATGATGTCTTTGTGTATATCCCTCCTTGATCTCGCATATACCTTCACTCAATTCTTTTTCACATTCCACACTTGATCTTACAAATAAGATATTACATTTATACCATACCCTAAGACCAATTTTAGTAGGTCAGCTCTACAAGATATTACAATAAAACATTTTACAAACAATATAATATCCGATGCAATAATCGATTGAACATGTCAGCTTAATGCATTTACAACAATAATAAATCATCTCCATAGCGTGCCATGCTGATCTGGAAAAGATAAACCTGCCGATGTAACTCTAGATTACCTAGACCTATTTGCCGGTAAAAGCAAATATGCAAATATGAATATGCCAATGATTAATTATTCAAAACAAAGTGTCCACACGATGTCTTCGACATTACCAAGTGTCTTCCATATCATTCCGGGTACCGGTGAACCACATACCAGTAACTGTTGCACAATTTACTTGCTTGCCGGTGAATGTTGTTGGATCTTCAGAGTAGGTGTTGACATCAATGACAAAACCATACCAAAATACCAATAGTAGTCTGTTATTATTTTTTCACTTCAATTGTCCATTATTTTTTCCTAACTTCATAATTTACATCCAAGTTTCAACTTAGAAGGGGGATACAACAAATTGGTAAATTCAATTAGTGCTTCAGCCCTTTTCCTAATTGAATTGTGGCTAGATCTATTGAATTTAGCCCCCTCTATTTTTTTGTCCCTTAGGTAAGACCAGTGGTTTTATTATCTTAATTGGTGAAACCCTAATATTACCAACCTAAACACTATTGACCAATTATAGAAGATTAATAATGAGTTTGAAAATCTTCAAAAATGGATGGGTCAATAATAACCAAATAGTGAGGCAATCCCCTTGATTGAAGGATTGAAAATAATGGTGCAAAGTGATACAATAGGAATGGAATTGTTGCATGGCCTTTGTCATATTCTTGATCCATATATTGTGCCAATAAAATGTTGTGTTGAAGTCCTTGGTTATTCTTACCAAAATTTTGATACAGGTAAATTTGGTGGCCTATTGCAAGCCTTACACATTGCAGTTTAAAAAGGTAAACAAATTTTTTTTCAAATTTTTGATTACTTTATAAATAAACATGTATGCCATACAAATATTTATTTCAGATATGCAAGTGTTTAAAACAAAAAGAGATACAAATACAAAATTTGCATGAAATACATATTTATTTATAAATATAAATTGTTAATGAGTTCCCACACAAGTTGAAAGAGATACATCAACATAGAACTATAAACATATAGAAAATGAGAAGAATATGAAAGGGAAAGGTAAGGAACCCATGATTGCCTAAAAAGGTTGAAAAGTCCCTTCTAATAGTTGACCAGCATCTCCTAGGATCCAAGAACTTTGTTGTCCACTCCAAGGAAGAACCTAAAAAGAGAGAAAGGAAGATATTGTTATAGATTGGGGTTACTTGCCTAGCTCTTACATACATGCTACTATTCCAAATATTCTCATAGTGCTATATCAAGTCAATGCAGAGAGAAGTCATGAAATAACAACAAATATCATGTTGTATTTAATGTGTTTATTTCATGTGCAGATATAGGTATAGATACATAGTGAATTACTAATTCATTAGAAAGCATGTGGGGTTAAATGAGGCTCCCACAATGGTTGAGCCCAACATGCTAATATGTCGGTATAGCTTCATAGAATAGGGATCCATCATCCACAATGGTAAAATTTTCAGGATCATTGTCATGAATGATGTGCCTATGTACAATGGAACTATACTGGCATATTAAACGACCAGACAACCCTAATGGGGTCTCATAGTAATAATATCAGCTCATAGAGGAAACATTTTCACAGTATCAAGAGTATAGTTTTCCAAGAAACGTCAAAGTATGTAATTATATATAACAGTGATGGACTGATGAAATCTCTATATCAATGTATCAAGCAACAATTATCATAGATTATGCTACAATCTACTGCAATAAGACCTCTTACACTTGTCACAATAGATCATTCAAAAAGAAGATTTGAGGAAAAATAAAACATAAAATGGCAAAACAATGAGAAAGGCATTATTTCAAGCTTTGACTTTACAAAAGCATGACTATAAAAGGGAAACACAGTCAAAGATACATATGATAATGACTGTCACGAATCGTTTTATTTAATATTGTACAAATTAAAGATGTAATGTGATTTTAAAATTCAAATAGATTAGATCTTTCATAATCTATTATGAGGAAATATAATATGCTTCTTACTCCTGCAAATGATAAGAAATTCGATATTCTTTCGGGGTTTGTCATTGCTGACAAATTGTGAGTGCAAGTAATGCAGGATGAGGTGAAGAAGGTCAAAGGCGAGAACACGAATCAAGTAGAATTGCTTTAACTAAACGACTTCGATAGAAAAGGGAATCTTTCACACACCACATTAGGAATTTATATTTTGCATCTTGAAAGTGTGGATGATTTAAATGATCTTATTTGAGTGTTTGTTCAAACAAAAATGATGAAATTTGAATAAGTAGTAGATTAATTTAAATGTTTCTATAGATGCATTAATTGCATGATGTGAGTAGTGTTTGAAATAAATATAAGTTGTCTGAGTAATTGTGAAATAGTATGTCTTATGGTTAAAAGAGATAAATGTGTCAAAAATGAATACCGACCTTAGGTTTTTATGTCCTTGTTGAGGTAGGTAAATATATGAAAAGAGTACTTACGAGTTTAAATTTCGTAAATATTGAATAATGTATTGTATTTATGGAATTAAACTAAGTAAATAAAAACCCGATATATATATTTGTCATTAAAGAAAAGGTTAATCCAAGAATATATTAAAAACAAAGTCTAATGTTATATAATAAAAAAAAGTCAATTATAAATTAATAAGACATACCATATTATATATCCTTTTATTAAAAACAAGTTTATTGTTTAATATTAATAAAAAGAAAAAGAGTGTCATTATAAATAAATTATAATGTAAACCATATTACATATTCCTTTATTAAACAAGTTAATAAAACACCGTATTGTAATATATATATATCCTTTTATTATAACGTAAGGTGGTGGGATATAAAGGAGGTCAACCGTTTATGAAATAGCCGCTTGGGTCGATGTAAATTCCTTCACCCATGGCAGTCTTCCTCCATGCTCAGTAGCTGCTGTTAGAGGCTTTAAACATAGAGAAAATGGTGGAAGGCAGAGTTAGTTAAGTGGGCGTAGCTTAAGGGAGAGCCTACCACCACTCCCTTCACCCACGATAGCTGCTATCGAAGTATTAAACCAGGTCGACGTGTAAAGGAAATGATAGAAGCCGCCTTGGTCGGTGTTTTAACAAACTCCCTCCACCTATAGTGGCCGACTTAGTCAGTAAAGACTCCTCCACCCATGGTGATTGTTGTTAAGAGCTTTAAAACCAGTCTTCCTCCATCCTCGGTGGCTACTAATAGAGCATTAACACAGGAGGCAAGATGTTTAGGTAGGTGTAGGAGATACTACCATCACTACTCCCATTTACAGCATAAACAAACGTGCAAAACACTTCCTCCATCCACGATAGTCAAAGCAATAGACAACACGATGGAAACTTAAACTTTCTCATGACTTGGTATGCGACATTACTGCAGTAGTCGACAGATTTCATGCATGGAGAATATAGTTGCAACCGCAATCATGGAACAATTAATATAACCTAGAGGATAGCAAAAAAATTAGCAGAAAATTTGAATAAAAAGACGTAGGCACCCTCTCACAATAACATTCTTTTCTCACACGAAGTTAGAAGGTCAAAATTCTTGAAGGGAGAGTTAGAAAGATTAGTTTGATAGAGAGTTAGATTAGTTTGAGAGTTAGAAAGATTAGTTTGATAGAGAGATTAGTTGGATAGATAAGAAGATTAGTTGATAGATAAGAAGAACGTCAAGGTCAAAAGCTCAAACTCCATTCTAACATTATCCAAGAGGTTAGCATCTTTTGTTTTTCATTTCGTTTTACTTTATTCGTTAAATTTGGTATAAAATGTGTTAAAAACGGAAGTTTAGTTAATAGATACATACGTCCAATTGGGTATCGATTATTAATATTGTATTTGGAAAGCTTTTTAAACCATTATGGAATAAAAGAAAAGAGTTTAGAGAAAAGAGGTAGCTAATATCGTACTTTGCACAGAAATATTTAGTTTTAATTCTATTTTATTTTTAGAATGTGTTTACGTACTTTTGTTAACATATGAGATTACTCTCATACATGTTTAACACCTTCTATTTTATGTACTTTATGATAGACGAAAGATTGATTTTAAGAGTTTTCTTATAAAAGGCATATCGTTTTTTTTTTTAAGATTGTCTTCGAAAGATAGATTAGACAAGTAATGATTAGTAAGCGACAAAATTGATATCTCTATTTTTATTTTAAAAGAAAGATTGTATTCTCAAAAGAATTTGTGTTTGTGGGAATCAAGCTAGGGTTAAGCTTGAGATGGAAAAATTTACCTTTCAAGACGGGTGCCGAATGTGGATGCTTTAGAGAGAATAGTTGCTTTTTTTAACTATTATTTTGTTGTGCATGGCATATACTCGGCCGAGTTATTGTTAGAATTTTCCATAGAAAAAGATGGAAATTCCTTATTTATACTCTCTACCACATCCTAGTATGATAGCGAATGCTTGTTTCTTAGAATGAAGTAGGAAAAATGAAAATGCATATATCATCTAGGCATGCACCAGATTCCCTCTTGCTTTTGAATTCTTTGATTAAACCAATTCGTGCATGGTCGGGTATTCTTGATTGGCCAAGAATTTCGGGGAAGCGTAAGCTTCAAGGTTGGGCAGAAAAAGTGCCTGACTCTTGTTCTCGTCTGCGTTCGAAAGAAAGAAGGAAGCAAGTCAGACTGAAGATCGACGGATGCATCTTCTTGTATATATCTTAAGGCTAATTGGAAGCCTAAGTAGAAAATGAGAATTTCTTTATATTGGATATTGTATTATTCATGTGCATTATTATGATATATTCGATATTTGTTTATATTTTGTATAAAATATGCTTAAAGATTGAAATTTTAAGTTTATTTAAGAATAAAGCATAGTTTAGGGTTAGATCCTAGATTGACGTCTTTAAAATAACGGTGATCTACAAGGAGATGAAGTAGTTTCTTGACAAGTACAACTAGTCTTCACAACATTAATAGTGCCACAAAGGAAAATCAGTGTTCAATGACAGCTCATGAAGGCCACAACACCTAGAAGATAGAGTCTAGATTCTAACATGAATATGACATGACTAGTATTGTCCAATGATCACAAATATAAAGTCCAGTATTTATATTGAAAGAGCATTCATGATAGATTTCAATACAGTGATGTAAAGATCTAATCACAGTGATTAGAGGACTAAGCCCTTCCAATGACTTTATAGAAAAACAAGTATAGTGGGTGAAAACCCTATATTTCATAAAGATGAAATTAAGACATTCAAAGACTTAATATTAAAGACAAAATTCATTCATCATCAAGTCTGATAGTATACTTTGTAGAATCACTATTATAGAGACAATGTACCTTAAAATTTGCAAGCCTTTATTTAAACAAAGTCACATGGCATATACAACACATTTTAGTATATGAAATGAGCAAGCTTTTTACTAGTTAATATTGACATCATATGTTATCACAAAGCATAATGAAAAGAAAACAGCTTCAAAAGGACAAATTAGCAGCCAAAAATCGCATAAGGAGATAGTCATATAAATTGCATGTCATCTCTAATAGGGATAAGATTTAAGGAGCAGTCCATTATCACAAAATGGTTAATAGTCACAAAATCTCCAAGGCAATAAAGGTAACAATTATAGCCCAAAATCTACAAATTCAGATCAGCAGGTTTATCTACTTGGTAGTGTGAATTAGGAGATTGGATTTGGTCACTCCTGTCAATTTTTATATAGACAATCATGTTCTACTCCATCATAAACTAAAGAGAAATGTACTAGGTCAATGTAAATAGATCATTCTTCCCAACTTTTAGCGATGGGAGTAGGTGCAGAGAGAAAAGGAGCGGGAATCCCAAATTTCAAATTGGGGAATGGCGGACTTCCTGGGGAAGGCGGTTTTCCTGGGATCGAAACTGGCAAACAGATAGGAGGATAGGTATCTCAAGGGTCAGAAGAGGACAAGGAAATAGTAAAACTAAGGGAGGATAAAGATTCAAAATCTGGGGACCCACATGACAGAGGTAAAGGTAAAAAATGGTCTTCACTTTTTGGAGTGAAGCTGCTAGCTAAATCTGGGCTCCCGGAAGTTACAAATATCTCAAATCCAGTTTTTGGGCTGGTTTCTATCTCTGTTCTGGATAAAGTGGTAGATCTGACTATAGAAGGTTTATCCATGACTCTAGTGGGATGATTTTCTAGCTTTAGGCCTAACATTAATGATGTGAGGAATTTCATAAGGAGAAAATGGTTTATAAAAGGTCAAGTGGATGTGGCAGCGCTGCCTAGGGGTTTTTTTTCCTTTGCTTTTAACTCTGAAGAAGATATGAACAAGGCTCTCTATGAAGGCCCATGGATGTTTGACAAGTCAACCTTGGCTCTCCAGAAATGGGTCCCGAACCTCACCCTTGACGAGTCCTTTGTTTTTGTGCCAGTATGGACACGCCTCCCGGGTCTCCTGCTAGAATTTTGGAACGAGGAAGTATTCAAGGGTATTGTGAAATCCTTTGGAGAACTTTTGTCAATCGATCTGATGATGGTAGCTAAATCAAGGTTAGTCTTTGCTCACATTTGTAAAAATGTTAATCAAATGACGGATATGCCCCAATCCATAGAAATCATATCTAAACTTGGAAAATGGACCCAAGCTTTTGAATATGAATCGCTTTTGTTTGCCTATTTCCATTGTAAGAAATCAGAGCATTGGGCAAAATCATGTCCGCTCAAGAAGAGCAAGGAAAGAAAGACTAATAGCAATACTAAGAACAAAAAGATTTGGCAAACGATAGATAAAAAAGGAGACCCATCAATTGAGTGTGACCAAAATAAGGATGTAACAGAATTAGTAAATGAAGTCAAGAAGACTGGGAATAGCAATAATGAAAAACAAGATTGTGTCTGCTCTAATAACCAAATAGAGAGTTCTAAAGAAGTAGAGCAAGGAATGGAGTTGAATAACAAAAATAACCCAGAGGACCAGGAGGTTGGATCTGTCAGTCAGGAGAAGGAAGAAGCCGTATCAATCTCTTCATTCTCAAAATCAGCCAAGGAAAACTTTAATGAAGCTCAAGAGTTTAACCCTTTAGATATCGAGCCCTTATTGCTTCTAACCAATGGAAGCCTAAAGCCTCATCTTTGTAAAACCCCTTCTCAAAGTGTGGTAATGGATATTTTGGAAGGGAATCTTTGGATTCTTGGTTCGAGAGAAGGAAAAATGAACAAAGAAGAACTCAATGGAGGGATCTCAACTAGAAGCAAGAATAAGAAAAAGGCAGATGTTGGAAGTCAAAACAAAAAGCAAGGAAGGCCATCCCTAAAATATCAAAGGGAATAGGAAAGATGGAAGAATCATGTTGATGGAACACAGTGTTCCATCAAGTCAGTCCTATCTCTAATTAAAGTATGAAGATAATATCCTGGAATATCAGAGGATTGGATGCCCCTCATAAGCAGGATGTGTTATGAAACATCATAAGAGATCATAAACCGGATGTGGTCCTCATTTAGGAAACCAAGATGTCTAAGGAAAAATTTGAAAAGATTAGAATTTTCAAGGAAAATGGTGTCATGGATCTAACTCGAAGGGAGCCTTTGGAGGAACTGTGATTTTTTAGAACCAAAAAACCATAAAAGGTAAGGAAATCATCTCTTCTTTTAATAGGAACTCAATTCAGCTTGAACATATTAAGGACAACTTTGTTTGGGTGTTATCTAATGTCTATGCGCCTAATACCAAAACCAGGAGAGTTAAATATTGGAGAAGCCTTGCAGACGACAGACTCAAGCTTGTTGATCAAAGCTGGATTATTATGGGAGATTTCAATACTCCGCTCAAAGAGGAAGAGAAGATGGGAGGTCTCCCCTTACAACTTGATGGGAAACAAGACCTAATGGAGTTCAACAATGATCAAGCCCTTATGGATGTGGATCTTCAGGGCATTAATTACACCTGGACCAATAGAAGAACTGGAGCTGACCTGATTCAAGTAAAGTTAGATAGAAATTTAATTTCTTCTAAATGGTTAACAAAGTATAGCTGCTCCCTTGCTTCTGTTATCAAAATTGGGTCAGATCATTACCCCATCTCTTTTACTGTCAACTCTTTTTCAGCCAAGAGAAACTTCCCTTTTAGATTTGAAAAAGTGTGGCTTTCCCATCCCTCTTTGGAAGCTCATATTGTTGATTGGTGGAACTCTGAAGTGGAGGGAATGACTCTTTTTAGAATAGCCAAAAAGCTCAATATCCTAAAGGCTAAAATTAAAATCTAGAACAAAGAGATTTTTTGGGACATATTCAAGAGCAAAATTCAAGTCAAAACTAAAATAAAGGATGTTCAGGATAGAATCCAAGTGGTTGGGCTATCTGAAGATCTTAGCATGGTGGAAAATGTTCTTTTGTCTAAATACCACATCATTATCACTAATGAAGAGACGTTCTGGAGACAAAGATCAAGAGCCTTGTTCTTGAAAGAAGGTGATAAAAATACCCGGTTCTTTCACTTAACTGCTCTTAAGCACATGGAAGCTAATAGGATATCTAGATTATCCTATAATAAAGGAATCTTAATAGAGGATAATGATATTAGAAAGGAAGCTCTTGAGTATTTTAGCACCCTACTGGGAGAAGTGGATAACCTGGACATTAGTAATCAAAACACCCTTTTACAAGCTATTCCTTCTATCTTGACTAATGTAGATAACAACCTTTTATCTTGTATTTTCTCTAATCAGGAAATCCAAAAGGCGGTGTTCTCTTTTCAGGGTGATAAATCCCCTAGATCGGACGGTTTTCCAATGTTTTTCTTTCAAAATTTTTGGCACATCGTGGAGGCTGACATCTGCAATGGTGTTAAAGAATTCTTTGGCTCTAGAAGGCTCCTAAAGGAACTGAATGCCACCTTCATTGTCCTTATCCCGAAGATCCCTGGTGCTGATTCTCTCAACAAGTTTAGACCCATTAGTTTGTGTAACTTTGTGTACAAGATTTTATCCAAGGTCCTGACTTCCAGGTTGTTGGAAATTCTTCCAAGAATTATCTCTGTCCAGCGGAATGGCTTTGTCCTCGGTAGACAGATTCTAGATTCCATAATATCTATTCATGAAAATATCCACTCCTTGAAAGTGGGTTTCTTCCTGAAGTTAGACATGGCTAAAGCTTTTGATAGAGTGAACTGGCAGTTTCTCCTTAGGATCATGAAAGTGTTTGGTTTTGGTGACAAAGTTATTCAACTCTGCTCTCAACTTATGGAAACTTCCTCCTCAGTTGTTATTGTCAATGGTTCTCCATTTAGTTTCTTCAAAAGCTCTAGAGGCCTTAAACAGGGGGACCCCATATCCCCTATCCTATTTATTTTTCTTGCTGAATGTTTGGGTAGATTTATTCTTAAAAATGTGGAAGATGGCAATCTTAGGGGTCTAAAACCTTCTTCTTCCAATGTTGCTTGTTCTCATGAACAATTCATTGACGATTCTATCACTATGGGGGAAGCTACCATTCTGGAAGCTAAAAATATGAAGAATGTCCTGAATACTTATAAATCTGCCTCTGGTCAAAAAATTAACTAGGATAAAATTTATTTGTTCTTCATCAATACCCCAGTCCAAAGGCAACTAAGGATTGAAAGAATTCTTGGCTACAAAATTTATGAGCTTCCTCTACTTACCTGGGGCTTCCTCTGTGTTTCAAGCCTGAGGATTCCTTCTGGAATAAGTAGGTGGACAGACTTGACTCGAAACTTGCTGGTTGGAATGGGGTTGTCCTTAGTCAAGCGGGCAAAATTACTCTACTTAAAGCCACTCTCTAAAACCTTCATGTTTATGCTCCCAGTTTGTTCAAAGTCCCCACAAAGTTCACGGAAGCCATTGAAAGAATCCAAAAAAGGTTTCTTTGGTCGAGGGTGGAAGTCAAAAATAGAATTCCCCTTATTGCTTGGAATAAATATTTTCCCCTAAGGCCTTAGGTGGGTTGGGCTTAAGAAATATTGGTACTATGAATAAAGCTTTATTAGTCAAACAAATATGGAGAATGAAAGGGGAGGAAAGAGAATGGAACTCAATCTGGAAAAACAAATATCTCTATATGCAACCTTCTGAGGAAGAATTACTAGATGATTCTTTTATTGTTGAAGGTTCGGCTATATGGAATGTTGTTCAATCTGCTAAAAGTTGGGCTGCTGTTGGTCGAACTTGTAACCTTGGGGATGGGAGGAGAATAAGATTTTGGGAAGATAGATGGATTTTGGAAAAACCCCAGGAGGAAGTTCCAATCCTTAAAGATTGGAAAGATTGGTTCAAAAGTAGGTTTGGTGAGCTGGTAAGAGATTACTGGAAAAATGGGAATTGGATCGATTTCAGCTAGCAGTGTCCGGGGCTCAAGTTCCTTCAGATTGCTCTCTCAGCTAAAGTTCCCAGAGACAACAAAGATGACAGATTGATATGGAGGAAAACCCCAGATGGGAAATATTATGTTTCCTTAGCTATGGCTATTCATAACAAATCTATGGAAGTAACTCCTATCTGAGCTAAAGTCTGGAACAAGAAGTTAGTTCCTAAGGTTAATATCTTCTTCTGGATTTTCATCCAAAACAAGGTTTTAACCCTGGACAACCTTCAAAAGAGAGGTTTTATTTTTCCTAACGGGTGTTCTCTTTGTTGCAAGGAAGAAGAGATGGCTTGCCATATTCTTAATTAGTGCACTTTTAGTCAGGATATCTGGAAAATCATCTTAAGCAGGTGGAACTTGAGTTGGGTTTTCCTGAACTCCCTTGGGGAATCCTGGCAGCAATGGCATTGCCCTAATTCCAATCCTAAGCTTGTGGAGACTTGGAGACTTACTCTGCTAATTGTTATCTAGAATATCTAGAAAGAGCGTAACAATAGGATTTTTAGGGATAAGAGGACTATTCCTGAAGTGGTGGCAGATAAAATTTATAGGAGTATATTTGAATGCATCTATGGCACTGATTTTGGTCCAACTGCTAAAGAAGACTTCAAAGACAGGTGGAACCTCTCTACCACTTTTACTAGCAAGGAGAAAGGAAGAGAAGGTCCCGTTTGGTGTTTTCCTCCTCAGGGGTGGATTAAGGCTAACTTTGATGGGGCCTCTAAGGGGAATCCAGGTAAAGATGGATACGAGGGAATTGTCAGGAATTTTGCTGGAAGTTGCTTATTGTCGGTGGCTGGTCCTTTGGGAAATCAAACAAGTTATTTTGCCAAAGCTTTAGCTGCCCTGAACACCTTAATTATAGCCAAAAGTCTGAATTATGATAAATTATGGCTCAAGGGAGATTCACTCAATATTATTAAGTGTTTGAAGGGGGAGTCGAAGCCATCATGGTCAGTTGAAAATATTATCATAAAAGCTAGGGAGATCATTACAAGTTTCAAAGAAATAATTATTCAACATGCCTTTAGAGAGCAAAATAGTGTGGTGGACTGTCTAGCGAACATAGGGGTAAATTCTAACTCCCAAATGATCTAGCATGGGGAAGATCTCAATTTAAACATTAAAGAGCTCCTTAGAAAGGACCGATATATGGGGAGAGAAGGACCACATAATTATGATAGGGAATATGAATATTTTATGCCTTGATGGAAAGGTCATTATTACTTGGCAAAGCGATAGATCCCCAACAATCTTTAATAATTTTCCGCATGCTTTGTGGGTCACCCAGTTCAAAATCTCTAGCAACAATGGGAAAGAAGGGCTTAGTTTGCAGAGAAACGGAGCTGATAACCTGAATCCAAAGATGGGAGGAGACTTAAGGAGGGAGGAACCAAACAATACATCAACTTGGAAAGCGATGCCAAAAGTGTGGGCGAAACTGGAAAAAGGATCTCTCACAAGGTTTATGGAGAAGCTCGTGGACTATGATAAAGGTAGGGTAAATCTTGTCATTTCCAAGATATCTGAAAATTGGTCTAATGGGTCCTTTAAAATCTATGGGGTTAAGTTCAAGTTGGATGTTGGGCTCATATCTACAGTGACTAGCATTCCCCACATTGGGCTTAATTTCTTTCGAGATCTCAAATCCTCCAACAACGTGGTTAATCTATTCCCGCGGAAAGAGAAAGAGAGGGTCAGAATTGGCAAAGCTACAGGGGGCTACTATGAAGATGCTAATATCAAGAAACTCTGGAGCTGGGTTCTAAATGAAATAATGGAATACATCATGGTTGAGGGTCATTTCTCCAGGGCCCACACCTACCACTTCGTTCTTTTAAACCATTTCAGACATGACAAAAAGGTGTCCCTACCCTACTACCTTTTTAGGTCCCTTTCCAGGTCCCTCAATAAACATAGTAAAAATCCTTCTAGTCCGGTTCTCCATTGTGGGCTTTTGCTGCTCATTTATGAGCACTGTAAAACCCTCACCCTATTGGAAAACAAGAGGATATCCACCTCTCCGGGTAAGAGAAAGATGGAGGAAGGCGACTCCAGCAAGGAGAAGGTGTCCTCTAGAAAAAAAGAAAAAGTACCCCTGGGATGGAAACAGAGGAAATTGAAAAGGAAAGTAGCGAAATGGAGATGGATGACTCTAATGGTGAAGACAACTGGAATGATGAGGAGTTGGGTAATGAGGAAGAAACTGGTGATAATGAGTCTGGTAAAGAAAGTCCTATCCACAGTGATTGCCCCAGTAAGGACAACAGCCATCCAAAGGAGGATGTGGATTTCAAGGATAATGAGGAAACTGAGGATGTGGATTTCAAGGATAATGACAAAACTGATGTGAATTTCGAGAGGGAAATAAACAAGGATTCTGAGAAGGACTTGACTAAGGATAGGGTAAGTGAGGATAAGGAAAGTTTGAGTAAAGGGTTATTTTTGGATAACCTCAAAAAGTCACTGAGGCGAGATTGGATTATGACAGATGGACCTACGAACTCTTGAAGAACCTATAAAAAAAGGGGAAACATATGGATGAGAAGAGGGAGGATGATGACAGAGATCAGATAAAATGGAAGTAGAATATGGAGGAGAAGGTTAATTCGCTGGAAGAAGGGAGAGAGGCGATGAAAAATCTATTGGGCATTATCCCGAGTATCCTATCAGCCATCACTAAAAACTTGGAGGATATCGCTAAGGTCTTTGATCACATCATCTCTCCTAAACTAGTAGTAGAACTTGACATGGATGATGAGACTATCCAGACTGGTAGCGGTGAAGCTACTCCGGTTGGTGGCGCTGCGAAGAGGACTAGGGCTAGTGTCAAGAAAGTTGTGGCTGCTTCTACAAAGGATCTCCCTAATCTTAGGGATAACATTAAAGAGCTGCATGGAATTAGGAACACCCTAGAAAAAATCATCTAGTTTCTCTTCTGGAGTCTCGCTGGCTTTGCTGGCTTTGTGGGGCATTTGCCGGTTTTCTTTGGTTTTCTGTTGTCTTTTCAATGGTCTATTCCTTTTTGTTTCTTGTCGCTTTTTCTGATTAAGTTCCACTTGTAAAGGGTTTCGAGGCCCCTTCAAAACCTGTTTTTACCTTAATCAAAAACAATTATAGCCCAACCTTATATAGAAACAGTCAAATAACAATGGTTTGCAAGCCATGCTTAGGGAACAATTACCATTTCATAAGCAATTCTAAATGTATAGAATGACATTTTTCAGTCATAGACCTCCTCCTTAACAATCCACGGTTCTTTTGACAGCAGATTGAGAAACATCTACGAGCATCCCTCAAGAGTTACCAATTAAAGACAAAAGGATATAGGGTCTCCTTATAAGAGAACAATGATTATAACCTATACATAGTTATTAAGAGCAGTCATTGGCATCACGTCAAGGGATAGATTTGTAGGCTAGACAACAGAGGCAAGCTTATGGTATGAGGAGTTAGAAAAGGAAATATCATTGTTCAAACTAGTAAATAAAGGATTTAACATAGTGAGATTAATGATCTAAGTTTTCTATGACATAGAATCTCAATCAAGATAAAGAGGTTCTGAGGCATGCATATCAAAAGGGAAAAATCTTTATCATGGGAAGATAAGAGACAATTGATAGCAATCATAGAATTACTCAAGAATGTCCAATGGAGGTAATATTAAACTCAAAGGGAACAATGAGCTTCAAGGATACCTAAGAACCAATAGCAGTAGTATTATTAAGCATTCAAGATAGTCCAGGGCACATTCATGATTACAAAGATTTGAAAACATGATTATCAAAGGAAAATATCTAGAGCTTTACAATTCATAGTGCATGTGATAGAGGAATGAAAAGAGATCCTCCACACCTACAACCAACTCCATATGCATAGTGGACACTAAGAAAGTTTGTGGTCCATTTAAAAGTGAAGTATTAAGTCAAAAGAAAACTTCAAGGATATTGTTGCAATAATAATAGAGGACAACAATACTAGAATGTAGTCCCAAAAAATATAGAGTAGTGATATCAATGCCTACCAAGAATACAGTCCCAAATCCAATCCATGGTTTTGGTTAAACATCAATTGGTTTTGAATAACTTTTGAATGCAAGATCAGAAACAATATCATAAAAATTGGAGCATCGTGACAGGACACAGGAAGTACATAGCAAGAAAGTGATCCATCTATTAGAGAAAAAATAGTAAAAGGAGTTTACTGCCAGGAATGCATGCACAAGGTCCTTCAAGGACAAAATACAGTCATGACACATTAAAGAGAAACCCTGTCATAGTCATTAGCAGCTGTGATATTTTGTGATGATCCATAACTTCAATAATAATAGTGAGATTTAAATTAATAGCATTTAGTATCAAGTAAAAAAGACTATCCTAGTAGTCATATCATTTCAGTGATAGTGATAAGGGCATCCATGAGAAAGGAGAATTACATGGCAAAGGGAAGCATGTGTAACACAAAATATCATAACAATGGAAAAGATAGAAGTATTGTAGCAGTTTGAGTGAAGAACAATAATAGGGATATAGTTATATTACAGTCACCACAATTTAGGCACTAACAGAGAAAAGTTCCAAATCTTCCTAAGCAAGGTCTAAGAGAAGAGCACAAAGACACAACAATAGAACATAGTCTTAAGGCAAAAATTTTATTACAGTTAATATGATTGCAGAGATCTTTCTCATAGTAAGTATCAAGATCACAGTCATGAATCATTCATAATGGAGGAATAACTCAAGACAGTATATAAGACACTCACAACCATTACCAACAATCAAGGACATCATGCACACCAAGGACAATGTACAGTGAACTAACAGTAATAGCAGCATGTCATGATTGAAAGTCACATCTAAGTACAGTATGATGCTCTATTGCCTATTTATAAAGACATGGCAGCAAATAGAAGTACAATCCATAAGGTTGTAATAGTCTAAAAGTAAAAATTATGAACAATGGGTGGTAAATATTTACCCAAGCATACAAAGCATCACAAAGATAGGAATAAAGATGTACAAAATTCTTCATACTAGATCGTGAGAGAGTTTTCCAGATATCATTTTTAAAAGAGCAGTGCAATCACAACAACCTACAAGATAATCAAGTCTATGACAACAGATGACGGTTCAAATTGGTATTATAAAGACAGTTACATCATATATCAAGCCCATATGTCTCAGTATAGGATAGTATTTTTGATAAAAGATTATTGTCTTTTAACATATCGAAGTTGAAATCATATCATCTCAAGAGATAGTGATAGATCAATCCCTTACAAGCCCTCATAAAAGAAGTCATGAAGCCTCTAAAGCTCAAATTTTGGAGGACGATGCATATACAAAGCATAGATCAAAGGGGTATAGTGAATAAACATTGTTAGAATAGAAAGGATCAATGATTCCACACCAGTAGAAATAGAAAGGAAGTTATGTCCTAGTCATAGAGATATTTATTGTCAAATACAAAAGTTTGTTCTTTACTGTTAAAGAAGAATAGAAGACCACAAAGAGAAATAATAAGTTTTATTGAAAACCCTACAATAGATGTATGCAAAAAGTAAAGCTTATGTTTTTTCTTTCAGAAAATGACATGAAGGAGAAAGGTAACACATACCACCCCTATAATCTTTCCTTCAAGTCACAGGTCCGAGCCTACAAACCTTAGTTCCAACAAAAGCATGCATGATATTGGTGGCTAGTGAAGTCTTCTTTCAAAAGATACAATACAAAATGAGAAGAATTGGTATCTTTTAGGGTTCAAACTATATTTCATTGCATGCCCTAATTCATTGTTTAAGGGCTTTATTTTATTTTTTATTGCCTTTTCATTTTTCCATATGGTCAATGACTTAAAGTCATTGAGCCTATGTAAAACTCTTCATGCTTAAAAGGAGGGAAGGCTAAAATAGCTTTCTTCTTCTTTTTATAACTCTTTTTATTATTTATTATAACTTTATTTGTGTTTTTATTATTAAAATCAAAATAGAGTTATATTAAATAATAAAAGAATTATATATATTCTTTTTTATAAATTCATATAATTATAGATGGGTTTATTATTAAAACCTAAATATAATTATATTAAATTATAAAAAAGCAATAACAAAATGAAATAACAACTCTTATTTTAGCTTCTATTAAAACAATATAATTAATTGTTTTAACAAAAGTTAAAATAAGATTATTTCAAGGATAAAGAAAGCATATTTAGTGCATGCAATTTTTAGAAGAGGGGATTTATTTTTCTAGCTATATTTGGCATGAGCGACATGCAGATTTTACAAAGGTGATAGTGCTTTTTGAAGCTATTTTTGGCAATTCAGTGAGTCATGCAGATTTTTCAAAGAGAATAGTGTTTTTTCAGAGGGGCTATTTTTAGCATTATATAGCACTTTGAGTATCACTTTGATGTAGTTGGAGTTGGAAAGCTATTTTCATCATCAGAGGGTGATTTTGATAGGTTTTTGCATGTGTTTTGCACATTATTTTTGGGAAATTTTCCATAGGGTTTTCTTCATGCAGATTTTTGGAGCTTCTCTTCTATATATTCTTCTCTCCTCTTCTTTATTCTTTCTAGTTATTTTCTTTTTGCTTACACATATAGAAAAAATCATTGTAGCTTAGCATTTTATCAGTTTTCAGCATTGTAATAGAGATTATTTTTAGTGTGCAATAGAGAGTTTCAGTTTCCTTGTCAATTATTATTATTTTTCCATTGTTAGATGAATGATTTGATAGAGTTATTGTGATCCAATTATGAATAATTTTCTTAGTCTTGTTTATGCTTTGCAGAAATATGAATATTTCATTGCAAATTCAGGTTGTGGGTTGTGTTCATCTGATTCCCAATTAGTTACATGCTGTGAAAAATCACTTTTCCTTCATACAACGTTGGTGGATTTTGAACCTTCGCATGAAATATTGATGAATTTCATGATCTTATTTGATTTGTGAAACATATTGGTTCTTTATTGCAACCGGTTATAGTCTTAGGACATCAAGTACAACTGCATCATTTTAGTGTATCACCTCCATTAGGATAGGTTTTCATTACATGCAAGCTTTCTATCCCCTTTTCCACAAAAAAAAATTACAAGAGATTCATCATAAAGGAAGTCATCCTATAATTCAGAGATTCACCTTCACTTTGAGAAACCCATAGGATCAAAGGTGTTTCCATATTTCACAAGATTGTTGGGTTTCATACTTAGTATAATAGGCACAATCCTTCATGACAACAATTTGTTGGTATTTTGGTATGGTTTTGTCATTGATGTCAACACCTACTAAACACTTATCAACTCTGGCACTTTGGAGAATCAGCAACATTCACCGGCAAGTGACTTATGCACAGTCACCGATATCTGGTACACCAGCGGGATATAATGTTCACCAACACTTGGAATAGCATGGAAAACACCTAGTTATGTCGAAGACATCGTTTGGACACTTTGTCTTGGAGTTTTGGTCATTGACATATTTTAGATTTGCATATTTGTTGTTACTGAAAAATAGGTCCAGGTTATACACCGATAGGTTTATCTTTTCTAGATCAGCACGACACGCTATGGAGATGTCTTATTATTGTTGTAAATGCATCAAGCCAACATGTTGAATCAGTTATTGCATCGGGCATTAATTTATTTGTAAATGGATTTTATTGTAATATCCTTTAGAGCCAACCTACTAAAATTGGTTCTAGGTTATAATATAAATGCAAGATCTTATTTGTAAGATCAAATGAGGAATGCAAAAAAGGATTGTGAAAAGGTATATGCAAGAATAAGCAGAGCTATACACCTAGACATCATTTGAAGGTTGAAAGAAGGTTTTTGTGAAGACAATCAGAACTACACCAGTACTGAATCAAGCATAGAAAGATGCTAATCTGAGCAGTACATTCATATTGGATTTAACCATCTAATTGTAGTTAGTGTGACTCCTATTTGTGTTTGAGTAGTGAGCTCTAGGCGCTTGGCTTTCTGCATGTGGAAACCCCATTTGTATACACCTACTATATGCAATAGTATCATCTGATTGTGGGTAAGGTTTCCCACCATGGTTTTTTCCCTTATAGGGTTTCCACATATAAATATTGGTGTTATGTGATGTGGATGACTTTTTCCTTTTCTTTCATGCATTAATCTTTACTGGTATTGCAATTAATTGATAAAACTGTCTACCAATATAAAAGACTGGTTTACCGGTATTAAGCTTTAAGCTAGTTAAGTTGTTTTTTGTTTGAATTTATTTGACAACTGAATCACCCACCCCCCCCCCCCCCTCTTAGTTGTCTTTGGGACCTAACAATTGGTATCAGAGCTTAGTCCTCTTTTGTAGAAATTTAACAGCTTGAGGAGATCCAATGTCTACTAACTATTTCAAGAAGGACAGTCCTAAACTTGATGGAACCAACTATGGCATATGGAAGATCAGAATGGAGACACATCTGAATTGTATTAGAAAGGACATCTAGGATGTTACAAAGAATGGCTATATTGCTCCTACTCTGGGTCAACCTAATCCACCTACCTTAGGAAAAGACGAGGAAAATGATTGCAAAGCTAGAGAAGCACTTTTGAGCGCATTGACAGATCAACAAATCATGGGATTATCAGATAGATCAACTACTAAATCTATTTGGGATCTTTTGGAAACACTGAATGAAGGAGATTCCATAGTCAAAATTGCAAAACTTGAAAGCTTCCGGGTCAGGTATGAAAATCTGAAAAATGGAAGAAGATGAACAGATTTTTTCTTTTATGGAAAGAGTAAATGAAATTGTTTTCGGTATTAAATGTTGTGGAGGAACCTTGAGTGAAGATGAAATTATTTTAAAAGTTTTAAGAGGATTGCCACCGGCATATAAAATGAAAGTTACTACTATAAATGAGTTAAGAACAATGCCTAATACATCAATAACTAGGGATACACTGATTGGAAAACTTTCAGCTTTTGAAATTGAGGAATTTGGTCTTGTTGCTACTATAAAGATAGATTTAGCTTTTAAAGCATCAATATCATCTGCACCATCATTTGACAAGTCTGATTGGAAAGCCTTTTATGCAAGAGAACTTGAAGAAAGCAGGAGAGAAAATGAAGAACTTGAAGCACTATTTGCAAGGAAAATGCCTAAAGGTCTAGTTGGAAGTAAGTATGAAGGTAAAGCACCCTTTAAATGTTTTAACTGTAATAAGATTGGTCATATGGCTTCTAGATGCCCTAATAGACATGCTAGACTAAGAGAAGAAGCTAGGAGAACATACAAGCCTAACCCTGAATATCAGAGATATAGATTTAAGAAGAATAAAGACAAATCTTGTTATCTTGTTGATGAAGGAGTGACTGATGATTCTGATGAGGATCTGGAAGACAATGGATGGGTTTTTGTTGCTATAACAGAAGATCAACCAGCACCTATAGTTCAACTAGTAGAGCAGGCCTTGGCAACTAAAATTGAAGTTAAAGATGAATGGATCACTGATTCGGGATGCTCACATCATATTACTGGTGATAAAAGTAAATTCTTGACTTTTCAGCAATATAATGGAGGTCTAGTGAGATTTGGAGATGATAAAGCTTGTTTGATCAAAGGCAAAGGTACAATATCTCTTGATGGTAAGCATAATACTGACAATGTTTACTATGTTGAAGGTTTAAAGCATAATCTTTTGAGTGTTAGTCAATTAGATGAGAAAGGATTTCAGTTACAAGTCAAGAACGGAAAATGCAAAATTATGAACAGAACTGGTTTAGAAATTGCAACCAGTAATCAAACTAGAGGTAATCAAAGTATGAAAGGATTTTCTGGTACTTACAAGGCACTACAAATCTTGGATTATGGTATCCTAGAGATGAAAACTTTGAATTATGTGCATACACAGATGCAAATTGGGCAGGAGATGTAGATGATAGAAAAAGCACCATCGATGGAGCATTTTTTCTTGGAAGCAGACTAGTTTCTTGGTTGAGTAAGAAACAAAGTTGTACATCCTAATCAATAGTAGAATCAGAATATGTTGTAGCAACAACTAACTGTACATAGGTACTATGGCTTAAACAAATGTTGAAAGACATAAACATAAAATGCAAGGAACCTATAACTATCTATTGTGATAACACTGCAACAATTGATATATCTAAGAATTTGGTACTACATTCTAAAACCAAACATGTTTCCATCAAACTAAATTTTCTAAAGGAAAATGTTGAAGCAAAAGAAATAAAACTGGTTTATGTGAATACTAAAGAGCAGATTATAGATATTTTCACTAAACCTCTACCTAAAGAGACTTTTGAATATCTTAGAGATCATCTTGGGGTCATTCCCCCACCGGTAGATATTTAGAGAGTTGATGTTTGTCATCAACTGACAAACTTAATAGAGAAATCTTTTACTTCGGCTTTGATGAGGAAGCTACTTCTCAGGGGGAGTAGTTGGTATACTAAATTGGTTGGTATTTTGTAATGAACTTGGTTTTGTAGTAACTTTGGCATTTGATGTCAAAGGGGGAGAGATTGGTATGGAAAAACACAAGGAAACACATGTCACTCTCAAGGGGAAAGATTGTTACTTTGAGAAAGATTACTTATATTTTGGTAATTATTGGTAATTTTGTATTTGGCATTTTTGTTTTGGCACTTTGATTGTTTTTCCATCTTGTGTTGCCACCAATGCCAAAGGGGGAGATTGTTGGTATTTTGGTATGGTTTTTTCATTGATGTCAACACCTACTAAACCTTATCAACTCTGGCACTTTGGAGAATCAGCAACATTCACCGGCAAGCAAATGACTTATGCACAGTCATCGGTATCTGGTACACCAGCAAGATATAATAATCATTGGCACTTGGAATGGCATGGAAAACACTTGGTTATGTTGAAGACATCATTTGGACACTTTGTCTTGGAAAATCATTTATTAGCATATTCGTATTTGCATATTTGTTGTTACTGGTAAATAGGTCCAGGTTATACACCGACAGGATTATCTTTTCCAAATCAACATGACACACTATGGAGATGTCTTATTATTGTTGTAAATGCATCAAGACAACATTTTGTATCGGTTATTGCTTTGGATACTGTTTTGTTTGTAAATTAATTTTATTGTAATATCTTTTAGAGCCGACCTACTAAAATTGGTCCTAGGTTATGATATAAATGTAAGATCTTATTTGTAAGATCGGATGTGGAATGTGAAGAAGAATTGTGTGAAGGTATATGCGAGATTAAGAAGAGCTATACACGCAGACATCATTTGAAGGTGAAGCAAGGTTTTTGTGAAATCATATCAGAACTACACCAGTACTGAATCCAGCGTATGAAGATGCTATTTTGAGTAGTACATCCTTATTGGATTTAACCATCCAATTGTAGTCAATGTGACTCCTATTTTGTGTTTGAGCAGTGAGCTCTAGGCACTTGGCCTCTCTGCATGTGTAGACCCCATTTGTATACACTTACTATCTATAGTAGTATCATCTGATTGTGGGTAAGGTTTCCCACTGTGGTTTTTCCCCTTACAGGGTTTCCATGTACAAATATTGGTGTTAAGTGTTGTGGATGACTTTTTCTTTTTGTTTCATGCATTAATATTTACCAGTATTGCAATTATCTGATAAAACTGTCCACCATTATAAAAGACTGGTTCACCGATATTAAGCAGTAAGTTGGTTAAGTTGTTTTTGTTTTAAATTTATTTGACAACTGATTAACCCCCCCCCACTCTCAGTTGTCTCTGGGACCTAACATAGCTCTTCTTATTCTCGCATATACCTTTTCACAATCCTTTTTTGCATTCCTCATCTGATCTTACAAATAAGATCTTGCATTTATATCATAACCTAGAACCAATTTTAGTAGGTCGGCTCTAAAGGATATTACAATAAAATCAATTTACAAATAAATTAATGCTCGATGCAATAACCGATTCAACATGTCAGCTTGATGTATTTACAACAATAATAAGACATCTCCATAGTGTGTCATGTTGATCTGGAAAAGATAAACCTGTCAGTGTATAACCTGGACCTATTTGCCGGTAACAACAAATATGCAAATCCGAAATATGCCAATGACCAAAAATCCAAGACAAAGTGTCCAAATGATGTCTTCGACATAACTAGGTGTTTTCCATGCTATTCCAAGTGTCAGTGAACATTATATCTTGTCGGTGTACCAGATACTAGTGACTGTGCATAAGTCACTTGCTTGCCGGTGAATGTTGCTGATTCTCCAAAGTGCCAGAGTTGATAAGTGTTTAGTAGGTGTTGACATCAATGACAAAACCATACCAAAATACCAACAATCTCCCTCTTTAGCATTGATGGCAACACAAGATGGAAAAACCATCAAAGTGCCAAAACAGAAATGCCAAATAACAAAAACTAATAATCTCCCCAGAGTAACAATCTCTCCCCCTGTGAGTGACATGAGTTTTCCTTGTGTTTTTCCATACCAATCTATCCCCCTTTGACATCTAATGCCAAAGCAATATAAAGACCATTTTTTAGATACAAAATACCAACCAATTCACTATACCAACTACTCCCCTTGAGAAGTAGCTTCCTCATCAAAGCCAGAGTAAAAGATTTCTCTGTTAATTCTGTCAGTTGATGAAAAACATCAATTTCTTAAGTCTCTTCCAGTGGGGGTATGACCCCAAGTTGATCTCTAAGATATTCAAAGGTCTCCTTAGGCAGAGGTTTAGTAAAAATATCTGCAATCTTCTCTTTAGTATTCACATAGACCAGTTTTATTTCTTTTGCTTCAACATTTTCCCTTAGAAAATTCAGTTTTATAGAAACATGTTTGGTTTTAGAATGTAATACCGAGTTCTTAGATATATCAATTGTTGTAGTGTTATCACAATAGATAGTAATAGGTTCCTTTCATTTTACCTTTATTTTTTCCAACATTTTCTTAAGCCATAGTACCTGTGTACAGTTAGTTGTTGCTGCAACATATTCTGATTTTGTTGTTGATAAAGATGTACAACTTTGTTTCTTACTCAACCAAGAAATTAATCTGCTTCCAAGAAAAAATGCTCCGCCGATGGTTCTTTTTCTATCATCCACATTTCCTACCCAATTTGCATCTGTATATGCACATAATTCAAATTTTTCATCTCCAGGATACCATAATCCAACATTTGTAGTACCTTGTAAGTACCAAAAAATCCTTTTTACTGTTGATTCATGATTTTCTCCAGGATTACTCTTAAATCTTGAAACAAAACTGTTGGTAAATAGATTTGTCACTGTGGTCATTTACCTGAAACTGACCCTGTTTGCCCGATGAGCAGTGACAAATGTTCCAACAGTTGGAGAGATCATTCTGTGAAACATGATCTTCCTCTGCATTTAAGAGGGGCAGCTCCCTTGTATGATACGGGTATTTAGGATTTTGTGTACTTTTAACCTGAAAGAACATAAAGGAGAAAACATAAAACTAAAGAGAAATAAGGATAGAAACCCCAACAATAGACATAGGACCATCGACTAAGATTTCCCAACATTAGCAACAAATTACAAGGGGAGTTCATAAGGTAATATGCTTAGCCATGACATGACGATAAATAAGAATGACAAATCTCAACATACGGAGAGATAAGATACTTCAACACATTCAAACTAAGATTCCAAAGGTTGCTTGTGCATCATCACATCAATCGTACAGATCACATATGCATAAAAAGACTACCAATTTGACATACGAGAAATTGGCAATAATAACACATGAATACATTTAGAACATACAAACTAAGACGTATTCTTCATTATCCTTTTGGAAATATACAAGTCCAAAATCCTTTCTATACATAGTGCAAATCAAAAAGTCATTACAAGTTTCTCCTAGAATTCCAGCAGAGTTTTCCCCTCTGTAAAAAGTCCCCCCAACAATACAAATAGCCTTGTATTTATTGGCTTCCCAAAATAACCACCTTCATAACTAACTTTAATCCTGGGTTAATAACTAACTCTTTTCTGCATAAATTTCAAAGAGTTAATAACTTACACACTTATGCGCAAAAAAAGTCAACTTCCTAACCTTTAGTTACAATGAGTAACCCAAGTTAGTTTTTACAAAAATAATATCAAACCCATTAAATTGAAGAAATAATTCATTTGTTGGCCTCCATCTTCATTTGCTTCATTTGCACTTGTAATTATCCCAAAGTACCAACAATTGCAGTATACTAGCACATTAATGTTTTGACCATTGACTTATAAGAAATATTTGCCCACTAATATATTGGCCTCATGAACATGCTCTCAAATTGCATCTATATTTGTCAATCATTCTTTAATTTCATAAAAAATCTTTTCATAACGGGAAGGCTTGCATGATGGCTTGATTGATTCTTTGCATTTATACGTTGTGGATTCCATCAACCTTCAAGAAAACTTGTTTATAATTCCATAAGCTATCCCAACATTCTTTCATAGTTGTCACCATAATATTTTGGATCAACTATCTCACAACTTTTTAATGTATTATCTAACACCTCACAGACCTACATGAGATCACATTCCTTTGTAACATTTCCTTAAACACATACAACTGCTTCCTCATTTGTATATATGTCAATTATGCCGAGTAAAGAACTTGAAATAACAACATAGAGCCAACATCCTCCATCTTTTGATAAATTCCCTTACTCTATTCTAGAACTTCTATTGTCTATGATGTGATCTATCTCCTACACTAAAGCGTGTCCCATTTTATAGCCTTCAATCTAAATACACCACAGTGTCTTTCTAATGCCTCCATATTTCATCAATCTGCTTACTATTTGAATCTCACCACACCTGTCTACTTTCGGCTTATATTCATGAATGATCTGCAAGCACACCGAGAAGACACATCGACACAATGACCACAGGTTTAACTTGCATCCTAATAAGATGGTTTAGAGCATCCTCTAGATATCCACTATGGGTAGAAAGGTGAACTGCAATCCATGCAAACAAAGATTACACTGTTAGAATGCGTCAAGAGTGATTCATTAATTCAAAGATTTTTGAGATCTTCCTTGTGAAATTCATTTTTCCATATAGACTGTAATCATTGCATTCCCTTTGAGATTTCTATTGAGCAGTTCATGAGCATTGTCGATGCTTCTATAGTTAGCATACACTTCCATGAGGGCCATTGCAACTACAAAACCCACCTAACAACTGCATTTGCTTGGAAATTCCAAAATATTTTCAATAGATCAATTTTATACATAGGTTGCAATAATACGTCCATGAGATGACATCTCTTTTGAGGCATCCAATCAAACAATTTGCTACCTTGTTTGTGCTTCTCAGTCAGCCTTCAACTCGCACTTCATATAGGCAAATAGTCAAACATTTTGTGTGCTACCTCTGCTTCCACATTTGCATTCAGTGGGATGACATGTCTGAGGCATTTAGTTAAACAGTTTGCATACCATGTAAGCAACTTCACCAGTTTACGTTCTATGTCTATGCTTCCACCATTGCGTACATCTGCCACAACCGTGGCATTCTTTTGGAGCCTTCTGCTAGCCAGTTCACGTACATTGTCTGTGTTTCCATAGTTCTCACGATTTGCAGCAACTATCACAAACTAACCCTGCCGAAAGCGATGTCTACATGCCTTGTCACCTATCCATGCCCTATGAGCACATGACCATGAGGAATTCTACTAATGGTGTGGTGTGTTCTATTTGTAGCCAACACCTGAGACCGCATGACTTTGAGAAAGTAGACACTAAACAGTGCGCTGCTGAAACCATGACCTCCTTTGGGGAATTCTGCCAAACAGTTAACGTGCATTGTCAAATGCATTTCCTATGCTTCCCCAGTGCATTCTTATTTGCCATGATATTCTATCAAATAGTTCACATGCCACGTCAAGTCTCCCATGATTTGCATTTGACGTGTTCTATATCTTCTTGAGGTGGTCTTCCAAATAGTTAAACACCTGTGAGCAGCATTAATCCAAACACTTTGAGAGCTTCCTCGCAAACTCCATTCCATGCATATCCTATATTCATCGCATTCCATGAGACCATGTTTCTTTGAGGAATTCTGTCAAATGGTTCACATGCATTTTCTGTGCATCCATAACCTACAACATACATGATATTCTTGTCAAGCGTCTCATGAATATTGTCTATTCTTCCTCATTCTACAACATTCAAACATGTTATGTATATTGGCTATCAAAGTAGTCACAACTACAACATCTAACATGATTCCCTCTCTTCTTCAATGCTTTGATGAACGCTCATAACTTGCTCTCCGAATCCTTCTTTTATTTATTGTTTTTCTTTAATATCTTTCCTTACTTTGATAAAATCAATAAGAGGTTAAGAATGCTCAAAAATTGAGCATTTCTAACCTTCTTGACAAAGTGGGGCCCAAAAGGTTAAGAAATGGGGTTAGAAATGCTCAAAATTTGAGCATTCTTAACCTTTTGGGGATAGGTTAGAAATATGGGTTAGAAATGCTCAAAAAGTGAGCATTTCTAACCTTTTTGACAAAAGGTTAAGAAATGAGGTTAAGAATGCTCAAAAACTGAGCATTTCTAACCTTCTGGTTGAGCAAGCTATCCTTTACACATTGGAAGCCATTTTTCATAGAGAATGGATCAAGGAAGAATGCCACCAATGACTGAAGTTGATTTTGTCATTGTAAATGACCAAACATAATAAAATAATTTAAAATATTAAATTATCATTTGAGAAATAATTTAAATATTTTAAATATAACGCTTTGCCTAGAGAAAAATGGCATAACTTTCAAACGATAGGGAGTTAGATCCTAAAATTTGAAACAAATGTCAATGGTAGGGAAATAGATCCACACAATTATTTACGCCTCATGAAAGAACCTGACATGAGATATTTTAATCATTTGGGGACAACAGAGACCAAAAATTGAAAGTTTAAAATATGACAAAGTATGAACAGGGTTCACGTGAAAGTTGGCCACATGATATAAAATGACGTTTAGATCTTGACTGTAAAGTAATTTCCTTCAATTTGTGATAATTCTCAAAATTCTTCCATTTTTTGGATTTTGACTAGTAATGACCTTGGACAACGCGTTCATTACTTACGTGTAAACACTCATTGTACCTTTACTCGACACTAAGACCGATTTGAAGTTCAAATTTTATGTAGGCCAAATATGGGGGCAAAAAATACATACTACATTCATGATATCAGGTCTGGTTTGTGTCAAATATAGTAAACCCCCTATCATAGATTTGTACCTAGTCGGATTAATAGGTGTAGATTCATCTCTTAGTGATAATTTGTCATTTGTAGTCATAGGTGTGCTTACCGGTTTAGAGTTATCCATCCCAAATATCTTTAGTAACTCCTTTAAGTACTTGGATTGACTCAAGAATATACCTTTATCAGTTTGTGAAATCTGCAATCCTAAAAATAATTTTATTTCTCCAATCATAGACATTTCAAATTCTTGCTGCATTTCAATAGAAAAGTCTTTACATAATCCATCTTCTCCTCCAAAGATTATATCATCAACAAAAACTTCTATAACCAAGATGTCATCATTAGTCACTTTATAATATAAGTTACTATCAGCATTTCCTTTAGAAAAACCAATCTTCAAAAGATACTTATCCAATCTTGCATACCAAGCTCTTGGAGCTTGCTTCAACCCATACAAAGCTTTCCTTAACCTGCAAACCATATCTTTGTTATCTGTCAAAGAAAATCCATCAAGTTGTTCAATGTAAACTTCTTCTTCAAGATCTCCATTCAGAAATGCACATTTAATATCCATTTGATAAAATTTGTAGTTCTTCTATGCTGCAAAAGCCAAGAATAATCTGACTGCCTCAATTCTAGCTACTAGTGCAAAGGTTTCATTATAATCAATTCCTTCTTTCTGAGAATATCCCTTACACACTAGTCTTTCTTTATTCCTGATTACCTCACCATCTTCATTAAGTTTGTTTATGAATACCCATTTTGTTCCAATCACATTTTTGTCTTTAGGCCGGGGAACTAATGTCCATGTGTTATTTTTCTCAATTTTTTCGAGTTCCTCTTCCATAGCTTTAATCCAGTGTTTATCTTCACATGCCTCATTAATTGATGATGGTTCAATTTGAGAAATAAGACATACCTCTTCATTTGCCAGTCTTCCTCTTGTCATAACTCCTTTATACTTGTTTCCAATTATCTTATCTTTAGAGTGATTTAGTCTTACATACCAAGGTGTCTTTGTTTGTTGTTGTTCCTCAATTACAGTGGAATTTTTAGATGATACCGGTGTAACTAGATCTTCATTCGTACCGGTGGGTTTAATGTAGATTCATTTGTCAGAATCTCTATTGTCGGTTCAGAGTCTATATACCTTGAAGTTCCTCTAAATTGTTCATCAATCTTCACATTTGTATTCTCAATAATTTTCTGCAATCTTTTGTTAAAACATCTATATGCCTTGCTCTTAGATGAATAACCAAGAAATATTCCTTCATCACTTCTAGGATCAAATTTACCAATATACTCATCTCTTCTAATATAACATTTGATTCCAAATATTCTGATATATTTAAGAGTAGGAGTAATACCAAACCATAGTTCATGAGGGGTCTTACCGATTTCTCCTTTGATGTGAACTTTGTTGAATGTATAGACCATTGTACTTATTGCTTCTTTCCAATATACATGTGGTAGGTTTTCTTCTGATAACATACTCCTGACTGCATCCAAGATAGTTTTGTTTTCCTTTCAACAACTCCATTCTGTTGTGGTGTCTGGGGTGTTGATAGTTGTCTTCTAATTCCATTCACTTCACAGAATGTATTAAATTCCTTAGATGTAAATTCTCCTCCTTGATCTGATCTCAGACATTTGATTTTCTTACCGGTTTCATTCTCTATCATTGCTTTGAATAGTTTGAACTTCCCAAGTGCTTCTAATTTTTCTCTGAGAAAAGTAACCCAACACATTCTAGAGTAGTAATCAATGATTAGCATGAAATATTTATCACCTTGTAAACTTTTAGTTCTAGCTGGACCACATAAATCGGTATGAATTAAGTCAAGAGCATTATTTGATTTTTCTAGAATACTTTTAAAAGCAGCTCTAACTTGTTTTCCAAATTGACATTCCTTACATACTGTATTGTGAGGTTTGACAATTTTAGGTAAGTCTCTAACAGCCTTAGTGGTACTGATTTTTACCATGCAATCAAAATTTACATGACAGAGTCTCTTATGCCATAGCTAACTTTCATCAATATGTGCAATCAAGCATGTCTTTTTATTGTTATTCAAATGAAAGATATTACCTCTAGTTTGATTATCGGTTGCAATTTCTAAACTAGTTCTATTCATAATTTTACATTTTCTGTTCTTGAATTGTAACTAAAATCCTTTCTCAAATAATTGACCAACACTCAAAAGATTATGCTTTAAACCTTCAATATAGTAAACATTGTTAGTATTATGCTTACCATCAAGAGATATTGTACCTTTGCCTTTGATCAAACAAGCTTTATCATCTCCAAATCTCACTAGACCTCCATTATATTCCTGAAAAGTCAAGAATTTACTTTTATCACCAGTCATATGATGTGAGCATCCTGAATCAATGATCCATTCATCTTTAACTTCAATTTTTGCTGCCAAGGCCTGCTCTACCAGTTGAATCTATATACCTTGAAGTTCCTCTAAATTGTTCATCAATCTTCACATTTGTACTCTCAACAATTTTCTGCAATCTTTTGTTAAAACATCTATATGCTTTACTCTTAGATGAATAACTAAGAAATATTCCTTCATCACTTCTAGGATCAAATTTCCCAATATACTCATCTCTTCTAATATAGCATTTGCTTCCAAATATTCTGAAATATTTAAGAGTAGGAGAAATACCAAACCATAGTTCATGAGGGATCTTACCGGTTTCACCTTTGATGTGAACTTTGTTGAATGTATAGACCGCTATACTTACTGCCTCTCTCCAATATACATGTGGTAGATTTTCTTCTGATAACATACTTCTAGCTGCATCCAAGATAGTTTTGTTTTTCCTTTCAACAACTCCATTCTACTGTGGTGTCGGAGGTGCTGATAGCTGTCTTTTGATTCCATTCACTTCATAGAATGCATTAAATTCCTTCGATGTAAATTCTCCTCCTTGATCTGATCTTAGACATTTGATTTTCTTACCGGTTTCATTTTCTACGATTGCTTTGAACAGTTTGAACTTCCCAAGTGCTTCTGATTATTCTCTGAGAAAAGTAACCCAACACATTCTAGAATAGTCATCAATGATTAGCATGAAATATCTATCACCTCGCAAACTTTTAGTTCTAGCTGGACCACATAAATTAGTATGAATTAAGTCTAGAGCATTATTGGATTTTTTTGGAATACTTTTAAAGGTAGTTCTAACTGGTTTTCCAAATTGGCATTCCTTACATGTTGTATTGTGAGGTTTGACAAGTTTAGGTAAATCTCTAACTGCCTTAATAGTACTAATTTTCACCATGCAATCAAAGTTTACATGACAGAGTCTCTTATGCCATAGCCAACTTTCATCAATATGTGCAATCAATCATGTCTTTTCATTGTTATTCAAATGAAAGCTATTACCTCTAGTTTGATTACCGATTGCAATTTCTAAACCAGTTCTATTTATGATTTTGCATTTTCCATTTTTGAATTGTAACTGAAATCCTTTCTCAACTAATTGACCAACACTCAAAAGATTATTCTTTAAACCTTCAACATAGTAAAAATTGTCAGTATTATGCTTACCATCAAGAGATATTGTACCTTTACCTTTGATCAGACAAGCTTTATCATCTCCAAATCTCACTAGACATCCATTATATTCTTGAAAGTTCAAGAATTTACCTTTATCACCTATCATATGATGTGAGCATCCTAAATCAATGATCCATTCATCCTTTACTTCAATTTTAGCTGCCAAGGCCTGCTCTACCGGTTGGACTCTAGGTGTCGGTTGATCTTCTGTTATAGCAACAAAAACTCATCCATTGTCTGTCAGATCCTCATCAGAATCATCAGTTACTCCTTCGTCAGCAAGATAACAAGATTTATCTTTACTCTTCTTAAATCTGTATCTCTGATATTTAGGGTTAGGCTTGTATGTTCTTCTAGCTTATTCTCTTAGTCTAGCATTACTACAAGGGCATCTTGAAGCCATATGACCAATCTTATTACAATTAAAACATTTAAAGGGTGCTTTACCTTCATACTTACTTAAAACTTGACCTTTAGGCATTTTCCTTGCAAATAGTGCTTCAAGTTCTTCATTTTCTTTCTTGCTTTCTTCAAGTTCTCTTGCATAAAAGGCTTTCTAATCAAATTTGTTAAATGATGGTGTAGATGATATTGATGCTTTAAAGGCTAAATCTATCTTTATAGTAGCAAAAGGACCAAATTCCTCAATTTCAAAGGCTGAAAGTTTTCCAATCAATGTATCTCTAGTTACTGATGTATAAGGCATTGTTCTTAGCTCATTTATAGTAGTGACTTTTATTTTATATGCCAGTGGCAATCCTCTTAAAACTTTTGAAACAATTTCATCTTCACTTAAGGTTCCTCCACAACATTTAATACCCAAACAATTTCATTCTCTTTCCATAAAAGTAGAAATCCTTTCATCTTCTTCCATTTTCAGATTTTCATACCTGACTCGGAAGCTTTCAAGCTTTGCAATTTTGACTGTGGAATCTCTTTCATTCAGTGTTTCCAAATGATCCCAAATAGCTTTATCAGTTGATCTATCTGATAATCCCATGATTTGTTGATCTGTTAATGCACTCAAAAGTGCTTCTCTTGCTTTGCAATCATTTTCTTCATCTTTAGTCGAGTTAGGTGGATTAGACTGGCTTTGAGTAGGAGCAGTATAGCCATTCTTTGTAACATCCCAGATGTCCTTTCCAATGCAATTTAAATGTGTCTCCATTCTAATCTTCCATATGCCATAGTTGGTTCCATCAAGTTTAGGATTGTCCTTCTTGAAATAGTTAGTAGACATTGGATCTCCTCAAGCTGTTAAACTTCTGCAAAAGAGGACTAAGCTCTGATACCAATTGTTAGGTCCCGGAGACAACTAAGAGGGGGGTGAATTAGTTGTCAAATAAATTCAAAACAAAAACAACTTAACCAACTTACTTCTTAATACCAGTGAACCAGTCTTTCATACCGGTGGACAGTTTTATCAAATAATTACAATACTGGTAAAGATTAATGCATGAAACAAAAAGACAAAGTCATCCACAACACTTAACACCAATATTTGTATGTGGAAACCCTGTAAGGGGAAAAACCACAGTGGGAAACCTTACCCACAATCAGATGATACTACTGCATATAGTAAGTGTATACAAATGGGGTCTGCACATGCAGAAAGGCCAAGCACCTAGAGCTCACTGCTCAAACACAAAATAGGAGTCACACTGACTACAATTGGATGGTTAAATCCAATAAGGATGTACTGCTCAAAATAGCATCTTCATATGCTAGATTCAGTACCGGTGTAGTTCTAATATGCTTTCACAAAAACCTTGCTTCACCTTCAAATGATGTATGTGTGTATAGCTCTGCTTAATCTCGCATATACCTTCACACAATTCTTCTTCGCATTCCACATCCGATCTTACAAATAAGATCTTACATTTATATCATAACCTAGGACCAATTTTAGTAGGTCGGCTCTAAGAGATATTACAATAAAATCAATTTACAAACAAAACAATATCCTATGCAATAACCGATACAACATGTCGACTTGATGCATTTACAACAATAATAAGACGTCTCCATAGCGTGTCGTGCTGATCTGGAAAAGATAATCCTGTCGGTGTATAACCTGGACCTATTTGCCGGTAACAACAAATATGCAAATACGAATATGCTAATAAATGATTTTCCAAGACAAAGTGTCCAAACAATGTCTTCAACATAACCAAGTGTTTTCCATGCCATTCGAAGTGCCAGTGATCATTATATCTTGCCGGTGTACTAGATACTGCTAACTGTGCATAAGTCATTTTCTTGCCGGTGAATGTTGTTGATTCTCCAAAGTGCCAGAGTTGATAAGGTTTAGTAGGTGTTGACATCAATGACAAAACCATACCAAAATACCAACAAGCTATACATGCAAACATCATTTGAAGGTTGAAGGAAGGTTTTTGTGAAGACAATCAAAACTACACCGGTACTGAATCTAGCATAGAAAGATGCTAATCTGAGCAGTACATTCATATTGGATTTAAACATCCAATTGTAGTCAATGTGACTCCTATTTGTGTTTGAGAAGTGAGCTCTAGGCGCTTGGCCTTTCTGCATGTGCAGACCCCATTTATATACACTTACTATCTGTAGTAGTATCATCTGATTGTGGGTAAGGTTTCCCACCGTAGTTTTTCCCCTTATAGGGTTTCCACGTATAAATATCGGTGTTATGTGTTGTAGATGACTTTGTCCTTTTGTTTCATGCATTAATCTTTACCGGTATTGCAATTAACTGATTAAACTGTCTACCAGTATAAATGACTGGTTTACCTGTATTAAGATTTAAGTTGGTTAAGTTGTTTTTGGTTTGAATTTATTTGACAACTGATTCACCCACCCCCCTCTCAGTTGTCTCTAGGACCTAACAATTGGTATCAGAGCTTAGTCCTCTTTTGCGGAAGTTTAATAGCTTGGGGAGATCCAATGTCTACTAACTATTTCAGGAAGGACAGTCCTAAACTTGATGGAACCAACTATGGCATATGGAAGATTAGAATGGAGACACATCTTAATTGCATTGGAAAGGACATATGGGATGTTACAAAGAGTGGCTATATTTCTCCTACTCTTGGTCAGCCTAATCCACCTACCTTAGGAGAAGATGAGGAAAATGATTGCAAAGCTAGAGAAGCACTTTTGAGCGCATTAATAGATCATCAAATCATGGGATTATCAGATAGATCAACTGCTAAAGCTATTTGGGATCTTTTGGAAACACTGAATGAAGGAGATTCCATAGTCAAAATTGCAAAACTTGGAAGCTTCCGGGTCAGGTATGAAAATCTGAAAATGGAAGAAGATGAAAGGATTTTTTCTTTTATGGAAAGAGTAAATGAAATTGTTTTGGGTATTTAATGTTGTGGAGGAACCCTGAGTGAAGATGAAATTGTTTCAAAAATTTTAAGAGGATTGCCACCGGCATATAAAATGAAATTTACTACTATAAATGAGTTAAGAACAATACCTAATACATCAGTAACTAGGGATACACTGATTGGAAAACTTTCATCTTTTGAAATTGAGGAATTTGGTCTTGTTGCTACTATAAAGATAGATTTAGCTTTTAAAGCATCAACATCATCTGCACCATCATTTGACAAGTCTGATTGGAAAGCCTTTTATGCAAGAGAACTTGAAGAAAGCAGGAGAGAAAATGAAGAACTTGAAGCACTATTTGCAAGGAAAATGATAAAGGTCCAGTTGGAAGTAAGTATGAAGGTAAAGCACCCTTTAAATGTTTTAATTGTAATAAGATTGGTCATATGGCTTCTAGATGCCCTGATAGACATGCTAGGCTAAGAGAAGAATCTAGGAGAACATACAAGCCTAACCCTGAATATCAGAGATACAGATTTAAGAAGAATAAAGACAATTCTTGTTATCTTGCTGATGAAGGAGTGATTGATGATTATGATGAGGATCCGAAAAACAATGGATGGGTTTTTGTTGCTATAATAGAAGATCAACCAACACCTACAATTCAACTTTAAGAGTAGGCCTTGGCAGCTAAAATTGAAGTTAAAGATGAATGGATCATTGATTCAGGATGCTCACATCATATGACTGGTGATAAAATCTCATTTATGTTTTTTTTAACAACCTGCGAGGTGTCAATTGACAACAATGATGGATCCACTATCAGTTTCGTACCAAATTCCCCTATATTCTCCTCTGGTGTTTTATCCTTAATAGCTTCCTCAATTGCACTGGTGGCTTTGCCACTTGGTGTAGTCTCTGTAACTAGTGATTCCTCTGTAGGAACTGTAACCTCAACTTGGTACATCTGTATCTGGAGAACTATTGTCCTTAACATTAGTATCTTGTACATTATCAACCTTTTTACTCTCTATATTTGTGGATGTCTCAACATTTGTCTATACATTTTTATCTACCCGGGGCTTGATTCAATTATCTTAATGTTCTTTAAAATTGAGGATGAAGTACCCATAATACCCTTTCCTTTCCCTTCAACCAAGGTGTCTGCAACGTCTGTTTTTATTCTGGTGAAGTAAAGAAACCTTTGTTTTCTTCCTTATAACCCTCTTTAAATCCAAGGGTGTATCATCCTCAGATTTAGACTCTGTTGGAACAGGCTCAATGCGTACTTCTGGATCCTTCCTTTTTCTACCTTTCTCCAAGACAGCATCAATCAATGCTTTAATGTCTGGTGAAACCTTCTCAATAAATTTGCTTGCCTTTCCTTCATGCTTCTCTCTCTTCTTCTGGTTGAACTCTATTTCAACCTCTTGTGTCTTTTGCTTTGTAGTACCATAGGGATTTTCATCTTCATCAACAAGTGCATCAATCAACATCTTTGCATAAGCATCAAGGATCTATGCATCAACTCCATAGTCCATTTCCTCAATCCAAATCTTTTGGGGCTTAACCGCTTCCATAAGTGTTTCATCTTTCTTCACCATGAAGCATATGTCGATTGAGTATTTTTCAACAATATGATTAGGAACCCTTTCCCTAGACTTCATAGACTGATGGAATCCCTTAAAATATCCCCATACCTTATCATCTCTTTGATTGCCTAAAGTAGCAATTGACTATTTCAATTGTCTCCCTATTGGGATATCAAATGCCCATTGTCTCTTCCCAAAACCGAGAGTGTCATTCATGAAAAATAACATTAAGAAGATAATTAAGTTGTCATATCGGAAGTTCCTTTCTTTTCACCTTTAATCTTTCCTAGGTTTATTAATAGTTCATCCAACATCCAACCGCATAGATCTAATTTCTCATTTTCTATCATCATCTTGTAAGCTGTGAAACTGCAGGAGCTAGAGACATAATTCAATCAGTTTGACTGAGTTACTTTATAACCCATGATCACATTACCAAATCTGATGTCTATGTCGGTAATAGTTCTTATTCTCATATATCTCCTGTCTGATGTTGCACCGGTGATTTTGTTGGCATAATCATTAGAGACCTTCTTATTTGGGCATTGCCCAACCTGTGGTAAACCAATAATTGCCCTAATGGCTTGCTTGGTGATCTTGTAAGGTCTATCTAACCAGATAAACTCTCCATGTACTCTTCTCAAAACATACCTAATGATTTCATCTTTGAATTTTGGAATGTCCAAAATGTTGTTAAAACCCTAAGTCTTCAATGTGCTTGTATGCCGGTTTAATCTTTCCAGCATCTCCATAAGATCGCTCATGTACATGCTCTTTATATCAGATGTCCCCAAATCCTCAGTGTGATAGTGTATGTATGCCCTAACATATTTGACATAAACAACTCCCTCTAGAACACAGAAAAATGCTCCAACCGAGTCATCCAGGGTAGCCACATGCCAATATCACTTGAAAGTTGGCCTGTGATGGTCTTTGACCTCTACAATAGTCGGATTTGCAACAAAGATAGGAATAGATGATGATCCTGTTTCCATGATTTAAATAAAAATACTTGGTAATTGCTTTCGGTGAAACCTTAACAAACACTTTCACTTGCCGGTGAAATCGCTCAAGAAAATATCTGATCGCACTGAATGCAAGGTGATAAAAAATGAAGTGAATTCAACGTTATATCCTCCAAGAAAAACCCTAATCTTTCATTGAAATCAATGACTGCCGGTGAAAGATACCGGATCTCAAACAAAACATATCCATGCCGAATAAGCATCTCCAATGTCTGGAACATCTTTCAGAATCTCTTCCCGAGGCATATGCAATATCTCCATGAATTTTTGCCTACTCCTAAGAAATCTACCTCATTTACTGGTTGAGCTTCCTGCCGATGCAGGAGCAACCTCCTCTGTTGGATAAGTAATCGGTGCATTCCCATCTGTTGATTGTTCTTTAGTCTTCCTGACCCATCTCTGGGTATGTTCTTGCTGGATTTCATTAACCTTCTCTTTCCCTTTCTCATTTGATCCTCCATTACCAACTAGTGGATTTATGATCCTAGAGAATTTAGCAATATGTCCAACCTCATCATATACATAACATGTAACATTGTTCCTTTGAATTGCTTTGCTAAAACCGGTGAAATTGCTTGACCTCCATTGATTAGCCATATGTCCAAATTTTCCACATGCATAGCATTGAACATTCATTCTGCAATCTTATGTCTTATGACCATACTTATAACATTTTGAACATTGACTGGGAGCAGAATCAGGGTTTTAATTTGCTCTGTTTCTACATTGCCTAGCCATGTGACCAAATTTATTGCAAACAAAACATCTACCATTAAATTTCCTTACCGATGCCTTATGGTTTTGATCTTCATTAGCAGTACCGGAACTCTATCCTTGCTCAAATCCAAGTGCACAGGAATCTCTAATCTACCTTTGTCTCTTCAATAACTCATCTAGATGTGCTAAACTAATCTTGAATTTTTCTTTATACTCACTTGCAGTAGTTAGATCATCTCTCAAAATTATCATTTGTCTCTCAAACTCTTGTTCATTACTCTAGGATTGTACTAAATCAGTTCTCAACATATCATTCTCATGAACCAACCTACCACATTCTTTAAATTTGTTCTTCAAGGATACAATAAGATTTTTTTCCTTTTTCTTTCGGTCTTCAATCTCCTTAGACATCCTCATAGTTATATCTGGCATTTCATTTTTCATGACCATGTTCTCTTGACTCAGTTTCTAAGATTATTCCTTAAGTGCATCTTTCTCTTCATCATCTTGATTTTGCAAAAGTTCCTTCTTCCTAGCTTGAACAAATGATAGCCTCTCCTGTAGGACAAGAATGAATTCACTAGAAGAATTAAATTCATCTTGTATCTTTAAGTTCTTCAACCTTTCAGCATGATAATCTTCAAGTTCCATCTCAAGTTGCTTTGCCAAACCCATGTTCATGGATTTCGGATTCACGATCCTCCTCAAGATGTTAAACTTCCTCAAAAGCACAAGGCTCTGATACCAATTGTTGGAATCCAATAACATTGAGACGGGGGGTGAATCAATGTTATACCAGAAAGATTAATTTTAGCCTTATTAAAACATGCATACACCAACCGGTATACCGATACATATAAAATTGAAAGAAGTAAAGCAACCAATAAGTCAATCACATAAATGAGAACCATAATACAAAATTATACGTGGAAAAACTCAAAGAGGAAAAACCATGGTGGGATTCGTGACCCACACTATCAATCCACTAGCCATATGAAGAGATATTACAAAATATAAGGGGCCTGCACTTGTAGGAAGGCTTACAGCCTAGAGCACACTGCTCAATCACAAAAGGAGCCTCACTAACTACATATAAATCTCAACTTCAATCTAGAGAAATGAGTGAACTGCTAAGATAGCATCTTCTATTCCAGAATATAGTTCCGGTTAAGCTCTATTTATTCTAGTCTGAAACCCTAAACCCTTTACTGAAATAACCCTTACATAAATATCCTCATATACGTGATCTCTCAGATATATTTCGCATCATAGTACATCCACATCTTCCATAATCTCCTATATAAAAAATGATCCAATCCAACTAACCTATATACCCTATACAACTTATCATGCCTTATGTTGGCTTACAAAGATAATTACAATATAAAATTACATGTCAGCTAGATAACATAAGTACATGAATATCAAAATCAATTGTCGATGTTGGATCCAAGAGATGTTGGCCTCCAATACCAATAACCATATTCTAAACCATGTCAGCCTGCATTGTCGGTAACCAAAGAAATCCTTCTATCCTATCAGTGCTGGTGCATGTGAAGTGCCTGTCGGCACACAACTAAACCAAAACATGAAGCAAGAACAAGATACCATGTTGCCATCAATGACAACATAGTGAAACGAACCAATTGAGTGTCAATTGCCAACAATCCTTACAACACCAATCGGCTTCTTTATCTTAATCCAAAATAAATTCTCTCACATTTGATATAGTGAGACAACTATATGATGAGATTATTCATGCAGTTCCTCCTAAGCATATGAAAATCCCCCAATTGGAGTTATACAATGGAAAAGGTGATCCCTTGACTCATGTGAAGACTTTTTAAACCTTGTGTAGTTTTTTCTCTCATGATCAAAGACTCGTGGAAAAATTATTAACTTGAACCTTTAGAGATAAGTATTTGCAATGGTATTGTTATTTGTCTCCTTATTCTATTACTTCTTTTCAACAATTCTAGTTAATTATTTCATTCAAAAATTTCAAAATAACATTGGTCCTAAGGTTACTTTGTCTAATTTAATTCATTGTAAGAAATGAGTTAAAGAAAAAGTGACCGATTTTATTAGTAGATACAAACATTTTCATTCACAAATTTTTTATCATATGCTTGATCATGATGTTTAGAGAATTTCTATTGCTAATTTATAAAAAGATATAAGAGATAAGCTTCTATTTTATGAGTTTACATCTTTATGCAATTGTGTACAATGCTTCATAATTAATATTAGCTTCAAGTGAGTCAATTTGAATCATCCTCTTCAATGACTTTGGTTGATAAGAATGAGAGTGTTCAACAATCATTTATTAAGTTCAAACACAACAAAGGTTTCATCAAGAAAAATGATAACATCAATACTCAAGTGGTAGTCATGACACTAGGTGTGGCTCCTTTATCCAAATACTTTAGAAAAGAATTAACTCATCTTTTCTGAGTCTTTGCATAATATAATGTTGAGGTTGATGAATTCTAATGTGTTGCAACTTCCTCCCATCAAACCAATTGACCATTCTAAACCATTTCTAGCTTCCCATGATCCTAAACCATTTTTCAATATCACCATCAACTAGATCATGGCAATGAGAAATGTTAGCAGTTGAGGAATAAGATTCAAGACTTTATTGATAGAAATACTATATATGTAGCTGGTGTGAATGGTAAAGGGAATAATTCCATAGCTCCTCTGAACAAAAATCTTCAAATCTTTATGAATCCATTGTCTTCTCATTCTACCAATGTTGTTGAGTTTGAGCCACTTGACTTCTCTCCTCATGACCTTGGTATAGAATATAATAATGTTGTGAACCTTATTGACAAACCTAAATGTACAAAATATTATGCATTACTTTTGATCCTAGTGAGACTATTGTTGCACTTGATAGATTACTATGAAGGTCAAAGATAAACTCTCATGAGGAGTTCTCATTGATCCAATATGTATGGTGAATGTGATTATTGAAGAACATCTTTTTACTTAATAATTTCATCAAGTAACATATGATAAATCTTATGTTATGGTTAAGATGTATGATGGTTTTTCTTTCCCTACAATTGGTTATATTACTCTTCCCATTGAGGCTGGTACTAAGTGTTTAGATGTCACCTTCACTATTATTCTTACATTAGATCAATTTTGTGTGAAGTTGGGACATCCTTTGCTCTCTTCCATGAAATCTATCCCTTCTACAATTTATAAATGTTTGAAATTCTCTCATAATGGCACTATTATAACAATTAATCATAGCCTTTACCAACCCATAGTGAGCTATGGAAATTTCACTCTTGATTACATTTGGCCTAAGAAACTTGATTCGTTAAAGCCTCGAAATGACATCCTTTTCTTATTTTATCAAAAATGGAAAAATGAGATGATAATGGCCTTTAGTAAACTTAGAGACCCTACACCCATGGATATTCCTCCTACTCCTTCTATTCCTCCTATATATGCTATAGTCCCACATCCTACTACCTATGAAGAAAAGCACTTGCATTATGTATCTCTCAACCCATTGGGGTTTCTTCTATTCCTCCACCTATAAGGGAAGAAAAGAAGCCTATGTCAATTGATCCTCAACCTTAACAAGTCTCAACTAAAACTAAACTGAATCATTGTGCAAGAGAATATCAATGAATATGTCATGCTAACGCTTGTGAGCTTTCTTCCCAAACCATTTCCTCCCTTAAGACACCAAATGTTTACTTGGTCCCATTTGCCCAACATTTTTCTAACCCTAGGGAGGAAGTTCAAATAAAATTACCTAAGTTAAAAATGCTCAAGAAAAATGATGGTTCAACTTTTTTTCATGTTAAAGATCCTATTTTATGGATGATGATAATAATGTTGTTCATGCTAACATTGATGATCCTTATGATTATGATGATATGTGTGATCTTGTTGAGATTAATCAAGAGTTATCTTCACACTTTTCAAAAGAATTAACACTAGCTTTGTTAGTATTATGGATGTGTTGCATTGGTTTTGTCATTGATGTCAACACTTATCAGCACTTATCTTTCTAGAGATCTTTGGTTATGTTCATCGGCATGTTCAGTGACTTATGCACAGTCACCAGTATTTGGTTCACTAACAGGTTTTATTTTTCACTGGCACTAAGGATGATCTGTTATCATCTGGAGATTACTTGGTTATGTCAAAGACATGGTTTGGACACTTGGTTTTGGTGATTTGGTTATTGGTCTAATTGAATTGGCATATTTGTTGTTATCGGCAAATTGGTCTAGGTTATGGACCGGCATGCGTTATCTATTCCATATCAACACGACATGTTATGGAGATGATTTATTGATTGGTTATTATTGTAAATGCATTGAGCCAACATGATGCATCACATATTGATTCATTTGTAATTGATTTTATTGTAATATTCTTAGTGAGCCGACCTACACATTTGGTCTTAGGTTTTGGTATATATGTAAGATCTCATTTGTGAGATTATGTGGTAGAGGAATGACATAAGGTATTATAAGGTTGTGATATTTGGTATATGCGAATATAAGCAAAGCTACGCATGCAGACATCATTTGAAGGTTCAAAGAAGGTTTGAAGGAGATAATCATAGCTTAACCGGTATTGAATCTAGCATATGAAGATGCTATTTTGAGCAGTACATTATCTAGGATTTAACCATCCTATTGTAGTCATTGTGACTCCCATTTGTGCAGTGGGCTCTAGGCAGCTGGCCTTTCTGCATGTACAAACCCCATTTGTACACATATATTATCTGCAGTAGTATCATCTGGTTGTGGGTAAGGTTTCCCACTGTGGTTTTTCCCCTTACAGGGTTTTCACGTACAAATATTTGTGTTATGTGTTGTGGATGTTATTTCTCTTTCTGTTTCATGCATTAAGCTTCACCGGTATTGTTATTAACTGTTAAACTGTCAACCGACATTGAGTTTGGTTTATCGGTATTATGCATCAAGTTTAATTAAGTTATATTTTGGTTGAAATTAATAGACAACTGATTCACCCCCCCCCCTCTCAGTTTCCTCCTGGTCCTAACAATTGGTATCAAAGCTAAGTCCTCTTTTTCGGAAGTTTAACAGCTTGAGGAGATTCTATGGCAACTAACTATTTCAGGAAGGACGGTCTGAAACTTGATGGAACTAATTATGGTGTATGGAAGATTAGAATGGAGACACATCTTAATTGCATTGGAAGAGACATATGGGATGTTGGTCCTACACAGAGTCAACCTAATCCACCAAACTTGGCTAAAGATCAGGAGAATGATTGGAAGCATTTTTGAGTGCATTGTCAGATCAAAAAATCATGGGATTATCAGACCGATCTACTACTAAAGCTATTTGGGATAAATTGGAGAATTTGAATGAAGGTTTTACCACTATCAAAATTGCAAAACTGAATGCTTCTGGGTCAGGTATGAAAATCTGAAAATGGAAGAAGATGAAAGGATTTCTGCTTTTATGGAAAGAGTTAATGAAATTGTTTTGGGTATACAATGTTGTGGAGGATCCTTAAGTGAATATGAGATTGTTTCTAAAGTTTTAAGAGCATTTCCATAAGCATACAAAATGAAAGTAATTGCTATTAATGAATTGAGAACAATGCCTAATACATCAGTATCTAGAGATACTTTGGTTGGAAAACTTTTAGCTTTTGAACTTGAGGAATTTGGTCCTATTGCTACAATTAAGATAGGTTTAGCTTTATAAGTATCATCATCATCATCATCTGAGAAATATGATTGGAAAACACTTTATGCAAAAGAACTTGAAGACATTAGAAAGAAAAATGAAGAACTGGAAGAACTCGAAGCACTATTCACAAGAAAAATGCCTAAAGGTCCAAATGGAAGTAAGTATGAAGGTAAAGTACCATTTCAATGTTTTAACTACAATAAAATTGGTCATATGGCATCTAGATGTTCGGATAGACATGCAAGATTGAGAGAAGCTAAAAGAACATATAAGCCTAACACTGAATATCAAAGATACGGATTTAAGAAGAATAGAGACAAATCATCTTACTATGTAGATGAAGGAGTTACTGATGATTCTGATGAGGAACCAGCAGATAATGGATGGGATTTTGTTGCTATAACTGAAGATCAACCAACACCTACTGTACAACCGGTAGAGCAGGCCCTGGCAGCTAAAATTGAAGAAAAGAATGAATGGATCATTGATTCCAAATGTTCACATCATATGATTGGTAATAAAAGTAAATTCTTAACTTTTTAGGAATACAATGGAGGTCTAGTAAGATTTGGGGATGATAAAGCTTGTTTAATCAAAGGAAAAGGCATTATATCTTTTGATGGTAAGCACAATACTGACAATGTTTATTATGTTGAAGGTTTGAAGCATAATCTTTTGAGTGTTGGTCAATTAGTTGAAAATAGTTACAATTCAAGAATGGTAAATGCAAAATATTGAACATAACTGGTTTGGAAATTGCAACCAGTAATCAAACTAGAGGTAATATATTTCACTTGAATAACAATGAGAAGACATGCTTGATTGCACATATTGATGAAATTTAGTTATGGCATAAGAGACTTTGTCATGTAAATTTTGATTGCATTGTGAAGATCAGTACAACTAAGGCAGTAAGAGATTTACCTAAGATTGTAAGACATCACAATCTGGTATGTAAAGAATGTCAATTTGGAAAGCAAGTTGGAACAACTTTTAAGAGTATTCCAGAGAAATCCAATAATGTTCTTGATTTAATTCATACTGATTTATGTGGTTCGGCAAGAACTAGAAGTCTACAAGGAGATAGATATTTTATGCTAATCATTGATAATTATTCTAGAATGTGCTGGGTTACTTTTCTCAAGGAGAAATCAGAAGCTTTTGGGAAATTCAAACTATTCAAGGCAATGGTAGAGAATGAAACGGGTAAGAAAATCAAATGTTTAAGATTAGATCAAGGAGGTGAATTCACATCTAAGGAATTTAATACATTATATGAAGTGAATGGAATCAGAAGACAGCTATCAGCACCTCGAACACCCCAGTAGAATGGAGTTGTGGAAAGGAAGAACATAAGTATTATGGATGCAACTAGAAGCATGATATCAGAAGAAAACCTACCTCATGTGTATTGGACAGAAGTTGTAAATACAGCGGTTTACATATTCAACAGAGTTCACATAAAAGGTGAAACCAGTAAGACCCCTCATGAACTATGGTTTGGTAATACTCCTACTCTTAAATATTTCAGAATATTTGGAAGTAAATGTTATATCAGGAGAGATGAGTATGTTGTTAAATGTTATCCTAGAAGTGATGAAGGAATATTTCTTGGTTATTCATCTAAGAGCAAGGCATATAGATGTTTTAATAAAAGATTACAAAAAATCATTGAGAGTGCAAATGTGAAGATAGATGAATAGTTTAGAGGTAATTCAAGATCTGTAGATTCTAAACCAGCAATTGAGATGATCATAAATGAACCTACACTAAGTGCACCGATACAAAATTTAGATCTAGTCACACCGGCATCATCAGAGAATTCCACAGTGATTGAAGAATAGCAGCAAGTGAATACACCCAGGTATGTAAGATTGAATCACTCTGAAAGTCAGATAATTGAGAATAAGTATCAAGGAGTTATGACTAGAGAAATAATGACAAATGAAGAGGTATGCTTAATTTCTCAAATTGAACCAGCATCTATTTTGAGACATGTGAAGATAAACTTTGGATTAAAGTTGTGGAAGATGAATTGGAACAAATTGAAAAGAATAACACATGGACATTGGTTCCCCAGCCTAAACAAAAAAATGTAATTGGAACTAAATGGGTATTCAAAAATAAACTTAATGAAGATGGTAAGGTAATTAGAAACAAAGAAAGATTAGTGTGTAAGGGATATTCACAGAAAGAGGGAATTGATTACAATGAAACCTTTGCACTAGTAGCTAGAATTGAGGTAGTCATACTATTTCTTGCATTTGCAACACACAAGAACTATAAAGTATATCAAATGGATGTTAAATGTGCATTTCTGAATGGTGATCTTGAAGAGGAAGTTTACATTAAACAACCTAGTGGATTTTCTTTGACAAATGACAAAGATATGGTTTGCAGGTTAAGGAAAGCTTTATATGGATTGAAGCAAGCTCCTAGAGCTTGGTATGCTAGATTGGGCAAATATCTTTTGAAGCTTGGTTACACTAAAGGTAATGCTGACATCAACTTATATTTCAAGGTAACTAATTATGACATCTTGGTTATTGAATTTTTTGTTGATGATATCATTTTTGGAGGAGAAGATGGATTGTGTAAAGACTTGTCTAAAAATATGTAGAAAGAATTTGAAATGTCTATGATTGGGGAGATAAAATTATTTTTAGGATTGCAGATTTCACAGACTGATAAAGGTATATTCATATGTCAATCAAAGTACTTGAAGGAACTACTAAAAAAATTTGGTATGGAAAACTCTAAACCGGTAAGTACTCCTATGACTACAACTGATAAACTATCATTGAAGGATAATTCAACCCGGGCTATTAATCCGACAAGATATAAATCTATGATTGGAGGTTTACTATATTTGACACAAACAAGACCTGATATTATGAATGCAGTATGTATTGTTTCAAGGTTTCAAAGTAATCCTAAGGAAAATCATGAATTAGTAGTGAAAAAGGATTTTCTGGTATTTACAAGGCACAACAAATCTTGGTTTATGGTATCCTAAAGATGAAAATTTTAATTTATGTGCATAAACCGATGCTAATTGGGCAGGAGATGTAGATGACAGAAAGAGCACCACTGGCGGAGCATTCTTTCTTTGTAGTAGATTGATTTCATGGTTGAGCAAGAAACAAAGTTGTACATCATTATCAACAACAAAATCAGAATATGTTGCAGCAACAACTAATTGTACTCGAGTGTTATGGATTAAACAAATGTTGAAGGACATAAAGATAAAATGCAAAGAACCTATAATTATTTACTGTGATAATATGGCAGCAATTGATATATCTAAGAATTTGATATTTCACTCTAAAACTAAACATGTTTTTATCAAATTCAATTTTCTGAAAGAGAATGTTGAAGCAAAAGAAGTGAAATTGGTTTATGTGAATACTAAAGAGTAGATTGCAAATATCTTTACTAAGCCTTTGCCAAAAGAAGCCTTTGAATATCTCAAAGAGTAGCTTGGGGTAATACCCTCACCGGTAGAGACTTAAAAAGTTGGAGATTGGCATCAGACCAATAGAATTTACAGAGACCTTTTTTGGGCTTTGATGAAAGAGAGCTACTTCTCAGGGGGAGTAGTTGGTATTTGTAGTTAGTTTTATGAACTTGTTGTATCTGGTTTTTGTATTGCTTTGGCATTTGATGTCAAAGCGGGAGAGATATTTATGGAAAAACTTTGTATTTAGGAATCATTATTCCTAGAGAGAGAGATTATTCCTACGGGGAGAGATATTCTATATTTTGATTTCTGGAGATTGTTGGTTTTTGGTTTTTGGCATTCTGACTTTGGCACTTATGTTTTTCCATCTTGTGTTGCCATCAATGCCAAAGGGGGAGATTGTTGGTATTATGGATGTGTTGCATTGGTTTTATCATTGATGTCAACACTTATCTTTTTAGAGATCTTTGGTTATGTTCACCGACATGTTCAGTGACTTATGCACAGTCACCGGTATTTGGTTCACTAATAGGTTTTATTGTTCACTGACACTGAGGATGATCTGTTATCATCAGGAGATTACTTGGTTATGTCAAAGACATGGTTTGGAAACTTGGTTTTGGTGATTTGGTTATTTTTCTAATCGAGTTGGCATAGTTGTTGTTACCGGCAAATTAGTCTAGGTCATGGATCGACATGCGTTATCTATTCCAGATCAGCACGACACATTATGGAGATGATTTATTAATTGGTTATTATTGTAAATGCATTGAGCCGACATGATGCATCACATATTGATTCATTTGTAATTGATTTTATTGTAATATTCTTAGTGAGCTGACCTACATATTTGGTCTTAGGTTTTGGTATATATGTAAGATCTCATTTGTGAGATTATGTGGTAGAGGAATGACATAAGGCATTATAAGGTTGTGATATTCGGTATATACGAATATAAGAAGAGCTACGCATGTAGACATCATTTGAAGGTTCAAGGAAGGTTTGAAGGAGCTAATCAGATCTTAACCGATACTGAATCTAGCATATGAAGATGCTATTTTGAGCAGTACATTATCTAGGATTTAACCATCTTAATGTAGTCATTGTGACTCCCATTTGAGCAGTGAGCTCTAGGCAGCTGGCCTTTCTGCATCTGCAGACCCCATTTGTACACGCATACTATCTGTAGTAGTATCATCTAATTGTGGGTAAGGTTTCCCACCATGGTTTTTCCCCTTATAGGGTTTACACGTACAAATATTTGTGTTATGTGTTGTGGATGTTATTTCTCTTTCTGTTTCATGCATTAAACCTCACCGATATTGTTATTAACTGTTAAACTGTCAACCGACATTAAGTTTGGTTTACCGCTATTATGCATCAAGTTTAATTAAGTTATATTTGGGTTGAAATTAATAGACAACTGATTCACCCCCCCTCCTCTTAGTTGCCTCTGGGTCCTAACAAGCTCCTAGTGACAAACAAAGTGATTCATCATTAGAGAATGGTCCTTGTTTGGATCTTGGAGTAGCTTCATCTATTGTGCTTGATGTGGGTCCTCTTTCATCTTGTCCACCATCCCTAAATGATGTTAAGTAAAGATTGGGAGACAAAAGATTTTCTTGACTAGCTTCATTCATGTCAAGGATTCTCTTTTGTGTGCTTGCTTGTTCATAAAGTGCTTCCCTCATGATGTTTCTTGATATGTTTATGTGTTATGTTAGGTTCTCTTTGGATGACCCTTATTACTCTATTAGTCCAAGGTAATAGAGAGGTTGAATTTGTTGTGACATTCCTCAATTCTTCTATATGTTGTATCTATGTTATGTTGTACATGTGCTATTATTCATAAATGTGCTCTTGTGTTGTCCACTTGGGGACGATACAAAGTGTTGAGATCTCTTTTTGGTCTCTTCGACGTTGACTCAAAAAATACATTTGTCTATTAGCTCTTGTTCTCTTCTTCCATTGTGTTCATAGTTCCACTACCTTTGGGAGATGAGGTCAATTCAATACAATTATTCGTGATATCTATTATTTATCACAAGCGCATTACTAACCCCAAAATTAGTGGATCCCTTATGTGCCTTTTTCTTATATGTTTTGTGACCATCCTTTGATTTGTCCATTCTTAGGAGCATCTCATTGTGATAGCGTGCTTTTATTTTGGGTGCATGCTACCTTAAAGAAATTTATCTAGATAAGGCGTATGCAATCACTTTAACATGAGGGCATACACTCTACTCAATGTTACACTTTTTGCACACACCAATGACGTTTTTTCAATATTCACGTTACTTTGCAAACTGTGCCTTTTTCTTTGTAATTTGTTATTTTCTTTTTCATGACTCATAGTAAGCAAATCTTACTAGGTCAATATAATAATCCTCTCTCTTTACCTTTAATGTGTTTCCCCTTTTATCTCGATATTAGAGTAGTAAAATTCGAAAGTCCCTAGGGTCTTAGTGTGTCTTATCTCTTTGGTATCTTTGTGAAAGTTTTTCAATGTGACTTTGTACTTTACTGAGAGTATGGGTGTATTTGTTGGCAAGAGACATTGTTCCGCTTAAAGATTGATGCATGAGAGATGTTTAGGAGTTGTCATTGATGGAAACTCAGTTTAGAAATCATATCTGGTATACGCAGATTTCATATACAAGTTGCATTATTCATTAGGCATAAGTCTGGAAGGTGGAATACAATATACGACAGAGTATGAGTACATTGTGCAGATCTTGATTTTGGTTGCATAACTTTGGTTGTGGTAATAGAGGTAGATGATTAGAGGTTTGAGGCAACTTATTTTGTAATCCTAGTATCTAGTGTTGATTCATGAGCGATATTGAAGGTCTGATATCTGATAATTTAGGAAGAACAATGCTATTTTGATTAAACATGTGATGTGGAGTCTTTGGGATTATTTTTGGTGATTGGTTTCGAGTTCAAGGAGATTGAGATGACATGTGTGAAGCTTGTTATAAATTTTTTTGGGACCGCATATGGATTGGTAATCGGATTGAGCCAACTTATGGTTACATGTTTCATGTTGCGTGTTATGTGGTTTTTGGAAGCCGACATGGAAATTGATTTAATTTGTTGATGCAAATATATAAGACTGATTCATTTGAGAATTTTATGATATGGTATGAGTGTGAGAAGACTGTATGAGTGAATGTGATTGAAGGTTTTAGTGCTCTGGTATATGACTAAGCAACAAAATAGAGTATAGAGACAAAACAGTGGTAGAAGAACTCTTGAGCTTAATTGGAATTGCTATTTGGCATCAGTAGATGCTATTATTTAGTTCAGACACTATTGTAACAATTTGTAATCATTTTTAGGATAGTGATTCCTTTGGGATTTTATCCCTCTTTTGTAATTGAGCAGTGAGCTCTAGGCAGTGTGCCTGAATGCAAGTGTGTTCCCCTTTTGTAATATTATCATACTCCTAATCAAATTATAATAATATTGTGGGTCTCAATCACACCATGGTTTTTCCCTTTTTGAGTTTTCACGTAAAAATTCTGGTGTTATGGTTGATTGGTTGATTGGTTTATGTTTCTGCACTTTACTTTTATTCTTATGCATTCAGTAGTTTAAGAACTAGTTTAATAAATTTGTGAATTGCAAAACACTGATTCACCCCCCCCCCCCACCCCTCTTAGTGTTCAAATGTAGTGTTGTAAATTGTATCCACATACATTTTTGTCCTCACCTAGACCTCACCTTGGTGTTTTGTCTTTCGATGCCCAATGATTGCTTTGATTATGTTCACACCTCTCAAAAACTTGTATTTTCACTTTTTTTCTATCTCTTACCCAAAGTTGAGTCTTGATTCTCGAGACCAAGGAACTGGGGTACCTCGGTCCTAGCTCAAGACCATGGCACCAAAGCACCCTGGTCCTCTCAATTAGGACCCAAATTAGGTCCTCACAATGGTCATTTCAAGTGTGTGGGAATTTAGGTCTCGTGTCAGCCTACTCCAAAAATTCAAATATTTTTTGGATAGTTAGATATAAAAGGAGGCCTACCTCTCTCATTTGAAGTCTAAGCCTATGATGTCTAATAAACTCAATCAAAGATTTCAAATTCCATTCAAGTGAGGAAACAATCAAGCATTGAAGGAGAAGTGAAGTCAAGTTCAAGCATTCAAGATGGCATCCATGATCAAACTTATATGAAGACATTCTACATGACATTTTAAAACCCTTGTGTGAGGATTAAAGCAAGCACCATCAACATATGCATTCTAATTACAAGCATTCAATTTCAAATCTAGCCTTCCCTCAAAAGGAAACCACCTTGCTGCAATTGAATTTTATTTCCATTACAATTATCATTTCAATTTCAAGGTCAATTCCTAAACAAGGTTTAACCCAAGTGAAAACCCTATCCACAAACCCTTTCCCTCTATTTCTTTATATAGGAAATTGACTTAAGAGCTGCGATCAAAGATTTCAATAGAATTGATGATGACAAATAGGATTAGATTTCGAAGGAATGAAAAGTGAGGACCAGGGTGACCTACCACCATGATCCTGAGAATTTTGCCTGAGCTTTTGATGGTGGATCTAGTACGTCTCCTTGATCTAGGAAAGATCCCACTTGCCTGTTAGGGAGTTACAAGACCAGGGCAACTTAGCACCACAGTCCCGACAATTTAGCCTAAGTTTTCAATAACAAGTTTTGATCCTCTTCTTCTACTCAAATCTCTATCAATGGCTTTGTCTAATGTATGCAGCACTTTGTTATTACTGATTTGCTTCAATTATCAATAACTTTGTCCTAAAATTTACAATTCAAATCAAATTGCAACTCAAAAGTGGGAGGCAAACAAACAAGTAAATCTAATCAGTATTTCATCCCATTTTGTAATTGGATTGTGGCTAGATCTATTGAATTTGCCCCTCTTTTAATGTAATGATTAATTTAGTAAGATTAGTGATTTTATTATCTTAATTGGTGAAACCCTCACTCTCTCTAATTAATTAATCTATATAACATAATTTCAAGAAAATTTAATTTCTTATAACAATATATATTAGTAAGTAGAGAGGTTTTTAGAAACATTATATCACACTTTACAATAATACTTTTTTAAAAGGTCAAGGCAATTCCAAAAGCCTCTCTTCTCATTCACATTTTAAGATTTGAACAAAATTTCTAATATTTACAAATGTATTTTCTTAACTAAAAAATAATATAACTTATATAATTAAGATATATTTTTAGAGAATGATGTTTAATCTCTAACGAGTATTAGTTAAAGTCAAAATTATTTTAAAATGATGAAATGTCTACAATTCATATTGATTTCTAGCTAAAAAACATTAGATTTGACTATGTAGGATTTTTATTACCAACATTTCAAATCAAACATCATGATCCAACATTAGGGTAAGAAAGCAAGAGAAGAGAGAAGTGGGGATTTCAATAGACCAATATGAGTAAATAGATGGAGGGTCTTGGTCTGCTTAAATCATCGCTTCTCTCTTCTCTTGTTTTCTTACCCTGATGTTAAATCATGGCATTTGATAAAAAAAAATGTTGGTAATAAAAACTCTATACAATAAAAATCTAAAAATGTTTTGACTATGAATTGAAATTATTTCCTTCTTTCAGTAACTATAATTTTATGTGATAGTTTATTGAAGTTCAACTCTATAGAACTAATCATTATCAATTCAAATTTTATATATTTGATTTAAAGAATAACTTATAATTTTAAATTTATTTAAATGTAATATTTGATAAATATTATTTAATTTATTTTATTTTAGAAAGGACTTTTCTTTTTATGAATAGATCCATATTACCATTTTAAAAATAGTGTTATAATATTTAAAAAGGTGGGTTGAAATAATCATATCTTGATAGTCCAAACATGAGAACAATAAAAAACAAAACACATAAATACAACTACAACACGCTACTCCATAATATATAATACTACCATAATTGTTCAATTGTTTATTTTTATATTAAATTTTAATATTTCCTCATTCTTGAACATTTCAACCCCTCTATGCATTAAATAGTGAAAGACAATAAGGTCAATTCAAGTCAAGCTCAAACCAATTCATAATAATTGATGCAAGCTATAAAACAAAGAATAACAAAAAAAAAAAAATCCATTCATAATAATTGATGAAAGATTTAAAATAAAGAATAATCAAATCAAAATAAAAACCTTAAAATAATAGTGTATGATAAAAAAAACCCACCCTGATAACGAGGTAAATCCTAACAAAATAAATGGCAATAACAAGAAAAACACCCAAACAAGCAAGGGCATATCAGCCCAAATCTGATCTATCACCACAAATTTTTTAATACCATTCCAAACAATAAAATATCAAATCCGTTTATTAAAGTAGCTGGCAATGAATGGACAATACCCAGCTCAGCAAATGACTTGAATACGACGTTTGCGCGTTATCAGACAAAAAGAAAAGTATATAAAAAAAAAAATTGGAAAAAAAAATCGGATCAGATTTTGCTTGCCGATGACCGTTTCAAAACAGCAGGCTTGAAAAATCTACGTCGGCGGCGCAGTCTTCAAAATAGAAATTCGCCGGTAAATTACAGTCGTCTTATTTAAGTAAAAATCGACGACTCGCCCGGGTCAATGGATTTCAAGACTTGAAAAGAATTGAATGAAAAATGAAATCTTGATACAGGGAAAATTTTTAAAATGAGATCTTGATTCAGGATAAAATTAAAAATGAAATCTTACCCTACGGTGATAAACCCACTGTCGATTCTCGAATGAAAAACTACCACCGAAAATCTCTGGAATAAACCGCCCCTGGCCTGCGTTCGTCAACGTTAATCGAAAAGAAAGGAATTTGAAATCGTCAAAATTGTCCGCAGATCGATAATATATAGAGGAAAAAACAAATAGGATCGATATCAGATCTGAGAGAACAAGGAGATTGAGTTTTTGAGTGTAATGGTGGTGTCAGATTTCAGTGGAAATCGAAGGTCTGGCGTTGGCGAGCTTATCGAGAGAAATTGGAAAAGATAAATGAGTGAAACTGATGAAATCTTGGAGGTGATGAGCTTTTTAAGTTTTTTGATCTATTTGCAAAAGAAATAGTAAAGATTGGGATGGTAACAGGGTCTGTGTTCAGTAAATGGACTGGTTTGTAATGAGTAGCTGATGAAAACATAAGCTTTGGCTTGTTTTTCTTCAGTGGAAATATATTATTGAGAAAGAGCTTTTCTTCAGAGGATTAAAAAATTTTGAGAAAGAGCTTTTCTTCAAAGGATTTAAATTTATCGAGAAAGAAAAACAGAAAGAGTTTTTCAAAGGATTTAAATTTGTTGAGAAAAGTTTCAGAGGATTTAGAAAGAGTTTTTTTTTTGGGACTGTTTGCGAGAAGTTTTTTTCTAGACTTTAAATTTTAAATTTGTCGCCGGAAGTTTTTTTTTCAGACAATTTAAATTTGTTGAGAAAGAGCTTCAGAGGATTTAAATTTGTTGAGAACGGTTTCAGAGGTTTTAAATTTAAATTTGTTGAGAAAGAGTTTTTCTCGGACGATTTATATTTAAATTTATTGGAAAAACAGAAATTTCAGATCAATTATATTTGTTGAGAAAGAGCTTCAGAGGATTTAAATTTGTTGAGAAAAGTTTCAGCAAATTTAAATTTAAATTTGTTAAGAAAGAGTTTTTTCTCCAAACATTTAAAGTTTTTGAGAAGAGTTTTTCTTCGGACGATTCAAATCTCTTGAGAAAGTTGAGAAAGAGCTTTTCTTCAGAGGATTTAAATCTGTTGAGAAAGAGAAAAGTTACAGAGGCAGGATTTGTTAAAAAAGGATGACCGAAGCAACACCGTCGTGCTTGTGCATTGCTAGGATTTGTAATCCAAAAAGGAGCAAGAAAAACAAAGAAGACGAAGATAATGGAACTCACAGTGAGCAGAGTCCGAAGAACAGCAAGAAACACAAAGAAGGCGAAGATAACAGCTTAAAGAGTCACCAGAACCTGGTTGCCTCAACATACAGAGCCAAATTCGGCGGCCATTGCCGCGATATAACAGTAACCTGGTCCAAGAACACAATTGGACAAGATCTTTGCGTTTCAGTCGGTGACAAGGAGAACCAATCAAGCTGCAAGGTTCATTTGAGGCCGTGGTGTGTGTGGCGAAAGCGCGGATCGAAACGCCTGCGGGTCGACGAATCAAGGAGCGCTGATGTCCTCTGGGATTTATCCGCGGCAAAATTTTGTTCCGGACCAGAGCCGAGAGACAACTATTATGTCGCCGTGGTGAGTAATAACCAGGCGGTTCTGTTACTGGGCGACATGAACGAAGCGGCCTGCAAGGCCGCTAGGGTTAAGCGCTCTGAAGACGATCCGGCGGTTCTGTTGTCCAGAAAAGAGCATGTTTTGGGGAAGAGATGCTTTGCAACCAGGGCAGAGTTTGGGATCAGCGGGCAGTCACATGAGGTCGCCATTGAATATCAGATGAAAGGATCCAGTGAACCGGCTCTGTTCATCCGGATCGATCAAGAGCTCGTCATTGAAGTGAAACAACTGGTGTGGAAATTCAGGGGGAACGATACGATTTATGTTGCAGGGTCGCCGGTTCAAATCCTGTGGGATGTTCATGACTGGCTTTTTAGCCCTGGTTTGGGCCATGGTATGTTTCTTTTCACGCCGGTTCAGAACAAGATTGATAAAATGGAGTGTGCTCTGAATTCTGAGGATGGAGCAATCTGTAGTCCGAAACAGTTCTGTCACATGCTTTATGCATGGAAATCTGATTGAGTTCCGGATTTTTACCTGTGTCTGGATTGTTTGTTTATCTCCATTCTTTTGCAGCCTCTGCTTGAGCTTCTTCGCCCTGTAATGTCTGCCATGATTTCGATGATTCTGAAGAACTTGTTTTGTTGAGGGAAGAAATTGAAGAGAAGGCTGATGCAGAAATTCAGATGAGGTAAATGTATTATAGTGACCAAGATCTTTTCCCACATTTAATCCGTTTGAATGTATCATGGGGGCCAAGATCTTGGCCAAATTCTCATTGTTTTAGTTTAAGATTTCACTTTCGCCCTGAGCATAAATTTGGATCTCATTTCTTTTTCGTTTTTCAACAAAATACTGCCTCATTACAGACATATCATATAACGGTTCAGGTCTGTGATATTTAAGGTTCGATATCTTGAAAAGCTCTGGAATTTATGAATGAGTTTGATAATAGAATAGAGGACAAAATAGGGTAACATCAAGTATTGATTTTAGGTCAATTTTTAAAATTTGAACAAAGAATCAAAGTGAGAGTAAAGATAATGATAATAGCCCACTTAAATTATTTGTTAAAATTTTGATAAGAAATTGAAAATGTATAATAGAAAATCATGCAAAATAGAATTTTATATGTTTTAAAATAGAGATGGTCAACGGGCTTTTGGTTTGCTAGTGAAGTTGAAATGTTCTTAATGAGTCCGCTAGGGATCAAGTCTTGGAAGTCAAGATAGATACCCCTCTATCTTTGACTCTTAGCTTTAAGTCCAATATAAAACTCTATATTTGTTAGAGAAAATATTTACATGCAAATTGTAATAGGAAATGTATAAAAGAATCAATTATGAAGAGGGTAGGTAGTTCAATGTTATGATGTTTTTTGGGAATAAATGTAAAAATATGTTAAATAATAGACTACTTTGAGGGACAAACCTCTAATAATCGGATAAAAAATAAATTCAATATTTAATGATACAATGATATGGGAGAGAGTTATCTTTCTTATTTATTGGGATAACTATCTAGAGGCTCACTCTTTCATTCTAGTTGAGAGATGTTAAGGTCGTAACTTAGACTATGGTAACTGTATGTGCGCGTCGCGCGCGTTTTGGTGAGTTTGATATGAGAACAAATGAGGTTATAATAGGGATTAATTTGAGGTCAAGTTTTTAAATTTGAACAAAGTGTCAAAATATATGTTGTGAGAGTAAAAATAACAATAATAGACAATTTAAATTATGTGTTAATTGATAAGAAATTGAGTAAGCATAATAGTATATCAAGTAAGATTAGATTTTATGAATTTTAATATGGAGTTAAATTTTATGTTTTATTACTTAAAAATTATAAGGTGACATTAGATCAACTATAATAAGGTCCTTTGAGGACTATCATTTTTTTAATGAATATAGGGATATATTTTCAAATAATCATTTCAGCTTTGCATTAAGAAACTTTTAACTTTTAAATTGATATAATATTTAAAACTTTAGGGTAAATTAAAACAATTTATATTTATTAAAAAAATAATTATGTGTAAATTGTAAAAAGAAGTGTGTCTTCATATGCTATGTATTAAAATAAAATGTTGAATAAGACATTCTTACATTATCATTGATCGATTGTCTTAAATTCAAATTTCATAATCTCTTTCATAAAATCTAAAAAACACATTTAACATTAATCATATCATTACACATTTGTAGCCTCCTTTTGGACTCATGAAGACACCAAAAACATTTATGAACAGGTTATATTAATCAATTTCATATTAAATTATTAATAAGATTTTACCTTTAAATGAAAACCCAAAAAGAGGTCATCTTTGGGGATTTTATTTGTTTGAGAGGATCAAATCCTACCAAACCTTATTTTGAATTATTTTGTAGATTACTCCTCGACTAAGAAGTGATAAAACATTTTGTATAGCCTCTCAAGTATTATTTAAGGTAATAATGTTAAATGTCAAAGATATTTACCTTAATGGAATTGTCGAATATTATTATTCTACCTTCAACATTACCTAATATCTTATAGGTTTTAATAAGTTTTGATGGTCAAATATTATTATTCTACCTTCAACATTACCTAATATCTTCTAGGTTTTAATAAGTTTTGATGGTCAAATATGGTTAAGATTTTCTTTAAACTTTAAAAAATGTATGTTTAGATATTTCAAATGTTATATAAACTATTATAGATCTTTAATTGGCTAAATAATTATTTCATTATGTAATATCTTCTAGGTTTTAAAAGTTTTGACATTCAAATATGGTTAAGGTTTTCTTTAAATTTTAAGAAATGTATGTTTAGATATCTCAAACGTTATAGTAAACTATTATATCTCAGAAATGTGTGTTATTTTTTTTTACAGATTTTTTTCATTTTTAATTGGCTTAAATGGTTATTTATTAGATATATGATATGTATTCTAATTATATAAGATCAAATTAAGGTAAAGCAGTATTTTACGATTATGTTATAGGGTAAAAGCACAAAGTTGTGTCACACTTTTATAAAGGAAATGGCCAATGCTAATTCAACTTTTTAAATTAAATCAATAGAAACTAAAATATATGTTTTTAATTTTGAAATGATGTAAACTAATAAAATGTAGTTTTTTGTGTATTTTATGTTTTTAATTTTTTTTTAAATTTAAAAAATTATTTGAATATACTTTATATAGTAAATTTTACCTTTTGTTCTTCAATTTTTTGTGTATATTGATAACTTGAAACTTGAGTGCAAAAATATATTTTTAATTATTTTTAGTGTATGTATATTTTTTCAATAGATTTGAAAAGTTGTGTACTGAAATATAACTCTTTTCATTTGGCATCACCTTTTTTCTTAATTATTTATCCAAATTAGAAAAGAATTATATCATCTAGATATAGACTCTTTTCTCTAGTGCATTTTTTTAAAAAAAATTTAACTAAATTTTAGTATTTTTCCTTTACAAGATAATTAACCTTATATTTTAGTGTTGATGACCTACTTTCAATATAAATAAAATATAAAATATAAAAAATAATTACAAAATTAAAAGATGTATTTTTTGAAAATTCACTTATAGATCTATAAAAGGGTATTTTGCATTTCAAAAGCAATATTATTTATAAGAGGATTTGTTGAAACATCAATCTTTTCAAATAAAATAAAAAATTTGGTAATTAGACTAAAAGTGGTATAAAATAGACATTTAGTAGACAATTCCAATTGGAAAAGTTGTGGCCCATATATAATATAGCTATAATGAATCTCTATAGACCATACGTTTGACTAAAATTAACTTTTAGTTAGAATTACTTAAATTCACTCTTGTCCATAAGTTGGCTTGAAACGTGACACAGATTTGTGCTTTTACCTTATATCATACAATTTTTTTAAGATAAATGTTTTTTTATTCAAAGCTATCAATCAATGAGGTTACAAATAGGAGGCATCATCTCCAATATAAATATTCAACAATAAAACACTAGTGGATTTTAAATCTTGGTAGCAAGAACAACAACACCACAACTTAACCATCATGTCAATGCCAATATCAATTGTGTAATATCATGTTGAACATTTGAGATAGTAAGAGGTGGGGGGTGAATTATTATAGCTTTAAATGAATTAGAACCTTTAAAAAGACATCCACATAACATAATTATATGCAGTAGAAGAAAGGAAACTATGAAAGAAACACATAACACTTGACACCAGTATTTTACGTGGAAACCTGTAAGGGAAAAACCATAGAGAGGGTTAACTCTCAATATATTAGAACCGGTTACAAAATATTACAAAAGTGCTCACTACACAAATCACTACCCAAATAAAGCTCACTGTTGGAGGGCTTACTACCCAAAAATACATGTACAAAAATGAACTGTTTAAATTGCGTCTCAGATATGCATGTAGTACAATTCCAATTAGGCTCAGTAAGAAAATTCTACACACTTAATCATCTCTTCTATCACATATCACCGCATACAATTTTTAATTCTTTTATCATTTATATGTTGTACCATACATCATACATACATATATACCAATCCATATTTGATTCGAGTTGGCTACATATCCTTCATACCGCTACACTTTACATGTTACAACCAAAACATGATACAAGAGAGTGTCCACTGGAATTTGCATGTTATGACCAATCCTTAGTCTTGTCCCAAAACCGTGAAACAAAATGTGATCATTTGACAAAATGTGGACCCATGAGCTGACTGTCTGTTCTGGAGAAATAAGGTAGTTGTCAGATAGAGCTTTTAGACCATGTATCTTTCCAACCATTGCATGCCAACATGAGAAAACTTGAATATAGGTTCTTTACTCATCCTCAAGCTTACTGACAAAACCACAATCTGATGCACTGAACTACGAAAGAGTGTGGCCAAAATAAGCTTATGTAAGTGTATTCCAACTTGTGAGTCCTACCCAAAAACTGCCCAAGAGCATTAAGCTCATGTAGCCCACAAGAATGAATGACAACATTCCTAAATATCATACATTTTTTACCCTTTTAATTCATTATTATTTTTACTCAACTCTTGTAAATTAGATGAAAATTGGTACTAATTTATTAATATTATGTTTTGAGATGGATATAATTATTCAATAAATATTTAGGTGTTTATAATTATTGTATAGCATGTTGGATTATCAAATAATGGTTGTTAATTGTATCTTTTTTATAATTTTTGAGTCAGTTGAATGAACATGTACATGGTGAAATTCAATTGTTCAATAATGATTTACTAGGATATTATTACCTAATGAAATGATATTAAGGTATGGCAATTAACTATAATTTCTTAGCAACAAATAATGGGAAAGATTGGAAATACCTTTGGTATATTAAGTATGTAAACATTATGTTGTGAAGTAACAACTTTATCCAAAAAAATAAAGAAGTTAATTATAATGAAATAAAATAAATGTAATCGAATTATTTTCTTTTAATAAAAGAAAATTAAACAAAATAGAGATGATATGGAAAGTACATAAATTTTCTTTCTTAACTATATGTAGTTTTGTTTATGGATAAATTGACTATATTAAATTAAAAAATATAATTTTAATATAAAATAAAAAGCTAATTTTGAATTAGATTGAGAGCAATTATTAAAACAAATAAAATATTAATTAAACATGGTGTTTCTTTATTTAGATGTCATTTTAATATTTAATTACTATATATTTAATTAGATATCAAAATAGAGAAAAAAAAATATGACATTCTTTCTTAAAAGTGTTTAATTAAAGATCAAATAAATATATTTAAATGTGCATTATCTATAGCCCTAATTAAACTTAACCCAACATAGGCCTAGAGTTGGACTAACTATTTGACAAGACAATAGACTTTAGAGCACAATCGTGGAAATAACAACAAGACATTTCAATGATGAAAGAGGAAAATGAGTGATGATTTTTCTACAATCTAAAAAATAGATGATAATCAAGAAACAAGTGCATAAAATAGAAACTATTCAATTATAATTACAAATGATCAAAATTAAAAATAAAATTATAGATTTAAAATCCAACAAGAGAGATTGTAAATGATCCAAAAATGAAAAATAGAATTAAGATAAATCAAAAACGAAAAAATGACATGAAATATAAAATACAAGCTAGGAGATTGTGTATATAGAGTATGTATGAGAGGGAGGATGTGGAAAATGTAAGGAAGCTAAGGTAGAAATCCCCCCCACACCCCACATTAGCAAGTAAGATCCAAACATAACTAAATAAAAACCTCAAAGTCAAGAAGATAGTAAGGGACCATTACCAACAAGGTAATATATAGAGTGTTTTGGATTCAATTATGTAAAAGATAGAGATGATGAGAGAGATGGAGACCAAGGAGAGGTAGAGGGAGAGATGTAGAGAGAGAATTAGAGGAGACATAGAGAGATATGGAAGAGTTAATTATATAGAGAGGGGGAGAATGAGAGATACATAGGTAGAATGATGAGGATAGAGATAGGGAGAGACATGGGAGTCCATTGAGATGGAGATATAAGGAGATAGAGATAATGAGAGGGAGAGAAAAAAGGTTAAATATTGAAAGATAAAGAGATACAATGGAAATTAAATACATAAAGTTCTAAGAAGAGAGAGTGGAAAAGAGGAATTAATAGAAAGAGGGAAACATATCTAGAGATGGAAATGGAGAGAGGGTGATAGAAATAGATATGAAAATAGAGGAAGGGGGAGGGAAATAGATATAGAGATAGAGGTAAAGAAATAGATGAAGATAGAGAGTTGGGGATGTAGGATAGAGAGGGAGGGATAAAGAGGAGAGAAAGAAATATATAGGAAGAGGGGGAGACAAAGATTGAGAAATATATATAGATAGTGAGATAGAGTGATAGAGAGATATAAGGAGATATATAGAGAGAGAAAGGAGGGTGAAGGGAGTGAAGTAGCGATAGAGATATAAGATAAGATAAATAGAAAGAGATAGAGAGGGATAGAGATATAGAGGGGGAGATAGAGAAGGAAGGAGGGATGGAGAGAGGAGGATAGATAAAGAGGGAGGATATAGAAAGATACAAATAGAGGAAGAGAGAGATATGTATGTTGGGATTAATTTGTCTTAACCTTTGCAAGTCAAATGTAATATTGGTATTGTTTTCATTTATTTAATATTTGGTTAATTTGTTAGCCTACAAGGACAATTTTGTTTGCATGCGTTATTTCATCATATAGTGGGATTTGGCATGTTGACGTGTCATCCTACGAGGAACCTACTAGGTGGATTATTTTGTCCTCACATGGAGGTAGGTGTCCCATTTAGAGGGCCTTATAATTTTATGGTGGGTGGTGACAATTATCACGTAATGATAAATTTATGAAACGCCAGCTTTAGAACGCACCAACCTATGACATTTTATGAAAAATTCTATGACAAAATGGACAAGTGTCAAAGGCAACTTTGCATGGAGAAGGTGTATGCTAAAATTGGGTTATGAAAAGCTATAACAAGATCTGTTATTATTAGACCATTATGATTGATTCTATTAAAGTTGTAAGTGTTGTCAATAATGATTATTTTTATGACAATTGTAAGAGGTGTAAGAGCATTTGTTAGACCTCATGATAGTATAATTTGGGCACCCAACTTAGGAGGTTTGAATGGGGAATCATTTGGAGATGTACACATGTCATTTGCATTCTTTTAGGTGGCTAGAATATTGTGTCAAGTGTTTTTCATGACCTCATCTTCTTGCTTCATCTAGAAGCTTCCTTTTTTATTTTATTCCTTTGTATAAGGTAGCCTTAGAGAGTATTAGTCATGTTATGTTTCACAAGTGAAGTGTTCTGCTACCAAATTTGATTCAAAGCATTGTTAGATTGATTGTTGAAGAATCCTATTGAAGTAGTGTATTGCTATTGTATTGTAACTATTGTTTAACTAATGCAAAGTAATGCCCTTTTAGAGTGTGGGATTTTTCTCCTAGAAGGATTATCCCCATGATATATCTTGTACTTATTGTTTTTATCTACTTGCATGTTGTATTTATCATTCTATATGTGCTTCTTATTATGTAATAGATTATGATTTATAATAAAATTTGCATTATCTCCCCCACTAGATTAGTGTTCAAAAGTGTTTTCCACACCTTACCTTCCTTTTAGTTTGTATCAATGCCTGGCCATTTTTGGTCCCTTTGTTGGGTAGCAGGTTTTTTATATTGATCTCAATTTTGAGTGAGATCTTTTGTAGAGTGTTTCAAAGTATTGTTGCGGGAAGAAGATGACAATCACATCTAGAAAATTTGATATGGACAAGTTTAATGGCAATAACTTTGAATTGTGGAAGTTAAAGATGGATAGAGATTAGCTACAATATATTGAACACCTCAAACTATGAGTCAAGAAGCTTGGGATACAATGGATTGGAACGCTAAGTTTTTGTTAGGAGTTGCATGCAGAAAATATCAATTATATGCAGATAAATATTAACACAGGAATAAAAAACACAAATAATAATAGTGGAGACAATATTTAACGTGGTTCACCCAATCTTGGGCTACATCCACCAAACAAAGAGTATAATATTAAATTATCCAGTAAATCAAAACCGATTACAACCAGCAATCCCTTGCAACTCAATACCGTTGTAAAATGCTATAAAATTCTTTACTAAAAAAAAAACCCTAACCCTTATCCTTTTTATCAAGACTTATGTCGGTTATAAAATTAGGGTTACAACATGTCAGCCAATAGAAAAAAAACACCCAATGCCTTTATAAAATTAAAAAAGCCTTTTTGGCCTCATGGGGTGCAGCCCCTCGACCCCACCCTGTATCGCACACGCAAGGGGTGCTGACCCTTGACCCCACCTTGGGGGCGCTACCCCTAAACTCCTATTGAAAAATATGGGGGGAAATTTTGCCGATAGAAGTAGGGAAAATTTAACCTCTGAGTCTAATTAGGTTCCATATAACAATAATATCCCACTTGGAGACTGATTAGACTCCACAACATATCATCTCCCACTTGGAGATTGATCATAACACCACTAACCTTGTAGCTCCCACTAGAATGAAACACCATGGACTCTGCTATTTTATTTTATTGTTTTTAGTCTTGAAGACCAACCAAAGCTGAAGAGGAGCTCAGCTTCTCCCTTGTCACTCCCTTTGTAAACATATCTATTGGATTTTCATTTGTATGTATCTTTTCCAACCTTAATTGTCCATCATCCAACACTGATCGAAGGAAGTGATACCTCAAGTGTATGTGTTTTGTCTTTGAATGCAAGGCAAAATTATTTGCAAGATGGATGGCAGTCTGGCTATCTGTAAAGAAAGAGTTAGCATGTCTTTTTCCCAATTCTTCCATGAAAGATTGCAGCCATACCATCTCTTTGCTTGCCTCTGTTGTAGATACATACTCTGCCTCTATGGTGGATAAAGCAACTGTTAGGATTAATGATAGTCCCAAAGATATTGAGAGGGGGGGGGGGTGAATCAGTATCTAACTAGTTAATAGAATATTTGACCTTATTAAGTCTTTTGCATTCCAAAATAGTGTACTGGTAAATAAGAATTAATGCAGTAAATAGGAACAATAAAGACAACATAGAAAACACACCATAACACAAGATTTTTAACAAGGAAACCCGGTGTGGGAAAAACCTCGGTGGGATTTGTGACCCACAATATTCTCTCACTGGCCAATGAATGGATATTACTTACAATGTGGTGCCTGCACATGCACGAAGGCCAACTACCTAGAGCTCACTGCTCAATCTACAAAATGGAAGTCTCACTGACTTACAAAATGGATAAAGAGGAATTCCCCCTCCTTTCTCTCATTCAGAACCATGCATGAGAATTTCTTCTCGCACGGCTCCTAAGTGATAAAAAAGATTAGTGGATTCTCTCTTTTTTATTACCTTCCTCGTGTATGTATATGATTGAATCTATTCAATTGATAGAATAGAACCGCTAATCCTTAACTTTCTGAGGAATCCATTGATTCACTTCAATGATAATCGATTCCCCCCCACTAACAAACTACCTTAGAATAATAGGGGCCCGGGTGGGAGGGAGACTATGCCCCCCAGGAACCCAACAATTACTATCCTCCCCACAAATTTTTCATAGTGGAGAGAACACCCCGGTAGGCCCCCTACTATTTTCTAGGGCTACCAACTGCCCTACTATTCGCCAGGGAGGGTTAATTAATCAGCCCCATAGCCTCCTCCAGCCGTTCCCACCCCCATACTATTTGAAGGGAGTCAGCTTGCCCCTAATGTCCTCCCACCCACCTCGTACGACCCCTACTATTTGAAGGGGTCTTGGATTTAATTTTGCTAGAGTGCACGCTCTTTTCCACCTTTCCCATCCGCTGTTGGTGAGAAAGATATGCAATCATTCATTCCAGTTTGGTTTCAAAGCCGATAGCCCTACTACCTATATCTGCGCTTGCTGGCTGGTGGAATGGCTGGCTCACTGCCCCCAAATAGACTCAACTGATTAAGAACGACATAAGTTTTCTCGCTCTCCTCAACTACTATATTGGAGGGGGTTGGAGGGGGCTAGCAACAACTATATTGGAGGGGGGCCATAGTTCTCCTCAATTCTGCTAGTAATCAGTTCATGCAAGCCACCCCAATTATATTATGAGAATCCAATATAATGTACCGCTACAATTCAACATCTTCTATGCCAGTTTTAGTACCAGTTTAAGCTCATACTATAACCATAAACCTTATACAAAAACTGTCTTAATATTCGTTCATCACTTCTACCATATCCATCATATGTCCATCTCAAAATGATTTACAAGATCTCATACATATATGATTCTATTACAATATGCCATGTTGGCTTTACAAAAGATATTTATAATTAAATACAATAAAAAAAAATTGTTCCTGTCAGTTGGGGTGCCGGTATACATGGTTGACGTTGTCAGTGAAGTGTTTGTCGGTGTTGGTGCTTGTCGGTGAAGGTGTCGGTGGTTTACCAAATGAATGCCACAAGGTTTCCTAAAGATTTCCACAAGGTTTCAAGGTTGCCATCAATGCCAACACCTTCAATTCTCATTAGAGTGTATAATGCCAACAATCTCCCCCTTTGGTATTGATGGCAACACTCATGAGAAAAATCCAAAAATCTGTTCCAAAAATGAAGTCCAAGATTTTACCAAAAATGTGTGCTCCCCTTGAGCATATGATCTCCTTTGATTAGGCATTATTTTCTATCCACTACTCCCCCTTTGACCTCAATGACAATGATTGTCAAAAATTGTCAAATGAGTGTAGAATTTCACCTTGAAGTTTGTAACTGGTTGGTTACAATCTGAAATATGTCAGCCAAAACCAAGTTTAAACTCTATATGAATCTGTTGTTGTCCTTCATGGTTGCCTCAGTTCTTTGGATTGTATCGGTGAGATGATGCATATGCTCCTCCGGTGACTTTTTCCCTTGAATTAATGCCTCAGAGATCTCTTTCCTCAAAGAGATAAGGTTGTCTAATTTAGGACTGAGTTTGAACTTAAGCTCTCTGGCATTTGCCTTGATCCTTTCTTTCTCTTTCTCTAATTTCTCCATCTTTTCCTTAAATCCTACTATCTTTTGCTCAATAACTGATATAGGTTCGGATGAACCAATGATATTATCAACTATATCATCTATCTCTTTTTGTACTTTTCTTATTTTCTTTTCAATATCCTATGTTAACAGATGTGTCTTGCATGTGTCCCTGTACAGTTCCTTGTACTCCAAAATTGTTTTATTTAGTGCCAGTAAAAGTGTGTTGATGTGTTCCATGCACTTCTTTATTGTTTCTTCAAAGAATTTTTCTTTTTCCTTTTCCATTTTTTCTTTGAATGTTTCCTCATTTATTTGATCAACCATTAAAATATTTCCAGCAATGAATTTAGACAATGTGTCTACCTGACTTAAAGAATCCTTTACTTGATCTAAATTGCATTTGGTGTAATCATCTTAAGAATAGGAATAGTGTCATCAATTGCCTTATAGGCCAATGCATTACAATTCATTATCTTCTTTATTGAGTCCAGAAGTACCTCTATCACATTTGTAGGTCTGAATTCGCTCAGTGAAGTATCAAATGTCTAACCAACTACCTTTACTATTCCATTTCTTGTAGTACTAGCAACCAATTTGCTTGAATTAACCTCTGGTGGATCAGTCTGAGTTTGCATTTCAACTAGCAATGGTTTGGGCTTCTCAGTGATTACCGTTTGTACTATCTCAATGTGTACTTGTGTATTTGCCAGTTTCTCTATTGGTTTCTCTGTGTTATCCACTGTCGATATCTCTATCTCTATCAGTTTCTTTGTGCCAGCATCTACACTACCAGTATTTGTTTCACTATCCAAAGGTTGCTCTATATGCACTATTTTCTCTGCTTGTATTCCAACCTCAATATTTTCTGTCAGTTGCTCTGCCATGTTTTTAGTGTTAGCAATATTATTTTTCACCTCAGTGCTATCCTTGTCCACTACAATGTTCACTTCCTGAGTATCAATGTTCATGGTGAATAAAATTTCTGACTCGGGGTTAGTGTCCTCATGTGTTGTGTCAACATTTTTCAGTAGCCGGTGTGCCCTCAGTATTTGTCGGTGTAGTAACCAAAGGTGGTGGTAGGTTGTTAGTTACTTTTATGTTTGGTAATCCACCAAATTTACCTTTTCCTTTGTCTCTGTCCTTTTGATAAACCTTGAAAGTTTTCTTAGGTCTGTTCAACTCTTCTTGTTTTTCCTTCTCTACAAAAAAGATATCCCACTTGTCTGTTGTTTCCTCTGCGATTTCATTGACTCTACCAGCCATTAGGCCCACATGCTGGTGACCACTTGCAAAAACTAATCTATTAGCTTCACTAATTAGTTCATCAATCTCCTCTACAGAGTTAACCAGATGTACCGCTAGAAGTTTTTCAATCTTGAGTTTCTTATCTAGCTCCATAACTGCAATCCTCTTTGCATCTAACCTTCTGTACAATTCATTAGGCAAATCATCTACAACTTCTATTAACACTTTCTTGTAAATGTCAAGATGTAGAATAATGTTGTTCTCAATACTTTCCTTTTCTATATCAGTGAATGTATTATACAATTTAATCACATTTGATAAATTGTCGTCATCAGTGATTTCATTCAATAAGTTATCCAGAGGTGGTATAAACTATTTTTGTTTCTTCTTTGGTGTCAAATTCTTTGTCGGTGGTCTTGCTGCCTATTGCTTCTGCCTTGTTTTCTTTGGTGAAGGAGAGGGTACCAGTGAGGGTTTTCTCTTCCTATCACCTCTCTTAAACTCAATAGGTATTTCACTTTCAAATGATGTACCAACCGGTGAGATGTGTACCTCTAGTTGTAATCCTTCTAGGTCATTTTCCTTTTTTCTAGTTATGTTCATGATGTTTTCTTTTATTACCTTTACTTTCTTTGTTGCACTTCTTATGTACTTTTCTTTTTTCTAGTTATGTTCATGATGTTTTCTTTTATTACCTTTACTTTCTTTGTTGCACTTCTTATGTACTTTTCTCTTTTCTTTCTTTGTTTCAATGTCTGTATACCACTTTCAATTGTTTTTGCATTACCAAAAACCTTTTATGTGGGTTCTCAAGGTGCTTCTAATATGGCTTTAGCATAAGTTTCAATAATGTTTACATCTACCTCTTACCCCATTTCAGTTACCCATATTGTTCTAGGAAGAACTACTTCCATCCATATTTCATCCTTTTTAATCACAAAACATATTTCTTTGGTGTACTTGTCTACTACACTCTGTGGTAGTCTCTCCCTGGTTTTCATTTTTGCTTGGAAGGTTTTAAAATACTCAGTTATTTTGTTTTCTTTATTAGTACCCATGATGGTGAAGATTTCTAGCAATTGTTTACCTACCGGTATATCATATCCAAAATCTTTCTTTCCAATACCGGGAACTTCTTTTGTGAAATATAACATAAGACATACCAAAAGATTGCCAAAATGAAATGTTCCTTTCTTATCTCCCTTTATCTTTTTAAGGTTGTCTATTAATTCATCCTTTAGCCACTCACATACATCTATTTTTGCATCATTATTCACCATATCATAAGCACTTTTAATGCAAAGATTGGAAACTAAGTTAAGTCGGTTTGCATGTGTGGTCTTGTAGCCTAAGATCATGCTTATGAATCTGACATTTACATCCTTGATGTCATTTACTCTTAGGGATTTTCTATCATATATTGCTCCTATTAAGGTCATGACAGTGTTATTAGGTATCTTCTTAGTCTTATCTGGCCTACTACCGGTGGAGGGTAAACCTATCACTTCCCTAATTGCTTCCTTAGTGATTTTACAAACTAAATCTAGCCAAAGAAATTCTCCATGAACCTTGCTAACGACAATTCTCACTACCTCCTTAGGAAATTCAGGGATGTCCAAGATTTCCACAAAACCTAAAGTTTCAATTACCTTGTGTTCAGGTTTGATATTTCCATTTTCATCACAGATAATAGTTTTAAACATCTTCAACACTTCCTCAGAACCTAATTCCTCAATATTGCAGTGAATATAAATTCTAGGGTCTTCAGCACAAGCAACACCTTTAGGAAGTTTTGAAAATGCACCTATGGAATCATCTTGCTTGGCTATTTTAGGGATAATCTTAAAAATGGGCCTAGGGCATTTCACAATTTCCATAACAGTAGGGTTTGCAATAAATTCTGGAGCAAAGGAGGAAGCCATTGAAAAATACCTTAAGCTACCTGATAATGGTTGAGTGCTTGAGAGAAATTCCTTCACTTCTTTGCCTTGGATACCTTCACTCGGATTTTGTGCTCTTTGAAAGTTTAAATTCTCGGTGAATTGAAAAAGAGGGAAAACCGATGATTTATAATGTCTTTTCTTCCAACAACCGCATTAAATGCTTGTCGGTTAAGTGAAACTTAACACATCTGCTGGTAGAGAAGAAATTCATCTTCTCACCATTAACTGAGGGTAAACTGCATGATATTCAACTTGTTGCAATACCCCCAAAGGGTTAGTTTTCAGTTGGATGAAGAATCTCTTGTCGGTGGAGTAATACTTTGTTCTACCAGTGAAGGAATAGTTTCATCAACATTCTGATCTCTCTTTCTAATCCACTGTTTTGGAAATTCTTGCTTTACTTTATCTACCTTCTCTTTGCCTTTCAAACTGGGTCCTTTATTATTTGCCGGTGAAGTCTTACTTCTAAATTTTTTTGCAATGTGTCCAATCTTGTTACAAGCATAACAAGTCACATTATTCTTCTGAATAGCCTTTCCATATCCTATGCCAGTTTGTGTTTTACATTGATTAGATAAGTGCCCAAATCTTCCACAAACATAACATCTTACATTCATTTTGCAGTTTTTTGAATTGTGACCAATTTTGTTGCATTTGGAACATTGACTGGTGGGTGCATTAATGTTCTGATTATTTCTAGATCTACACTGATTTGCTCTATGACCATACTTGTTACAGTTAAAGCATTTCCCATTAAATTTGTAAGCATTAGGTTGTCTTACCGATTTACTGTGATCATGATTGTTTGCAGTACCAGAGCTTTCTCCAACTTCAAATCCAAGTCCATTAGTATCTCCATTAGGTTTCTAACTTTTCAGCATATCATCAAGTTCTTTTGAACTTTTCTTGAATTTATCTTTATATTGATTTGCAGTAGCCAACTCATTTTCCAGAATTTCCTTTTGTCTCATAAGTTTAGTTTTATCATGTTGCATGTGAATCAAATCTGTCTTCAACATATCATTTTCATGACTAAGTCTTAGATTTTCATTTCCAGCATCATTGAGTCTCCTAGTCAATTCATCTTCATTCTTCTTTCTATCTTCAATGTCTTTACAAAATCCCATAGTCATATCTTGTATTTCATTCCTCATAGTACTGTTTTCTTGCCTCAATTTGTTCACAAGATCATTAAGAGTTTCCTTATAATCATCATCACTCTGCATCTTCTCATGAAGTTCTTTTCTTTTATTTCTAGCAATAGTAAGATTCTCCTGAATTCCTATGCAGTTCTCAGACCATCTTCAAGTTTGATGTTCTTCAACTTCTCTACATCATAGTCCGCAAGAGCTCCTTCTAATCATTTTCTTAAGTTCTCCATCTATGCCGGTGTTAGAATCTTCCTCAAGCTGTTAGACTTTTGAAAATAGAGGACCAAGCTCTGATACCAATTGTTAGGATTAATGATAGTGTTGATATTTTGGTATGGTTTTGTCATTGATGTCAACACCTACTAATACACCTACTTTGGAGATCCAACAACATTCACTAGCAAGCAATAAACTATGCAACAGTTACTGGTATATGGTTCACCGGAAGGATATATTATTCACCGGTACCTGGAATGATATGGAAGACACTTGGTAATGTTGAAGACATCATGTCGACACTTTATTTTGAAGAAATAATCATTGGTATATTCATATTTGCATATTTGCTTTTACCGGCAAATAGGTCCAGGTTATCTAGGGTTACACTGGCAGGCTTATCTTTTCCAGATCAGCATGGCACACTATGGAGATGATTTACTATTGTTGTAAATGATTAAGCTAACATGTTCAATTGGTTATTGCATCAGATATTGTATTGTATGTAAAATGTTTTATTGTAATATCTTGTAGAGCCAACCTACTAAAATTGGTCTTAGGGTATGGTATAAATGTAAGATCTTATTTGTAAGATCAAGTGTGGAATGAGAAAAAGAATTAAGTGAAGGTATATGCGAGATCAAGCAGGGATATACACGAAGACATCATTTGAAGGTGAAGTTAGGTTTTTGTAGAAGCATATCAGCATTACACCGGTACTGAATCAAGCATATGAAGATGCTATTTTGTGCAGTACATTCTTATTGGATTTAACCATCCACCTATAGTCAGTGTGACTCCCATTTTGTGATTGAGCAGTGAGCTCTAGGCTGTTGGCCTTTCTGCATGTGCATACCCCATTTATGTACACTTACTATCTGCAGTAGTATCATCTGATTGTGGGTAAGGTTTCCCACTGTGGTTTTTCCCCTTACAGGGTTTCCACGTACAATTATTGGTGTCATGTGTTGTGGATGACTTTATGTTTATGTTTCATGCATTAATCCTAACCGGTATAGCAATTTACTATTAACACTGTCTACTGGCATACTTAACTGGTTTACTGGTTTGAATTTATTTGACAACTAATTCACCCCCCCCCCCCCACCCCCCTCTCAGTTGTCTCTAGGACCTAACAGATAGTCCCAAAGATACTAAGAGGGGGGTGAATCAATATCTAACCGGTTAACAAAATATTTGACCTTATTAAGTATTTTGCATTCCAAAATAGTGTACCGATAAATAAGCATTAATTTAGTAAATAGAAACAATAAAGACAACATAGAAAACACACCATAACACAACAATTTTTAACGAGGAAACCCGGTATGGGAAAAAACTCGGTGGGATTTGTGACCTACAATATTCACTCACTGGCCAATGAATGGATATTACTTACAATGTGGTGCCTACACATGCAGCAAGACCAACTGCCTAGAGCTCACTGCTCAATCGACAAAATAGAAGTCTCACTGACTTAAAAAATGGATTATGAGAATCCAATATAATGTACTGTTACAATTCAACATCTGTTATGCCAGGTTCAGTACTGGTTTAAGCTCATACTATAACCATAAACCTTATACAAAAACTACCTTAATATTCGCTCATCACTTCTACCATATCCATCATATGTCCATCTCAAAATGATTTACAAGATCTCATACATATATGAGTCTATTACAATATGCCATTTTGGCTTTACAAAATATATTTACAATTAAATACAATAAACAAAAGTTTGTTCCTATCGGCTGGGGTGCCGGTATACATGGTTGCCACTATCGGTGAAGTGTCTATCGGTGCTAGTGCCTACCAGTGAAGGTGTTGGTGGTTTACCAGATGAATGCCATGTTGTCTTCAAAATCTAATTCTTTTTAACATCCTTAACATAATATGATTGAACTCGGTGCATAAGAGACATCAAAGATAAGGAAATTCTCAAGACAACATATGACAAGGTTTGATTGAACCTTCTACACTTCGGACTTACTTAGAGCCCAGGTGGGTATACCTTTGTGAATTAAATTCACACTTTCAAACATAAACCCATAGCAAACCAATCCAAAAAACTAGTGGATTTAATCACCTTGAAACCAACTAAAACAAAAGAATGTAAATTATACTCATATTCAGTATTGTGACCAACAAAACATGTAATAGACAACTTCAATCAATACCAATGCCATATCCAAGGTCACAGAGTCATTTAAAATTCAGACAATACTCCCCAAAAAACAAAATACCTTCACACATCCCATTGGCTCGACTTCTACTAATCCTTATATGTGCCTAACACTTATAAGAATTTATGCATATCAAATTAAACCATGATCATCAAGATTCAAAGTTCCCTACAAAGAATTCACTGATAGGAATGATCCCCGCATCTTTAATTTCCCTCCTAAAGAGAAAAGCTAGCAAACACATCTACTAAAAATTGCCTTGCAGCCCCATTCAAACAAAATAACCCTGGATTATTCAGAATGAAAGCAATAAACAAATTGCAAGAATACTTGAAGACAACACAAAGTTCACTCGAAAGCCGATGGTCTGCATATTGATATTATTATTCAAAGAAGTATTACAAAAACTTTGGAATTTTCTCCATTACACTTAGAAAAGCTCAGCTATGAATTTCAACAGCATTTTCTTACAATTCTTTGCAATCCTCTTTAGCAACTTTATTAGGTTGTTGTTTGGTTTCTTACCATAATCTACCATCTATCCTTCTTCCTAACTTCCCAGATGCTTTTCTGTTACTTTCTACATTTATGGCAATTCTAAAAGCATCTCTCAAATTATGTGGGTTCTTATCCCTCAAAATATAGGCCATCTTGGAATCAAATGCATTGTAATATGTATTAAGACACATGTTATCATCTAGCCTCATCACTTGATACAATCTGTGCATGGCCTTCTAGAATCTGGCATTGAAATCAGTGACCATTTCATTTTCAGATTTTCTGATATTGTTGAATTCATTTAGCATGAAACTCACATTAGTCTTGTCACCATACTACTCTTGGAAACAATTTTTAAAATCTTCCCATGACCCTATGCTATTGATTGGAAGACCTCTATACCAATCTCTTGCATCAGGGTGAACTCACAATACTGGTTCCCACTTTTTGACCAACTTTGACACTTAGATGAACATTTTGCAAAAAACCTTCACTTTCCGACACCTATAACTTTTAAATCGTTAAGAATTTGAAGATGATGTAAACTAGTGATTTGTAACATCCTTTTTGTAGATTCTAAATATATTTTTTTCAAATTTTTTTGAATAAAATTTTATTGATTTTTCCATCTCCCTCAAAAGTAGTTTTTTACAGGAAACAACATTTTTTAAGAGTGATGTGCATCCCGAAACGTATAAATTTTTTTATATAAATGATAAAAACTTATCTCTTTTAAATATTGGTTTGTAACATCAATACCCAGGGCATGGAGCTGGTTTGATAGTGATATGTTGAATATTTTTTATTTTATTAAGTTTTGAAGTCCGACTAATTATAATTTAGATATAGGTGTACGTTCGAACACATAACTTGCTCTATATATATCAAAATTAAGTTTTATTTTTTTTGTTAGAAAGAAGACATCAATACCTAAGACATAGATATTTTTGAAATTTTTTTTGAATTAGTTTTCTATTTTTCCCAATGCATTGAACAAAGAAGTTCATGTTCAGTGAAAAACCTACATTCGTAAAAAATAAAATAAAAATATATTAATAAACTTAAATATATTAAAAATTATACTATTTGGAAAGCTTATAATAAGGACTAAATCCTCAAGAAAACAAAACTTCTAAATGAATTCGTTTGACCCCTCAAAAGCTAATGTAAAATTGGTTTTTTATCAGCATTTGATAGATGCAAAGGAGACTCCATTGCAAGTATGATTTAGAAGTAGAGAGGTTCTATCCAAGAAATTTTGATCTAAGAGCCTTTGATCTAACTCTCTTCAATTAATTACTTCAAATGGGACCTCTTAAAGCTTAAATAATTATATTTTCCAAAAAATGTATGATTTCAGCAAAAAACAGGGTGTACCAAAAAGTGGGAACCAACTTTGTGAGTTCACCCATCATTAACCAAGGATTGAACAAATAGTTTCATAATAACATCTTCATCTACTATCTCATAATCGTTTATTAGATCTCCAAAAGATTTCAGATGTTCCTCAACACTAATTGCATTGTTTCCAGCAAATTTATGGAGTCTGTCTCTTAACTCAGTGGGAACATGATTGGGATATCCCGGAATCCCATCAAAGAACAATTGTCTATATTGTTCTAAATTGATTGGTCTTCTTTGAAAAGGGGTAATAGCATTGTTATTTCCCATGGTCATTTTAGCTTTTGGGATTGGAGATTGTGGTATTTGAGTGCACTATTTATTCACAGGGATTTGACTTACTGAGGCAATATTAGCTTGTACTGTAGGTTGGGTATTGGCTTGAGGAAAGGAAATGTGTTGGGGATTAGGCTTGCTAAGATCTTCTGATGGGAATGTAATAGGGGGAGCCTTTAAGTAATTAATCTTTCTTTTTACTTCCTAATTCACTGCTTCTAACTCAACCTTTTCTAATTCCATTTGGAGATTTTCCTTTTCTTTCCTCATCATTTCCATTTCTCTCTCATGTGCTAAAAGCCTATGAGAGATCTCTTCTGCAGTTTTAGATTCTATTCCATCATCTACCCATTTCTGTTTTCCTTTATCCATATTAGCTTTAGGAAGCTGGGAGTCATTAAATACTTCCCTAGTTGGCTAGGCTACTAACTTACAAGCTTGTTTAGTTTTGGGGATTAGAATTTCTCTAATCACAGGGCCTTCCTCATCACTTTTTTCTTTCTCCTTACCAAGTATTTCAAGATCAGCTACCTATCTAAGGAGCCTATCACTTTCCATTAATTTGGCTTTAACTTCCTTCTCCTTATTTGCTTCCTTTTGGGCTCTTAGGGAGATTAAGTGATGGACTCTCCTATTTAAGTCTTCAATCTCTTGAGACACTTTATCCTCATCAGGGAAGTTTTCTTCAGAGTCTGATGCATTAACTTGATCTATGTCAATCAGACTAATGTTCCCATCAATTGTCCTAGGAATGGAGTGCCTAATTGCATTTGAGCTGGTTCTATCTCTCACAGAAACACTAACATGAGATAAATCTTGATTTAAAATGGGTGCATTTTCAATATTTCCAAACAATCCCGAATGGAAACCTAATATATCATGTTCTGAATCTCTGGAAGAGGAATTAGACTTTGCATAAATAGGTCAATCAGGCATCTTACCAGTATTATTGTTTTTTTGCACCCAAGCAGCATTTGATGGCTCATGCAACACAGATCTCTTCTGGCCTCTCCGTGACTGTTCTGGCAGACCTTCTTGCAAGGTTTCACGAGGATGTTTCTTCATGAATGATCTCGTGTTTTTTGCTCCTTGTATCTCGCTTGTCTTCCTTTTAGAAATATTTGTATCTCATAAGGACTGGTTCAAAAGTAACAGAGTCACCACCCACAAAACTATGGGAATTATGAAAACAAGCAGTCTAATCCACAAACACACAACAATTTTCTATATAAGCCTCAACACAGATCTGTTTTTATATCTTTATTGTAACTCTCCCCAGTAGAGTCACCACTTTTGTTGTCTTCAAAATCTAATTCTCTTTAACATCCTTAAAATAATATGATTGAACTCGGTGTAGAAGAGACATCAAAGATAAGGAAATTCTCAAGACAACATATGACAAGGTTTGATTGAACCTTCTACACTTCGGACTTACTCAGAGCCCAAGTGGGTATACCTTTGTGAATTAAATTCACACTTTCAAACATAAACCCACAGCAAACCAGTCCAGAAAACCAGTGGATTTAATCACCTTGAAACCAACTGAAACAAAAGAATGCAAATTATACTGATATTCAGTATTGTGACCAACAAAACATGTAATAGACAACTTCAATCAATACCAGTGCCGTATCCAAGGTCACAGAGTCATTTAAAATTCAAACAATACTCCCCAAAAAACAAAATACCTTGACACATCCCATTGGCTCGACTTCTATTAATCCTTATATGTGCCTAGCACTTATAAGAATTTATGCATATCAAATTAAACCATGATCATCAAGATTCAAAGTTCCCTACAAAGAATTCACCGGTAGGAATGATCCCCGCATCTTTAATTTCCCTCCTAAAGAGAAAAGCTAGCAAACACATCTACTGAAAATTGCCTTGCAACCCCATTCAAACAAAATAACCCTGGATTATTTAGAATGAAAGCAATAAACAAATTGCAGGAATACTTGAAGACAACACAAAGTTCATTCGAAAGCCGATGGTCTGCATATTGATATTATTATTCAAAAAAGTATTACAAAAACTTTGGAATTTTCTCCATTACACTTAGAAAAGCTCGGCTATGAATTTCAGCAGCGTTTTCTTACAATTCTTTGCGATCCTCTTTCCTCTAGTCCTGGTATTCATTTATAACAACATGGATGCACAAAGCTTCGGAATTTTTGAGGAGAATTTGTTACAATCATTTCTTTCAAAAACAAAGAAGTTACAAGGCTTTTCACAAAAATAGTTACAAGTTCTTTTCGGCCTCTACAACTTCTTCAATAGGCTATTCGGTTGTAACTTCTTCTACCTTTTCAGGGGCGCTCTCCAACTGTTCTGGATCATGAGTGGCATATTTTGTTGTCCACTCATTGTACACATCATCAGTCAGCCATGAAAAATTAATCACTTTAGCCTTGGCTTTGGTCAACCTTTTCTAGGAGTTTCTCAATTTGTTGACTTCTGAATTGAGAAAACTATAATGTGCCTTAATTTTCTCTATCTCCTATATTGTTATAACAAAGAAAGAAGCATCATCTAGATCAATAATTCCTTTAATTCTTGCTGACAATTTGGCTTCTATCTCCTTAAGCCACATTTGTTTGTCCTTTAATTGATTCAGGCTAGCAAAAACTCTTGGGAGCAACTCAAAAACTTGATCAATATACTCCTTTTTGCACAAATTAACTTTCCTATCAACATTATCCACCCCTACTACTAATTGTACTAAATCTTTAGTGATGTCAAAAGTGGATCTAATGATAGGATTGGCCTTTGCTTCATCACAAGATACACACATAAACTCCAAATCTTGCTCCCTGGCCCTCCACTTGTCAAAAATAGGTGTCAGTATGGCCTTGTCTCCCCTAAGCTCATTCCATATAACCAAAATTTTACTTACATTATTGTATAGCAAGGAGGCATTCATAGTGTCTGCAAAACTAATAACAGTGGCCTTCACTCTATCCTCATATTTCTTTGCATACATGGCTTGGGCCTGTTTTAGATTCTCTAACTCTTGAGGAGTAATCTCAATCATTTGAGAGCTAGAAGGTGCTAGAGACGGTGGGAACTCAATGATAGGGCTGGTAGGTGGAGGTCTGAGAGAAGAAGAGGAAATCATCAGTGTTGAGGATTCATTGTGATGATGTTGTCCTGCTAGTTGCTTCTACAATTTAGCAATGATGCTATCTCTATTCCTTACCCCTTCTTGAGCATTAGTGTAGGCTTTCAAAATTGTCTCCAATTTAGCCTGGAGATTTGCCTTTTCCTTAGCTTCCCTTTCTGCCACTGCAACACTAAATTTTGTAGTTTCTAATACAATGCTGGCAGCTTCCACTACCCCAGTAGTCTGAACCCTCTTCACCATCATCCCCCCAAGGTAACTTGACATTGAGGTGTCCCTTTTCTTCTTGTTTTCATCTCTTTTTAGAGACCACATAACTAATGCAGCATTGTCTTTATTGAAAGTGACTCCCTCCATAGGTTTAGTCTCCTTTCTTACTGCTTCTAGGACTAGAGCATCTGCTATATCCCATTCGGGGAGGATAAGTACCCTAGCCTTCGCCACCATGTCTCTTCCTTGTTGAGGAGTGATGGTCTTAAATTCTTCAACCATTTCTTGCTTTATTTCTTCCTCAACTGTAGCTGGGTCTTTATGAGGCTACTCACCCTTCCTTTTCTCACACTTTACATTATATCTATCAATGCTTTGCTTCCACACAAATTGCATGAATACTTCTGATGTGATGAACTTGTCACCAGCCAAGAAATCTTCACTAGCTCGCTTGATCTTAGGGTCCCATTCTTGGCCTTTGAATTCACTAGTGGTGATATTCATTTCAGCGGCTAAGGGCTCTTCTGGCATTCCTTCATCTACTTCATCATAGGTGTAGGCAATCTCCCCTAGACTGCCTAATTGCAATAATTGCTCAGCTGATGCCTGTTCATCTCCTATATGGATAGGTGATTGTGATGGGGAATACACAGGTTCTTCAGGTTGTATCTCTTTTCCCACTCTTTGTTTCTTTGGGCTACTAGGGATATCAATGACATCATGTATCTTCCTTTTACCTTTAGAGGCAGAGGGCTCACCTGAAGCAGGCATAAGTACACTATAATTAGACTTCTTATGTAGCATATAATTACCCAGAGGGATCAGCCTAGCAGATATAGACCTATTCAAGATCAACCTTGCTTTCTCAGGGTTATTCTTGATTACAACCTCCCTTTTTTCTTTTAGTGTTTGCACCACCTCCTCAAAACTAAGAATTAAAAACTTCATCTTCTCTGCAAAGGGGTGAAAGCTTGACAAAGGGTCATAACTTATGTTGAGTTGATGCACCAAGTCTAAGGCCTTCTTATAGGCTATCCACGTTTCCTTTCTCAGCTCTTATTCATCCAAATCAAATTCATTCCTGATAAAGTCCTCAAGGAACTGAAATTGATGGGGTTTGGCCTTGCATATAGCCCTCTTCCTAAACATACCATTGAAGAAATCTTTGGGGTCAGCACACTGAGAGACTGCAGTTGATAAATGATACGGTTGTAGGAAATCTCCAAAACATTTCCAACCTCCTTTGGTTATTACAAATTGGTGTGCCACGGTAATTGTAGGGAAAATTGTCCCTTTGCCTCTACCTGTCAACTCTGCCTCTTGTATAGCACCAATCCACCTAAGTATCTCTGCAATTCCCACTTTAAGAGGGACCTGATAAGGTAACAAAAATGGGGTACCTGTGAAACCATATATTCTGAAAACTATTGAAACAGGGTATAGGTAGATATCACCCCAATTGTGGACATTTTTTATGTCCTCTGCAAACTCTTGTGGCCTAATGAATTCCAAAAGTACCTTAGGGACTCTTGGGTTTTCCAAATAGATAAGGGCCCTGATTTTTGATGCAAAATATTTATCAAACCTTAGGAAGCTTGCATCCTCTCTGTCCCATGACAGAACAGTGCTCCATAATTGCACTGGCATCTTTTCCCCATCCTTTTCTTTTACAAGGTCCATCCCACTTGCAAAATAGTCACCACCCTTGAATAAAAACAAATGCATAAGAAGGGAGTAACACCCAAAGGGCCTATCAACTTTCCTGTTCCTGATCCCTATCAATCCATTATGGATAGCATCAGTTATAAAAGAAACGTAATCAAAAGTTATTGCCACAGAAGGATTCAAAATCTGAGCAACCATCAACATGTAGTGAGTGGGCATACTCGCTTCAACATCTTCCTCTAGGATTTGGCAGAGTGACCAGTATAATCCTTTAGCCCTAAGGGTAAACAAATTTAGAGAGAAGGGCTCTTCGGTATTAGGTCCCACAATAGTTAACCTGCCTATCTTCAAAAAGAATTCTTTGAGAGGCCCATTTCTTAGGTGATTTCTTTGCACATTATACACCTGAGCTAATGATTTAAAATCAATAGGCTCTAGAAGATTAGTGTATTCACTCAACCCAAAGGCATTCCTAAATTCTTCATTGTTAATTTCAATGAGGGTCTTCCCGCTGATATCCTTTACACTTCTTGAAATTGGGTTGTAGCTATGTGCAATCTGAGTCAGAAGGTCTGCGTCAAAGAAAACCCCTGGAACCACCAACTTTCCAACATCTAATTCCCATATACTATTCTAAGGGGCTGGAGAATTTCTCATACTGAACCCAACCTTGAATAATCCTAACCCAAACATCCCTACTTGAGGGTCTCTTAACCAATTCCCTTTATCATATAAACCCTTTCCTATTTTTCAGGCGAGAAGCTTTTGGCACCAACTCTTTCATTTTGGAAGCCATATTAGTTGACAACGTTAATTGTTCAAGGAAATCATCACAAATTGACCTCTCGTAATAATTGACTTTTCCTGAGAATTCCCTTTTAGGTGCCATCTCTTCTAGAAACTTAAGCAAGTGATTCAACAATTTCTTTCAATTGTTCTATGACAAATTAAAATCTCAGTAAAACATACACCATTAAAAGAAAGATGGCTGAACAAGAGTATAGAGAAACCTGCTTGTACTCGAAGGAATTAGCTCTGCAATTGAAGAAGTCTACTTTGCAACTGTTTCTTTGCAAGTGCTCTTCAGAATGATATCTTATTTCAATTGATATGAAATCATATATGGCGGCTGGGCTCTTAATTCTGACATTGATTCCACATGCTTGGCCATCCTTTCAGAATTGAATTCATGAAAGAATTCAAAGTTTTCACTCCAATGGGTCACAACGCCCATGCATTTTTTCCTTTTTGCTATTTCACAGAAATTAATTTCTTGGCAACTCTACTTCACGAAACAATGTGGGCCATCTGATCAGATGAGAATTGATTGGTCTTTACACTAACTTAATACTTCCACCCTTTTCACTGAGCCTTATTTTGTTTTGCCATTTCGTGAGTGTTATTTAGTGAGCACTTTACTTTTGCGAAACTACGCCGAGCATTGGATGGGACCTGAACTGCACGACCTTTAACCTTTACCTGGACAATTGACCTTTTCACTAATTGCGCCTTCACCTAACAGCTAGCGGGTTTTTGCTATTTCGTACAGCTTAAATTGCATTCAACTTTAGGCTGTGAAACAACGCTAACCGTCAGATCAAATCACACTTGATTGTCCTTTAAGTGAAGACTCTTATGCTGACTTGCTTACTCTGCTCCTCCTCCAGTTACCAGATACCACCTGGCACCCAACCATTGGCCCCGGGGAACTTACTAAGTTTAAAATTTGAGTCAGCCATATATTGTACCCCCCTTTAAATTTGCTGGTTCCACCTAGCACCTTCAATCTCTGTGGAAGACACGTGCTCATGTACACATCACCGTTTAGCCCGACATCGAAATAAATCTCCTTTACTTTCGCCATTTCACTGAGCATATCCTTCAGGCATCTTACAAGTGCAAAATAGTGCCAGCCGTTAGATCAAACCATACTTGATTGCCCTTTACACTTCATGCTCACTTTGCCTTTAAGAATGAAAAACCTTTTTGCCACTTTGTGGGGGTTAACATGCGAGCACTTCACCTTCGTGAAACAACGCAGGCCGTCCGATCAAATGAGAATTGATCGATTTTTATACTCTAAACGTTTACCTGCAAATGTGGGCCCTCTAACTCGACTTTGCACACCCGGCATCCAATCATCTTTCAAACTGATATGTCAATCTCTGATTTGCCAAGAGGAAATATTGAGTTCCTCTCTATTTTCACCACCTGTATCTGTCAGGATGCCTTTATCTCGCGGTATCTATCTTCTCTGGGACCCACCTTCTTTGAAACTATCGGACCCACTTCACTGACTGTTGCACTTTTTGCCACATGCCATCAACCTACTCGCCCTCAGGACTAGCCGAACCATCTAATTGGAATGCCACATCATTTCACCGTTTCGTTGGTCTTAAACCATGAACCATTTCGTCTTGTGAAATAGTGCAAACCATTCGATCAAATGAGAATTGATCGACCGTTACACTAATAGCCTTGGCTCCGCACTGGGTCCCACCTCTTTGTTGACTACATGCTACCACATGGCACTCGACCACTAGCTTTGCAAGGCTTTTTGCATTTAACTCAACGCCAGCTGCGTGTCTTTCTTTTATACCACCAGTTCCACCTTGGCGGGCCCACGACTTCTTTTTAAGACCACATGTTCATGGACACATTACCATCTATCATGACACATGGATGGTCCTCATTTACTTTCGCTATTTCACAGGGTATAAAGCACGAGCATCTTGTCCTTGCAAAATAGCGCAAGCCGGCAGATCATTTTCTAGTTGCTTGGTACTTAACCATCTGAATAGACTCCGTGAGGGGTGGGCCCTCTAACTCAACTTCGAACCCCTAGCGTCCAATCACCTCTAGAGCTGACATGTTATTTTTTTCATTTGCCGAGAGAAATCACTGGGCTCCGATCAATTCTTGACACCTGTATTTGCTAGGTCACATCCCCTCCTACGATCTAACTCACCTCTGGGACCTGCCTTTTAACCTTTAATCCTGACTTTCTAATTTGTTGTAAGTAGCGCTGCGTGCTGCCATTTTACTTGCTCTCATCAACCAGTTAGACCGCCTAGGTGGCATGCCATGTCGTTTTTGCAACTTCGCTATTTTTAAACTACGCGCAACTTCACCTAGCGAAATAGCGAAAGCCATAGATCCATCTGCGAGATGTACACTAGTTACTGGGCCCGACAACTTTAGGAGGAATACACATAAGGCATAAATTTTTTGTGATTAATTAACATGACCGCCTAGGCAAAAACAAGGGGGGACACTTCCTACGATCCCATGACCCATTACTTAAGTGGATAAAGTAATGAAAGAATAGAAACTAGAGGGTTTTAAATAAACATTAGGCGATCTAAAATCAAAAAACCCTAAACCCTTAAGGCCTAAAACAGAGCTAAAGCATTTGAAAATGTGCCTTACCCAAAATTTCAACAAACCATAGCCAATTATGGGAAAAGAAAAGCCCATTTTTAATCAGTGATAACATGCCACAAGGTTGCCTAAAAGTTTCTACAAGGTTACAAGGTTGCCATCAATGACAACACCTTCAATTCTCATTAGAGTGTATAATGCCAACAACAACCACCTTTTGCAACCTAGAGAGCCAACTCATTGTTGTTCCACCGACAGTAAAGACATAACCTGTAGTACTTCACCTAGTATCAACATCCTCTGCCAAGTCTGAGTCTACATAACCTGCCAAATCAGTATTAGAGCCCCCAAAACATAAATGCTTATTGGATGTACCTCTCAAATACCTGAGAACCCATTTTACTGCATTCTAATGCTCCGATCTGGGATTACTCATATACCTACTTATGACTCCAACAACATGTGCAATATCTGGTCTCGTGCATACTGTGGAATAAATTAAACTTCCTACAGCTGAAGCATATGGTACCTTGGACATTTTGTCTTTCTCCTCATGTGTCTTTGGACACATCTCCTTAGTCAATTTCAAATGACTAGGCAAAAGTGTGCTAACAGCTTTTGCATTCTCCATATAGAATCTCTACAACACCTTTTCAACATAATCAGCCTGGGACAGATTCAATTTCTTGCTCTACCTATCTCTGCAAATTTTCATACCAAGGATTTGTTTTGCTGCCCCCAAATCCTTCAAAGAAAAATATTTTGCTAACTATTGTTTTAACTCTTGAATGTTATCCATGTTAGACCCCGTTGCAAGCATGTCATCAACATATAAACACAAAATAATGTAGTTATCATTATCCAACCTCTTAAAATAAACACAATGGTCAGAATTACACATGTTGTAGCCTTTCTTAGCCATAAAACTATCAAATTTCAAGTATCATTGTCGAGGTGCTTATTTCAAGCCATATAAACTCTTCTACAATCTGCACACCAATTTCTCCTTACCTTTGACCTCAAATCCTTGGGGTTGTTCCATATATATATCTCCACCTCCAAATCACCATGGAGAAAGATAGTTTTCACATCTAGCTATTCCAAATGCAAATCTTTAGCAACCACAATACTTAAAACAGTACGAATAGAAGTCATCTTAACAACTGAAGAAAAAATCTCAGCAAAATCAATTCCCTTTTTCTGTGCAAATCCTTTAACAACTAGTTTGGATTTAAATCTATGTTTACCTCCATCTTCCTCTTTTAGCCTATAAACCCATTTTTTTTGTAAACCCTTTTTACCTGTAGGAAACTTACATAATTTACAAGTCTAATTTCTATGTAAGGAGTCCATTTATTCTTGCATCGCAAGCTCCCACTGAACCTTTGTTTCCACCTGCATAGCTTCATCATATCCTTCTGGTTCACCAGCATCTATTAACAAAATATAATACAAAGAGGGAGAGAACCTATTAGGAGGTCTACTTAGCCTTGTTGACCATCTAAGATTCACTGGATTTTGTGGTATTTCTAGTTGTTATTGCGGAGCATGAGGAACCACTTGAACATCACTATCAGGAATATCATCCAACACAACAAAATCATTTTCTTTCTTCTCATGTTGTTGCAACTAATCTTTGCACAACACCTTCTAATTGAATACAACATCCTTGATTCTCACAATTTTCAGATTTTCAACATCCCAAAACCTATAACCAAATTCGTCAATGCCATATCCAACAAAAAATACACTTTTTTTAATTTTGCATCCAGCTTGGTTCTATTTTCAGAATCTACATGTGCAAATTCTTCACATCCAAAGATTTTGAGAAAATAATAGCTCACCTTCTTACGTGTCCATGCTTCCTCTAAAATATCACAACCCAAAGGAGTTGAAGGACCTCTATTAATTAAATATATAGCAGTATTGATAGCCTCTGCCCACATGTTTAAAGGCAGCCCAACATGCAATCTCATGCTCCTTGCACACTCCATTATTGTCATATTCATGCGCTCAGCCACTCCATTTTCTTGTGAAGTTCTTGGAACCGCCTTCTACCTACAAATTCCATTAATGGAGCAATAATCTTTTAATTCTTTGTTGCAATACTCACCACCATTATTAGATCTAAGACATTTTAATCTTTTACCTGTCTCATTTTTCAACCAAGCTTCTTTGGGTATGTGCATAAAGATGGTGGTCAGAAAAGTGGACACCACCCAAAAAAAACATGGAAAAACAAGCAGCGCGTACACAGTTCAAAAATTTGAAATTCCCGTGTACGCGCTTAGATTTGTTCTTCCCAAGCCTAAAGAAGGTAGCACGTACGCGTTGCTTTTAGGAAAATGAGCACGTACGTGCTATGCCTAGGAAAATGAGTGCGTACGTGCTACTCATAGGAAAATGTGTGTGTACGCGCTAATAATCCAAATATAACCACGTACGCAGTGCCTGTTAAAAAAAAAACTGGGTCTCATTTACCCATGAATAACGCGTTTTTACTTCGTTTTTTTTTCATTTCCTCTCCTAAACCACGAACGGGGTGCTAGATTTGTCCTCCAAGCTATGGATCAAGGCTAGTTTTTGTTTATTTTTGTCTTTCTTTCTTGTTTGTTCAATTTGTTTTACATTTTGAATTTAATTTCAATAATTTTGATTAGGTTTTTTTATTTTTTGTTTCAAAAACCGGATTCTTCTAATCCACAACAAGAACAACCAAATGCACCTCCTGAAAACCCACAAGAACAACCAAATGCACCTCTTGAAAACCCACAAGAACAACCAAATGCACCTCCTGAAAACACACAAGAACAACCCCCAATTCCTCCTTTTGACCGCACACCAAAAACACAGGAGCAATTAATTAATCAGTTAGGACAAAATACGTCTAAAATCAATAGACTGATTGTTAAATTGAAAACTTTTGAACTTGAGCATCGCCAATCCCTCACCACTAGCCTAGAAATATTAGCTAGTGGTGCCATAGTTGTTTCCACACAAATTACCAAATGGGGAAGCTTTAGGGATAGGTGTCATCAATTCTATGTCGATGGGCTATCATACATGGAGTAAAAAACAAAAATATTACTAAACAACAAATATGTGCCCTTTTCATTGATCCCAAAACTGGTCAGTAATTACCTCTTAATACAAAGAGGTTTCCCATACATTGGTGTACCAATGTGCAGATGAAGAATCTTTTTTGGCAGAGGTGGTGGATGGTCTTTGATGATCCACCTTGTAATAATTATGAGGTGCCATTATATTTTTTGAGAAAAATATATTGTGAGTTTGTGCTCAATGTGCGCCCAAACTATTTTGACATGAGAGAGTTCCATGGTAGAGGTGGTGGCTCTGCCCAAGATAGACCTGGAGCCCGTAGGCGATTACCCGTGGAGAGTCGCTGCCCCCTAGCACCCAAACCCAAGGTGCATCAAGTTGTCCCAGTAGAGCTGAAAGAGTTGATAGAGCTATAGACTCTGCAGGCGGCCACAACATTGACTAGTTCCATCATCCAGCATGGGACGTCATTAGCACACCCTATTGTATTGGTTGATGAGCCGCTAGGTGGCGACAGAGATCCCATCCAGCATATGTGTGTCAATTGCTCGAGGATATGCTCAAGGATAGATGATGCATTTGGTGCAGATGGATCCTCATCTCATTTGTGCATGATTTGTGGGAGTAGATGTCAGGCCCGCATGGCTGAGGATTTTGCACTGACAGATGAGTTGATGGACATGGTGTTTGCCCATGAGTGAGAGACACAGGTGTGTTGATTTGAATTCATAGCATTTTATTTATTAGTCACTTTAAATTTGTAATTACATAAATGAAATTTCATTTATACATCGATTTAAATTGAGACAAATAATATGCATTTTAGGATGCAGCAGCAGTATCCCATACTCCTCCCCCAGTTACCATAGCTACAACTTCGATGCCTGAGGTATAAATTTTGTAAAATGTTAAAATAGAGTAGTACACTTTGAATTCAAAAAAATACAAGATATACTAACTATCTTTAATGCTTGGTCCAATTTGGGGTTTGTAGGTGTTGATAAGGGACGAAATGTCCCAGATTGATGACATCACGCTCTCAGCGATCGATTTTGGCCTACAAGGCTATATGGTATCATATTTTGTACAACCCTTTTTATGTATTGTTTTGATAGAATATGTAAGTCATTTCATTTTAGATTTTTAAAATTATGTTTAATTTATTATATGTACTAATATCTCATGTTAATTTTATTTTTTTAGGGTACCCCCTCCACGTCTAGGGCTCATCCTAAGAAAAGGAATTCCTCAAAGACGCCAAAATGTGGGAAGTAGGTAATTGAGCACATTTTTAGTTGTACAATTGTTTGAAAATGTTGAAATCAAGTACTAGTTGGGGTTTGTAGATTGATTAGTGTTTTTTGTCTATTTTACATGTACAACGGCCATTGAGCTATGTGGATTTGTTGAATGCACCTGATTCACCTGTGGATCAAGAGAGGGCGGAGGTATGTATCTCTACTTTATTTTCTTGATTTCATGATTATATGCACACGTACATGTGAACTTGTGATATATTATAATCTTATAATTTTTTCATACAAGAAATATCCATACCTATTTCATCAATGGCGAACCCTCCTCTGTGCACTGGAGAAGCATCTCAGGATTCGGTACACTTTTGTTTGATATGTAAAATTAATTGTATTTAATCTTTGAACATTTTTTATATAGGTAATAGCGACAGTTTCTACATCAATGGTGAGTCATCCTCAATCCATTAGAGAAGCATCTCAGGTACATGTACGTCATTGTTCTCTATATTATAGCTTTTAAGTGTTTTTGATATATTTATGTTAGTACATTGTATTAATTGTACATTTAATTTACAATAGACCCCTTCGCGGTATGGCCATAACGTGGATCCATTTAAGTATGTCTTCAAGAAAACTCCTAAGAGTGACAAGGAGAGGAGAGCAAAGACATTAGCTCCTAGATCAACCGATGAGGTAATATACATTTCAATTGTAAAGGAATTAAAGTTAAATGCATAGTTATGTTGTTAATTGTGAACTATTTTCTACAAAAGAGTTCTAACTTGGCTTTTGAATTGTGGTTTTGCACCCATCTATAGAGCCAAATACTGCATCAAAGAGGCTTGATTTCTATGATCCACCACAAGTTTAGGATCATATAGTGTTAGTTTTGGTCATAGAATGACCAATACATGTAGATATATTCTACATTTTTATTGTATATCAATTTGGACATGGCATATGCCACATTTTTGTAATATTTGTATTGACTTGACAGACATGCCTTTTTTTTATATATATAAATATCAATATACGATCCAATAAATGTGTATTGAGTTCATTATTTTGTATTCGTTATATTTTTTGGTTGTCCTTTTATAAATTTAAATGAATATTTTCATATGTAATCAACAATATGAATATAAACAACAAAAATATATGATATAAAACATTGCAATCGTGGAATATGATTTGATAAAATTTCTAAAATGTTGAATTAACCCTACAAATCTCCTTGTATTTAGTTCATTATTGTGTATTCGTTGTTAGGTCCCAGGGACAACTGAGAGGGGGGGGGTGAATTAGTTGTCAAATAAATTTAAACCAAAACAACTTAACCAACTTTAATGCTTAATACCAGTAAACCAAACTTTTATGCTGGTAGATAGTTTTATCAGTTAATTACAGTATCGATAAAGGTTAATGCATGAAATAGAAAGACAATAACATCCACAACACATAACACCAATATTTATATGTGGAAACCCTGTAAGAGGAAAAACCATAGTGGGAAACCTTACCCACAATCAGATGATACTACTACAGATAGTATGTGTATATAAATGGGGTCTGCACATGCAGAAAGGCCAAGTGGCTAGAGCTCACTACTCAAACACAAATGGGAGTCACACTAACTACAATTGGATTGTTAAATCCAATAAGGATGTACTGCTCAAAATAGCATCTTACTATGCTGGATTCAGTACCGGTGTAGTTCTGATTGTCTTTTCAAAAACCTTGCTTCAACCTTCAAATGATGTCTATGTGTAAAGCTCTACTTATTCTTGCATATACTGAATTATTCCTTCATTCTCCTTCTACACTTGATCTTACAAATAAGATCTTACATTTATATCATAACCTAAGACCAATTTTAGTAGGTCAGCTTTAAAGGATATTACAATAAAATCAATTTACAAATAAAACAATATCCGATGCAATGACCGATTCAACATGCCAGCTTGATGCATTTACAACAATTATAAAACATCTTCATTGCGTGTCGTGCTAATCTGGAATAGATAAGCCTGTTGGTGAATGATCTGGACCTATTTGTCGGTAACAACAAATATGCAAATACGAATATGCCAATGAAAAAATCTCCAAGACAAAGTGTCCAAACGATGTCTTCAACATAACTAGGTGTTTTTCATGCCATTCCAAGTGTCGGTGAACATTATATCCTACCGGTGTAGCAGATACCGATGACTGTGCATAAGTCACTTGCTTGCTGATGAACATTGTCAATTCTTCAAAGTGCCAGAGTTGATAAGTGTTAGTAGGTGTTGACATCAATGAAAAAACCATACCAAAATACCAACAATTTCTCCCTTTGGCATTGATGGCAACACAAGATGGAAAAACCATCAAAGTGCCAAAACAGAAATGCCAAATACCAAAAACCAACAATCTCCCAAAAAGAGATCATAACCAGAAATCAAAATACAGATACATAGAGTAATCAGTTTCTCTCAAAATAAAAATCTCTGCCCAAATGAATAATCTCTCCCCAAAGGATAAAGTGTTTTTCCATAGATATCTCTCCCCCTTTGACATCAAATGCCAAAGCCAATACAAAACTAGATTTAAATACAAAATACCAACCAATTCAGTATACCAACTACTCATCTTGAGAAGTAGCTTCCTCATCAAAGCTAGAGTAAAAGATTTCTCTGTTAATTCTGTCAGTTGATGACAAAAATAAACTATCTAAGTCTCTACCAGTGGGGGTATGACCTCAAGCTAATCTCTAAGATATTCAAAGGTCTCCTTAGGCAGAGGTTTAGTGAAAATATTTGCAATCTCCTCTTTAGTATTCACATAAACCAGTTTTACTTCTTTTGCTTCAACATTCTCTTTCAGAAAATTCAGTTTGATAGAAACATGTTTAGTTTTAGAATGCAATACCAGATTCTTAGATATATCAATTGCTGCAGTGTTGTCACAATAGATAGTTATGGGTTCCTTGCATTTTACCTTTTATGTCCTTCAACATTTTCTTAAGCCATAATACCTGTGTACAGTTAGTTGCTGCTACAACATATTCTGATTCAACTATTGATAAAGATCTATAACTTTGTTTCTTACTCAACCAAGAAATTAATCTGCTGCCAAGAAAAAATGCTCCTCAGGTGGTGCTTTTTCTATCATCCACATCTCCTGCCCAATTTGCATCTATGTATGCACATAATTCAAAGTTTTCATCTCTAGGATACCATAAGCCAAGATTTGTAGTGCCTTGTAAGTACCGAAAAATCCTTTTTACTATTGATTCATGATTTTCTCTAGGATTACTCTGAAATCTTGAAACAATACATACTGCATTCATAATATCAGGTCTTGTTTGTGTTAAATACAGTAGGCCTCCTATCATAGATTTGTACCTAGTCGGATTAACAGGTGTAGATTCATCCCTTAGTGATAATTTGTCATTTGTAGTCATAGGTGTGCTTACCAGTTTAGAGTTTTCCATCCCAAATTTCTTTAGTAACTCCTTCAGGTACTTGGATTGACTCAAGAATATACCTTTATCAGTATGTGAAATATGCAATCCTAAAAAGAATTTTATCTCTCCAATCATAGACATTTCAAATTCTTGTTGCATTTCAATAGAAAAGTATTTACATAATCCATCTTCTCCTCCAAAGATTATATCATCAACAAAAACTTCTATAACCAAGATGTCATCATTAGTCACTTTGTAGTATAAGTTGTTGTCAACATTACCTTTAAAAAAACCAATCTTCAAAAGATACTTATCCATTCTTGCATACCAAGCTCTTGGAGCTTGCTTCAACCCATACAAAGCTTTCCTTAACCTGCAAACCATATCTTTGTTATCTGTCAAAGAAAATCCATCAAGTTGTTCAATGTAAACTTCTTCTTCAACATCTCCATTGAGAAATGCACATTTAATATCCTTTTGATATAATTTGTAGTTCTTGTGTGCTGCAAAAGCCAAGAATAATCCGACTGCCTCAATTCTAGCTACTGGTGCAAAGGTTTCATTATAATCAATTCCTTCTTTCTGAGAATATCCCTTACACACTAGTCTTGCTTTATTCCTGATTACCTTACCATCTTCATTAAGTTTGTTTTTGAATACCCATTTTGTTCCAATCACATTTTTGTCTTTAGGTTGGGGAACTAATGTCCATGTGTTATTTTTCTCAATTTGTTCTAGTTCCTCTTCCATAGCTTTAATCCAGTGTTTATCTTCACATGCCTCATTAATTGATGATGGTTCAATTTGAGAAATAAGACATACTCTTCATTTGCTAGTCTTCCTCTTGTCATAGCTCCTTTATACTTGTTTCCAATTATCTTATCATCAAAGTGATTTAGTCTTACATACCGAGGTGTCTTTGTTTGTTGTTGTTCCTCAATTACAGTGGAATTTTCAAATGATACCGATGTAACTGGATCTTCATTCTATACCAGTGGGTTTAATGTAGATTCATTTTTTAGAATCTCTGTTGCCGGTTCAGAGTCTATATACCTTGAAGTTCCTCTGAATTGTTCATCAATCTTTACATTTGTACTCTCAACAATTTTTTGCAATCTTTTGTTAAAACATCTATATGCCTTGCTCTTAGATGAATAACCAAGAAATATTCCTTCATCACTTCTAGGATCAAATTTGCCAATATACTCATCTCTTCTAATATAGCATTTACTTCCAGATATTCTAAAATATTTAAGAGTAGGAGTAATACCAAACCATAGTTCATGAGGGGTCTTACTGGTTTCTCCTTTGATGTGAACTTTATTGAATGTATAGACCACTATGCTTACTGCCTCTCTCCAATATACATGTGGTAGATTTGCTTCAGATAACATAGTTTTGGCTGCATCCAAGATAGTTTTGTTTTTCCTTTCAACAACTCCATTCTTCTGTGGTGTCTGGGGTGCTGATAACTGCCTTCTAATTCCATTCACTTCACAGAATGCATTAAATTCCTTAGATGTAAATTCTCCTCCTTGATCTAATCTCAGACATTTGATTTTCTTACCGATTTCATTCTCTACCATTGCTTTGAATAGTTTGAACTTCCCAAGTGCTTCTGATTTTTCTCTGAGAAAAGTAACCCAACACATTCTAGAATAGTCATCAAAGATTAACATGAAATATCTATCACCTTGTAAGCTTTTAGTTCTAGTTAGACCACATAAATTAGTATGAATTAAGTCAAGAGCATTATTGGATTTTTCTGGAATACTTTTAAAAGTTTCTAACTTGTTTTCCAAATTGACATTCCTTACATACCGGATTGTGAGGTTTAACAATCTTAGGTAAATCTCTAACTTCTTTAGTAGTACTGATTTTTACCATGCAATCAAAATTTACATGAAAGAGTCTCTTATGCCATAGCCAACTTTCATCAATATGTGCAATCAAGCATGTTTTTTCATTTTTATTCAAATGAAAGATATTACCTCTAGTTTGATTATCGGTTGCAATTTCCAAACTAGTTCTATTCATAATTTTGCATTTTCCATTCTTGAATTGTAACTGAAATCCTTTCTCAACTAATTGACCAACACTCAAAACATTATACTTTAAACCTTCCATATAGTAAACATTGTCTGTATTATGCTTACCATCAAGAGGTATTGTACCTTTACCTTTGATCAAGCAAGCTTTGTCATCTCCAAATCTTACTAGACGTCCATTATATTCCTGAAAGTTCAAGAATTTACCTTTATCACCAATCATATGATGTGAGCATCCTAAATCAATGATCCATTCATCCTTAACTTCAATTTTAGCTGCCAAGGCCTGCTATATTAGTTGAATAGTAGGTGTCGGTTGATCTTCTGTTATAGCAACAAAAACCCATCCATTGTCTACCGAATCTTCATCAAAATCATCAGTCACTCCTTCATCAATAAGATAGCAAGATTTATCTTTATTCTTTTTAAATTTGTATCTCTGATATTTAGGGTTAGGTTTGTATATTCTCCTAGCTTCTTCTCTTAGTCTAGCATGTCTATCAGGGCATCTAGAAGCCATATGACCAATATTATTATAGTTAAAGCATTTAAAGGGTGCTTTACCTTCATACTTACTTCCAACTGGACCTTTAGGCATTTTCCTTGCAAATAGTGCTTTAAGTTCTTCAAGTTCTTCATTTTCTCTCCTGCTTTCTTCAAGTTCTCTTGCATAAAAGGCTTTCCAATCAGACTTTTCAAATGATGGTGCAGATGATGTTGATGCCTTAAAAGATAAATCTATCTTTATAGTAGTAACATGACCAAATACCTCAATTTCAAAAGCTGAAAGTTTTCCAATCGGTGTATCCCTAGTTACTGATGTATTAGGCATTGTTCTTAACTCATTTATAGAAGTAACCTTCATCTTATATGCCAGTGGCAATCCTCTTAAAAATTTTGAAACAATTTCATCTTCACTTAAGGTTCCTCCACAATATTTAATACCAAAAACAATTTCATTTACTCTTTCCATAAAAGCAGAAATCCTTTCATCTTCTTCCATTTTTAGATTTTCATACCTGACCTAAAAGCTTTCAAGTTTTGCAATTTTGACTATGGAATCTCCTTCATTCAATGTTTCCAAGTGATCCCAAATAGCTTTAGTAGTTGATCTATTTGATAATCCCATTATTTGTTGATATGATAATGCACTCAAAAGTGCTTCTCTAGCTTTACAATCATTTTCCTCATCTTTTCCTAAGGTAGGTGGATTAGGCTGACCGAGAGTAGGAGCAGTATAGCCATTCTTTGTAACTTCCCGGATGTCCTTTCCAATGCAATTCAAATGTGTCTCCATCCTAATCTTCCATATGCCATAGTTGGTTCCATCAAGTTTAGGACTGTCCTTCCTGAAATAGTTAGTAGACATTGGATCTCCTCAAGTTGTTAAACTTCTACAAAAAGAGGAGTAGGCTCTGATACCAATTGTTAGGTCCCAGGGACAATTGAGAGAGGGGGGGGGGCATGAATCAGTTGTCATTTAAACCAAAACAACTTAACCAACTTTTATGCCGATAGACAGTTTTATCAATTAATTACAGTAAAGATTAATGCATGAAATAGAAAGACAATAACATCCACAACACATAACACCAATATTTGTACATGGAAACCTTGTAAGGGGAAAAACCACGGTGGGAAACCTTACCCACAATTAGATGATACTACTATAGATAGTATGTGTATACAGATGAGGTCTGCACATGTAGAAAGGCCAAGCGCCTAGAGCTCACTACTCAAACATAAATGGGAGTCACACTAACTACAATTGGATGGTTAAATCCAATAAGGATGTACTGCTCAAAATAGCATCTTACTATGCTAGATTTAGTACTGGTGTAGTTCTGATTGTCTTTTCAAAAACCTTGCTTCAACCTTCAAATGATGCCTATGTGTAAAGCTCTACTTATTCTCGCATATACCGAATTATTCCTTCCTTCTCCTTCCACACTTGATCTTACAAATAAGATCTTACATTTATATCATAACCTAAGACCAATTTTAGTAGGTTGGCTTTAAAGGATATTATAATAAAATTAATTTACAAATAAAACAATATCCGATGCAATGACCGATTCAACATGTCGGCTTGATGCATTTACAACAATAATAAAACATCTCCATAGCGTGTCGTGCTGATCTGGAATATTTAAGCCTGCCTGTGAATGATCTGGACCTATTTACCAGTAACAACAAATATGCAAATACGAATATGCCAATGAAAAAATCTCCCAGACAAAATGTCCAAATGATGTCTTCGACATAACCAGGTGTTTTTCATGCCATTCCAAGTGTTGGTGAACATTATATCCTGTCGGTGTACCAGATATCGGTGACTGTGCATAAGTCACTTGCTTGCCAGTGAACATTACCAATTATTTAAAGTGCCAAAGTTGATAAGTGATAGTAGGTGTTGACATCAATGACAAAACCATACCAACATTCACTGTATTTGGTGGCTGCCCTTTTATAAATTTAAATAAATATTTGCATATGTAATCAACAATATGAATATAAACAACAATGTGTTTTGTGCAAGAGCACCCTCACGCTCACAATGGTCAAATTTTGTTCGTCATGTGCACAAACTAACATCACAAGCACATCCAAGTGGGTAGGTTTATTCTAGGCATGCCCCTATCATGCATCCCAAAGCGCCAGAACATCGAGAGTCATACCATACCGATGCGATCTCTCAAGTGCCCTTAGTCCAAAAAATTGTCAAAATTTGATGGATTGTTTCTTCAAATCTAGGAAATATATGGTTAATAGATTTGAACCCATCGAGATGCATGAGGCTCCTCTACAATGGCCTATCTTAGTTTTTGACCAGTCAGAGCCATTTTCAATTGGTAGCATTTTTTCGCCTGTTGCAAAAACTATCAGTTGCATGCAATGCAAAGTTGCAAGATTGGATAGAATTGATTTGGTTTGTTGTGTGCACAAACTGACATCACGAGTGTGTCCAGGTGGGTAGGTTTACGCTAGGAATGCCCCTTTTGTGCATCCCAAAGTGCCAGAACATCGAGAGTCATACCGTACCAATGCGATCTCTCAAGTGCCCTGAGTCCAAAAAATTATCAAAATTTGACGGACTATTTCTTCAAATCTAGGACACATATGGTTGATCCATTTGAACTTGTGGGGTTGCGTGAGGCTCCTATACAATGGCCTATCTCAGTTTTTGATGAGTCGGAGCCATTTTCAATTGGTAGCATTTTTTCGCCTGCTGCAAAAACCGTCAATTGCATGCAATGCAAAGTTTCCAGATTGGCTATAATTGATTCGGTTCATCGTGTGCACAAAATGACATCATGAGTGTGTCCATGTGGGTATTTTTATGCTATGCATGCCCCTATCATGCATCTCAAAGAATCAGAACGTCGAGAGTCATACCATACCGGGGCGATCTCTCAAGTGCCCTGAGTCCAAAAAATTGTCAAAATTTGACAGACTATTTTTTCAAATCCAAGACACATATGGTCAATCCATTTGAACCCATGGGGTTGTGTGAGGCTCCTCTATAATGGCATATCTCGATTTTTGACGACTCAGAGCCATTTTCAATTGGTAGCATTTTTTCGCCTGCTGCAAAAATTGTCAATTACATGCAATGCAAAGTTGCCAGATTGGCTAGAATTGATTCGACTCATCATGTGCACAAACCAACATCGTGAGTTCATCCATGTGGGTAGGTTTATGCTAGGCATTCCCCTATCATGCATCCCAAAGCATCAGAACATCGAGAGTCATACCATACTGGTGCGATCTTTCAAGTGCCATGAGTCCAAAAAATTGTTAAAATTTGATGAACTATTTCTTCAAATTCAAGACACATATGGTCAATCTATTTGAACCCATGGAGTCACATGAGGCTCCTCTACAATGGCCTATCTCAATTTTTGATGACTCAGAGCCATTTTCAATTGGTAGCATTTTTTCGCCTGTTACAAAAACCGTCAGTTGCATGCAATGAAAAGTTGCAAGATTGGCTAGAATTGATTCGGTTCATCTTGTGCACAAACTGATGTTGCGAGTGCATCTAGGTGGGAATTTTTATGCTAGGAATGCCCCTATCATGCATCCCAAAGTGTCAAAACATTGAGAGTCATACCATACCGGTGTGATCTCTCAAGTGCCCTGAGTCCAAAAAATTGTCAAAATTTGACGGACTATTTCTTCAAATCCAGGACACATATGGTTGATCCGTTTGAACTTGTGGGGTCATGTGAGGCTCCTCTACAATGTTCTATCTCAGTTTTTGATGACTCGGAGCCATTTTCAGTTGGTAGCATTTTTTTGCCTACTACAAAAACCGCTAGTTGCATGCAATGAAAAGTTGCAAGATTGGCTAGAATTGATTCAGTTCGTCGTGTGTACAAACTGACGTCATGAGAACATCTGGGTGGGCAATTTTATGCTAGGCATTCCCTTATCATGCATCCCAAAGCATTGGAACATCGAGAGTCATACCCTATCGATGCAATGTAGAAGTTGCTTGACAACTTTTTTAACAATTTTTTAAACAACAATGACAATTTTTGCTCAAATTGTATCTAGTCTCAATCTATGACCCCTATGACCTGATAATGACTCAAATAATTCTCCATGATTATACAAGAATCAAGAATTCTCATGATTGACTAGGGACACATCACATATACTCAAAACATAGTCACAAAACATTGACACACAAAATAGTCACAAAACATTGTCACATATTATTCAAAAATTTGCCTCTAAATATGGTCAAAGCAACTCTTGGCCATTTGATTATACATAAAAATGTCTTACAAATCATCTCATGGGCTTTTATACAAAATTTGGTATTACAATATGTGCGATTCAACTCATCGCCATTTTAATATACAAATCATCTCATGGGCATTTATACAAAATTTGGCATTACAATATGTGCGATTTAGCTCATCGCCATTTTAATATACAAAATTTGGCATGTACATATATACAAATTGACTCATTGCCATTTAAATATACAAAATTATGCCCCTAAACATGTAAAAATCAGCTCATGGGCATTTATATATACAAAAAATGAATACAGAACAATTCGTCGATGATTTATACAAAATTCTCAAAATCATTCTACTCTGAACCGCAGAATCAATCAAGTGAGCCTTCAGGATCAACTCTAACCCATATTGTGTCATGTATTGCCTTGTGGTCAGATTCATGAACTTTCCATAAAATCTTGTTATGAGGTCTACAACGATACTTAATCAAATGAATATTTGTTGCAACAACAAGGTTAGAGAAATGAAGAATATGTTTGTGTGTTTCAAAGTCCTCGAACAACCAAATATCAGAATTCTTGATAGGGTATCTTCGAAGCCATGTTCCTGTCACAACAACAGACCCTATTGGGTACTCAATACCCTCTCCATCAATGATTGTGGTTGTCAATTTTCTTTTTGGCTCAACACAACGACACAAATAGTAATATGTTCCTTCTTCATTGTTCTCTTCTTCAACAACTACAAGAAATTAACTCAAAAAATCACCTAAATCCACTAGGTCGGATACATGGTCAAAATCCACTGATGTCTCCATCTGGCTCAATTTTAGTGCTTTGGGAATTTGATATGAATCAATGGGAACCAACAGTCTACAAGACCATTTGTCGACCCACTCTTTTGATTAACATTCTTCCCACAAACAATAAATGCATGAAGAGCAAAAACATACCATCTGTCTCATATAAATTACCAGTGAACTTGAATTTGAACCCATAAATGAGTGCATGTCACTCGATCCTGCAACTATACAACAATCTAGGTAGTTTTCAATGTTAGATTCAGTGATCAACCAAAAATATCTATGAACTATTGACGTACCTGGATTACCTGGACCCATCGCAGACTTACACCATTGCAGAATTGTTTCTGCATCTATCAACTCAGCACCACCTTTGTACTTCAATTCTTCCCTAGTTAGGGCTCTTTTCACACATTCTCCTGCACCATTGTGCTCTCCCTTACCATGTCCAGCCTCAATGAAATTTCAAAAATGTTGTACACTACTTTTCATATGCATCCTTGTCAACCAATAAAATATCCTTGCATTCTTGAATTGTGAGATGCAATTATCTGACCATAATAAGTGTCGTTTGTATCGTATGTTCCTTTCCCTTAAACTATCATAGAAAAATTTAAAGCATCCTAGTACAAACTCCAATGAATGAGTATGATCATCAATTATGTAGAAGTGATACTCTCTTACAACCTTTCTATCCTCCTCTGTGCTATCATCTTCATGCATGAATGCTATGTGTACAAAAATAGAAACTTATGTAGAGTGATAATACATGGAATTGCACTTCATTTTGAGGTTGTAGTGTATAATTTTCAGTGAAATCAATGAGAGAGACAATGGTGCCAAGACGAAATGTGTCCTTACATAACTTGAATTGCTTATCTAACCATCGAGCTCTATGTGTATGCATTATGTACTCATAAACTAGTTTCTCTTGAAACATTTTCATAAATTGAGCTACACATATATCATTTTTCACTAGCTCACATCTCTTCAAATCTTTTCCATCTTTAACTCCATATGTGATTATCTTGTATTTTCCAAAAGAAACTAGTTTTGTACAAATTTCATGTGTGCTCTCCAAATGTACGCATCTTGGTAAACGTTGCAAACCACCACATATAACACAAGAACCTTCCAAACAAGGTATCTTATAATAAATGCAACCATCATGTCTATTAC